>NC_142694.1:31646024-32896024 GCF_029641045.1 Salvia hispanica | reverse complement strand
AGATTTATAACAGTACACTTTCCTGCACACACACAAATTTAATATTAATATTTAACATTTATGATCACATATTACTAGTACATGTATATGTTTATCTATTACTATAATTTTCAATAATTCAAACTAAATATATAAAGGCACGATTTAATAAATATTAGTATTACTCTATACAATACTGATAGAAACTTAACTAATAATAAAATATACTAAAATATTAAATAATACTTATATTTTTTTATTTAAAACTATTTATATATATTCAATTATCATCTTAACGATTAATATATCCTCTATAACACACTTAGTATCTCTACACTAAGAATGACGATATAATATGTAATGATAATAAAATATGCTAATATGCAGAATAATGCATGTTTCGGGTTAGGGATGTCACAATTTAACTAGAGATGGAATAAGATACGAGAGATAATAAAATACATAGGTGAAGAGACACTAAGCAGTAATTAGAATAAAGTAATAAGCTTAAATGCGTTGCCTTTTTGGAAAAAATGGAATAACTCAATTATTGTAGGAAAAAAGAATATGATTCAACTACCGTGGAACAAATGAATTCTAGTAAAACTATTTTAACCGAAAATTACGTATTTGAAAACTAAAAGAGTCTCGAAGAATAGACTATGGATCTTATCTACGGGCACGTAATTTCTTGGTTTTGACATGGAGCACCAAGGCTAGCAAACTCCCCAAAACACACAAACCACCCCAAATCAAAAAGGTTGTTTGGTAGCATCTCCCTCCTACACAATTCTCTTGCCCATCAATTCTCCCTTTCTTGTAGAGCAATGCTGCAAAATCCCCAAACAGAAATGAACCAATGGGTATATTCGACACCAAAATATTGTGATTAACTCCAAAATTGACCGTCCCAAACAGCTCCCTAGTTGCTGATATGGATATTGAGGTTATTGCACCACTGCAGATTCCTACAACCGCCGTGCTCGTGTATAATGCAAAGTCCTGTTTGCTTATCACTAGAAGAAAAAAGGCCCCGCACATAGGCGCCGTCATCGCCCCCATCGCGCTCGCTGTTGATATTTTCTTGGTCGATCTGATAACGAGCGTAACATACACAGCAAAAGGAAGTTAGATGATAATACTATAGGTGTCTATGTGAAATACTCCCCCGTCCCTGAAATTTTGTCACATTTTTCCATTTCTGTCCGTCCCACAAAATTTGTAACATTTCACTTTTTACTATTTTTAGTAGTACACCTCACATTCCACTAACTTATGCTCACTCACATTTTATTACTCCCTCTGTCCTAGATAATTTGACTCAGTATTCCATTTCGGTCCGTCCCGGACCCATTTCACTTTTACCATTTTTGGTAGTGGACCTCATATTCCACTAACTCATTTATACTCACATTTTATTAAAAAACTAATATATAAAAATAGGACCCACATCTCACTAACTATTTCAGCCCACTTTACATTTCTTAAAACCCGTGCCCAGTCAAAGTGAGTTGAATTATCCGGGACGGAGAGAGTATAAAACTAATACTTTAAAAGTAGGACTCATCGCCAACTTTTTCAATCCAATGATCACGTTGCATGATTGCATCTTTGCTTTTGCATTTATTCAAACACATTCAATTCATTAAAATTAATAGGAGTAATTTATTTTGATTTTTCAATTTTAAAATCAGAGCAACACTATGCATGGAAGGGAAATCATACGTACTTGGAGAAGAAGTAGTCGAGGAGAGAAGGGAAGAAGCGGCCGAAGAAGCTAAACGCAGAAGATAACGAAACCAGAGAGGAAATCCCCAAACAGCCCCTGGATTCCGCAATCTGCCCTAGATTGTTCAAGTACACCAATCCCAGCGTCGCCCCACACAAATACACCAAATAGTACACCCAGAATTCCCCTCTTTTCACCATCTTCAATGGCGGAATCTCAATCTCAATTCCCCAAATTTCCCCATCCTTATCGGCCAATCTCTCCTCATCCTGCGCCACCTCAATCAAACACTTGTGCTGCACCGCCTCCGCGATCTCCTCCGCCGCCGGCGTCGCCAGCGGCAGCACCAGCAGCGCCGCGATCCCGCCGAGGACCGCCGCAGGCGGAATCGCCCTGGGAATCAAGCTCGTAGCCACCGCGAATCCTCCTGTAACCACCGTGATCACCAACATCGCCACGAATCCGGCCACCAGCCTCCTCGATTTTCCGGCGTCGGCCTCTCTCGTGAGCGGCGCCGCCGCGAGGCACGCGATTAACGGAAAAATTGCATTCAGGAGGAGGAAATCCTTCGCTCGATCCGAGGCGACGGCGACGGCGGCGGTGTAGATCTTCGCGCTCAATCCGACGTAGCTGGAGGAGATCCCGACGGCGATCTGGCGATCGAGCGGGAAATTGCGGATGGCGAGGATGTAGGAGACGGTGTTGATCCAGCAGATGCTGTTGCCGGCGACGACGGTGAGGAGGAAGACGTGCCAGTAGGAGAGGGACTCGATTTTGCCGGCGAGGAAGAGGAACTGCACGCCGTAGCCGGCGGCGCCGAGAGCCGAGCCGATGAGGAGGACGAGCCAGAGAGGGAGGCGCGCCGCGGCGACGCCGGATATCCAGCCGAGGAGCTTGCCGGCGTCGGAGGCGAAGGCGAGGTTGTTGAGCTGGAGCTGCGAGATGGAGAGGATCCGCTTCAGCTCCGACGAGTACGCCGGAAAATTCGAATTCGTGCCGTTGATTGACTGGAGCCACACGGCGGCGATGAGGCCGAGCCAGTGCCGAGCCATCGCCGCCAAAAATGTGACTTTGTTTTTAATTTTTTATTCTCTTAATTTTTTATATTAGTTTACTGTATATATATAGAGTAGTAGTATAAATTAAGAAAGGTGTATAATTTTGTAAATTTTTCACTAGGACTCAAAGAGGTCAAGAATTTTCCTTGCAATAGAGATTTAAAGTAGGAAAATGGAGGAATCAAGGAACTAAAAACTCTATAGATTCCAATAGTTATGTGTTTCCTTAATTGCAAAATTTATTAATATAATTATACGATATAATTATGTGAAGTAAGGTTGTAAATAAAGAAATATACTGTAATCAATAATATCAATGGAGATAATTTAATGAATTTAGTAACTTAGTTTTTCATGGAAAAAATTAAAAAATGACATTTGCCTTTTTTATTTAACAAAATATGTCATGATCTTTTTTTTTTAGTTATGACATCACATTTACAACTTTATTCTTCTTATGTAGTCGCTCGTAACATAATGCTCGTGTTGAAATTCTTACTTATATTCAATGATATATTTCGTTATACATGTTTTATTTCCATTGAATATATGGAAAATAGTTAAAGTTGACAGAATTTAGGCTAAAGATCTCTTCCACTTTTGATAAAAGTTTATTTCTTTACTAATTTATTGTTTTTGGGAATAGTAAATTCGACGAATAATAGAAAAATAGCCTCTCTAGAAAAATAGTCACTTTTACCATTTTTATTTGTCCATATAAAATTGGTAGTAGGTAATTTGCATTTAAATGAACTACATAAATATACTATATCAACTTGCGTGCAATGTATTCCTCATAGAGGTGGGTATTCGATCGGTTAACCGACCCCAAAATTCCATCAAAAAACTAACCGTAAGACTATGTTTATCGGTGGGGTGGGTCGACCGCCACCTCACCCCACCTTTAAAAAAAAAATAAAAAATCAATAATATTGTCTCAATCTCAAGTAGACCACGGTCTCTCTCCACCCAAACACCAACCAGGCGGTCTCCATTCCATCATCCAATGAGATTGTGCCAAATGGCACAATCTCATTGGTTGATATATATATACTTTTAAATTAATATATCTTTAATATAAAATATTATAAAATTATAAAAATTATATCAAAATTCATAATTTTTCTTCCTCTATAAATAGAGACCACATTTGCTATAGTTTGCACACAAAAAAAAATATCTCTTTCCTCCTCCTATAATCTTCTTGTTTGATAAAATTTCATATTTTTAAGCTTACTTTGTTGCTAACTATGGATGATGATGAGAATAATATATTCTCCGATTCCCCAAATTTCTATCCTTCCCAAAACTACAACCCTTCCCAAAATTTTAATCCTTCTCAAGATTATTTCCCTAGTTTTGATGATTTTCCAAATTCTGATCAATTCCAAAATTCATTTCAAAACCAACATTCAAGCCAAGTCATATCACCAACCAACTTGAGTGCTTCAAACACTCCACATGATTGGAGTGAGCAAGAAGACATGTCATTAATGTCTGCTTATTGTTTCGTGAGCAGGGATGCAATTGTTGGCACCAACCAAACTAATGCCCATCTATGGCAAAAGGTTCTTGATCAATATGAGGAAGCAAGAAAAGAAAATCCAGGAATGGGCCAACAAAGAAGTTTAGAGTCATTGAGACAACGCTACAAACGACTCAACACAAATGTCACAAAGTGGATTGCTGCATACAAAAAAGCACATGATCGAGCTACAAGTGGCCAATCTAAAGAGGACATTGAGAAAGCCGCTCAACAACTGTATGGTAAGAGAAAATTTACTCACCATAAGGTGTTTGAGGAGGTGATGAGATACAATCCTAAGTGGGAATTGAAATTGAATAGTACTGGTTCAACGCGTTTCCAGCCAGATGAAGATAGTCTTGAAGAAAGTCGTGGGAGCTCAAAAAGGTCGAGGACTAGTGAGGAAGGAGGACCTCAAATTGACTCCATTCCTGAGAGTCGTTCTTCAACATTGCAGCGTCCTACCGGAAGAGATCAAGCTAAGAGTAAGGCTAAAAGAAGAGGCAAAGAAGTTGCAACGTCTTCATATACAATCCCTAATGATTTCACTGCAGCACTGCGTGAAATGAGAGTTACACGTGAAAGGGAATGTGATATTCAAGAACGGAAGATCAAAGCAGCTAGTGATATTCAGGAACGGAACATCAAGGCAGCTATCCTTACTCCGCTGATGGCTAGGAGGGACTTAACTCCAGAAGAAGAAACGTTGAAACGCAATCTAATAGCAGAATTATTTGGGAATTGATCGTAGTTTATCTGTTTTCAATGTATGTTTCTTATTATGCAAATTTCAACTTCTGTTGCTTAGTGTGTAATCTTCAATTTCTGTTGCTTAGTATGTAATCTTTAATTTATGTTGCTTATGTAATTTCCAGTTTATGTGATAAGCCCTTCAATCAAAGTATGACTACATGACATTACAAGTGGGGGTGGAATCCAATGACATCCCATGTGATCACGAAAATCAAAGTGTGACTATATGACAAGTCATTTTCTATCAAGTGGGGGTGGAATCCAATGACAACCCATGTGATCACGAAAATCAAAGTATGGCTACATGACAAGGCATTTTCTATCACAAATGGTGGTGGAATCTAATGACATCCCATGTGATCACGAAAATCAAAGTATGGCTACATGACAAGGCATTTTCTATCACAAGTGGTGGTGGAATCCAATGATAACCCATGTGATCACGAAAATCAAAGTATGGCTACATGACAAGGCATTTTCTATCACAAATGGTGGTGGAATCTAATGACATCCCATGTGATCACGAAAATCAAAGTATGGCTACATGACAAGGCATTTTCTATCACAAGTGGTGGTGGAATCCAATGATAACCCATGTGATCACGAAAATCAAAGTGTGACTATATGACAAGTCATTTTCTATCAAGTGGGGGTGGAATCCAATGACAACCCATGTGATCACGAAAATCAAAGTATGATTACATGACAAGTCATTTTCTATCACAAGTGGTGGTGGAATCCAAGGACAACCCATGTGATCACAAATGATAGTAGTGGAATCCTATGCTCAACAAATTACTTCTATATATTTACTTATATGCTTCAAGAAAATTATACACAAATCCTCTCACGATTATTGAGCCAACTCTCCCTAAAAAATGTCATCAAGTTCTAATTTTGAAGCTTTCAATCTTCTTGAAGACAATGAATGGGAAGAAAAAATTGTTGAACAAAATCAGCAACTCGATCAACTAATCGAGGATATAGCTATTTGGCCAACAACCTTGCCTTCACAACCTACAACCCAGACGGCTAGAGCTAAAAGGAGATACATTGAAAGGAAACGCGAAGAGGGTCATGATATTATTTTCGAGCAGTACTTTGCTGAAGATCCAATCTATCCTCCAGATATTTTTCGAACAAGGTATCGCATGCGAAAACCTTTGTTCGAAAAAATAATGAACAAGCTCATCGACACCGACAACTTTTTTGTGCAGAAGCGTGATGCTACCGGTCGACTTGGTATGTCTGCAATTCAGAAATGTACAGCAGCGATGAGGATGTTGGCCTACGGGGCGGCGGCCGACTTGCACGACGAATATTTGAGAATGAGCGCACAACTCATTCGCAAATCTCTCATCAAGTTCGTTGAAGGTGTAATCTCTAACTTCGGCGATGAGTACTTGCGAAAGCCCACCGAAGAAGACTTGGCAAGACTTCTGCATATTGGAGAACAACGTGGGTTTCCAGGCATGTTGGGTAGTATTGACTGCATGCATTGGGAATGGAAGAATTGTCCCACTGCATGGGCTGGACAATATGCCGGAAGAAGCGGGAATCCGACAATCATCTTGGAAGCAGTAGCATCTCAAGATTTGTGGATATGGCATGCTTTTTTTGGAACTCCAGGTTCGAGAAATGATATTAATGTGCTTGATCAATCTCCTGTTTTTGATGATATTTTGGAAGGTCGAGCACCGAAGGTCAATTACATAGTAAATGGCCAGGAAAAAAATATGGGATATTATCTCACTGATGGCATATATCCTCAATGGGCGGCGTTTGTCAAATCTATACCAGGTCCACAAACGATGAGGCACAAGTTGTTTGCTCGACATCAAGAGTCTGCGCGAAAAGATGTTGAACGAGCTTTTGGTGTTTTGCAAGCTCGTTTTGCTTTTATCAAATGTCCATGTCTTATTTGGGATCGTGATATTATGGGGAAGATAATGATTGCTTGCATAATCTTGCACAATATGATAGTGGAAGACGAAAGAAGCACATATTCGAACTATTGTGATCCAGCAGAATTTATTCAAGATCGACTTGGACAAAGTAGTCATGAGAATGGAGATGGAGATGCGAATAATGATTTCATATATTCTACGAATAGAATTGCGAGTCTAGCTTCTTACATGAAAAACAAAGCCCAACTTCAAAACAGAGAAGCTCACAAAGCTCTGCGAGACGATTTGGTTGAGCATATATGGGCAAAATTCGGCAATTGCAATTGAATGTCTAGTTTTCATCTTATGTATGAGCACCAATTATGTATTTTAAATTTTATATTTCAATTATTGTAATGTATATTTTTTTTTGTTTGTTTTTATAATTTTTAGTTTGTCATTTATTACGTTTTTCTATAAATTTACAATAATAAGTATTTCATGTATTAATAATATTATTAAAAAATAATATAAAAATAAATATATAATAGTGTGGTTGGGTGGTTGGGGTGGTCATTGATAAACCATGAAAATGTGGGTGGTTGGGTTGGATAAATATTGATGATGTGGAAGATGATGTGGAGGAGATAGAAATAAATTAAATATTGAAAAAGTGGCTGGTTGGGTTGGGTTGGGTGGTTGCTGATAAACATAGTCTAACCGACCCGATCTTCGGTTCGGTTACTTAATTAACCGACTCGGTTAGAACCGGTCGGTTATCGGTTATAACCGAACTAACCGAATTGGTTTATACTAGTTTTAACATACTAGTTTTTACACACTTTATTAACTTTAAGAGATCTTATTTTTAAAATAATGTTTAGACACTTGACTTAAAGATATTTGAGAGTGACACAAATTAAAATTGACTTTTTTTAACATTGCAATATGACTTATGAGACTTTAATAAAATTTGGAAGTAAATCACAATTTCTTCTATTATGACAAAATTTGGAAGTAAATCACAATTTCTTCTATTGTGACAAAATTTGGAAGTAAATTACAATTTCTTCTATTGTGACAAAATTTGAAAGTATATTACAATTTCTTCTATTATTAATTAACAATATAATAAAAATTAAAATTATTTATGGTTTTAACTTTTACCTTGTTATCTAGTTTTATTATTATTATTATTATTATTATTATTATTATTATTATTATTATTATTATTATTATTATTATATATCTATTTACAAGTAATACATAAATTGTTTAGGCATATTAAAAGACTTAAACTTTACATGATCTATAATTTAAAAACTTTTCTCCAATAATAAGTGAAGGGTTATTCAATATTTAACATAGTAATGCTTAAGCACTTTATTGACTTTGAGATATAAATTTATAAGTATAATACTATAATTGATAGTGACACAAATTAAAATGGACTTTTTTGACATTGCAATACAAGACTTTGACAAAATTTAGATATAAATTACAATTTCTTCCATTGTGACAAAGTTTGAAAATAAATTATAATTTCTTCTAGTATTAAATAAACATATAACCGATAACCGATCGGTTATAACCGGTAACCGACTTAGAGCAAAAACGTATAACCGGTACCGAATCGATAACCGTAAATGTCAGTTATCGGACCGGTTTCGGTCAGTTCTCGGTTAACCGATTAACCGAACCAATACATTTTTTTAATAATTACAATATGCGACCAATTTGTGCATGTATAAACTTCATATAATATCCTAGCACAGAATTGTAATATCAAAAAAATTCATAAATGATACTTGTGTTAAAAAAATACTACGAGATGAATATGATTACTCACCCTTAATGGTTTTAAAGTGCAAAAATAGTCGGTTGAGTCGTTGAGATACTTCAAACGTGATTTTTTTTATGTCCAGGTCCCTAAAACATGATTTCCTACTTCATGGACTAAAAGGTGCGAACCTTATTTTCCATGGATCAATTTTGAAGTTTACTTTTCTAGTACTTGCTAGTTAAGTATAGTTATGGACGAATCACGATAATATGTTTGGTGCAAATTTAATTAGCATAAGTGTGATGGTTTTTCGTGTAGAATGGGACAAACTTTATTGTTAATGGTTGTATGCATTGAATTCGGATTATTGACATAGATGATTCATATTATGTGGCATTCAAATTAAATATGTATAGAGATCTTATTTTTATCACATTCTTGTACCAGAGAACCTTTATTCCAAGAATCAGGCTATGATAAATTAACCTAAATGAAGAGGAAACATGAACTTAGTACTATATATGTTTAATCCCCTATGGCTTGATGATTTTAATTCCTTAAACGTTTATTTGGTTAGTAGGAGTACTTTTTAGATTGTATGTTATGCAGGTTGGACCTTCTCAAAGTTGTTGTGTGAACAGCGCCTCATCTATAATTTGCTTAGAACGTATGTAATCTACTCGATATATTATTTCTCTAACCATTAATGTTATAACTTAACACCTCTCATTCATGTTAGTATAACTTAACAACTAATTAATTTTTCAAGAATATAGAATTTATAACAAAAAAAAAATTATATAAAATTAAAATAAAAGGAAAAATTACCCCATTTTTGCCAAAAATGTATGCATACGATTTGTGACTTGTGAGTATATGTGCAGATTAGTCATTTAACTTTTGAATTGAATTCTTCTGATTAACTACACGAAGACTAGATTCCAAGAATGAGCTCCAAACATACTGCTATGTTTCTGGGTAAAATTTTGTCGAATTCTTCGTCTAAATTCTCCACTTTTGCCGTCGCTTCTCCACATTATCAATCATTTCTTGTACCAAGATCCAATTTTGATAACAAAATTAGACACTTTTCAGCTTATCCCAGATTCGATTTCGAATCATTGCGTGAAGCCGTTACTCTGTTTCGGGAGATGCTGAGAATGCGGCCGCGCCCTTCCGCCTCTAATTTCACGAAATTGTTGGGTGTTGTGGTCAAGATGCAACACTACCATGTTGCCCTCCATCTGTTCGACGAAATGCTTAAAAGCGATGCTCCTCTAAATCACTACACCTTGAATATTGCGATCGATTGCTTCTGCCGCCTGAAAAGACCGGATTTCGGGTTTGCGGTTTTAGGCAGTTTTTTCAAGCGCGGGTTCGAGCCTACTGTGGTGACCTTTAACACCCTCATCAAAGGGCTTATGTTGGTTCGAAAGATCGAAGAGGCTGCACGACTGTTGGGGAAGTTGTCGGCCGAGAAACTGTGCGATCCCAATGAACGCACGTATAATGCTATGATCAACGGGTTATGCAAAGCTGGAGCTACTTTCAAGGCGCTTGAATTGCTCAATCTATTGGAAAACGAAAGCTGCAAACCTGATGTTTATGCTTACAATATCGTTATTGATGGTCTATGCAAGGATGGAAAAGTGGATGATGCTCTCCAACTCTTCTCCACTCTCCGTGATAAGGGGATATCACCCAATGTTGTGACCTATAATTCAATAATCGAAACGCTATGTCATTATAATAGAGGGAACGAGGCTGAAGACGTGGTGAAGGAGATGCTGGCTAAAAATGTCTACCCAAATGTGGTTACCTATAGTGTTTTTGTAGATTCTCTTTGCAGAGAGGGGAGGATGGGAGAGGCGGAGCGTATGTTGGTCATTATGAAGCAAAATGATGTTCAACCCGACATTGTCACATACATTAGCTTGATTAATGGATATTGTATCCGTGGAGACATGGATGAAGCTGAAAACGTTTTCCAATTGGCAGAGAAATCTGGCATCAAGGCTGATTTTGCAACCTATTGTATCTTAATGAGTGGGTACTGCAAAAAAGGGCGAGTGGATGAAGTTTCACGCCTTTTTGCTATGGTTCGTGCCAAAGGGTTTGAACACGATGTGGTTTCCTATACCATAATGATTGAGGCCTTATTTCGTGAAGGAAAATGTGAAGATGGCTTCAAATTATTCAGAGAGATGGAAGCTCGTCGAGTGTCTCCTGATGTAAAGACATACACTGTCTTGTTGGATGGTTTATGCAGAGCTAATTGTATCAATGAAGCATTTTCGATGCTACATACCATGGAAGACAAAGGCGTGATTCCAAATATAGTAACATATTGTGTCCTCATCGAGGGATTGTGCAAAAATGATAAAGTTTCGCAAGCAAGGGATGTGTTCGACGAACTTCCATCCAAAGGTTTGCAGCCCAACGTTGTAACATATACGGTTCTTGTTGGTGCGTATTGCAAACGGAGGCAGATGGATGAGGCGAAGGATTTGATGACGCGGATGGTAAGCAGCGGTTGCTTACCCGACACTGTGACGTACAATGTTTTTGTGCAAGGTCTTCTCAAGTGGAACAAGATCGACGATGCGATTCCGTTGTTGGAAGAGATGGATTCAAGGGGATTCAAGCTCAACTCCGCCACTTTTTCTATGCTGATTGAACCTCTGCAAAGAGAAGGCAAAGATAAGGCTCTCTTTGATATAGTGAAGAAGCTTGTACCAAAGGACATTTGGTCTTGATTGAAACTGGTTAAATGACATTAACTATGGATTTTGAATGTGAGAATGTAAAATTAAACCTTTTGTATTTTATTTTTTAATGTTGATAAAATTTGGATATATGTAGTTATAATTCATGTTTCATTTGAATATGAGATTGATAGGATCAGATTAATAGATATAAGTTTTGATAATTCTATTTCACTAAAAATTCTCTTATTCTTCGGCTTGATTCCATCTTGAATTCAAGTTTTGTTGATTTTTGAGTAGAGGAGGTGATCCTATAGGAATGCATTTTCTCTCTTTGTCAAGTATGTCAACTCTTGAACAATTTTTTTAATTTTTGCACAGAGATAGAAATTTAAGTTGACTTTTAAGACAGAAATTCGTACAAGGAAAGAGAATGAGAGGAATTCGCATAAAGAAAGAAAAAGCAATGACGTGGCAGGATACATGGAGTACATGCATTGTTTTCAAATTAATTATATCACTTATTTTGCAAAAGAGAGAAAAACGTTAACTTACGTAGCTTTAAAATACTAGAAAGTCGTATTAAATATGATTATTTTTTTATTGAGGTTGGGCGTATAAGGGGGACGTTGATAAATGAGAAGAGTCTAGGCAAAAGCCTAGAACCGGCTAAGATAGAAAAGGAAAAATGGTGAAGTCGAAGAAGTTATATCTTGGAGAGTCACTTTAGTCAAATTTATCTTACTTATCCAAAGAGCCTAAATTACAACCTTAAGAGTAGATCTTTCGGATCTTAGATCTTTAATCACATCGTAATAGAGGAGAGTGTAGATTTCGAGCAAGCCTATGATAAACTATGTATGACTTGATGATTTGAGAGTGACACCATGAGTTTGTAATTCTTGATTCTTTCTTCTTGATTGGGGACAAACGAGTGTTTATGTAACAGCCCGCCCTCCTAGAGTACGATACATGCGGCGGCTGCTACCCGAAACCGACTCCAAAGAAGTAAACACAGACTAGGGTTTCATTTAAAGAGTACTGACCAAAAGAATTGGAAGAAATATCAGAGTATTTAATGCAACAACTCAACCCAGAAGTTCAAAGGAAGATAGATATCATAAATGAGGGTCAAAACCTTAAGAGTACGACATAGTATCCCAGACAAAATCACGAGAAAAGGGCTAAGGCCACAACCGAAAGTAAGATGCAAATATTCCAAAAAGAAGTTCTAAAGAGTATCAAAATTCAGCGGAAAACGACCAAGAGAAAGAATAGCTATGTATGAAGACACAACTACGCTTGAAGTTCAACATGTCCATATTAATTAATTAATCTGCTCAACACCCGCCACCGCTCGTCATCATTCAACCTGCACATAAGGAAAACACATGCATGGCTGAGTATTTTGAAATACTCAGTGAGCTCGTTGCCAAAACATTTTATAAGTTATGTTACCCTTACCAAGTGAACTCGAGTTTTAAGCAGTTATAAGAGAAATATTACGAGTATCACAAAATATATTTTCATAGACTGGCCAGTCAAAATAACTCCCCGTTTTCCTCATCAAATTAACAATCACAAACATTCCATGGTGCGACGAAAGTGTGACCACACTTTTCGCCCACGAGACCGGACGACTAGCAAGGACGACTCTCGATCCCATTGTGTACACAGCCTGGTAGGGCTTGCGGCCCATACTCAGACCCGAATTCATATCCAACAATCACATTTAAACAAACATAGGCATGACATAACAGTTAAACCACCCTTATAACACCGAACAACATTTTGACAAAATAAAAGAGAGTTTTAAGAGTAAAGCCCACCTCGATTGCTTAGTTTTCAAGTAGTTTCGCTTTTCCGTTATCCGGCTTCGCAACCAAAGTTTCACCTTTTAATCACATAAGCACATATCACAAATTAGGTTCGATACTACTCTTACTCATGCATGTCTCATTACTTTTCCCCCTTCCCAACGATTTATCTTATCATTACCAATTAATCAAGACCGTGTTCATCACACAAGATTATTTAACTATCAAACACACACTATACAACGCAACAACACACACGCCACACACACACGCCACACACACACTCACGGCACACACACACGTACACATGTTCCCACATCCCTTTTTATCCCTCTTTCACTCGATCAAGATGCATGAGGGTTCAAGAAGACCGATTAATCGGTTAGAAGAAGAAAAAGAAGAAGAACAAACATAACTCTTAGACAAAAATACTTTTTTGAGAAAAACGATCGGTAGAAAACAAGTATTAGCCTTGATTCTTCAAAGTTCTTGGATTAAACTTCAATTCTTCTCCAAAAGATAGCAAAATATTGGAGAGTAGAAGAAGAAAATTTGAGAGAGTGCATGGGATGGGGGGGGGGGGGGGGGGCGAAAATATGGGGCTAGGGTTAGGGGTTTTGGTTCTTATTTATAGAGTTCAACAAGATCTTTAGGTAATTAGAATAGAATATTTGGTAAGATCCCATTCTCCACAATTAAATAAATAAATAAACATTGTGAAGTAGGGAAGAAGAATTAACAAAAATAGATTAGGGTACTAGGCATGAGATTTTCGAAAATATGGTCTTCCAAAAGCCAAGATTTTGTTTTGGTATTTTTCCATATAGAATAAAATATCATGGAGCAAAATAAAAATAAGGAAAATCCTCCATGAAGCAAAGTAAGTGGCGATTTCTATGCCTTTTAAATAGGGCATGGATTTTTTAATATTGACTAAAATAAAGTAAGGCAAGATCTCTTGAAGTATGGAAAGATTTGGTAGAATATTTAAATTCTAGGTATGGAAGGAAATCAAGTAAGGAATCAATTAAATAAGCAAAATAATATTTCCTTTCCACATAGTGATTTTCGAAAATCACTATTAGACAAGGGGCTCGATTTTTCCATCTTCAAAATAAGGAAATAATTGGCTCTTGGAATTTAATTTGGATAAATATCCCAAGGATTAAATAAATTCCGGAAAAATAGAAATTCTTTCTCCAAGGGGTCTAGGGTTCGAAAATTACAAGAATTAGGGTGACAAGTATTTATGGAAATTTTCTCTAATATTCTCACTCACCCTTAAACAAATAATTGCCACATAATCTCACCAAATAAATAAATCACATGCCACATCATTTAAATCACATAGTTTGACTTTTCAAACTTTCAACACAAACCCTAAACTCAAATCGACCATAACATCTCATGAAATAAATGCATTCTCGATTCCACGTCATCAACAATTAATTTTAGGGCTCTAAAATTAGGGTTCTAAATTCCGGGATGTTACAGTTTAGGTTTGGGGGAGTTGACAAACTCATAGTTTAGGAGTTCTAGAGGTGATTAACCTATGAGTTTGTTGAATTAAGGTGGTTATTGTAGGTTTTCACCCATTTAGTCACCAATTAGATGAAGTAATGAGTTTGTCGGAATTTTGAAGTGAAAACAGATTGAAACGGGAAAAATGGAGCGAACAGACTGATTCCAGAAGAGTTCGCCCGACTAGGCGTTTTTCAGACACAAAACGCCTGACCGGGCGTACAAGCGAGGATTCCAGAAAGTTCACCCAGTCAGGCGTTTTTAATCCAACAAAATGTCCAGAGCGTTTGGAGCTAGGATCGTGATGTTGATGAAACGCCCAACCGGGCGATAATAACTAATACTCAATTTTGCCATTTTCACTCCAAGTATAAAATGGAATTCTCACATTTCAATCCCTAACTCCCACACTACCAAATTAAGCAAGAGTTCAAGAGATTGAAGATGATTTGAAAGTAGGGAGCTTCCCCCTCTCAAGAGATTGAAGGAGAAGACTTCCCAACACCAATTCCACCTATAGGGAGTTCTAGTTTCAGTTTCCATTTTGTTCTCCTTTTTGTTTTGTCTTGATTACGAGTAACTAAGTTTCTAGTAGGGAATTAGTGAAGTTTGGATGGATTGTATGGATTGATCCTATGGTTGAATGCTTATCTATCTCATTTTGTTGGTTTTGTTGATTATATATTGAGCTTTTACTATCTAATTGCTTAGCTACCATTTAGATACTCTTTCCATCCACAAAAAAATAGAGCAATTTGTGTATGGCACAGGTTTTAATGTAGAATTGGTAAAGTAAGAGAGAAGGAGAAAAATTAAGTGAGAAGTAGTGTTAGTGGAATGATGTGTAGGGTTATTATTTGTTGAAAACTTTCCATAAATGAATGTGCTCTATTTTTTGTGGATGGCCAAAAATGGTAATTGTGCTCTATTTTTTTGGACGGAGTGAGTATATCTTTTGTTTAATTGTTGTTATTGAGAAATGCAAGATTAGGATAGAAGTGTAATACAATCCCGTGCAACTCATGTGATCGAGAGATGCATGTATTAGAGAGATGGCTTGAGTCCGTAGGTCTTAGGAGTCGACGTTGACTTGTAAGGATAAGACTCAGACATTAGAAGCTGACCAACACGTTATATGCACTCGAAAGAGGATCTAACCAACTATTCCGACTTTCCTAACCACATAGGCCCAATAGATGAGCATGACTCGTTGGTGACATCGTAGATCCACTCTAATGGATCCATTTCACTATCCTTTCCTCATTTGTGTGAAAATCATCTTTTACTTGTTTTGCATAGTTAATTGTCTCTATTTGCTTATTTGTTTCTTTGTTCTTAGTTGAGAAAATCCACAATACCTTTCCTTAGTCTAGATAGTGTTCAAAGTTGCATCAAACCGACTTTTTAGTCTTCGGGGATCGATAATTTTAATTTGCCACGACCTACAAAATCCCGTACACTTGCGGGTGTCATTTTGATTGCTAAAAGTAGTAGAGTCAGATCTACATTGGTCGTTGATTATTCATCACTCGACTTTCTAAATGGTGCAACAGTTGACTATGTTGATGACCTTCTATGCTCAACTTTTTAGGTAGGTGTATGATCATTGTAAAAACTTAAAATTTGTCCAATGTTGACGAATCAACACTAACAACCGTTTTTACATGCAGGTGACTATAAATCCAAGTGCGGTCATCGATGATGACCCAACCATCAGCTACTACAACAGCCCTAGCACAACTTACGTCTTCCGCGATAAGGTAAGACCTACTATTTTCCAATTAAATTGTGTCATTCCTTTTGATTTTTATCAATTTTCACTGCTGATTTTTATTAATTTCCAATCTAGAGGATTCATTTTTCCACCTATCATAATTTCAATTATTGAAGACATAGGAGGAGGACGTGAAGCTCTTATAGTTTTTGAAAAACAAACTAGACCCTTCCCTATGGCTCATTGTTCATTAAGCTTTTGAATCACATGAATAGGAATGATGAGCATAGTTTGTACTTGTTGTTAGGTTTAGTATACTAAAAAGCATGTTTCGAGCAAGTTTCACGCGAATAGAATCTTGCTTGTATACGTAAAACTCTACAATCCACTTTTAACCCGATTCAGTATTATTCGAGCAGTCTCGCACGAATAGAATCACTGTTATTATTACATTGTGTTTGCTTGTGCATTTATAAGATGTTTTAAAAACATTTAAATTCATAAGAAGTAAACAAAGTCTAAGTCTTTTGCTTAGTAGACTGGTTGTGGGAGTCGTCCACTTTAAGGTAACACGGTCAGATCTATGCAATGCTTTGCAAAAGAAAAAGAAGAATTTCACAACCTAGATAGGCTTTGGCTACCTATCGTGAAAGGTTGCAATGTCAGCCTGCATATTTCTAAGCCTTACTGAAATAAGATGACATTGGTGTGGTATAGCACTGAACGGATCTAACAGCAAGACGTGTCTTTATGCTATCTACTGAAAGACTAGGTCTTGATAAAATGTTATTTCTTAATCTACATATGTTAGCATTGAGCATACGATATTGGTTATGCACTACTCTGACTTATCAAATGGTGCGGGTTTTTCGCAACCCAATAATCATGATATATTGGGTAGTGGTGATTAATATCTAGCGGTGCTAGGATTGCTATTATGTTGAAACGTGCGCGAGGTGAGTCTCGTTTGATAATGTCCTCAAGAGGAGCTCGAACAAGGTTTTATTATTCGGAAAATTGGCCAGTTGGAGTTTTATCGCTCTATGAATAATAAATAAATGTTTCTTGCTAAGTCCACTCTTGGAATTAATAAGATATTAATTAATTAAGTCCATAGCAGACATTAATTAATTAATGGGCATTTATATCTTAAGCGCGGGAAATAAATAATAAACAAAGTGGAAACCCGGATTACTTGTAATTTCGGATTTGGATGGGGAGAGTTCAATATTAATTCTGTAGTGGCTGCTCGTAATATTCCAATATAAGCTTGTATTAAATTGTGGGTTCAATTTAATTAGTAAAAAGCTAATTGGGGGAGCCCATATCCAAAACCTTCCATAGATCCCTGCCTGGACCCAAAAGGAACTTAATATAAATAGGAGAATAAAGGAGACAGAATGATTACAATTTTACTTCTTGTAATTTTCAAAATTTTCGAAAATCTCCAGCTGAGGAGAATTTCGAATTCTACTCCCTTTTCTAAAAGGATTTCTTCTGTCTTCTTTTTTAAGTCCTAGTATTTTGATAAGATCAGCCCACCCTGATATCGAGATACAGTTCGGGAACCAGAGAGAAGATCCGTTGTCTAGTATTGAAGATCATCACGTGGAGAAGGTGCGAGCAATCTGTTGGAACATATATACTAAAAAGCATTTTTTGAGTTTATTTTGAATTTGATAAATTGCTTGTATATTGTAAACACTCTTCATTTAATGAGAATAATAAATGTTTTCTTCATACTGTGTATTTTACTTTAATGGGTATTGACCGTATTTAATTATATATTAAATTATATAATTAAAGCGCCGGAAAGTAAAATCAGTCTAAGTCTTCTACATTGAAGGTTGGGTCATGGAACAGGTCATCACAGTAGGTGACCCTGTTGGGACTACCGCAGCGGAAGACACGGAAACCAAACAAGTCCTAGAACGGATCTATTTAGGTGATTATGCATTCGACTCCAATTTCATGCAATTAACATAGATCTATAGATATAACATCAAATAGACACATAATCATGCATATTCGATGTAGATTCGATTGTTACCTCATAATCCATCATTGGATTGACGTTGCTAGCTGCACCACCCGGAGATCCTTGGTTTATCGACCACGAATCTTCCGTACTATTCCCTCGTCCTTGATTCTCCATCCGTGTGGGCGGATCTTAGAAAACCAATTAAATAACTTTGAATGAATCTAGGGAAACCCAATACAAACACCAAATTGTCTAGATCTAATCCTATGAATTAGGATAGATCAAGAACAATAATCAAAACCCTAATTCTCCCACTACTATGGCTCGAAAATCGAGACCAAGAGGAAGAGGAAGGAGGCGCCGATTTCTAGGCACTAGGGTTAGGGTTTTGTGTTGTCTTGGATTGTGTGCTAGGGTTTCCCTTTCATTCAATATTTATAGTGGACCTTATTGGGCTAGTAAGGGGATCCATGGAATGACTTAAGTGTTGGGCTCACCCATTAGATAAATTACTAATTAAATCAAATGACCCATGATTTAATATATTATCAATGGAATATTATATTATTCCACTAAAGAATAATATTGCACTCTCACTTAAATCACCAAATTACAAATAACTTGGGTCCATTTTATTTTATAATATTTTCCGCGTTTAAGATTATCTTGATCCGTCAATTTAATTCTTTTGTCTGCTATGTGACTAGAATTAAATTAATTCTCCAAAGAGTTTTTCTAGTTTGAAACTTTATTTATTATTCGTGGAATAAATTCCAACTGCGCAGTTTTCTGAATAATAAATTCCTCTTTCAAACACCTCTTGGGGATCACCCCTTAGGGATTTAATCATACCATACTGGGCACGCGAATTCTATGAAATAATATTCCAATACCTTCATGTTATTCAATTACTACCACCCAAGATATCATGAACTTGAGTTACGTACAAACTCTCACATATTGATAAGTCAAAGTGGCGTTTGATTGAATAAACAATATTGATATTAATATCATAGACTAGAAAATACTAAACTTTCTTGAAATATATTCTTTCAGTAGATAGCAATAAAGAATACATTTCACATTAGATCCTTTCAGTGCTTTACCACACCGGTGTTACTAATCTCATCTTAGGTAAGAGAGAATTATCATAAACACCGCAACCGTACCAATAGGTAGCCAAAGCCTATCTAGGTTGTGAATACGTTTTTCTTCTTACTAGATCTGGCCAAGTCCCCTACTGGAAAACTCATGAGGAGATTCATCGAATTTCCCTACTTTACCTTCTTAGTAAAAAGCCTTAGACTTGTTTATCATATTTCAATAATAAATCATTTATATTATATTATTTATTCTCATAAATAGGTAAACAAGTGGATGTGGCATTTCTCGTATACATGCACAAGCTGACTGTACAAAGGCATGTACGCCCGAAGCATCTTTTAGTATACAAACCCCAACAGACTCAACCGGTACCTTGTAGAAGTAAAACTTTTTCACAACCTAGATAGGCTTTGGCTACCTATCGTGAAAGGTTCTAGTGTCCATCCGAAAAGTCGTCTTTACCTTGAGAATGACTAGTGACACTGGTGTGGTATAGCATTGAATGGATCTAAAGAATAGACACGTCTTTGTTGCTATCTACTGTAAGACGATGTCTTGGAGATTTAATATTTCCTAATCTTTGTAATAATATAGCACACACGTTATTTAATCATACGCTACTTTGACTTATCAATAGGTGCGGGTTTTTCGTAACCCAATATTCCTGATATCATCGGTAGTAGTAATTAATAATTAGTATGGTGTCAGTTTTATTATTACATTGAATCGTGTGCCTGCGTGGTTTGACTATATCCCCAAGAGGTGTTCGAGAGAAGTTCTATTATTCGGAAACCCGTCCGGTTTGGATTTAATCCAAGAATAAATAGAAAAGGAAAAGTATATTTTGATATACATCTCGTACTAGACAAACTCTTAGAAATAAAAAGATATTAATTAATTTAAAGTTTATAGCAGACTACAAATTAATTAATGGATATAGAAAATCTAGACACGAGAAATAATATATTAAAGAGGTTAACCCGGATTGCTTGTAATCACGGATTGGATGGGCGGTCAGTATTTCTTCGATAGTGGCACAATAAATATTCCATTGGCCTTATATTGAATTATGGGTTATAATTTAATTAGTAAAGAAAGTCCAATGGGGAGGCCCAATCCAAGCCCCATAGATCCCTAACCTAGCCCACACAAAACTCTATTTAAAGGGATGAAGGAGGCATGACAAACATACACAACATAAGAGTGAAACCCTAGCCTCCACACATCTAATTTCCCCCCCCCCCCCCCCCCTCTCTCTATAGGGAAGTCGAAAATTGCACCTTGTGTGTTCTCGGCATTCTTGTCTTCTCCTTCGAGATCCCTACATTTCTAAGAGATTCCTCCCACAAGGAATTTAGATCTAGAGTTGGGTCATAGGTTAGAAGATCCTTGGTCTTGCAATCACATTGAAGAATCAAGATCTACACGTGGAGAAGTAGCGAGCCACTTCGATTCTTTGGAGAATCATAATTGTAAGTATTCAACGTCATAATTTAATTATAAATTATGTGACTAATTGCGCAATAATATGTCTCTACATATTCAAGCATGAAATTGAATCGACCCACATAATCACCTAAATAGATTCTTTTGTGGATTTATTTAATCTTGCAATTTCCGCTGCGATTATCCCCAACACAATCGTCGATTCTTTGGAGAATCAAATCGGTAACTCTAAACCGTAGAATTCATGTTTTAGGATTTATATTTTTCTAAGCATGAATTATTTGCGTTCTAGCATGCAATTATCTGTTTAACATGTGAATTGATTAATCGCATAATCGGTCAAATAGATCCTATGTCTGATTTATTTGTTTTGTACAAGTCTTCCGCTGTGCAAGGGGCACCAAACCCCAGCTGCACATAACGTGGGACGTGGGAGATGATAAGGAGAGGAGGTCACCTAAATGTGCACATTTTGAGGATTGCAATCCACTGTATTTGCAAGTTGAAGAAACCAAAACTCGGGCTTATAATGATGGGGAGCTTTGTCAAGCATGGGGTCAAGCCAAATTTGGCAACCTTCAAGCCACTGGTAATAGGGCTTATGTTAGTGGGAAACTCGAGGCAAAAAAAGTTGTTGAAGATGATGTTGGAAGACGAGGGGTGCGTACCTAATGCGCAGACATGCCACGCCATAGTCAACGAGTGGTGCAAGGTAAGCCACATAGAGGAGGCTCGTGACATAACAAATATGTTTGAAGTCTGGGGGTGGAGACTTGATGTGTTTACCTACGCAAAATTGATTGATGGTATGTGCCAAAACAATATGTCGAAGGAGGTTGTTCTCACTTTGATCGGTGGAGGGAGGGCTCCTCCCAAGATTGAAACTTACATTGCATTGATCAAGGGCTTCTCGGGAGTGGAGATTTAAAAGGGACTGTGGATTTTAATAGAAGTTGAAACTCAGAGAAAATTCTTTTTTTTGTTCTAGGGCACTTTAAACATTTCATAAAAGATGTAGTTTTTTTAACATAAAACGCATCTTGGTCATGTGTTCCATTAACGAAAACGCATGATTGTCATGCGTCGCTCCCTTTGTGGGAATTAAGAAAAAAACTATCTCTTTTATGGAATGTTTAAAGCGCCCTAGAACAAAAAAAGAATTTTCTCATTTCTGTAATGGCGGTGGCCAGCAGATCCCACTGTAGATTATCTTCTTTATTAGACCACTTTCCCATCGGCGGCCGAGAATGCTAATGCTAGGATTTTTCTTTCAGAATGCTAATGCTGGGATTTTTCTTTCAGCGTGAATCTGTACAATATACTTTTAGATCTAGAAAATCACACAAAAACCAAATGCACACAATCAATCAATTTTTGGACATACCTCTCGCAACTATATTAAACACAACTATATTGTGACTCATTTCACTGAAAATAACTTCAACTATACTGGTGATTTCACCGGAAAACAGCTTCTTAGAACTCTATTACGTAAGATCAGATAATAATTCTAGAATTGATTTTCAAACTTTAAATGAATCAACTGATATAATTTTATAATTCAATTGTGAGCATTTTTAAAAAGTCGTTTTTTGTTTCCCTATAACTATCCCTATAATTAATCCATGAATATAATTGTGTAATTCAATTATGGTCATTTTAAATAATCGTTTCCACAAATACGGTTTTATATCTTGTTAACAATTTGGAATTTATTTTAACCTTTTTTTTATTCTTGTTCTTGCATTAGTTTATCCATCGAATTTCGTTGACTAAATATAAAGGCATAGCGAACAAGTAGTATTATTCTATTGTAATTTGTAGTACTACTAATTACTGTATAATTTATTATTTATCCATCGATTTACTAAAAGTGTGACAAACTTTATTGAAAGAAAAAAAAATCAGCATCAAGAAATGGTTCAACAAATGATATTGAAGGAATTATGAGACATTATTTTGTATAATAAGTAAAAAAAAATGGTTACAGCATTACACTCGATGTTGTGAGGAGGATGTACAAACAACCTCTTTACAAAACAAGAAAAAATAGTCTAACCAATTAAGAAATAACATTAAGACTAATTTTCTCTTAGCAAAAAAGTGGAAGAAGAATTGGATAATATACACAGGTCCTCTATGTGCTCTCCCTTGCGTATCTGCTCGTTTCCTCCGCCACTTTAGTCCACTCGATTCCAATCTTCTCACTATATGCGACCTGCAGCGATCATGGCAACAGTTAGGTGACTGGTGTTGATAGATCCATTTCATGTGCGTGATCTATAGATAGATATCCGAACATTGCAACATCATACTTGACAAAATTCATGAAGCAGCGTGTATTATTGAGACGATGCATTTAAAAGGCAGAGATATTGAGCCAACACTAGGGAGAGTGAATTTATTATTGCACAGGAGATGGAGGTACCTGATTTTTGACAAATCCTTTCAGCATGTTAACGAAGTCGACCTTTCTTTCTTCGTCAAGCCTTTGGATTTCCGTCCTATTGTTTTCCTGTGATCATACCACTCCTTACATCAATGTTCTGGAGAAGTAACATAGAGGAAGACGCTCAACCCCACCTTGTGGTGGAGAGGTGTGCGAAACAGATATTTACGCAAAACTTGAGAGAAACTACGATTAAGAAGGGTTTGTATATACAGAACAAAAATTTATGTTATATACCAAAACCAGATCAAAATCTCAACAGGAAGCAAAGTCTAGAATATCTAACGCAACTATCAAGCCCAAGACAGAAAGAACTCGCTGACAAGAATCTCGAGAAAAAAATATGAATATCTGCATATGTATCTTTGATCAAATATGAAAACAAGATATGTGATATAATCACATAATATTCAGGCTAAGTATTTTCTTTCCCATATTCTAAACCTCGATTTCAAATCATCTCTATATTAAAAATAAGAGTTCTAAAATAAAGATATCAAATTAGAAACTTCATGTGTAGTTAGATCAGAATCCAAACTTCGTTCAGTATAACTAAAACAACAAATCTCAGTTGGAAAATTTAAGGAAACAATCTAGTTCTTACCTTTATCCTTTCATATTCTTTGGTGGCACAACTTTTGGCATCCTCCGTAACCCTAATGGCATCTTTTAGGTCCTCCAACTTGCGGACCCTTGACTTGTCACTCCCAAAAATTGTTGATGACGAAGTTTCAAGTTTATCAGCTCTTGAATGCAAGGCAGACAATTCTGATATAAGAGTTTGCACTGTCAGTAAGGCACTAGAACGATCTGCGAATGCATTGTGTACAGCTAACATCATTCCCATGTGTTCAAGCAACGAATCCTGCAATACAAATTAAAATTCAAAAACTAAATCACAATTTTTGATGATGAGACAGCTTTCGTCAAGAAAAAATTAATCTTTTTGTCATCACTCCATTTTCTCAATTCAGAGAGAAGAATGAACTCAAAATGAAAATATCAGATAAGTAAGAAGTGAACATGTTGAGACTTACAAAATGCTTCACAGTGTGAGCATTTAATTCTCGATACAATCTGCTCGCCTTAACAGCTGCAGTAGCTACATTCTTCATGTCAGCAGCCCTCACTCTTTGGGTATTTGAAGCTGTCTGCTCACTCTCAAACTTGGTTAACTTGATAAAAGCCAGCCCTAATTCCCCCATGATCTCTCCCATTTCTTGCTGTGCCTTGACCAATGATTCTGCCTACCAGTTCATTATACCAAAATCAGCAGACATGAAATTCTAACTAAAACTAAAACTCAATATGCATAAGCACACAAGTGAAACCTGCTGCGCCGCATTTGTGAGATGCTGCTCGAGATCCTTCAACTTGAGTTTTTTCTCCAAGAACTCCTTATCTTCCTCCTCCATAGACGGCCTGGCGTTGCCCCAATCGTTCACTACAGACTGCTTCAATTCCTTAAAGAACCTCAGCATATCCCTTCCACCTTTGGCCGAATGCACCACGTCCTGCGGCTCAATCACGCTGCTCGACTCCCCCATCAGCTGCTTCGGCAGCCTCACGGCCCCATCAAGCATCCTTGACGCCACATCAATGCTTGTGGGCAGCGGCATTCTCCCCTTCACAGTCAGAAACACCCTCAGCTCGTCGCTCTTCCGGATCATCGGATGCCTCGCCAGCCTCTTCAAGTACTTCTCCAGCTCCACCCTCCTCTGCTCCACGAAATCCTGCTTCTGCATCACCTGACTCTCTACTAAGCTCTTATCCGGCCGGGGCGGGATGAAGAACCCTCTGTAGGCCTCACCCAGCCGATCCGAGAGCGTGACCACGTCCTTGAACCGCCTCCGCACGCTGAAATCGGAGCCCTCGTAATCAGCCACGTTTGTGCTCGTCGTGATCAGGTAGCTAACGTAGGTATTGCCGCCGGGGACGATCGAATTCGATGGCTCGAACTCCTTCTGCGGATCGGAAACGCTGATTCTCAGAAAATCGGAGGTGGGAGACTGAGATTGAGGCGACGGAATTGAGTAATCGCCGGAGATCTCGCCGTTGCCGTTGGTCTCCGGGGAGGGATGGGACATGACGTCCGCGTAGGATGGTGAATCGAGAGAGGGGCTTTGCGGAGGGAATAGGAGGGGATCCGATACGGCCGACGGCGGAGGGAAGAGCGGCTGCTCGGTGGAGGTGGAGAGTGTGGTCATGGCACTGCGATAGTGCGAATTGGAATTGGAGGTGGAGACTTCGCCATTGAAGTTGCTCTCGCCGTCGCCGGTGAGGGTTAGGGTTTGCAATTTGTCGGCGGCGGAAAGGGGGTGGAGAAATTCTTCTGTTTCGCCATTATTCTTCCCTGATCCCATGATTCGTAGCAAATTTTAGGGATTTGGATCGGATTGCATAGGAATTCGGATCGAATTGGGGAGAAGAGTTGATGAACTTCGCTTTCACTTCTTCTTCCTCCACCAGAAAAAACTGCTGAGTAATAAATAAATATGTGAATGACGTCATATATCTTAACAATTGTTAATACTATTACTTTTATTGTGCATATCAGGATTTATTAAATTAGTCTGATTTATTAATATTGTTTCCCACAATGGAATGTGTGATAAAAAAGAAGTTATAGTTAATTACAAGTTGAGTCGAGTATAATATTAGTTGGCTCAAGCTCGACTACAACCCAATTCAAGCTTATGTCTTATTGTTCGAGTTAATAATAATAATAACAGGTTCGAGTTGACATTCAAATAATTGTAACGGGCAGCGAATTCACAAAGTTTAATTCCACAGCTACTTCTCACACATATTTTCGTCGAAAATTGGGTTAGCGGGCCGGGGCTTCAACTCTTGCTTTCTCTTTATCGGTTATGGTAATTGCGTATTATTAATTCCTAAAACTAACTATTTAACTATGTAATGTTACTCTTGTCCAACTTAAGGAAATATTGCAACAGTACTTAAATTGAATTGCCCGTTTTGCAGCTGAAGTCAAATAAAATCGAGCTATGCTTTTCCAGAAAATTTAATTTTTCTGTTCATCTTGAGACCTTGGAACTCATCACTCACTTTGACTTATGATATATGAAAACATTAATTCCACTTTTAACTGCTAAATTCTAAAACAATGGAAATTTGTTCAAAAATATGAAAATTGTTGATGATTAGGAATGCAAGAGAAAATCACGGGATGAAAAACGATTACATTCATATTTGCAAAAACTAAGCAAACTTAACATTAACTCATCTTAAATACTTGTAAAAGAAATCTCTATATGAATTCCTATAAATAGAGTCAAAACAAATCCATACACAACAACTGAACTAATCTAAAATAAATATGAATTCCTACCTTAAACTAACTCAATTCCTGACCCACAACTCTTAAAGCTTATTGAGCTGAGTTAAACTCTGCGAAAACGGAATCATAGACGAGCACCTGACCTCAGGATGCATGATCAGCACTCCCGTGGCACGATCAAACACCACTAGCTCATCATCAACTAAGCTTGCAAAACATAACAGATTAGCATCATATGAAAACCACAACGGCCACCCAACACTAATAGTATTGAAAACAGACTCGGTCATCCAGGACCCGTCATCGCCCAAAACCCAAAGTTGAGGTATACGAACTCTGTCACCTTCATTCTCAAGAATGCACAAGTATCCTTTATACTCTAGAAAATCATAATGAGTCCAGTAGCTATAATCGGTCGGTGTGGGCAGAGTGGAAAAAGTTTCAGTAGAAATGTCAAACGAAAGGATACATTCGCCACTCTCTTTTCTATATGCTACGTAGTAAAAAATCCAGGATACGCAACCATATCCGTCAAACACTTCAATCAAATCAAGGTCGGTGAATGGTATTAACCTCTATGAATTAGTTTTGAGTGAATACAATACGAAATGATAAAACATATCTAAGTCGCCTTGTTCACTTATAGAAACGACGTCTACAAGATACATGTAACAGCCCGCCCTCCTAGGGTACAATAAATGCGGCGGCTGCTACCCAAAACCGATTCAAAAGAAGTAAACATAGGTTAGAGTTTCATTTAAAGAGTACTGACCAAAAGAATGGGAAGAATTATCAGAGTATTTAATGCAACAACTTAGCCTATAAGTTTAAAGGAAGATAGATATCATAAATGATGATCAAAAACCTAAGAGTACGATATAATATCCAAGACAACGTCACAAGAAAAATGCTAAGGCCTCAACCGAAAGCAAGATGCAAATATTCCCAAAAGAAGTTCTAAAGTGTATCAAAATTCAGCGGAAAGCGACCAAGAGAAAGTATAGCTATGTATGAAGACACAACTACGCTTGAAGTTCAACATATCCATATTAATTAATTAATCTGCTCAACACCCGCCACCGCTCGTCATCATTCAACCTGCACATAAGGAAAACACATGCAGGGCTGAGTATTTTGAAATACTCAGTGAGCTCGTTGCCAAAACATTTTATAAGTTATGCCACCCTTACCAAGTGAACTCGAGTTTTAAGCAGTTATAAGAGAAATATTACGAGTATCACAAAATATATTTTCATAGACTGGCCAGTCAAAATAACTCCCCGTTTTCCTCATCAAAATAACAATCACAATCATTCCATGGTGCGACGAAAGTGTGGCCACACTTTTCGCCCACGAGACCGGCCGACTAGCAAGGACGGCTCCCGATCCCATCGTGTACACAGCCCGGTAGGGCTTGCGGCCCATATTCAGACCCGAATTCGTATAAGCATATCAAGTATCACATTAAAAACAAACATAGGCATGGCATAACAGTTAAACCACCCTTATAACACCAAACAACATTTTGATAAAATAAAAGAGAGTTTTTATAGTAAAGCCCACCTCGACTGCTTAGTTTTCAAGTAGTTTCGCTTTTCCGTTATCCGGCTTCGCAACCAAAGTTTCACCTTTTAATCACATAGGCACATATCACAAATTAGGTTCAATACTACTCTTACTCATGCATGTCTTATTACCTTTCCCTCTTCCCAACGATTTATCTTATCATTACTAATTAATCACGATCATGTTTATCACACACGATTATTTAGTCATCAAACACACACTACACAACACAACAACACACACACACAGCACACACATACACACGCCACACACACACGGCACACACACACATACATGTTCCCACATCCCTTTTTATCCCTCTTTCACTCAACCAAGATGCATGAGGGTTCAAGAAGACCGATTAATCGGTTAGAAGAAGAAAAAGAAAAAGTAGAAGAAGAACAAGTATAACTCTTAAACAAAATACCTTTTAGAGAAAAACGATCGGTAGAAAACAAGTATTAGCCTTGATTCTTCAAAGTTCTTGGATTAAACTTCAATTCTTCTCCAAAAGATATCAAAATATTGGAGAGTAGAAGAAGAAAATTTGAGAGAGTGAGGGGATGGTGGGGGCCGAAAATATGGGGGCTAGGGTTAGGGGTTTTGGTTCTTATTTATAGAGTTCAACAAGATCTTTAGGTAATTAGAATAGAATATTTGGTAAGATCTCATTCTCCCCAATTAAATAAATAAATATTGTGAAGTAGGGAAGAAGAATTAACAAAAATAGATCCTAGGGCAAAATCCCATAGTTTTCGAAAATTAGGCTATTTATTTAGCCAAGATTTTGTCTTGAATATATTTTACGGAATAGAATAAAATATCACGGAGCAAAATAAAAATAAGGATTTTCCCAACTTGGAGTAGTAATAGGCGTCCCTATGCCTAATTAAATAAGGCATGGATTTTCAAATATTGCCTAGAATAAGGTAAGGCAAAATCTCTTGAGGTATGAAAAGATTTGGTAGAATAATTAAATTCTAGGTATGGAAGGAGATCAAGTAAGGAATAAATAAAATAAGCAAAGTATTCTCCCAACATAGTGATTTTCGAAAATCACTATTAAACAAGAGGCTCGATTTTTTCCATCTTCAAAATAAGGAAATAATTGGCTCTTGGATTTTAATTTGGATAAATATCCCAAGGATTAAATTAATTCCGGAAGAAATAGAATTTCTCTTCAAAGGGGGTCTAGGGTTCGAAAATCACAAGAATTAGGGTGACAAGTATTTATAGAAATTTTCTCTAATATTCTCACTCACCCTTAAACAAATAATTTGCCACATAATCTCATAACTTAATATATCACATGCCACATCATTAAATCAAATAGTTTGACTTTTCAAACTTTCAACACAAACCCTAGACTCAAATCGACCATATCATCTCATGAAATAAATGCATTCACGACTCCACGTCATTAACAATTAATTCTAGGGCTCTAAAATTAGGGTTCTAAAATCCGGGATGTTACAATACATCAGTTTGCAATCTTGAGATTCATGGTCAGACCACATTGTAAATCCAAAACAAACAGAAGGAGGGAGTTCATCGACAAAGGGCTTAGGAAGGATCTTATACTCACCCGTTAATGGGTTCCAAAGAACATGACTACCCAAGTCTTTATTGTGAAAATGAAGCACACCATTACAAGTAGCCCCAGTGAAGAGATAGCCTTGTTTGGCTAGAAAAGATGGAGGATATACGTAATATTGGGGCGAGAGGTTGCCATCCTTTACAAGGGAATATGAAGTAAAAAACTCACGATCATGTACATCATGATAACTCAGGAGAACGTCGTCTAGCTTAAGCTTAGGCTTTGGTTTCAAAAGTTGTAGGCGTGAAGACCATGACGTAGTAAATTTTTTCTCTTCGACCAAGGGAGGATGTATGCTACAGTAATAGCAGTCGCAGGGAGGAGGAGAATGACATGGAAGAGAGTAACCTACAATCAAAAAATGGACACTTTTTTCAAAAATGATGATGATTCATGTAACAGCCTGGGTTTCTAGGGTATATTAAATACGGCGACGGCTACCAAAATGGACTTAAAAGCAATAAAAAAAACATAGGCTAGGGCTTCATTTAAAGAGATTTGACCCAGGGTATTAAACGAACTCAAAGCAATAAGTCAACGGTTTAACCTAGAAAATCAATGAAGAATAGACACCATAAACTATGATAAAAAAAATCAAGGGTTCAACATAAATTCAACAAAACCACAACATGTCTCAATCTTCTAAACCAAAGGGAACAAGTTCAAAATAGCCAAATAATACTAATAAGTTTCAAAAATTCAGCGGAAGCAACCAAGAGAAAGTGAAGCTATGTATGAAGACACAACTAAACTCGAAGTTCAAAATATCCATCTTATTTTATTAATGTGCTCAACACCCGCCACCGCTCGTCGCCGTTCAACCTGCACATAAGGAAAACACATGCAGGGCTGAGTATTTTGAAATACCCAGTGAACTCGTTGCCAAAATATTTTAATAGTTATGTCACCCTTACCATAGTGAACTCGAGTTTTACAATTATCAAAATAAAGATCATCGAGTATCACAAAAATATTTTCATAGACTGGCCAGTCAAACAAACTCCCCAATTCCTCATCAATTTCCACAATCACAACATTACCATGGTGCGACGAAAGTGTGGCCACACTTTTCGCCCACGAGACCGGAGACTAGCAAGACGGCTCCCGATCCCACCGTGTACACTAGCCTGATAGGGTTTGCGGCCCTACTCAGACCCGAATTCGTTTATACATATCCATAGCCCTATAGCCTAATGGAGCGAACTCTCAAATTGGGCATCATGCGCACAACATCATCACAAATACTCACAGGCATGGCATAACAGTTTAAACCACCCTTATCTCTCCACATTTATAAATTTGCAACATAAAAGAGTTTAAGAATAAAGCCCACCTCGACTGCTTAGATTTCAAGTACGTTTCTCTCTTTCGTTATCCGGCTTCGCAACCGAGGTTTCACCTTTTAATCACATAGGCACTTATCACGAATCAGTTTCAACATCAACTCCTAAATCATGCATGTCTCAACGCTTCCCCTTTTTCCCACCGATCCGGTTTACATTTATCATTCAAAACCAAGGCATGTTCATCATATAAGTTTATTCACTCAACAATCCTAGATCTATCATCAACTTATTGTTGGGGTTTGTATACTAAAAGATGCTTCGAGCGTACATGCCTTTGTCCACTTGTTTACCTATTTATGAGAATAAATAATAGTATAATATAATGGTTTATTATTGAAATATAATAAACAAGTCTAAGGCTTTTTACTAAGAAGGTCAAGTAGGGAAATTCGATGAATCTCCTCATGAGTTTTCCAGTAGGGGACTTGGCCAGATCTAGTAAGAAGAAAAACGTATTCACAACCTAGATAGACTTTGGCTACCTATGTTAGAGTTTGTATACTAGAAATCACGTTTCGAGTGATTGAATACTGTAAAACTCTTATTTTATTTTTCAATAAATAAAACATATTATTTTTGTCATAATGTTGTTATGTTTTACATTTAATGGATGTTAATGCATGTTTAAATGTATAAGTTAACTTAACAAAGTCTAAGTCTTTGTTTTAGTAGACCGGTTGTGGGCGTCGTCCACTTTAAGGTAACACGGTCAGTTCTAAACAAAGAAAAAGATGAATTTCACAACCTAGATGGAATTTGACTACCCATCGAGAAAGGTTGCCATGTCAGTCCGCATATTTCTAAGCCTTACTGAAATAAGATGACATTGGTGTGGTATAGCACTGCGGATCTAACAGCAAGTCTTGCCTTAGGCTATCTACTGAAAGGCGAGGTCTTGATAAATATTTATTTCTTAATCAATGTAGGTTAGCATTGAGCATACGGTATTGATTATGCACTGCTTTGACTTATCAAATGGTGCGGGTTTTTCGTAACCCAATTATCCTGATATATTGGGCAGTGGTGATCGATATCTAGCGGTGCTAGGATTGCTACTATATTGAATCGTGCGCGGGCTGAGTCTCGCTTGATAATGTCCTCAAGAGGAGCGCGAAACGAGGTTTTATTATTCGGAACCTAGCTAGTTGGAGTGTGATTACTCTATGAATAATAAATAAGCGTTTCATGCTAAGTCCACTCTTGGAATTAATAAGAAGTTAATTAATTAAGTCAATAGCAGACATTAATTAATTAATGGACATTTTAATCTTAAGCACGGGAAATGAAAGTTAAACGGAAACCCGGATTACTTGTAATTTCGGATTTGGATGGGGAGAGTTCAATATTACTTCTGTAGTGGCTGCTCGTAATATTCCAATTATAACTTATATTAAATTGTGGGTTCAATTTAATTAGTAAAAAGTAAATTGGATGAGCCCATATCCAAAACCTTCCATAGATCCCTGTCTGGGCCCAAAAGGAACTTAATATAAATAGGAGAATAAAGGAGACAGAAAACAACAATTTCTCATCATTGTAATTTTCGAAAATCCCTTCTCCAGCTGAGGAGATTTTCGAATTCCTCTCATATTCCGAAAATGATTTCTTCTGTCTTCTTTATTTAAGTCCTAGTATTCTAGTAAGATCAGCCCACACTGATATTGGGATACAGTTCGGGAACCAGAGAGAAGATTTGTGGTTTAGTACTCAAAGCATCACGTGGAGAAGAAGCTAGCCATCTTCAATTCTTTGGAGAATTAATTAGGTATTTTTCTGCTCCGTAGAAAAGCATGTTTTAGGTTTCAATATTCTTAAAGCATGATTGATTCAAGTTATGAGCATGATACATGTGATAATTACGCGAATAGCTTTTGTCTAAATAATCTGCTAAATAGATCTGATTATTATGTGATTGATTTATTCACGCACGCTTCCGCTGCCAGCACCTTCAACCTATTGGTACGGTTGCGGTGTTTGTGATAATTCTCTCTTACCTAAGAAGAGATAAGTAACACCGGTGTGGTAAAGCACTGAAAGGATCTAATCTGAAATGTATTGTTTATTGCTATCTACTGAAAGAATATATTTCAGAAAGTTTAGTATTTTCTAGTCTATGGTATTAATATCAATATTGTTTATTCAATCAAACGTCACTTTGACTTATCAATATGTGAGAGTTTGTACGTAACTCAAGTTCATGATATCTTGGGTGGTAGTAATTGAATAACATGAAGATATTGGAATATTATTTCATAGAATTCGCGTGCCCAGTGTGGTATGATTAAATCCCTAAAAGGGTGATCCCCAATGAGGTGTTTGAAAGAGGAATTTATTATTCAGAAATCTGCGCAGTTGGAATTTATTCCACGAATAATAAATAAAGTTTCAAACTAGAAAAACTCTTTGGAGAATTAATTTAATTCTAGTCACATAGCAGACAAAAGAATTAAATTGACGGATCAAGATAATCTTAAACGCGGGAAATATTATAAAATAAAATGAGCCCAAGTTATTTGTAATTTGGTGATTTAAGTGGGAGTGCAATATTATTTTTTAGTGGAACAAAATAATATTCCATTGATAATATATTAAATCATGGGTCATTTGATTTAATTAGTTAATTATCTAATGGGTGAGCCCAACACTTAAGTCATTCCATGGATCCCCTTACTAGCCCAATAAGGTCCACTATAAATAATGAATGAAATGGAAACCCTAGCACACAATCCAAGGCACCTCAAACCCTAACCCTAGGAGGCAAAGTCGGCGCCTCCCTCTTCTCTCTCACTTGTCTTGATTTTCGTGCCTAGCACGTGGGAGAATTAGGGTTTTGATTATTGTTCTTGATCTATCCTAATTCATAGGATTAGGTCTAGACAATTTGGTGTTTGTATTGGGTTTCCCTAGATCCATTCAAAGTTATTTAATTGATAATCTAAGATCCGCCCACACGGATGGAGAATCAAGGACAAGGGAATAGTACGGAAGATTCGTGGTCGATAAACCAAGGATCTCCGGGTGGTGCAGCTAGCAACGTCAATCCAATGATGGATTATGAGGTAACAATCGAATCTACATCAAATATGCATGATTATGTGTTTATTTGATGTTATATCTATAGATCTATGTTTGTTGCATGAAATTGGAGTCGAATGCATAATCACCTAAATAGATCCGTTCTAGGACCTGTTTGGTTTCCGTGTCTTCCGCTGCGGTAGTCCCAACACTTATGTCACACATGAGGGTCGTTCACGTGTCACACACACACACACACACACACGCACACACATACATACACGCACACATATTTTCCATATACCATTTAACCCACTTTCACTCAGTCTAGATGCATGGGGGGTTCAAGAATACCGATTAATCGGTTAGATGAAGAGAGATGAATATGTAGGTACCTTTTCTTGTCAAAACGAACGGTAGAAACAAAGTAGAGACTTGATTCTTCAAAAATCTTGAGGCTCAAACTCTAACTCTTCTCAAAAGATGAAGAATTATAGAAGAAAATTGAGAGAGAGAGAAGAGAGGGAGTGGCGTGTGGTTTAGGGGTGGGGGCGATTTTTTTGAGGCTAGGGTTAGGTTTTGCTCTTATTTATAGGGTTCAATAAAATCTTTAGGTAATTAAATAGAATATTTGGGAAGATTTGATTCTACACAATTAAATAAAACAAATATTGTGAAGTAGAGAGGAAGAATAAAAATGGCGTGAATTAAGGTTTCAAGGCTAGGGATTTTTCGAAAATCCTAGGCTTTTATTTAGCCAAGATTTTGTTTGGTATATTTTTCAGAGTAGAATAAAATATCACGGAGCAAAATAAAATAATAAATCTCCCACCTAAAATTTGAAATAGGCGTGTAATTGGGTTCTCCCATAAGGAATGGATTTTAAATATTAACTAAAATAAGATATGGCAAGATCTTCTTGAGGTATGGTAAGATTTGCTAGAGTATTTAATTTTAGGTATGGAAGGAAATCAATAAGGGATCAATTAAACAAATAAAATAATTCTTCCTTCCCAAAAATATGTGATTTTCGAAAATCACATGGAGTAAGTGGGGGTGTCGATTTTCTCATAGATAAATAGAGAATAATTAGGTTTTGGATTTAATTTGAATAAATATCCAAGAAATAAATTAAATCCGGAAAAATAGGATTTTTCTCCAATAAATGTGAAGGGGTTCGAAAATTTCAAAATAAAAATGTGGTTATAGTATTTATGGAAATATCCTAAAAATCTTACTCATCCTTAAACAAATAATTCACCGCATAATTTCACCTTTAATTCAAATATTCACAAGCCACGTCATATACTCATCGAGTTTGACTTTTCAACCCAACCTCAACCCTAGACACAACTTGGTCATAAGAACTCATGCAATAAATTCATTCATCAATTAATTCACGTCTCCCGTCATCAATAAAAATTTTACGGCTCTAAAATTAGGGTTCGAAATTTCGGGATGTTACAATTTATATATATTTTGGCATGGAGGATAGAATCCTGCATAAAAGTCAATCATGGTCATAAACATATGACCAAAACACTAATTTGGTCCAAAATATTTACTTTTTGAAAAACATGTCCATAACAAAACAAATGAAATCATTTGTGGCATTGGTCCTTCTTTTACGGTTCCGTCAAAAAATTAACGGTCATGCCACTGTGCAATTAGCGTTGACCGTAAGTTTTTTGACGGAACCATAAAAAAGGACTACCTGTTTTTCAAAAGTAAATATTTTAGACCAAATTAGTATTTTGGTCATATGATTAGGACCAAAATTGACCTTTTACTAAAAAAAAATAGAATTTTTTTTCAAAAATGATGATTCGTATATATTGGCATGGAGGATAACTTGCAATAAAAAAAAATGGAAACTTTTTTCGAAAATGAGTAAATGATGAGTTTGGCAATAATACAAAAACAAAGAGTGAACAATCTAAATGCTATTATAGTAAATAGTGAAGAATTGAGTTTATGATTGAGAAAGCTAAAGCAATTACTACTAGAAGGTTGATTATAAGGGGGGAAGATTAGCTTATTATCCAACTCCATGTCCACAATGCTCTCCTTGAGACTGATGATTCTGTTATGATCCACTGCCTCTCTAACCAAAATTCACAATTTAAATAAATACAAACAAGTTAGAATATAGTACTACATCAATTTCCTATTTCTTTGAAAAAATAACAAAAAAATTGAACCTGTCAAAGAATTGAGTTCCGGGTCCAATACCCCGCCGTGAAAAGAAATTGATAGATCGAACACAACGCTGCGCGGTGGAGGAAGCCATACTAACCGGCGGCCATGATAAATTAGGATTTAGCTTTGAGAATACAAGAATTCAACAAACCCTCATTTATTTAAACACACATTTTAATTTTAACTTACTAGTAGTTTTTAATTTGTAAAAGAAAATGATGAAAAGTTAATAAAATTATATATGTCTCTTACCTTTAACATATTAATTTTATAATCAAATACTAATTTAATGAGTTGATCAATTTATCAAAAATGAAAAAAGAATTCGTTGGCGGATAGCTTGAAATTGATCCACCCTGAAATAGCAAAACGTGTTAGATTTTGGTGGACAGATGAAGTAGTATAATATAGCTTGCCAAAACATTTAAACACCAATGGTCGTCTTAATAATAAAATTGGTCCGATTCGATTAAAATTTTGGATACATTATGCATAAGATGGTACGTGCAACAAACCAACTCATTTGATAACTACACACTTGACAATCAATTTTTTTTTTTTGTTGGAAATACACTTAGACAATAATTTTAATTGTATAGACAACTAGATTCAGTACAATTTTACGCAATTATTTCGCATATTCGCATCTCGCCTTTCAGCCCCGTTAGAAGGCCGATGCCCCCATTCTAACATGGCGGCCGCAAAGTCCTTGCCGAAAGCTTGACCAATTGTGGCGTAGGCCTGGATGAGGGAGTCTGCGGCGGCACCGTTTGAAGACCTGGTCGGAGTGAGGACTTAAAAGTAAAATAACATAATATGTAATATGTTCATAAAGAATGCACTCACTAGATTTTGAGCCTAGGAGGCAAAATCAACTTTGTCAAGGGCTTTCATTATAAGGTCATAGGCAAAGAAAGTTGGTTCCAGACCCCGCTTGTGAAAACTAGCAACCAATCGGAGTGCGTGACGTGGTTAATCAATTTCGCAAAGATAGTTCACTGCACTTTCTAAAATGTTTGTACTTAGTGGAGCCGCCGTGGATTTAAGCATTTCTCTGATCATCTGAATAACTTTGCTCGACTTTTTCACTTTATAAGATTCTTTAAAATATACTGGCTTATAATAACATGAGAGTTTATGTTTCCAGTCAGCCAGCTTATAATTTCAGGTCATGCATCTCAAGGAAATTGCTGGGACAGCCGGACAAAGGTTTTCGAGAGTTGCCGTCAATGAGAGTTACCGTCAATGTGAGACGGCGCAATCACAATGAAGTTATATCTCCAATGACTTTAGAGAAGGATCTGGAACTACCGAGAAGCTACCAATTTACTATTTAGATGCTATATTAAAATATTGTGTAATAGGTATACTATTAAATTAGAGAATAGGCTAGAGATTAGAGGAATTCTCTAGATTATTTACAGCCGACTTAGTATGAATATATATAGGCATTTAGTCTTGTAGCTAAGTGAGTAGTAAACACAAATTAAGTGGAGTGTGCGTGTGTAATGTGGAAGAGAGTCTAACAAAGTGTGCGTAGAGTGTAAATGTGTTCTTAAAAGTATTGTAGTGTTGTATTGGTGTTCTGTATTAGTATTTCATACACCATTGTCAAATATCATAAAATATGATGTGTTTGTGTTTTTATAATCGATCATGTAGTACCACTAGTATAATTAATGTTGTCAATATTACATAAGATATAATATGTTCATGGTTTAACACATATACTTCAAATTTAGAAAGTAAAGTGGTTATTGATAGAAACATGTTTCTTTGGTTCATGCCACACTTGTGAAAACTAGCAACCAATCCAATCCAAGCGCGTGATGCTTGTGAAAACTAGCAACCAATCCAAGTGCATATTGTGGCTTATCAATTTTCACAAAGACTAGCCCACATTTCTAAAATGTTCGTACTTAGCTAAGCATTTCACAAAGACATCTCACATTTCTAAAATGTTCGTACTTAGTGGAGCTAAGCATTTCCATGATCATCCCAATGACTTAGCTCGACTCTTTCCCTTGGAATAAGATTCTTTCAAATGTATAATTGACATCCCTTGAAATTAAATATATAGCACAATATCATACCGGAAATCACAAAGAGAATTTCACATAATCTAAACTATTTCAGGGATGGATCCCGTAATGTACTTAGAAACACAGCACAAGATGTGGTGCACTAATACGCGAGCTTTTATAAACAAAAAGCAGTCATCCCTTTCTCTCTTTTCTTTCTATATTTCTTTGTTTAATGATACGATCTTTTTCTTTCACTACTTTTTAGTATTTTCATTCATTCTTTGTATATTACAATAATAGGTTTGTGTTAAAATGACAACCCCTCTTAAAATGACAACGTGACAACGCTTATACAGCAATATTATAAACGTTACACAGCAATATCCAACACGTTAGACAGCAATTTATAGATTGCTGTCTAACGTGTTGGATATTGCTGTTCAAGAAAAATTGCTGTTTAAAGGCCAGCATATTGCTGCCCGTCTTTTTTGGCGTTTTTTTTTTTTTTTTTGCCACGTGTCAGCTTATTATTCGTCCACGTGTACAAATGATTGGCTAGGAATGGTGGTATGGTGTTATTTTAAGGGGTGGTGGCACCCTAACATGCCCCTACAATAATATACTAAAACATATTGTTAAATTTAACAATATTGATTATAATTATCATTCTTGATATATGGAGGAGTGATATTTAAAAATGATAACTATTCAAATCATTAAATATATAATTAACAATGAAAGAAATAAATTAAAATTTTAAATGTTACTAACTCTTCAAATCATCAGACATACAACGACTGCATATTTTGAGCTCAATACCTGTAATTAATACTCTCAGATTTTACATCTTTCAGTATTTTATAACAAAGAATGAATATATAGAAAGAAGAGAGAGCAAGAACTCTCAGATTTTCTTTCAGCATTTTATATATATTAAACAAAGAATGAAAATATAGAAAGAATAGAGAAAGAGAAGGCTGCGTTTTGTTTATAAAAGCTTGCGTATTATGCACAATAGGGGATCATCCCCCAACTATTTCACTTACAAAATAAAAACACAAACACATGCTTCTAGAATGCAGTTTATACTTCAAAAAGCATGAAAACTGAGATACGTGTACCCTAAATCAAATAATGCTATAAAGACGAATTCAACAATCCAGCTCAGATAAACGAAAATAGTACTCCCTCCGTACCCCATAATTTGTCACCATTTGATCCGGCACGAGTTTTAAGAATGAAATAGAAAGTGAGTTGAAAAAGTTAGTGGCATGTGGGTCCTACTTTTATATATTAGTTTTATAAAAAATGTGAGTGAGAATGAGTTAGTGGAATATGAGGTCTACTACCAAAAATGGCAAAAGTGAAAGATGATAAATTTTTAGAGACGGACGAAAAAGAAATAGGTGATAAATTTTCAGGGACGAAGGGAGTATAAAAATAGTGCTAAAGTAGCCTCAATTGAAAATCCAAGTGACAGAGCATAAAACCTAATTGAGCAAATTCTCTTTAGCCAAAGAGTCAAATCAAAACATGCCCTTGTTTGTTTGCAATGTCGATCGATCACTGATCATCCAATGATAATGAATAACCATATCATTGGTATAATTAACAACTAAAATATACAGTAACATCGAATAAAATTTAAAGGAGAGAAGAGGAGAGGATGGATGGATGGGTGAGAATGTGGAGTAACACCAATTCTAAAACTCTTGTCTAGGTGAAGTGCATTTAATTTTGATAATTAGTGGCATTTAATTTAACTTAATTACTTTATATTTTTTGTTATTGAAAATTAGGGTTATAACGTACTCTCTCCACATTATAAATGTTATCGGCCCATATCAATTGGCATATATATGTAGTAGTACAGATTTAGTTACGTATATAGATATCGATAATAGGGCTGTAATCAATTGAGATTTTTTATGCTAGATGAGAAATGAAGTGCAATATTAGTCACTCATTTTTATGCTAAATGAGAAATGAGTGATCCATATTTTGCCACATAGAAAATATTTTTAGATTAATTAATTATGAAAGGGCAGAATGGTAATATCAAGGTACATTTTATTCAATAAATATTTATTTTTTAATTTTTAATTTTTTTTATTTATTTTTAAATTTTTAAATTTTTTTTAATTTTTTTTTTTAATTTTCAACTACATATACAATTCATGTCAACTACACACATATAATGTCAACTACATATACAATTCATGTCAACTACACACATATAATGTCAACTACATATACAATTCATGTCAACTATGGTGGCGTTCTGTTGCCATGACTAATAATCATGAACTATCCATCTAGGATTAAGTTGTGAGATTATTCTAGTTGGAGGGGGGTGGCTATAACTAATTATCATGAGACTATCCATCTAGGATTAAGTTGACGGGGTCAATCTTATGAACCAAACATGATACATATTTAATCATGAGATTTAGTCTTGCCAACCGAATACACCCTATGTGTACAATCCATGTCAACTACATACATATAATATCAACTACATATACAATTCATGTCAACTACACACATATAATGTCAACTATGTATACAATCCATGTCAACTACATACACAATTCATGTCAACTACACACATATAATGTCAACTATGTGTACAATCCATGTCAACTACATATACAATTCATGTCAACTACACAATATAATGTTAACTACATGTACAATTTATGTCAAAAAATATTTATTGAATAAAGTTGTTGACATTTGATGTGTAGTTGACATGAATTGTATATGTAGTTGACAAAAAAAAATTAAAAAATTAATTTTTTTAAAAAAAAAAGTAAAAATAAAAAATAAAAAAATAAAAAAAAATAAAAAATAAAAAATAAAAAAATAAAAAAAAACTAAAATTAAAATAAAAAAAAAGTATTTATTGAATAAAGTTGTTGATATTTGATGTGCAGACTATTGACATTTGATGTACAGACTATTGACATTTGATGTGCAGGCTATTGACGATAATACCCCCTAGTGGACATAAACTACATGCTGTTGACATTTCATAAATATTCTAAATGAGTAGCTGAGATTGCATCTCAATTCTCAATTGGGTTCAAAAATCACAACCTAACAAGACCCTATCGATGATTTTTGTTAAAGTTTAATGTATATTTGTTAGTTTTCTATAATTGATATGGTTTTAGTCAAATAATTATACTTAGAGCATCAGCAGCGTTGGACGTCCGTCGGGCGTCGGACCGGCATGCCCAACGTCCGTGGCGGAGTTCGCCATTGGGTGAGGAAGGCAGGCGGACGGACGTCCCGTGCAGACACGGGAGTTCCGCGGTTATTGCGCGACGTCCGTCGCGAAGGCTACGGGACGTCCGCCGCTGTGGCATGTGGACGGACGTCCGATATAATTTTAAATTTTTTTTTCTCAAAATCTATATATACGGTTCGTTGAACTTCATTTCATTCGCACCATTTGTGTTAACAAGTTCCTCTCTCTCTACGTTTCTTTATTATTACAATGGCAAGTGGCAGTGGAAGTGGAAGTGGAAGTGGAAGTGGAAGTGGCAGTGGCAGTGGCAGTGGTAGTGGTGCGGGTGGTAGCGGTGCCCCAGATCGTTAGGGATGAGCTGTGTGCCGTTACGTCTAGGAAGATAAATCGGGCGTTACAAGCGGCCATGCAGCAGCAGCGACAGCCGGCGGTACCTCGACCCATCCATCGTCGAACTCAAATACCCCGGGACCGCATCGCTGCACACCATCAGTTGTACGCGGACTACTTTGCTCCAGAGCCGCGGTTTGGGGGAAACTTATTCCACCGGCGTTTTAGGATGAGTCGTCCATTGTTTCTTCGTATTATTGGCGCTTTAGAGCGTCGATACGAATATTTCAGGATGAGAGAGGATGCGGTTGGTAAACCCGGCCACACGCCCATTCAGAAGTGCACGGCAGCAATCAGGAAGTTGGCATACGGAGGTACGGCTGACATGTTCGACGAGTACCTCCACATCGGCAAGTCGACTGCCCGCGAATGTCTGGACTTTTTTTATCAAGGCGTTAGGGAGATATTCGGGGATACCTATCTTCGGAAGCCTACCCTCCAAGACTGCCAGGATCTGATGACTATGCACAGGGCTCAGCACAGGTTTTCGGGAATGTTGGGCAGCATAGTCTGTATGCATTGGGAATGGAAGAACTGCCCCTCTGCCTGGAAAGGGTTGTACACAACCGGTTTCAAGAGCAAGCATCCCACGATTGTCCTTTGAGGCGGTAGCTGACTACTGGCTGTGGATTTGGCATGCATACTTTGGAGTAGCCGGTTCGAACAACGACATCAATGTCCTACAGTCGTCCCCTCTTTTCAACGACCAAGAACTTGGTGTATCCGGCTGTCAGTTTCGTCGCCAACGGCAACCAGCACAACATGTGCTACTATTTGGCGGATGAGGTTTATCCTATGTGGCCCGTCTTCGTGAAGACGATCAGATGCGCAACAGAAGATAGAAAGAAATACTTTGCGAATCGTCAGGAGGCAGCGCGCAAGGATGTGGAGCGGCATTTGGTGTGCTCTAGAGTCGATGGGTGATAGTGAAGGGTCCATCGCGGTTGTGGCATATGGACTGCATCGCTGATGTCATGTACGCATGTATTATCATGCACAACATGATTGTCGAAGATGAAGGTGCAGCACTAACTGAGTGGGCCAGTGGCGATGATGATGGCGTCGGTCCAAGCCACGGTATGGCCACACCAAATGGACGCATGGGGGTACCCCATGAAGGGGCCGACCAGGTGCGTGCGTTTGCCGACATGCGCCAACGACAAGCTCATATTCGACTCCAGAACGATTTAATTGAAGAGCTATGGTTGCGTCGGGGTCATCGTTGATATGTTCATGAGTGTAATTTGATTAGTTTTTTTTTTATTGTTGTTTTTTTTTTATCTAATGAAATTATTTTGCACTTTGTTTAATTCCGTATTCGTGCCGAAATTTTAATACCGTACATTGTTTAATTCCGTAAATTGTTTATTTTGGTGAAGTTGTGAATTTTTTTAATTGCGGGAAGTCCGCGCGGGAAGGCTATGGGATGTCCGCCACTATGCAGTGGGAAGTCCTTATGACGTGGCAGTGCTGGGAAGGCTATGTGAAGTCCTTATGACGCGACAGGAGGTGTTTTTGGGAAGTCCGTCGGGAAGGCTATGGGAAGTCTGTCCCCACTGGGGATGCTCTCATGATCTTTTGACATACATATGGAGATATTTAGGACTTAATCCTATTTATTATTGTGTGCAATTTAATCGAAATTATTACCGGTCAATAAGAGTCGAAATTATAGTGTTGTTTAAATGATCGAACGCAAACACTATAATACCCGAATCTACAGCTATTTGTTTTCGAAGAATAACGTTCACCACTAAGCACGAACGATGGATCCGCCACTGAGCGTAATGAACGTCTCATTCGTTCTGCCCCAAAGCACCCCGCTCTGACAACCCTATTACCAAAATCAACATGGCATTTTCACTTTCATATTTTCCAACCATTCGACCACACAGACCAACATGAGTCGGGATCATTATCAACCACAACGCTAGACTAAGCCGTAGAAGCTCAAGTAGGCTCAAATGTACATATACCACTGTCTTAACCGAGGACCATCCCCTACATTTCAACCCCGGCAGAGATATTCAAGATATAACTCTGTCGACCCACCTCTCTGCAACACTATCAACGTGACCGTGATTCGTTTTGCTGCAAAAAATGCAGCTCATAGTCTCTGCAACTTACCACATCTATGTAGTTTCTGTTTACTCCATTAACTCTCATCTCAGATGGGATTTGGCCACGTTATTCTTGGTCGAAAATGGGGCGGGGTAGAAGCAGTCTGTCGATGCTCCTCCACCTAAATCTTCGAGTTTCTTGCACTCACATCCATTCTGCTACATCTACTCTGTTGACATAACCAACTCAAGAAATTGCTAAGTTAGTATGTGAAGACAGGGAGAAATTGACATGCTTACCTTCGTTGTTTCATTTACATATCATCTCGAGGTTTCTACTAAGTCGAGTCACTGCAAAAAAAGGAACAACCAAACATATTCCAAACAATGTGCAGTAACTTAGTGAACTTTTCTTGCCACAAGTTGGAATTGGTATTACATGAAGAAAATGACATCTATTTACAGCATCCCTTAACCAAGTAGATCAAAAAGTTTCACATATTCACTACTTAAATTAGTGTAAGTAATTTCCTAAGGCCTAATTAACACTGCAATTAAGGGCTACATATGCACTAACTTCTTCCAATTTTGATTTAACAAGAATCGTCCAACTAGACTACCTGAATTCTTTCTTTGGCCTCTTAATATTTGCTGTTGCACCACCAAAACTGAAGCGTTACTGCTAAAATCCGAGGAGGCAATGTACTCTCCAATAACTCCCAACTCACCGATTTCAGTCCAATTCGATAGTCCATGAATGAGAACAGGATTTACATGGTTTCTCCCCACGATCCAAAGATCATAGCACACGTCATTCATTGCATGAATAACAGCCATAGTTTCCTCCCCGTTTTTCACCACTGCCTCTCGATAGACGACATGCTCATTTGCTTCGTATTTAACCCAAAACGACGTCACCAATTGATCATCAAGCTTCTTCTCCACTTCGATGTCTCCCTCATCTTCGTGCGAGAGAAATCTAACGACAGTGAGGGATATATCCGGACATCTAGCAGCAGCACGGTCTGCATAAGAAAGCGCCTCTCTACAATCTGCTCCCCCCAAGAATAGAAGGATAAAGTGATGCATTGAGCTTCTCAAAACACCAGAAACACGATTTGGGTACTCCTTCTTGCTCACTAGAACTCCTACCGAGCAAGGCGCGTGTTTCAACACGTTAAAACTCAGTGATTGAGAGGTTGACTTCCTTACCGGCGTTCCTATCGTGTGATCAATTATTACACGGGGAACCGGTATAATGATCAAACTCGCATGCTTAGTAAGAGCTAGCTCACAGACGTCTTGATGCATGCTTCTCTTAGGACTGATTGCTGTATAAGAATGCATTGTTATGTAGTCACCTTTAGCTTCTCCATAAATCTTTAGAGCATTATGAATTGAACTGAATCTGCATCCTTCTGCTCCATTTTCCTCTTCACTTTCGTGGTCGATGAACACTGGGTTGGCACGACCAACGAGCTCAATTAGGCGTAAAGTATGGACAGCAATAGGGGTGCTAGCAGTTGGATTAAGAAGCTCTAGTAAATTCATCACTCCATACAGATTCTCTTCCTCATCGATGCACGTTACAAGATGGAGTTCAGTGTTAGGCAAAGTGTGTTGTATTGTGCGCCTCGTGTTCAGCATATATGGCCTCGCGGGATCATGGAGTATCCTGATCAAGGGTGCAGCTATAACAGTCACAGCTACTGTCAACAGGACCAGCATTGTGAATTCTGGGACTTGCAGAATCTGCAAATGCCACAAAAAGATCATGAGAGAAAGAGGGAGAGAAGTGACAACGAGTATTACAGATATAAGGATACCTTGAAATCCATCCAATGGATAAACAATAAAAACTCGACTTCACCCCTCAAACTCATTATCAGGCTCAGAGTGAGGCTATCTCTAATGGTCAAGTCCAAGAAACGGGCAATGGCAAGAGTGGACACCATTTTCATGATGTATCCAGTCAAGACCACATAAAGCAGCGGCCGCAGATAATCCCAATTGCCGCTCATGGACGAAAGATCTGTTACCATGCCTACATACATGTAAGAAAATGGCATGAAAATGTTGGTCAATATGGTTTCGCTTTTCTCCACTAGAATGGCTCCTAACGGGGGGCCATCAGGCACGGCCAAGCCAAGCCACAACGGCCCATTGGCAATAGCAAGCCCCAGCGCGTCAGCAACAAAAGCAACAACAAAAACACCCAGCAATATGCCAACCACATAAACCTGATCCACCGGCTTCCCTACAGGGGTTGTCCTAATAATCCATATCATGAACTGTCTCACACCGCCAAATATAGACGCTTGAACCACAGCCAACGAGATGATGTACCATAAAGCAGCTATAGGCTGGTTTTCACCTTGCTTGGAGGCCTCGAATATAACTACACCATTCATTCCTATCACATCACCGATCACTGCAATGGATAGCGCTACCCTCCCAATTTCAGAGCTGAGTAAGTTGAGCTCCTTCATGATCGGATACAGAACGGGAAAGGCTGTCATAGCCAAAGATGAGGTTATCCCCATAACCGCAGAAGCTTTCACCAGCTCGGGAGTCAGAGACTTCCTCCAATAAAATGCAACAGCTACGCCACAACAAAGTGGCACCATCACCCCAAATAGGGCAATGTACCAATGCTTTTTATCCGCTTTACGCACTGCAAATATGTCCATTTTCACACCAGATATAAAGAGATAAAACATGAATCCTACTATTCCCATATTCTTAATCACATAATACCCATTATCAGGGAACATATACATTCGAAACTTTTCATTACGGCATAACACAGATGGACCAAGTATAATTCCGCCCTACACATCAATCAAAGAAGAAAAAGAACAAATTAGCATATAGTAAAATAATTAGGTTATGTTTCATACAAACATTTCCACAAACACCTAGTGTGCAACCAAAATTAACACAATCGAAAGGAACTCACTCACAATGATCTCCGAGATGATCTTTGGCTGCCCGAATGGCTTCAGGAGGAGGCGGACGACGCGAGAGACAATGATGAGAAACGTTAGCTCCACCATAATTAGGGGAAAAGAGGCTTTTAACGGATTTTGGCCATAGAAAACGCCGAATAGATTTTCGCTGTATCTCGTCCGACATATATAAGAATGATTCGCCGGCATTTTGAAGGTTTCTCGCTTTCTCAGAATTCCTCCATTGATTTGCAGTACAGAGAGGATCTTGTTTTGCTGCCATGAATTGATGTTGCAAGAAACTGATTTAACGGTTTAGCGTAACTTCAGTTTTGTGTGTCTACTTTTTTGTTTCCCATTTTATTGATTAATACTACAAAGTATTTTATTCACAATTATAAACTTAATCATTTAATTTCTCATCATCCTATCTTATCTTATCTTATCTTATCTTATCTAAATAAATGAGAAATGTTGTGTTACAAACTTACGTGAGCATTATTTATATTATTAATTTTACAAAGCTCAATTTACATGCAATTATGGTACTATATGTTATTTGGATGTGAATTATTAGTATTGTTGCAATAATCCTGGAGGATTCAGCGAACACATATTGTTGCTCGCAAATCCATATAGTATTTGTTTGAAAAAATTATACTCCGTTCAAGTCTCATTGTCACCTCCTCCTCATACACAATTCCATGTGCCTATTACATCATTCGAGACAAACAACACGCGCTTCGTGGCCAACACGAACAACCTAGGATTTCGGGGGAACCCCCTCGCCTTAATTATCCCTTAGAATCAGCTAAAAAGAACATGATTCCCGATCTCTATATAATTCTTTTCGAGAAATAAGAAGACGTCAAAACCATTCGCCACTGAGCATGAACAATGGATCCCCAAAAAAAGGACTACCAAAATTTGTTGCAAACATAATAGAGTAGTAAAATTTAAGTAACTTAGTGAACTATTGGAGAACACTGATATCTATTTACAGCTTCACTTAATCAAGTAGAGCAAAAATCACATATTTATTACTTATATTTGTGTCTAAACATTGATTTCCTAAGACTAAAATAACACTGCAATTAAGGGTTATATATGGACTAGCTACTTCCAATTATCATCCAACAAGAATCTTCCAAACAGACTTTCTGAATTCTTTCTCTGGCCCATTAACATTTGTTGTTGCACCACCAAAACCGAACCGTTACTGCAAAAATCCGAGGAGGCAATGTACTCTCCTACGACTCCTAGCTCACTGATCTCGGCCCAACTCGATAGTCCTTGAAGGAGAATAGGATTTAAGTGGTCTCGACCCACGATCCAAAGATCATAGCTTTTATCGTTCATTGCATTGATTACAGCCATAGTTTCCTCCCCGTTCTTCACTACAGCCTCCCGATAGGTTACATGCTCTTTAGCTTCGTTTTTCACCCAAAAAGACGTCACCAATTGATCATCAAGCTTCTTCTCCATAGCGATGTCTCCCTCATTTTCAAACGCAAGAAACCTGACAACAGTGAGTGATGTATCCGGACATCTAGCAACACGGTCTGCATAAGAAAGCGCCTCTCTAGAATCCGCTCCGCCCAAGAATAGAAGGATATAGTGATGCATTGAGCTACTCGTAACACCAGGAACTACATTTGTGTACTCCTTCTTGCTCACTAGAACTCCGACAGAGCAAGGGGCCTGATTCAGCACGATAGCACTTAGGGATTGAGAGGCTGCTTTCTTAGTCGGCGACCCTTTCATGTGATCCATTATCACCTGGGGAATCGGTATAATGATCAAACAAGTTTGCTTAGAAAGAGCTAGCTCACAGACGTCTTGATGCATGCATCTCTTAGGGGCGATCGCTGTGTAAGAAAATATCTTTACGTAGTCACCTCTAGCCTCACCAAAAATCTTCAGAGCATTATGTATCGAACTGTATCTGGATCCTTCGGGTCCATTTTTCTCTTCTTCCCATTCGTGGTCAATGAACACTGGGTTGGCACGACCAACAAGTTCAATTAGGCGTAAAGCATGGACAGCAATAGGATTGCTAGCCGATGGATTAAAGAGATCGAGTAATTCCATCACTCCATACAGACTCTGTTCATCTTCAATACATGTTATAATACGAAGCTCATTGTCAAGAGCAGTGTGTTGTATTGTGCGTCTCGTGTTCAACATATATGGCCTCGTAGGATCATGTAGTATCCTGATCAACGGCGCAACTAAAGTAGTCACTGATATTGTCAACATTACCAGCATTGAGAACTCTGGTATTTTCACCATCTGCAGATGCCACAAAAAGATCATACGCATCACGAGAGAGAGAGAGAGAGCAATATACTATTAAGACGGGAAGGTACCTTAAAATCCATCCAATGGATGAACAACAAAAACTCCACTTCACCCCTCAAGCTCATTATAAGGCTCACGGTGAGGCTATCTCTGGTGGTCATGTCTAACAAACGGGCAATAACGAAGGTGGAAATCATTTTCATGACGTATCCAGTCAAGACCACATAAAGCAGCGGCCGCAGGTAATTCCAGTGGCCGCTCATGGATGACAGATCCGTTAACAAGCCTACATACATGTACGAAAATGGCATGAAAACGTTGGCCAATATGGTCTCACTTTTCTCCACCAGAATGGTTCCTAACGGAGGACCATCTGGCACGGCCAAGCCAAGCCACAACGGCCCGTTGGCAATAGCAAGCCCCAACGCGTCAGCAACAAAACCAATGACAAAAACACCCAACAATAAGGCAACCACATAAGCCTGATCCACTGGCTTCCCTGCAGGGGTTGTCCGGATAATCCACTGCAGGAACCGTCTCAGACCACAAAATAGAGATGCTAGAACCACAACCAACGAGACAAGGTACCATAAAGCAGCCATAGGCCGCCTTTCTCCTTGCTTGGTGGCCTCGAATATAACTACACCGTTCATGCCTATCACATCACTAATCACTGCAATGGATAGGGCAACCCTCCCCATTTCAGAGCTGAGTAAGTTGAGCTCCTTCATGATCGGGTAAAGAACGGGAAAGGCCGTCATTGCCAGAGACGAGGTCACCCCCCAAATCGAAGAAGCTTGCACAATCTCTGGAGCCATAGACTTCCTCCAATAATATGCAACAGCTATGCCAAAACAAAGTGGCACCATCACCCCAAATAGGGCAATGTACCACTGCTTTTTTTCCGTTTTTTTTACTACAGATATGTCCATTTTCACACCAGCTACGAAGAGATAAAGCATGAACCCCATAACTCCCATATTCTGGATCACATAAAACGCATTATCAGGGAACATATACGTTCGAAACTTCTCATTCCGGCATAACCCGGATGGCCCCATTATAATTCCGCCCTACACATAAAAAAAATTAGGTCTTTGGTTCATACAAACATTTCCACAAACACATGGAGACCAAAATTAACAGACAAATCAAGATGCTAGAATTCACTCACAATTATCTCCGGGATGATTCTAGGCTGCCCAAATGGCTTGAGGAGGAGGCGGACGACGTGAGAAATGATAACGATAAGCGATAGCTCCAGCATAAATAGGGCGAAAGAGGATTTCAATGGATTTTGGCCAAAGAAAACGCCTAATAGATTTTCGGTTGGTCTCTGCCGACATATGTAAGGAGTCGCTGCTGACATTTTGAAGGTTTCTGGTTTTTCTAGAATTCTTCCATTGAATTACAGTAGAGAGGGGATCTTGTTTTACTTCCATGCGTTGACGGACGACGAAGAAACTGATTTAACGGTTAAGCGTAACTTCAGCTTTCTGTGTTTGTTCTTGTTTCCTATTAGCAGAAATAAATATAGTAACTGAAATCTTTTCTTGCCAATTATATAATGCCAAATTATTATAGTAGAAGTTAGCTAAGAAGTAAAATAGAATGACACATAAAAATATTGCTATGAAATTTGTAGTTAAAAAACATTCCTCTAAATTAAAGTTAAAATGTATATTGACTTTTATGCCTCCATTTGGCTATATACTCAATCTAATAGCTTAAAATATATAGAAATTGCATAGCTTTTTTGAATTTGAGATATGTCTACTTTAATCTTGACTGAGATTGAAATTACATGTTCAGGAAAATAGTTTATATAAATTCTTTAAGATGTACTAGTATATACTTTAACATTGACTAAGGTTGCAAGGTTGATCGTATTTTTTGCCAAATTATTAACTATTGAGCAAAATAATTAGTACTACTAGGAGTAATATTTAGTTATCAGTTTATTACTAGTAGGAAACATGATAATTCATGAGCAATAAGATTAGCATGATAACTCTTGTAGTCTATTAGAGCTCCAAGTAAAATTAAGTGATATGTTGGGATAGTGACAAAAAAAGGCAAATATTAATCAGATATAGAATAAATAAAATTAAAATTGGTAGACAATAGTTGATTATTTAATTTGTATTATTGTGTTCCCATTCTAATTCTTGCAGTATAATAAAATGTAAGAGCTGTAAAATGTGATTGTTTAAACTTTACTATAATTTCAATTTGAACTCTACTCAAGTAATTTAATTTAGTTATTCACTTTTCTTTTCTTTTTTAAGAATAAAACATATTGGTAAGACGATTTTTTGCAACTAAATAACTAAGTTGTGGCTTTTGGAAGTTTTATTCAAGTATAGTTGGGCTGAGCGGGCCCAGTGCTGTGGGCTTCTTCCCCTTTTATGCATTAGTAAGTTTTGACTATCCATCCTCATGTTAAATAAATGGTTTATCATATTTTATTTATATGGGCTTGGTTTCTTATATAAACAATTCTATAAAGAAGTAATCTTTTCGTAATTAATGCAAAACTTTGAATAAATCAACAAAGTTACATAGATTTGTCATATTTAATAATGAAGTTAGATGGTATCGAGGTGACTGACCCCAACATCAGGGTATAAAGACCCATGGGCTTTTACCACCCCAACTCTTTGAGTATGGAACTATCTCCGTTCGTCATTTGCTGTTATTGACATCGTGAAATGTGCCTTTGTCATCCGTCCTAGGATGTCCTTCGCAATAGTGGATGTTACTGACGGACGAGCCGCTTGCCGCGGTCGAACGTCCGTCTAGAAGTCCGCTATTGCCAGTGTTTTAAAATCCGGACCGGACCGGCCGGTTCGATTGGTCGGACCGCGAACCGGCAGCTGGTCCGGTCTGGTTTGGCCCCTAAAAGGGCTAGTATGTTAAGCCGCCTTGAACCGCTGGAACCGGCCAGTCGGACCGATTGAACCAGAAACCGGTTTTTATGTTTAAAACCTTGTTTAAAATATGAGACTAGAGGGGATTGAACCCTAGACCTCTAGGTAAGAAACCAACACCTCTACCACTCCACCACATGGTCTTGAATGAAATATTGTGAACATTAATTATTGTTATATATTAACTCTATGGCTTTTTTTCCACACAAATTAATAATTTGTGTTTAGTTTTATACTTTAAAATAATTTTTAGTTGTGATATGTTTAAATTTTATTATAAGCCACTAAATTTTATTTTTATTGATATAATATATATATTATTAATATAGTTTATTACTCCATATTTACTAAATATTACTCCAAACTTACTAATAATTCAAGTTTAATTTCATGTATTAACTAATAATACTATTATAGTATGTATTTATCCAAATTAACTAAAAATTGATGTTTAGTTTTATATATTGTCTATAATATTATTTCACCAAATAAATGTTTTGAGATAATATGAATTTTATCTATTTATTATATGTAAAATATGTAATTTTTTTGGCTATATTAATTAAAAATTTATATATTTAATAAATATTTAAATTTTACCATTCACTTACTTTAAATACTCTTAATATTTAATTTACTTAAAATGTTTAATACTATATGTTTTTGTTATATGTTACTCCCTCCGTCCCACTTAAGATGACACGTTTTCCTTTTTAGTTTGTCACAACTAAGATGACACATTTTCTTTTTGGAAATTTTCTCTCTCCAATTAATACACTCAACCACTTTTCTCACTCTTATTAAAATGTTCATCTTTCTTTATCTCTCACTTTAATGCTTACACTCACCTTTTCTCTCTCCAATTAAACACTTTAACCAATAACTCCTAAAACCCCGTGCCGGCTAAGCAATGTGCCATCATAGCCGGGACAGAGGGAGTAATATTAATTGTAATATATTACTCACTAAATTTAATATATTTTGTAAGAGTATATTTACTTTTATATTTGCAAGGTAAAACGATTCGACCAGTGATTAAACCGGTCGGACCGGTTGAACCGTGAACCAGTAGCCTCACCGATTCACCGGCCGATCCGGTTTTTAAAACATTGGCTATTGTAGATGCTCTTATTGTATATGGGCCAAAGTGCAGCAGCTGCACCCTCCCTATTCTTTGGATTTTGGTTGTATTTTTTGTTCGACCACGGGTGTACCGAACCCGCCTTGGGCAGAATCCAACTAATCTTACTCGATTTGGTTAGGAGATTAAGGCCGAAAGTCTCTTAGCGTGTGGCTGAATTTGAACCCGTGACCTTAAGATCACCAGTTCACTGCCAACTGGACTATGACCCATTGGTAGTAGGATTTTGGTTATTTTCATTCTTCGTTCGTAAAAATTTTGTGCGTACTATTTTAAAATAAACGTAACCAAAAACGATGGAATGGAATTGAAAATATATCATAAAAACTAACCTATAGAAAGCATAGTGTGCGGAAGGACAACGGTTAGCCTAAATCCGGCTAACGACATTTCTGAAGCATCTTCTTTGTTTACTCCGCCAAACACTCCCTTAATTTCTATGCATACGCTTCTCTTCCACCACAACCACTGCTTCCCACTTCATCGCATTCTCCTCACTCCTCCCTCCGCCGCAATGAGTTCCGCCGTCGCGCTCCCCTCGGTCTCTCTCTCCAAATCGGCATTCAGCGACGCCGATTCCTTCAGGAGCTCCGTCAGCCTGGGATTCAGAAATGAGATCCGGAGTTTTTCGCGGCTTAATTTGGGGAAATCTAGGGTTTCCATGAGCGCCGCCGTCGGATCGGAGGCGGCGGTCGTCGATGATGCATTGTTCAAGGACTATAAGCCTTCTACTGCTTTCCTCTTCCCTGGCCAGGTCTGTGTTCGATTTGAGCTTTTGCAGTTTTGTTTTATGTGTGTGGTTGATGCTGTGTAGCTCGGATTTGATTATTAAGTTTAGGATTAGTAGCTCCATTGTTGTTTTGTTTACAATAAATAGTTCAGTGTTTCACGATGAACTGCAGTGAATTGTTTACTACTTGAAAGTGCAACGATTGAAATATTACTCTACTGGCTTCTAAATCGCCTATTTTTAAAGTGTTGAAGGTTTCAGTGCTTATGGCAGTTAAATCTGTGTTTTGATTGTCCAGCTATACAAATTGTTAAATTTTATTCTATCACTGAAATCATTAAATTTCGTTGATCTCTGATTGACTATAAAAGACAAAGCCAAAAGGCACCAAAATTTAGCTCAGGTTTCCTTATAGAACTGTCACTGTTTTGTAAAAATGCATTTAGGATTTTGTTCTGGTGTATCTGTTGATGGTTCTTTGAAGGCTGTTGGGACCTATTTGTGCTATTAATCATATTTGTACTACTTTGAAGGGTGCACAAGCTGTTGGAATGGGAGTGGAGGCTCAAAAGGTGCCTGCTGCAGCTGAATTATACAAGAGAGCTAATGATATTTTAGGGTAGGTCGTTACTCTGTGGTAATTATTTGCTTTACCAAATCTTACATCTATTGGCTACAGCCCGAAATTACGTAAATTAATCATAGATGAATATCATGTTGAATAATTTAAGAAGTTGAAACTTAACAATGTTGCCACATGGTGTTCCATTGAGGTGTGCTAACTTTTTTCACCTTAATTCTTGATGGTCCAACTGTCCGTTACCAATGGCTCTTATTGACAATATCGAAATATGACTGTATGAGAGGTTTAGGTGTTGACATTAGGCTAATGTGTCGTTATAATATACGTACAAACAGAAGGAGGTAATGGTTTTATCATGTCATGATGAAGTCACTTGGGATTGTTTAGCTGATGACTGCGGCATGTTCAAATGATGGGCTGTTTTACTTATGATATCACCATTCGAACTGGTTTTGACTTTTGAGGATCTCTTTTGGTTGATTTTCCTCTCTAATGTTAGAAGTTCAGTATCTTACACCATTCCTTTTTGATTGAATTAAGGTTCGACCTTTTGGATATTTGCATTACTGGGCCAAAAGAGAAGCTTGATTCCACTGTCCTAAGCCAGGTAAACTGTCATATCCTGAGTCGTGGTGTATTATCAAAATACCATTCTTATCGAAGTCTTGAAAGAGGATAAACAGAGACTTTTTCTTGATATGATCCAAGACAATAGTGCTCCATCAATGGACACACATTCCCAATTATCAAAATACTACATTTCTTGTTAAAAAAAAAAGCAACTGATGAACTTATATATTTCCTGGATCAATTTCCCAGCCGGCTATCTATGTTACAAGTTTAGCAGCAGTTGAGGTGCTTCGAGCTCGCGATGGAGGTCAGCAAATAATTGACTCTGTTGATGTCACATGTGGTCTAAGCTTAGGAGAATACACGGCCCTTGCATTTGCTGGAGCATTTAGGTATACTACCAACCGAATAACTGTTTTGTTCAGGTAGCATTATGCTTCGAGTAAATCTCATCTCTGATGATGTTCTTGTTGTGGTTCAGCTTTGAGGATGGGCTTAAGCTAGTCAAGTTAAGGGGTGAGGCAATGCAGGTACATGCTTTCAACTAAACACTAGTTATGTGCATTATCGTCATGGCTCCTAGATATGAAAACTTATTCTCTTGCTACCACCAGGATGCCGCTGATGCTGCTCAAAGTGCCATGGTTAGTATTATTGGACTAGACTCTGATAAAGTGCAGGCCCTCTGCGATGCTGCGAACGAAGATGTAGACGAAGCAAATAAAGTTCAAATTGCCAATTTCTTGTGCACTGTAAGTTCAAATTTTAGAATAAGTTTATCCCAACACAGCTCTCCTAATAACCAAAAATAATTTATTTGAGTACTGTTTCTCATAGGGAAACTATGCTGTCTCCGGAGGCCTTAAAGGAATCGAAGCAGTTGAAGCAAAGGCGAAAGCATTTAAAGCTCGAATGACAGTAATCCACTCCTTCTCTCAGCATTGCTCTGTGTCAATATGTGCATCAGATGTTTGACCTCAACTATGAACTTAGGTCCGGTTAGCCGTTGCCGGAGCTTTCCACACGGGTTTTATGGAGCCTGCTGTATCAAGATTAGAAGCTGCTTTGTCATCAACAGTAATCACAAAACCAAGAATACCAGTCATATCCAATGTTGATGCAGAGCCACACGCCAACCCAGAAACAATCAAGAAAATACTAGCTCGCCAGGTAAACATCAGCCCCCATTAATTCTCATCCAGAGCCACATTACCATCCAATCATTCGTATCTTGTCGACAATTCCAGGTGACTTCTCCCGTCCAATGGGAGACAACCGTGAAGACCTTGTTGAGCAGAGGATTGAAAAAAAGCTATGAATTAGGACCAGGGAAGGTAGCATTCAAACATACCATGTTCTATATCATAATGAAATTCCGAATGTCTTTGATGCCAAATGAACGGCCTTTTTTGTTGTCCGCTTTAGGTCATAGCTGGCATTGTGAAAAGGATGGATAAAGGAGCTGTCATTGAGAACATTGGTGCCTAAAGCATCTGCTTCTTCGAGCCTTTTGAGCTGCTTTTTGGCGAAACCTATCCGCGTAAGCAAACAGGATGCTATAGAGCGTATAGGATCTTAAAGATTATCGTTACTTAAGGTATCCAGTCAGATTTATCTGTAGTTTCATTTTTTAACAATAGACGAACACCAGAGTAGAAGGAAGCAATAAACGGTTATGTTTTGAAATTCATGCGAGATTAAAGTGAGAGCTTGATATACATTGGTCCATATTTGCGGATAATTTATTGAGTTTTGCTCCCAACTTTCATTGCTTTTGTGGTGCTTATTAAGCTACTCTACAATTATTTAGGGTGAGTAGTGTTTTAAGAAAAATGTACTCGCAAGTCGCAACCTTAAAAATCTGTAGAAAAGTACTTCCAACAACTTTCTGGACCAAATTGCAGTATTTCATAGTCTCCTTGTGATTAAAACAATTTAAGATTAAGTTAGTCGTGTATAGTGACAACAATTTTAAAAATAAGCCGGGAATCAAACCCGGGTCTGTACCGTGGCAGGGTACTATTCTACCACTGGTGCTTCTTGTTTGTATGTTGTAGTATATTTATTTATACATTATCACAAATCATGCTAAAATATCAGTGCTAATCGCATTGCAACGTTTCAATTTTAATCAATTTTGACTTAAAAATGAATACATTTTAATTCACAATTGCAATGTTTACAGAAATTAGCTGCTTTTGATAAGTTTCTCTCTCTAATGACATGAGGCTCATACTCTATTAACAATACAAAAACATTACTACTCGTACTATAAATTTAAATTCTACACACAAATGTCACCGTGATATCTTTCTCACAAACTTCACACCATGATGTTCCATTAAATTAAAATACTAACATAACAGATCATACTCAACATTCAACTAGTAGCTACTGAGGCCAATTTTGAGGAGGTTTACTCCAACAATTCAGCAGTAAAAATTACAATGCAGTCAAGTCAAGTTCAACGGCCTACCGAACACATCATGAGTTTGCACCCGGGTCACTGATCACACCCAGAAAGTCGTCTTTGATGGTGCCGATGCAGAACTGCAAAAACAAACCAAAATGTCATAGCTAGTGGCGCTATTGGAGGAAGAGGCGCGGATACAGTAGACCCATAAAAAGCATAGCATCAATCAGAGGCTCTATACTTTTAAACACAGAATTTGAATTTTCAACCAAGAAGAAAACATTCATAAAAAAAGGGCGCTGCTGAGATGTGTATGGGTGTAATATAGATACACAGAGCACGAGGGAAGCAGAACATTGTTGAGGGAGAACTACAACTTCGGTGCAGAACATTTTGTAAACATAGGGTATCAATAGTATCATTTAAGTGAGACTCGACCAATCACACGTCCATGGATATAACTACAGAAGTAGTAGATATTTGAGAAATTTAAGCTATCAAAGTCATGAGATAGCCAAGAGCAATGAAACACAAGGTAAACAAAAGTGAAAAAAGTATTTCTTGTGTGCAAATGAATAAACAGAGGGCATACAATTTCAGTAGCATCAACCCGAGTTCCAATTATCTTCAGCCTGACTTCACTTTCTTTTTGTATTTTAACCTGTCAATGATTTGAAGAAACAACCAAGGGGCTTACTAATTACACTGATTAAAGATCAGCAATCATGTTCTTGTGACAGAAAAAAGATGGAGGAAGGGCTACATACTGATCCATCAGAAGTAGTGTAATTAGGGATGTCACCAGGTTGGAATTCCATATCATCAGGTATCAACTACAGAGAGAGAGAGAGAGATTTCAAATCATTCAATATAATGTGGATTTAAAATCTAATAAATTCAAATCAGTATCAGACAGAAATAGTTTTAAAAAAAAGAGCCATGAACACAGTTCCATTGTAGTAAGAATTTATCAGAACAACATTCAATAAATTTGTTATAGATTTCCACTGGCTCCAAATCCTTCAGTTAATATGATTATCAAATTATGCCCAGACTTTTTGTAGCCATTGTTCATACTTAATTAATCTATATTTTACAATGCGGATTAACTAGTACAAGATGATATCATCCTAAGGAATGTAAAGATTTGTAATTTGTAAATAATAATCATAATAGTAAGAGTAAATATAGCTAAAAAGCAAAAATAAAACCACTAACATGATTGGACACGAAGATTTGGACAGGACCAGCCTCAGCGAAAAATCCCATCTGAAAAAATCAAAGCAGAGTTTATGCATTAGAAAAAATGCATATACATATAGCATGACATCAAAATGGCATGACAATCACAAATATTACCTTGTTAACCATTGTGACAACAGCTTCCAGAATCTCTCCCTTAAAAGGTCGAAAAACAACACACTGGTACTTAACTGGAAAAACAACAAATCCGGTTCCATCACGAATACGACCTTTCCCAACACTTTCAATCCCAGTTATTGCAACAATAAACCCATGGTGGCCACTGTAACAACACAATAGACGAAGAGTGATCACCTCATTTCTCAACCAACATCAACACCCAGAAATAAAAAACAAATATGTGAATGTAGAATCACAATTCAGTAACCTGCAAGTGCCTTCAACATCTTTCATGAGCTTGGCTACAAGCTTATCCCGTAGATCACGGCCAAAGTGACGAGGGTGTAGTTGCATGTTTCTCTCCAATACCATGTGGAAAAACATCTTTCTCCTCTTCTTGAAGAACCTAAGTTCTGATAAGCAATACTATGTTCAAGTGTCTTATTGAAAAATTTGAACTCCAAAAGAATAATCATTCAACTTGGAAGTTGGAACTTGAGAACTTCATCATTTTCCGGTTTGGATACTAAACAGAATTACATGATTTTGCATAGTTGAGCTTGCCTACATCTATGCATAGTTTAAAGCCATTCTCTTATCAAGCAGCTAGACATTTTCACATGAAAAGTTCTTCACATCATCTTAAAATAAAAAATTAAGAGAAGATCTACATGAGAGATTAGAGGGAGTTTACTATTGAGGATTAACCTAAATATATTTAAAATTCAATAAGCAAATCCATTGTTTACTAAGATGGACATGAACTTTGGAATATCTCTAAACCATTGATAATTTCTACAATTTGAGCTAACTTGCTTGATTTGATTCGTATCCCATTGAAAGAGGTAAGATTGGAGAAATCAAAATAATGAAAACAAAAATACTCAATCACGATGAAAACTTGAGCTCTAGGGTTCAATCTCTTTGTACTATGTCTTTATTCATTCCATATCCCAAATTCAAATCAATTTTTGATGCAAAACAATTAGAGATTATTAGCTCAAATTCACGAATAAAACAACGAATTATAAAAATTAACGAATTCTTAGCTCGAAATTTAGGGATTTGTAGCTCAAAATCGCGATTATTCACAAAAAAAACAACGAATCACAAAAACAATAGCGGTCAATGATGCTGCTACTTCCGACCTTACTACGTCGGGCACCGGTTGACTAGAACGCCGCCGTCGCCGCCGCCGCCGCCGCTGAGCTGGTCAGTCGTCTCTGTGTGTGTATGAGAAAGCAACGCGAGATCAATTGGAGTAAAATTTATTTTTTTGGTATAAACTATAAAGAGTAATTTTTTATCTTTTTCTAATAGAAAGAATAACTAATTTAGATTTATAAAATATTATAAATTGGGCCTGCAAATGGGTTCTTTTATAGCTTAGAAGGCCCCTATGAAAGCCCAAATCATGAAACTCAATTAATGTTTTGTTCGAGTTTTAGTTTTGCTTGGGATGGTTGGTTAACTAATCTATACATTAAATCAAAAGAATGTCATTATAAAAATAATAATTACATAATAATATAAAAATTAAAAAATTTAATATTAAAATTCTAAAATCCAATACCAAATTTCCAAATCTAGCAAATAACATTAGAATTGCTCAACGCAAAGATTTTATATTTGTTAGCTTTTTAACTACTCTCTCGGTCAAAAAAATTAATAAAGTAATAGAGAAAAATGTGACTCTTATTGTGGGACAGACTAAAATGATAAAATGTGACTTTTATTATGGAATGAAGGGAGTATTAAAACAAAGGAGAAACTACTTTTTTTAGTATAAAATATTATGGCATGTTATTTATACTCATTTTATAAATCAATTGATTATACTTACTTCTAAACAAATTTAATTTTTAAATAAAAACGATTTTGTTCTTTGTTTTCTAAAGCTTATTAGAAATAATTTCCTTAATAATTTTGTGGGACTGGCAATGTATTTATGTGAAAAATTATTGTGAAAAAGGTAAAATAACAATTTCTATCAATAAACCATCTTAAAGAAATGACAAGTAAAGTACTAACGTTTTAGGTAAGTTTTAAATATGTAAAATATTTTAAAAAATAAAAATAAAAATAAAAATAAAATAATACTCGTAGACCCTAGTAGTTTCCACACATTTTGGTTTAGGGCAAGAATCGACTTGAACCGCCTTGATTGGTTAACAGCATCACATATATACGCCCGACCGCAGGGGATTGCACGCTCTAATCCAAATCCAATAGAAAAAATATCTCGTTATTCTCTTGAAAGACAGTCTTCAGAGTGATTCCCTTAACCCTAGCTCAATCCTCTTGAAGCCCTCTTTTCTCTTCGCTCTCGCTTATTTAGGGGGAGAATTTTTGATTCGATTTGTTTTGCTCAGTTGAAATAGGAAGATGTACGGTCAAGAAGGAGATGGAGGTTACGGCGGTGGTGGATACGGTGGTTCCGAAGGCGGAGGAAGCTACGGAGGCTATGGCGGTGGCGGAGGTGGAGGATACGGTAATCGAGGAAGCGGCGGTGGAGGCTACGGTGGAAGAGGCGGCGGCGGTGGTGGTGGATACGGAGGTGATAGAGGTATTGGGTTAATTGTTTTTTCCGCTTCAGTTTTTTTGTGTGAGATTTGAGTTTGTTTGCGTTTGAATTGTTGATTTGAGCGATTATGATGTTAGATCTGTTAATTGATTGCAGGTGGTGGAGGTGGTGGGTACCAGGGAGATCGCGGCGGTGGATACCAGGGTGATCGCAGCGGTGGATACCAAGGGGACCGTGGTGGACGTGGTGGCGGCGGTGGTAGGGGAGGTGGTCGGGGTGGTGGAAGCGGCAGGGAAGGTGATTGGCGTTGTCCCAATCAAAGGTAACAGAGCTGTTTGTGCATCTCAATATGTTCAATTAATTTTTATGATTATGTTATGTTCTTTATGGGGACTGTGTTGTGATAAAGTAGAGTTTTACCTGAAGAAAGCATTCATTTGTGATTATAAAGTTCATTGTTACTTTATTACATTTCTCTGATGGGTGGGAAATTGATTACAGTGCTTTGTTTAGTTTTGGATGTAGTAAGCATGACATGAAGTAGTGCAAATTTATAGTTGCTGGATTCATCAAGGCGCTATCTTTTCTTCTCATATTGTGTCTTGTGTCATGTTTTACTGATGCTTTGTTTTTCATTGAAAAGGAACTGATTCCAATGTGATTAATTTTGTATTATTTTACTGTTCTAAAGCCGGTCTTTTACCAGTTTTTTGTATTCAGATGGCATTTGATTATAGAAATTTCAGTTTCCTCTAATGCATAACCTTGAGCTGGTGGTATAATTGTTAAGAGTTATAGTTCATTGATTGGATGATACATGTGTTCTTTTGGGTGGTAACTTCCAAAGGTTCGTCTCTGCTTTATGTTCTTGTTGTGTTGCTTTAGAATGGTTATTTGGTTGAATAGATGTTTTGGTGTGATAAGATGTTTGACATCAACATGTGGATATGATATCTGAGTTTCCTTTATCAACTGGTGGTAATTGATTATGGCGTCTATGGATGTAGCTGCGGGAATTTGAACTTTGCCCGAAGAACTGAGTGTAACAAATGTGGCACACAGTCTCCTGCTGGTGGTGGTGATGACCGTGGGGGTAGAGGTGGTGGTGGTGGTCAAAGCAGAGGTGGAAGAGGTGGAGGTTATGAAAACAGCAGAGGTGGAAGAGGTAACTATTATGATGGTGGCAGTGGTCGCAGTGGAAATGGTTACGAGGGTGGTAGTCAAGGAAGGGATGATGGTGGTTATGGACAGAGCGCTCCCATTGCTCCCCCTTCTTATGGTGGTGCTGGTGGTTATGCACCCCCGAATGCATATGGTGGAAACCATAGTTATGCTCCTGATTCAGTCCCTCCACCTACAAGTTATACTGGGGGAAATAATTCACACCCTCCTTCATATGGTGCCCCGGCTGGTTATGGTGGCGATAGTCAAGGTGGAAACCGTGGAGGTGGAAGAGGGGGTTCGTCTGGTGGATATGGCGGAGGTCCTCGAAACCCAGGTGGTTATGGCAGTGCTCCAGCAGAGGTTCCTGAAAAGGTCAAGCAATGTGACGAAAATTGTGGGGATTCTTGTGATAATGCGAGAATTTACATATCAAATTTGCCTCCAGATGTCACTACTGATGAGCTCAGAGAACTGTTTGGAAGTATTGGCCAAGTAATGCAAATTTTGTGTCTTATTTCAGTTAATGGCGCAGTTGTGTATATTTTGATAGAATGGTGTAGCGGAATGGTGTAGCTATATATATTTTGTGTCAGGTCATGTATGTTATCTCTAGAATCTAGCCCCTTTTGCTTCGTCATCACTGATGTTTTTTAACTATGGCTGAAAATATGATAACAGTAGTAAGTTTGGGGATACATTGAAAAGACATGGCTATCAATTGAATTTGTTTACAGATGAAACAGTCGTCTGATTTAGGTTTTCTTAGAGTTTGATTAACTTAGCTGTATTTTTTTTCCAACCTTCAGGTCGCCAGGATCAAGCAAAAACGAGGCTACAAAGACCAGTGGCCCTGGAGCATCAAATTATACACAGATGAACAAGGAAAGAATAAAGGCGATGGAGTTTTATCGTATGAAGATCCATCTGCAGCACATTCAGCTGGAGGTTTCTTCAACTGTATGTTGCTTCTCTTTCTTTTCCTCGAATATGATAGATTCCTCTCTCTTTCTTTCTCAGTTTATCTGTGATCGGTTACATTGTTTTTTTAATAACAGCGCATGACATGAGAGGACACAAAATTAGCGTCACAATGGCTGAGAAATCTGCTCCAAAAGCTCCCTCATATGGTGGCGGGTAAGTGAATGTTCTCTCAAATACATTTTTCAGTTATAAGTGCTAGTATAACTCACATGCTCTTTCTAGTGATTCGTTTTTGTCTCCATTTTTTGTTTTATATATATATATTGCTCTATTTTCACGTGTTGCATTGAATTTATAAGCTTTGAAGTAAATACCTTGATTTTCATTAACAATGTCTATTATATTTGATGAACCTCTTTGCTTACAGTGGCGGTGGTAGAGGCAACTATGGAGGTGATAGACGGAGAGACAACTATCGAGATGGTGGTTCATCTGGTCCAGATAGAAATTATCATGGCGGAAATCGTTCGCGTCCATACTAGACACACCAGAAGGGATATTAATGTACTAGTCTTAATGGTGGGAGGGGTTTTTATTTTTATTCCGTAAGCGGATTTGTCTCTAACTGGAGATGAGAGGTAGGTTGTTCGTTGCTCTGAACAATATACCTTGTCTCCTTCCCATCTCTTGTTAGCACCTTGGTGCGGAGTTAAGGATTGATATGAACTGTGTGAATGTTTTTTATAGAGGGAAGTGGATTCTCCAAATTGCTGCTACTAAAGGTAGGTTGAACTTATCAGGTGAGTCATGAGTGTTTCTTACTAAGTTGAACTTTAAATTTGTGGTGCAGCTTTCTCGTATCTGCATCATTTTTATAAACAAGTATGTTCTGAAAGTTATGCATCTTATTTTCTTATTCATTTTGCTTTCTTTTTTTTTTTGTGCTGGCTCCTGCACACGAGGCCAAAACTGTGGGTTTATCTGAGTGTGTGGTTAACTTGTACGGGATAATGTTCTTATGTTGTTTTATCCTACTATCTCTTACTATTAGAACTTTGAATGTGATGTCTGGCTTAGGTATAAACCTTATTAATTTATTCTTAGCCCATTTGTCTTAGATTTTACCGTTTCATGGCATAATATGAGGTCAATCGGGCTAATCTTAAACCCAATCCTGCTAGTCATGGAAGTGTTGTGCAAGAGGCAGAAAATTGGGCTGCTATATAAGCTTTTACTTTCTGCACATGCTCTCTGTGGCTGTCTGTTTTAGTTGATCGGAGAACTAGTCGTGGCTTCCAGAACTCTCGGAATGTTTGATGAACTGACATACAGTTTGTGCAACTTTGCTAGAAGAGTGCTACTGCCCCATTATTCAGAAACATTACCCTCCGGTGTTTAATGCTCGATTTTACTCCAGGATTTTCATGTTAGGTTGAGAATGGCTTAAAATGACATGACCTCGTCCTTGGTTTTTGAAAAAGATCTATGCACTTTCCCTCGTCGCGATATGCCCTCTTTACTTGCCCTTAGTGTTTTCTCGAGGTTGCATACAGGAGCTTCCACCTGCATAGGTTCATGGGAGAAATAGATTTAGAAAAACATCTATGTAAAAACACTTTTGAATGAGTGTTTTGAAGAATGAAATATGGGGTTATCATGTTCTATTGATACTGCGTTTTCGAATTATTTGTCTTCTGTGTGTTGGCATAATGTTTATTTTGGCATATATACCTAAATTAGCAATAACAGATTTAAGGTGTTTCTTATCTCCAACAATTCACGAAAATATAGGTTGCTTGGTGTAAAATTTGGCAACTTTTCTTTTAAAGATGATTTTATAGTATTCCCTAACTATTCATGTAGCTGCGGTGATTTGACCCTTAACAAAATAAAATGTGTCATCAACTATTCTTAATAAATAAATAAGAATTCATCCCAATATCGGAATATGACGTACAAGAAAATTTTCATATTAATAGTTATCAATTTTTATTTTTTTCCATTCACTTAAATTTGATTTTACACAGTCACATTAATTCTAGTAGAATTAATTTTAGACTGCAATTTGTACTCCATTCTTCAACTATAAATAGTTTTATTTTGTCATTTTAGGATGTCTATAAAATATAGTCAAAATTTTAAAATGATAACTTTCTTTCATGCTTAACTTATATTTGTTCTTTTATTTTTTCTCAGTCTCCTACTTTATATACCTTTGAGGGAGGGATATAGTAGTATTGTTGATTAAAAATATTTTTTTTCAATGAAGACCATAATTTTAGGTACTCACTTAATCTTGTTGGGTATGGGTGCAAAAAGAATTTGTCTAAGCCATTTCATTTATTTTTCTCTAGGTCACTATTTTTTTAATTCAAGTTGTTTTTCTTTTTGTCCAACTCTAAGTAATCTCAAAAGTGATAGTCGATTGTACTCCTGTCCAAATCAAGATAATCACTTCCCAAATAACACCGTATATTTATGAAAAGAGATAAGATACAATATTTTTTATTAAATGTGAAAATAGATATCGTGATAAATTATAAAGGCAGTTGACCCACTTTGAATGTGGTGTAATTGTGTTATTACTAATGAAAAATGATTCTCTAGATAAGCTAACACTACTAAAGTTCAATGGTTAAATAATTTAAATTTTCTATATCATTTTCCTTTTTACAAAATCGTTAATGAAAATAGTGGAGTAAATGATACGTGCAAAAAAGAATCGAGACAAATAAAATAAAATAAGTATTAAGTAGTAGAAATTTCAGAGCTGCCTTATATAAAGTCTCACACATCAACAAAAACCCTCTGTTCTATCTTGAATCATTTCTCCGCATTTCATCTCTCTCTATCTTCTCTCTCGCTCTATAGCTCTCGAACATTCCGTCTCTGGTTCCATTCTTTCCTCTCCGAAGCTGCAACCGGTAAATTCATGCTTTACTTAATCTATTGTGTTTGGAATCGATTGACTGTTCATATTATTCGATCGATTTCGCAATACCTAGGAAGATGCTTTGTTATTTTATCTGTAATTTCCATTTCCATTTCGGTAGTGCTACAATCTCCGATCTCTTCCGGATTGTTGTTATATTTGAAGATTCAGCTCGATCCTGAATTTGCGAGATTTCCTATGTGTTATGTGCTGATTTTGGTTGTTTCGATGGGGATTCGTCGTGTTTTTAGCAGTTTGTCGCACTATATGCTTCCTAGAAAGAGAGCAGGGGAAGGAGAGTCTGTTAACGTGAGTGATTGTGAAAGCGTCAAGAGGCAGCACTTTGTTTGTTGCACCGAGAACTCAAACAACCAGGCCAAGAACAGCAGCGGCGGTTTAGGGATCAGTAATAGCAGCGGAAACTGCAGCGAACCAACAGTCACTGACATGGCGTTTGATGATGGAACTCCGCGCGATATTGACGAGGATCTCCACAGCCGGCAGCTGGCTGTCTACGGGCGAGAGACAATGAGAAGATTGTTTGCGTCTAATGTTCTTGTGTCTGGAATGCAAGGACTTGGGGTTGAGATAGGTATATTTTTTCTAACACTCTCAAATATACTTTGATGCTATATTTTACGTGAATGTTTGATGCTGTGTATGCATGTGCTTGTAAAAAGTTTTTCGTATTTGTAGAAGCTCGATGTATTCAATCTTTATCTTGGAATCAAGATTGATAGTAAGGTAGGGTGCACTGAAGCTATAGTTATCAAATGGATTATGCGTATCTGTTAGTCTGTGACTGTCTTTGGGACTTTTGCGAGAGGTTTTCTCTTGATAGTTTTTGATTCAGTTATTGCTGTGGCTCCTCATGGTCCTGATGATGGCAAAGAAATGATTTCTTGAGAATTCATGCCATGCCATTTATTCAGTGGCTCTGATTCATATCTGTTTTCTTATGAAATTGTCTATTTCTATTTCTAGATATAGATAATACTTGTATTACAACTTGACTTGAGTGTGGGTGCTTATTTATTGAATAAGGATGGAGAGGCTTATCATAACTCAATGATTGTTAACACTTTCAGCTAAGAACCTTATCCTTGCTGGCGTGAAGTCTGTGACATTGCATGATGAAGGAACAGTGGAGTTGTGGGATTTGTCTAGTAACTTCGTTTTCACAGAAAAAGATTTGGGTAAGAACAGGGCACTTGCTTCAGTTCAGAAGCTACAAGAACTAAATAATGCTGTGACTGTTCTGACTTTGACTGCAAAATTGACTAAAGAACAACTCTCGGATTTTCAGGTGATTCTTCAATATACTTTCTTCTCTTTTGTATTGCTCACACTTTTTATCGTTGATTCCTGGCATATCAAGCCCCCTCTCTTTCTGCCTCTTTCTTTGTTGCTTTTAGTTTCACATTGCTTCTTATGTACCTTCTATAATCCTAGAACTGTGCCTTTATGCCACAACATTGAAGCATGCAAAAGATAAAGTACTCTTTGATGTTATGATTTCATGTGTCACTTCATTTAGACGAGGCTTCAGTAAGATTAATTCACGTGGACGTGACTGAAATATTTCTTCATTTACATTATATTCAAGTGTGTAACTGAAAACATCCTTTGTTACTTTGATTTTCTTGGCATATGGCCTGACAAGACAGCTACTGCTTGTTCGACACTTGCTTTATTCTTGGCACTAAATAAATTTTGGAATAAAAGCTTTCATTTATTTTTTAAATTTCCTGCACTCCATCACTATTCACTGCCAATCATACATTATGTATATGTTTCAGCTATTCCTAATTAGGATAAATGTCACCTACGCAGGCTGTGGTTTTTACTGATATCAATTTAGATAGTGCAACTGAGTTCAATGACTTCTGTCACAATCATCAGCCACCTATTGCTTTCATTAAGACAGAAGTAAGAGGTCTATTTGGTAGTGCTTTTTGTGATTTCGGACCTGCATTCACTGTAGTCGATGTCGACGGTGAGGAGCCTCATACAGGAATTATTGCATCTATCAGTAACGACAACCCTGCCCTTGTGGCATGCGTGGATGATGAGAGGCTTGAGTTTCAGGATGGGGATCTGGTTGTGTTCTCGGAAGTCCGAGGAATGACAGAACTAAATGATGGAAAACCAAGAAAAGTAAAAAGTGCACGTCCCTACTCTTTCACTCTTGAAGACGATACAACCAATTATGGTGCATATGAAAGAGGTGGTATTGTAACCCAAGTGAAACAGCCCAAGGTTTTGAACTTCAAGCCACTGAAGGAGGCATTAAAGGATGCTGGTGATTTCCTTCTTTCTGATTTCTCCAAGTTTGACAGGCCTCCTCTTCTACATTTGGCATTCCAAGCATTAGATAAGTTTGTGTCTGAACTGGGGCGCTACCCAGTTGCTGGTTCTGAAGAGGATGCCCAGAAGTTGATATCTATAACCAGTAACATGAATGAAAGCCTAGGTGATGGCAAATTGGATGATATTAATCCTAAGCTTCTGAGACACTTCGCATTTGGTGCTAGAGCTGTTCTGAATCCTATGGCTGCCATGTTCGGTGGCATTGTCGGGCAGGAGGTTATGAAGGCATGCTCTGGAAAGTTTCATCCTCTTTTTCAGGTCATTAATCTCTTACTGAGAGCTTTCTCAACTTGTTTTTCATTATATTTCCTCTATTTCTCTCATTCTGAGTAGATGGATAATGGAACTATTACTGCCTACTACGTAGATCTGTAAATCAGTCCCCCAGGCCCTATTTGATATTTTTAACAATAGAAAGTGTAGAAGGCTTGTCGCCTTATCGATAGTTTCTGAACAAATTTGCTCTTTATGGCCCTGAGTTTTTGTAAAATATGTGATGCTATATTGGTAATAAGTTATGACTGGGCCCTTATGTAGGCTAAGGGTTCATCTCTTGGATGTATCGGATGGTTTAATGTTATTGAATGGCTTTGTCTTTATTCTCTTTTTGTGCACTTTAGGTCTAAATTGTCTATGCATTGTGTGATTGATAACATCTATAATTATTTAAGTCTGCACAGTTACTCCACTTATTGCTGCAGTAATTGTATTTTAGGAATATCTGGTGTAAAAATTATACTGTAACGCAACTTAACTTTTCTGTTGTGATGTATTGCAGTTCTTTTACTTTGACTCTGTAGAATCACTTCCTACCGAGCCTATTGATCCCAGTGACTTCAGACCCTTGAATACCCGTTATGATGCCCAGATTTCAGTGTTTGGGTCTAAGCTTCAAAAGAAACTAGAAGATGCAAAAACTTTTGTTGTTGGATCTGGTGCTCTAGGCTGTGAGTTTCTTAAGAACTTGGCACTAATGGGAGTTTCGTGTGGATCATCTGGAAAATTAACTATTACTGATGATGATGTGATAGAGAAGAGTAACCTAAGTAGGCAATTTCTCTTCCGAGATTGGAACATTGGGCAGCCGAAATCTACTGTTGCTGCTTCTGCTGCATTGGCAATCAATCCCAAGCTTCATATAGAAGCTTTACAGAATCGTGTTGGGACGGAGACTGAGAATGTTTTTCATGATACTTTCTGGGAGAATATCAGTGTTGTGGTTAATGCCCTGGACAATGTAAATGCCAGGCTTTATGTTGACCAGAGATGCTTATATTTCCAGAAACCACTTCTCGAGTCTGGAACTTTGGGTGCCAAATGTAATACTCAAATGGTCATTCCCCACCTGACGGAAAACTATGGTGCCTCCCGTGATCCCCCAGAGAAACAAGCACCAATGTGCACTGTGCACTCCTTCCCACACAATATTGACCACTGTTTGACATGGGCCCGGTCAGAATTTGAGGGATTGCTGGAAAAGACACCTGCTGAAGCGAATGCCTATCTTTCTAATCCAGCTGAGTATGCCTCTGCGACGAGAAATGCTGGGGATGCTCAAGCAAGGGACAACTTGGAACGTGTAATTGAGTGTCTTGACAGGGAGCGATGTGAATCATTCCAAGATTGTATTACGTGGGCCCGTCTAAAGTAAATCTCTTTCAACCCCCCTATGTTCTCATTTTGGGTCGGATTTCCTGTTCATATGCTTATACAATTTTTCTGTCCATTGGCAGGTTTGAAGACTACTTTGCTAACAGGGTGAAGCAGTTAGCTTTCACCTTCCCCGAGGATGCTGCAACCAGCACTGGCGCACCTTTCTGGTCAGCACCAAAGAGGTTCCCTCGTCCCCTGCAGTTTTCTACCTCTGATCCCAGCCATCTTCACTTCATCATGGCTGGATCCATACTGCGAGCCGAGACATTTGGCATCCCTATACCTGATTGGGTGAGGAACCCAAAGAAACTGTCAGAGGCTATTGATCAAGTCATTGTCCCTGATTTCCAACCGAGAAAGGATGCGAAAATTGTGACTGACGAGAAAGCTACTAGCCTCGCTACTGCTTCCGTTGATGATGCTGCTGTTATTAATGATTTAATATCGAAGCTTGAGAAATGTTGCCAGGCATTACCACCAAACTTCAGGATGAAGCCGATCCAGTTTGAGAAGGTATACGTCTCATTTCACACATATTTAGCATGCTAAGAATGACTTTTGTTTTTTACTTTCTGCGTCTTACTTTCTCCACAATGTTGATGTTTAACTGTGTAGGACGACGACACGAACTATCACATGGACCTGATCGCAGCACTTGCAAACATGAGGGCGAGAAACTACAGCATCCCCGAAGTGGACAAGCTGAAAGCCAAATTCATTGCTGGGAGGATCATTCCAGCCATTGCAACTTCCACAGCAATGGCCACCGGCCTGGTCTGCCTCGAGCTTTACAAAGTCATCGATGGGTCCCACAAGGTAGAAGATTATCGCAACACATTTGCCAACCTTGCTCTCCCGCTCTTCTCCATCGCCGAGCCAGTAGCTCCCAAGGTTGTCAAGCACCAGGACATGAGCTGGACCGTGTGGGACAGATGGATCATAAAGAACAACCCGACTTTGAGGGAGCTGCTAAAATGGCTTTCCGACAAAGGACTGAACGCGTACAGCATTTCTTTCGGAAGTTGCCTGCTCTACAACAGCATGTTCCCTCGACACAAGGACCGGATGGACAAGAAGATCGCGGACCTTGTACGGGATGTGGCCAAGGTGGAGTTGCCAGCATACCGCAACCACGTGGATGTTGTTGTAGCATGTGAGGATGACGAGGACAATGATGTCGATATTCCCCAAATATCGATCTACTTCCGCTGATCGGATGGTTCACGTGACTAGGTTCCTTATCCTTTAAACTTCCTTCACTTCTGATATTTTCAGTTCCATGTGAGACGCATAGTAAGACGATTTGGACTCTTCTATCATAAATTTAGAGTGAATTTGAGCACTTTGAGTATTTGTGTTTTTCTGTGTCACGGTTCTTGATTTTGGGTTCTGCAAAATTTGATATACTGCATTTTCTTTCTACTCTCATATAGAGCTTAGTGGAGTATTTGTTAGTACTTGCTTCGTTCCTAGTTAGTTGATAGGACGAAGCTAATTGATTTGTATTCTATTTTTTTTTGGTCGTCTTACTATTTTGGCAAAAAAATTCAACTTTTAAAATCTCTTTCACTTTATGTTTCAGACTTACTTTTTTTTCCCTCATTAATCTATTTTATTTTCTCTTTTTTTGACTCATTAAATATTTCTTTTAAATATCGTACAAAAAAAAAAACGACTTGATTAATTTGAGATGAAGGGAGTAGTATATATTTGCATTTTTGCTATGGGAAGCATAGAAATTGGAGTAGTAGGATTTTGGTGTTGGTTATATGACTTGTTAAGTTTTGAAAATGTTGGAAAGGGTCCAATTTTTATCTTTTACTTGATAATTGGAGTATGGTGTATTGCATGTATCAACCTTCTACCACAAACTATTTTGTCTATTATTTTAGAAATATACGGATATTATTTTAGTTATTGAAAAAATGATGGTGTCAACCAAAAATGATGGATATTACTCCCTCCGTCCACGAAAATTTGTCCCAGTTTTCCATTTCCGTCCGTCCCCCAAAATTTGTCCCATTTCACTTTTACTATTTTTGGTAGTGGACCCCACATTCCACTAACTCATTCCTACTCACATTTTATTATAAAACTAATATATAAAAGTAGGACCCACAATCCACTAACTTTTTCAATTCACTTTCCATTACATTTCTTAAAACTCGTGCCCGGTCAAACCGGGACGAATTTTCGTGGACGGAGGGAGTACTTGATAAATTAAATTGGATTAATTTCTGCATGCGCGTAATATTTCTAAATTTTAAATTAAATTGGATTAATTCATTATTTATTTCATCACTGAATTGCTCATAATTAAAAATGGTTTGATTCGGAGATAGTTATGCGAATATTTCATGAAAAAAAATAATTTTTCCTTGAATCTGTACATACTTAATTTGAAAAGTTATCATATTTCTAAAGAGTTTGAAAAGTTTTGGATTTAGTCCTACATATTATGTTACATATTAATCCAAATTTCGAAGAAACTATAAATCTGAAATATATTGGTAGCTACTATACAATTCACATTACTCCCAAAATATCATACTCCATTTGCCATAATAATTGGTCGGGTCAAATATGAAGCGAATAAATAATCTGACAATTATTTTTTAATAATAATAAAGTGGAAAGTATTCTAGCAAAGCTGATAAAAAAATGCGTAGTGAGAAAAAAGGGTGTGAATCTCTGCTGCACTCTCACCACCTTCGAAACCCAAACCCTCATCGCTTTTCTCCTCCTTCTTCCCTTCCCTTTTCCTCTGCATTGCCGCAATTTCTCCTCCAAATCACGCATTCAATCCACAAACGAATCCATCCAGCTCGATCCATCTCAAAATTCTGCAATTGCTTCGTTTAACATTCGTTTGATCAATTCAATTTCCGCCCTAGGCATTGGCGTTTGCCTAGATCGCATTGCCGCAATTGCTTCTCCCAATCAACCATTCAATCAAATCCATCCAGCTCGATCCGTGTCGAAAATCTGCAATTTCTCAATTCGATTTCACGCAGATCGTTTCCGAATTCCGATGTGGCTGAGGCGAAACAAGGCGAGAAACCGTGTCCACGACGCGCCGACGCTGAAATTCGCCTGCTCGTCGTTCAAGGACGTCCACAGCCTCCTCTACGACGACGCCGATTCCCCGCGCTCGCCGTCCTCTCCGTCGATCTACCACCGCAACCGCAGCGCGAAGGAGCTCCTCCGCTCCCTGTCCATCCCCGCCGCCCGCGAGATCCGGATCCGCGGCGCGGCGGCGGAGAATTCCGTGGTGGTGTACTTCACGAGCCTCCGCGTGATCCGCCGCACGTTCGACGACTGCAGCGCCGTCCGATCGATCCTCCGCTCGTTCCGCGTGCCGATCGACGAGCGCGATCTGGCGATGGACTCGCGCTTCATGGAGGAGCTGCAGCGGATCCTCGGCGAGCCGGAGAAGTCGCTCCTGACGCTGCCGAGGGTGTTCACCGGCGGGAGGTACCTCGGCGGCGCGGAGGAGGTGCGGCGCCTCCACGAGAGCGGCGAGCTGAAGAAGCACCTCGAGGGGCTGCCGCCGGCGGAACCGGGCACGTGCGGGGTGTGCGGCGGTTACGGATTCGTGCTGTGCAAGGAGTGCGATGGGAGCCACAAATGCTATTACTATAGGGGGAAGAAAGGCGGATTCAGGAGTTGTACCTCGTGCAATGAGAATGGTCTCGTCAGGTGCCCTTCTTGCTCTTGCTCCCCTGCGCCGACTACATGACCTGTTTCTTCTTTTTATTATTATCTAATAAAACACCAGATTAATTAGTGTTTTAATTACTGCTTTTTTTTTTTATTATGTGACTCAGAGTGTTACGTTGGGATTAAATTTGATCCACCTGTTTCTTCGATTTTGTGATTTTTGTTACTGTTTAATCTTCGATTATGATTAATTCTATGTAGTTTTTCTTTTCTGATTTGTTTGTTGATAACACAAAGTTCATAAAAAAAGATGCTTTTCTTCTTCTTTATTTATTATTGTTAGGTTTTTATTTGGGTCTTTGATTTAGTTTATGGGCTTGACATGCTTATTTATTCTATATTTTTATGTATTTTATATAAAAAATATTAATGTAAAATTAGATGATATGGATTTCATGTGAAATTAGTAAATTAAAAAAAATACAAAGAGAAATTTATTATAAATAGATAAAAATTCATTTTAGGGACGGACTAAAGAATGAATTTTGTTGATGGACTGAAAAAAAGTAAAACTGTTTTTTATATCTTGATTTTCTATGACTTATTAGTTATTTTTATTCAGTGTCTAATATTTATACAAATATGTAACACAACAAGTAACTACGCTTGCGAAAATTGTTGAGTAAATATATTCGATTTATTTAATCATACAAGAAAGACTATATTTAAAGTCGAACAAAATTATAAAATCATTAATCATTCCATGGGGAGCATTAAGGTCCTATTACCCCTAAGTGTCTTTCTTCTTCTTAATATCAACCATTAGATTGATGGAATGGATGGAGTAGATTAAAAGTGACAATCTGATCCCGTATTGCATTATTTGTCCATTTTCGTGCATTAAAAGGGTAAAGAAGTAAAACAACATAATACATAATCGGTTTCAAAACGGCAGGTCCGAAATTAACGCGGCATTTTCATCGACCTCTCAACTCCCCTCTGTCTCACTCCATCCCATCAACACTATTTCTGAAATATTCTCTCCTAAATCCACAAAACCCTAGCCGCCGATCGGTGAATTAGAATCAAGTTCTACGAACGCCGGCCGCCTCGAACGCTCCGTTGGTGCACCATTCCCGCCGTGGAATCTACGTCGCTGGACGATTCCCTACTTGAAATCACTACGCGCTCTTCGTCGTCGGAAGTCGAAACATCTCCTCCCAAAATCGAGGTTTGGTTCTGTTTTTTTTTGTTTGGTAGGCACAAACAGTCCTAAACATCGATTGAAGTCACAAACACTCTGAAACATCGATTCTTAGTTTATAAACGAAATAATGCACAAAATTCTTTGGCTCGATCTTGTTGGGAAAGTTGAAATTGCGGTTGGTAAGGATAGGGTTTTGTTCATCTTTGATATAACAATTACTTCTCTGCTTTGGATCTGGGTTTTGCCGTAGGTGTAATGCAAAAAAGACGTTGTTGTTTTGTTGGAGACGTTGGTATTGTGAGCATTCCATTTATTGTATTCTTGTTTTTTCGGGCATTTTTGTACACTTTTCAGCATTTTTTGGGTGAAACCGCACGGAGTTAAGGGTGAAAACTCACCGATTTTTCCCTATCGTTGCGCAGATATACAATGACTAAAAGACAACGCCTTTACAAAAGCCAGCCAGAACAGAATGAAGGTTATGCATCATTCCATCATTTTTGTGGATTATTATTCATGTTTGTGCATTACATCTTGAGTTCTGTCCATTACAAAATAAAAGGCTTGCAATACTTACTTAAACGCATAGAGTAGATGCAATTTATGTTCTGTGGTAATGTGGCATGTAGTTGTTGGATGCATCCCTTTTGCATTGGAATGCTTGGGTTTATGCATTATAGCTTCAGTTCTGTGCATTGGTAAAAAGATGACATGCATTACTTACTTAATCGCATAGGGTATTTTGGCTATTTTGTTATGTGGCAGCTTGGCATGAATTTGTGGGATCCATCCCTTTAGCAAATCATATGCTGGAATGTTTGTGTTTTGTGAATTACAGCTTCATTTCTGTGCATTGACAAATACATGGCGTGCATTACTTACTTCAACGTATAGATTGTTTGATCCAAAACATCTTTTCACCTGTTCTGGGCAGGTTCCAAGCACCGTCGGACTAAGTTTGACCAAGCCGTAGAGGATGTTATTCCCATAGGATTAGCTGAGAAACTGCGGAAAAGGTTAGCCGAGGAAGAGGCTGCAACAAGTTCACGCAATGAAGAATTGGAGAAAAAGAAACCCAGGGGGAAGAAAGCCGACCACCTTTACTGTCGTCAAAACCCAACCGAGTTCATATCGTGTATACAAAACCTGACTCCCCGTCAGAAGGAAGCTGTGATCGAACTGGGATTCGGCGCTGTCCTAGAGTTCAACATCAGGGAGTACCCAGGTTACCTAGCTTACCGGGTGGTCGGGCGCTGTCCTTTACCGAGGATTTCCTTCAACACCTTAAAGGTAAGGGTGGGGCCTATATTAGCCTTGGAACAGTCAAGAATGAATTTGTGATGTACGTCATCCAACTTCCGGTTTAGTGTCATAAACTGCTGATGCTCCGACTCCACCATACAATGGTTGTGAACCTCGTTGAACTCGTGAATAATATATCCCGGTATTCCTGCTTCGGAAAAGTACTTGAAGGATATAGAAGCTTTACAACCACATCGCTTGGAAAGCCGCCTGCGTTTAAGAGTAAAACCAGAGCGTGCATTCACATCGTGTTCCTCGTTTGACCTCTTGCAGCCCTCCCTATTGCATACCACATAATACCAAGTAGTAACACCATCCGTCGCCTTCCTCATACCTTGTTTTCGCGTATCAAACCCAACAGCGCGGGCATACACATCATAAAACGCAAACGCAAAATCTAGGGGTTGGAACTTCTGACCAATCACAGGCTTCAATTGTGGAGAACATTCAAGTATAACAAACACTGTACATAAAACGAAAGAAAAAACATATAAGAAATTATTATCATTACATGATACAAATCGTACATTACAACTTAAAAATAGTGCATTAGAATACAATATTTGAACATTACATACGACGAATATTACCACACTGTAGCCGAGACAATAACTAAACCCTAGACAAAACAATGAAACGCGTCGACTCCTAAAATGTCAACGAGATGAACGAACTCAAAACCAGATAAAAAAAACAAGCATTCGTGAATTAGGTTTCATTACATGATATAAATCGTACATTACTGATAAGAAATAGTGCATTACAGTCTAATATTTGTACATTACATACGTCGATAAACACCATACAGTAGCCGAGAAAATAACTAAACCCTAGACAGAAAACTGAAACTCGTCGGCTCAACAACATACTACACCATGACCACCCATTACTGCTAAACCCTAGAAGATTATATTAAACTCACCCAATACATTCACACACGACAGAAAATAAACAAAACCCTGCGAATGATTAAACGCAAAACTCCTAAAATATGAATGAGATGAACGAACTCAGATTCATAATAGACATGTGAAGACCTTAAATTACCTTCTTCCATTGTTGGAGAATAAGAAAAAAATCACAAACAATGGAACTTTTTCAATTCTTTTGATTCACGAATTTCTCCAGATTTACGATGCATCCAATCTTATTAATTCCTCAGTGATGTATTGATACAGAAAGATTTTTTGGAGAGAGAAGAAAGATTCTGCTAATTCCATGAAAAAAATCGATGAAGTATATTGTGAAGAGAAAATCAAGCAAGTTTCCATAACTAACTCCATTGTGAATTCCTAAAACACCCTACACGATTTTTTTAAGCATTTTAATTAATTACATGTGGCATTATTTATGGCCATAAGATCTTTAAATTGAATGACCAAGATTAAAAAGGAGAATAGAACATAAAACCAAAAAAGGATATGAATACATCCCATCATTCCATTGTTTAAACCTTGTACTTGTACATAGAAAGAGAATAAATGACATCTGGAATGGAGGAATATCAAAAGCGCCAAAATTAATTTCACAATTATTAAATTTGCACGCACGTTGATAAAAATTAAAATGTGACAACAATTTAGTCAAAATTCATGAATGCTTTAACAACCAACCCAAACTTATTTTTATTATAAAAACAACCACTAACTTAATTTTTATCAATAAAATATGCATCCACCTTATGATTGCCAATTTGCCATACAAAACTTTTTCTTTTTTTTTTGGTAAAGCAAAACTTTTTTTAACATATACACATAGTAAACTAATGATTCGAGTTAATGCTCAACCACTATCTAATTGTTTATTCTATCTTAATCTTAATATTTAATTTAGAAAATTAAATTCCAAATAATATAGTACTGCTATTTGTATCAAATACGCGAAAAATGAAATACTAGTTTACATATTTTTATGGTATCGTTGAAGTATAATAAATACACAATTTTCAAGGTGTTTTTAAGGTTTCTGTTTATCCATAGCTGTTCGGTTCTGTAAATTTGTTTGCTTCGTGTCTCAAATTAGGCACGCTGCCGATTTCAAGAACCTCTGCCTTCGCTTTCTTTTCAATCCATCACTCACTTTTTCAGCTCAATTTTTCATTCCTTGGTTCCAATTTTTGCCTGATTTCGTCCAATCTTTCAAAAACTATGATAATCGATGTTTTTGGCCAAATGTTTGGCCTCAATCCGCGGTGGACAGGACGGAAATCGGAGCTGAGCATCTGAATTCCCTTGAAAAATACTTCAGAAATTTGATTTATAGAACGGCGCAGTTTCCCCCAATTTTCAGGTTTGGAATTCATATTTTGGCTGTAGCGAATAATAGATGGCAACTGTTTGTGGAATTGCCGCCGTGATAAACCTGGGTTTGACTCACTCTCCCTCTTCGAAAAACCTCGTCTTTTTTGCTTCCCATCATCGGCTGAAGCTCCGATCATGCCCGAGGAAGTCATTATTCAGTAGAGGAATCAATTCTCGCGATTCGGGGCTGTTCAAATCCGTTCAATTGGACGTCTACATCACGAGTGACGACGAGGACGAGATGGGGGAAGGGTTCTTCGAGGCGATCGAGGAGCTCGAGCGCATGGCCCGGGAGCCATCCGACGTGCTGGAGGAGATGAACGATAGGTTATCGCCCCGCGAATTGCAGCTGGTGCTGGTCTACTTCTCCCAGGAAGGGAGGGATTCTTGGTGCGCTTTGGAGGTTTTCGAATGGCTGAAGAAGGAGAACAGAGTGGATAAGGAGACGATGGAGTTGATGGTGTCGATAATGTGCACGTGGGTGAAGAAGTTGATTGAGGAGAGGAGCAAGGTGGAGGATGTGGTTGATCTCTTGGTGGACATGGACTGCGTTGGGTTGAAGACGAGCTTTAGCATGGTCGAGAAGGTTATCTCGCTGTATTGGGAGGCCGGGGAGAGGGAGGAGGCTGTGTTGTTTGTGAAGGAGGTGTTGAGGAGGGGGATTTCGGGTTTGGATGAGGATAAGGAGGGGAATAAAGGGGGGCCGGCTGGATACCTTGCGTGGAAGATGATGGTAAGCGCCCTATTGCTCGTGATCATTTCGTTGATATGTGTTTTGTGTTGATTGTTATGTTTCTCTGTTTTGTTGGATGTTAATGGATGCAGTTAGGAGGTCTTTTGTAGGTTCTTGAATGCAATTGTCTGTTAGTTGATTCTGTATTTGAAGGAGACTGAATTAACTTCTGTGTTTTTTATAATTAGTTGAACCTTTATAGTTGCGTATGGGAAATGAATAAGGGCAAAACTATTAATTAAGGCAGATGCACCGTTTTGGCTCTTTAGTATGACTGCAAGAGAGTGTGGATCTTGTCGTGACTATGCCCTGGCGGGCTCAATCCTGACTTCTACGTAAGAAACTTCCTTCCACCTTAGGAAAAACCTAGGTTCTCACTCTTGCGCAAAGCGTTATCAGTTTCCCTTTGCTGATTGTGCAATCAATCTGTTATATGCTATTTCAGTGATAGTTTCATTGTGCCTTTTTTATTGGATACACAGAAACTTTAAAGACTACGTCATGGTGGACTCATACCCGAGACCTTTGGCCTTGGCCAACTCATGCACACATTGTATTTCTGTTTTAATGACCCTTAAGGCACAATTGCCAGATTATCTAAGCCATCGAAGCTTTTCCTCCTTCCTGACTTCTTTTGTGGTAGAGGTTTCTGGTGCACCACTTTCCTTGATATGTTAGCTTCACAAGAAGGCGATGCCTTGTATTATCCAGGATAGTCTATCGGTCAAAAATATACACTAGAATTATATATAGATGTGGATGTACGAGGTGGACTTGTACACCTCTGGATCTACAACATGGGACTTCTATAGTGAGCCCTTCCTTCACTGCATGAGTGAACTATTGTGAATTCACAAACTACTCCGGATACATTGACGAAGTGTATCCTCCATAACACGAATACGGATAATATTAGTAGCTGCTTATTATTTCAGCATACCTCGTCTATTGGCAGGGCAATCAAATTGAATGAAGAGTTGGAACATCATTACTCATAGAACACTTTAGCATGTTTATGGTGTTCGGATCTATACTACAGACTTTTACCCTACCTATCAGTTATGCTGATACATTTCTGCATAACAATGTGGTATTTTGCCTACCTTCAATGAGTATGAACTTTTGCATAAATTGTCGTTTCTGGATACCGGTATAGCGCTTTGCCAATTTGTCAACGAGTATGAATTTTTCTGTGACTGGTGAAGAATATATTAGTACTTCTGTAGGAAGTCTTCAAAAAGGTACACATGATATGTAGAGATACATTTCTCGAGCTGAGATTCGTGCAAATTCTTTGTTTTAGAGTTATAGTAGAGATATACTTCTTGTTTTCCTTCATTATGTTGTCCATGTGGTCTTTGATCACTCTCATTCAATATGTTCGAAAGCACAAACGACAACAGATCTTGGTTGTTTGGGTGACGTCTGTTTCTCATATCTTCGATTTTGCTGTCATTTTAGGAAGAGGGGAACTATAGAGAGGCTGCCAAGTTTGTGATTCACCTTAGAGAGTGTGGGCTGAAGCCAGAAGTATACAGCCATCTGATTGCAATGACGGCAGTAGTCAAGGAGCTCAACGAATTTGCAAAAGCATTACGCAAGTTGAAAGGCTTCACCAAGTCCGGTCTCGTTGCTGAGCTCGATGCAGACAACGTTCTCCTCATCGAGAACTACCAAGAAGATCTTCTGGCCACCGGGCTCCGCCTCTCAAACTGGGTAATCGAGGAGGGAGGCCCGTCACTCCATGGCGTGGTCCACGAGCGACTCCTGGCTATGTATGTCTGTGCTGGACGAGGGAGCGAGGCTGAGGGACAGCTTTGGCAAATGAAGCTTGCTGGTAAGCAGGCCGATGGGGATCTGTACGACATTGTCCTGGCTATATGCGCGTCGCAGAAAGAGAGCAGCTCGGTCGGGAGGCTCCTCACCCGGATGGACGTCGCGAGCTCGTTCCAGCGGAAGAAGACGCTGTCGTGGCTGCTGAGAGGCTACATCAAGGGCGGCCACTTCAAGAGCGCGGCCGAGACTGTGATCAAGATGCTCGACATGGGATTGCATCCGGAGTTCCTCGACAGAGTCGCGGTGCTGCAGGGGCTGAGCCGGAGAATTCAGCAGGCCGGGAACGTCGATGCCTACCTCGCGCTGTGCAAACGCCTCTCGGACGCGAACCTCATCGGGCCGACTCTCCTCTACCTTCATTTGAGGAAACACAAGCTTTGGATCATCAAGATGCTCTGAGTTACTATGAGCTAAGGTGGCAAGGATTTGTCTGATATGGTTCATATATACTTGTGTATAGATCAAATGTTTCTGGAAATAAATAAGTATATATGTTGTATATAGAGTATAAATCATGAAATTACATACATCATGGATTGGCATCTCTGATTCTCTGTGATTTACTGTTGTAAGTATAACACTGCATATGTGATATTCACTCCGTACCACGGTAGTTGAGTCGTGTTCATTTTTATAATATCCCGAGATAAACAAGTTAATTTCTTCTTCCGACAAAAATCAACTATTTTAGTCTCATAATCTTTAGATAAATATGACTTTTTAATTTGTTCAAAAAATGTCATATTTTTGGTTGAGAAACGAAGGCACATGATTATGCATTAGGTAGGATAATTTATTACTCCTTCAAACTAATTTTTAATTGCAAGGAGTGTATAACTTTGTTGAATATTTCGTTTGTTAGAAATATATTTTTATAAATTATGAGAGTACCATTTTTACACTCCTCATATCTCACACTAGAAATCTTCCATGTGTACATTGAAAACTAAATACTTGATGCTTATTTTATTTTATTTTATTTTACTATTTATGCTTATGAATGTTGCAAATTTGGAGTATAGTACTATAGTATTATATGTTGTGATGGAAGAGTAAATACATATCATTAGAATATTTGACTATCTATTAAATTTGATAATCGTTTGCGTCACGGGACACAACATTTGACATATTAAATTAATCTATAGAATACAAGCGTTATTTTTAATTTACCACGATAATTAAACTTGTTAATCACAAAATGAACGTAACCGGTGGTACCCAAAGGCATATATAATTGCAGTAAAAAAGGCGATTCCGTCGCCTTAGCAACCTCCACACTCCGGCCCGATATTATGTAAGGGGGATTCAATCAGATTACACAGTAGCCCGTTAAGGGGGAGGCTTAACCCACTGGCTATCAGAAGCCCATCTTCCAAAGCCTCATACTTGTGCCTGAGAGATGGAAGCAATTACACGTACTTGTGCCTGAGAGATGAAAGCAACTACACAACAGCAATGAGATTTGAACCCAGGCTTATTCATACTTGTACCTGAGAGATGGAAGCAATTACACGATAGCATTGGGATTTGAACCCAGGCTTATTGCAGCAAGATCTGCCCCTTCGTTGCCAACTGCGCTACGCCCCTTCGGGTGCAAAGGCATATATAGTTATTCTATGTATAGTTTGGGTATATTCGCCTCAAAATTAATTATCCAAATTTCCATACAATTTGTCAATAATAAAGATATGGTTATGAATATAGGGATGTATTAAGATGACAAACCCTTTTTAAAGTGACAATGTACTATCAATCTCGTGCTGCCAACGTTATCCTGCAATATTTATTAGTAGGCGTTTTAGATGGGTTTATAGATTGCATGATAGTAATAGGTGGATTGTAGTTTAGATTGCTGAGTATTGCATAATAAGCATAGAATTTTTAATTTGCATTATATATATAGACTGACTGCTTTTGTATACAGTTATTTTGCATTATAAACAAAAATGCAATCCACATATTATTATCATGCAATCTGTAAATTCATCTATTACACATATTAGTGAATATTGAGGAATACACTCCTAATATTGCAGATAACATGCCACGTGGCAAAACGAGGTAGAACGAGGTTGATAATAGGGTTTAGGATTTAGGGTTCATGATACCTTCTCACTTTAAAATTGATGTCATCATGCACCCCTTCCAATATATCTCACTTAGTGTACGTATACAAACCATTATTATAATTAAATAATAATTGTATTTATTATATTCTCTCTTGCGTATCAAACTAGTCTTGAGGGAGAGTGTAATTGCTAATTTAATAACAGGTCCCTCGAAAAAAAACTAATTTAATAACAGTAAAACAAAATTGTTTAAGAATTAGGGGAAAATAATTTTGTTCGGTTTTACTTTTACCTATATTTTTTACCCTTTTCAAACTTAGTTTTCTTCACTTCTTCTTTTCCCAATAATATTTTAATTGAATTTTGGATAGCTACGAACTAAAGCGTAAAATATGTTTGATGAAGTGTGAGCAAAACTACAAAAAATGGAACTATTGAGAAAAAGGTAGTGTATAAAAAAAAATCACCGACCAAATTTACATTAGACCACGTTTGTCGGTTGGTAGAAAAGAATTAAAATAAGTGGTGTGTATATCTCTTCAACCATGTGCCATGTGACGTGTTCATAAATATGAAAATGGTGTGACATGGAGTAATATTTAGGTTGTACATTAAGAATGTGACATCACATAATACACTTAGACCATCTTTAACTCAAAATTCAAAATACATCTCCAACTACTGGCGAATCCAAATGTATTGGAGGAAGGCTTTAAGTCCTCGATAAATATTTTTTTTACTTTTTTTTATAAATTGTTTTTAAAATTTGTTCCAATTTAGTGTAAATTATAGTGTAAAAGCCCACAAATTATCTAAATTACTCAAATACATACTTTAAAACAAAATTTAGAAATCTCAGCCCCTATCGATAAATATTTTTGCGTCCGCCGCTACCTCAGACAGTACTGCAAAATCAATCTCATTATTGGTTTTTAAAGAAAATATACCTATCTTCACTAAAGCTATACCAAAAAACTTTTCAAATTTTGTTTTATTCTATTCAAATCCAAATCATTTTATATTTATCAACATAAGAAAAGGGAAGAAAGAGGGGAAGGGAGAGAAGTAAAAATACACAAAAACAAAAATTTACCAGCACTATTCCAGCAACCGGGAGAAGAAGATAGATAATAACCTAATTTTATTCTATTAATATTTGGTTGGTAATTAATTAGTGGACTTTCCCATATTAGTATATACACACACATGATATTGATTAGTTAAAATAGTTACACACGTCTTTTTTTCTAAATTAACAAATAGAAATATTAATTAGTTATGCCTATTAATATTGATTAGTCATGCTTGATTAAATTTCTACATAATTTGATAGCTTTTAAATTTTAATATTAAGAATTGATTTATTTTAGTTTAAAAAATTGACAAAAAAAAATATTTATTTTTAAACTAATATTATGCTTAATGCATAATATCAAACTATATACACTATCAAGTATAACAAACAATAATTAAATATTAATAATTAAAACGATACCTAATTTATATACTTGTGGTATCTTTAAATGAATTATAATTTTGAATTTTAGTTAACTTATTTATAACTTGTGATAAATTTTGTAGTAATATTTTTATTGTATTCAAATTTTCTAAATTTTGTAATTTTTTTGATTTAATAAATAATAGATTTCATATATAGTTATATTAATTAATAAATCTTATTATATTATTTAATTTAATTTAAGTTATTGATAAGTGTCATAGGGTTAGTGTGTAATTTAGATAAAATATATAGGTATGATTGAAAAATAAAAAAAGTAAGTGAGTGGGAAATATTCTTTTGGGTTTGAGTTTAATGTTAATTATTAGAATAAAATTAATATTTATTTTGACATTTACACTAAAATGAATTTGAATATAATGTAATAGTTAGAGATGCTCTTACGCAGGAATTAATTCCACCAGTCGAACATATCACAATTTTATAGGAGGAAAGACGGATTTATTGGATAAAAAATATATTTGCAATATGAAGAGACAAATTAATAGTACTATACTATATTGAACAATACATATGCAAAATGTTCCCCAATCGTCATCTATTCACCATATCAGTCATTTCTTCATTCAAAACACATGAATAAAAAATACTCCCTTCATTCCATAAAAATATAAGCATTGGATATAACACGGGAATTAAGACAAAATTAATAAAGTATGAAAGATGAGAAGAATGATATGGTAAAGTAAAAGAGAGGAGGGAAATGACAGTTAAAATAGAGTTACTGGATAATGAGACCTACATTATTAAATTGATATAACTTTCTAAAAATGAAATGCACATATTTTTATGAGACAGACGAAAATAGAAAGTGCACATATTTTTATTGGACGGATAGAGTATGGTATAAAAAATAAAATACAAGTAAATATATCTATCTATACATATATAAAAGGCGAGTTTTGGATCGTTTTTAAAAATTTATGAATTCTGAGTATAGATTTGAATATTTATAAATATAGGGTGTAAAATGCAAATATTGATGTGAATTTAGTTTCTAATAATGATGACAATTTATTTATTGGTTAAGCATAATTTAAACATAATGAGTCAATACCGTCCCGACTCTATTTAAAAAAAGGAGTTACTACCGTTACAAACTTAGATTGATATTTTACTATTATAGTAGTACTTATAATTATCAAATTTGGTAGATACTAACATTTTATGTTATAATAATTCCAAAAGGCATCACATTTTAAATTTTAAATTTAAAGCTTTTATGATTATGTCAATAGCCGGTTCTCAACTAAAAAATACTACTACATGATTTTCACTACAGTTACAAACTTAAATTGATACATGAATATTTATATTTATTATAATAGGAGTACATTTCACATGTAATGTGCAACATAATTCTTTATTGTTTGTAACATTCATAATTCTTTATTATTTAGGGTGGAAAATCCTTCCGATTTTGACCAAATAATATACCATTACCACTACTAAAATGAATTTAGACATTAACTACAACTAAATCACAAATTAATGAGCCAATTCATTTGTATGAGCCGTTATGTCCATTTGTATTCACTATAAAATTAAATTTCTAATCATAAATGGAGGAAATTGAAAGGTTTTAGGATAGCCTCCCAATTCATTTGTTTGGACTATAAATATATGATTTGATAGTTTATAATTCACCCACTCGATGCTTTATTTTTTGCAAAAGTTTTGCTTGGTTTTAGGTATTCTTCTAAATTTTCAACGATATTATTTTTGCTTTTAATATATATTTATACATTGCTATTGTGGCAAAAGTTCATGTTCCTATCAAACAATTTTCTAATTTAGCATCAAATTTAAATATATGTATTTATACTATTGTTATTTTTTGTCTAAAGTTCTTATATAGATGGAGGCAATCTGACTGGAGAAGATGACATTGGCAAGCGGCGATGAAGTGTTGGAGATTATGACTGGAAAAGGTGAGGCTATTGGAGATAGAGAAAAGCAGATAAAAAATGTTGGGATGAATACTGGAATTCCAGAAGAGAAGATGGAGACGGATTTATTCTTAATTAGTAATAATTTTTTTATTAATTCTAATTAGTTGGTCATATTATTTACAAAGAATTTTTACTGAATTTACTAAGCAATATATATTTTTATTTGGTTTCATATATATTTATATAATGAACTTTTATTACATATTTTTATGCTTTTAGATTTCGTATGATGATATTGTTTATAATTTCATAAAATTATTTCGCTCTGTAAAATAAGTTGAGGAAAATAGAATGAATCGTGCAACGCACGTGGGTGATACTAGTCTAAATAATACTCCACTATTATAAATCTATAATCATAATTTTCTTACACCAAACATTTTCAAAGTGGAAAAGTATGTACTTGGTGGATTTCTATTTCATTATCCAGTCATTTCATCTACAAGGATAAACATCAACAAGATCCAATTTTCCAAATTGGTGAAATATTCAAAATAAAATACTAGTATATCAATAGTTAGATTCTTTTTTCATGGGCTAGCCAATGGCAACAGTCCTCCTTCAGTCTTGGATATGTACAACTCTCCTTGCTGATTCAGCACCTACATTTTGGAATGGATAAAATCCCCTATTTGTGGTCCCCTCTCAATAATTTACTTTTACATTTTTAGATATAAAACCTATTGTTGTTTTTTCCAATTTTTATTTATACTTTATTTAGGATGTTGTACATTTTTATAATGGTGGGTGATACGTTTAAACTACCATATCATCATATATTTCACTACAATGACGACAATCATGATAATTGCGAAAACAATAACTTTTATGATTTATAAGTTCATTTTTAAAAAAATATGGGATAAGTCATAATTTAACAATCTTTCATGATTTATTTGGTAATTTACCATAATTATTATAATTAATCAGAAACAATTTATACAAAATGTTTTTTTATATATACATAGAATATGAATTATCAATATATTAGCTATAAACGTTATGCATCAATATTCACATCAAGAAAATTTTGATTTAGGTGGAAAAAATTGAAATGTTTTTTTTTGTGACTTTTCTATGAGAATATACTTATTGGATTCGGATCGAATAGTTGATTCATTATAACCCGTAAAAAAAAGGTAAATTTACAGCAATTTGTACATTGTACTAAGAAACACAAGTATGCTACACAACAAACTCAATTCAATTATTTGTCCAGTAAGTGTACTAACATATAATAAATGGTCCCATTGCGATAGATAATCAATTTAACACGACTTTGGAATAATTTGACACGATTCAGTGGAAAAACGTCGCCGATGAAAGTAATTAACAATGACCTCTCTTGTCTCCTATCTTATCAATGACTTTTCCACTAGATGTACCTAATTCAAACAATAAAATAATCAACTTTTTAAAAATAATAAATTAATTATCATATTAATATAGAAATCTATTATGGATATACATCGTACATGAACATACAAGATTGATCCAAGCGATGTAGACTTCAATCAATAAATAGTTAGGTGTACAATATTTTAGGCTATGTTAGTGCAATTTTAGTTTCAATTTCAGTTCCAAGTTCAATTTAGTTCATATTGCACAATGTTAAAGACTTATACTTTTGATCCACAATCAAACATACATGACATTTTTTGGGGTGGAATTATTGAGTGTAGATGGTCTGCAGCATGAAGTGAACAAACAGTAGAAAGAGAATTATTTCGAACTCTTATTCTTCAATTATTTGGTTGTAAATCAAGGGTAATCACGATGTTTCCAGACTCTCACGACGGTGTGAAGTCCGGCCACCGCTCTCGAAATTTTCCTATGAAGAAAAATATTCACTTTGAGTTCTTGAGTTTATAAATATTGCATTAAATGAGCATACTATTTCACATCAAATATAGTACTATCATCTCTAAATTTATTTTGTCTACAAAATTCATACTATAAGATCATTCTAGTTGGTTGAGAATTACCACCACGAATCACATAACTGAAAATTCACGAGTCTAAATTCCATCAACCGAAAATATACATCATTATCTTTTGAAAAAAGAAAAGAAAAAAAAAACACATTTTCCACCACCACCCCAAATCCCAAAACCTCCTATAAATAGAAGGTGATTCATGGCATAGATTCATTACGTAGAAAAGCTTAACTATATCTGGTTTAGACGTGTATGTCTCTCCTCCTTCCTCACTCCTCCTAATCTCACTGCTTCCTCTCTCTAATTTGTTGTTTGTCGATTCCTCTTTTGTTACTGATGCACAAAGGCAACACAAAATCAGCTCAACGCGTGAATTTCCTCTCCTTGTTTTTTAGGTTTTTGCATTCAAAATGTGCGGAATTCTAGCGGTTTTGGGGTGCGCCGATGACTCTCAAGCCAAGAGAGTTCGCGTTCTCGAGCTTTCTCGCAGGTAATTTTCTTCAATCAGCTTTTTTTTGTCGTTGATGTTAGTTTTGTATGCTTGAAACGCGCGATTTATGAGAAGAGTTGTTTGCGATGTTTGTTATTGCCGTTAGCTTGAGCTTCGTTGCCGATTATAGAAACAGATTAGATGATTAATGTTGTTGATTAATTGCATTTCCTCGTGATTTATACTATTTCATGAATTTTGGATCATAGATTGGTTTTAGGTGGCGAAGTATGAGTATGAGAATTTAAAAAATCGGCGATCGTGCGCAGTTTTTCTCATAATTTATCCTCATTTAATGATGATGTGATGATATAGAAGCAAAAGAGAGAAAATGTTGAGATCCGCTGTGCGTGGAAATTTCTGCGTTAATTTAGTCAGTCCAGTAGTAATTGATGAAATGAAGGGATAAATAATTCCAAAAATGTGCGGAAATAGTGAAATCCTCTTTTTGGTGGAATCAAAAATTGATTTGAGTTGTGTGATTTAACAGGTTGAAGCACCGGGGCCCTGATTGGAGTGGATTGTACCAGCATGGAGATTTTTACCTGGCCCATCAGAGGCTAGCTATTGTGGATCCCGCCTCTGGGGATCAACCTCTTTACAATGAAGACAAAAAGATTGTGGTCACGGTAGGTACATTTTGCTCTTTACACGACGTCGTTTTGCCTGCGTTTATTGTCGTTGGTCCAACAAGTATAATTGTGTGTGTGTATACTTTAATCTAAGCTGGAGGTTTATTCATAATTCATGCCGAGTTCTGAGATGGACAGAGATCTTGATTCCTCATACGATAATTTGGATGGATTTAGGTCAATGGAGAAATCTACAATCATGAGGAACTGCGGAAGCTTTTGCCTAACCACAAATTCCATACTGGGAGTGACTGTGATGTCATAGCTCATCTTGTGAGTATTAACTGCCAAGATTTTGATTAACAAAACATGATCCCCCATTCCACCTTGTTGGTTCTTGTTCTAACAGTTGTGTGTGTTTTTTCTTGATGTTGTCTTCCAGTATGAAGAGTATGGAGATAAGTTTTTGGATATGTTAGATGGGATGTTCTCATTTGTGCTGCTGGATTGTCGCGATAATAGCTTCCTTGTGGCTCGTGATGCGATTGGGATCACTTCCCTGTATATTGGTTGGGGGCTTGATGGTATTGCTTCTTTGTCCTCTATGTTGTTTGTAGCAACTGGACTAGAGCAAGATTGAATATTTGATATTTCATGTTAATCTTGTTTCCCCTGTTTCATCTTTAGGCTCTATCTGGATATCATCTGAGCTCAAGGGGCTGCACGATGAATGCGAGCACTTTGAAGCCTTCCCACCCGGTCACCTGTACTCGAGCAAGAGTGGAGGGCTTAAAAGATGGTACAACCCTCCCTGGTTCTCAGAGTCCATCCCTTCAACTCCTTACGACCCTTTAGTTTTGAGGCGTGCTTTTGAAAACGTAAGATTCAATTGAATCTATGTGTATATATATGAGTTAGTTTTTATTTTTGGGTGACAAATGTCCTCTGTTTTACTGTTGTTTGGCTATAACATATGCAGGCTGTTATAAAAAGGCTAATGACTGATGTGCCTTTTGGAGTTCTTCTTTCGGGGGGACTTGATTCGTCACTAGTTGCATCTGTTACTTCTCGTTACATGGCTGGCACGAAAGCAGCGAAACAGTGGGGATCACAGCTTCATTCTTTCTGTGTTGGCCTTGAGGTCAGTGGTTATTGTGCTTGTAGTTTGAATTTAAGCAGCTGTGGTTCTAGTAGTCGACTCTAACATATTCCACCCTCTTTTTCGAGCAGGGCTCGCCTGATCTGAAGGCTGCTAAAGAAGTTGCTGATTATCTTGGTACTGTTCACCATGAGTTTCATTTCACTGTTCAGGTAAGCTTCAGCATCTGTGTCAGGTCAATTTAGGATGTTTGCTGTCTGATCTTTCTCGATTTTCTTCATACCGATGATTCTTTACTATGTACTGCAGGATGGAATTGATGCAATTGAGGATGTGATTTATCACATTGAGACTTATGATGTAACTACTATTCGAGCTAGCACTCCTATGTTCCTTATGTCGCGTAAAATCAAATCACTCGGAGTGAAAATGGTCCTATCAGGTGAGGGTGCGGATGAGATTTTTGGCGGCTATCTTTACTTCCACAAGGCACCCAACAAGGAAGAGTTCCACCGTGAAAACTGCCGCAAGGTACGTACAACCACAGGATGTCATACTTGCTAAGGCCAAAGATCTAGAGCAACTTACTAATGGTTAATGTTTATGCATCTGTAGTTAAAAGCTCTTCATCAATACGATTGTCTTCGAGCAAATAAGGCAACTTCAGCGTGGGGTTTAGAAGCTCGCGTACCTTTTCTGGATAAGGAATTCCTGAATGTTGCAATGAGCATTGACCCTGAATGGAAGCTGGTAAGGCTAAGTTTAGCATATATACATCTTCATTATTAATGAAAACCGAGATCTACACATTGCTTGCAGCTCGATTGTGTAAAAACTATATCTAAACTTTGCAGATAAAGCCTGACCAAGGGAGAATCGAAAAGTGGATAATGAGGAGGGCCTTTGATGATGAGGAGCGCCCTTATCTTCCAAAGGTAGTATTAAATGAATGCATTGTGATTTTTGATTATGAGTCTCTCTTAACATTCTCCCTCTGAACTTTGCAGCACATCCTCTATAGGCAAAAGGAGCAATTCAGTGACGGCGTGGGCTATAGTTGGATCGATGGGCTCAAAGCTCATGCTGAAGAACATGTATGTCATATTTTACTCTTCACCAAGATTAGTAGCATTGCTTGAGTTCTTGGGAGTTTTTCAATGTCCAAAGGCCTAAATTAATGCCATTCATCAAATTTGTAGGTTACTGATAGGATGATGCTCAACGCCGATCACATCTTCCCCCACAACACGCCCACATCGAAGGAGGCGTACTACTACAGGATGATATTCGAGAGATTCTTTCCTCAGGTAACAACAGGGAGTTTAACTCTCATTCAAACAGAAACTGGTGATTATTCCTTAGTCTAGTTTTGTTGCTGAGCAAATGTTGCGATTGGTCGAATGCAGAATTCAGCCCGTCTCACCGTGCCAGGGGGGGCGAGCGTGGCTTGCAGCACGCCCACAGCTGTTCTGTGGGATGCATCATGGTCAAAGAACCTAGACCCCTCGGGCAGGGCCGCCATTGGCGTCCACAACTCGGCCTACGAGAAGCATCTGGCGAACGGGAACCTGACGACGTCCAAGATAACCGAGTCTGCTCCGATGAGGGATGGGGTTGGTGCTCCGGGGCTCACCATCAGGGGCTAGCACAGGTGCAGAAACTCAGGTTGAGTAGAAAGTGTATGTATATCATCAATAAGTAGTCTGCATTGTGTATGGGAAATAATTAGTTTGCTTTAACTAAGAGATGCTTTGTATTTTGTTGTGTAGAGAGGGATATGATTGGATTTGATGGAATATTTTACTGTGTTTGTTTTCCTAGTTTGTATTTTTCATTTTTAGTTTGATAAAAGGAAATTACTACTTTGGAAGATTGTGTGGAAATTACATTGGAATTTTGCTGCTTGAATTTTATTGCAGTTGGTATTTTTGTGTGGGCATTATTTGTATGATTTTTATTAGGATGGCACATTGTGTGAGTGTTGTTGTGTTGATACGATAATTATATGACTCAATAAAGTCGGTCATACAACTTTTCGATGTGAACATAATGTATTTTATAAAAACAAATACAACCTATGCATGATACAAATACGTGAGTAACTTGTCAATAATCTGATAATAACATGATACCACAATAAATATTCAATTTTACATAACATGATAGACCTACATCATAAAATTTTTGTTAAATTGAAAGATTAATACTCAAATGAATAAATAATAAACTAAGAACTTAAGTAGTAATTAATTATTTAAAAAAATAGGGAGTAATAATAACAGGTTTGACAAATTCGACACAAAATTATTATATCTTGATCATATCGGCATGATATCATGTTAGTTATAACAAATAAATTTTATTATAAATTGTTTGTATTCAAATTAATTATGAATTCCACTTTGTATTTCATACGCCATCAATGTAACCTTCATGTCTACAAACTCATTTCTGTAAAACATTTTTTAAATAATTTAATTTAAACGAGAGTTAAATTTATTTAAAATATACTATATGTATATTAATTTATTTTACAAACTTATTAAATTAAAATTATCATTCCATATTTAGCAATATTAATATTGTTCACAAATATACATGCATATCAATTTATTTTCCAAACTTATTGAACTCACATTTTTATATATTTAGCAATATTGATATTTGTATATTAATATTATCTTCTTAACAATTCATATTGAGAAAAAAAAAAGTAAATCACGATTACACTAGTTTGTAAATTGCTAATAGCATAATCAATTAACACGTGTTTCAAGAAAAAAAAGTAGTACTCCACGTGATTATAGGAGTACTATTATTTATGCGAAGATAAACACATGATTATTAACAAAACCCCATAAATAAATAATTTGCTGGTTAAAAAATAAAAAATAAAAAACAAAACCAAATAAAACCTATTAAGGAAACAAAAACCTCTCTGAATCAAAAACACAAACCCAATAAACCCATTAAAGGAAAATAAAAAGCCATAGCTGAATCAAAAAACTCAAAAACCCCACGCTTAATGGCGGCCAAAGAGAGAAAGCTTCTCCTTCATGAAAAAGTCGAGGTACCGTTTCTCGTCGAAATTCCGGCGCCTCACCGTTTTTAGATAATAAAGTTTGTATTTTTTTTTATTATGCCTTCTTTCTTTGATCACCAATGACTCTTCGTTCTCTTGATTCTCCTCCCCCTTTAATCAATTCTGTCAATTTTATTGAATTATTGATGTTTCGTTTCGTTAATGTGAAGTTATTTGTTGTTAATTTAATCTGCATTGTGGGAAAACCAAAAGTCCTTACGGTGTTCTTTGCATGTGCTTTATCTTGTTTCGTTGATGATCGAGTTGGTAATGGGTTTGGATTGAGTGGTTGTGATTTTTTCCTTAATTTTGTTTTCATGGACATGCAAATTTGATACTGGTAACTGATTATTAGAATTTGATGAATTTTGTTTCTGGATATGTATTGTTAGTCTGCCTAGATTTTGTGACAAATGAGGTAAAAGGGGGATGAATTATGGCAATTTTGGGTTGTATTGTTTGTTTCTATTTATGGATTTTTTGCACAAATTTGCTTAGCATTGAGGAATCTTGATCAGGTGAGGAGCTTGGATGACGGGTTTCTTGGTTCGTGGCACCCTGGGGTGGTTATCCGCTGCGGAGAACTGGTTCGCGTGGTCGAGTATGATCACATTCTCTGTGAAGTTGATGGTGATGCTAAGCTGGTTGAGGATGTGAAGGTGACCCCTGCAATTGATGGGGTTCTTGATGAGGAAGTTAAGAGGCTCGGTGAGTATAGGGGCTCGATTAGGCCTTGTCCGAAATCTCCAACTTTGGGTGCTGCAGGGGCGTGGTTTCTGCATTATGGAGTGTGTGTTGACTTGTTTCTTGACGACGCTTGGTGGGAAGGTGTGGTGCTTGACCACGAAGATGGGTGTGATAGGCGGAGAATTTTCTTTCCTGACCTGGGTGATGAAGTTGAAGGCAAGGTTGATGATTTGCGGCTTAGTAAGGATTGGGATGAGGTCACACAGAGATGGAAGTCTCGTGGGAACTGGCTGTTTCTTGAATTAATCGAGGAACAGGAGATAGACTGGCCTCTCCTCGTGTCTGTGCGGCAAATGTGGTATGATGTGAGGACGAAGGATAAGTTTGAAAAGGTTGGGGAGTGGACTTCGTCTAACAGGGAGGTGTGGAATGAATTATTGCAAGAGGTGTTTCGTGATAATTTTAAGCTTGCTGTTGAGCATCTCTTTGCAAACGTATCCTGTAAATCAGGGAAACAAGGACAAACGTCACTGACATTTCTGGAAAAAGAGTGTGAATCTATTCTAAAATCTGAAGGACCTTTTCGTAGTTCTGTTGCAGCTGTTGCACCTGTTGAAGAAGGAATTCCGCGAACTGATTCAAATCATGAAAGCGATGATAGGGTTCAGATTCAGGATGATCGGGTTTGTGTCTCAGTTAGACCCGAGAATGAACAAGTTTTGTCTCAGAATCCAGTTGAAGATTCTGGGATTAGTTCGAGCAGTTCTGATGAATCTCCTAGTTTGAAACTGAAACGGGGAAAACGTAAAATTTTAACCCAGAAAAGAATGCTTAAATGGCGGTCTGCTGTGCCTAAATTGATTAGTGAGCCTAAGAAATGCCCTGATGCCATTGATCGTTATAAGGAGGAGTATCTTCCGTCGAAATGTACTGCTCCGAGTGAGCTCATATTGGATGTTAGCAAGCATCTACTGCATTTGGGCTGGAAAATTGATTATACACATGGTGGTAAAGGAAATACAATTAGGAGACGTTATACATCTCCTGATGGGAAAAGATTCCCTTCACTTCCTGGGGTTTTTAAGAAGCTTGACTGTGACTTTGAGGTGGAACACAGATCATTGCAAGCTAGTATGCACCCAAACAACGCCATTGCAAACTCCGTGAGTTCACATGAAGAGGCACCCTCACCTCCTTCGAAATCCCAAGCTTCCAGTGAGTTGTCCAAGTCATGCAACACCAATGAGATGATTCACATAGAACCTAAACATTGCCCCGAAGCAGTGGAGCATTATTGTTCACTAGGTGCAAAGCTAAGGCGAGCAGGACCGGAAGGCGAGAAAGCAAGGCAACACTTGTCTTCACTTGGATGGTCTTTTTATTACCATAAGAAAATAGAGGGCAGGGAAATGCGTTATATATCACCTGCTGGAATAATTTTTCCCTCCCTTCTTGGAGCTTGTAGATGGTGTGTCCAAACTGGTGCACATACTTCCACCGGTCTCTCTCCCTCCACTGGAAGAGTCGTAAATAGAGATTTCATCGATAATGATCACGGCGATTTATGCATGAGTAAATCACAGCTTGTGTCTGTGGCGGATGATTCCACTGTAAGTACCCCTTTATTAGAGAATGGCAATATGCAGTTAACCGATGTGCCAGTGTCGGAGGGGTTTGTTCAGTCGATCAAAGGTGAAGTTCAAAAAACCAGAATGTCGAGGAGGAAGAGGAGAAAACTCGAATCAGATTGTCTTGAAGTCTCACTATTATCACCCAACAAAGGAAGGAAATCTAAAATGAGGCTAAGGGGAGATTCAAATGCTGATTCTTCAACCCCAGTGAGGAGATCTAGTAAAAGGGTACGCGAGAGGGATGCTTCTTCCTCTCAGCAGGCCCCACGAACTATCTTGTCCTGGTTGATTGACAATAATGTGGTTTCGCTAGGAGAAAAAGTTCACTATCGCAGTAGCAAAAAGCGTCCTCGAATGGCAGGACAGATATCTCGTGAGGGGATCAAGTGTAGTTGCTGCGGGGGAATCTTTACTCTTAGTAACTTCGAAACACATGCTGGCGGAAGTGATCGTAGGCCTTCTGCAAATATCTTTTTGGAGGATGGTAGGTCTTTGATTGAGTGCCAGTTGGAACTGAAACTGCGTAATAGCCGTCGAAATTCAAAGTTAGAACGTCAATTGAAGGCAACCCAACATAATAGAAGAAGTGACAACATATGCTCTGTCTGTCACTATGGAGGTGAATTAGTTCTATGTGACCTATGCCCATCATCGTTTCATACTCAGTGCGTTGGTTTAAAGGTACCCATATTCATCTGCTTGTTATGTTTAATAGCACTTGATTATTCATTTCTTTCAAGAATAGGCATTGGCCATCCGGTCGAGTTATAATCTTTTTAGGTTGTATTGGTGTCATTAGATCGCTCTGTTTTTCACTGTGTTGAGCTCTAACAGGATGTCCCGGAGGGTGATTGGTTCTGTCCGTCCTGCTGCTGTCAGATTTGCAAATCTAATACCGGAAATAGACCAGCCAAAGACCCTTCTTTCCGCATATGTTATCAGTGTGAGCGACGATGTAAGTAACCCATTTAGGTCCATATCTACTTGTAAAATGATCGAAAATTTAGATTCTCGAGTATATCATGGCCTAACTGTTACAACTTCATGTAGATCATGCCGAGTGCCTCACAATTGAAGAAGATGCACCCGGTTATTGGTTCTGCCGCGATACATGTCGACAGGTACTGTTACTTGTATCCTTTTAAAGAACTCTGTTTGCATATTGTGGGTTTTTTAATCACGAGTGAAAATAGGTGTCGTTGAGGCTTTTTTTAAATATAACTGTTCTCGTGCAGATATTTCATGGTCTGCGCGGGATTTTGGGGGTAAAGGTTCCTGTGGGAACTGAAAATATGACTTGGACTTTAGTGAAATACATGGAATCAGATTTTTCTAAGAACGGTGCAGCATCTAATGACGAGGGTCTGGTGGAGAGTTACAGCAAGCTTAATGTTGCCCTTAGCGTGATGCATGAATGTTTCGAACCTGTCAAAGAGCCAAGGACAAGGAGGGATATAATGGAAGACGTTATCTTTAGTAGACGGTGTGCTAGTCTCGTCTCCCCATGGCTACTTATGCATAATTTCGAAGTTTCTCTAGAATCCATTGCTTTGCAATTGTGGAATGTTTTAATACTTTTGCATACCCTAGTAATTTTTTTGTCTTCCCCATTCCTACATCTAGCAAATCTGATGGATAATAGTGGGCGTCTACTAGATTGGAATTATTATAATTTAATTAGAAATTATCATTTATCCTCATGTACCTCGACTGTCATCTTAGATCCTTGTTTATTTGGTACTAATACTTAGATTTACAGGTCCGATCTTAACCGTTTGAACTTTCAAGGGTTCTACACAGTACTATTGGAAAAGAATGACGAATTGGTCTCAGCGGCTAGTGTGAGGTATTTGATGCTTCGCATTTTTATTTTCGACTTTCTAATACTGTTCTATTTAAGTAACTCGAAGTCTATGTCCTACCTACATCAGGATATATGGAAAAACAGTTGCAGAAGTCCCTCTAGTCGCGACACGGTTTCAATTTCGTCGACTTGGGATGTGTAGAATTCTGATGAATGAGCTTGAGAAGGTATTGTGTTCCTATATTTTTTAGAACTCTATGGTTTTGCTTCATTTCCCTCTGACCTGCATAACGAATCATCCTGCTAAATTGCTATTGTTTACACACTATTATACGGAAAAATGGGTTGCGTTTCTCACCTTATGTTTGTGCACTCGAAATCGTATTCCAGTCCATAAACTCAGCATCGAGCTGTCTCTTCATTATAAACTTCTTTAATACCACCTTTTCAAGAAAAATGACTTGCAGTCAAACTCTATTCAGTCTAAGCGCCCACTTTCTCTTGTTATCACACCGAACTTCTCCATAGTTTGTTGGTGCCATGTTATTTTGCTTATTTGATGTATTTGGCTTTTGCAGCAACTCGCAGAATTGGGAATCGAGAGGCTTGTGTTGCCTGCTATTCCAACTGTACTTAACACATGGATAAATTCATTCGGTTTCTCCAAGATGGATGAATCAGAGAGATTAAACTTTCTGGTCTACACCTTCCTCGACTTCCAGGGCACCGTATTCTGCCAGAAAATGTTGAATATCAATCTTTCTATGATTTTGGCCCTTCCTGCAGGTAAATGAAATGCGCGACTGCTATTTGATCGAAGGGCGTTTTCTTCACAAAAAGGGATCTAACCCTCCTTTGACACCTTTCTGCAGTAAAACAAACAAACCGTTGTGACATTAAGTTTGATGGAAACAGTGCTGTCTCCGAAGTTCTCGAAAGGAAACAAGTAGAGGAGACCGACACTACAGAGCAAGAAATGGCGTGGTAATGCTATACACTAAAATTATTAGACGCCATTCCTTGATAAATTATATCTCATATCGGCATTGTGGTTAAAGATACGGGCTTTTGTTTCTGAAAATTTTACTTATTCGCCTCAGCAATAAAACAGTAGCTGACAATGGCGATGCCGGTTGCTCCACTGACAAAGCCATTGTGGTACTTCATCAGCCCACTCACCAGTTTCAAGTTCACTAATTTGCATATTTTCGATGAAATTTTGACTCTAAGCTATCTGTACAGGTGGTGGATCAACCAACTGTCCCGGACTACTCGTCTCTCCATCCCACCCTTGATTATCCTTTACTAACGAACAGCGGCACGCAATCTGAAAGCAGCACTCCGGTTACATTAAAATGCTACAAGCGAAGGAAAGTATCCGCCTGCTAAGGGCAGTAGTCTTCTCAGTAATGTATCTAATCTTCTTCTTGTCGTACCTATCAAGCTACTCGAGACCCTCTCGACTTTGGGAAGTAAGCTGGAAGATACCCGACATAGCTCAAAATAAACAGACGTGGCCCCATTGTTGAATTTTTTGCACAGATTACACTACTAGCTAACCAAATCCTAACACACTGCTGGTTTTTCAATGTCTTCAGCAGAGTTTTTTGAAGCTATCCGTTGAAGCAACACGTTCGACGTGCTTTTGTATAAATCCCATTCACTGTTCTGTTTTGTTTCAACTAATGTTGTCACTCCTCTTATCCTCAGGTCAGTCTCTGTAAATATTCTTCAAGCAGCTAAGGAAATATTATGGTATGTCAAGTTAATTTATTTTTGGAAAATTGGAAAAATTAATCCCATTTGTTCTTGATTTTACCACTGTGGAAAGTTTATTATTGCAATTTATGGGTTTAATTGCATGAATTATACTAAATTATAGCACTCATATCAAATTGGTTACGGTTGATAATTTCACACTTTTTTCTCCTAATTATTTATTGCATTGAAAATTGTACTAAGAGCAAAGAATTTGCATTGAGAACAAAGCTAAAATGAGAAATTTGATATATTAATTATATGTACTATTCTAAAATTGGATATTTATTCGAGGATGAGATTTTTTTAAAAATGAAATATTCATGGAAGGAAGGATATAAATGAATTAAATCGACGTCGAGCTATTGAGAGCATGACTACAAGTGATGGTTGTAGTTTTTTTGTCTTAAAAAATGCCTTTTTGCATAGCCAAAAAGTGAACAACAAAGAGATATCACCATCTAAAGAGGTAGACCAATCATAAATCTAATATTGAGTGGAAAGTTATTTTGATTAAATATTTTATGTTTTGAATGGTTGAATGTGGTTGTACATTTCTTAATCATAAAAAGATAAATAAAACATTGAACAACTTGTGACAAAAGTTTTACCTTAAGGCATTGATACATACACGTAGCCATTATATGAACACCATACATGCCATATCACTTTTCTTTATTAAAACTTCTTTTTAGCTACAAATTTTATAAGTATTTATTTATTAATGTGAGATCAAAATCATGGATATGTAACATATGTTCGACCCACTTGGCTTAAAATATACTAGTATTCAATAATATGTACTCCGTACTTCTTTCTTCCAATTAGGTGGTTGGTATTTGATTTTCTAAATAAAAAAGTACTTATAAGATATAATTTAAGATTGAGTAGATGGGTGGTATTTGATTTCCTAAATAAAAAAGTACTTATAAGATATAATTTAAGATTAAGTTGTTAGATTATTTTAATTGGAGAGGCTAGTTATGATTAATTATTCTATGATTATCCATCCAAGATTGACTTGCGGGATTGAATCTCATGAATCAACACATTACATATCTAATCTCGAGATATAATCTTGCAAACTAAACACTCTCTAAGAGTATGCACTTTTAACTGAGCGCGAATAAAAGAAAGGTATAAAAAATAATTAAAATATGTGTAGAATGAGTTCACCTCGTTAGAGACAAAAATATTAAAATTAGAAAGTGCATATTTTTATGAGACAGACAAAGGAAAGAGTGTATACTTTTGTGGAATACATGGAATACTATAAACCAAAATTGTTATTAAAATAATAAAGGGATATTGGCATCTAATATCACGAAATTTTTAAAAAGTTGAGTTTTTCCCACGAATTTTAAAATTGACAAATAATATCATGAACTTTACCTCTTGTTTGTTTTTTCCCACGAATGAAAAAATTCTTCAAATAAACGGATTTTTTTCGTAAGTTCTCAACAACAATTTTGAGAGCTTCAAGTTTTTCAATCTTTGAAGATAGTTTTTCTTGAAGCACACCCTCCAAAATTGTTCTTCAATTATTAAAATAACATGAATTTTTTTCATTCGTGGAAAAAAACAAACAAGAGGTAAAGTTCATGATATTATTTGCCAATTTTAAAGTTCGTGGGAAAATCCAACTTTTTGAAAGTGTCGTGATATTAGATGTCAATATCCCAATAATAAATTATACTCCTAAGCAATACTAGAGAAGAGTTGCTCTTTTGATGCCTTAATATCTCGTTTGATGCAAAGTACATTATCTTCGTATCATTCCTTAAACAAATTGTATACTGTTAAATATCATTCATATTACTCGACACTAATTGTAATCTTTCATATTGTAAATTGTAATCACACATATAATATACTACCTCTGTCCCTGAAAATTTGATACAGTTTACTATTTCGTGTCCCTGAAAATTTGATACAGTTTACTATTTCGATCTGTCCCTGAAAATTTGATACACTTCACTTTTACCATTTTTGGTAGTGGACCCCATATTCCACTAACTCACTCCTACTCACATTTTATTATAAAACTAATACTTTAAAAGTAGGACTCACATCCCACCAACTTTTTCAACTCACTTTCCATTACATTTCTTAAAACTCGTGTCGGATCAAAGTATAACAAATTTTGAGGGACGGAGGCGCCGAGGCGGTAACAAACAAGCCATAGAAAACGAGCATATCTAAAGATGCCAGCAATTGCCAATTAGAGCTGCAAAATTAGCCTACATAGCTGGTTTGTTCTTTTTATAAAAGAATTAATAATGGTTGCTCTGACTTATTGAACAGAGAAGAAATATTATCAACTCAACTACCTACAATACATCGTCATTCTCTTACCAATAAGTAGTTCAAATCATCACTTCTACGTATGAATGAAATCATCGTAGATTATTCTCTTTAAAAAATTATCCAATACTTTTATATGTCTTAGTCAAATCTATCACAACTTAATTAATAGAGTACTAAGATACAATTTTTTTATATGCAATAATTAAGTCATAAATTTCAGTCACCAAGGCTACTCCGATAAAAAAAAATATCATTATTAATCCTTTTTAGTAAAGGGGTGGATAAATAAAAAATCATTATTAATCCTTTTGTGTAGACAATGCGACTGTTTATGGCCCGACCCGATATCAAACCAAAATTTGGATAGTTTCGATTAATAATACTCCATGTGAGGTAGCAAGATGATCATTCATCACCAAAGTAAGTAAAAAAACATTTAAATATCTTTGGGTAGGTGAATAATTAAAAACGCAAATCAAAAGATTGACTTATATAATGTAAATTCCCAATCACAACATAAGTAATATTCCAGGAGCCCCAAAAAGCAACAAGAAAGCAGAAGCGAATATCCGAGCCGACTCACTCGGAGCGGTTGGCATACCTCTCGACCTTGGCATCATTGAGGTTAATCCCCACCATCGCCTCCCCGAGCCCGCAGCTCACCTCCGCCACCACCGCCGCGTCGTTGTAGTGCGTCACCGCCTGCACGATCGCCCTCGCCCTCCGCGCCGGGTCCCCGCTCTTGAACACCCCGGACCCGACGAACACCCCGTCGCAGCCGAGCTGCATCATCAGCGCCGCGTCGGCCGGCGTCGCCACCCCTCCGGCGGCGAACTGCACCACCGGCAGCCGCCCGAGCTGCTTCGTCTGCATCACCAGGTCGTACGGCGCGCCGATCTTCTTCGCGAACGAGAACACCTCGTCGTCGTCCATGTTCCTCAGCACGCGGATCTCCCCCATCACCGACCGCACGTGGCGCACCGCCTCCACCACGTTCCCCGTCCCGGCCTCGCCCTTGGTGCGGATCATCGCCGCGCCCTCGCGGATCCGCCGCAGCGCCTCGCCGAGGTTGCGGCACCCGCACACGAACGGGATGCGGAAGTTGTGCTTGTTGATGTGGTTGTCCTCGTCGGCGACGGTCAGGACCTCCGATTCGTCCACGTAATCGATCCCGATCGATTCCAGGATCTGCGCCTCCACGAAGTGCCCGATCCGAGCCTTGGCCATCACCGGAATCGTGACGGCCTGCTTGATCTCCTTAATCAGCTGCGGATCTGACATCCGAGCGACGCCGCCCTGGGCGCGGATGTCGGCGGGGACGCGCTCGAGCGCCATGACGGCGCAGGCGCCGGCCTCCTCCGCGATGCGAGCTTGCTCGGCGTTGACGACGTCCATGATGACGCCGCCGCGGAGCATCTGAGCGAGGCCGACCTTGACGGAGAAGGGGGATTGCTTGGTGGTCTCGGCGATGGCGCCGTTGCCGTAGACGGTTACAACTCCGGTTCCGGCCATTTCTGAGGAGGATAAAGCTTCCTAGAGAAAGAGAGGAGAGGGATAGGGTTGTGAAATGGGTGGAGTGGAGTGGAGTGGTGTATATATATGTGTGGAATTGGGGATTTTGGGTGGAAAATTAGGGATTCTGATAAATTGGGGTATTTTAATGGTGAAGAAGAGGCCAAATCAACAGTTTGTTTTTCCAAGGAGGCTAGGGTTTGGGTTTGGGATATTTCTTCTTCATTGGCACAATTGGAGGCGCACCAAAATACCTTCTTTTTGTTATTTAAATAAATTCTTTGAATTTGTTCTTAGTTTTAGTAAATGATATACTGCTAGTATTATCTTCATCCATTATCGATAGTTTTAATAATAGTGACATGGAGTACTATTTTAAATAAAATAGAAAAGAAATAGAAATAAAAGTAGTCGAGATTAGTCCGTTTGTCCACAAAAGATGTTACACTTGTGGGATGTCATGAGATTTTAGAAAGTTTTGTTTTATGTGTTAGGTGGAAAAAGAAAATATAATATTTATATAAAGAGAAAATATAACAATAGACTTACTTATATAAAATTTTTAATTTAATTGAGTAGATATATTGTGATTGGAATCATAGCTCGAGTAAAAAGGCTTACTTGTTGTCGCCCGCCTGACTTTAATATTGAAGCTTATAATAATTCAATTGTATATAAATATGTGTTTATAATAAAATTGGATACTAGGCATGGACATCTATAGATGACAAACAAAAATAATAGGTGGTGTAGAGAGTGTGAGAGAGAGTAAATAATTCATTTTTGCCAAGTTTTAAATTGCATTGATGTACATAACATATTTGTTACTAATAATCTGAGGTGTATTTTTACGAATTTAATGCTTATCATTCTAAGTGGAATTTTTTATTTATAATAATTTTGTACATTTAACTCCAAATTAGTACTGCATTTATTTGACAAAAAGTCTCCTCAATATTGTTTAAAGTTAAAACCAACTTTAATTTAGTATATCGAATAAAATGGCTTGCACTTGTTAATTTGTGATTTAAATAAGTCAAATTTGCTTTGGGTGAAAATTTTGATTTATATAACACAAAAAGTTGTTAATACTATGATTAATGGAATAAATAAGAAAAACGTACTAATAGAGACTACCAATGTCTTCTTCCCCAAATAATGATGGGTTTATATATGTCGTCTAGCCATTGAGGTCTCTAAACAACTACGGACGATTTTTTATGCCACTTTTTAAAGTTATTACTATTTCCATTCTTGAAAAATAAAAATATTTAAAATAGTATCAATTTTAATGCATAATTTTTAAAATAAAATAAAAAAGAAGAATTGATAAAGTAAAAATGGAAAAAAGAAACATAATTAAAGAGAGAGAGAGAGACGTAAGCAAAAAATAAGTAGAAATTATATTAGTGGACTGTGGAGTCCTTCTAAAATAATTTTTTTTTTAATTTCTACTGATAAGGTTAATTTCTATACACCCAAAAAAATAATACCAAATCGTTTAATAAATTAGGATGGCAAAATAAATCATTCTACTTCTACCCAATATATTAATGAGATTAGGTGCGGCTGCAACTGCAACTGCATGATGGCGGCTTATCAGTGTTACGTCACAAAATCTATGTCTAATTATTGATTTATAATATACTCCCTCTGTCCTATTAAAAATGCAACGTTTTCCTTTTTTGGTTGTCCCATTAAAAATAAAACGTTTCCTTAAATGGAAACAACTTTATCTCTATTTTTTCATCTCTATTACTTTACTCTCTCTTCATTAACTCATAAAACAACACTACATAAAATCCCGTACCGATTCTCAAATGATGCATTTTAAGTGGGACGGAGGGAGTATTAGATAGGCAACTTGGTACTTTTCCAATAATAGTCGGATAAGAAAAATTCTAAATTCGTCCCCAAATAATAGACTTAACGTATCCGGCCATGTGATTTTAATGAAAAAAATATTAGGGAATCACTTTTTTAGATATACGATACTCCCTCCGTCCCAAGATAAGCGACTTGTATTCCTTTTTGGGATGTACCACTATAAGTCACTTATTTCCATTTTCAGCAAAAAGTCATCTCTCTTACTTTATTCTCTACCTATTTTATTCTCTCTTCTCTCCTCTACTTTTCCCTCTCTCATACTTTACTCTCTCCACTTTAACTTATTTAAATATCATTCCTTAAATCACGTGCTCAAAAGAAGTAGGTCACTTATCTTGGGACAGAGGGAGTAGTATTTAATTATTTATTGATTTCTAAGATCTATTTTTGTTGCTGAGTTTTAAGATACTGAAATACAAACAAATTTTTTGAACTTGATGCCATCTTTATAGATGCTGAGTAATTCAAAATTGTACAAAAAAATAATGATAATTGTTGAATAGCTAATGTTATTGTATGATAGACTGAATTACACTTTTTTCAGTTAAAAAAAATTGGTATGGGGTGCTAGGAGTCTAGGATTATGATTTTAAAATCCTCCATTTACTTACTTAATTAATTAATTAATTAAATTCATAATGCATGTTGCCATCATTTTGTCATCCAACAAAATCCAAAATGATTAACTAATCTCTAGGAGTACTACATAATTCATGCTTTTCAATGTGACACACCCTTTTCTAATTCAATGATGGGACTGCAGGCTGCAGCATAGCAAATATTCTTGAAGTATTCAATTTTGACTGGTATTCGAAATTTCAAAATCAAAATTTGTTCAATTAATCGTGTGTTTGAAAGTATTTCACGTGAAAGGAGCTATTAATATAGACCTCCATGAACATATAATATCAATACGTACAAGTTAGAAAAAAAAAATTGATTTTATTTAGTATTCATTTTTGTTAAGAATTCCAAAAAAATTGAGCCCATGAAATTTAGTAATTATATGTAATAGCTAAAGTGCCACCAAAATTGTTAGGTCATCCGCAACGCTGTCTCTTATCCGTCTCTTAACCGTCTCATCTCTTCACTATTCATGGGCCCTATTGTACATTTCAGCTCATCTCTTAACTAAGAGACAGCACATGCATCCCTCCATCTCTTAACCATCTCTTAACTATTCATTCAATTTCATTTTTTATTTTTAAGTCCAACAAAATTCAATTAATAAAAAACACGCTTCATTAAATAAAATAAAATTACAATTTAAATACCTAAAAAAAATAAAAAAGACATAATTAAAAAACTAAAAATTACAAATTGCACACTTAAACTCAAATAAAAAAAATGGAGGCAAAGAAGCAGAAGAAGGAGTTCTCTAGTGACGATCATCTAACGGTTGCCAAATTTTGCCCAAATGTGCTCCATTAGATCCTCCTGGAGTTGGGCGTGGGCGGTAGAATCACGTGTCCTTGCCCGAATAGACAACCGCTCTTGCAAAGACGGATGCACTCCCGTTCGAGGCGGACTACTTGCGGTTGAGCTTTCCGGGGTTTCAGGGTCGAACCAATTTCCTCCCTCAGGTCCTTCGTCGGCGACAATCATGTTGTGCAAGATTATGCACGTATACATGATGTCGACCATATTCTCCATAAACCACTGTCGAGTCGGGGCTTTGATAATGTTGAATCGAGCTTGGAGAACCCTGAACGCTCTCTCCACATCCTTGCGAGCAGACTCTTGCTTCTGCGCAAAAAGAGACTGCTTTTCGTCCGCAGGCCTGTTGAACGTCTTCACGAAGGTTGGCCACTTCGGATAGATGCCGTCGGCAAGATAGTACCCCATTTTATACTGACGATTGTTAGCGATGAAGTTGATGGCCGACGCTTTACCATTTTAGAACTTCAGCGAAGAGGTCGGAGTTGTTGAGCACGTTGACGTCGTTGTTCGAGCCGGGGACCCCGAAATACGCATGCCAAATCCATAGCCGGTAGTCGGCGACGGCCTCGAGTATAACGGTGGGGTGGGTGCCTTTGTGGCCGCTCGTGTATGACCCCCTCCACGCCACAAGGCAATTCTTCCATTGTCAATGCATGCAATTGACACTCCCGAGCATCCCAGGGAATCCGTGCACTTGTTCGTGAAGACGGAGCAGAAACTAACAATCTGCGGTGGTTGGCTTTTTCAGAAATTTGGCGGTGAAGGCTGTCCGGACGCCTTTGCAGAAGTTCAACAAACAAAGTCTCCCAGTGGATTCTCCGACATGCAGGTATTCGTCGAACGCATCCGCCGTTTGTCCAGTAGCAAGCTGACGGATCGCCGCAATACATTTCTGGAGCGTCGTGTGGCTAGGACGGCCAACAACGTCGAACCCTTCTCTGAAGAACTCTTCCCGTGTCGCCAATGTACTCGCGATATGCAAAAATAGCGCGCGTGACATACGAAAACGGCAACGGAAGTAGTTATCTCCCCACACCGGGTTCGGACTGAAGTAATCACGTTCCAACCTTGCAGCGGCTTCCTCCCGGTTACGATGGATGTATGTCCGGCGTCGCCTAGGAGGCGCGGCGGCTTCCTCCTCCCTACGTCGATCTTCTTCTAGCGATTCTTCCATTATTCGACTCATTTGCTCAAATGGATCCATAATTGATTAAATTTGGGAGAAGAAAAAAATAAAGGAATGATTTCAGAGAAGTGATTGGAGAAGAAAGAAAGAGAGATGAGAGAATAGATGTGTATTTGTGTGTAAAATGGAGAATGGAGAAGAGTACATATAGAATATAAAAAAAAATTTAAATTAAAAATATGACCGTTGAACGGTCATATTACCGTTTTTTTTTTAATTTTTTTTTCGAAAAATCTGATTTAAAAAAAAATTGAATTATGACGTCATAAATCCGACACCCACTCGCGGGTCGGGCGTCGAGACATCTCGTCTCGTCGAGACGAGACGGAGCCCGCAACGCTGTCTCGATGCCGTCTCGTCTCGTCGAGACGAGACCGAGACCGCATTGCAAAACGTTGCGGATGCTCTTAATAAGTTCGATTGGGCAAAGTTTGTTTCAAACAAAATTAATATATTTTAAAAAAGAAGATAAATAATTGTGAGTTGCAATTAAAACCTCATGAAAATTTGTGCCAAAAAGGAGACGTGTAAAAAATATACTACCATATTACTATCATAGAAACTTACGAAAAAGTAACAAAACAATGCAGTAGTAAAAAAAAAAGCATTACATTTTAGTCTAATACGTAGTAATAGCGCAACTTCATTGAATAGTTCAACAAAATAACTACCAAATTTTATGAATACATAAAAAAATTAGTAAAAATAAAATCATTTATGGTTTGCTTGTTTTATACTAATATTTTCTCCTTTTTAATTATAAAAATGATCGTCAATGGTCTCAGATAACAGGGCAATTTAATTAAATAAAATGACTATAACTCAATAAGTCTACGATAATAAAATAAATGAGCTACGAATATAATAAAACCATCCACTCTAATCAATAGTTTTAGCAAATGGCCCAATTAAGGAGAAAAATAGAGTATGAAATAGGCTCGACTCAATAAATGTTGTGGGCTGCAGACTTCGGGCCCAAATGACTTACCTGGGCTTAGCTTAAGTAATAAAATCAAAACACTCAAATGAAAAAATCAAAATAGAAAGAGTTCCTATTTCTAGAAAATGGATGATGAAGCAGTAAAAATAGAACCCTTTTAATATTTGCTTGTTTATAATAATTTTTTCATCTTTTAATTATAAAAATTGTCGTCTAATGATGGTCTCACATATTTAATTGAATAGAATGACTTTACCTCAATAGTAATAAAAACGATGAGCTAAAAATATAATAAATCCCTCAACTCTAATTGATTATTTTATGGCCACTTCTAACAAATGGTCCGAGCTATTACATATATTTGCTACCGAAAGCCCAATTAAAATTTAGGAGAAAAATATAGCACCAAACAGGCCCGACCCGATAAATATTATGGGCTGCAGAATTCGGGCCCAAATGATGTAGAGTTTAAATTCCAATTCCAGAATTGCCAACTTATATAATCTTCTCAAAGCAGAGATAAGCCCCATAGATACCAGCAACCTGTGCAACTCTTGCTGCAATTCTAAGCATTTTCGTTTGAAGTGGGATGTTCAGAAGCTGCTCCACATGTGACATTCAAACCATGAAGTTATGCCAAGACGACACATTCGAAATTGCAACGTACAAAAGGCCAATGAATTTGAAATGACAAAGTATTTTGGAGATGGCGCAGAATCTATACCTCAACATGTTGTTTCCAGTTGTTTTGGATTCCTGGTACATGAGCCCTCCCCACAACAGCAACGACTGACTTATGCTGGCGTGCGGCTTCTAGTAATTTGAAGGACATATATTGTATAGTGTACACAATATATTGAGAATGATCAAACATGCAATATTACAATGAGACGAAGAATTTAAGAAGAAAAAAACAAAAAAAAACAAACTGGTCGCGCTCATGGATATTGATTTTTGAACCGACGGGATCTTGCTTGGTCAGCTCAAAAATATATCGCTCCATCGTGTCAGCATCAACCTTTCCAATCTTTTTAGCCTAGTCCAGCTACATAAAGCAAAAGTGAGCCTCTTAACATTCAAAAGTAACATCACTCACCTCTACAAGATAATACTCCCTCCGTCCCCAAAATTATTCCATTTTGGTCCGCCCCACAGTTAGTCCACTTTTTTTTATTTTTAAAACTTTTTCATCACACTACACTACTATTAATGAAGTGAGTCTCAATATTCACTAACCCTACTTAAGGTACTTTTCTCCTTTTCCAAATATGCAATATTACAATGGCTTGATCTATCATTATTATCAATTTAAAAGGTGTCAGGAGTAAAGGGCTGGAAGGCAGTAGAGCAAAGCGCGAGAGAATACTCCCTCCTTTCGCCCTATAGTTTTTACTTCTATTTTGTATATTTAATTTATGTTTGCAAATGTATCAAGCAAAATAAATAAATAAAAACAACACATTTAAGTCAAATCCTACATTTACTTAATAAAAAAAAAAGTTACAAAATTAGAAATAAAAAAAAGTGCACTACAGATAAAAATAGGCTAGTCTAAAGCATTCCTAACTTGCGGCGGAGGCCATCGATCATATCCTGGAGGTATGCGATTTGAGCCGGGTCATCCGTCTGCCTGAGGACATTGTGCGTGTCCAACAACGTCCTATAGTCGGAGGAGGCCACCAACTCCGTGTAGGCATGTCCCGCAGCCAAAGTCGGGGCTGTAGTCACGCTCGGGATTGGGCTCGGGGCCGGGTCAGGCGGCGCGGCCTGTGAGGATGTCACCTTGCCCTTGTCCTTGGCAGCCTTGATGCCAGCGGGATGCCGGGAGGATATCGGTGTGTCGAAACTCTCATCCTCGTACACCGGATGGTTGAGGTCCATTGGAGCTGCGCCACTGTCGCAGCTTGTATAATCACCGGCGAAGTTGCGCTTCGCCCTCTTCTTCGCCGCCGGCGATTGGGGCAGCACACCTCCAACGAACTTCAGCTTCTCCTTCAAGAGCGCCCAGGACTGGTAGTGCTTGAAATCGCTTTACAATGACATGTACGACTGCACCGCTTTGTCGCGCACATCCGCGAGAGTCTCACCGCTGCCCTGCTCTCTCGTGCACTTCTCGTACTCCACCGAGAACAAATTGACCTGCTTCTTTATTTGTTCTCAGTGCTTGCGGAGCGGCTCCCTTTGGCGCTTGTAGGCGGTCGGCGGCTTGGCCTCGTTGTATTTTTCAGCGATACGCTCCCAATACGCAGTAATATTCTAGTTGTTGGCGAACACCGAATCCTCTGAAATATCAATCCAACACCTCGTCATGACAATGGATTCTTCCGGCTGGTAGTTCGTCCTCCCCGGGGCGAACTCTTCATTCTTCTCTGGAAGCGGCAACTTCTGGGCTCTTACCTTGGTCCGCTTCTTCTTGGTGGCGGAGCTCGCGGCAGCGGCGGAGGCGGAGTGGGGTGGTGGTGGGGGCGGCGGCGGCAGAGCGGCCGCGGGGTAGGGCGGGTGCGCGGGTGGGAGAAGGCTCCATGTCTCACAGCTCGTACGACTCCGTGATGAAATCGGGATCGTACTGGGTGTTGGAGTCGAAGGGCCGGTATTCATTTGGTTCTGTACCCGGCCACCGGCCACCACCACCGAACATCGGACTAGGGTAATCTCCGGAATTCATTTTGTTTGAAATATTTAGAGAGCGTGGTGGAAGGAGTGAAAATGGAGTGAGATTGAAAAAATGAGATGTATATATAGTGTTTGAAAAATGAAAAAAATCAAAAAACAAAAAAAAAAAAATGCGTTCTATCGTCCGTCGGATCGTCCGCGTTGCTCACAGTGGCGGACGATGTGATGGAGGAGGCGCTTCGTCCGCGGACGATGGAGAAGCCATCGCCCGCGAGCCCACAGTGGCGGACGAAGGGGCGGAGGATGCATCGTCCGTTGCGTCCTCCGCTCCATTGTGGATGCCTAACACAATATTTATTAAATAATTAATTTAAATTTAATCTTTCAAATTTTATCAAATTTATTTTGGGTTCAATTTAGAGAAGGAATGAGGATTGAAAGATACTTTCTTTCTTCCATTAAAAATAAATGTTTTTTGGGTTGTATCACTAATATTAAAAATGAAACATTTTTTAAAATGAAAATAATATTATCACAAATTTTTTATTTCTCTTACTTTATTCTTTCTTATTAATTTATAAAAAAATAAATATTTTATTTTTAATAGGATGGAGAGAGTACAATATAAAGAAATAATAGTTCATTTTTATAATCTATCACAACGAAGGAATGATGTAAAGGGGAACCATCTAATAAGTATGGTAAAAATGGGATGTATCATGTATGATTTTCCAAACTGAGACAAATAATGAATTACAGTGTAATTATAAAAATATGCATCTATATTGTGATTGTCCACAAAATGATAGAATATCGTATTTATATTATTTTCTTTTCTATTTTATTGTTTTCTTATTTTAATAATCTATTATTATTTAAAAATGAATGCATAAAATGAAATGAGTTTATTACCGTAGAATAAAGTGAATATTATATTATTTAATTTTAATAATTTTTGTTGTTGTTCCAAGCTAATGAAATACTATACAAACAAACTTTTCGAATTTGATGCCTTCTCCTATTTATAATTGCTGAATAATTTAAAGTAGTACAAAAAAATAGGAGTATTGGTAATTGTTAGGCCTCTTTTATCGTTGTGTGTATAGAGCGCGAGTGGCTAATTATAGAGCCCAAGGTAAGTTTTTTATTTGAGAAAACTGTATTCAGCCATGGCCTGACCCAATAAATGTTATGGGCTGCAGAATTCGGGCCCAAATGATGTATATGGCTTAGCTTCAATGGCAAAATTGAGACACTCATACGGGAGAATCGAAATCGAATCAATCCACTCGATCTTTTGGAACTTTTGGAAGAGCCTCAACAAATTGTATCCATCCTTGTTTCAACTCATCGAAGTAAAGATAAGTGCCATAGAGACATGCAACCTGTGCAACTCTTATTGCAATTCTAAGCATTTTCGTTCGAAGTGGGACGTTGAGAAGCTGCTCCACCTGTGACATTCCAATACATGAAGTTATGTCAAGGCGAGATATTCGAAATTACAACGTACAAAAGGCCAGAGAATCTGAAATTACAGGATTTTGGAGATGGCGCATAATCTATACCTCAACATGTTGTTTCCAGTTGTTTTGGATTCCGGGTACGTGAGCCTCCCCCACAACAGCAACGACGGACTTATGTTGGCATGCGACTTCTAATAATTTGAAGGACATATACCTGTACACCATAGATTGAGATTTGAGAATGAACAAGCAAACAATCAAACAATCAAACATGCAATATTACAATGAGATGAAGAATTAAAAAAAAAAAAAACCAAACTGGTCGCGCTCATGGATAACAATTTTTGAACCGATAGGATCTTGCTCGGTCAGCTCACAAATCACTTGTTTCATCGTGTCAGCATCAACCTTCCCAGTCTTTCGTGCCTCCATTACCTACATAAAGCAAAAGTGAGCCTTTTAACATTCGAAAGTAGCATAACCTCTACAAAATAATAATACTCTCCCGATCCCAAAAAATAGTCCATTTTTGTCATTTTGGTTTGTTCCTTAAAATTAGTCAACTTTATAATTTTGAAAACTTTTTCATCACAATACAATACCAATTAAGTAGGTCTCACTATCATTAACACTACTACTTTCCTCCTTTTCTCTCATACTTTACCAGTTTCGCATTTCAACTCATGCTGTCCCCAAAGTCGATTTTTAGTAGATGGTGAAGTATCTTTCAATATTTTACTCCCTCCATCCTGAAAAAAATAGTTTCCTTTTACCATTTTAGTTTGTCCCATAAATTATTCATATTTTTATTTTTGGAAACATTGTCACCAAATATTACACAACTAATAAGGTGTGTCCTTAGGTCTCGGATTTGAGTCCTCCGTGGCATGGCCTTTAATTTTATTTTCGTTTAGCCATAAAAAAAAAAATAAATAAGGCGTGTCCTTTTTAGGGGTGGAGGGAGCATAAGGTAAATAAGTTTACCTTCTCGGCGAGGTCTTTTGGCAACCTAAAGCGTGATCCTCTTTTGGATTTCAGGTAGAGATGCAAAAGAGACGTGTTGGCCCAATATCTCAAATCTGTAATCTATCACCAAAAGACAAAAACTAGAAACTGAGAAGCGATGTGCGGATTATTTTCTAGCTATAGGCAGTGGAAAGGGATGAAGATGTAAGTTGTCTAAATTGGCCAGCAGGTTACTTTATATAGTAAACAAAAGAAGAAGAATAGCTCACCTCTTCAGGTCTATCACCAAGTATAACCTTGGCACCATATTTTGTTGCTTCGATATATGCAGCACGAACATCTCCACCGACCGCAGCATGATTATATTCACGAAAAATCTAGAAAAAGGACAGATTATGGATATGTATCATAAAAGATGTTTCTCTGTTAAGTGCGTAGATGAAAAACTGAATCATACCTCAGCAGCAGTCAGCTTGTTTAGAATTGAATAAATACTTTCATTTTTCTTCCACATATGCACCATATCTTGCAAGGTTGGCATCTGTAAACAATGCTTATTAGAAAGATAGACGAGGGAAGTTAAGATCATTAGTTGGATAGGTTGTTTGTGCAAAGTTTACAAAAGTGGCCAACAAGATAATGCGGGATATAGTCCGCGTGATGATGAGGACGGTCGAGCACAATCAGTCAGCATTGTGCGAAGATCGGTTTGTGGAAGATTTGCTAAAGTTGGGAATATCTGCTACCTTATCTTTAGTTCATAGTATTACTCTATTTGTTTATCAGATTTATTTTAGTGCTGTGACAGATTAGGAGTGCTCAAGTAGGTACTATCATCTTTTAAGAAATCAACAATTTGGACACTTATTTCTGTTTGCTATTCTCTCTTTCAGTCTTTTTATCAAATACATTGAGTTTATCTTTCTTCAGTTAAGTATCTCTGATCCTTTCATCGAATATCTGAGGTGTGAATTGTCAGATTGAGTTATTTCATCAAACACCTCTTGTGCTCCACTCTACTGCCTAATTGAGTTGGAATTCCAGCCCTTTACTCCTAATTAATTCTCTTCATCGGCTAAGGTAATTCTCGTCACTTTGAAGTTTCAAACCCACAGAAACTAAATAAAATTCGAAACCAATTCTAATTAATTTCTAGCACCAAATTCAATTGATTCTACAGAAACACAAAAACAACCGACCTTTTTATCAGGCGTAAGAATATGACGGCGACTAGCGCACAGCTCCAAAAAAACAGCCTGACAGACAGATCAATGCTATAATAATATCATAAAATTATACTCCACCAAATAAAAACAAAGTAAAGCACCTCTGGTTTCACGAATTGGATCACAGCCTTAATTTCTGCCCATGATTTCTGAAAAAAAAGAAGAACGAGTGACTAAAAAGTTCATATCTCAACAAAATTTCTTTGAATTTTGGGATCATATATTCATTCAACTTGTTTAATTGTGAAGGGGACTACACGCCTAAATAGCCTTAGGGTTAATTATTGGTAAGATTTACCCTAATTGCAAATCAGGAAAAGAATAATTACAATTATGAATCAATTCTCTAATCTTGCGTATCTTCTTGATTTATTTCCAACACTCCCTCTCAAGTTAAACAATGGGATCACCCATTTTCAACTTGCTCAATACTCCATGAAAACTTCTTGAATCCACTGCTTTAGTGAGGATATCTGTTAACTGATCTTCTGACCGAACAAAGGGAAGATCTATCACTTTTGCTCCTATGTTTTCCTTGATGAAGTGGCGGTCTACTTCAACATGCTTTGTTCGATCGTGTTGCACTGGATTTTCAGATATACTGATCGCTGCCTTGTTGTCAAAAAAGAGTTTGCACGGTTCCTTAGACATCAATCCAAGTTCTGTCATCAACCTCTTCAGCCAGAGGATTTCAGTCAACCCACTCTTAATTCCACGAAACTCCGCTTCGGCACTTGATAGAGCTACCACCTTTTGTTTCTTACTCCGCCAAGTTACAAGATTTCCCCACACAAAGGTGAAATATCCTGCAGTCGACTTCCGATCGTTTCCAGCCCAATCTGCATCAGTGAACCCATGCACTTCCAAGTTCCCATGATTCTTGAACAAAACTCCATGCCCAAGAGTCCCCTTTAGATACCGCACAATTCTCAAGGCCGCTTCCCAATGATCGACTTGAGGCTTATGCATGAATTGACTAACTACCCCCACGGCATAGGCAATGTCTGGCCTAGTATGAGAAAGGTAAATAAGCTTACCCACAAGCCGTTGGTATCTAGTCTGGTGTGTCAGTTCAGCTCCTTCTGTCAGTCGAAGGCCGTGATTCTGCACCATTGGGGTCTCTGCAGGCTTACAGTCAAGCATTCCAGTTTTCGCCAAGAGATCCAAAACATACTTCCTCTGACTTATAAATATCCCCTTCTTGGACCGCATTACTTCAATTCCCAGAAAATATTTTAGGAGACCCAAGTCTTTCATTTCAAACTCGGTAAAAAGGTTCTTCCTCAACTGACTTATTTCCTCATCATCATCCCCTGTGAAAATCATATCATCGACATAAATGATCAGACATGTGATCTTTCCTCCTCTCTACTTGAGAATAGGGTGTGATCTGAATTACTCTGCTTGTATCCGTATTTCTTCATTACCTCAGTAAATCGTCCAAACCATATCCTTGGTGACTGCTTCAAACCATAGAGCGTCTTTTTGAGTTTACAAACCTACCCTCCCTAACTCTCCATCAAACCCGGGTGGGGCCTCCATATAGATTGGTTTGGTAAGCTCGCCATGTAGGAAGGCGTTAGTTACATCAAACTGATGTAGTGACCAATTCTTTGTTGCAGCAATAGAGAATAGCACGCGGATAGTGCTCATCTTCGCTACTGGTGAGAAGGTCTCCGCATAATCAACTCCATATGTTTGCGTGTAACCTTTTGCTACCAATCTTGCTTTATAGCGTTCAATCGATCCATCTGGTCTTCTCTTGATTGTGAACACCCAACGACATCCCACTAATCTCGATCCCTCGGGTTTCATACATACTTCCCATGTCTTGTTTTTCATTAGTGCCTTCATCTCTAAAATCATCGCCTCCCTCCAATGTGGAATTCCCATTGCTTCCTCGGCAGTTCTGGGAAGCTCTTCTTCATCATATAGGGCAGCAGAGAATGCCCTCGCCATCTCTGTCAAATTAGTTTTAGCCAGATTTGCCACTGAATATCTACTCCTCTTCGTGACACGCTCTGGACTGTATCTCTTTGGTGGAATACCCCTCGTGATCCGATTTGGGAGTATATATTGCCCAGTATCCCGGTCAATCGCAGCACTCTCCTCCGATCCTGTGGCAGAGTCATTAGGAACAACTGTACTATTGATGCTGGTTTCAGGAATTACCTCAGATATCACTGGAAGAGGACTATCAGGCGAAGACGATTGAGGAGGCTCTGCTGCCGACAAGACAGGCTCGGCGGGAGTGCTAACTGTCTCTGTTGGTTCCACAGCAGAGTTGCTTGGTAGTGGCACAAACCAGCTTAGGGGTCCACTCGACCTATCGACAGTTCTACTCTCCCCCTGGCCACTAAGGTTGGTGTAATAATATTCGCACTCCAAAAAATTACAATTCATAGTAGTCATTATCTTCCTAGATGAGGGATCAAAGCATCGATAACCCTTTTGATTGATTCCATATCCAAAAAAACACATTTTATAGCGCAAGCGGAAAATTTTGTTCTTTCGTGTTTAGGAACATGAACATACACAGAACACCCAAAGACTTTAAGTGGTAGTGTAAGAGGTTCGGGTACTTTGGCTAGAGAAGATAAAAGTTGGAGCGGAGTTTTCATATTCAATATTTTTGTAGGGAGCCGATTTGCCAAATAAACCGATGTAGCAACTGCCTCGGGCCATAAAAATTTTGGGACTTTCGAGTCAAAAAATAAGGCACGAGTGATTTCTATAATGATCCTATTTTTTCTCTCAGCAACTCCATTTTGTTCAGGGGTATACGGACAAGAAGTTTGATGAACTAACCCTTTATCTTTGAAAAAATTTGACATTTATCGATTGACAAACTCCCTCCCATTGTCAGACCTAAGCACCTTGATTTGCGTCTGAAACTGAGTTTGGCTTAATTTGTAAAACAAGACAAATTTTTCATAAACTTCGGATTTATTTTTCAAAAAATATACCCATGTCATCCTTGAACAATCATCCACAAAAAGTAAGAAATATTTAAAACCATGATCACCAATAACGGGTGCAGGGCCCCAAACATCAGCATGCACCAAAGAAAAAAGACTCTTAACACGAGTTTCCGTAGACTTAAAAGATTGTCTGTGGCTCTTCGCCAAAACACAAGATTCGCAAGAAATATCCTTAAGATGAGAAAAATGAGGAAAGAGTAACTTAAAATAACCATGAGATGGGTGACCATAACGTCTATGCCACAACCAAGCTTCTCGAGTCGCAGATCCGTGAGCTAGCATTGCAGCACTACCTTGGTGAGCCATCTCATCAACATAGTAGAGACCTTGACGCTCAGTGCCACGCCCAATTATCCCCCTCGTCCTGATATCCTGTAATACACAGAAATTAGGATGCATTAATAGTGTACAATTTAATTCCTTCGTTACGTGGCTAATTGACATCAACTTATATGACAATTTGGGAGCATAGAGGCAATTCGACAATTTTAATGTAGGTGAGATCTCAATTGTCCCACTACCCTCTACTACTGATGTTAATTCCCAATCTGCAGTCTGTATATGACTTTTCATGGAATCACTGAAATTTACAAAATCACTCTTATCATGTGTCATCGTATCTGTTGCCCCACAATACAAAATCCACCCTTTCTCCTTATCACCTCCTTATCACTAGGTCTATGTTGTACAGTACAAGCAATAGGTAATTTTTGCAGAATTTCAAAACTATTGGGACTAAAAAACATATTATCACATGATATGGGGTCATTTTTTGAATTAAGCAGAGTATAAGGTCCAGATTGTAAGGCATGGCGTATCTGCTGCAATTTTTGAAATTTAGAGGGACTAGGCACTAAAGTATAAATTGGGCTAGGATGTGTAAACCCTATCCCATTACCTCCTTCACCAGACACGGCGCCGCCGCGCCCTCCTCCGATTCTGCCGGCGAGTGCGCCGACGCTTCTTCCTCCGATTCTGCCGGCGAAAGCGTTGACGCTTCCTCCTCCGATTCTGCCGGCGAATGCAGCCTTCCCCACCTCCTCAATCCGTCTGTCACCGCCGCTGGATCGGCTCCTCTCAATTGAGATTCCGCCGCTTACAGCAGCATTCTCGGCGGTGGAGTGTGGTGTTTGCTCTCCGGTGCGCAGCGGCGCTGACTGAGGGGAGAGGCGTTTGTTCCGGTCTCCAAGTCCAAAGCCCACTCCGCCCGATGATGATGAATCTCCATTTGTTGCGCCGGTTTGGTCGGGGTTCGCCGGCGGCATAATTTCCACCCGTGTGGCCTCCCGTTTCACCCAGCCGTACGCGACGTCGACCGGAGGCGTTGGGCTTTTTTTGAGAATGTCTCTTCTGATTCCCTCATATTGAGAGTTTAATCTAGCCAAGAACTTGTATAATCTCTGTTGATTGGTGATGTCTCAATACTGACATATTCCTTTGTCGCAGTGGGTAATGGGTCTGCCTTGGCAGCGGTCGATCTCGACCCCACACACCGTGCAAGGTCCTCCAGTAGGTTCCCAGATCCGTGTCCCCTTGGACAATCCGGCTGACTCTGTCCTCTAAGTTATAGATCAGATACGGGTCCGACGTACTCTGGTACATCTCGGCCAAGCTGGGTTTAACGTCTTTTTCCTCTCCTGACATTTTGCAGGTCTGGGTTGTGATGAATTATTTTCCGAGTCTCTGATTATCCTGCTCTGGAGCCATGTTGAATTTTGGGATCATATATTCATTCAACTTGTTTAATTGTGAAGGGGACTACACGCCTAAATAGCCTTAGGGTTAATTATATACGGTAAGATTACTCTAGCTGCAAATCAGGAAATGAATAATTACAATTAATTATGAATCAATTCTCTAATCTTGCGTATCTTCTTGATTTATTTCCAACAATTTCAATACAATTTGGAAAAAATGAGATGCCTCGAATTTAGAGAAATATAATTCAAAATACGCAACATTACTCACCGGACAAAAGTGATTGGATCCGATTACATATACATCGCATACGCCTCCTTCCGCGGCTGACTCGCACGTGAGCGTCACCACATTCTCCAGCGGCTGTTTCAGCTCATAATTGTTGTGATCGTCACTAATCGGACCGATTTCCGCTGCCGCTGCCGCTGCCGGAGAGGAAAGCAATCGCCTCGAATTGGCGGCGGAGGAGTACAGATTGATGAGGCGATTGGCCGATTTGAGACGATTCAATCCGTACATCTTTAGCTGCACTGTGCTCTCTCCACAAGAGTAGTGGGTTAACTTATAATGGAGGTTTCACACGTGACTTATAATTTTAATTATATTTAAATACTACTCCTAGTATTAAATTATTTAATTTTAATAATTTTTGTTGTTGTTCCAAGTTACAAATTACAAACTACAAACAAACTTTTCGAATTTGATGTCTTCTTTATAGTTGCTGAATAATAAGTACAAAAAATAGGAGGATATGTCATTTCATCAGACTGTGTGTATAGAGCCCGAATGGCTACTTATAGTGTCTTACTATAAAACAGATTAAATCCAATTTTTCGATCTCACTATCAATTAGAAAAAATTGGGTGGGAATGCTAGGAATCTAGGATTATGAATTTAAAAGTCATCCACTTACTTTATTAATTAATTAATTACAATTCATCATGCATGCTGCCATCATTTTGTCATCCAACACCAACAGAGCCAAAAATTGATTAACTATTCTCTCCATATTTAATACATAAAATGATGTTTTTCAATGTCTCACGCCCTTTTTAAATTTAATTCATACGGAGTACTAATATTCAACTCATATGCATAAATGGCGTGAGTAATGGAATGTGATCATGGGCCCTTTGGCTTTTTTTTTTATCGCTTCGTATAACCTTCATTATCTTAATTTTATTGTTTATGGTGTTTCAATTTCGTGCCTTTCTAATATTCTTAATTTGTGCGTATAAAAAGCTTGAAATTGTATATGGATTACACACCAACAAAAACATTCTTACTCATCTCCCGAGCTCAGCATTTTACATTTTATCATATATTTTAGGAACACTGTATTACTCGATTCTCGGAGCTCCATCAACTTTATCGATGCTTAGCGGGTTTGAGGTATACTCGTTATTTATTTAAAAAATCAAATGTATATGAAAACGAAATTATTAATTCAAAAAAGTTGTATATCTAAGACCATTTTAAAGCTTAAAGTCTGTGAGTAATAATTTGGTGACATTATAACTATTTTTAAATTACATCATAATTTGTGTTTTGATTTGTAATGTCATTGGAATCATTTTAAGCAATAATGTATAGAAAATTCTTAAATTTTGTGACAATAATGAAAAAATAAACATTTTATCGAATCAATCCACTCGATTTTTTGTGCCAGCCTCAACAATTTATCAACTCATCGAAGCAAAGATAAGAGCCATAGAGACAGGCAACCTGTGCAACTCTTATTACAATTCTAAACATTTTCTTTCGAAGTGGGACTTTCAGAAGCTGTTCCACCTGCGACATTCCAAAACATGAAGTTATGTCAACACAAGACATTCGAAATTGCAACATACAAAAGGCCTGAGAATCTTAACCTCAACATGTTTCCAGTTGTTTTTGATTCCTGGCACGTGAAGCCTCCCCACAACAGCAACGACTGACTTATGCTGGCGTGCGGCTTCTAGTAATTTGAAGGACATATACCTGTATAGTGCACACCATATATTGAGAATGAACAAATATGCAATATTACAATGAGATCAAGAATTTAAAGAACAAACTGGTCCCGCTCATGGATATCGATTTTTGAACCGATAGGATCTAGCTTGGTCATCACACAAATCACTTGTTTCACCAAGTCAGCATCAACCTTCCCAGTCTTTTGTGCCTCCTCCACCTACATAAATCAAAAGTGAGCCTTTTAACATTAGAAAGTAACATCACCTCTACAAGATTATAGTCTATGACTCCCTCCAACCCCAAAAAATACTTTATTTTACCTATTTTTGCCATTTGGTCCATCCCTAAAAATTAGTTCAGTTTCTGATTTGGAAAAAAATTCATCACACTACACTACTAATGAAGTGGGTCTCATTGTTCACTAACACTACATCAACTACTTTTCTCTCATACTTCACCTATTTGGCATTTCAACTCGTGTCGTCCCCTTAGTCTAATTTTAGGCGACGGATAAAGTATCTTTCCATATTTTACTCATTCCAACCCGAAAAAATAGTTTCCTTTTACCATTTTAGTTCGTCCCACCAAATTAGTCCTCTTTCAATTTTTGGAAACATTTTCACCACACATTACACAACTAATAAGGTTGGTCCCTACTTTTAGGCGACGGAGGGAGCATAAGGTAAATAAGTTTACCTTCTCAGCAAGGTCTTCTGGCAACATAACGTAGTCTGGTCTTGTATGTTGCAGGTAGATTTGCCAGAGAGACGTATTGGCCCAATGTCTCAAAGTTGTAATCTATCACCAAAAGAAAAAAACTAGAAACTAAGCATTGGAAAGGGATAAACAAAAAAAAAGAAGAGAAATGGCTCACCTCTACAGGTCTATCACCAAGTATGACATTGGCACCATATTTTGTTGCTTCGATATATGCCGTACGAAAATCTCCACCGGGCACATGCTCATATTCAATAAAGAGCTAGAAAAAGAAAGATTATGGATATGTATCATAAATGATGTTTCTTTATCAAGCATAAATGAAAAATTGAATCATACCTTAGCAACATATCGCTTGAATAGAATTGAATAAAGACTTTCATTTTTCTTCCACATATGCACCATATCTTGCAAAGTCGGCATCTGTAAACAATGTTTATTAGTGAAATAAGTTGACAGGTTCTACTAAAAGCATAAAAAAGGAGTAATAAATCAAGGTATTAGAAAGATAGACAAGGGAACTTAAGATAATTAGTTGAGACAGGTTGTTTGTGGAAAGTATACAATGTGGCCTACAAGATAATATAGGATATAGTCATCATGATGGGCAGTCGAGCACAGTCGTGCGAAGATCGGTTTGTGGGAGATTTGCTAAAGAATATCTGTTATCCTAATCTTTAGTTCATAAGTAGGAATTGATCATTTCTACACTAGTGTACTATTTGTTTATCAGATTTGTTTTAGAGTTGCGATAGATGATGAATGCTGTAGTAGGTATCATCTTTTGAGAAAACAATAATTTGTATATTGCTTTTTTTTTTTTTCTCAGTTTTTTTATCAAATACGTTGCGTTCATTTTTCTTCAATTTCAGTATTCTCTTGATCCTTTCTTCGAATGTATGTGGCGTGAATTGTTAGATGTGAGTTATTTCATAGAGCACCTCTTGTGCTATGCTCTACTGCCTTCCAGCCCTTTACTCCCAAGTCCTAACACCTTTTAAATTGGTAATAATGATAGATCAAACCAGCAGAAACCACTTGTAAGGGCCTCCGCAATGGTGCGGACGATGGGTTACCCATCGTCCGCACCCTATAAATCATCCGCGGACGATGCGTGGAGGATACCCATCGTCCGTCGCATCATCCGCCACTGTGGACGACGCGGACGATGGGTCGCGGACGGTGGGCACACGTTTCAATTTTTTTTTTTGATTTTTTTCAAAATTTTTTTCTTATTTAAACTCTATTATTCACTATCATTTCACACACTCCAATTTCACATCTCTTCAATTTCTCTTCAATTATTCTCTCTCACCGACTCAAAAATGAATCCCGACGACTACGATTTGAGTACATCGGATGGCAGCAGACGGGCCTTGACTCGAGCCTTGTTCGATGCCGTTAATGAAGCCAAGGCGGAATGCTTGGCACAAATGCAGCGGGAGCAGGCGGAGGCGGAGGCGCGAGTCCCTCGCCCGATACGACGGCGGACGTTTGTCCCCCGCGAGCACGATGTAGCGCACGAACGTCTGTTCGCAGATTATTTTGCCGAGAATACAAGGTGGGCCCCGAATGTTTTTCACCGCCGTTTTAGAATGAGCCGAGATCTTTTTCTCCGCATTGTGCACACGTTGGAGGCCCGTGATGAGTACTTCCAGTATCGGGAAGACGGGATCGGCAGACCCGGACTTACGCCGTTGCAGAAGTGCACGGTTGCGATCCGCCAGTTGGCCTACAGCACAACAGCGGATATGTTCGACGAGTACCTTCACGTCGGGGATACAACTGGCCGCGAATGTCTGAAGAATTTTTGTAAGTTAGTTGTGGAGACTTTTGGCGACACATATTTGCGACGCCCGACTGCTGACGATTGCCAGAGCCTGATGCGGATGAACGAGACGGTGCACGGCTTCCCTGGGATGGTAGGGAGCATCGACTGTATGCACTGGCAGTGGAAGAACTGCTCGACGGCCTGGAGAGGCCAATTTACTAGCGGCTACAAGGGCAGCCACCCGACGATGATGCTAGAAGCCGTTGCTGACCACCGCCTCTGGATCTTGCATGCCTACTTTGGTGTAGCCGGATCGAACAACGACATCAACGTCCTCAACTCGTCCACTCTATTCGCCGATCAGTGCAGGGGTCGCGGTCCGGCCATTCAGTTCACTGCCAACGGCCGCACATATCATATGGGGTACTACTTGGCCGATGACATATACCCTAGGTAGTCTGTTTTTTTGAAGACGATCAGCTGCCCAATTGGTGAGAGGAGAGTCTTGTTTGCGGCAAAGCAGGAGTCCGCGCGGAAGGATGTGGAGCGGGCTTTTGGGTGCTCCAATCGCGGTGGGCAATCGTGAAAGATCCGGCGCGTTTCTGGTACAAGGAAGTCATCGCCGACGTCATGTATGCGTGCATCATCATGCATAACATGATAGTCGAACTAGAACGTGGCCATGTCACCAATTGGGTGGATGATGAAGGCGGATCTAGCTCCAGCACGGCGACCTCGCCGGTCACTCGAGGATTACCGACTGGCTGCGGTGCGGTTCTAGAGCGACAGGCCTCAATGCGCAACCAACAAGACCATACTCAGCTCATGATTGAAGAAGTTTGGACCCGCAACCGACGCCGTTGAGAAATTGTAGTTTTTTTTTTCGTATTGTAATGTTTGAATTTTAATGAAATGAAGTTTTAGTTTTCCAAATTTTGAAGTATTTAAATATTCAAATAATAGAAAAATGCTTAGGGCGTCGCTTAGCCCGCCCCAAATGCTTAGGGCGTCGCTTAGCCCGCCCCACTGCAGGTGAAATAGGAGGAGGATAAAATGCTGACATGGCGGTGCATAGGGCGTTGCTTAGGGCGTCCCATTGTGGATGCTCTAACTAATTTCAAGCACCAAATTCAATTGATTCTACATAAACCAAAAAAAAAAAAAATGAGCAACTAACCTCAACTTCATCATGCGTAAGAATATGACGGCGACTAGGGCACAGCTCCACAAAAAGAGCCTGCAGTAGATATATAAACAGATCATTGCTATAATAATATCAACAAAATAAATAAATATATAAATAAAGCAACTCTGGTTTCACGAATCGGATCACGGACTTAATTTCCGCCCATGATTTCTGAAAAAAAAGAAGAACGAGTGACTAAAAAGTTCATATCTCAACAAATTTAGAGAAATATAAAAGAAAAATACGCAACATTACTGACCGGAGATTTGTGATCGGATCCGACCACATATACATCGCAGACGCCTCCTTCCGCGGCTGACTCGCACGTGAGCGTCACTACATTCTCCAGCGGCTGCGGCACCTTCTTCCGCCGTTTCCGCTCATAATTGTTGTGATCGTCACTAATCCGATCGATTTCCGCTGCCGCTGCCGGAGAGGAAAGCAACCGCCTCGAATTGGAGGCAGAGAAGTACAGATTTCTGAGCCGATTGGCCGATTTGAGACGATTCAATCCGTACATCTTTAGCTTTGAGCTCTCTACAATAGTGGGTTAAATGAGGTGACCAATGACCATATATTATTGGTGATACAAGTAGTTCATTCTACTAGGAGATTAGGAGTACTATAAAAAGGTTACTACTTACCACTATTTATTCGCTTATAAATCTAGTATCTCAACATTTCGGATATTTTCCTATCTATCAAGTTATTAATAAAACTACTATTAACACCCATATGCATAGACATAGGAATTTTACTTAATAAATATAAATCTTAAATAATTTAATAGAAACAAAATATAATATCATTATATACAATTTAAAAAAGAGTGAACTACATAAATGGTACCTGATATTTCACTTGCGCACGTAAATAGTACCTGATCTTTATTTTATATCATTTTTGGTACTTAGTGACAAAAATAACCCTAGGTACCAAATAAGTGATTTTTATGTTATGGAGGATATTTTTGAAAATTTCCATTAAATAGTACTCCACCAAACATGTGATTATTTTTTTCTTCTCTTTTTTCTTTTTTTTCTTCATTTTCTTCTTTCTTTTTAGTATTTTGTCTTCCTTTTATGTTTCCTCTTTTTTCTTTTCTCTTCTTTTTCTTCTTTCTTTTTAGTTTTTTATACATACATCTAAGTGCATTCATAATATACATCAAGAACAAAACACCTAATTAAATTAATTATTTAAAATAATTAAATCAATTAAATATTTTTTGTTGAATTATTTTATACTCATTTTAGGCTAAAAATATTCATTTTCTTGAATTATTTTATACTCATTAAACACCTAACTAAAAATATTCAACTCTTAGTATCATTATGAATGCAATTCACAATTTTAAATTCTTATTAAAACTATAAATAATAATAATATAATATTATTGTGTGATTCATAATTCAAATAATTATACCGTAATTATATATTAACTACAACTAGTTTTTAAATATTATAACAATAGTATTATTACAATAATTATAACTATAACTATAATTAAGTATATATGAATGATATTAAAAATAAATTAATTATTAATTTATAACATCAAAATAATAATATTAATATTGATTAATAATAATAGTATAAATAGTGAGAAGAATGAGAGAAGATATTATAATATTATTTTTGGTAGTTAGTTTTGTTTATGCCCAAAATAACTTCAATGACACTAATGGAAATATGTATTTGTTTAGAGACCATTTTGGGGTGAAAATTGCATCAGGTACCAAAAATGTGATTTATATGTACCAAAAACGATATAAAATAAAGATTAGGTACCATTTACGTGCGAAAGTGAAAGATCATGTACCATTTATGTAGTTCACTATTAAAACAATATACCTTTTTTTTTTTTACTTTAAGTGAAATATTTCCTATTCGATTCAAGATTTTATACTATATTTTTATTTTGTGATTTGAATGGATAAAGAATAAAGTACTACTCATTTACTCATTTAAACATTTAAAAAAAAAATACAAAAATTATAAATTTGATAACAATAACATAGTACTACCTCCTCTCCCACTATAAGCAATTCTTTTTATTTTATTATTTTCTCTCTTTTCACTTATCTACTTAATTCTCTCACTATTTGAAATAATAATGGCATTATATGCAAACAACTTTATCCTCTTACTATCCTAATTTGTCCAAATAGTCTGTTTTTATTATTAACTAGTATCACGCATGTGCTATGCACAGATTAATATATTTTAAAAATATTAATTTTTAATTTTAAATTAATTAAACAAATTAGAATCAATATTAACAATGAACAATATGAGTAACAATTTTAGTTATATGAGAATAAAAACTCTATACAAATCAACACTGGAGCATAATAAATTTGAAACAAATCACATAATATAATGTTTATACATCATGGAGTAGGAAGATAAAATACAATGGATAATTACTCATAATTTTTAAAACTTCTTTATACACTACATTAACTTTAAAATTAAAATCAATCTCATCATTATAAATTAAATAAAACTTCACTTCTTCACACTTCGTCACTCTTCAACAGAACTCGTAGGTAAAGCCGTCTGCCTCGCCTAAAATTATAATAAAATAAAGAACAAAATCAATTTGCAATGCACAAAATCAATACTCAATATGTATTGAAACGATCATCCGTAGAGCAAAGCATAAGATGTATGAGACCCATGAAAGTACACAATCGAACAATTCACACCACATAATTTTGTGGAGGCTTCCCTAGCCATCCAAATCAAGAAGTGAAAGCTATAGTAACTACAAATTAACATCAATCAAAGTGATAAATAGAGAATAAAAGTATTTATTTACCTGGGAATGGGGAAGGGAGATGAATAGGTCTACTGGGTGAGAATATATATATATATATATATATATATAGAGGAGTGATCAAGGTCTAACTAATTTTAAGTGTATAACTAGAAAATAAATCTCAGCCACACATCTTCTTACTCCAATTTAATCTTAAAGGTTAAACAAATTTTCAGATTTTTGTTAAAAATAATAGCCCAAGGGCATTTTTGGAAATGGTATATCAACATCTCAAACTCAAGCACCGATTTCTCTCAAATTCAAAGTGCAATTTCTTCCAAAATTAATGCGTAGATTCCTCCAGAATTCAAGCGCCGATTTCTTCCAATCTTAACCAAATTTGTTCGCAAAATTAACGTGAATTGTGTTGCGTGATTTCTAAACCAAATTCAGCTTCCTGTCCAAATTCATTCACGTTTGATCGCGACGTCGCTTTCCGGTCGAATCGTCTGGAGTCGGGACTGACGGCGGGCATCATCCAATGGCCGAAGCAAGAAGGACAGGATGGCGTACCGGCGGCTGGCTCAAATGCCACAGCCAAGCTTCGTCTCTGATTCGCAATGAGGCAGGAGACCAACACCGTGCGCTGCCGCTCACCGACGACGGTGACGGTGTCGACTAGGCTTGCGGTGAGGTCAAGAGAGAAATAGTGATAGAGTGAGAGAGGGCAGTCGAGGAAAGAGGAGAGAGACGACCGCACCGCCACACGCCAGTGACGGCGGTGGTCCTCCGCGACCAGGCGAAAGAGAAAAGAGGCGTTGCAGTGGCTATTGTGTGAGAGAGAGAGATAAAAGTTTGGGCGCATTGTTCAGGGTTTAGGAATATACTTCACTATATGAATAATATACTTCACTGAAATGAAAAAATGGTACATTATAAGGCATGCAAAATATACTTCACTGTAATAATAATATACATCCCTATATAAAAAATATACTTCACTGAAATGAAAAAATGGTACATTATAAGGCATGTAGAATATACTTCACTATATGCTCAATAGACTTCACTGAAATGAAAAAATTGTACACTGTAAACTATATTCTTCGCTGAAATATCAAACATCATATTTTTAGTTTACTTCTTACTTATTTTTAGTTCATTGTGTACATATTTTAGTCCACTAAACGTGAGTTTTATTTCATTGTCAGCTTATTTTTAATTCACTTTTTACTGGTTTTTAGTTCAATGCATACATGTTATGTACGTGAGTTTTATTTTGTTGCAAACTTGTTTTTTTTTCACTTCTTACATATGTATAGTTCACTGCGTACTTGTTTTAGTTCACTGCTATAGTTGTTCACTTCGTACCAAAACTTATCAGATTACAATTTTAAGTTGTGAACTATATTTTGTTAAATGATTAACAAATATTCATACGTGAACTAAATAGATTGGACATAAAGTGAAGTATATTGTGCATATAGTGAAGTATATTGAGCACAAAGTGAAGTATATTGTGCATATATTGAAGTAAATTGAACATGCCTTATAGTTTACTATTTTTTCACTACAGTGAAGTATATTGTGCATATAATGAACTATTATATGCTTATAGTGAAGTATAATAACTTTACAGTGAATTACAGTGAAGTAAATATGTTCTATATTGAAGCAAATATGCTCTACAGGAAGTATATAGTCTAACATAATATTGAATTTAATTGAAAATGATGAGCTTTATATTGAACTAAATGACACATATTATGAACTTATATCAATTTCATACAAATGGTCATGAACGCTTGAAGTTTACAATCATTTTTCCATATCTATCTCCATGTTGTCGCTACATTCTCGATAATGTTTTGATGTTGTCGTCAAGATATTCAATGACTCATGGTTTGTTTCCAACAACATTAATGCGCTGCAATTCTTTGCTCTTAGCCTTTGGAGTATTTCCTTGCTGCTTCTTTTAGGCAATACATTTCCAATCTTGTTCCTGCTCACCATAGTATCAAGCATCATATACTTCACTTTAAGGTCTATTCACTTCACTGAAATAAGAAAACACAAAACACTGTAAGACATACATCGTATACTTCACTCTAAGCATAAACTAAATCACTGCAAAGGTAAAACACTTCACTCTTAACCTTTATTAGTTCACTTTAAGCTCTATACACTCTAATCATGAAATACTTCACTCTATGCACGTTTTACTTCATTGAGATTAAAAAATAGTGCACAATAAGCATGGATCACAAACACTTCACTCTATGCACGTTTTACTTCACTGCGATGAAAAAATAGTGCACTATAAGCAAGGATCACAAACACTTCACTCTAACCATGTAATACTTCACTCTATGCACGTTTTACTTCATTGAGATGAAAAAATAGTGCACTATAAGCAAAGATCACAAACACTTTACTCTAAGAATGAAATACTTCACTATATGCACGTTTTACTTCACTAGGATGAAAAAATAGTTCACTATAAGCAAGGATCACAAACACTTCACTCAACCATGGAATACTTCACTCAACCATGGAATACTTCACTCTATGCACGTTTTACTTCATTGAGATGAAAAAATAGTGCATTATAAGCATGGATCACAAACATTTTACTCTAATACTAGAATACTTCACTCTAAGCAAGTTTTACTTCACCGAAATGGAAAAACAAAGCACTATAAGCATGGATCACAAACACTTCACTCTAACACTAGAATACTTCACTCTAAGCAAGTTTTACTTCACTGAAATGGAAAAACAAAGCACTATAAGTATGGATCACAAACACTTCACTCTAACACTAGAATACTTCACTTTAATCATGTTTTACTTCACTGAAATGGAAAAACAAAGCACTATAAGCATGGATGACAAACATTTCACTCTAACACTAGAATACTTCACTTTAAGAAAGTTTTACTTCACTGAAATGGAAAAACAAAGCACTATAAGCATGGATCACAAACACTTCACTCTAACACTAGAATACTTCACTTTAATCATGTTTTACTTCACTGAAATGGAAAAACAAAGCACTATAAGCATGGATCACAAACATTTCACTCTAACACTAGAATACTTCACTCTAAGCAAGTTTTACTTCACTGAAATGGAAAAATAAAGCACTATAAGCATGGATGACAAACACTTCATTCTAACACTAGAATACTTCACTCTAAGCATGTTTCACTTCACTGAAATGGAAAAACAAAGCACTATAAGCATGGATGACAAACACTTCACTCCAACATTAGAATACTTCACTCTAACATTAGAATACTTCACTCTAAGCATGTTCCGATCAGAAACCCTAGATTCAATGATTCCTCATCCGATTTGCCGGTAAATAATTCAACTTAAGTATCAGAAGATGCAGTTCGATTGACGCAGACAGAAAAACCAGAGGGAAAAAAGGAGAAATAGAATCAATGAAACAATAGTCTTTCAATTTAACGAAAAGCTTCGAAACTCAAAAATATCAGTGAATGCTTGTTAATCAGAGTTTTACTGTATTAAAGAAATGGATTGAAATTGGAATGAGAAATATAAATCAGTTGAAGAAACCAGTTAAACAACTCACATTTTGAAATTTTTTCTGATTTGAATCCACCTGTTTGATGACAGATTGCGGCGACGGGAAGACGGCAGCGATTACAGCTACAAAAATTCAAGAATGGAGGAGAAGATGGGAAGAGGAGTGATGCGGGAGATGAATTCTGAAATGAGAAATTAATTCAAATGTTAACCCTATTTTTATTTGTGAAATGTCCATTATACCCCCGCCTTCTTATAGTGAAGTAAATCTGTGATAGAGTGAAGTGATTTCTTCTTCAAATTCAAAAATCACATGTGTTAATACTAGCCCTTGAATTTTTTGATCTTGTGGCTGTGATTTGTTCTCTAGTTATGTACTTAATGGGCACTTGCCCTATATCACTACTCTATATATATATATATATATATATATTCACTCTTAAAGACCGAACCACCGAACCATACCAAATTAGGGTTTTTAGATCTAATTTTTTATGGATGAGATACACAAATTTATAAATTATTTTCGCCTTCATCACGAGCCTATTTTAATTCATCCGAAGGTAAATAAGTCATACTAACATGTTACGAAGATTTAACTTCATTCCAGAATATATTACTTCATTCCTGAAGGTTTTTACTTCATTCCAATAGGATTATTACTTCATTCCAGTACGTAAATGCAGTTTCGCTGTCACGTGTCATTCTTCTCTCTACAATATCTATCACCACCTCCACAGCGATGATATGGTTTAATAAACACATGGAATAATGTAATAAATTATTGGAATGAAGTATGTGTAGAAGCATTTGAAATCCTACTAGAATGAAGTAAAAATCTTATCCAATGAAGTAATAATGTTTCTGAATGAAGTAATAAACCCACTTGAATAAATTACATTTTAAAATGTTAATCAAGTAAAAACCCAAGTCAATGAATTTGAATGAAGCATATGGTGAATCGTTAAAAACCTACTGGAAGCAAGTAAAAACATGTTGTAGTTTCAAGGTATTACGTATGGAATGAAGTAATAAACCTATACAATGAAGTAAAATGGGCTTGTAATGAAGCAGAAAAAATTTACACAGCAGCACATCTCATCAAAAACACTAGATCTAATGGCCCAGATTTGGTCTCTAGTTCGGTCTTTAAGAAGGGTTCGACATTGATCACAACTCTATCTATCTATATATATATATATATATATATATATAGGGTCTTGTTAGGTTGAGATTATTTAGCTAAATTGAGAAATGAGATGCAATATGGGCCACTAATCCACAAGATTAACAAAATGTCAACAAATACCACATTATGTCAACAAGGGGGTATAATTGTCTTTTCATTAAATTGTGTTTGAAATCATTTTCTAAAATCCTCTCTAAAACTCTAGCTGCAAAGTCTTCAAATCTTCAACATTCAAATCTTCAAATCTTCAAATTTTCAACATTCATATCTTCAAATCTTCAACATTCATATCTTCAAATTTTCAAACCTTCAACATTCAAATCTTCAACATTCATATCTTCAAATCTTCAACATTCAAATCTTCAAATCTTCGAATCTTCAAATCTTCAACATTCAAATCTTCAAATCTTCGAATCTTCAAATATTCAACATTCAAATCTTCAAATCTTCGAATCTTCAAATCTTCAACATTCAAATCTTCAAATATCTTCAACATTCAAATCTTCAAATCTACAAATCTTCAACATTCAAATCTTCAAATCTTCAACATTCAATAAAATAACACTTATTAAAATGTCAACAACTAAAAAATAACACTTATAATTCACTTATCAATACCGAGAATATCGAATGTCAACAACTCGTATGAAAATGTCAACAACTAAAAAATAACACTTGCAATTCACATATCAATACCGAGAATATCGAATGTCAACAACTCGTATTAAAATGTCAACAACTAAAAAATAACACTTGCAATTCACATATCAATACCGAGAATATCGAATGTCAACAACTCGTATTAAAATGTCAACAACTAAAAAATAACACTTGCAATTCACATATCAATACCGAGAATATCGAATGTCAACAACTCGTATTAAAATGTCAACAACTAACAAATAACACTTGCAATTCATGTCAATACCGCGAATATCGAATGTCAACAACTCGTATTTAAATGTCAACAACTAAAAAATATCACTTACAATTCACATATCAATAGCGCGAATATTGAATGTCAACAACTAACAAATAACACTTACAATTCACATATCAATAGCGAGAATATCGAATGTCAACAACCCGTATTAAAATGTCAACAACTAAAAAATAACACTTGCAATTCACATATCAATACCGAGAATATCGAATGTCAACAACTAACAAATAACACTTGCAATTCACATATCAATACCGCGAATATCGAATGTCAACAACTCGTATTCAAATGTCAACAACTAACAAATAACACTTGCAATTCACATATCAATACCGAGAATATCGAATGTCAACAACTCGTATTAAAATGTCAACAACTAACAAATAACACTTACAATTCACATATCAATAGCGCAAATATCGAATGTCAACAACTCGTATTAAAATGTCAACAACTAACAAATAACACTTAAAATTCACATATCAATACCGAGAATATCAAATGTCAACAACTCGTATTAAAATGTCAACAACTAAAAAATAACACTTATAAATCACATATCAATACCGAGAATATCGAATGTCAACAACTCGTATTAAAATGTCAACAACTAAAAAATAACATTTATAATTCACATATCAATACCGAGATTATCAAATGTCAACAACTCGAATTAAAATAGCTTAAACCAAAGTAAAGTCGACACTGATATTTTTGTTTTTCGAATTAAGAAATAGCTTAAATTAGAAAAAAAAATCATGGAAAAAGTTTAACAAACTGTATAGAATAGTAGAATACCAATAGTTTAAACAAACAAAAGTCAAACCTAGCTAAGAATAGCAATTTAGAAAACTTCCAAAATTACTGTAAATTGAATGAAAATGATTCTAAATGACATGTGATGATTCAATAAACATGAGCTCAGTAAAATTTAGATATAAAATGAAAATAGTTTAAAAACCGTGAAATTAAACAGAGCAATAACTTCAAGTTAACTGAACTAGAGAGCTACGCTCTACTTCAAAATTAGCTTCCAATAACAAAAAATAAAATTATTTCAGTAGCACGTTTCCAGTAAGCATCAACAAATCAACATACAAATTTGATATTGTACGAAAATTAACAGAATTCCGATCGCGATCACCTGGTGCTGGTAATTCCAGTAGCTGTTGGATCCAGCGAACAGGACAGCCCACCGAGTCCCCTCGGAGTCGTCGGCGCTCAAATTCCTCCTCGCTCTCCTCACACTCTCCGCGTTTTTCCTCTCGCTCCACTCCGCGGCCGATTCGGATCTGTCGAGGTCTCTGCTCCAGAATTCAGAACCGGAGAGAATAGGTGCGGATCCTCCGTCGGAGGCGGAGGCACCGGCGGAGTGGGAGAGCAGGAAGATCGGGAAGCACCACCGCTCGTCGGACGGATCGGTAGCAGTTTGAACGTAATCCGCCGAATTTTGCGCCGCTGGAGCCTCGGAGCAGCCACGGCGGAGGCCATGTAGTGTTGATTTAGGTCGCCGTTGAACGGATTGTGAGGATTCGACGGCTGATAGAGCTGCACCACAGCTCTGCCGTTGAGATCCAAGGTGAATTCGGTCATGCTCGTAGTCCTCTTCATCGGCGGCCGACCTCTCTTCCCCACCATCATGTCTACTCTAGAAGCTCCCTCTTACAGATTTATGATTCAATCTAGGCGATTTGCGAAAGTTAGGGAGAGTGCAGAGAAGGGGAAGGCTGGGGAAGATAACAAAGAGCCAGAAACGACGACGGATTTGACGGCGACGAAATGGAGGGGAGAAAGTTGCTGCTCTTTGTTTTCAATTGGGTTTAAACAAAATTACCATTATGCCCTTTTATAATTTATTAATCTAAAAATATTTATTGTGTGGCAAAATCTGGACCACTCATTTAATAAAATGAGTGGCTGATATTGCATCTCATTTCTCAATTAGCCTAAATAATCTCAATTGATCACAATCCTATATATATTTATATATATATATCCTGTTAACCACAAATCCACCCTTAAAGACCGAACTAGACACCAAATTAGGGTCACTCATTTTTATTAATCTTATGGTTATGATTAATTTACAATTAATTTAATATTTTATTAAATAAAAACGTTTTTTTATAGATTTTTTAATTTTATTTATTTATTTATTTTATTTATTTTCAATTTTTTTTCAATTTTTTTTATTCGGTAAAAACTTGCTGGAGTAAATAATGAACTATATTCACTACATAATGAACTAAATGAATGTATGTTATGAACTTATTACTTCATTTATTCATGCTATTATTTCATTCTGTTAGTTTATTACTTCATTCCGTTAGTTTATTACTTCATTCAGTCATGTTATTACTTCATTCCATTAGTTTATTACTTCATAATGTGTTATGACATAATTATCTTTCAGTTGGGTTTAGGGTTATTACTTCATTCCGTTTGTTTATCACTTCATTCAGTCATGTAATTACTTCATCCTATTATTAGTACTTCATTCCGTTAGTTTATTACATCATCCAGTCATGCTATTACTTCATTCTGTTAGTTTATTACTTCATTCAGTTATGTTATTACTTCATTTCATTAGTTTACTACTTCATTTCATTAGTTTATTACTTCATTTTATTAGTTTATTACTTCATAATGTGTTATGACATAATTATCTTTCAGTTGAAGTAAATTCAGTATATAATGAATGTGAAAAATTACTTCATAACATACATTCATTTAGTTCATTATGTAATGAATATAGTTCATTATTTACTCCAGCAAGTTTTTATCGAATAAAAAAAATTAAAAAATTTTTTAAAAAAAAAATTTTTTTAAAAAATTAAATTTTTTTAAAAATAAAATTAAAAAAAATAAAAACATTTTTATTTAATAAAATATTAAATTAGTTCTAATCATAAGATAAAGAAAAATGAGTGGCCCGAATTTGGTCTCTAGTTCGGTCTTTAAGAAGGGTTCGACATTGATCACAAATATATATATATATATATATATAGGATTGTGATCAATTGAGATTATTTAGGCTAATTGAGAAATGAGATGCAATAACAGCCACTCATTTTTATTAAATGAGTGGTCCAGATTTTGCCACACAATAAATATTTTTAGATTAATTTATTATGAAAGGGTATAATAGTAAATTCAATGAAAACAAATGAAAACAAACATCTTCGCCGCTTCCGTTCTTCAATTCTTCTCCCACCAAATTCTGGCGCATCCGATCTGATGCACCTCTCCAGCGACGACGAATTCGAGCTCCTCCGCCGCTGCCTCGCTCCAGAACTCCACCCACCGCGCCGTCCTCCCCTCGCCGCTGTCTAGGCTCCTCCAATTATTCAATACAGCCGATTTCTCGATCTCGATCTCTCTGGATTTGTTAATTGAGATTAGAAGCAACTGAATCCATCTAACTATATCTCAATTTCATGAGCAACAACTGTTCTCAATTTCAGATCTGTCTCACCGAAATCGGCCTCGAGAGGTAACGAATTGAATTCCGACGTCGATTCGAAATGAATCCCCTCCAATTACTTGATGCAGCCGATCCGCAAAGGCTCGGTATCCTAATCGAAGCGCAGTCGAAACGAGAATGATGGAGATTTGGTGAGAAGAAGTCAGAGATCGAAAATTGAGGAGAAGAAATCTGTTTCCACACAGCCGCACATGCTTACCTGGCTTACAGATGTATGAGAAAGAAAATTGGAGCTGAGAATTTGGAGAGGGCGATTAAAATTGGGGGAAATTAGGATATTCAAGAGTGATGATAGATAGCATCTCATGGTCTTGGTTGACCGCAGCAACGGCTGCTGCATTTTTATTTTGATAAATTATATACACCGAAATTCCTTTTTATTCTCAGAACTTTTATCTCGATATTTAACATTTAAATCAGTGTTGATTATTGATTGATTACGCCTGCTTTTATTTGTTTCGGTTTGTTTATCAGATGAGAGTATTTGGATGTTCTATGTGGGAATATTAGCAACATTTATCTTTACTCTATTAATTTGGATCTGTAATATAATATGGTTGGAAATCGCTAACTTGGTACAGGTTTTGTGGTTGAATTTGTTCCTTTTTGAAGTTGAATGTGATGCTTTGTTTTGATTAGAGCAATGTGGTTTATGAGCATTTCTTCAAATTTAAGGTTAATTATAATGCACTCCAGGTGTTTGGTGATATTCTCTAAATGCAAATTAGTTGCTAAGAGATAGATTCAAGATTTAGCTATCTTCCTTTTTTAATGTCAACTGCATATATAATCTATGTCAACTACATATATAATGTCAACTATGTGTACAATCCATGTCAGCTACATATATAATGTATGTCTAACTACATATACAATTCATGTCAACTACACACGTATAATGTCAACTACACAAGCCTGTCGGATTCTTTGTCAGCACCGGGACTCAAGGGGGCGGACAAGAGACCACTGCGTAAGCTTCAATTTTACTCTTGTATTAATTTATTATGATAACGTGGCTTGCTTCAATGATGTTGAAACATGAATTGGAAGATAGTTTGTTGGAGATGAATCGAATTGTTTGTGTGATGCTTTGGATTTTTCAGATTGATGTGGAAATGCGTTGCAATTGTTTGTTTTACTTATGTATACTGCAATTTTGAAAATGTTGCATTGCTCTAACAAATGCAGATTAATGTGGTGTTTGATTCATTAGAATCTTTGTTCACTTGTAGTTACCGAATTATTGGATGGAACTTTTGGAATGACTTCTTGTATCTGTGTTTGTGAAATTTTGGAACAATAGTACTCACTAGCATCTGACTGAAAATCGACTGAGATATTCTTCTAATTTTGTTAGAATAGATTTTGTTAGAATAGATTTTGTTGCTTCCACAAACGATGGAAAGTCCGGGATCTTGTAAGACACTATATCTGTAGATGCAGCAGTTTTGAAGTTGCAACTGACTAAATTGATGAAAATGTTTATTTTTTACATGAATTATATAGCTCGTTGACATAATAACGTTTGTTGTTGACATGAATTTTATAGGACGTTGGCATAAATTTTATGAAAAATGTTTTTGACATAAATTATATGTAAAACATTGTTGTTGACATGAATTATATGTAAAACATTGTTGTTGACATAAATAATATAGGTCGTTGACATGAAAATATTCGTTGTTGACATTAATTATTTGTAAAATGTTGTTGTTGACATAATAGTTGACATAAATAACATTTGCTTTTGACATCGTGGTTCCCATAAATAACATTTGTTGTTGACATCGTAGTTGACATAATGTTTCCGTAGTTGACATCGCGAAAATGACAATTATGCCCCCTAGTTGACATAATGTTTGAGTAGTTGACAGGTGCTATTTTATGGGAAGGTGACATTTAACAAGTTTAAAGCAGCTGTGAGGGAGCGTATAGTGGACTTCGCGGCAAAAGCCCTTGGATCGTTGCCGTATTGTTCTGCAGTCAAATCCGGCTTCAACGACATGAATTATATGTAAAACATTGTTGTTGACATGAATTATATGTAAAACGTTGTTGTTGACATAAATAATATAGGCCGTTGACATGAAAATATTCGTTGTTGACATTAATTATTTGTAAAATGTTGTTGTTGACATAATAGTTGACATAAATAACATTTGCTTTTGACATCGTGGTTCCCATAAATAACATTTGTTGTTGACATCGTAGTTGACATAATGTCTCCGTAGTTGACATCGCGAAAATGACAATTATGCCCCCTAGTTGACATAATGTTTGAGTAGTTGATATTGCGCGAAAATTGTGAATGAGTGGCTGAAAATGCATCTCAATTCTCAATTAAGCTAAAAAATCTCAACCTAACAAGACCCGTTGTTGATATTTGATACTGCTCTCTATTGACATCTATTGTATGATTTTGTTTTTTTTTAATTTTAAGATTTGTTTTCTGAGTTGTACACTCTTTATACAAGCTGTTGACATTTGGTTATAAGTTGTTGACATTTCAATACAAGTTGGAGTCAGACTTGCCTCCGTGCTACTCGCTGATGAGGGCGTCCAGGCTTACCATGTCAACAACTAATATAATTATGTCAACTATGGTGCATATCGTGTCAATGGTACATACAAGTCATGTCAACTACGGTACATATCGTGTCTACTACACGTACAAACCATGTCAACTATGTTACATACTATGTCAACTACACGTACAAGCCATGTCAACTATACATAGAAACCATGTCAACAACAATTATAAGTCATGTCATCTACACATACAAGCCATGTCAACAACAATCAGAGTTGTTTCTTAGTTGTTAACATATACTAAAATTTATTGACATTATCTTATTAGTTGTTGATATTTGATTCTGCTCTCTAATGACATCGATCTTATAATTTTCTTTATTAATTATAATATTTGTTTTCTGAGTTGTTGACACTTTATACAAGCTGTTGACATTTGGTTATAGGTTGTTGACATTTCAATACAATTTGTTGAACTGATTAACATTTTATATAACTGCTAAGTTCAAACTTCAGAATCCACAATAATAGTTTTAAAACCCATCCAACTATATAATTTAAGATTACTTACACATGGAGATGTAGTCATATAATTTTAGATTACTTAAACATATAATTTAATTATGCTCAATCATAATTCATGTTTTTAAGGTTAGTTACAATTAAAAATCATGTCAACTATATATACTAGTCATGTCAACAACTAATATAATTATGTCAACTATGGTGCATATCGTGTCAACGACACATACAAGTCATGTCAACTACGGAACATATCGTGTCAACTACACGTACAAGCCACGTCAACTATGTTACATACTATGTCAACTACACATAGAACCATGTTAACAACAATTATAAGTCATGTTAACAACAATTATAAGCCATGTCAACTACACATAGAACCATGTCAACAACAATTATAAGTCATGTCAACTACACATAGAAACCATGTCAACAACAATTATAAGTCATGTCAACAACACGTACAAATCATGTCAACAACAATTATAACCAAATGTCAACTACACTTTCAAGCCATGTCAACAACAATTCAGTCATTTTATAAAAACAATATACTATTTAATCTTAGTTTTAGTTATTTTATTTTAACAATATTCTCTACTTTCTATTTTCTTTTCTCCTGTTGCATTTCTTTGTTCGCTTCAACTTGTGCGTCATCCATTGGGCTTGCGGTTGGTGGTGAGATAGGAGAGGCCGATTCATTGGCTCACCCCTTTAGGATCATAACCTGGCGATGTAGGGATATTTTCTCTGTTTCTTTCTTCTGCATACTGCTTGTAAATTAGTTCTACAATGTTAGTATATAAACTGTAGGAGTAATCTAATGCCAACTCAGAGAAACATATGTAAACAAAATGATGTACTTACTTCATCAAAGAAATGTCCAAATTTAAAAGTTGGAATTCAGTCAAATCTTCAAGAACTTCCTTTTCTTTTTCAGCAATAACTATTGATTCAGATATTGTTTTCCAGCGATCAAAAGTATCAGACTTGTCTTGAAGGAACGTCTTGGACAAATGAAGAAACTTGTCGGCCATAGATTCAAGTGAAGTCGTTTGGCTTTCAAGTGCAGATCAACTCAAGCAGTTGCATCAAGAAGCAAAACACATATGATGACTGGTGGGAGGGGGTATTGATTGACAAGAGAAACCTCAGATATTTATTCAGGGACAATAAAATTACAAAATCCATTGGATAAAAACAGGCATAAAACACCAAAATATGATTACACATCATTCCTAAGACCCTAATTGTTGGGAACATCCATGAATTGACACTTGAGATTCTAGTAGAGATTGAAAAGACTTACAGCTATGCCACATGCAATGAGTCCAGACTTCTCCCTGTCATCCATACAGACACATAGCAGTAGAAAAGCTCCTATATACCAAGGGATTGCACCCAGAAAGAAACTGGTAATAAACCTAGCAAAAAAGCAGCAAAATCAGAGAAGTTCCTATTTCACTGAACAAGATGGTAAATCATTCAACTATCATGAAACTATCAGCTGCACCGCATACATTATCTCTTAAGAAAAGCAATTTTGAAATAATTAAGTAGACAATGACTGCTAGATAAACTTACAAGAGCCATCCAAGACCAACACCAAAACAGGGGAGCCGTTCCTCCCTAAAAGGTCCATGAGCAACAACATGACCTAGAAACATTTGTATGTTTTCTACAGCCATTCAAACAAGCATACACTATGTCAATATAATTATGTCAACACATATTCAAACAAACATACACTACTACTGTCAACAATATATTATTATAGCTATGTCAATAGCTAGTATATAAAATGTCAATAATCTTAAAATTTTTAAAATCAAGCAGAATAAATCAATATCAATTATACACGATATCATGTCAATAAGAAGTATACCATGTTGACAACAAGTGCATGCATGTTTTTACGATTATGACAATAGATAAAGTACATAATAAATCTATGTCAATAACAAGTATACCCTATCGACAGCAAGTGCATGTATATTCTTAAAATTATGTCAATAGATAAAGTATATAATAAATCAATGTCAATAACAAGTATATCTCATATATAGCAAACATAATTATCTGGTTACTATTATGTCAATTTGACTATGTCAACAGCGATTCTAATAAGTATACACTATGTCAATAACAAGTATATCATGTTTAAAGCAAACATAATTATCTTATTACTTTTATATTAATTGTTAAAGTTTATAATGTCAACAGCAATCCAAACAAGCATACACTATGTCAACAGTATACAATATCATCTCAATGACAAGTATATGCTGTTTATAGAAAACACAAGTCTATTATCATAACTATGTCAATAGCTATTGTATGAAATGTCAATAATCTTAAAAATTTAAACAAATCCTTAACTGGAAGCAGATGCATGTTCTCTTTCGTTTTTTCCAGCAGCCTTGTTGATTTTCCTCTCTTTCGATTCTACCATCGCTAATCAACAATAAAAAATCAGCAGAAATCGAATTCAGAAGAAAACAAATCCAGATCTGTTTTAATACACTAAAATCGAAGCAATATACTTAAAATTTGAATCAATTTCTTAACCTGAAGAATTCACTTCAACGACCGCCGATTTGGAATGCCTTTTTCTGGCTACAATCGGTGCTTCAACTTCAACTACTTCTTCGATCCTCATTTTTGGAAATTAATTGATGCAGAAAACTGAACGAAGTCTAAGATTAGGAGATGAATTGCGACGAAGGGAAGAGAAGATGCAGAATTGTAGAAGAAATTTGGGAGAGAACTCAGAGAAATGTTCGAGAGTTTTGCCGGCGTGTTTTGAATACAGCTGAAACATTTTAGAGCTGAAATGACAAAAATACCCCCCTGTTGACATAAACCAGAGGTTGTTGACATCGCGCTAAGATTGTGAATTGGTGGCTGAGATTGCATCTCAATTCTCAATTAGGCCCAAAAATCTCAACCTAACAGGACCATATATATATATATATATATATATATATATATTATATATATATATCATAAATGATTCCATGAATGTAACCAAAAGAAGCCTCAATAAGAAGCAAATCCAAAACTCAACCTGTTAATTTCACCAAAATCAAATATAAATATAGTATCAATTGTATACTATCAAATTAAAGAAAAAAATATTAATTAAAAAGAGAAATAAAAGTACCCCATAGCCAAACTTGAGGAAAACACCGAGTGGAGGAAGAAGAATAGCCACGATAATGTTCATGAAAGTTGTTGTTCCCATTTTTCTTCTCTTTGTGGTCAAGTAGGTCATTTAGCTGCAAATTGTGAAGGGAAGGCAAAGAAAAAAGGCTGAGAATATGATGAGAAATTGTGCCTAAAAACCCTTATCAAGTAAGTTGGAAATTACATGATAGAGCATCATAAGTATACTTGTGAGTGTAAATTCAAATGTTAATGTGTCCTTTCATGCAGTTCTTGAACATTTGGACTCTTGGTGAATCGTGAATATCTGGAATTTGAGATGAGGCTCCCTAATCTTCCTTTTGAGATTGATTTCTAATGTATTATAGACGATTTCATCTTCATGTGCTTCTTTGTTGGTAATGATATTTTACCTAACAAAATGAACACAACATTATTATTAACCCACTTGACAACATGATCTATATATCATCTCCTTCCCACTTCTCCCTCAATCGTTTATGACAATGTAACGATAACATATGATAATAAAACTCCTACCATATGATCACATATATAATTAGTACACTAATGCATATTATAGCCAATGGCGGAAAATCTTGATCACGAACCCCACGCGTTGAATGTGCAGAGTGGAGTGAGTGGAGTTGGAATGAAGTAATGGAAATGAAAATGAAGAAGACGTGGGAATTATGAACAGATTTATTTATTTTAGCTTTTAATCTAATGTTTATACATTTTTAATTTAATTTTTTAAAATTAAATGGCAATCTTATATATTTTATATTAATTGCATTTACATCCCTCATCCTAAAATAATTATTCAAAACCTTCCAAAACTCCCTTTTTATATATTGTATAGATTTTTTGATAATATAAATAGAGCTACTCTCATATAAATATAATGTTGTGCAAGTAATATTTATAAACGTAAGCTAAAACTTTATTTTTTTGAAAGAATTTTAATAATTCAATACATTGAATTATGCTTCAAGCTTTATTTAGCGTTATGCTTGTGAGATTTACAATACTGTATTTCTTTTTACCGAATGTTCCAGACAGTTGATATACTAGTACTTTTATATGTACTAGTAAAAAGTTGTCATGATTTCAATTTAATATCCACTCTATATCACATTAACTTTACTTTTCTTAGCACTAATGTTAACCCCCGTACTATACACGGACCAAAGAATTTTCAGCTAATGAATATAAATTGTAAATAATTAAAAAAATTATCATTATATACAATTTAAAAAAAAAAAAAAAAAAGAAGAATGGTCCTAATCCAAAAAATATAGTATTTCTTATTCAAAATAAAATTTAATACATTTGTAATTTGTGAGAAGAAACAAAAATTATTCAGACAGCTTAGACTTTTAATATACATAAATTTAAGAATTATGGAAATTTTCATTTTATTAAAAAGCCGAAATAGTTGAACGCACAATACTAAACAATACAATTTCAACGGTTACATGACCAAATTTCTCTGATGAAAGTGAGTTAGAGAAAGAGATTGGAAGGCATGAGAAATGAAGATAAAACATGATGTATTTATAGAGTGGAAAATAGAAATAAAAACAAAAAATTAAAATAAAAAATTACCAAATCATAGTCTAGGTGCCTGCAATGGCGGACTATAATTCGGACTATATATAGGGCGGTAGTGGCGGACGCAGAAAATATTTGTGGTAGGAGCTGCACAATATATACAATAATACATACTTCCTTCGTCAGTGAAGAATTATAATTTTATTTCCTTTTTGCTTAATCCATATATAATGATCTCATTTTACTCATTTATTATAATAAGTGAATTCACATTTCACTAACTCGTCTCAACACAATATACTATTCCCTAACTGAGTTGAATCGTATTCCTTTTTGAGATGTCCCAACTAAGTTGAGTCATTTCTCTTTTTTTGACAAAAAACAAATATCCAATCTCTTTTATTTTATTCCATCATCTACTTTATTTTCTCTTTATCTTTCATACTTTATTTTTCTCTCATACTTTTTAACACAATTTCTTAATCTCGTGCCCAAAACTTTTGACTCAACTTAATTTGAACGGAGAGAATACCATAAAAGTATAATTCATATTTCATACCCTTTCTTCATTCAGTTTTTATTATACACTCTTAAAATCTGGAGTCAAAGTAAGACAATTAATTGCGTTGAAGAATACATTTTTTTAGTATTGTGTACGCAAATACTACATATACTATTCCGGTTAAACAAAATACTAATCCAAAGTCCATATTATAAAATTAAAAATCCAAAATAAAAGTTGAAATTTAAAATTTTGTATATTAATAAATCTCATATTATAAAATAAAAAACAAATAAAAGCCCAAAAGTAACATTATTAGTGATTTTGAACCGAATGTATTAATTTGAAACAATAATCAAACTTTATGTGTGATGTATGCTAATTTAAAACATTAGTGAAATATTTTGTATGTAAGTTGTAATTTAACGCTCAGTATTAAAACCTTTAATCATTCATGGACTCGTAACTCTTGAAATTGCAACATATAGTTGTCAATGACTAAAAAAATGTCTTTAAAGAAATAGGCCGACATGAGCGAACAAGTACAAAAATAAAAGTTTTTTCACAATTGATATATTCGTTTTTTCCAAATTTAAATTCAATACATGAAAATATGCCTAAACATGAAAATATAAACTAAGACAAATTAAAAGAATACTTGAAATTTTTCCTCTTAAGTTAAAGTAACACAAAATTTATGATCTAATATCAAGAAAATAATATATGGTATGCGTTCATATTAATAAAAATGTTAGTGTGATGCAATATTGTTCTTCTTTTGATATTGATATTAATTTAGTTTTACTTTTTATCATTATTATTTGGTTTAGCCTAATTTTATTTCAATACATGATAATATAGTTACATATTCCAATATCTTGTAAAGTATAAAATAAAAATATGAATAATCAAAATCAACTCAATTCTAACTATATACTATGAATTTAATGACTTAGTAAAAAAACTTAAAAATTATATTTTCTCTCTTAAGTATAAGTAACACCAAGTGAATGATCTAGCGTCAAGAAACTAACACATAGCATGCGTTTTTATTAATAAAAATGTTCTTATGATAGTGATGCAATATTATTTTTTGTTTAATAATAATATTAATTTAGCTTCACTTTTTATAATTAATATTTGGTCTAGGTAAGTTCAAATTTAATATATACATATCTTAAAATTTTGGAAAGTTTAAAAGATAAAAATATGAGTAAATCAAAGTAAACTAATTCTATACACTTAATAACTTATTAAAAGATAATATAAAAAATATATATTATACAAAGTCTAAAAATTAGAAGTTCAAATTAAAAACTGTATAGAAAGATTGAGTACATAGTTTTATAGTACCACTATTTGAAATCTAAATTATACTCCAAAATTTAAAAGCCCATTAAATATTAAACAAAAGTCCAAACAATATACAATATAGTACAATAAAGTATCCTAAAAGTTAAAACCCTATTGCAACATGGCTCGACGCCTCCATTTCCCTCCCTGATCCTCCCTAATCGGCGGCGGAAATCATCTCACCGGCTAGAGCACCGCTCCTTCTTCCTCGCCGACTCTCTTTCCACACAGCCTCGCCGCTCGTATCGCCTGTCGCGCTGCCTTACACACCACGCCGTCGCCCCTTCCTCCCTCTTGGCGCTGCTCTGCCTTACTCGCCATGGCTGGCCGCCGCCTCAACACCCAGTTGTGCCTCCGCCGCCGGGGTCACCTTCGTGCTGAACACCAGCTCCAGCCAGATTGTCATTCCCCGACTCCGGCGGCGGCGTCATTCCCCGACTCCTGACGTACTCCGTACTCCAGATCCAGCTTCCCGCCGGATTCATTTAAAGATCGACTTCGGCGCTTTTCTCTTTCTCTCATTTTTCTTCTTCTCCAGCGTTTAAAGATCGGATCTTTAAATGAATCCGCCGCAGCCGTACTTCTCTCTCTCCTTCCTCTTCTTTTTCGTCTTCTCAACTTTCCTCCCCATCTCTCTCACTCCGGATACCTCATTTTCTCTCGGCCAGCCGCCACTGTCCCGTCCCCTCAGCCTCGCCACCACTGTCCCGTCTCCCTTAGCCTTGCCGCCCTCTCGTCGGCGCTGTCGCCGGATTCCAAGCATCTCGCAATGCTGCAATCAAGAATTCTCTCTCTCTAATATTTTCATTTTGTAAATATTTTGGAATACTCAAAATAAATAAAGTAAAGAATAAATGACACATCATCTATTACACATCAGCTTTCATTTTTCCTCCAAAAAGGACATTGAAGTCTTTTCACCAAACTATACCTTTAGATTAGTATAGATATAGATATAGATAGATATCACCTATACATTACTGCTCCTAATATTTTTTATTATTAAGTTAAAGACAAAATGGCTTGTAAATAAAAATATGTACATCCAAATGTATCTTCATAGGAGATTCGCTCGTTGTTATTGATAAACTTTTTTTAAATTACTCCATATATCGTGAATATTACATATAGATTAATACTTCATATATAAATATAGATCTAAATCAATATACAAAGTGTAAAAAATAAATATATAAATTTAAATACATCATGAAAAAAAATTTAATTTTATAATATATACTGAACAAAATACAATAAATTAAAAATCTAGATTAGAATTTAGACATAATAATAATAATAGAACTCAACATCTAAATTAAACTCTATTTATTTGAAAAGGATATATTATAAAATTCTCTACTACTATTATTTAAAATTCAAATTACACTAATAAAAATAATGAGCTACGAATATTATAAAACACTCCACTTAATCGATAGTCTTAGCAAATGGCCCAATTATAACAAAGGAGAAAAATAGAGCATCAAATAAGCCTGACCCAATAAATGCTATGGGCTGCAGAAATCGGGCCCAAATGATGTATATGGGCTTAGCTTCAATGACAAAATTGAGACACTCAAACGGGAGAATCAAAATCGAATCAATCAACTCGATCTTTTGAAACTTTTGGAAGAGCCTCAGCAAATTGTATCCATTCTTGTCTCAACTCATCGAAGCAGAGATAAGAGTCATAGAGACAGGCAACCTGTGCAACCCTTTTTGCAATTCTAAGCATTTTCTTTCGAAGTGGGACTTTCAGAAGCTGTTCCACCTGCGACATTCCAAAACATGAAGTTATGTCAACACGAGACATTCGAAATTGCAACGCACAAAAGGCATGAGAATTTGAAATGACCAAGTAATTTGCAATTGGCACATAATCTTTTATCTCAACATGTTGTTTCCAGTTGTTTTGGATTCCTGGTACGTGAGCCCTCCCCACAACATCAACGAATTGGATCACAGCCTTAATTTCCTCCCATGATTTCTGAAAAAAGGGAAGAACGAGTGACTAAAAAGTTCATATCTCAACAAAATTTCAATAAGATTGCGAAAAAAATGAAATATAATTCAAAATACGCAACATTACTGACCGGAGATTTGTGATCGGATCCGACCACATATACATCGCAGACGCCTCCTTTCGCGGCTGACTCGCACGTGAGCGTCACTACATTCTCCAGCGGCTGTTTCAGCTCATAATTGTTGTGATCGGACCGATTTCCGCTGCCGGAGAGGAAAGCAACCGCCTCGAATTGGCGGCGGAGGAGTACAGATTGATGAGGCGATTGGCCGATTTGAGACGATTCAATCCGTACATCTTTAGCTGCTCTGAGCTCTCCACAAGAGTAGGTTAAATTATAATGGAGGTGTTAACATGGTGATCAAAACACCACCATGTGACAATCATGCAACTGATGAAGTTAAGGAGGAAAGAATGAGATGCAATGTGATGGAGCCACATGTATCAGTTCCTACATGGAAAGATGTATTGTTGAGTGGCATGCCATCATTGGTCAAGAGCTCAAGAATCTCCAGCATGTGAGAATGCAGCAATTCTGTTGAAGAGCATTGTCGTCTAGTTTGACAGTGGTCAAACTTGGTTAGGCTATTAGGGTTTATAGCTAAGTTCTAGGACCTCTTAGCATGGTAATATAAATAGTGACAAAGTGTAATTGCAGCCACCACTTTCGAATTTAAACAAAACCACTTGCATATGTTATTTTTATCCTAAAGCAGTTATGTTCTCCCTTAGCTTTTCAATGCTCAGTGTCTTTACTGCCATTTTCATTAGTTACCATTCTTTAGTCGCTTATAATCTAGTATCTCAAGATTTCGGATATTTTCTAATCTATCACATTATTTATAAAATATTAATTTTATATTCAATCTTTCAAATTATTAACAATTCTATCAAGTCCAGAGAAGTAAATGATATGTCATGCCCAAAGCTTATATGAAATGGGTTACACAAATTTGTTTTCATTGGAATATTTTACATGTGTAAATACGTACACACATGAGCCTATACCATGATGTGTGATATGAATCTCATTGCTTAATTAAAGAATGACGAGTAGTTTGGCTCAGAAAATAAGGTGGAAACTTGAAACGACTGAAGGAATGATGTAAAGGGGAATTATCTAATTATTAAAACAATAAATCCGTGTGACTAAATTTTGTACAACCAAATTCTTGTTTATTTAATAAAAAAATAGATTTATTTATAAATTTAATTAAAATATTAGATACATATATATTACATTGGAAAGTGCTCTTATTAAAAGTGGGATGTCTCCTAAGAGACAAATGATAGATTACAGTATAATTATTAAAATGAAAAGACAAATGTACATAATTTGTACACGTAGAGTTCCATTATCTACAAATTCAGTTTTAAAGACCGAACTAGAGATCAAATTAAGACCATTCATTTTATTAATCTTATGATTAGGATTAATTTACAATTAATTTAATATTTTATTTAATAAAAACTTTTTATTTTAATTTTTTAAATTTTTTTAATCTATTTTTGTTAACAATTCAATGGAAATATGAGCCCATGAAATTTAGCAATTACTCCGGTCTCATATTACTTGAGCCGTTTATTTTTCGGCACGATATTTAAGAAAGTTGTGTTTAACGGATTAAATAATGTAAAATAAAGTAGATGAGAAAATAAAGCAAGAGAGAAAAGAAAAGATAAAGTAAAAGAAAGAATAAAATAAATGTAATTAGATATTTTATTTTTAGCCAAAAAGAGTAATGATTCAAGAAACTTAGGATAATCCAAAATGAAATACAAATCAAGTAACTTCGGATAAAGGAGTACTGATTGCTAAAGTGCCAAGAAAATTGTGAATGCCTTTAATTGGACAAAGCTTATTCCAAATTAAATCCAAAAATTATTTTTTTTAAAAAAGAAGAGAAATAGATTTGCGAGTCACAATAAAAACCTCATGAAAAATTGTGCCAAAAAGGGATTGTAACAAAAGTATGGTATACTATACGAAATTTTTATTTAGAGAAACTCATGAAAAAATGAACAAAAAATAAAATTAAGTAAAAATTTTCATCTAATACTATATTTCTTTGGAGCTTGTTAATAACTCATTCATGGCGCAACTTCTACTAATAGTTTAACAAAATAACTATTCAACTTTTATGGAATTGTCAAAAAATAGTACTCCTACTAAACATAGAATTTTTAAAAAGGTTTATAAATGTCGTTTGGTGATGATATCAGATATTGGAGCTACCAAGACAAATTTAATTAAATAGAATGACTATAAGTCTATAATAATAAAAATAATGAGTTACGAATAAAATAAAACCCTGTCCTGTAATCGAATATTTTATGGCCACTCTAACTAAATGCTCGAAGCTTTCATATATTTGATCACGAAGCCTAATGAAAGTTGAGTAAAACAACAGTACATTAATGAGCCCGGCCCTAATATGCTATGGGATGCGGAATTCGGGCCCAAAGGATGTATATCGACTTATGTGAAAACCACGCTATCAAGTATCAACCCACTCGATTATTTACAAGTTTTGGGATGAATTTAAAAATTTTAAAATAATAGAGAATGAAAGGTTAGACAAAATGGTTCATTGGCTTCTATTTTAATAATAATATATTTGCTTGGAGCTTGTAGTTATTAATACCGAAACTTCGGTGAATAGTTCAGCAAAATAACTACCAATTTTTATGAATATATAAAAAATTAGTAAAAATAAAATCATTTTATTGTTTGCTTGTTTTATGGAGTAATATTATTGACATAGTTAGATTTTACATGGTTTTAGAGGGTGGTTTTGTATGAATTTGAGCATATTTTGTCTATTATTAGACATGTTTATATCTACTTTTCTATTATGTTGGTATGTTGACCATTTTATTAAGAATGTGTAGAAAAATGTACAAAATATGTTGATGTGCATCAACCTTGGTTTGAGTCAATTTTACTGAAGATTTTGAAGTACAATCAGCCTCTAATTCATATCATTCTCTTCGTCTTCAAAAGCGCTTCACGTGGGTATCTTAAACGCCTCAATCGGAGTCCCGTAGAAGATGTTATGGCCGTTTTACGAACACTGCGCTGTCCAGAAAATCTCACGCGGCCGGGTGAATTATTACCCTATAATTCCACTCGACCGGGTAGCCTACTAAAGCTTACGAAATTCCAGAAACTTTCACCCGGTCTGGTGAATTTCCAGTGGATTAATTCCACCCGGCCGGGTCCGTCATTTTGGCGTTTTTCTTAGTGCAAACGCAATATTTAGAAAAGGAAATTAAGAAGGAAGAATTAGGTCAATTCTAGGCATTCCATACAAGCCGCCAAACACCCACTCTCTCTTTTTTAAGAACTCTTGGATGAAGATTGAAGATTCAAGCTTCAATTCCTCCGCCAATTGCAATTCGAATCATGATTTACATTGTTTTGCTTAGTTTCTTTTTCTTTTCTACCATGAACATGAGTAGCTAAACTTTTCATGAAGAATTCTAAGTGAAGATGCATTGATTCATAGTTTTAATCCGATTGACTTCGTTTTTATCTTGCTATTGCAATTGTTAGATTTATTCTTGTGCTTTTTCCTAACAATTGCTTGATCACCAATTGGGAGTGTAGGGTTTCTTAGAGTAATCGAGAGATGAAATATTTAACCTTGAAAGAAGAATAATTCACACATTAATTCAATAAAACTCGGGAGAGTTGAGGTTTCGAGTGAGATCTTTAATATAATCGAACTATTAGGAGTTAGGTCTAAGAATTGGAAGGGGACATCAATTATTCCACCTAATCGATGGTTTTCTCACCTCGGGAGGAGGTTTAATCCATATTTGTGATTGATTCAATAATTCTGGTGACTTTAAATGGTAAATCGGTTTCAATTGGGTTAGGCTATGAGTTGTGCATCGGATCCCTAAGTTCTGCATATTTCTCTATCATTTTCTACAACTTGCTTACTTGTTTTCTTGTTTAAGTGTTTTATTTCAATCTCTGAATTTATATGTTTTTAGTAGTTGCTAGTTTAAAACAAAAATTTTTTATCGTCTGGATAGAAGTTGAAATTTGTTCGTGGTACTTAGGTTTACACTTAATTATCTATGTGGAATACGATATACTATTGCTTGCTATTTGCTACAATAACTCCGTACACTTGCGGGTATTATTTGGGTAAAATAAAGTTGAGCCAATTATCTTCTTTTTTAATTATAAATAATGTCGTCTAATGATCTCAGATAGCAGGACAAATTTAATTAAATAAAATGACTATATCTAAAAAAGTCTATAATACTAATAAAATTAATGAGCTACGAATATTATAAAATCCCCCACTGAATCGATGGTTTTAGCAAATGGCCCAATTATAACAAAGGAGAAAAATAGAGCATCAAATAGGCCTGACCCAATAAATGTTATAGGCTGCAGAATTCAGGCAAAATGATGTATATGGGCTTTAGCTTCAATGGCAAAATTGAGACACTCAAACGGGATAATCGAAATCGAATCAATCCACTCGACCTTTTGGAACTTTAGGAAGAGCCTCAACAAATTGTATCCATCCTTGTCCCAACTCATCGAAGTAGAGATAAGAGCCATAGAGACAAGCAACCTGTGCAACTCTTGCTGCAATTCTAAGCATTTTCTTTTGAAGTGGGACATTCAGAAGCTGCTCCACCTGTGACATTCAAAACCATGAAGTTATGCCAAGACGATACTTTTGAAATTGCAACGTACAAAAGGCCAAAGAATTTGAAATGACAAAGTAATTTGCAAATGGCATAGAATCTTTACCTCAACATGTTGTTTCCAGTTATTTTGGATTCCTAATACGTGCACCTTCCCCACAACAGCAACGACTGACTTATGCTGACGTGCAGCTTCTAATAATTTGAAGGACATATATCTGTGTAGTGTACACCATATACTGAGAATGAACAAACATGCAATATTACAATGAGACGAAGAATTAAAAAACAAACTGGTCGCGCTCATGGATAACAATTTTTGAACCGCTAGGATCTTGCTTGGTCAGCTCACAAATCACTTGTTTCACCAAGTCAGCATCAACCTTCCCAGTCTTTTTTGCCTCCTCCACCTACATAAAGCAAAAGTGAGCCTTTTAACATTAGAAAGTAACATCACTTCTACAAGATAATAGTCTATGACTCCCTCCGTCCCCAAAAAATAGTTCATTTTACCTATTTTTGCCATTTGGTCTATCCCTAAAAATTAGTTCAGTTTCTGATTTGGGAAAAAATTCATCACACTACACTACTAATGAAGTGGGTCTCATTGTCCACTAACACTCCATCAACTACTTTTCTCTCATACTTCACCTATTTTGCATTACAACTCGTGTCGTCCCCTTAGTCTAATTTTAGGCGACGGATGAAGTATCTTTCCATATTTTACTCATTCCATCCCGAAAGAATAGTTTCCAATTACCATTTTTGGAAACATTTTCACCACACATTACAACAACTAATAAGGTTGGTCCCTATTTTAAGGCGACGGAGGGAGCATAAGGTAAATAAGAATACCTTCTCGGCGAGGTCTACTGGCAATGTAATGTATGAAAATGATCTTCTTTTGAATTTCAGGTAGAGTTGCCAAAGAGACGTGTCGGCCCAATGTCTCAAAGTTGTAATCTATCACCAAAAGAAAAAAAAATAGAAACTAAGAAGTGGTGTGCGGATGATTTTCTAGCCATAGGCAGTGAAAACTAAGAAGAAAATAGCTCACCTCTTCAAGTCTATCACCGAGTATAACCTTGGCACCATATTTTGTTGCTTTGATATATGCTGTACGAAAATCTCCACCGGGAGCTTTACCAGTTTCAATAAAACGCTAGAAAAAGACAGATTATTGATGTGTATCATAAAATATGTTTCTCCATTAAGTTAGCATAAATGAAAAAATGGATCATACCTTAGCAACATACCGTTTGCACAAAATTGAATAAATACTTTCATTTTCCTTCCACATTTGCACCATATCTTGCAAGGTTGGCATCTATAAACAATGCTCATTAGTGAAATAAGTTGACAGGTTTTACTAATGAGCATAGAAAGGAGTATCAAATTAAGGTATTAGAAAGATAGACAGGGGAAGTTAAGATCATTAGTTGAGACAGGTTGTTTGTGGAAAGTTTACAAATGTGGCCAAACAACTTGGACACTTATTCTGTTTGCTTTTTTCTCTTCCAGTTAGTTCATATTTCTTCATTTACGGTATTCTCTTGATCCGTTCATCAAACATCAAATATCTGAGATGTGAATTGTTAGATTGAGTTATTTCAAACCAAATAAAAGCATTGAATTCAAAATCACTTCTAACTAATTTTAAGCACCAAATACAGTTGATTCTACAGAAACAAAAAGCAAATACAAATATGAGCAACCAACCTTTTTATCAGGTGTAAGAAAATGACGGCGACTAGCGCACAGCTCCACAAAAACAGCCTTCAGGAGATATATACACAAATCATTGGAATAATCATAAAATATAAAAAAATAAAAATAAAAATGAAGCACCTCTGGTTTTACGAATTGGATCACCGCCTTAATTTCCGCCCATGATTTCTGAAAAAAAGGAAGAACGAGTGACTAAAAAGGTCATATCTCAACAAAATTTCAATACGATTTGGAAAAAATGAGATGCCTCGAATTCAGAGAAAAATAATTCAAAATACGCAACATTACTCACCGGGCAATTGTGATCGGATCCGACCACATATACATCGCAGACGCCTCCTTCCGCGGCTGACTCGCACGTGAGCGTCACTACATTCTCCAGCGGCTGCGGCACCTTCTTCCGCCGTTTCCGCTCATAATTGTTGTGACGGTCGCTAATCTGACCGATTTTCGCTGCCGCTGCCGGAGAGGAAACAATCGCCTCGAATTGGCGGCGGCGGAGTACAGATTGATGAGGCGATTGGCCGATTTGAGACGATTCAATCCGTACATCATTAGCTCTAAGCTCTCTCCACGAGAGTAGTAGGTTAATTTTCACGCGTGACGTGACCATAATATGATACTTTTAGAGCATCCACGGGGCACTTTTTTGTGGACAATTTTTTTTTTTTTTTTTATAGCCATTTTTAATTTGTCACGGCCACAAAAAAAAAAGTGTCCGCAGCAATAGTGGGCACTTTTTTTAGCCACATTTCACTTTATTTTATTTATTGTATATTTTAATTCAATTACAATTAAAATTATCGGACTAAAAATAATTAGAGAAAAACGGCTAGTGCAATAAAATTAAAATTTTTAGAGATAGAAAATTTGGATAGAAAGTGAAATGGGTGTGAAGATGTATGTGGAAAGAAGATGAAAATGGGAGGAATATTTATAAAAAAACCATTACAAATTCAATATTTAAAAAAAATAAATTAAATAAAATTAAATCGGCGACCGCCGCGCCGGTTTCGCCGCACAATAGATAGGCGCGGCAGCCGCCGCGCTTCTCTCTCCAGCGGCTCGTCCTCGCCGCATTCGGGGCGATTGCCCTTCCGCCCCAGCAAATCCGTCCGCCTCCGGGGCGGACGCGTCCTCCGCTATAGCCCGCCGCGGCTAAGCCGCAAACGGGGCGGCCGGCCGGCCGCATAGTGGATGCTCTTATAATCCAGTATCTAAAGATTTCGGATATTTAATAATCTATCACATTATTTATAAAATATTAGTAGTAATTTAAATTTAATATTTCAAAATTTTATCAAATTTACATTTAGTTCAATTTAGAGAAGTAATGATGATATGTCATGCCCAAAGCTCATATGAAGTGGGTTACACAAATTTGTTTTCATTGGAATATTTTACATGAGTAAATACCAGTGTTTTAAAAACCGGACCGGACCGGCCGGTTCGACCGGTTCGGTGATCCGGTCCGGTTCTCTCTATAAAACCGCCTGCATGTTGAGCCGCCGCGAATCGTCGAAATCGGCCGGTCGAATCGGTCTAGCCGGGAACCGGTTTAATTCATTGTTTAAAATTTTTGTAAAATAAGTGCTTTTGGTGGGGGTCGAACTCATGACCTCTTGGTCAAAAGACCAAGTCCATTACCACTCCACCACAAGCATTTCTTGTTAATAACATGAACATTAGTTATTATTATATTAAAATAATTTTTTTTATTTACTCAAACTAATATTTAAGTTTAAATTTATATTATAGTGAGTAGGTATTAATATGATAATATATTTATCATCTAAAATTTACTCTTTTTTACTAAAATTAACTATTATTTGTATAATATAGATACTTATGTAAATATAAGTACTTATACCTAAGGTTTATAATAAATTATTTACTATATAGTATATATTCGTCAAAACTAATTAATCATTAATATCCATTTATATATTATATCATATAATTTTTTTGAATTATTGTAAATTATCTTTTTTTATATCTAAAATATTAAAAAATTTATCCATACTAACTTGTAATTTGTACATTTAATTATATTTATTAATAAAAAATTTATAAATTATATCATTCATTGAAATTGAATATATTTTATATATTATATATAATTTGTAACAGTAAAACGGTTCGACCAGTGATTGAACCGGTTGGACCGGTTGAACCGTGAACCAGTAGCCTTGCCGGTTCACTGGCCGGTCCGGTTTTTAAAACATTGGTAAATACATACACACATGAGCCCGAATGGCTAATTTTAGTGTCTCTAAAACAGGCTAAAATTCACTTTTTCGATCTAACTGAAAAAAAAAAAAAAATTGGCTTTTTAAACCAAAACCTTTCCCCGAATTCCGGTTTTCCCAATGAACTATGAGATTTATTTTTAAAACCACGAACTTTCATTTCGTTAGGATTTTCACCGGCGGGTCAACGACGAAACCCGGATTGTCTACATGTCAATTTTAGTCATATATATCACTAAATTGATTACTTGGATCCTATTTGGCACAATAATACATACAATCACAATTATTACATAACAAATGACAACTTTTGAATAAACAAAACACAACTTTAACATTTCGAATTATGCTATTCGGGTCAGAAATGTGCTATTAGGGTCGGGTTGGGAAAATCCTAACGAAATGAAAGTTTGTGGTTTTAAAAATAAATCTCATAGTTTATGGAAAAAACTGAAATACCGGGAAAGATTTTGGTTTAAAAAGCCAAAAACCTTAAAAAAATTGGGGTGGGATGCTAGGAATCTAGGATTATGAATTTAAAATCATCCACTTACAATATTAATTAAATTCATCATCCATGTTGCCATCATTTTGTCATCCAACACCAACAGAGCCCCAAATTGATTAACTATTCTCTCCATATTTAATTCATAAAATGATGTTTTTCAATGTGTCACGCCCTTTTCAAATTTAACTCATGCTACTAATATTCAACTCATATGCATAAATGGCGTGTAGGGACGTCAATGTATCCCGCAACTCGTGGGTCAGCCCGAATAGCCCGCCAAATTTACAGGGTTAGGGCTGAAAATTTCTAGCCCGATAAAATTACAGCCCGGTTAGCCCGCACCCGATTAACCCGCAACTCGTTAGGGCCAGGCTCGAAATCCCAATAAAATTTCTATCATTCTATTTGTTTGACTCTAATTTGACACTTCATTGGTTATTTTATAATATAGATTACTAAAAAAATAACTTTCAGTTTTAAATATTAAATATATTAATTATATATTAAATTTTTATTAACATAATAATAGATATATAAATTAGAAACATCAAATTCACTGAAAAATATTTAAATTTCTAAAACATGCTTTAAAATTTCTTGATGTTTATGTTTTATTTTGCATAAATCTCTAAATATTAGTATTTGATCATGTTTATGTTTGAGTTTAAGCATATATCTCAAATTTATCATAATTAAATATTTTACATTTTTATAAATATAACTAATTTTCATCATTATTTATTGGATTGAACGCGTGTTAATTTTATCGGTAGCAACCCGATTAGCCCGCTGGGCTAGCCCGAAACCCGAGTTTTTAGGGTTAGGGTTGAACTTTTATAACCCGAAAAATCACAGCCCGATTAGTCCGCACCCGATTAACCCGCAACCCGAATAGGGTTGGCCCGAAACCCGGTGGGCTGGCCCGATTGACATCTCTAATGGCGCGAGTAGTGGAATGTGATCATGGGGGCCCCTTGGCTTTTTTTACTCTCTCCTCGTTATCTCACTGAACAAGATTGCATAAAATCCCGTGTCGGAAACCAAATATTGCATATTTATTAGGATGGAGGGAATTAGGATGGAGGGAGTATTATAAAATTAATAATTTACAAATATTACTATGATATATTAAAAAATACTACTACTATAAAAGATTGGAATATAAACTATAAATAATACACCTACAATAATATGTGTAGAAGTGGTTTATGTAGAATTAACTGAATTTGGTGGTTGAAATTAGTTAGATGTGGTTTTGAATTCAGATTTATGTGTGTATTGAGAATTAACTGGGCCGATGAAGAGATCAGGCATGGATGTTTAAAGGATTTAGGAATAAAGGGATGGAATTCTAACTCAATTAGGTAGTAGAGCGGAGCACAAGAGGTGCTCGATGAAAGGATCACTAGAATACTGTAATTGAAGAAAAATGATCTCAAAGTATTCGATAAAATGACTGAAAGAGAAAAAAGCAAACAGAATAAGTGCCAAATTGTTGATCTCTCGAATGATGGTAGATATTATTACTATTTTACATTAAACTATTAGTATTATTATAATTTTACATTAAATTAGTAACTAATTAATATAGCCTTAATAAAAATTTAACGTTGTAAATTATATCCATAACGATATAAAGAGTTGAATATTTTTAGTTAGGTGTTTCAACCTTAAAATGAGTATAAAATTATTTAATAAAATATATTCAATTGATTTAATTATTTTAAATAATTAATTTAGTTAGGCATTTTATTTTTTATTTATATTATGAATGTAATTAGATACACGTATAAAACACTAAAAAGCAAGACGAAAAAGAAGAGAAAAGAAAAAGAAGGAAGAAAAAGAAGAAGGAAGAAGAAACATAAAGTAAGAAGAAAAAAAAAGAAACGAGTATAATATACTAAAAAGAAATAAGAAAATGAAGAAAAAAAATAAGAAGAAACTAAAAAAGAAATAAGAAATAAAAAAATAATAATTACTAGTACTATTTAATTTGAATTTTCAAAAATATCTTCTATAAAAAAAATCACATGCTAGTTGGTACAAGTTATTTTTGTTATAGGTACCAAATATAATATTAAATGCTAGTTGGTACATCAAGTTATTTTTGTTATAGGTACCAAAAATAATATTAAATAAAGATAAAATTTGATAACATCTACGTAATTTCCTCGTTAAATTAAACTATAAGGGCACGTGTGACAGCTCCATTAATAAGTTAACCCACTACTCTTGTGGAGAGAACTCAATGCAGCTAAAGATGTACGGATTGAATCGTCTCAAATCGGCCAATCGCCTCATCAATCTGTACTCCTCCGCCGCCAATTCGAGGTGATTGCTTTCCTCTCCGGCAACGGCAGCGGAAATCGGTCCGATTAGCGACCGTCACAACAATTATGAGCTGAAACGGCGGAAGAAGGTACCGCAGCCGCTGGAGAATGTAGTGACGCTAACGTGCGAGTCAGCTGCTGTTGGAGGCGTCTGCGATGTATATATGATCGGATCCGATCACGAATCTCCGGTGAGTAATGTTGCGTATTTTGTTACTGAATTCGAGGCATCTCATTTTTTTCCCAATCGTATTGAAATTTTGTTGAGAGATGAACTTTTTAGTCCCTCGTTCTTCCTTTTTTTTTTTGCAGAAATCATGGGCAGAAATTAAGGCTGTGATCCAATTCGTGAAACCAGAGGTGCTTTACTTTGTTATTTTATTTGATGAAGTACCATTTTATGATTATTATTATACTCCGTCTGTATATAGTTGGAGCTGTTTCATTGATCTGTCTGGCAGGCTGTTTTTTTTTTGGAGCTGTGCGCTAGTCGCCGTCATATTCTTACGCATGATAAAATTGAGGTTAGTTGCTCGTATTTGTGTTTGTTTTTTGGTTTTTGTAGAATCATTTGAATTTGGTGCCAGAAATTAGTTAGAAGTGGCTTTGAATTCAGTGCTATTATTTGGTTGCTGTGGTGTTAGGAGTAAAGGGCTGGAAGGCAGTAGAGCAAAGCACAGATATTCGATGAATGGATCAAGAGAATTAAGTGTACAAGTTATTGTTTTCTCATAAGAGATATCTACTACAGCATTCATCATCTATCGCAACTCTAAAACAAATCTGATAAACAAATAGTACTAGTGTAGAAATGGTCAATTCCTACTTATGAACTGAAGATCAGGATAACAGCTCGACCGCCCACATCATCGTGATGTTGTAGGCCACATTGTATACTTATGAACTAATGATCTTAACTTCCCTTGATTTATTACTCTTTTTTATGCTCTTTAGTAGAACCTGTCAACTTAATTCACTAATAAGCATTGTTTACTTACAGATGCCGACTTTGCAAGATATGGTGCATATGTGGGAGAAATATGAAAGTCTTTATTCAATTCTATTCAAGCGGTATGTTGCTCAGGTATGATTCAATTTTTCATTTATGCTAACTTGATAGAGAAACATCTTTTATGATACATATCCATAATCTCTCTTTTTCTAGCTCTTTATTAAATATAAATATGAGCATGTGCCCGGTGGAGATTTTCTTACGGCATATATCGAAGCAACAAAATATGGTGCCAAGGTCATACTTGGTGATAGACCTGTAGAGGTGAGCTATTTCTCTTCTTTTGTTATCCCTTTCCACTACTTATAGCTAGAAAATCATCCGCACATCACTTCTTAGTTTCTAGTAGTTTTTTTTCTTTTGGTGTTAGATTACAACTTTGAGACATTGGGCCAACACGTCTCTTTGGCAAACCTACATGAAATATAAAAGACCACACATGATGTTGCCAGAAGACCTCGCCAAGAAGGTAAACTTATTTACTTTATGCTCCCTCCATCGCCTAAAAGTAGGGACCAACCTTATTAGTTGCATAATGTGTGGTGAAAATGTTTCCAAAAATAGAAAGAGGACTAATTTTGTGGGACGAACTAAAATGGTAAAAAGGAAACTATTTTTTCGGGATGGAATAAGTAAAATATTGGAAGATACTTCATCTGTTGCCTAAAATTAGACTAAGGGGACGACACAGAGTTGTAATGCCAAACAGGTGAAGTATGAGAGAAAAGTAGTTGATGTAGTATTAGTGGACAATGAGACTCACTTCATTAGTGTGTAGTGTGATGAATTTTTTTTCAAATCAGAAACTGAACTAATTTTGAGGGACGGACCAAATGGCAAAAATAGGTAAAATGAACTATTTTTGGGGTTGGAGGGAGTCATAGACTATTATCTTGTAGAGGTGATGTTACTTTCTAATGTTAAAAGGCTCACTTTTGCTTCATGTAGGTGAAGGAGGCACAAAAGACTGGGAAGGTTGATGCGGACACGGTGAAACAAGTGATTTGTGAGATGACCAAGCAAGATCCTATCGGCTCAAAAATTATTATCCATGAGCGCGACCAGTTAGGTTTTTTTTTTAAAAAAAAAAAAAAATCTTCATCTCATTGTAATATTGCATGTTTGTTCATTCTCAATATATGGTGTACACTGTACAGATATATGTCCTTCAAATTACTAGAAGTCGCACGTCAGCATAAGTCAGTCGTTGCTGTTGTGGGGCGGGGTCACGTACCAGGAATCCAAAACAACTGGAAACAACATGTTGAGGTAAAGATTCTGTGCCATTTGCAAATTACTTTGTCATTTCAAATTCTCTGGCCTTTTGTACGTTGCAATTTTGAATGTATTGTCTTGGCATAACTTCATGTTTTTGAATGTCGCAGGTGGAGCAGCTTCTGAACGTCCCACTTCGAAAGAAAATGCTTAGAATTGCAACAAGAGTTGCACAGGTTGCCTGTCTCTATGGCACTTATCTCTACTTCGATGAGTTGAAACAAGGTTGCTTGTCTCTATAGCACTTATCTCTAGTTCGATGAGTTGAAACAAGGATGGATACAATTTTTTATAATTAAAAGATGAAGAAATTATTATAAACAAGCAAATGTTATAAGGGTTATATTTTTACTGCTTCGTCGTCCATTTTCTAGAAATAGAAACTCTTTATATTTTTATTTGTTTCGTTTGAGTGTTTCAATTTTATTACTTAAGCTAAGCCCAGGTATGTAATTTGGGCCCGAATTCTGCAGCCCATAACCTTTACTGGGTCGGGCCTGTTTGATGCTCTATTTTTCTCTTCATTTTTAATTGGGCCTTCCGGAGCAAATACTCCATATAATTGCTCAGACTATTCTCTAAAACTATCGATTAGAGTGGAGAGTTTTAATTAGATTCATAATTAAGTAACTAATTTTGGTCAAAACACATTTGACCGTTAAAGTTAACGAAAATGTTAATATTGGACCAAAAATATATTTTTTGAGACCAAAAGGTAATACAAGGATCAAAAATATTTTTAGAGAAAATATATGGGATTAAATTTGTACTTTAGCCTAAATTGAATGACTATAATGATAAAAATAATGAGCTACTTATATAATAGAATCCCTGTACTCTAATAAATCGATTATTTTGTGGCCACCTAACAAAGGGCCCGACTTTCATATATTTGCTCTCAAAGCCCAATTATTATTAGAAAAGTATAACTTTAAACGGCCTGGTCCGATATATATGCATCTACTTTTGGGCCCAAATGATGTATATGGGCCTACTTGCCATTGAAATAATAATACTATTAACAACAATTTATACAATTAGTAAAACCTATCATTCTTATATTTCTAGAGGAGAATTAGGCTCAATTTTAATTTGCTAATATCGACACATTTTCAATTAGTGATTACATATTAAATCACTCATGGTCCTTTTGCAAGGATCATTCGCTTAGGATGTGTAGAATTTGTAGTATTGGAGCTCTCAATGGGGCTGTCTTTCTCCAATGGGCTCGACTCATGGAGTCACGGGATGGGGTCCAGTCCCAGGAGTCGAGCCACTACTCATGGAGTAGAGCTCGGGACACTGGTTTGCCTCGTGCTTTCTCTCTCATCCGCTAAAAAAATTATCAAAAGAGCACAAGGGGAGAGTGCGTTGTGGGATTAGTTAACAAACAAATCCGGCAATGCAACTCTCCCCATACACGGTGGATGAGACGAACACGATGGCTAAAGTGTAGTTGGCCTCATCTAATGGATCGGGCCAAATGAGAAATTCACAAAATCTTGGACAAACTAATGATAAGAGGTCTTGAATGTGAAATCAAGATGGAAAAAAGTAGTGTAGTGTCATGGAAAAAAAAGCAAAAAGAGGATTTGAATTATTTTTTGGTGGGGTTGGCTTTTGAGTTTGAATTGGGTGGAATATTAGTAGCCAAGTTGATGGAGAAAGAAAAAGTGTGGTGCTTCCCACGTCTAGTCCCTCTCCAATTTGGGTTGGATAATTAATTTGTTTTGGTAATGACTATAAATATTTTAAATTTCAAATTTTGAGATCTCTAAAAATAAATTTCATTTGTTTTGTTGAGATAATAATGGCTTTTGCACCACAAATCTTACAAAATAGTGAAAATTCGACGAAGTCATATACACAAACAATAATTTAGCTTGATAGGGGCTTAAGTCCCTCGTTGCTTCTCTATGCGTCACCACTGTCTCCCATTGCTACTTTTGGTGGCCAATTTGTATTCTTGATTCTTGACTTGGTCCAATGTCTACCTAGTGTTTGCAGATTTTTTGTAAGAGAATATGTATAGTTTCTTGGCTTTTGTGGGGAAAGATGAGATGTATAGTTGAGGAGTATAGGGTCCATAAAATTGTTCAATTTTGGAGGCTATAACTTTTTTCCTTTTATCTCTATCATCTTTCAATTTCACCAGTAATATGAGTTTGAATCTCTACTTTTACATGGAATTGAGAATGTTTTTAATGTTCATCTTTTTAAATTTTAATGGAAAATTTTCCTTCATTATGCCATGAACATGATTTGTTGATACATGACTCACATATTACTTCCATCAGCGCAAGTTGACATCACATGCCTCACTAGTAGAGTTTGTGCCATCAAAATGTGTTTCCAGAAATCAGAAGTATATTGAAAATCTTCTTTTTTTTAACACGTTAAAAATTATGACATTATGAATTTATAGTAACGTTTCAAAAATGACATTTTTTTATAATAACTACTACTATCTTCGTTCGATGATAATATGCACTCTTTTTTTTTTCACCATAAATGGTAAGTAGGTCTCACTTTCCAATAAATCACTTCACTCACATTTTATTATAAAACCAATATAAAAAAAGTGAATCCCACATTTTACTAATTTTTCCAACTAACCTTTTTTTTTACATTTTTTAAAACTTGTTGCCCACGCCCCTCCAAGAGTGACAATTAAGTTGGAACGGAGGGAGTAGTGATTAGATATTTAATTTTTTATCAGAAAAATAATAAATTAACTTTATATAAAAGAATACAACTCAATTTAGTTGAGACACGGTAACTAAATACTAGTACTACCTACCAGATTTTCTTCTTTTTTGAAATAAAAAAATTATCGTCCAATGATGATCTCAGATAATGGTGTTACTAGGACAATTTAATAAATAGAATGAGTATAAGTCAATAAATAAATAGATAATAAAAATAAAAATAAAAATAAAAATAATGAGCTAAGAATATAATAAAACCCTCTACTCTAATCGATTAATTTATGGTCCCTCTAAAAATTGGTCCGAGTTTTCATATATTTGCTACGATGGCCCGCCCAACCCGATAAATGTTATGGGCTGCAGAATTCGGGCCCAAATGATGTAGAGTTTAAATTCCAGAATTATAATTGATGGCCTAAACTTATACCATCTTCTTGATGCAGAGATAAGTGCCATAGATACCAGCAACCTGTGCAACTCTTGCTGCAATGTTGAAATTATTAACTCAACTTCTTCACATCTAAGGAATGGTGATGAAGGTGCTGCATCAGCACCTTATCATAGTAGTGTAATCTTTGGAATACTTCATGGTCACGAGGATGCCACAACCTATCTACCTCGTTAACATCTATTAGGCGGTGGAACTGTTGGATTACATTTGATGTATTCCTAATTAAGCTAATGAAGCCCCGTAGTGAAGATGTGTATAGTAGCTAGCACTATTTTATTATATTTGAATCTCTATAAATAGGGGTAGTAGAAGTTCAATGTAATCATATCAATCATAAGAAAAAGAATTGAGAGAGTTAAAAGAGCCGTAGCTCATAGTTAGATAGAGAGAGAAAGTACACGCAGAAGCACTTTTGTTGTGTATTTTATAATTCTTTTGGGAGAAGTCTATAAATACTTATCTTCCATATTTCATTCTTGTTGAGTGCTACTTTGTTTTGTGTCAAATATCCAACAAATCTGGTATCCAGAGCCACTCGATCCTACCTATGGCGGCAACGTTGAACATGGTTCAACCCCAAATTCCCAAATTAGAGAAACGCAATTATGGAAATTGGAGTATTCAGATGCGAGTCTTGTTGCAATCACAAGAGTTGTGGGATATTGCTCAAGACGACTACACCGAACCTGCCTCCCAAGAAGCTGAAGATGCCCTGACGAACAAGAACGCACTCAAAAATGCAAGGAAATGAGACAAGAAGGCATTGTTCAATATCTATCAAGGTATTTATGAAACCACGTTCGAGAAAGTAAGTGCAGCCACCACGTCAAGCCTGGGAGATTCTGAAGAATACTTTCACCGGCGCTGATAAGGCGATACGAGTTCGACTGCAGATCCTACGTGGCGAGTTCGAAAGTTTGGCCATGTCTGAAACGGAGTGCATTTCACACTACTTCACAAGAACATTAGTTATTGTAAATCAAATGAAAAGACAAGGGGAGAACATCGATGACGTTCGTGTTATTGAGAAAATTCTTCGTCCTTTAACATCAAAGTTTGAGCATGTCTTGCAGCTATCGAAGAATCAAAAGATCTCAACACCATGGCAATCGACTAACTGCAGAGCAGCTTGGAAGTCCACAAGCAACGCATGAAGAAAAAGGCAACTACATCACTTGAGCATATGCTACAAGCGAAGATGTTAATCCAAGAAGATAATAAGTCTAAGCCCAGGACATCGCGTGGTGGATACAACCGAGGCCGATGCCGAGGTCGAGGCTATCGTGGCGCGAGGAGGACGCGGCCAGAATTACCAGTATGAAGGAGGAAGTGGACAGAATTACCAAAATCAAGGAGGACGAGGCCAAAATTATCAAAACAATGGAGGACATCAAAATTCCACCTATCGAAGCAGAGGTCAAAATTTTTATGGACAACGAGGACAAGGAAGAGGACAATACAGTGGCGGTTATTCTCAAACCTACAATCAACCAGCGTTTGATAAATCAAATGTTGAGTGTTATACCTTTCACGAACTTGGGCATTACAGTTATGTGTATCCAATAGCCGGAAATACCAGGACCAATCAACAAGTCAATTATGCCGAAGGTGGAGATGATGATGAGTAGGTAATTTCAACCTCTTTTTTTAGTCATAAAGGAGTTGAGGGTGATCAGTGCAGCACATGGTACTTGGATACTGGAGCTAGTAACCACATGTGTGGGAACAAGGAACTCTTCGTGGAGCTGAAGGAGACATCTTATGGGGATGTTATATTTGGAGATTCCTCAAAAGTTGCGGTGCAAGGAAAAGGTAATATCTTGATTAAGCTGAAGAATGGAAATCATGGTTTTATATATGACGTCTATTATGTTCCTGCCATGAAAAGTAATATTTTGAGCCTTGGTCAATTGTTGGAGAAGGGGTTTGATGTTAGTATAAAGAATTCTTATCTTGCTATCAATGATGCTAGTGGTAATTTGGTCGCCGGTGTGAAGTGATGCACTTTTTATTTGCACTATAAATACCTGCAAGTATACAGAGTAGATATAGTATAGCAAAAGGTTAGTACCGGGTATCGAACACGGGGAAGATGTACACAAAGTGTCTATCTTCTACTAGAACTCAATTACTATCTGGAGAAACAAGAATTTTTGGAAACTTTTGAAAACAGTAAATATTAAAAACAGTAAACAACTAAATGCAAGCAAATCACAGAGAGAAAAGTATAGAGATAAGCGGAATTCCAGGGATGTGCTTTCGCTTTTATGGTTATACAAATTCCAAACTACAATACCCTAGCACAGTTAATACTTTGAAAGGACGAGTCACCTAGCTTATGCTCATGCGATACAAACGTTGATTACTAACATTAGGGTTGTCAATCCTAACACGTAACTCCAAAAAGCTCCTAAGACCCTTGAAAAGTCCTCACTCTCAATTAACAGTGCCGTTTTAAAGGAAGCTAACTGTAGTGTCTACTAAGTGGATCTAACTCGCTAGAACTCTGTCACAGTTATGAAGCAAGTTGTATTGAATCATACATAATTGTGTCACTCAATTATGAAGCATCATGATTAACTTAGGGAAGAAACAAAGTAAAAACAAAACGGATATTAAATAGAAAACGGAATTGTATAACCAAAGTTGCTACTAACACATCCCTAGAATCCTATGAGTTTAGTTACACATGACTGAATAAACTAAAAACATAGATTGAAGGGAAAACAATTTGAACATAAAACTAAAGCAAATAAAACCCGTAGGTTGAATCCTTGTCGTTCTTGATGTTCTTGAAATCCTTCTCCAACTCCTTGCACAATTGAAGTACTCTAGCTTTTGATCTCTATGAATGTTGCAAGTAGTCACTCTCTTTCTCTATGAATGTGTTCTTGTTGTGTGAAAAACTCCTTTTGATGAAGCTTGAGGTCCTATTTATAGGGGAAGATTATTCCTCATCATAGAAGGAAAAGATCTTTAAAGTTTGGTAAATCTTGGAGCAAATCTAGGGCTGGTCGGATTCGCCGCCTTTCTCCGGCGGGCCGCCGCACCTTGGCCGGCGGTCGCCGCGTTGGAGTCCAGAGACTCTGACCCTTCGGTGGCGGACCGCCACATGTCCTCCGGCGGTCGCCGGGCGAGACTCTTCTCCTAGCGTAAATTTCCGAGGCGGGCCGCCACATAGTTCTGACCGCCGGGCGCCGGCGGTCGCCGTACAACTTCGCGGCGGTCGCTGGTCGCCGTCTGACTCCAGATTTCCAGACTATGCGTTTTTACTCCCCTTTTCGGCTCAAATATGCACATTTCTCACAAAACACGTCAAAATACCAAAATGTATAGAATATGCAAATAATGGACATGTAGAGTGATTTTGATAACAAAAACGGACCAAATAATGGCCTTAAAACAGTGCAAAATCCGGGCGTATCAACTCCCCAAACTTACATTTTTGTTTGTCCTCGAACAAAACACTAAAGACACAAGAATAGACGCACGGAATGCACAAGGACTAGACGTCATAATTGCCTCAAAAGATGAAAGAATAGATTAAGCATGGATTAACACAATCAAATCAAGCAAGGCTTAATAGTGCACTTTCATTACTAACTCGTGGAACACCTTGAATTCAAGCACTCACATGTGGCAAACTTCCAAAGATGGGAAGTGTTCTTTCTCTCACTCTCAAAGTGTATAAAGGTAAAGTGTAAATCACTCAAATCATGCATCATGCAAAGTTTACCATAGGCTTGCTCAAAGTCTAATCCCTCCTCTACTCAATGTGATTAAGCATCAAAAGTCCGAAAGGTCTTTCTTTTCGGTTGTAACGTAGGCTCTTTGGTAGGTGAGGAATATTTGGCTAAAAAGTGACTCAAATATAAAAATATCCCAAGTAGAGTTAAGATGACTCCACTTTTCTAAAACTTAAGGCACTTCTAACACTTTATTTTTCTCCTTCAATTTACTTTCAATCCTTTGATTTTATTTTCTTTTCACAACCTTTCACACATTTTTTTTTTTTTTTTACACATCCTTTCTTTTTTTTTCCTAAGATCAAGCACATATTTGGAATTTTTCTCAATTTCACAACTTGTACTTTCTTAATATTAAGCACACTACTTTTTATACTTTCCTCCTTATCTCTCCAATTCCTTTACAAAAGAAGATAACAAAAACTATACTAACCCAAGGAATTGTCCCCCCATTTATTTTGGCTTCCAAAGAAAAGGCTCAAAGGCTCAAAATTGGCTCCAAAGGAAAAATTTGAGAGGGTCGAAAATTTTGGATATAAAAGTAGCTAAGAAAAGACGGCCTAACATCCTCCTAAATCAACTTAAACACTATGTAAACTTAGGCAGACTAGGAGCAAGTTCTAGAAACATATACATGCATACAGATAAATCACACAAGAAAGAATTTAAGGCTCAAATCTCACAAGGTAAAAGCACGATTCAAGGCGAACAAGCAATTCACTAATTATGCACCTTTTCACCCAACCATCATATCAAAACGTTAAGCCACACTTAAACATAGATGGAATATAATATCATTGGCAACTCGGTCTAATGTGTCCCTAAGCATGCGTGTGTCTAAGTTCTTCATGTTATGTTCATGACATGGATTCAAGAAAATATTTTTAGAACACAAAAATCTCCTACGGGTTTTTGGAAAATTAAAGCAAAAACAAACTAACAACAAAAAGAAAACCCTAAACTCACGGTCCACCACTTCATCCCCCCAAACTTATTTACAACAAAGTGTAAAATAAGTTTGTAGAGTCGGTAGGGACGTGAGTATACTACTGAAAAAAAAACGTACCCTGAAAAATTTCGCGTAGAGGTTGAGCGGGGCGAAAATTCGAAGAATTTCGAAAAATCGAGCTGGAAAATTGTGCCCAGGTGGCGGTCCGCCGCAGCTGTTCGGCGGTCGCCGCACGTCAAAGATGCTTTCCAGCGTTCAGGTGGCGGACCGCCGCAGAGCTTGCGGCGGTCGCCACGGAGAGGTCAGAATCTGCGAAAATTTTTGCAAAGCACAAAATTAAACCAAAACCAAAAATACTTAAAATTAAAGCAAAAATTGTTGGGTTGCCTCCCAACAAGCGCTCCTTTAGAGTCATTAGCTTGACTTTTACCCCCCTTTTTCACTCCTTGGGTGGCTCTTCGAGACCAACCTCTTCATCTAACACTTTGTCTGCACTGTAATACTTCTTAACACGGTGACCATTTGCTTGAAACAACTGTCCATCCGGGGCTAGTAACTCAACTGTTCCACTATCATAGATTTTCTTGATTATGTATGGACCAGTCCACTTGGACGTCAACTTCCCGGGAAATAAAGATAGTCTCGAGTTATGCAACAAAACCACATCCCCCAAGGTGAGCTCTCTTGGACTGATCATCCTATCATGATAAGCCTTCATTCGCTCCTTGTAGATGGATGAACTATCATAAGCCTCCATTCGAAATTCGTCCATCTCGTTAAGAAAAAGACGTCTTTCCTCACCGGCCTTTTGAAAATCTTGATTCAACTTCTTGATTGCCCAATACGACCTGTATTCCAACTCAAGAGGCAAATGGCATGACTTTCCAAACACAAGTTGATAAGGAGACATACCTATGGGACCCTTGTAGGCAGTGCGGTAAGCCCATAACGCATCTTCCAACCGAAGTGCCCAATCTTTTCTGTTCACACTCACCGTCTTTTGAAGAACCGACTTGATCTCTCTGTTTGCTAATTCCGTTTGTCCATTCGCCTGCGGATGGTATGGAGAAGTGACCCTATGCTTGACTCCATATTTGTCCAACACGTTGTCTAACCATCTATTGTTGAAGTGAGATCCTCCATCACTAATGAGGGCACGAGGAGTACCAAACCTGCAAAAAATATTCTTTCTAACAAAAGCAGTAACCACTTTAGAATCGTTAGTTCTGGTTGGAATTGCTTCCACCCATCTAGAAACATATTCTACTGCAAGTAAGATATATTGGTACTCTCCTGATTTTGGGAATGGTCCCATAAAATCTATCCCCCATACATCAAACAATTCCACCTCAATAATGGTATTCATAGGCATCTCCTTCTTCTTAGTGATTCCCCCCGTGCGCTGACATTCATTACATTGAAGAACAAAACTAGCAGAGTCGCGGAATATGGTGGGCCAATAGAAACCGCTTTGCAAAATCTTTATTGCGGTCCTTTGCACACCAAAATGTCCTCCAGTAGGGGATGAATGATACTTCTCAACAATGGCCGCCCAATCCTCTTGAGGTACACACCTCCTAAGTATAGTATCTGCACATCTTTTAAACAAGTAGGGCTCATCCCAAAAATAAGATCGTACATCTCTATAAAATTTCTTCTTCTGATAAGGAGTGAGATCAGGAGGATGTACCTTGGCTGCCAAATAATTGACAATATCAGCGTACCATGGGAAAGTGGCTTGAGTGAAAAACAGATGTTCATCGGGAAAATCCTCGTTGATTTCAAGTGATAAGTCTTCTCCTTCCACCGGATGTTCCAACCGCGACAGATGATCGGCCACAACATTTTCACACCCTTTTCTGTCTCTTATCTCAACATCGAATTCCTGAAGTAACAAAATCCATCGAATGAGCCTGGGTTTTGCTTCTTTCTTTGCGAACAGATGCCTTATAGCTGCATGGTCAGTATAAACAATAGTTTTAGCCCCCACAAGATAAGCTCTAAATTTATCAAAAGAATACACGATAGCGAGCATCTCCCTTTCGGTAGTCGTATAATTAGCTTGAGCAGAATCTAAAGTTCTACTAGCATAATAAATGACTCTAAAAATCTTGTTCCTCTTTTGTCCCAAAGCTGAGCCAACTGCAACATCACTTGCATCACACATAATCTCGAATGGTTGACTCCAATCTGGGGTAATGAGAATGGGAGCGCTCACTAGAGCTTTCTTCAAGGTCTCAAAAGCCTGCAAGCAATCAGAAGTAAAATCAAATTTCACATCTTTCTCAAGCAATTTACAAAGAGGTTTAGAGATTTTTGAAAAATCCTTGATGAATCTCCGGTAGAAGCCAGCATGTCCTTGAAAACTTCTTACTCCCTTCTCATTGCACGGAGGCGGGAGCTTTTCAATGGCTGCAATTTTTGCCCTGTCGACTTCTATACCTGCAGAGGACACTTTATGTCCTAGAACTATACCTTCTTTCACCATAAAGTGGCATTTTTCCCAATTGAGAACTAGGTTAGTTTCCACACATCTCTGCAAAACCTTAGCCAAATTTTCAAGACAGTGATCATAGGATTTGCCAAATACCGAAAAATCATCCATAAAAACCTCCATTACTTTCTCAATTAAATCATGAAATATAGCCATCATACATCTCTGAAAAGTAGCGGGAGCATTACATAGCCCAAAAGACATTTTTCTATACGCAAAAATACCATAAGGACATGTAAAGGCAGACTTATGTTGATCCTCGGGAGCAATAGCAATTTGATTATAACCAGAATAACCATCAAGAAAACAGTAATAATCATATCCCCCTAATCTATCAAGCATTTGACCAATAAAAGGTAAAGGGAAGTGATCTTTCCTAGTGGCTGCATTTAACATCCTATAATCAATGCATACTCTCCATCCTGTAGCTACTCTAGTGGCTATCATTTCTCCATTCTGGCCAGGCACTACAGTCATCCCCCCTTTCTTAGCTACTACCTGCGTAGGACTTACCCATTCACTATCAGATATTGCATAGATAATTCCTGCATCTAGTAACTTTATTACCTCTTTTCGTACTACATCTTGCATGATAGGATTAAGTCTACGTTGGTTTTGCACACGAGGTTTATGCCCTTCCTCAAGTAAAATTCTATGCATGCATGTGGTCGGGCTAATCCCCCTTAAATCACTAATAGACCATCCTATGGCAGACCTATACTTATTTAACACACACAAAAGCTTTTCACACTCCTCTTCATTCAATGCAGCGGACACCACAACTGGAAAAATGTTACCTGGCCCTAAGAATGCATACCTGAGATGTTCGGGGAGCGGCTTTAGCTCCACCTTTGGTGGTCCCCGTGGTTTTCCCACTGCCTGCCTTCTTTCTTCCTCTTCTTCGAGGGTACGCAATGGCAAAAATGCATTTCCCTTTTGAGGAATTCTCTCCGGTAGCGCTTCCAATTCTGTCACCACTGCACAAACACTTGCATCACAAGATGATAAATCAACATTAGGAGTAAATGAGTTTATGAGACAAGATTCAAGAGGATCCTGGGTTTGATGATAAGTGACTTCTACTTCTCCCACACAGTCGGTAACGATTTGTATGACACTGCATTCTTGATAGCCTTCTGCCCCCTCCTTTCCATGGAATTTCAGTGCACCGTAGATGTTAAATGTGATGCTTTCATCGTTCAACTTCAATGTCAGCTCTGATGGGGTTTGGTGCCCCTTGCACAGCGGAAGACTTGTACAAACAAATAAATCAGACATGGATCTATTTGACCGATTTTGCGATTAATCAATTCACATGTTAAACAGATAATTGCATGCTAGAACGCAAATAATTCATGCTTATAGAAAGTAAATCCTAAAACATGAATTCTACGTTTTAGAGTTACCGATTTGATTCTCCAAAGAATCGACGATTGCTCGCGCCTTCTCCACGTGATGATCTTCAATACTAGACCACAGATCTTCTCTCTGGTTCCCGAACTGTATCTCAATATCAGGGTGGGCTGATCTTATCAAAATACTAGGACTCGAATAATGAAGACAGAAGAAATCCTTTTGGGAAAAGGTGTAGAAATCGAAATCTCCTTCAGCTGGGGTGTTCGAAATTTTCGAAAATTTTGAGAATGAAAATTGTGTGTATTTTGTCTCCTTTATTCTCCTATTTATATTAAGTTCCTTTTGGGCCCAGACAGGGATCTATGGAAGGTTTTGGATATGGGCTCGCCCAATTAGCTTTTTACTAATTAAATTGAACCCACAATTTAATACAAGCTTATATTGGAATATTACGAGCAGCCACTACAGAAGTAATATTGAACTCTCCCCATCCAAATCCGAAATTACAAGTAATCCGGGTTTCCACTTTTATTATTTATTTCCCGCGCTTAAGATATAAATGTCCATTAATTAATCAATGTCTGCTATGGACTTAATTAATTAATATCTTATTAATTCCAAGAGTGGACTTAGCAAGAAACATTTATTTATTATTCATAGAGTAATAAAACTCCAACTGGCCAGTTTTCCGAATAATAAAACTTTGTTCGAGCTCCTCTTGAGGACATTATCAAACGAGACTCTCCTCGTGCACGATTCAACATAATAGCAATCCTAGCACCGCTAGATATTAATCACCACTACCCAATATATCAGGATCATTGGGTTGCGAAAAACCCGCACCATTTGATAAGTCAAAGTAGTGCATAATCAATACCGTATGCTCAATACTAACATATGTAGATTAAGAAATAATATTTTATCAAGACCTAGTCTTTCAGTAGATAGCCTAAAGACACGTCTTGCTGTTAGATCCGTTCAGTGCTATACCACACCAATGTCATCTTATTTCAGTAAGGCTTAGAAATAATCGGACTGACATTGCAACCTTTCACGATAGGTAGTCTAAGCCTATCTGGGTTGTGAAATTCTTCTTTTTCTTTTGAAAAGCATTGCATAGAACCGACTGTGTTACCTTAAAGTGGACGACGCCCACAACAAGTCTACTAAGCAAAAGACTTAGACTTTGTTTGCTTCTTATACATTCAAATGTTTATAAAACATCTTCTAAATGCACAAGCAAACACAATGTCATAATAATAGTGATTCTATTCGTGCGGAACTGCTCGAATAATACTGAATCGGGTTAAAAGTGGATTGTAGAGTTTTACGTATACAAGCAAGATTCTATTTGCGCGAAACTTGCTCGAAACATGCTTTTCAGTATACCAAACCTAACAATCTCCCACTTATACTCAAAACATGCTTTCGAGTATACCCACTGCCAAAAACTCTCCCACTTATACACAAAGCAGGTATTGATTCTAGATATATCGAACTACCATTCATTTCACTAAGTGAAAGAAAAATCTGCTTGGTTGTTCTCTGATAATATCCTTTTCACCATAATGTCTTTGCTGCGTACTTGATCTTTAATTAATTTCATCCCCATATGTGATTGCTTAGCTTAATAAACTCGTGTGTCCCTTGAGTTAGCCTTCACTAGAGTAATAAAAAAATAATACTCATAGGCATACTCAAACTTATGATTAAAGCTATTAGGAAGATATTCCTAAGGTAAACACATATTCAGAGGATGACTTACTCGATCACTGATTAGTCATAAAACTAAGACAGTGTAACTCCAAGGACATTGCATGAATGACTGGTAAACTAGAATATAGTTACTAGTCTTTCTCAAGCGCTAGGGTATATTCATTACCTCAATCAAAATCCTTTGCCATGGTTAATATGATATATACTTGCTGTGCATAAGCACAACTAATATCAAACTTAGTACACATTATAGCATACATGAGACAACTATCTCCGAAACTAGTCTCATAATTCTTGATCTCACTAAGCGTCAAACGACACTTAACTAGAGACAAGAAAATTCCATCTTGAGAGGTATAAACCTTTTCATGGAATTTCTAATGCTTAAATGTTCCAAGCAATGTGTAGATATAGGATTCCTAAGAGAATCTCAACATTCTTTCTAGCATCTTAAAAGGACTTAGATGCTAAGAATGTAATTAGTTTCTCTTAAATCATTTATCTTAAATTGGGTAGACAGCCAGTTTCCTACGCTAGATGCCAATCTTAGTTGGTTGTAACTTTTTGTAGATTTCATCATCGTAGAGTACCAATAATACCATATGTAATGCACTTTCAACTTCCTTGTGCTTATAGCACTGTTAAGGACACAAGTCAAATACCAAATATTTGACAATTTTGATAAAACACATATACTCTGATTTAGATGCTTGCCTAAGACCAAGAAGGTCTATATAAGCTTCCAATCATGCGTTTCTTGTCCTTAATTACATAACCATTAGAATGTTCTAGTAGATGATTTCCTCAAGACTTCTATTTATAGAAGGCTGTCTTAACAATCATAATACATACATTCTAATCTATGTAAGTTCTAATAGACAATAGGATCGAATAAATCCTGGCACAACGATAGCGAGAAGATAATTCTCTTTGGGCATAACCCATTGTCATTGTCTAGCCATTTGAGATCCATATTTACACTTGCAAGGATACTTGCTCCCACTGACTGACACAGCCTGTAGGTGGTATTGCAAGTCTTGTAAAACATGTTGTCTATCTTAGATTGCAATATGGAATCTATCACCTTTTCAAGGATGATTATCCAAATTAACCAATACTACATTGTAGTTAAAGGGATTATGTTCAAGTTGATCTAAGACTGAGTCTTACGACACTCTTAGACCCATGAACTTGTTGTGTTCCAGTGGAACGCTCCCACTACGATATGATTCTTACAATCTTAGGTACTGAAGTTGATTTTATTAGTGCAAAAGTTTCTAATGGTATGACTTCTTGGTAATGTGGAAAATCCGATATCTCTCTCTTTATTTTGAGAGTTATCACGCTGTTAGGCTTGTAGTTCATCTCTTGATCTTCATGCAAGAATTATATCTTTGAAGATTACAGAACTTATAACCTTACATCATTTGGGAAAAACCTTAAAACATGCGTCAATACTCAACTCCAATTTCTTGGACACTTTTCCAACATGTGTTGGAACAACATGACACCTTGAGATGTGCTAGACTAGAGTCGCTCTAGTCCACAACTCGTGTTTTGTAGAAAGTACTGATGTTGGTAGTTTCTTTAATGTTTATCCCATCAATGATAAGATTTTAATGAGTACAACTCATCACTTAATCAAACTTGTCTTAGAAAGACTTTGATTCCTTTTTACATAACTATCCCATTCATTAGATGAATGCTTGGATTTGTTAATGGAGATTAGACTCCCACTACTGATCATAACCCTTTGCTCGTCTCCTTATGGTGTAAACCATTAAGACTTGCTAGTCTTTCTATGTTGCACTTCTATAAGTATTCTGAATCTCTTGAAAAATCAAATGATTCTAACTCATAGTGCATTAAACAGACTTTCTCAACTGTCAAGCTATTTAACGAAATGTTAAAATCTTGATAGTCTAGATCAGTTCGAACAATTTCTAAGTATTTCCTTGGCCTTAAGACTAAGAGCAATAAATACTTTATCATTCAATGATTAAGAAGTTGATGTGTTGTTGAATACTCAACCTTGTCGCAATTATATTATTTTAATACTATGATGCCTTAAGCATCAACCATAAAACAATAGTTGAGCATTAATAGCTCCCACTGCAACAAAAACCTAACTGGATCAAGATCTCTTATTTAGAAGTTGCATTGTCATGTAAGTCATTGTCCTTCTATAAAATAGGTCAATCCAACTCACAAAGCATCTTTTCTCGCTTTAAACAAACTTTGATGACAATCCAGGCTCTCCCATTTCCATATCTAGTCTTTTGTTCAAATGAACTAGGACTTAAGAAAAATGCAGCCTTTATGAATTCGTCATCTATCATGTTACTTTCCTCTAATAGTAACACAACGACTATTATTCTGAAGATTTTCTACTTTTCAGTTAAACCTTCTTATAGTCATTTCTTGTTACTTTAGGCGATGACTTGTGTCAGAAACTATTTAAGTGATCAAAAGATCCTCAAAACATTCTGTCACTTTAGGATATTCCAATCGAATCATCTTGACAGATTCTATTGATATCCATCTTTCATCGTCATTTACCAAGACTTGTCGAGCTACTTAAAGGAAAATAGCTTGACCTTATTCCTCAAAGAGCTTGTCAAGTACATGCATAATGCATTCTCGAACATTCTTCGTGGACTTATGTCGAGGAAATGGAGGACATGAATCATTGAGTATAAACTTAAGGTTTTCAGCGATGAGAAACTTATCCATTTTCGTTTCCGGTCTACATAATATAGGCATTCGAGTTTACTTTTCTTTAAGGATCGCAGACAAATATTAAATGACATAATGAAGATTTGGCAAAGAAACTTATTATCACATACTCATGCTCAATACATAATCACAAATAACCACAAAACAATTATGTATCTTACAACAGCAAAATTAATAAATTGTATCCTCCTTTGGAGGTTAATACGCATTAAAATTTTGACAATTTTACTGGTCACAACACCGACGCATCAATATCTTCCTCCTTTGGAGGTCAACACGCCTAATGCTGCCTAAGCACGACCATCAGATTTAGCATTACAGTATTTTATTTCTACAATACACTCCCATAACAATGTTCATGTGCTGATAACAAAACCAAACTAACTCATAAATTCTGATTGAACCCTGAAACTCGCAGTTCCTTAGGATTATTGTCCCCACTTTGCAGGTGGCAATAATATTGGGAACCACTTTCTAGTTCATTCTATTTATTATGTGAGAAGTCCGCCCTTATGAACTTACTGTTTTCGTAGAATTATTGTCCCTACTTTGTAGGTGGCGATAATATTAGAAAACCAGCTTCACAAAATTTGGCAGTCCAATCGATGGAGACCATATACAACGCACTTGTTGTAATCATCACTTAGATATTTTTATATGGTTTTTGCATAATTATCACATAAGCAGATAAAGCAGATAATCCACTTAAAATAGATAAACACCAAATAAACAGATAAATCCATTTAATGCATGGCATTTAAATACACATGATAATTATCGAAAATTATTTAATCTAGTCAAGGGAGAATCAATTAAACAATTAAGTTTTATCTTGGATAATAATTATCCAAATTCATTTAGGATTTATCAAGATAGTGTTAACTATCTAAATCCATTTAGGATTATTCTAGATTTTATTTCGATAAAATCAAATCCTTCAGTTCAAGATAACGTTGATCTAGAATTATCATTATTTAAATCGCACTAGGATATTATTAGATAGAAACAATCCCATCAGAATCCATAAGATAAAAATAAAATCCTATCAACCAAGATTTATACAATTCTTAATTCTATTTAGAATAGACATCCAGAATATATCAAACATTATTTAGGATTTCTTAGACAAATAAATTTATCTAATTAAATAAGGATTTTCTTATATATTATCAATATCCTAATCTATCTAGGATATAAATCCAAAAGATAAGGATAACTTGGATTAATGCTTATTTTAATCCATCTAAGATTTGTCTTAATAGAATTAAATCTATTCAAATCCATAGGATAAAATAAATCAATATTAATATTAATCCTAATCCATCTAGGATTTAACTTGGAGTAAATCCATATAAATCCATAGAATTAAATAATATTATATTACAATTATTCAAATTCATCCAAGATTTATCTAGGAACAAATCCAATAAATCTATAAGATAAAAATAAAATATTATATTATCACTATCCAAATCCATCTAGAATTTATCTATGAATATAATTCATATAAACTCATAGGATAAGAATAAAATAATATTATCATTATCTATATCCAATTAGGATTTGTCTAGGGATAAATCCACATTAATCCATAGGATATAAATAAATGTTAGATTCTCATTATCCAAATTTAACTAGGATCCTCGTCTAGGAATTAAATCCCTACAAAAATCCATAAAATAAGGATAAAATCTATAATTAATCCATGATTTAATATAAAATCAGATCTTATATAATATATAAAATCCACAAGATATATTCAAATCTTATTTCCAAATTAATCTTGAATTCTTTCAAAAATTAATTCCAAGGGTTAGGAACCCTAATTATTTTGGAAGGCGAAGTCACTTGACCGAACCTGGCATGGCTCGGCTTGACTCCCACTGAGTCCACGGCCGCTGCCTTGTTTCCGGCAGCCCGTCCCTTGCAGGCGCCGCTGTCGTTGCTGCGTCGTCACTGCTGCGACGTCGCCTTCACAGCGGCTCCGGCAACAGCTTCCTCTGAGCCCGGAAACTGCCCAAGAAGGGCTCCCACTCGAAAGGCTGTTGCCGCCGGAAATTTGCTGTCTCGCGCCTTCCTGCAGCCATCGGCGCTGCTGTACAGAACAGCCCAGCCCGACGCTCTCGACGTTGCTCGTCAACGTTGCTCCGCTGGACCTCTGGCGTCGCACACCGGCGCTGCTCGCTGCTGCTGGGACATGATGCGCACCGTTCCGCAGCTGCTGTCACAACAGCCCGCTGCCCAGCTTGCGACGTTCTCGCAAATCAATCATTGAATTGAAACAAACCGAATGAATTCGATTGTGTATCACCGCAATTGAAACCACATAATATAATATGCAATCAATCATTACAGAAGGAATAAGAATTTACAGAAGGAATAAGAATTTTCGCCGCCTTTCTCCGGCGGGCCGCCGCACCTTGGCCGGCGGTCGCCGCGTTGGAGTCCAGAGACTCTGACCCTTCGGTGGCGGACCGCCACATGTCCTCCGGCGGTCGTCGGGCGAGACTCTTCTCCTAGCGTAAATTTCCGAGGCGGGCCGCCACATAGCTCTGACCGCCGGGTGCCGGCGGTCGCCGTACAACTTCGCGGCGGTCGCTGGTCGCCGTCTGACTCCAGATTTCCAGACTATGCGTTTTTACTCCCCTTTTCGGCTCAAATATGCACATTTCTCACAAAACACGTCAAAATACCAAAATGTATAGAATATGCAAATAATGGACATGTAGAGTGATTTTGATAACAAAAACGGACCAAATAATGGCCTTAAAACAGTGCAAAATTCGGGCGTATCATGAAGATGTCCAAAAATAGATTATTTGCATTGAATACGAAACATGATACGTTGAAGTGCATGAATGCTATTGTTAAAGATGAATCGTGGTTATGACATTTGCGTCTTGGACATCTAAATTTTGGTAGTATGAAGCTTCTGTCCACAAAGAATATGGTGAAAGGTTGGCCGCATCTTGATCATCCTGAAGAGTTTTGCAAAGGATGTTTCTCTAAAGAAATGAGATGGAGAGCATCACGCCCGTTAGAGATCGTTCATACAGACGTCTGCGGTCCTCTGAAGCTTGTTTCTACCGGAGGTAATCAGTATTTTTTAACTTTCATCGATGATTATTCCAGAAAGACTTGGGTATATTTCTTGAAAAGGAAATCTGAGGTGATTGATATTTTTCAAAGAGTTCATAATTCTTGTTGAAAGACATAGTGGACACTATATTAAAGTTTTCAGATCCGACCAAGGTGGCGAGTTCACATCCGATCTATTCGAAAATTTTTGCAAGGAGCATGGAATCATTCACCAGCTTACTCCTTGAAAAGCCCTCTTGTTGTGTGTGCGTGTATTCAAAAATAGAGAATAACAGGTTCCCTAGATCCAGCAAATCCACTAGATCACGTGGTCTAGGAACTCGTTGAACGCGAGGAATCCCGGTCGTCGGACACACAAAGTACTTTTTTCAAAAACCCTCAACCACTTTACTAAACCTAGTATGGGGAAGTAGGGATCGATCCCACAGAGAAGGATGCGTAATACTCATGTTCAAGGATTTGGGTGTGTTTTTGGTGTTGGCTGCTGCCACGCATTTTCTTGGGTTGAGGAAAAATTAAAATTAACTTGACTTGGGAACCTTTAAAATTCGTAAGCTAACAGCTAGACCTAGGCAAAATCATGAAAGAGCGTAGTAAAGGAAATTTAACTGTCCGACACTTGATCTAAGAAAACCACTGCACTACTAGACCTAGGAAATAAACCTACTGTGGGGACCATGTCTGAAAAAGCGAGGTACGAATGAAAAGTTGGCAGAATAACTAACTCTCGTACTAACTAACAGCGACATCGTCTTCTACAACCAAATTGCGTAAAACTTCTCGAGAAATTCAACATGAGCGAAATTTAAAACAGAGCAACTGACCTTTAAATCAAATTAATGCATAAACAACAAAGAACCTAACGGATCTGCATACTCTAGACGAAGCAAACAGAAAACAAGGAGAAAACAAAATCCATCTAACAACTATCCTTCCACACGTCGAATCCAACCTCAGACGCTAAATCCACTCCGGATCCAAGCGTCCGACACAAACTCCAACCAACAGAAACACTTCATCTCGTCAGATTTAAACAAGGAACTCCGAATACTCAAATAACCACAGATCTGTCACCAAATTCCATATCAAACACCACAACATCAAAATAAACAGAGATCGACATAACATTTGAAGAAATAAACTTACAGCAAAGAGATCTATGCAAATTGACTTGAAATTTAACTGCTAGATGCAAATCAACAAACGGAGAGACAAATAAGCATCATCAACATCAAGGTCGACTCCCAAAAGTGAAGTTCGACGGTGAAAACAAGCAAAACAACTGAAATTAAAAGTAATTGTATCTTCGCCCTCACTCGGACGGTGTTGCCAACCACGAAATTTCTAAGAAAGTAACCTTCCATTCCCGACTACCCCAGATCCATTCCCAAGTGTGTGTAAAATGTGTGAGCTAAGAAGAGTGAAAAAAAAGAGTGATAATCCCTGCGTTGCATGCTCTTCTATTTATAGGCGTTTGAGTGGGGCCCAGCGAGGTATAGATAAGACTTTAATGCCCTCAGCTTTTGACTCCTTTGTCACGCCAATTCCCCTTGTAAATCCTGCTCACTTCGCTTCTTCTTTCGCTAGACCATCTCCTTCAGTACTTCCTTGATCTAGCGATTTTCTTCACACACCTGGCTTAGAAAACGTGTTAGACCCAGCAATTTATAACCTTTTTCGTACATTACCGATGCATGAACTTAGCCTTATCAAACTGGTCACACTTAAACCATACTTGTCCTCAAGTATAAAGACAAGAAAAGAAAGAGAATAAGGCGAATTTCAATGCACGGTTATCTCTTGACCGACTCCTAGACCTAGACAAGAAAAACTAAGAAAATATATATAAGAAGAAGAAAAAACTAAGAAAACATACAAACACTTAAACACATATGCATGAGCTAGCTTCAATTTTAGGCATCTGTCCCCACAAGATTAAGGTCAATTCAATAGGTTGCACTCCTCCAAATAGGCCCTTTCCCTTCCTTTACCTAGCCAATCTGTCAGCTTGTCAAGATGGCCTCCACTTACCCGATTGTTGGGTTCACTCGATCGCTCATTCCTCACAGGGATGTTAGGATCGATTCTCTCTAAAGTTAATGCTACACCACTGAAGCGTCGGGTTATGAGAGTTCCTCCTTCCTGGGTCAGGCTATTATCATTCCTGTTTTTAGACCATTCCCCCCTGGACTTCGTCCAGCTTATTCCTCCTTTTTATTTTTATTTTTTATATATATTATTTTTTTATATGTTTTTTTTTCTCTGGACTTTGTCCAGCTTATTCCTCCACTTCTCCCTTCTTCTGGACTTCGTCCAGCTTATAACGCATTTTCCTGGACTTCGTCCAGCTTATACCTTCATAACCCAATTCCCAATTTTTTCTCCTTCACAGCTCTTCTCCCTAAGCATTCAGTGGTGACAGATCTGTGGTTGATTGAGTGTTCGGAGCTTAAATTTGTAAATCTGACGTGATGGAGAATTTCTTCTGTTTGGAGTCCGTGTCGGACGCTTGGATCCGGAGTGGATTTAGCGTCTGAAGTTGGTTTTGGCGTGTGAAAGAAACAGTAGTGGATAGACTTGTTTTATTTCCTTTGTTTTCTATTTCCCTTCGTCTAGGTATGCAGATCTGTTAAGTTCTTCGTTATTTATGCATAGATTTGATTCCAAGTTAGTAGCCCTGTTTTTCATTTGCGTATGTGTTTTCTCCAGAAGTTTTTATGCGAATTTGGTTGTAGAAGACGATGTCACTGTCAGTTAGTACGAGAGTTAGTTATTCTGCCACTTTCCAGTCGTACTCTGTTTTGTTTCTTAAATGTGGTCCCACCGTAGATTTATCTCCTAGGTCTAGCTGTTAGGTTAAGTTTCTTTCTAATATTCCCAAGTCAAGTTAATTTTAATTTTCCTCAACCCAAGAAAATGCGTGGCAGTAGCCAACACCAAAAATACTCCCAAATCCTTGATTACGAGTCTTACGCATCCTTCTCTGTGGGATCGATCCCTACTTCCCTATACTAGGTTTAGTAAAGTGGTTGAGGGTTTTTGAAGCGGGGAAGTACTTGTGTGTCCGACGACCGGGATTCCGCACAACCTACGAGTTCCTAGACCAAGTGATCTAGTGGACTTGCTGGATCTGGGGAACCTGCCTTATTTGAATATCGCAACACTGCACACACACCACACTTGTACTGTCACATCCCGACGTAGCTTCAAGTGGCGCCGTTGCCGGGGATGGATGGCGTTTGCTGTTATTAAGGATTTGGTGTAAATATTCTAATTTTTGTTATTTTCTTTCTCCCTGACAGTTTATGAAAGCGGGCTTCCAATCTGGAAGTTGGGCAAGTTCATCTGGAGCAGGGAGTGGCCAGTACGAGTGGCGAATCAAGCAATCTACATTTACCATCACTACTAGATCAGGATTGAGAACGGAAGATCCATTCCCGTTCGAGTCAGAAAGTGAAAAGGAGTGGAATTCATCGACAGAGGAGAATCCAGGGACATCAACAGAACCAAAGCAATCCGAGACCGAGGAGGAGAAGGACCCAGATATGGCTCATCTTCTAGACCCCGATCCGGAAATAGGGTCGCTCACCGCACATCTTGACGGTGAACCCGCTCATGCTATAGTTTCGAATCCACGACGGAGGTCGATCGACATCAAAAAAAATGTGCTTGGAGTTCTACCTACTTTCTCTGGGAGTAGGAATGAATGCCCTTATGAATTTCTGAACGAGTTCAGTAAACTATGCAGTATTCAAAAGCGACCCAACGAGGCAACAGAAGAGGACTACCGTCTTCGAGCAATTCCGTTTGCTCTCAAAGGGGAGGCGAACACTTGGCTGCTGAGGCTTCCACCGGACTCGATCAACACGTGGAAGGATTTTAAACTGGAATTTTTGGATTACTTTTTTCCATCTAATAAGACAAATGCCTTGAAGAAGGAGATTCAGGAGTGCAAACAAGAATACGATGAGTCCCTGAATCAAAGGACTTGATGAACTCCTCGAGCGGGGGAAATTTTACTAAGAACAAAGCAAGTGAAGCCAGGGAAACGCTGGGGAGATTGATTGAGGCAAAGAAGGCCTATGATAACCCGCGAAGCATATTGAGGAGAGGATCAGCTAATGCAGTGATGGATCAAGAAGACAAGAAGGTGGAAGATAGGATCGATAAACTGGAAAAGGCCTTGCTAAGTGCGATCGAGAAATGCAATCCGCATGCCCCAGTGGAAAATGAGAAATCCCTTGGTCAAGAGGAAAGGCAACTGCAACCATACTACAGCCAACCCTACGAAGGAGAGTGCCACGCTCAAGCAAGTTCGATGGGAAGTTGGAATCCCGATGGAAGTTGGAATCAAGGGAGACAGGGGGACGCTCCATGGAGGACTCACCCAAACTTCAGATGGACTGACCATGATCAAAGGCAGCCACCTCCCTTGCAGTTCACGAATTTTGCACACCCTCCGGAGAGGCAGTCCAATTGGCCAGGGAAGGGACAAGAAGGACAATTGCAGCTGGGATACAGGAATCAGGATCAAGCTAATTGGGGAAACAAAAATCAAAACAACCCAGGAAACTCCTATGTGCCACCTCACCAAAGGAATAACCAAGGCAATTTTCAGAATTCCCAACAGAACCATCAAGGGAATCAAGGGTCTGGTGGCCAGTACAACAATCAAGGGTCTGGTGGCCAGTACAACAATCAAGGGTCGAGTAACCAATACAACAATCATCAAGGAAATTTTCGACAGAACCAAGGTCAAGGACAAAATTTTGGTCAATTCAACTTTAGACCACAACGGAGTTTGGATGATATGGTCCATGATTTGGTAAATTCACAGCAGTTCATGCAGGGTAACCTACATTCCAACAATGACATGGTGCACAAGTTACAAGATGCTCAGTCAGAGCAAAAAGCCGCCATGGACATGATGGCAAAACAACTTTCCCAGATCGCAGTATCTCTGAACGAGATGCGAGGGAATGAAGGTAAACTTCCTGCTACCGTCAAACCGCCAGATCGGGCAAATATTAGTCAAATTACTTTGAGATCTGGGCGGGGTTATGAAGGGCCAACGTTGGGAGCTGATGAGGAAGCGCCTATGCAAGCCAAAGAAGGGAAACAGAGTCAGAAAAAGCAAGAAGGAGGTGCTGAACCAAGGGGGATCATTGTTCAGAGAGACCCCCAGAAGGAAGATTTAGGGGGATCTCTACCTCGACCAAGGGACCCGTTCTTCCTAGACCCCGAACCTGAGGAAGTAAGTAAGGAAGGAAACAAGGGAGTTGATGAAACCCAGGCTGGGACGTCCACAAATGCAGTAAAGCGAGCAAAACCATTTCCATATCGTGGGGAGGCGAAGAAGAAAAAGGATGATACAGAGGATCTCATGGAGATTTTCAGCAAGTTGAAAATCAACTTGCCATTCTTGCAAGCCTTGAAAATGCCCACCTTCAGTAAGTTCATCAAGGAGTTTATTGCAGGGAAAACCAAACTAGATGGGAATATTGTGATTGGAGAAACTGTGTCTGCTGTGATACAAAAAAGAAGGATGCCCTCAAAATGCACGGACCCAGGTATGTTTACATTACCTATTTCTTTAGGGGATATCAAGGTTGAGCATGCCATGTGTGATCTAGGGGCGTCAATAAATGTTTTGCCTCTTTCAATCTATAAAAGGTTAACTGGGGTAAGAATGGTTGATACCAAAGTAGTAATCCAGCTAGCAGATAGAACTTGCATTTGCCCTGAAGGAGTGTTGGAAAATATTATAGTCAAAGTGCATAAGTTTCTATATCCTGCTGATTTTTACGTGATCAAGATGAATGATAATGAGTCTGCTGAGTCCAGTGGGGTACTTTTGGGGAGGCCATTTTTGCGTACGGCTAAGACCATTATCGATGTGTTTGACGGAACAATTTGCTTGGACTATAATGGGAAAAAATACACCTTTAGCATAGATGAGGAGATGAAAAGACCGTTGGATGTTGAGAATATCTATGCTATTGATGTTATTAACCCTTTAGTCCAAGAATATCTTGAGACAGAATTGATACAGGAACAGATTGATAACTCGGAGTTGAGCCATTCGATTGACAAAGAAGTTGTGGGATGGTGTGCAGCAGTGAACACAGAGGAATTGACAGATGAAGAGCTCATGGAGGCCATAATGGAATTCTGCAGGAACTCGGAATCAGCTAGGTCCAAGGGATCGGCTTATGTGGCCAGTTTGGAAAAATCTCCTGGGTTAGGGAAAGAGACTTCACCAGAAAATTCAGAAAAAAATCCCTTGCCCCAGGAGACAAATGGAACGAAAAAAGAGCTGAAAACACTCCCACCAGGCCTTAAGTACGCTTACTTGGAGAAGGACGAGACATTTTCAGTAATAGTCAACAGCAACTTGACCAAGGAACAGGAGAAGGAGTTGTTAGAGGTCATTAAAAGGAACAAGAAGGCAATAGGATGGACTCTCTCAGATTTGGTGGAAATAAGTCCAGATCTTTGCATGCACCACATCCGTCTGGAAGAAAGTGCAAAGGCTCATCGAGATGCACAACGGAAGCTGAACCCAAACATGCGAGAGGAAGTCTTGAAGGAGGTATTGAAGTTGCTTGCTCTAGGAATCATTTACTCCATTCCTGACAGTGAGTGGGTCAGTCCTGTCCATATGGTGCCAAAGAAGTCTGGGATACAAGTCGTCAAAAATGAGAAGAATGAATTGGTACCCACCAGATTAGTGACAGGGTGGAGGGTGTGCATCGACTACAGGAAGTTGAATGAAGCCACAAAGAAGGATCATTTTCCTTTGCCTTTCATTGATCAGATGCTGGAAAGATTGGCAGGCAAACAGTATTTTTGTTTCCTTGACGGATACAGCGGATATTTCCAAATCTACGTTAATCCGGAGGATCAAGAGAAGACCACTTTTACGTGCCCTTTTGGTACATATGCATACCGAAGAATGCCGTTTGGATTGTGTAATGCACCGGGGACTTTTCAACGATGTATGATGAGCATTTTTTCGGATCTGTTGGAAGTATGCATTGAGATATTCATGGACGATTTCACCGTCTATGGGAACTCATTTGATGCTTGTTTAGCCAGCCTAGATCTAGTGTTGCAGAGATGTCAGGAAAAGCATTTAGTGTTGAACTTCAAGAAGTGCCACTTCATGGTGACTGAAGGCATTGTCCTAGGTCACGTGGTTTCTGAGAGGGGTATCCAGGTAGACAAGGCGAAGGTGGATGTGATATCAAAATTACCATACCCTACGAATCAAAAAGAGGTGAGAGGTTTCCTAGGCCATGCAGGGTTCTATAGGAGGTTCATAAGGGATTTTGCAAAAATCGCGCAACCACTCACTCGGTTGTTACAAAATGATGTTGAATTCGTCTTTGACGAAGGATGTGAGAGGGCGTTCCAGCTGCTTAAGGACAGGTTAGTATCAGCACCAATAATCAGGGCACCAGACTGGAACCATCCTTTCGAGATAATGTGTGATGCGAGCGATTTCGCTGTGGGAGCTGTCTTAGGACAAAAAATTGATGGAAAAAGCTATGTGATCTTCTATGCTTCCAAAACACTAAATCAAGCTCAGAAGAATTATGACACCACGGAGAAAGAAATGTTAGCCATCGTGTATGCCTTTGAAAAATTCCGACCCTACCTTCTTGGGTCAAGGGTTATAGTCTTCACGGATCACGCAGCAATAAAATACTTACTGGCTAAGAAGGAGTCGAAGCCAAGGTTAATCCGTTGGGTGTTACTTCTACAAGAATTCGATTGGGAAGTACGAGATAAAAGAGGAACGGAGAATAGGGTAGCAGATCATTTGAGCAGAATCTTCCAAGGAGAAACAGAAGAGGCTATACTCGATGCCTTTCCCGAGGAACATTTGTACCTTTTGGAGAAATTTCCTAGACCACCTGACTGGGAAGCAGTTTTGGCTCTGACCGGTCTAGGGGAATCAGATAAAGGGAAGCGCACGCTGAATGCAGAACCATGGTTTGCTGATCTAGCCAATTACTTGGTCACGGGAGAGATGCCGGTTTCAGAAGAAGTTTCCCGGGCCCAGAGGATGAAGATTAGAAGCGAATCCAAATTTTATTTTTGGGATGATCCTTACCTGTGGAAAATGTGCTCAGATCAAGTGATTAGGCGCTGCATTCCCGAATGGGAACAAAGGGATGTATTAAATCATTGCCACGCGTTAGCATGTGGAGGCCACTTTGGGCCAAGGAAAACAGCGAGGAAGGTTCTAGACAGCGGATTTTATTGGCCAACATTGAATAAGGATGCTTTCGAATTCTGCCAGTGTTGTGAGAGATGCCAACAGACAGGGGGAATTTCAAGGAGAGATGAGATACCTCTGATCCCAGTGATCGTGTACGAAATTTTTGATGTATGGGGAATGGACTTTATGGGACCATTTCCGTCATCATGTGGGAATACCTACATATTGGTTGCAGTGGATTATGTATCTAAGTGGATAGAAGCCAAGGCCACCACAACTTGCGAATCAAAGGAGGTGGCGAAATTTCTCAAGGATAACATTTTCAACAGATACGGAGTTCCTAGAGCCATCATCTCAGACCAAGGAACACATTTCTATAATCGGACCATCGAGGCTTTGATGAAGAAATATGATGTACACCATCGAGTGTCAACTCCTTACCATCCTCAGTCTAATGGCCAGGCAGAGATTTATAATCGCGAGATCAAGGCGATATTGGAGAAAACAGTTAATTCGTCAAGGAAAGACTGGAGCAAAAGACTCGGGGACGCATTGTGGGCCTACAGAACTGCTTTTAAAACACCTATTGGAATGTCACCCTACAGACTTGTGTTTGGTAAGATGTGTCACTTGCCTGTAGGAATTGAACACAAGGCGTACTGGGCAGTGAAGGAAATGAACATGAAGCCGATAGCATGCGAAGAAGAGAGGAAGTTGCAATTGCAAGAGTTGGAGGAACTTCGGCTGGAGTCGTTTGAATCTGCCATGTGGTACAAAGAAAGAACGAAGTTATGGCACGATAAAAACCTTCGGGTCACGGAACTTCATGTGGGACAGAAAGTGCTCCTTTTTCAGTCTCGGCTTAAGCTCATGCCAGGGAAACTGAAGTCTAAATGGATTGGCCCATACACCATCGTTGGCATCCGAGCAAATGGAGCAGTAGAGATCCAGGGAAGTGCTCCAAACTCTGTTCCTTTCCTTGTAAACGGTCATAGAGTGAAAGTCTATAGGGATAATTCCGAGTTGTGTGTTGTGGACGAGATTCCACTACACACACTCCCTATTATTGCCTAAAAGGACGAGGGTAATTTCCGATGAATTCCTGGGTCAAGGGGTAAGTTGATAATTTTGGAAATTCACAGCTGACCCAGGGAATCTCGGAAATACAACATGTAAATAGTTTAATCATTCTCTAAAAAAAAAAAAAAAAAAACAAACAAAATGAAAAACAAAATGTGTATTTATGTGTATATAATTTCGAAGCACCAGACTCCTAGGGGAACTCGTATTGTATGTCCTAACCTAGACCCAGGGGTCTGGAATCTTCAAATTTTATTTTGTAGGGCATGGTCGAGGGGATTCGCCAGGAGAGACCCTGAAGGAAGGAGTCAAGGAGGGAAAGGATATTTTGAATTTCAAATTCTGGCCGATAATTATGGGAGATGTACGGTTGCTTACATCACGCCTGCAACCGCACCATCTTTTCACCATAAAAGGCAACCGTCGTCCTTCTCTCTCCATCATTCCTCATTAGACAAAAAAATTGAGTTTGTTCTTCCTTCTTTCTTCATTCACTTCTCTCTCTAAAAGACGGACGAAACCCTAACAACAAAATCGCCCAGTTCTTTTCGTTTTCTTTTTCAGATCTAAACCGATGGATTCGACCAAGGGAACTGAGTATGACCCCACTTTGTTGGCCGAATTGACACAGAAGGTGGGAAGCATAGAGAAAGCGAAGGAGGTGTACGCCCTATTCGCCGCCAATCTGATGTCGTCTGCGCCGACTGTACCGTCACTGCCAATTCCGGCGGATTTGGCCGCGACACTGGCAAGTCTCTCTGAAACAAGATCGCAAGTAGCGGAGAAAGAGGAGGCTTTACACAGGCAATCGGAAGACGGTGAACAGACGCATGACGAGACCTTGAAGGAGACAGAAGGTAAGGTACCGGAGAACCCTAATCTTGAGGGTAGGGAAATGTATGAGGGGGAAATCCCTATTGCTGATGAAATTCTTGAGGGGGAAACCCCTATTGCTGTTGAAATATATGAGGGGGAAGCCCCTATTGTGTTTGAAGTTCGTGAAGGGGAAACCCCAGTTTCTGTTGATATTGCTGAGGGGGAGACCCCTGTGTTTGAGAAGGCTGCTGAGGGGGAGACCCCTATGTTTGAAACAACTACTGAGGGGGAAACCCCTACTTTGGAGAGAATCGCTGAGGGGGAAACCCCTATTCCAGGAGATGTCAGGGGGGAGAACCCCATCTATATCGAGGGGGCAACCCCAATGTTGATTGGAGAGGGGGAAACCCCAGAAAAGCTGTTGGCGGAGTTGGATCTACATTCGACGGAGGTACCGAAGCCCGAGGAAGGGCTGAAATTGATCGTGGACCTGGTTGATGACCAGGAAACAAGTGAGCCCAAGATTGATGAAAGGGCCGAAAGGAGGCGCACCAGGAGAAGCCTCCTTGACGAAGTTGATGACTTCATACCTGAAGCGACAGAGACAGAGGCGCGCTTGGCCAAGGAGAGAGCAAGAAAAGGAAAGGCGCCGGCGACTGCATCTACCCGGTCAAGGAAAGCTCCCTCCATCCAGGAGGTCGAGGAACCCCTTTCCCCTGAGACCGAGGAAACCCTTGTCGACGAGCACGAGGAGCCCATCCCTGAGCCAAGCTATAACTCTGAGGAGGTTGAGGAAGAGCCAATTCGCGGACGCCCCGTGATTTGGCTGACCAAGAGCTTGCTGGAGGAAATGAGACAGTTTGACGACCAGAAAAGAATCGCGGTGTACAAGGAACGATGCAGCGCAGGAAAAATGGCCAAGTCGGGAAAACAGTATAGCAAGAGGGAGCTCAAGATGATTGCATGTGACAAAGAATTTCGCGCCTATATCCAGGCAATAGGGTTTGAGTGGCTGTTGCAGCACAGCCAAGAGAGAGTACCAGTGGATCTGGCAAGGAAGTTTTTCTCCACTTTTCGTTTGAAGAATACCTCAGACCTGGACGCGGATTCCATCACATTCAGACTCTTCAATCAGGAACACGAGTTGAGCATTAGGGAGTGGTCCCTACGGATGGGGTTGTTCACTAAGGAAGAAGATGAAGAGGGGGCTTGGAACGACGGGATGGTGGGGATGCCAAAGAACACACCTGGGTTCAAAGTCCAGACAGCATGGGAACTGGTCACGCACTCTAAATCAGGGGCGTTCAAATCCAGCTACTCCAAGGCCTCCCACATCGAAGATCGGATCCTCCGTTTTGCTCAAACATTTATCAGTTACAATTTGATGGGCAGTGCGAATTCAGCCCTCACTACTACCGATCTCTACTTCACTTGGTGCATGGCAGAGGATGTTAAGGTGCACCTCGGAAATTGGATGGCGCAGGCGTGCCACTAGATGACGAGCAACCCAGGACGTCATATGTACACCTGCCACCTCATCGGCGCTTACCTCCAGAGGAATATAGAAATGAGAATTGCCAAGGCTGCTCCACTTGTAGTCATGTGCGACCCCCCAGAGGTGTTCAGTGTTGATTATTTCTTCAACAAGGGGTTGCTGCAGACTCAAGGCACCAAAACTCTCTTCTATTCTTTAGGAGACAAGGTGAAGGCGGAGCCGGAGGAAACAGAAGAGGTCATACCAAGTGAAGAGATCGAGGAGCTGCGGAAGGAAGTCCAGGACATGAAAAAGGAGATGCGGATAATGCGGAAGGATATGATGAAGGAACTCGGTGGGATAAGGAACGAATTGATGGGGAATCGGGAGGCAGTGCAGACCCTGAGGGGAAATATTGCTGATTTGGCAGTGAAATGTGCCAAACAGAATGATAGGATGACGGAAGCGGTGGAGCTTTCAATGAAAATATTGAAGTGGATGCAGCAGATGCTCCCCTTGACCCAGTTGAGGACAACTCCTGGGTCCAGCAGTGAAGTCAGGCAGCCCACCCATAGCAGTCCCTCCGTCAAGCGACCACAGCAGTCGCTTCAGATGATCTCCCCGACCATTCCCGTGCAAATTCCAGCCCCACCAAAATCAAAATTGATCGTGAGAAAGTCAATACCGGAAATCCCAGAGCAGAAGGAAGAAGAGCTGGAGCAGCCAGCTAGGAAGAAGGTGAAAGTAACCCGCCCCGGAGTCCCACCCCAGTCTGGCTCCCGAGGGAGCCAGCCCCAGAAATGATCAAACATCTCTTGACCAAGTAACTTTTATTTTTCATTCTTTTCGTTTTTTTTATTGTCTACCTGTTATTTATGTGTTTAACATTTGCTATATCTTCTCCCACTTAGCCCACTGCGTGGTCTAAGTGTGAGAAGTTCGTGTTTTCTGTTGTTTTATTTGTTTTTCTATGTTTTTCTGTGTCTTTCTCCCACTTAGCCCATTGCTTGGTCTAAGTGTGAGAAGTTTTATGATTTTAGTTTTGCATTGATCTCTCTGTTCCCCCCTTCACGACGATGGCTTAGGGACAAGCTTGAGTGAAGTGGGAGGGGGAGAGGAGTCAATGCATTACCCGTATTACATGTTAAGAGTTTGTTAGTTTTAAGTTTTGTCACATGAGCCAGTGGATTTAATACGACATGATTCCCTTAGTGAAAGTAATTGAAGATAGGAGGCATTTCAACTTAGAAGCTTTTTCCTTAAATGAGCCTAGTTAATTTGAATGAAGCAAGAATGACGGAGAATGCCTCTACTTACTTAGTTGTGAAGCCCTATTATATAGTGAGTTATAAACCTCAGATAACTTTGAGCTAACAAATGTTTAAGGGCCACCACTGAATGCTTAGGGAAGAAGAGCTATGAAGGAGAAAGAAAAAAAAAAGGGGAAATTGGGTTATGAAGGTATAAGCTGGACGAAGTCCAGAGAAAAAAATGGAGGAATAAGCTGGACAAAGTCCAGATGTTGAAAAAAAAAAAGGGAAGAGAGAAGAAAAAAAAAGAGGAGGAATAAGCTGGACGAAGTCCAGAGGGGGGAATGGTCTAAAACAGGAATAATGATAGCCTGACCCAGAAAGGAGAAAACTCTCATAACCCAACGCTTCAGTGGTGTAGCATTAACTTAAGAGAGAATCGATCCTAACATCCCTGGTGAGGAATGAGTGATCGAGTGAACCTAACAATTGGGTAAGTAGAGAGCTATCTTGACAAACTGACAGATTGGCTAGGTAAAGGAAGGGACAAGGCCTATTTGGAGGAGTGCAAACTATTGGAATGACCTTAATCTTGTGGGGACAGATGCCTAAAATTGAAACTAGCTCATGTATATATGTGTTTTGCGTGTTTGTGTGATTTTCTTATATTTCTTAGTTTTTCTTGAGTCTAGGTTTAGGAGTCGGTCAAGAGATAACCTCGCTTGAAATTTGCCTTATTCTTTTTCTTTTCTTGTCTTTATACTTGAGGACAAGTATGGTTTAAGTGTGAGCAGTTTGATAAGGCTAATTTCATGCATCGGTAATGTGCAAAAAAATGTTATAAATTGCTGGGTCTAACACGTTTCCTAAGCCAGGTGTGTGAAGAAAATCGCTAAATCAAGGAAGTAATGAAGGAGATGGTCTAGCGAGAGAAAAGGACGAAATGAGCAGGATTTACAAGGAAAATTGTCGTGACGGGGGAGTCTACAGCTGAGGGCAACAAAGTCATTATCAATACCTCGCTGGACCCACTAAAGCGCTTATAAATAGAGAGGAGCATGCAGCGTAATAAAGAGTTTTTTTCACTCTTCTTAGCTCATACATTTACACACACACTTGGGAAACATTCGGGGGATAATCGTGATAGGGGGGGTACTTTCTTAAGATCTCGAGTTTGGTAACACCGTCCTAGTGAGGGCGAAGATACAATTGTTTTAATTTCAGCTGTTTTTGCTAGTTTCCACCGTCGAACTTCACTTTTGGGAGTCGACTTTGATGTTGATGATGTTTAACTGCTTATCGCTCATGGATCTGAGTTTAGCTGTTTAATTTCAAGTTACTTTTGCTTAGATCTCTCTACTGTTAGCGTAGTTCTTAAATTGCTATGTCGATCTCTGCTTATTTCGTTATTGAGGTGTTTGATGTGGAATTGGGTGACAGATCTGTGGTTGATTGAGTGTTCGGAACTTAAATTTGTAAATCTGACGTGATGGAGAATTTCTTCTATTTGGAGTCCGTGTCGGACGCTTGGATCCGGAGTGGATTTAGCGTCTGAAGTTGGTTTTGGCGTGTGAAAGAAACAGTAGTGGATAGACTTGTTTTATTTCCTTTGTTTTCTATTTCCCTTCGTCTAGGTATGCAGATCTGTTAAGTTCTTCGTTATTTATGCATAGATTTGATTCCAAGTTAGTAGCCCTGTTTTTTATTTGCGTATGTGTTTTCTCCAGAAGTTTTTATGCGAATTTGGTTGTAGAAGACGATGTCACTGTCAGTTAGTACGAGAGTTAGTTATTCTGCCACTTTCCAGTCGTACTCTGTTTTGTTTCTTAGATGTGGTCCCACCGTAGATTTATCTCCTAGGTCTAGCTGTTAGGTTAAGTTTCTTTCTAATATTCCCAAGTCAAGTTAATTTTAATTTTCCTCAACCCAAGAAAATGCGTGGCAGCAGCCAACACCAAAAATACTCCCAAATCCTTGATTACGAGTCTTACGCATCCTTCTCTGTGGGATCAATCCCTACTTCCCTATACTAGGTTTAGTAAAGTGGTTGAGGGTTTTTGAAGCGGGGAAGTACTTGTGTTTCCGACGACCGGGATTCCGCACAACCTACGAGTTCCTAGACCAAGTGATCTAGTGGACTTGCTGGATCTGGGGAACCTGCCTTATTTGAATATCGCAACACTGCACACACACCACACTTGTACTGTCACATCCCGACGTAGCTTCACCGGTCTTCGATGTGGGAGGCCTTGGAGTAGCTGGATTTAAACGCCCCTGATTTAGGGTGCGTGACCAGTTCCCATGCTGTCTGTACTTTGAAACCAAGCGTGTTCTTTGGCATCCCGACCATCCTGTCATTCCACGCCTCCTCTTCATCTTCTGCCTGGGTAAACAACCCCATCCGCAAAGACCACTCCCTAATGCTCAACTCATACTCCTGATTGAAAAGTCTGAATGTGATAGAATCCGCGTCCAGGTCAGTGGTATTCTTCAAACGAAAAGTGGAGAAGAACTCCCTTGCTAAATCCACTGGTACCCTCTCCTGGCTGTGCTGCAACAGCCACTCGAACCCTATCGCTCGGATACAGGCGCGGAATTCTTTGTCACATGCGATCATTTTGAGCTCCCTTAAGCTGTACTGCTTTCCTGACTTAGCCATCTTCCCGGCGCTACACCTCTCCTTGTATACCGCAATCCTCTTTTGATCATCGAATTGCCTCATCTCCTCTAGCAAACTTTTAGTCAGCCAAGTTACCGGGCGTCCTAGAATCGGCTCTTCTTCAGCCTCCTCAGAGTTATAGCTTGGCTCAGGAATGGGCTCGTCGTGCTCCTCGACAGAGGGTTCCTCGGTTACAGGGGAAAGAGTCTCCTCGACCTCCTGGACGGAGGGAGCTTTCCTAGACCGGGTGGATGAGGTCGCTGGTACCTTCCCTTTTCTTGCCTTTTCCTTGGCCAAGCGCTCCTCTGCCTCTATTGCGTCAGGCACTAAGTCATCGACTTCATCGAGGAGGCTCCTCCTGGTGCGCCTCCTTTCTGCCCTCTCATCAACCTTGGGCTCACTTTCTTCCTATTCATCAACCAGGTCCACGATCAGTTTCAGCCCTTCTTCGGGCTCCGGTACTTCAGTTGAATGTAGATCTGACTCCGCCAAAAGCTTTCTGGGGTTTCCCCCTCTCCAACCAACATTGGGGTTGCCCCCTCGGTATAAATGGGGTTCTCCCCCCTGACATCTCCTGGGGTTGCCCCCTCCTCCACGAACTCAGGGGTTGCACCCCTGAAATCAACCGGGGTCCCATCCCCGTCTCCAGAATAGGGGTTTCCCCCTCAGCGATTCTCTCCAAAGTAGGGGTTTCCCCCTCAGTAGTCTTTTTAAACACAGGGGTTTTCCCCTCAGCAGTCTTCTCAAACACAGGGGTTTCCCCCTCACGAACTTCAACAGAAATAGGGGTTTCCCCCTCACACACTTCCCTACCCTCAAGATTAGGGCTCTCAGTTTCTTTCCCTTCTGTCTCCACCATGGTCTTGTCGTGAGTCGGTTCACCATCCTCCGACTGTTTGTGTAATGCCCCCTTTTCCTCCGCTCTTTGTGAAGTGGTTTCTGCATGCGGTGATGTAGAGACTCGCGACCCTTCTTCAGGGAGATTCGCCGATTTCGCAGCCGAATCTGCCGGAATTGTCAGTGATGGTGCGGTTGGCGCAGACGGCATTAGACTGGCGGCGAATAGGGCATACACCTCCTTTGCTTTCTCTATACTTCCCACCTTCTGCGTCAACTCGGCCAACAAGGTTGGGTCATACACAGTGCCTTTGGTAGAATCCATCGGTGTAGATCTGAAAAATTGAAAAGAAACTGGGCAAATTTTGGTTAGGGTTTCGTTTGTTTTTAGAGAGAGAAAATGAAATTAGAGAGAAGGGAGAGCAAATAAATTTTTTCCGTCTAATTAGGAATAACTGGAGAGAGAAGGACGACGGTTGCTTTTCTGGTGAAAAGATGGTGCGGTTGCAGGCGTGATCTAAGCAACCGTACGTCTCCCATAATTATCGGCCAGAATTTGAAATTCGAAATATCTTTTCCCTCCTTGACTCCTTCCTCCAGACTTCCCTTGACTCCTTCCCTCAGATTCTCCTCTAGCTAATTCCCTCGACCATGTCCTACAAAACAAAGAAAATGAAGGTTCCAGACCCCTAGGTCGAGGTTAGAGCATAAAATATCGGTTCCCCTTGGAGTCTGGTGCTTCGAAAATATTTTTTTGGATTTTCTAAAAAAAAGCAATTAAACTATTTACATCCTTGTTGTATTTACGAGATTCCCTAGTTCAGTTTGAATTTTCAAAATTGTTAACTTACTCCTTGACCCAGGAATTCATCGGAAATTCCCCCCTCCCCCCCCCCCCCCCCGTCTGTTTAGGCGATAATAGTGAGTGTATGTAGTGGAGTCTCGTTCACAACACACAACTCAGAATTATCCCTATAGACTTTCACTCTATGACCTTTTGCAAGGAAAGGAACAGAGTTTGGAGCACTTCCCTGGATCTCCACTGCTCCATTTGCTCGGATGCCAACGATGGTGTACGGGCCGATCCACTTAGACTTCAGTTTCCCTGGCATTAGCTTGAGCCGAGACTGAAAAAGGAGCACCTTCTGTCCCACATGAAGTTCCTTGACCCGGAGGTTTTTATCATGCCATAACTTCGTTCTTTCTTTGTACCACATGGCAGACTCAAACGACTCCAGCCGAAGTTCCTCCAACTCTTGCAATTGTAACTTCCTCTCTTCTTCACAAGCTATCGGCTTCATGTTCATTTCTTTCACTGCCCAATACGCCTTGTGTTCAATACCAACAGGTAAGTGACACATCTTGCTGAACACAAGTTTGTAAGGTGACATTCCAATAGGCGTTTTGAAAGCAGTTCTGTAAGCCCACAATGCGCCCCCGAGTCTCTTGCTCCAGTCCTTCCTTGACGGATTAACGGTTTTCTCCAATATTGCCTTGATCTCGCGATTGGAAATCTCTGCCTGGCCATTAGACTGAGGATGGTAAGGAGTCGACACTCTATGGCGAACCCCATATTTCTTCATCAAAGCCTCGATGGTGCGATTACAGAAATGAGTTCCTTGGTCTGAGATAATGGCCCGAGGAACTCCATACCGGTTGAAAATATTGGCCTTCAAAAATTTCGCCACCTCCTTCGATTCACATGTTATGGTGGCCTTAGCTTCTATCCACTTAGACACATAGTCTACTGCAACCAGTATATATGTATTCCCACAAGACGATGGGAACGGTCCCATAAAGTCCATTCCCCATACATCGAAAATTTCGCATACTATCACTAGGACCTGAGGCATCTCGTCTCTTCTTGCAATCCCCCCCATCTGCTGGCATCTCTCGCAACATTTGCAAAATTCAAAAGCATCCCTGTTCAGCGTCGGCCAATAAAAACCGCTGTCTAAGACTTTCCTCGCTGTCTTCCTTGCTCCAAAATGGCCTCCACATGCCAACGTGTGGCAATGAATTAACACATCTCTTTGTTCTCATTCGGGAATGCAGCGTCTAATCACTTGATCTGAGCACATCTTCCATAAGTAAGGATCGTCCCAAAAGTAATATTTAGCTTCACTTCTAATCTTCATCCTCTAGGCTCGGGAAATCTCGTCTGAACTTGGCATCTCTCCCGTGACCAAGTAGTTGACTAAGTCAGCGAACCATGGTTTTGCATTCAGTGTGCGCTTCCCCTTATCCGATTCCCCTAGACCGGTTAAAGTTAAAATTGCTTCCCAGTTAAGTGGTCTAGGAAATTCCTCCAGAAGGTATAAGTGCTCCTCGGGGAAGGTATCGGGTATGGCCTCTTCTGTTTCCCCTTGATGTATTCTGCTCAAGTGATCAGCCACTCTATTTTCCGTTCCCTTCTTGTCTCTCACTTCCCAATTAAACTCCTGCAAGAGTAACACCCAACGGATTAACCTTGGCTTAGACTCTTTCTTAGCCAGCAAGTACTTAATCGCCGCGTGATCCGTAAAGACTATAACCCTCGACCCAAGGAGATAGGGTCGGAATTTTTCAAATGCGTATACGTCAGCCAACATTTCCTTCTCTGTGGTGTCATAATTTTTCTGAGCCTGATTAAGCGTCTTGGAAGCATAGAAGATCACATAACTTTTTCCATCAATTTTCTGTCCTAGGACAGCTCCCACAGCGAAATCGCTCGCATCACACATTATTTCGAAAGGATGGCTCCAGTCTGGTGCTCTGATAATTGGTGCCGATATTAACCTTTCTTTAAGCAACTGGAACGCCCTTTCGCACCCTTCGTCAAAGACGAACTCCACATCATTATGTAACAACCGGGTGAGTGGTTGCGCGATTTTTGCAAAATCCTTGATGAACCTCCTATAGAACCCTTCATGGCCTAGAAAACCTCTTACCTCATTTTGATTCGTAGCGTATGGTAATTTTGATATCACATCCACCTTTGCCTTATCTACCTGAATACCCCTCTTGGAAACCACGTGACCCAGGACAATGCCTTCAGTCACCATGAAGTGGCACTTCTCGAAGTTCAACACTAAATGCTTCTCCTGGCATCTCTGCAACACTAGATCAAGGCTGGCTAAACAAGTATCAAATGAGTTCCCATATACAGTGAAATCATCCATGAATATCTCAATGCATACTTCCAACAGATCCGAGAAAATGCTCATCATACACCGTTGGAAAGTTCCCGGTGCATTACACAATCCAAATGGCATCCTTCGGTATGCATACGTACCAAAAGGGCACGTGAATGTGGTCTTTCCTTGATCCTCTGGATTAACGTAGATTTGGAAATAGCCACTGTATCCATCAAGGAAACAAAAATACTGTTTGCCTGCCAATCTTTCCAGCATCTGATCAATGAAAGGTAAAGGAAAATGATCCTTCTTCGTGGCTTCGTTCAACTTCCTGTAGTCGATGCACATCCTCCATCCTGTCACTAATCTGGTGGGTACCAATTCATTCTTTTCATTCTTAACAACCTGTATCCCAGACTTCTTCGGCACCATATGGACAGGGCTAACCCACTCACTGTTAGGAATGGAGTAGATGATTCCTAGAGCAAGCAACTTCAATACCTCCTTTAGGACCTCCTCTCGCATGTTCGGGTTCAGCTTCCGTTGTGCATCTCGGTGAGCCTTTGCACTTTCCTCTAAACGAATGTGGTGCATACAAAGATCAGGACTTATTCCCACCAATCTGAGAGAGTCCATCCTATTGCCTTTTTGTTTCTTTTGATGAACTCCAACAACTCCTTCTCTTGCTCCTTGGTCAAGTTGCTGTTGACTATTACTGGAAATGTCTCATCCTCCTCTAAGTAAGCGTACTTGAGGCCTAGTGGAAGTGTCTTCAGCTCTTTTTTCGTTCCATTCATCTCCTGGGGCAAGGGATTTTTGTCTGCAATTTCTGGTAAGGTCTCTTTCCCAGACCCAGGAGATGTTTCCAAACTGGCCACATAAGCTGATCCCTTAGATCTAGCTGATTCCGGGCTTCTGCAGAATTCCATAATGGCCTCTGTGAGCTCTTCATCTGTCAATTCTGTTGTGTTCATCACTGCACACCATCCCACAACTTCTTTGTCAATCGAATGGCTCAACTCCGAGTTATCGATTTGTTCCTGTATCAATTCTGTCTCAAGATATTCTTGGACTAAAGGGTTAATAACATCAATAGCGTAGAGATTCTCAACATCTAAAGGCCTTTTCATCCCCTAATCTATGCTAAAGGTATATTTTTCCCCATTATAGTCCAAGCAAATTGTTCCATCAAAAACATCGATAATGGTCTTGGCAGTACGCAAAAATGGCCTTCCTAAAAGTACCCCACTAGACTCAGCAGACTCATTATCATTCATCTTGATCACATAGAAATCAGCAGGATATAGAAAATCATGCACTTTGACTATAACATTTTCCAACACTCCTTCAGGGCAAATACAAGTTCTATCTGCTAGCTGGATCACTACCTTGGTAGCAACCATTCTTACCCCAGTTAACTTCTTATAGATCGAAAGTGGCAAAACATTTATGGACGCCCCTAAATCACACATGGAATGCTCAACTTTGATATCCCCTAAGGAGATGGGTAATGTGAACATACCTGGGTCGGTGCATTTCAAGGGCATCCTTCTTTTTTGTATCACAGCAGACACAGTTTCTCCAATCACAATCTTCCCATCTGGCTTGGTCTTTCCTGCAATAAACTCCTTGATGAACGTACTGAAGGCGGGCATTTTCAAGGCTTGCAAGAATGGCAGGTTGATTTCCAACTTGCTGAAAATCTCCATGAGATCCTCTGTATCATCCTTTTTCTTCTTCGTCTCCCCACGATATGGAAATGGTTTTGCTCGCTTTACTGCATTTGTGGAAGTCCCAGCCTGGGTTTCATCAACTGCTTTATTCCCTTCCTTACTTACTTCCTCAGGTTCGGGGTCTAGGAAGTCCCTTGATCGAGGTAGAGATCCCCCTAGATCTTCCTTTTGGAGGTCTCTCTGAGCAATATTCTCCCTCGGTCCAACGCCTTCCTCTTGCTTTTTCGGACTCGGTTTCCCTTCTTTAGCTTGCATAGGCACTTCTTCATCAGTTTCCAACGTCGGCCCTTCGTAACCCCGCCCAGATCTCAAAGTGATTTGACTAATGTTTGCTCGGTCTGGCGGTTTGACGGTAGCAGGAAGTTTGCCTTCATTCCCTCGCATCTCATTCAATGAAACTGCGATCTGGGAAAGTTGTTTTTCCATCATTCCATGGCGGCTTTATGTTCAGACTGAGCATCTTGTAACTTGTGCACCATGTCATTGTTGGAGTGTATGTTACCTTGCATAAACTTCTGTGAATTTACCAGATCATGGACCATGTCATCCAAACTCCGATGTGGTCTGAAGTGGAATTGACCAGAATTTTGTCCTTGGCCTTGGTTCTGTCGATAGTTGCCTTGATGATTGTTGTATTGGTTATTCGACCTTTGATTTCCCTGATGGTTATTGTACTGGCCACCAGACCCTTGATTCCCTTGATGATTCAGTTGGGAGTTCTGGTAGTTTCCTTGATTGTTTCTCTGATGAGGTGGCACATAGGAGCTTCCTGGGTTGTTCTGATTCTTGTTTCCCCAATTAGCTTGGTCCTGATTCCTATACCCCAGCTGTAATTGTCCTTCTTGACCTTTCCCTGGCCAGTTGGACTGCCTCTCCGGAGGGTGTGCAAAATTCGTGAGTTGAAAAGGATGTGGCTGGCTTTGATCATGGTCAGTCCATCTAAAGTTTGGGTGAGTCCTCCATGCATTGTCCATCTGTCTCCCTTGATTCCAACTTCCATCGGGATTCCAACTCCCCATTGAATTTGCTTGAGCTTGACACTCCCCTTCGCAGGGCTGACCGTAGTATGGTTGCTTTCCTCTTGACCTGGGGATTTCTCAATTTCCACTGGAGCATGCGGGTTGTATTTCTCAATTGCATTTAGCAGGGCCTTTTCCAGTTTATCGATCCTATCTTCCACCTTCTTGTCTCCTTGATCCATCACTGCATTAGCTGATCCTCTCCTCAATATGCTTCGCGGGTTATCATAGGCTTTCTTTGCCTCGATCAGCCTCCCCAAGGTTTTCCGAGCTTCACTTGCCTTATGCTTAGTAAAGTTTCCCCCGCTCGAGGAGTTCATGAAGTCTTTTTATTCAGGGTTTGCACCTTCGTAGAACAAATAGTACGTCTCTGCTTCTATCATCCTATGGTTTGGACAAGCATCCAGCAGCCCCTTGAAACGGGACCAATAAGAACTCAGAGACTCATCGTATTCTTGTTTGCACTCCTGAATCTCCTTCTTCAAGGCATTCGTCTTGTTGGATGGAAAAAAGTAGTCCAGAAATTCCAGTTTGAAATCCTTCCACGTGTTGATCGAGTCCGGTGGAAGCCTTAGCAGCCAAGTGTTCGCCTCCCCCTTGAGAGCAAACGGAATTGCTCGAAGACGGTAGTCCTCCTCGGTTGCCTCGTTGGGTCGCTTTTGAATGCTAAACTCGTTCAAAAATTCATAGGGGCATTCATTCCTTCGCCCAGAGAAAGTAGGTAGAACTCCAAGTACATTGGTCTTGATATCGATCGACCTCCGCCGTTGGTTCGAGACTATGGCATGAGCGGGTTCACCGTCAAGATGTGCGGTGAGCGACCCTATTTCCGGATCGGGGTCTAGTAGATGAGCCATATCTGGGTCCTTCTCCTCCTCGGTCTCGGAATGCTCTGGTTCGGTTGATGTCCTTGGGTTCTCCTCTGTCGATGAATTCCACTCCCTTTCACTTTCTGACTCGAACGGAAATGGATCTTCCGTCCTCGAGCCTGATCTGGTGGTGATGGTAGATGTAGATTCCTTGACTCGCCAATTGTATTGGCCACTCCCTGATCCAGACGAGCTTGCCCAACTTCCAGATTGGAAGCCTGCTTTCATAAACTGTCAGGGAGAAAGAAAATAACAGAAATCAAAATTTTATTTCCAAATCCTTAAATGAGAATAACAACAAACGCCATCCATCCCCGGCAACGGCGCCATTTGAAAAGCCCTCTTGTTGTGTGTGCATATATTCAAAAATAGAGAATAACAGGTTCCCTAGATCCAGCAAATCCACTAGATCACGTGGTCTAGGAACTCGTTGAACGTGAGGAATCCCGGTCGTCGGACACACAAAGTACTTTTTTCAAAAACCCTTAACCACTTTACTAAACCTAGTATAGGGAAGTAGGGATCGATCCCACAGAGAAGGATGCGTAATACTCATGTTCAAGGATTTGGGTGTGTTTTTGGTGTTGGCTGCTGCCACGCATTTTCTTGGGTTGAGGAAAAATTAAAATTAACTTGACTTGGGAACCTTTAAAATTCTTAAGCTAACAGCTAGACCTAGGCAAAATCATGAAAGAGCGTAGTAAAGGAAATTTAACTGTCCGACACTTGATCTAAGAAAACCACTGCACTACTAGACCTAGGAAATAAACCTACTGTGGGGACCATGTCTGAAAGAGCGAGGTACGAATGAAAAGTTGGCAGAATAACTAACTCTCGTACTAACTAACAGCGACATCGTCTTCTACAACCAAATTGCGTAAAACTTCTCGAGAAATTCAACATGAGCGAAATTTAAAACAGAGCAACTGACCTTTAAATCAAATTAATGCATAAACAACAAAGAACCTAACGGATCTGCATACTCTAGACGAAGCAAACAGAAAACAAGGAGAAAACAAAATCCATCTAACAACTATCCTTCCACACGTCGAATCCAACCTCAGACGCTAAATCCACTCCGGATCCAAGCGTCCGACACAAACTCCAACCAACAGAAACACTTCATCTCGTCAGATTTAAACAAGGAACTCCGAATACTCAAATAACCACAGATCTGTCACCAAATTCCATATCAAACACCACAACATCAAAATAAACAGAGATCGACATAACATTAAAAGAAATAAACTAACAGCAGAGAGATCTATGCAAATTGAATTGAAATTTAACTGCTAAACGCAGATCAACAAACGGAAAGACAAATAAGCATCATCAACATCAAGGTAGACTCCCAAAAGTGAAGTTCGATGGTGAAAACAAGCAAAACAACTGAAATTAAAAGTAATTGTATCTTCGCCCTCACTCGGACGGTGTTGCCAACCACGAAATTTCTAAGAAAGTAACCTTCCGTTCCCGACTACCCCAGATCCATTCCCAAGTGTGTGTAAAGTGTGTGAGCTAAGAAGAGTGAAAAAAAAGAGTGATAATCCCTGCGTTGCATGCTCTTCTATTTATAGGCGTTTGAGTGGGGCCCAGCGAGGTATGGATAAGACTTTAATGCCCTTAGCTTTTGACTCCTTTGTCACGCCAATTCCCCTTGTAACTCCTGCTCACTTCGCTTCTTCTTTCGCTAGACCATCTCCTTCATTACTTCCTTGATCTAGCGATTTTCTTCACACACCTGGCTTAGAAAACGTGTTAGACCCAGCAATTTATAACCTTTTTCGTACATTACCGATGCATGAAATTAGCCTTATCACTCCTCCATATACTCCTCAACCGAATGGTGTTGCTAAAAGAAAGTATCGAACAATTCTTGATATGGCGAGGAGTATGATGAAAGGGAAAGGCTTACCTCGAGAATTCTGGCTGAAGCTGTCGCAACAACAGTGTATCTCTTTGAAAGTGCCTCCTGGTCTGTTCTTTGTATTCGGTTTTCGTATGTTATTTGGAGTGTATCCAACTGATCAGGAAGAGATTCCCGACCCAGCTGAGTCGTTGGTACGATAACCGGGACCTGGCTTCAAACAAGTTTCCTCAACCCACTTCTACTGATTAGTATAGTGGAGGTAAGGGTCAAATCCCACAAGGATGGACGCGTTTAGATAACTGCGGTGACTTTCCTGGGTGTTTTTTGGTGAGCTACCACGCATGGGTTGAGATTTTACCTAGGCAAGAAATAAAGGTGGTACTCTACTGACTAGTAGGCGTGAAAATAACAGGCATGTGATGGTGTTCGTGAAAATAGGGGACAAGGTGTCTCAGAGGCATATGAAAAGTAGACAGTTACTAAAAGAGGAAATTTAGACTACAAGGCATATCTGGTGGCTGGGTGGCTCTCTGACAGGTCTGGACAGTACAACTGAAAAGTAGGGAACAAAAGCAAAAGTAACTTAAAAGTAAAGTGGTCCAAACTAAAGTTGATTTTTACGTTTTCTTCTTCACCAAGCATTAACAAAAATCAGATAAACACAAACATCATAACTGAACTTCAGATTCATAACCTCAAACTCAAGATCCATTGATTAAAATACTCAAACTTAAAATAAACGATGAAACTGCAATTTTACTTCTACTGACTGACATGCAAGGTGGTGATCACGGCGCAGAACAGAAACTCATGCACGAAAATTTGACTAAACATAACTACAACTTCCGATCGACAACTCCAGATAAGAAAACACTTAGAAATTAAAAGCAAAAACTAGATCTAACTTTCCTAAGCAGCATGAAGCAAACTCGAACCAAAGCGACATACGAAATAGAAACTTCATAATTAAAACGTTGGAACTTCACAAAGTACTTCAAAAGGCAACAGCGATGAGTGTTTGCAACAAAACCAACGACGAAAACAAGTAAAGATTAAACTAGAAATCAAAATAACGATTGTTTGGCCACTCCGGGAGATGATACTGCTATACTACTACGGCAACTGGCTGGAACGGTGGATCGATGACTTCTCTGGCAAACTCTTGGACGTCAAGTGACCATAGCTGTGGCGAGGAACGAGAGGTTGGACAATGCTGAAGGACTGATCTTCTAGAGAGAATTCTACTAAGTGTGTTTGAGAACCGAGAACCAAAGGCCGAACTCTAAGAGCGAATTCTTCTCTCTCTCCAAGTGGCTTCTTTTATAGGGAGGCTTGCCCTTGCTTTTAGGGTAGACTTCCTTCAAGTTTTTGACTTTTATGCCCTTGTTAATGATCATCCCAGCTATCCTTCTTCTCCATCTCGAGCCTTTTCTCAGACATGCATCCTGGTCAGTATTGCACCCTTCTAGCGCCCTTTTAACTTGCGTCACCTGAATCGTCTCCTACTGACTTGGATCCTTTAATCCTGCACACTTGAGCAACTGTTTTGCTTGCAGATAATACATGCATTTCACGACATACTGACCAGTAACCAAGGCTCAGAATACGACTTATCACTCTTGAATTGATGTCCAACCAAAAGTGTTCGCAACATGACACCTGAAGAAGCATGGAGTTCGTTCAAGCCCAATATTGCGCACCTGAGAGTTTTTGGGTGCATTGCTTATGCCAAAATTCCTGAAGCTCGACGAATCAAGCTTGATGATAAAGGTAAAAAGTGTATCTTCTGGGATAAGGTGATCGAGTAATGGGTTATAAGTTGTATAACCCACTCACGAAGAAGGCGATCATAAGTCGCGATGTGGTGTTCGAAGAAGATCAAACATGGAGCTGGGAGGATAAGAAAAATGAAAGCACGCCAGGAATTGTACGTGATCAGCAAGAAGATGCACGTGAAATTGAAGAACCAGAGTCACCTACATCATCTCAAGGCCTAGAAGAATGCGCAGTCTAAATGATACTCCCTCCGTCATACTTTAGGAGTCCCAGTTCGGCACAAGTTTTAAGAAATACTCCCTCCGTCCCGCTTTAGCAGTCCCATTGACTTTTCTGCTCTATTTTTGTAAAAATGATAAAAAATAGTTAAAGAGGAGAAATGGAAAATTAAGAGAGAGAATAATATGGAGAAGAGTCTTATCTACATTATTGTCTTTCTTACTTTATCGTACGGCATATATCGAGGCATCAAAATATGGTGCCAAGGTCATACTTGGTGATAGACCTGAAGAGGTGAGCTATTTCTCTTCTTTTGTTTATCCCTTTCCACTGCTTATGGCTAGAAAATCATCCGCGCATCACTTCTTAGTTTCTAGTTTTATTCTTTTGGTGATAGATTACAACTTTGAGATATTGGGCCGCCACGTCTCTTTTGCATCTCTTCCTGAAACTTACAAGACCACCATACTTTATATTGCCAGAAAACCTCACCGAGAAGGTATTCTTTATTTACCCTATGCTCCCTCCGTCGCCTAAAACTAGGGACCAACCTTATTAGTTGTGTAATGTGTGGTGAAAATGTTTTCAAAAATAGAAAGAGGACTAATTTTGTGGGACGAACTAAAATGGTAAAAGGAAACTATTTTTTGGGGATGGAATGAGTAAAGTATTGAAAGACACGAGTTATAATGCGAAACTTATAAAGTGTGAGAGAAAAAGAGAAAAGTACTTAGTTAAGTATGGTAAGTAAATAGTAAGACTCACTTCATTAGTACTTCCTCCGTTCCCTCATAGTTGAGGCGGAACTTTTCGGCATGGAGTTTAAGAAATGAATGTTGGGTGTGTTAAATAAATAGATAAAAAAGCAAGAAAGAGAAAAAAAAATGGAGAGAATAAAGTAAAAAGTGAATAAAGTAGAGAGAATAAAGTATAAGAGAGTAAAGTAAGAAAGAGGAAAAAGTTACTATATATAGAAATGACTCAACTATAAGGGAACTTCCCGAAATGGAAAAATGACTAAACTATGAAGGAACGGAGGGAGTAGTATAGTGTGATGAAAAAGTTTTTAAAATCAAAAAGTGGTAAGGACGGACTGAAATGGGCTATTTTTGGGGACGAGTATTATCTTGTAGAGGTGATGTTACTTTCGAAAAGTTAAAAGGCTCACTTTTGCTTTATGTAGTTGGACGACGCTAAAAAGGCTGGAAAGGTTGATGATGACACGATGAAACGATTAATTTGTGAGATGACCAAGCAAGATCCCGTTGGTTCAAAAATTGATATCCATGAGCGGGACCAGTTTGTTTTTTAATTCCTCATATCGTTGTAATATAGTAGCATGTTTGATTGTTGGTTTGTTCATTCTCAATTGACGTTGTACAGATATATGTCCTTCAAATTACTAGAAGTCGCACGTCAGCATAAGTCCGTCGTTGCTGTTGTGGGGGAGGGTCACGTACCAGGAATCCAAAACAACTGGAAACAACATGTTGAGGTAAAGATTCTGTGCCATTTGCAAATTATTTTGTCATTTCAAATTCTCTGGCCTTTTGTACGTTGAAATTTCGAATGTATAGTCTTGGCATAGCTTCATGGTTTTGAATGTCAGAGGTGGAGCAGCTTATGAACGTCCCACTTCGAAAGAAAATGCTTAGAATTGCGTTAAGAGTTGCACAGGTTGCATGTCTCTACGGCACTTATCTCTACTTCGATGAGTTGAAACAATGATGGATATAATTTGTTGAGGCTCTTCTAAAAGTTCCAAAAGATCGAGTGGATTGATTCCAATTTCTCCTTTTGAGTCTCAATTTTGCCATTGAAGCTAAGCCCATATACATCTTTTGGGCCTGAATTCTGCAGCCCATAACATTTATTGGGTCGGGCCTGTTTGATGCTATATTTTTCTCCTAGGCCTTCGGGAGCAAACACTCCATATAATTGCTCAGACTATTCTCTAAAATTATCTATTAGAGTGGAGAGTTTTAATTAGATTCATAACTAAGTAACTAATTTGGTCAAAACACATTTGACCATTAAAGTTAACGAAAATGTTAATATTGGACAAAAAATATATTGTTTGAGAGTTGAGACCAAAAGGTATATACTTGATGCGTAGGATCACAAATATTTTTAGAGAAAATATATGGTATTAAATTTGTACTTTAGTCTAAATTGAATGACTATAATGATAAAAATAATGAGCTACTTATATAATAGAATCCCTGTACTCTAATAAATCGATTATTTTGTGGCCGCCTAACAAAGGGCCCGACTTTCATATATTTGCTCTAAAAGCCCAATTATTATTAGAAAAATATATCTTTAAACGACCTGGTCCGATATATATGCATCTACTTTTGGGCCCAAAGGATGTATATGGGCCTACTTGTCAATGAAATAAAAAATACTATTAACAACAAATCAATCTTATATTTCTAGAGGAGAATTAGGCTCAATTTTAATTTGCTAATACCGGGTCCTATTCTAATGCTTTTAGCACCCTAATCCAAAATTAAGACTAAATCTCCACCCTTGGATTTTAAAATGAGTGGATGAGATTAAAGCTCACAAAATCTCAATAAATAGTAGACAAAATATCAACAAAAGGGTAATATCGTCATTATGTTATCATATGATAATTTTCGTGAGTGTTTTTTTATATCAACATTGTGTATTACAAATATCAACAATATGACATTAGAATATCAACACAAGGACAAGAAAATATCAACACATTTTTATTGAGATTGGACATACATAATATTGAGATTTTGCCTACAATATATTGAGATTTTTTGTTGCATTTGTTGAAAATAGTTGTTTATCATCATGTACGAAAATTGAAATATAATTTATCAAATTTTATCATCCGAACATCGTCGGAACATATGCAATTGAGATCTCATTGGAATCCTTATTAAATTATCTTTAATTTGATATATTTTTTGCGAAAAAATATTTTAAATTGAGAGAGTTACGTAAATTTAAAGATTTGAGATGATTTTGAGGAGAGAGAAAGTAGTTAGTTATAATTACTACATATAGGATTTGACATTAATACCCTTTTAATTTAATTAATAATTATTTAAATTTAAAATATATTACACTTGGCATTATATTAACCACAAGATCTTCTAATCTAATGGTTGAAAATTGATCTCAATTTGGGATTGGTAATTAGTTAGCAATTGATTACATCCCTCCTAATACCGACATATTTTCAGTTAGAAATTTCAAATTTAATCACCCATGGTTGTTTTGCAAAGATCATTGGCTTAGGATGTGTAGAATTTGTAGTCTTGGAGCTCTCAATGGGCTGTCTTTCTCCAACGGGCTCGACTCATGGAGTCACGGGATGGGGTCCAGTCCCATGAGTCGAGCCACTACTCTCTACTCGTAGAGTAGAGCTCGGGACACTGGTTTGCCTCGTGCTTTCTCTCTCATCCGCTAAAAAATTATCGAAAGAGCACGAGGGGAGTGCGTTGTGGGATTAGTTAACAAACAAATCCGGCAATGCAACTCTCCCCGTACACGGTGAATGAGACGAACACGATGGAGAAAGTGTAGTTGGCCTCATCTAATGGATCGGGCCAAATGAGAAATTCACAAAATCTTGGACAAACTAATGATAAGAGGTCTTGGATTTGAAATCAAGTTGGAAAAAAATTGTGTAGTGTTAAGCAAAAAAGCAAAAAGAGGATTTGAATAATTTTTTGGTGGGGTGGGCTTTTGATAAGGCTAATTTCATGCATTGGTTATATAGTGAAAAGCATCACATTTCTGCTGGGTCTAACATGTTTGATTAAGCCAGGTGTGTGATAAAGCGCTAGATCCAGGAGATACTGGAGGAAACAGTCTAGCGAGGAACAGAGCAGAAATTGATCAAAACTGAAGGAAAAGAAGGCTAGAGGAAGGGAGTTAATAGCTGAGGGCAACAAGGTCTATCTATACCTCGCTGGGCCCCACCTCAACGCCTATAAATGGAGGAGTATGCAGCACGAAATTGAGGACGTTTTTTGTTTTTTGCTCACTCTTAGCACTCACACACACACTTGGAAATGGGAATTTGGGGTGGTTAAGGGGGTCGTTTTTGAGTTCAGTAGTTCCGACGTAACACCGTCCGCGTGAGGGCGAAGATACAATCATTTTAATTTCAGTTTGTTGTTTCTTGTTTCGAACTTCACTTTCGGGAGTCGAATCTGCTGTTGATGTTGCTTAATTTCCTATGCATTTCTGTTGGTTTCATTTCCGCTGTTTTGGAGTTGATTTATGTTGAGCTATTTTCTCTGTCGACATAGTGTTTGATCTGGGAGTTTGATTGTTGATCTGTATTTGTTGTTGTTGATCTGTGGAGAATCCAAATCTGTTGTTATGGAGCTGTTTTTGGTTGGAGTTTTGTGTCGGATGCTTGGATCCGGAGTGGATTTAGCATCCGAGTTTTGGATCTGAGCAGGGGAGATAGATTTGTGCATGAATTTCAAGTGTTATGCTCTGTTTCTGTTTGGCTTCGTCTAGTGGCGTAGATTTTTCTGTTATCTTTTTGTATGTCACCTGCCTGTTTTGAATCTGATTGTTTGTTTCCGAATCGCGTCCAATTAAATTTACCGAGTGTTCTTGCGAGTCCATCGGAGAAGATGAAGTCATTTTTTTCAGTTGATGCTTTAGTTAGTTATTCTGCAGCTTTTCTTTTCGTCCGTATTTACTTTTTCAGCTTTGGGTCCCACTTGCATTTTAAATTCTCTGGTCTAGGTAAATTAGTTACGAGTCTTTAGATCTAGTGATTGTCTAGTCGTAGTTTTCATGCAATATTCATTTCTGCCTAGATCTAGCTGTTAGCATAGCAGAGTTCATTTCCAAACCTAGTTTAATTTCCTCAACCCAAAAAATGCGTGGCAGCAGCCAAACCAAAAAAAAAATAGTTTCCAGATCTCTATGCATAATCATTACGCATCCATCTCTGTGGGATTGATCCCTACTTCCCTGTGCTAAATTTTAGTATTCGTGGTTGAGGGTTTTGAAGGAGTGTTCTGTATATCCAACGACCGAAATTCTCCAGTTCCGCGAGTTCCTAGACCCTGCGATCTAGTCGATTCGCTGGATCTAGGAGGCTTGATAATTTTACAAGCACTAGGAAGAGACAAAGCAAACAAACACACTGCACGCTTCAAATGGCGCCGTTGCCGGGGATGGATGGCGTAGTTTTTTTTTATGTTTAGAGATTTGGTGTATATAGTTTTAATTTTTGTGTTTCTTTTTGTTCACAGTTTATGAGCAAAAGCTCACGGTCAGGAATCTGGAGCAACCCGTCTTGGTCAAGGAACGTCCAATTGAGGTGGCAAGTCAAGGAATCAACATCAACCGTTACTACCAGATCAGGGTTGTCAACAGTAGATCCGTTTCCGTTTGAATCAGGAAGCGAAGAAGAGTGGAATTCATCGGGGAAGGAGGATCCACAGTCGTCATCAGAAACTGAACATTCGGAAGAGGAATCTGTAATGGCAAACGTAGTGGACACAGACCCAGAAATTGGTTCACTCACTGCACATCTGGATGGAGAGCCAGCCCATGCCATAGTGTCGAATCAGCGCCAGCGGTCTATTGAGATTAAAACAAATGTGCTTGGCGTTTTACCTACATTCTCAGGGCGGAGAAACGAGTGTCCTTACGAATTTTTGAACGAGTTTAGCAAGCTATGCAGCATCCAGAAGAGGCCCAACGAAACTACTGAGGAGGACTACCGCTTGCGTGCGATTCCATTTGCCTTAAAGGGAGAGGCCAACACATGGTTGCTGAGGCTTCCGCCTGACTCAATCACCACGTGGAGGGATTTCAAACTGGAATTCCTGGACTATTTTTTCCCGTCCAACAAAACAAATGCTCTCAAAAAGGAGATTCAAGAATGCAAGCAGGACTACGATGAGTCTTTAAGCCAATATTGGTCTCGGTTTAAGGGACTGCTTGATGCTTGTCCTAATCATAGAATGATGGAGGCTGAAACATTTTATTTGTTCTATGAAGGAGCAAATCCTGAATCCAAGGACTTAATGAATTCCTCGAGCGGGGGGAATTTTACCAAGAACAGGGCAAGTGAAGCGCGCGAAATTCTGGGAAGATTAATTGACGCGAAGAAAGCGTATGACAATCCGCGTGCCATCATGAGGAGAAGTTCAGCGAATGCAGTTAAGGAACAAGAAGGAGAAGGGGTTAGAGATAGGATTGATCGATTGGAGAAGGCACTGCTAAATGCCATTGAAAGGAAGAATACCCCTGGTCAGGAGGAACATCAAATCCAATGCTATAGCAGCCCATCACCCGATGGAGAGTTTCAAGCTCAAGCAAATGCGATGGGGAATTGGAACCAAAACAATCAAAATACAAGCTGGAACCAGTGGAAGATTAAGGATGCACCATGGAGGGATAACCCTTGTTTTAGGAGGGCTGAAGGAAACCAACAACTGCAATTGCAATACCCAGGTCCAGCGGAGAACCAGCAGAATTGGCCCAACCGGAATCAGGAAGGACCGCAGCATAATTCTAACGGGTCAGGGAAGAATCAAGAAGGGCCGAATAACTGGAGCTACCGTAATCAAGGGGATCAGCATAACTGGAGCAGGAACCAGAATAACCAAGGGAATTCCTATGTGCCACCACATCAAAGGAATACTTCGGGGAACAATCAAAATTTCCAACAAAATCACCAAGGTCCAGCAAATCTGTTCAACAACAATCAGGGAAGTCAGGGAAACTATCGCCAGAACCAGATTGTTGGAACAAGTCAGAATCAAGGTTCCAGTTCAAATCAAACAAATTACAGGCCTCAGAGGAATCTAGATGACATGGTGCATGACCTGGTCAGCTCTCAGCAACACATGCAGAATAACATGCAGGCTAACAATGACGTGGTGCACAAAATTCAGGATGCTCAAAAGGAGCAGAAGTCTGCCGTGGACATGCTGGCAAAGCAGATGTCACAGTTAGCCACATCGTTGAATGAAATGCGGGGAAATGAAGGAAGACTGCCTGCCACGGTCAAGCCACCAGACCGAGCAAACATTAGTCAAATCACTTTGAGATCCGGACGAGGCTATGAAGGACCGACGCTGGAGAGTGATGAAAAGATACCTTCACAGGTGATCAAAGGAAAAGAAAGCCGAGAGTCTCAAGGGGATAACCCTAGACCCAGAGAAGTCCTTGTTCAGGATGATCTCCAGGAGGGAGATTTAGGGGGATCTCTACCTCGACCAAGTGACCCATTTTTCCTTGATCCAGAACCTGAATTAAAGAGTAAAGAAGGCAGCGGGGAGGTTGGTGAGACCCCCGCAGGGAGTTCCACAAATGCAGTGAAGCGACCAAAGCCATTTCCATACCGAGGGGAAGCCAAGAAAAAGAAGGATGATCCAGAGGATTTTGTGGAAATATTTAGCAAGCTGGAGATTAACCTGCCCTTTTTACAAGCTCTGAAGATACCCACTTTCAACAAGTTCATCAAAGAGTTCATAGCTGGGAAAACCAAACCTGATGGGAAGATTGTCATAGGAGAAAGTGTGTCCGCGGTGATACAGAAAAGAAGGATGCCATCAAAATGCACAGACCCAGGTATGTTCACTCTCCCTATTTCTCTAGGTGATATTAAAATTGAGCATGCCATGTGTGATCTAGGTGCATCGATAAATGTTTTACCTCTTTCAATATATAAAAAATTGGTGGGAGTGAGCATGGTAAACACGAAGGTGGTGATTCAGTTAGCCGATAGAACATGCATCTCTCCTGAGGGAGTGTTGGAAAATTTCATAGTTAGAGTGCATGATTTCCTGTACCCGGCTGATTTTCATGTGATAAAAATGAGTGATAATGAATCTGCTGAGTCTAGCGGGGTGCTGTTGGGAAGACCTTTCCTTCGCACCGCAAAGACTATTATTGATGTGTTTGATGGAACAATATGCCTAGACTATCATGGGGAGAAGTACACCTTCAGCATTGATGAAGCGATGAGAAAACCACTCGATGTTGAGAATTTGCATGCTGTGGATGTGATTAACCCCCTGGTCCAGGAATATCTTGAGACTGAGTTAATGCAGGAACAGATTAACAATTCTGAGCTAAGCCAGGCTGTGGAGAAGGAGGTGACAGGATGGTGTGAAACCTTTTTTACTCGGAACATGACGGACGACCAAATCAATGAAGCGATCATGACATTCTGCCAACAACCACTGTCATTCCAATCAGCAGGGTCAGTTCAAGGGAAGAGCCCAGACGAAGGAACAAGTCTAGAGGGAATAGCGACAAGAAGTATGGAGAAAAACCCCCTGCCTCAGGAAGCCGTCACACCAAAGAAAGAGTTGAAAACCTTACCTGAGAATCTCAAATATGCGTACCTAGAGGAAGGGGAAAATTGTCCAGTGATAATCAACAGCCGCTTGACTGAGGAACAAGAGAGTACGTTGCTGGACGTAATTAGGAGGAACAAGAAGGCCATAGGATGGACACTTTCGGACCTAGTTGGCATCAGCCCCGATCTTTGAATGCACCACATCAGATTAGAGGAAGGGGCAAAGGCTCGACGTGATCCACAAAGGAAGCTGAATCCGAATATGAGGGAGGAGGTACTCAAGGAAGTTTTGAAACTATTGTCCCTGGGAATCATATACTCCATCCCTGATAGCGAGTGGGTCAGTCCGGTTCACATGGTACCTAAGAAATCAGGAATACAAGTGGTAGAAAATGACAAAAACGAGTTGGTGCCTACTCGACTGGTGACTGGATGGAGGATGTGCATTGACTACAGGAAACTGAATGAGGCCACCAAAAAGGATCATTTTCCTTTACCATTTATTGACCAGATGCTAGAGAGGTTGGCTGGCAAACAGTTTTTCTGTTTCCTTGACGGATACAGCGGTTATTTCCAGATTTACGTCAACCCAGAGGATCAGGAAAAGACCACATTCACATGCCCTTTTGGCACTTATGCCTACCGAAGGATGCCATTTGGTCTATGCAATGCACCGGGAACGTTCCAGCGTTGTATGATGAGTATTTTTTCGGATCTGCTGGAGGTATGTATCGAGATATTCATGGATGACTTCACCGTATACGGAGACTCGTTTGATACTTGTTTGGCCAGCCTTGACCTAGTGCTGCAAAGATGCCAAGAGAAGCACCTGGTTTTGAATTTCGAAAAGTGTCACTTCATGGTGACTGAGGGCATTGTCCTAGGTCATGTAGTTTCTGATAGAGGAATTCAAGTAGACAAGGCAAAGGTGGAAGTGATTTCAAAGCTACCTTACCCCACAAGTCAAAAAGAAATTAGAGGATTCCTGGGTCACGCAGGTTTCTATAGGAGGTTTATCAAGGACTTCGCAAAAATTGCGCAACCACTCACTCATTTGTTGCACAACGATGTGGAGTTCGTGTTTGATGAAGAATGCAAAAAGGCATTTCAGTTGCTCAAGGATAGACTCGTGACCGCACCAATTATCAGGGCGCCAGACTGGAATTACCCTTTTGAGATAATGTGCGACGCGAGCGATTTCGCTGTGGGAGCCGTCCTAGGGCAGAAGATAGACGGGAAAAGTTATGTGATCTTCTACGCGTCCGAAACGCTGAATCAAGCTCAAAAAAATTACGATACCACGGAGAAGGAAATGTTGGCTGTCGTGTACTCATTTGAAAAATTCCGACCCTATCTACTTGGGTCAAGGGTTATTGTTTTCACGGATCATGCAGCAATAAAGTACTCACTGGCTAAGAAGGAGTCGAAACCAAGGTTGATCCGATGGGTATTGCTTCTGCAGGAGTTTGATTGGGAAGTAAGGGACAAAAGAGGAACGGAGAACAAAGTGGCCGATCACTTGAGTAGAATTCATCAAGGGGAAACAGAAGAGGCTATCCCTGATGCTTTCCCCGAAGAGCATTTGAACTGTCTGGATGAACTCCCTAGACCGATAAGCTGGGAAGCTGTGTTGGCATTAACCGGTCTTGGAGAATCTGATAAAGGAAAGCGCACACTTAACGCAGAACCATGGTTCGCCGATCTAGCAAATTATTTGGTCACGGGAGAAATGCCAAGCTCAGAAGAAGCTTCCCGAGCCCAGAGGATGAAGCTTAAAAGCGAAGCCAAATACTATTTTTGGGATGATCCGTACCTGTGGAAAATGTGTTCAGACCAAGTGATTAGGCGCTGCATTCCCGAATGGGAACAAAAGGACGTGCTAATTCATTGCCATACTTTGGCATGTGGAGGTCATTTCGGACCAAGGAAGACATCAAGGAAGGTCCTGGATAGTGGTTTTTACTGGCCAACATTGAATAAAGATGCTTTTGAATTTTGCCAGTGCTGCGAGAGATGCCAACAGACGGGGGGAATTTCTAGGAGGGATGAGATGCCTCAGGTCCCGGTGGTTGTTTGTGAAGTTTTTGATGTATGGGGAATGGACTTCATGGGACCATTTCCGTCATCTTGTGGGAATACTTACATATTGGTTGCAGTAGATTATGTGTCTAAGTGGATAGAAGCCAAGGCCACAACGACATGTGAATCAAAAGAAGTGGCAAAATTTCTGCAGACCAATATTTTCAACAGATATGGAGTTCCTAGAGCAATCGTTTCGGATCAAGGGACGCATTTCTGTAATCGCACCATCGAGGCTCTGATGAAGAAATACGGTGTTCACCATAGAATATCCACCCCGTACCACCCTCAGTCTAACGGTCAAGCGGAGATATCTAATCGCGAGATCAAGGCGATATTGGAGAAAACGGTCAACCCGTCAAGGAAGGACTGGAGTAAGAGGCTCGGTGACGCACTATGGGCTTACAGGAATGCCTTTAAGACACCTATTGGAATGTCGCCTTATAGGCTTGTGTTTGGCAAGATGTGCCACTTGCCCGTGGGTATTGAGCACAAGGCGTACTGGGCAGTAAAAGAGTTGAACATGAAGCTTATGGCTTGCGAAGAAGAAAGGAAATTACAGTTACAAGAACTGGAGGAAATGAGGCTGGAGTCGTATGAGTCTGCCATGTGGTACAAAGAAAGGACGAAGCTATGGCATGATAGGAATCTCCGGGTCAAGGAACTCCATGTTGGACAGAAGGTGCTCCTTTTCCAATCCCGGCTCAAGCTGATGCCAGGAAAGTTGAAGTCTAAGTGGATTGGCCCATATACCATCGTTAGCCTCCGCGCAAACGGAGCAGTGGAAATCCAGGGAAGTGCCTCTAACTCTGTTCCTTTTCTTGTTAATGGTCATAGATTGAAAGTCTATAGGGATAATTCTGAGTTGTGCGTGGTGGAGGAAATGCCACTACGTGCACTCTCGGTTGTCGCCTAGTCAGGCAAGGAAGTATTCTCGATAAACTCCTGGGTCAAGGAAAATGTTTATGTTTTTACATACTGAACCAGGGGATTTCGAGAATACTCAAAGATAATTTGTAAATAGTTTAATTGCTTTCAGAAACCTTAAGAAAATCCAAACAAGGTAAAAATTTTAATCTCCCAAAAACATTTTCGAAGCACCAGACTCCAAGGGGAATCTATATCTTGTACTCTAATCTTGACCAAGGAGTTTGGCGTCTTCATTCTTTTCTTAGTGTAGGGTCACGGTCAGGGAAATCAATGAGGGAAGGAAAGCATGAAGGAAAAGATCAAGGAGGGAAAATAATAATTTGAAATTCAAATCACCGATATTTATGGAAGGTGTACGGGTACTGACGTCACGTCTGCAACCGCATCACCTTTTCAGTTAAAGGGGGCGAACCGTCGTTTCTCTCTCCACATACTCAACCTGAATTTGCTCTCCCTTCTCTCTACTGTCATTCTCTCTCTCTCTAAAAAAATACAAACCCTAACCCAAAATCGACCAAATTCTTGTCTAATTTCAGATCTACAGCGATGGAATCAGCCAAGCCCACCGGAAGTTCGCAGCAAGCGGAGTACGACCCAACTTTGTTAGCCGAATTGACGCAAAAATTGGGGAGCGTCGAGAAGGCAAAAGAAGTATATGCCCTCTTTTCTGCTAATTTGATGACATCCGCGGCGGCCACTACACCAACGTCGATTCCAGAGGATTCGGCGGCCGAACCCTCAAGTTTTCAAGAAGAATTGCCTCAAGAAGAAGCGAGAGAGCCGAACTCTGAACCACAAAATGCAGAGACCGCTTCGCAGGAGGCGGGCGACGAAGAGGGTGGACCAACGAACGGCGGGAAGGTGGATGAAACAGAGTTGCATGGTGACGGAAACCCTAAATCTGAGGGTGATGACGGTGTGGAGGGGGGAACCCTTGCTGTGGCTAGTCCGGCTGAATTCAGAGTCTCAACCTCTGAAGCCATGGAAGAGGGGGCAACCCCGAGTGATGTCAGGGGGGAGGACCCCGCTTATATTGAGGGGACAACCCCGATGGTGGATGGTGAGGGGGAAACCCCTGAAAAACTTTTTGCAGACGCAGATCTGCAGATGGCTGAAGTACCAGAGGACGTGGATGCAGGAATGAAGTTGATTGTGGACCTGGTAGACGACCAGGATGCAGACGAACCCCAAGAGGACAGGAGGACAGAAAGGAGACGGGCCAGGAGAAGTCTACTTGATGAAGTAGACGACTTAGTCGATACGGGGAAAAATGAGTCCCCTGGGCAAGGGACGGAAGCGGAAGAGCGTCGCCTGGCGAAAGAAAAGACAAGAAAAGGGAAGGGCGCGGCAACTATGTCTACACGGTCTAGGAAAGCTCCCTCTGTCAAGGAGGTTGAGGATACCCTTTCCTCAGAGGCTGACGTTCCCTCAACCGAGGAACAAGACGAGCCTGCCCCTGAATCCGACTATGAATCAGAAGACGCTGAAGGAGTACCTATTCCTGGACGTCCGGAAGTCTGGCTGACGAAGAAACTACTGGAAGCGATGAGACAGTTTGACGATCAAAAAAGGGCCGCGGTGTACAAGGAAAGGTATGGTACCGGGAAGATGACCAAATCCGGGAAGCAGTATAGCTCGAGGGAGCTTAAGATGATCGCGTGTGACAAGGAGTTCCGCGCCTGCATCTCCTCGATAGGATTCGAGTGGCTACTGTGACACAGCCAAGAAAGGGTGTCGGTGGATCTGGCAAGTGAGTTTTTCTCCACTTTTCGTTTGAAAAATACTACTGATCTGGAGGCTGACTCCATAACGTTCCGGCTTTTCAATGAAGAGTATGAGATGAGCATCCGGGAGTGGTCACTGCGAATGGGATTGTTCACACAGGCAGAGGACGATGAAGGAGAATGGAATGAGAGGATGATCGGCGCACCCAAAAACACGTCGGGCTTTAAGGTGCAAACGGCATGGGACCTGATCACCCACCCCAAGGCTGGAGCGTTCAAATCCAGTTATTCCAAGGCATCCCACATCGAAAACCGCATCCTCCGTTTTGCTCAGACCTTCATAAGCTACAATTTGATGGGAACAGCAAATGCCGCTCTTACAACCACCGATCTATACTTCACATGGTGCATGGCAAAGGGCATAAAGGTGCACCTCGGATATTGGCTGGCTCAGGCTTGCCACCAAATGACAAGCAACCCTGCGCGCCATATGTACACATGCCACCTTCTCGGCGCCTACCTCCAACGGAATATTGATGTGAAAATCGCCAAATCCGCTCCTCTGATAGTTATGTGCGACCCCCCGGAGGTTTTCAGTGTTGATTATTTTTTCAACAAGGGGTTGTTACAAACTCGAGGTGCCGAGACCCTTTTCTACTCATTAGGAGATAAGGGGACTGCAGAGCCTGAGGAAGCCGAGGAGACCATGCCCAGTGAAGAGATTGAGGAGCTACGGAAGGAAGTCCAGGAAGTGAGAAAGGAGATGCAGTTGCTGAGGAAGGAGATGGTAAAGGACCTCGGCGGGATCAGGAAGGAATTGAACGGGAATCGGGAGGAAGCGAAGGTCCTGAGGGACAATGTGGAGGATTTGGCCGTGAAATGCGCCAAACAAAGTGAACGAGTGGCGGAGGCAGTGGAGCTCTCCATGAGGATGTTGAAGTGGATGCAGCAAACACTCCCCTTGACCCAGACGAAGGCAACTCCTGGGTCAAGCAGTGAGGTCAAGAAGCCCATCCAGAGCAGTCCCTCCGTCAAGTCACTCCAGCAGATGACCACTCCGACCGTTCCCAAGCAAGTTCCAGTCCCACCCAAATCAAAGCCCCAAGTGATGAAGTCGGTACCCACCCAGACAGGACAAGCAGAGGAAGAGCTGGATCAGCCAGCAAAGAAGAAGGTGAAAATGACCCGCCCCGGAATCCCACCACATTCTGGCTCCCGAGGGAGCCAGCCCCAGAAGTGAACACCACCCCATGACCAAGTAACATTTACTTTTTTCCTTTTACATTTTGTTTGTCTGTTTTCTGTTCTGTTTTCTTTTCTCCCACTTAGCCCGATGCTCGGTCTAAGTGTGAGAAGTTGTTTTGTTTTTTCTGTGTTGTTTTATCTTCTCCCACTTAGCCCGATGCTCGGGCTAAGTGTGAGAAGTTTTGTCTGCTTGATTTGCATTGATCTCTCTATTTCCCCTTCACGACGACGGCTTGAGGCCAAGCTTGAGTGAAGTGGGAGGGGGAGAGGAGTCAATGCAATTTTGATATAGGAGTCGTTAGGTCTAGTTGTTTGAGTCACATGAACCGGTGAATATAATATGGCAGGATTCCCTTAGTGAGAGTAATTGAAAATAGGAGGTATTCCAACTTAGAAGCCTTTTTCTTTAACAAGCCGAGCCAATCTGAGTGAAGCGAGAACGATAGAGAACGCCTTTACTTACTCAGTTGTGAAGCCCTACTTTAAAAGCGAGTTATAAGCCTTTAATAACTTCGAGCTAACACATGTAAATGGGCTGCCACTGAATGCTGAAGGAGAAGAATTTAGGGAGGAGATAATAAAATAAATGATAATCTGGAGGGATAAGCTGGACGAAGTCCAGAGGAGGGAAATCAAGAAGTAAAATCAAGAAGTATAATTAAGGAGGTATAAGCTGGACGAAGTCCAGGAAATTAAGGAGGTATAAGCTGGACGAAGTCCAGGAAATTAAGGAGGTATAAGCTGGACGATGTCCAGGAAAGAAAAAAAAAAGGGGGGGAAGTTAGAAGGAGGAAATTCTCATAACCTGACGCTTCAGTGGTATGGCGATGACTTAAGAGAGAGTTGGTCCTAACATCCCTGGTGAGGAATGAGTGATCGAGTGAATCCAACAATTGGGGAAGTAAAAGGCCATCTTGACGAACTGACAGATTGGCTAGGTAGAGGAAGGGAAAGGGCCTATTTGGAGGAGTGCATGCCTGTTGGATTGACCTTAATCTTGTGGGGACGGTTGCCTAAAAGTTGAAGCCAGTTCATGCATATGTGTTTATGTGTTTTCGTTTTATGTGTTTATGTGTTTTCATTTTAGTGTCTAAAAATTGTGCCAGTTTTGTCTAGGTCTAGGAGTCTGTTTAGTGTCTGTAGAGTCGGTCAAGGGATAACCATGCTTTGAAATTCGCCTTATTCTTTTCTCTTGTCTTTATACTTGAGGACAAGTATGGTTTAAGTGTGAGCAGTTTGATAAGGCTAATTTCATGCATTGGTTATATAGTGAAAAGCATCACATTTCTGCTGGGTCTAACATGTTTGATTAAGCCAGGTGTGTGATAAAGCGCTAGATCCAGGAGATACTGGAGGAAACAGTCTAGCGAGGAACAGAGCAGAAATTGATCAAAACTGAAGGAAAAGAAGGCTAGAGGAAGGGAGTTAATAGCTGAGGACAACAAGGTCTATCTATACCTCGCTGGGCCCCACCTCAACGCCTATAAATGGAGGAGTATGCAGCACGAAATTGAGGACGTTTTTTGTTTTTTGCTCACTCTTAGCACTCACACACACACTTGGAAATGGGAATTCGGGGTGGTTAAAGGGGTCGTTTTTTAGTTCAGTAGTTCCGACGTAACACCGTCCGCGTGAGGGCGAAGATACAATCATTTTAATTTCAGTTTGTTGTTTCTTGTTTCGAACTTCACTTTCGGGAGTCGAATCTGCTATTGATGTTGCTTAATTTCCTATGCATTTCTGTTGGTTTCATTTCCGCTGTTTTGGAGTTGATTTATGTTGAGCTATTTTCTCTGTCGACATAGTGTTTGATCTGGGAGTTTGATTGTTGATCTGTATTTGTTGTTGTTGATCTGTGGAGAATCCAAATCTGTTGTTATGGAGCTGTTTTTGGTTGGAGTTTTGTGTCGGATGCTTGGATCCGGAGTGGATTTAGCATTCGAGTTTTGGATCTGAGCAGGGGAGATAGATTTGTGCATGAATTTCAAGTGTTATGCTCTGTTTCTGTTTGGCTTCGTCTAGTGGCGTAGATTTTTCTGTTATCTTTTCGTATGTCACCTGCCTGTTTTGAATCTGATTGTTTGTTTCCGAATCGCGTCCAATTAAATTTACCGAGTGTTCTTGCGAGTCCATCGGAGAAGATGAAGTCATTTTTTTCAGTTGATGCTTTAGTTAGTTATTCTGCAGCTTTTCTTTTCGTCCGTATTTACTTTTTCAGCTTTGGGTCCCACTTGCATTTTAAATTCCCTGGTCTAGGTAAATTAGTTACGAGTCTTTAGATCTAGTGATTGTCTAGTCGTAGTTTTCATGCAATATTCATTTCTGCCTAGATCTAGCTGTTAGCATAGCAGAGTTCATTTCCAAACCTAGTTTAATTTCCTCAACCCAAAAAATGCGTGGCAGCAGCCAAACCAAAAAAAAAATAGTTTCCAGATCTTTATGCATAATCATTACGCATGATTTCTTGATACCTGACTCGCATATTACTTTCGTCATCGCAAGTTGACATAACATGCCTCACTAGTAGAGTTTGTGCCATCAAATTGTGACATTATGAATTTATAGTAACGTTTCAAAAATCACAATTATAACTACTACTCCATCCGATAATATGCATTCTTTCTTTTTTAGTTGTCCCACAAAAATATGCATTTTCCTATTTTAAAAAGTATTTTCTCTGGGGAGGAGACTGATTCTCCACTAACAATACTTTAATTACTTTTTCTCTCTACATCTCTCTTACTTTACCAATAGGACGAAGGGAGTAGGGGTGGCGAAACGGGTTACCCGCGGGTACCCGCACCCGACAAATCGGGTACCCGTACCCGATTTCTGCCAAATTTGTTGTCCCAATACCTGCCCCGGGTATCCCGTACCCGACATTGCGGGTACCCGTACCCAATCCGAAACCCGGATGTTGAGTATGACCCCCTTCAATCATGCAAAAAGTTCTTCAAACCAAAAGTTGAGTTCATGAAACCAATTACTCCATCCGTCCCGGATAATTCGGGTCACTTTGACCGGGCACGGGTTTTAAGAATTGTAATGAAAAAAAGGTTGAAAAAGTTAGTGGAATGTGGGTCCTATCTTTATATATTAGTTTCATATTAAAATGTGAGTAGAAATGAGTTAGTGGAATATGAGATCCACTACCAAAAATGGTAAAAGTGAAATGAGACAAATTATGTGGGACGGACCAAAATGGAAAACTGAGACGAATTATCCGGGACGGAAGGAGTAATATTTATGCTTTGAGTTTTTTTTAATAGTAATGAATTTTGAGATTGTTGTCGCACTATGACTTCAAATTTTTGTTTTTTAATTTGTTCTTCAATCTTCATGCAAAAATTCCAACTATCAACTATGCACAAATATGATGATTTCTAGTCTCTCACTTACTGAAAATATCAAAATATGATCGCAGTATATATGTACTCATATTTGTATATTTTAATATATAATTTGCACATTTCTAAATTCCAAATTCAAAACTAAATGCAAACCAAAATTTATTGTATCAATTTTGATTGTATGCTTTGAATAGATTGAAAATAAAAGTGAGGGAGCACTCTATAACTAGTTCTGGTGAGTTTTTAAATGTGTGTTTATTGAAATATAAAAACATTTTTGAAAAACTCTTAGAACTTTTAGATTTCATAAAGTATTAAAAGATTGTATATAGCTAATACTAATAATATCGGGTATTATCGGGACTAACGGGTATACCCGCGCGGGTAGCGGGTATACCCGTACCCGCAAAACTCTAAAACACACTACCCGATCCCGCCCGTTTCCCGCTACCGTCGGGTAGCAGGTCGAAATGGGAATAACTCATTACCCGCTACCCATTTTGCCACCCGTAGAAGGGTGTATTTTAATACTCCCTTCGTCGCTTAAAATTTGGCACCATTTGACCAGGCACGGATTTTAAGAAATGTAATAGAATGAGTTAGTAGAATATGAAATCAACCACCAAAAATGGAAAAAATGAAAAGTGACAAATTTTTAGAGACGGAAGGAGTATTTTATTGAGGGTATATATGACATTTCAAACTTTGCAAATGGCGTGGAGGACAAATACCTTTCACAAGAATATCACGGGCCCTCTCTTTTTATACAAATCACGTTAGAACCACAAGAAATAATTATATCGTAGGACAACCATAAAAATCATTTTGATACAAATACTAATATATCTGAATAATACATAACTAAATGTTACTCCACAGTTCACCCACTCGTTATGATGGATAGGAAACGGGACCGTGTGCCAGCGAAATCTTAGCCACTCTCAATCAAGTTGTACGACAATAGGGTCGGAGCCAGAATTTTACATAATCGAACGGCAGGATTTACAAACGCATTTTATGAAAATGGAAATAATAATAATAATAATATCAATACGAGAGTTGTGTCACATGACATGACTATGGACCCTGGTTATGAAATCTAAAAGAAAAGGAAAAAAGATCGATGCTTAAGTGGCTATATTTGTGGCTATTGTCAAATATTCGTAGCTTCATATCTCACCAAAGAATTTAAATAGTAGTAACTCATAAATACAATCATATCTCTCGATTATTGTTGGATTATCTAAAAGTAATTAGTGGGTTCATGATTTATTTTGTTCATGTAAATTATCATCACCACAACATATCATATTCTATTATTCTTGCTAGGATGCAACTACATCTTGTAGTTGTCACATAAATCACAAATTATTAATCGTAATTTTTGAGTTATTGCCACAATAATTGCAAAGCCGGCGGACTATTTATTAAGTTGTACAACACATTTAAAGCAAAATCTAAAATGCTTAAAACCTTTTGTTTTATTGACATGAATTGTGATTTATATTTTAATCTCTTAATTTTGAAAGGGGTATTGGCATCTAATATAATGGAATTTTCAAAAGGTTGGGTTTTTCCTATGAACTTTGAAATTGGCAAATAATCATGAACTTTACCTCGAGTTTGTTATTTCCCACTAGTGAAAAAATTTCAGCTATATTAATAGATTGAAGAACAAATTTAGAGGTTGTGCTTCAAGAAAAACTATTCTCAAATATTGAAAATCTTGAAACTCTCAAAGTTTTGGTCGAGCAATTACGAAAAAAAAATCTGTATCATAATATTATTGGCCAGAATTTTTTCATTGGTGGAAAATAACAAACTCGGGGTAAAGTTCATGATATTATTTGTCAATTTTGAAGTTTATGAAAAACCCAACTTTTTAAAAGTTTCATGATATTAGAGGTCAATATCCCTAAAAAATAGTGAATAGGTATCATTGATTTATGGAGCTCAAGGTATAAATATTTAAACCTAAGACCACGAATTCATGCAACAATACCATCAAAACAATAGAAAGGCAGGAACGAAACAAACAAAATATACCAAACCTCTTCTTTTCTTTTTAAATAATACAAGTAATCTTCAAAAGTCCACAAAACTGGCACACAATCACCTAAAAACTTTATTTAAAGGGATATTACATAATCATAAAACAAAAAACAAGGGGGAGCAAAATTGCATTCTGAAAAACTCGATACAATTATTTAAAATTCTTCTTGAGGCACACAATCATTTCTCTAATTAAAACAATGTGGCCCCAAAAAGCTACCATGAAATAAATCTAATACAATTTGATTATTTTAGAACCCATCACTAAATCTCTTTTGACGAAAATAGCTGACTATCAGTTTGATAGTAAACTATGTCTCCATTATCACTGACATAATGATCTCTGCTTAGACTTTTCAACAATGTGGGAATCAAGTGAAATGGAACTGGTCCAGATTTTCTGGGCTCTCTGTAGTAATTTCCGAGCACCCTCTTCGCCTCCCTCGTCTGTGAACACCACTCTCGTATATCATTTCATCGGTAAAAAACATGTTTAAAAAAATTTGAATTTTCAGGTATTGGAATGTAATGCTACATAACTTATGTTTTTATATATCATTAAGTCATTGATGTTACAAAGTTGCACAAAAATCAAAGAATGATTTGTCCATTTTCTCACTAATTTCCAAAATGTGAATAAAGAACAAATCATACTAAGATTTTTATGTCATTTATAAAAATAATAGTCAGTTTCAAATGATAGTACTACTAAGTTAAAAAATCTAAACATAGATATATAGCATAATATTTCTAGTGCAAGAATATATAAGATTTAATGTTGTTGTTATGCTAAGATGATCACGTGATTAGGGACTAATTAAATAAATTTAATTATGAATAGAGATCTCACCGCTTCCACTAAATGGTAGTGTGGGATCTGAGGGAAGAGGTGGTGTATAACATGGGTGCCAATATCATGGTGAATTTTGTTGAATATTCCATAGTCTTGATCTACTGTTGTCAATCCTCCTCTTAAATAACTCCATTCCTGTTATTACAAGACAAAAAAGGAACCATTAATAACTACTACTTTCATAGCACATGACTTGTGTCGGAGCACATGACTGGAAATCTCTGATTTAGAAAAGGTTGGTGAGATTCTAATTCAAGATATTTTGAGTAGACATCGTCACTCTTGACTGGACCACGGTCATTCGACTCACTAGACATTATAATAATGAGATACGGTATGAGATAAGCCGAAATAAATTGGCTAAGATGATCTTAACACTAAGTCAAGATACAGTGTCATTGATTCAGTTTTCGAGAAAAAATGGCAACCAAACAACAAAAAGTAAGGAACATAATCTCTAGTCATAGCAATAGTGGAAATTGAACGATCGCAATATTTTGAACTAATAGTTCAGAATATTTTCCCAATTATAACAAGGAGATGTTACCAAATTAAAACAAGAATTAGAAAAAATACCTAATTTAAGTATATGTGACGATTTTTGAATTAATGTTTAAAATTTATGAATCATAATAATAAAAGAGATAGATCTAGGACAAAAGTAAAATACATCTTTTGTGAACATATATTAAAATACACTGGATGGGTAGGTGAGATTTTCAGCTAAACAAATACTAATATAGTCGATTTCAATGTAGATATTTGTGTTAGTTAATGTGGCATTAAAATTGGGAAACATATGCTAGTGACAGAACTTAAACAAAAATAGAAACAATACTGAATTAAAATAATACCTTGCTGCGGTACCATGGCAGCTTCTTGTCGTAACCATGGTGATGCAAATATGTCACCGTGTCCAACCACACAACGAATATCTACAAGATTCGAACCCATGACTTCAGAATTTTATTCTAAGATGATAGTTATTTAAATTACAAAATTTGATAATTCCATGAATAGCTATTATCCCTATGATTTATTTGATAGGAGTATAACAATATTCTCTATTTCGTATTGTGTCTCATTTGGACTCGATTCGAAATAGCAATACTCTCGATTTCATAGTAGTGTGACAGTGTCTTACCAAATAAGGCACGCCGTAGAGCTTGAACAACATGGTTGGGCCAACAATGGTGGAAGCATAAAGGAGAAAAGCAACCATTGCAGCCCAACAAACGGTGGAAGTGATGACCAAATCTCTCTCATTGGGTTTGAACAAACTGCTATCTGGGTTGAAATGAGATCCAGTTTTTCCAGGACTTCTATACCACTGAAATTAAATAAATAAACTTAATTTAATATCCATGTTGGAAATTTCAATTACTTAAATTTGATGAGAGAGAGAACCATACCAAGTAGAGAGGGTAGGCAAACATGGGGAATGGGATTTTGTATCTCAAGAATTTAGTTGAGAAATCTAGCTGCTTGTATAAATTCTCAGGCAGCTGCATTAATAAATTAACTTATTAATCAATCTCTATGATAAAAGATTCAAGATGTTTTTGTAGAAAAAAATGTTTACCGGCACCCATGACTCGTCCTTCTCCACGTGACCATGATTCTGGTGGTGTGTTCGATGGCTAATTCGCCTAAGTAAAAATACAGATCTATATTAGCCATATTTGTGTGACATTTGTGACAAAATATAATATTGTCATCCTTTATCAGCACAAGTTTTACTAAGAATGACCGAATAAGAATATGTTTATAAACCGATCGAGAATCGAGATCAATTTTTAACAAAAGTAATTGTAGCATTGCGAAGAAAAATGTCTCATCTTAAAGATCGATACAGAATAAATGGAAACAAGCTATGATTTTTATGACCGGGCTAAAAAAACATACAAGACTATTATTTGTGAACGGAGGTAGATGATGCAAAAACATAAATAAAAAGTTTTTAAGTCGAAATACTAACCATCCATGATAAGGTACAAGAATTGAAGAATGTAGTATGTGTCCCACCACGTTATTTAGCGTGGTGCTGTCTGAAAAACTCCCGTGCCCACTGCAATGAATCAGCATGCACTAAATTGAATACCAATACAAAGTTTATACCACAATAAACTAAACAAAATAAAATGCATCCATACATATACTACAATTATAGGAGCTACCTACAAAATTATTGTTCAATTTGTCAATGTAGCTTCAACACCAATTATAGTACTCTTTCTACTTCTCATTAATTGTAGAAATTGACATTGATACGTATATTAATAAATAAAGAAAAGATTTTTATAAAATGAGATATAAATAAATCAATTAAATAGCAAATGAGAAATGACTGTATTAGTGAGATTTAATTTATAACTGAATAAAGTAAAATGTGATTCGATTTAATCGAAAAAAAAAAAAAAAAAAAACAGGAAATGAAATTACCAATCGTGGCCGAGGACGAACAAGGCCCAAAACATGGTGCCCTGGGCCGCCCAGTAGATCGGCCAGAAGATCCAGCTGTCGAAGTAGGCGGCGGCGGCGAGGAGCGCGGCGACGGCGATGAGATCCCAGGCGACGTAGCTGAGGGAGCGGAGGGGGTCCTTCACCCAGCAATGCGGCGGGATCGCGGCGCGGATGTCGGCGATCTTGAACGGCGGCGGCGCGGCGGGGTCGAATTTGTCGGCGGCGCGCTTTCCGATTCCTTCGAGGTGCTCGCATTGGCCGGCGTAGGGCTCTCCTCCTTCAGCGCCACTCTCGGAGAGACGGGCACCGGAAGAAACGGCCATTTTTGGGGACGAGGAGCTGGTTTTCAGTTTGAAGGAATGGAATAGGCGTGAGTGGGAATATATATAGAGAGAGAGAGAGTGTGCGCATATACGTGTTGGTGTGTGTGACTGGAGTGACCTCATTTTAGGGTTAAGGTCAGATCCTATTTTTTATATTCTTTCTTATTGTTTTTTTATTTTTAATTGTGACTGATTATTGATTTTTAGTAATTTTTAACAAGGATTTCTTAATTAGATCCAAGCTCATATATATATTAGGGTCTCTTTTGGAGTACTAGGATGTACTATATGAGTTGGTCAAGTGGTCTCTTAAATTCGACTATAATTGCAGTTTTATGGAATTGAGTTTGAAGTTATAAGAATTTATTTGAAGAAATTAAATAATGGAGTATTCACTTTTGCTAGCTATGATGACTTTTTTATATTGTGCAATAATTTATGTGTTGTTGTTTATATTATGTGAAGAAAAAAAAATTGAAGAAATTATAAGATAGATATATATAGTAAGTGTTTTGGTTTTTTGAAATAGATTATCTTTATCTAAAAAAATGCTATGCTCATTCTGAAGTGAATTAATATGGAGCGAAATAAGTTCATATGTAATTATATAGAATAGTTTTAGACTTTGAATTCTTAATCATTAATTTTATATGGTTGAAGAATATATGAAAAGTAGTCTGGTTTTTATTATTAAATTTATGAGTTTTCCAAAAAAATTTAGTCTCTTCTATTTTTAAATTTTCTTTTGGAAAAGAGATAAATACACATCTTTAAATAATGAAGGTACCGTTTAAAAAAAATTGACTATTCTATTCTATTTATTTTTTATTTTTTGTTTTTTTGGGTGAAGAAGAGATAAATATACCTGTTTAGAAAATGAAAGTACCGTTTAATTGCTATAATTTATCATTATATGATTATTCATATAGGACTAAGTTATAAGATTCAATCTTATAAACTTACATATTTATTACTCCCTCCGTCCCCGATGAAGAGTCACACTTTTTTCATTTTGGTCCGTCCCCAATTAAGAGTCACATTTTATTTTTACTATAAATGGTAAGTAGGTCCCACATTTCACTAACTCACTTCACTCACATTTTATTATAAAACCAATATAAAAAAGTGGGTTTCACATTCCACTAACTTTTTCAACTAATTTTTCTTTACATTTTTTAAAACTCGTGTCCGGTCAAAGTGTGATTCCTAATCGGGAACGGTGGGAGTATTTATTATGAGATATAATCTTGGAAAGTGAACTGATCCGAAGTGTAGACAACTCCAACTATTGATTACATACTTTTATTCAAATTGAGAATTTGTCATGTTGGGAAATTTAAATAGTATGATGGAAAAAAAAAATAGTATGATGAAGATTAATTAATTGCTGCGTTTTATACTTCTTGATCCATATTTAGGCGCAATTTTTGGAAAATGAACTCATTTAATTGCAACTATTTAGATAACTGGATTCTTAACTTAATTATTGAAGATTATTAATTTGTTGGATTCTTCTTATTTGATATATTGATGGATCATTCCCTTAAAAAAATACAAACAATAGCTGACAAGAAAATTTGATGTTGCATGTATATTTACTCGACCAAAAAAGTTGTATGCCAACAATTCAATCAATTCATATACCAGATTCGATGTATAATCATAAATTTCCAAACATATGAAAATCCAAAGGTTAAGACAAGAGAAAATGGCCAAACAAATACGGAGTATATTAATTACAGCTGCCATGTATTCACAATTAAAAATGCAATTACACTAAAAAGCTAGCATGGTATATATATCTTCGTCTAATGCTAATCAACCGTTGCATTAGATTTCTTAAATAGCTATATATAACATCAACTATAGAAAATGTTACACACCAACCATAATGTTTATTGCAATATGTACTTGGTAGACAATTCTAAAAAACAATATAAAAAATATTAGATTTTTTAGCTTTCGTTTTTATAAATTATTAAAATAGAAAAATAAATACTACTACTAGGATTGATGGGAGAAGATATGCATGAGCTAGAATTTTTAATTGTTTTTGTTAATTTTATGAATATTTATTAGAATAACTTTGTGCGGCAAACCTAGCTTCATAGATATATTGTATTTAATAATTGGTTAATTTATATGCCGTAAGCTAAAACAAAACCAAACATACATGTTTAAATAAATATATATACATATATAATAATGAGAATCTATTTAATTACATTTATATGGAACCCATGCATATGCAAATGGGTTTGTTCTGTGACATTTTGTAAGTAGTTTCGATAAAACAAGATAAATCTACATTTTTATTTAAAAGAATATTAAAGTATTATTTCGGAAATCACATTTATAATATGAGCAAGGAGTGAAGTATTATCGAGATTAATATTATTTTGAGATTATACATTTACACTAAATGAGTATTTCTTCTGAGATCTATGTGTCCGACATTCTTATATTGATAATGCATGCATATATTTGCGTGGCCTCCATGCAAGGTTTTATTACTACGCATGGCGCACCGATAAAATAGGTGGTTGTCGGTTTCATTAAATTTTTTAGGTAATTTTAATGATTAAAGATACCGTACATAATTATTTACCAATTATTTTTATTTTATTGAAATCGTTTTTATTATTCTACCCAAGCCACGCCGATTAGACTACATAATCGTTGTTGCCAACATAATTCAGTTATACGACTAATTTGCTATCGAGTATTATCTTGGATTTAAGTTAGTTACATAGGAAGGTTATCATGATCTGTTTAACTGTGGATTTATTTTTAAATTTATTTGCAAACTTGTAATTTATCGACGTTTCATATTATTAAGATTTATAACTCATGTTCTATAACGTGCTTTTTGTTATTCATGTACTACTATATTTTTTGTGCAATATATTTAAATTATACTAGTACATGTTTGATATAGCTGACCTAAGCAGTGATTCAACCGGTCCTCTTGATCGAACCGTGAATTGATAGCCTCATCGGTTCTCTTGCTGGTCTGATTTTTAAAACATTGGTTTTAAGAATCTACAGAAAAATGATCAGGTGCTATACCCATTGGATTCAAGTAGGCCCATTCAAATTGGATTCAAATTGTTAGTCGAACCCACCACCCATCTCTATATTAGAAAATAAGAAAATGTATTTATCCCTTTAAATGTGTAAATACTATTACTATATTAGTAGTAATTTTCATTTAGTTGGTTATTATTTTTGACCCCTTTGGATCAAAGATTCACTACCAAACAGGTTTAAATGCATCATAAACAGCCAAGAACAAAAACCACATTCAAAATATTCAAAGTTTAGTTAAAAATAAATGTGTCAGTACCATTTATGCCCAACATAGAGATCATAGATCTGTGAGGATCATAGCTCAAGTCAGAAGACTCAGTGAACAAACAATCGGAGACACCAGACGAAAAGCAGCAGGTGACGGGCCATTATTTTCGACCCATTCGGATCAAGAACGAATTTCAAACAATGAGGTGACAGTTAGCCATAAATTTCTGTTCATGGTGAGTAATTTTCACCTGACCTAACATTATTTGTCTCCTTTGTATCAGTTTTATACAGCGAGGGACATTAGTAGGTAAGTAATGGGAGCTTACTATGCAATGGTGTCGAGTTTCGCGAGCCCTCACATGAGCTTGTATCGTTTCTCTTGGACACCGGTAACTCCCATCTGTATCTCTATTATTGTGTGAAGCGGCATCTGTGTATTGTGAAAGAAAAGATAAGCCACGTTTAATTTTCAGAAAAGATGCAGCTCAGCTTCTGTAATTCTGTTTTATATAGTTTTGCAGCCTCTTCCAATGGTGTAAATGTCGTCTTAAAACAGACCAAATATCCGAATATATTTCAAAGATAGAATATCAAAGTTTGAAATTCGTGAAGTAGTGCAAGACGTGGAAATTGTGCATAGCTGTGAATGTGTTACCTCGATATGGGGAATCTCTTTCAATGGCCTATCAGCAAAATAAGCATACAAAGCCCTCAAAACTGCCTGAAAATCCGGAAGAAGTCAATTGGCATCTCAAGCATATTCTGTGTTTTCGTGGGGAAAAACTAAATTATAGGAGTGTGATAGATGTATAACCTGGTGGGATATGACCACAACGGGAGCTCTTTGTCGTTCGAGCTCAATAATTACAGGCTCCAGCCTGAAAAGAGAAGATACAAATGAACGTGTTAGGCGTTATGAAGTATGAATTTGACCCAAAGGGAAAGGCACATTTGAACTGCATATGACGGACCGTTGTATAACGTCAAGATAAGATTCTCCACGAGGATATCTGTACCTTAACTTGTCCTTTTTACGCGATCTGCAGTTTTTAGGATGACATTAATTTCAGAAGATGTTAATCAATGACAATGAGAGGAAAGGGGAAAGGTGTGTAAACAAGAACACCTATATAAAAGAAATTAGGAAACGAATGAGATGAAGTTAGGTTCACGAGAGAGGGAATGGGACATTCAAATTCACCTAACTTGTTTCTAGGAATAAGCTCTGTGGAATTCAAGTCTGCAAAAACCGTTTTGAATAACATTTCAAAAATACTTTTATCCTCTTCTCGGTCTGAACTCTGAACTCCACGAAGCTCGCTAGTATAACACAAGCAGGCTAAGGCTTCAATGCTATTATAATTTAATGTTACATACAGACCGAGCATTATGTACTTAAATCATGATTAATTGTGTGGTTTTACATGGACCATATGACTAGCAACAATTGCTAAAATTCTCAAATCTATTATACAAAGTGGTTGTTACTTATCATCAAAAGGACAAGGTGAGAAAACGGACAGGTTCACGTAATATCATCAAATGGACAGGTCACCTTGTACACACATGTTATATATTCACTTGTACTGCTTTCAGGACAAAACAAAATATGGAGATGGAAGAACGTAACACAAAAGAAATGAAGCATACTCATATTCTTCTGGCATATTTTTCTTAATTTCTTCATATGTCATCCCATCGCATACACCAGAATTAATTTCGTCAAGTGCACGCCATTGTATCTACAAGATAACATAATTAAATGAGTAATATTAGATGTCAGTCAAAGACACCGACAACAGAAAGTGCAGTGAAGAATGGCGTCAATCATAACCTTGGGAAATCCTCCAATCGGACCTGCTGTCAGAATTGTTCTCTGTAACGTGCTAGTCCATATCTGATCACAGTAGAAACAAAAATTATAATGATATGTCTTCCTCATAATATTCCAGTAACCAGGTTGAGTTAAAATTGAGGAATAGAGACTGGAAGCCGATATCCCAAAATTTATGAAATTGGAGAATCTTACGGAAGCAGCCTTTTCATTTTTCAGGCGCCTCTCGACAAAATTTGCAAGCTTCTTAGCATAAAGCTCGCCAGAATCACTGCACAAGGAAAACTAGCACCAAAGTTACCAAATGAAACCAGATCAAATTACCCTTATGCTGATAAACAGAAACAGTAATTAGAACTGAAACAAGTTAGAAAGTACATTACTGGCTTTCCTAAGAATGGAAAATATTTCATTTGTATGCTAGTGCAAAGCCTGAGTACTTGAAGAAATGTTAACTTCTAATATTTCGATGGAATTGACTTCGCTCAACAAAACATGGTTGCAGGAAAAAGGCAACATTATTCTCTCGTTTGAATTTTTCCAAGAGACCAAATTATATTTAAAGAGGATTTGGAAAGAGTTTAAACAAAGTAGAAACTGTATTCATATTCCAAAATTCAGAGAACCTTATGGCACTGTCACCGCCAATTCGACCTCTGACATTGTATCGGCTCTCTCCATGCCTGGTAAGCAAAATTGGACGGGGAGTCAGATGTGTATTCACCTGCAAATGATACGCAACACCATCAGTCATATCTCAAGTAATCCTTTATGTCCCCATTAGCTGCCCCATTCAGTGTGGGTTTTAAGAAATTGTTGACTTCGTTAAAAAAGTGGGAGGACATGGGGAGCGGAGGGAGTAACATGCACACATTGTAATTTTGGTGATGACTAAAACACACCTCCCAGTGCATGTATCCAAAATTATGTAACATTTTAAAAAAATAATTAATCGGCATATTTTTGGAGGCAAAAATTCAAATTAATCGAAATTCAATTTGGAATCAAGTAGGCCGCTTTCAATTCTCTCATCTGTTGTGGGTAAAACGTATCTTCACAATTTCTTTGCAGAAAACTCTAGCGATTCCTTATAAAAGATGTTTTACAACATACCAGGAAGAATACTATCCGCCCTGGAAGGTACCCACTAATGTTGTTCACCTGTTTCAACAAAACACAAATATTTATTAGATGATTATATCAGTATCTCAGTCTAAAGTAAATTGGTAAAGAAAGGTAAGGACCATTTGCGCTTTGGTAAAATGCCATAACAACCATGGGATGATATGAAAGAGACTCACAAAACAGGAAATGGCATTGATGCCCCTTTTCTCCAACTATAGATACTATATCCGTGAAAGACAATGGTGTTCAAAGTGTATTAATTTAAGCAAAAGAAGCAGCCCCGTATCTCGATAAATTGCTATTTGCAAGACCTTCATAGATTTATAACACACAGTATATGCTTAGCACAATCAATAATGACCCCTTGTTCAGCCTTATAAGCAACCAATCTATGGTTGCATTTCAACATGACAGCTTTGAAAGTTCTGTAATGATTTTAGATGCTGCGGACATTTTCTTCAAAAAGATCCAAGATTGTGTTTCTAACTCATACCATCATATAGTGGCAGCAGCACCATATGCCAAGGTGAGGGAAAGCAGATTATAACATTGCCTTCGCTGGATTTAATTAATCAAAGCATTGTCTAAATGTATAGATATAAATATCACTTTTCCCATTACTTTTCATCTACTCAAGGAATTTAGATTCTGTAGAAGCATTCACACACTGGCATAGCACTCTTGCTCATATAAGTAGATAGCTAATGCTCTACAAAAAATAGATAAAAAAAGCAAGAACATTGAGGGGATTTACTTGTATTTGTCCACCATTTCCAGAGACCATGTCTATCATTTTTATATAAGACCCTTCTTCAACTGGCTCATAGACCTGAACAAAAAGAAAAACTGTTCATATATCATTATTTTTCTCCACATAACACATTGCCAGTGATATCAAAAGCTATGTCCCAGGATCTACCTTTTCGTAATTTTCCAGTCGGACCTTGAAATCCTGATAACCTGCTTCAAAATCTGGCCTGAAATATACCACCAATCACTGTGAGAATATATGTGGTGCATAAATGACAAGGAAACCATCTTGCATCGTACTCTTCTGCATAGTCTGCGCTCTGTTGAACTTTGAGACGTATATTCCTCTCAATTATATTCCTATCGTTGCATAATGTCTCCAGAAAGATAATCTGTCGGTAAAAAACATCATGATGAAATATCTAGTGAAAAAGATTTACCCAAGTCGCACTACATTATGATGACTTGGCACTACAGAAATGCACATTTAAGGTGAATGCAGCAATTTGAGTTAATTAATTTATTGACATACTCAGAATAAGCAGCACTTTAAGTTAATTGACAACAAAAATTGAGTACACAATAGAAACCAAAAAATGTTACTACTAATTTGGACCAAAATGTTGTTAATGAACAGACATTCTCAATGGGTAGGCACAACTCTCATTTGAAGTTATTCAGGTTCTCTAGGCCTCTAATTAACACTAAAAGAAAACTCTTTAAGTAACCATCTTTTACGCATGCTAACACATTACTGGTAAAACCACTTTATACCATACAACAGATGAACAGAATCAGTTGAAAATTACTTAGAATAGACAATATGCTGATCCAATAGCAGTAAAGCAACAAAAATCCAGTACTCCACCTTGCATTCTCCTTCAGCCATTTTCATAAGCATATTCCGTCTTTTCCTGGTGCTGTTCGTAGCATCAAATATCCCAACCTAAGCATAATTAAAAATGCATTACCAATGGATCCAATAAATGTTATGCTGGTAAAGTGAAATGTACCTACCTGGCCACCCTCTTGCATCCACGATATCATATCCTCCATTGCAAGAGCTGCTACCTAGTAGCATGTCATGAATTAGAACTATGCCCAAGGAAAAAGGTCAATACAGATTATAAGTTTTTATATAAGAAAAACATTAACAATAAAAGTTCTGAATAAAACCTGCACCTTCTTATTATTGGAATCATTCACAGAAAAAATCAGATTTGAAAGAAATGCTTCCAATTAAGAATACCTCATTGCGTGCCTCTATGCCTTCTGGATTGTCGCCGCTGAAAAAATCAGCTGTCTGCATCATATCAATGAGAGTTAAATAAGTATCATAATTAAGGATGCTTGAGTGTAAAAGGTTCAATATGTTGTGAATAAGTGGTTCATTATAGTGGAGGCATATTTGCCCAACGCTATCCCTTGAACTTGGTGATATCATACATATACTGGACGTAACTTGCTGAAAGAAAGTAACATTGTGTCAAAGTTAAATAAATAGCATGTCTATTCCTAATACTCTCCACACAAAAAAAGAGGAAAATTCCCTCAATCTTCTTGATAATAGAGGCTACATGTTGACAAATTGGGAATCCAGATTGGCCACTAGAAATAGAACTGACACCTCTGTGCTTCATGAGACAAGCAAACAAAAAAGCGGAAGACGAGACGTGGACAACTGACAGTACCTTGTTAACTCCATGCTTGAGCCTTCTATACTGCAAACAGAATACACAACAATGTCCCTTACTCTCGAATAATAGCAGGAAAATAACGAATGAGAAATCAAATATAGAGAATCAATGACCTTCCCAACATTAAAGTGTTTGGTATCATGTCCTAACCAGCGAAGATATCGAGTAAGTTTTGCTGCTGTGAAAGTTTTACCCCGTGCAGGCAACCCAACCTGTAAAAAAGCTCGATTTGAAGCATGAAAGTTGAATATCCAAATTCCAATCAAAAAATCTTAAAATGGAATACAAGACGATGTTCCTTGTATCTTGGGCATTGTTGAAAGGATCTTGTGTGTCAAATGAACAACTGTAATATTCATCTGTAGGATAAAATATTAATATCTAAAATAAAAGTTTTCATATTCATTTGAAAGTTTAGATATTAGCTCTCTGAAGAAACTAAGTTCCCCAAGCCTCCATATGCAGAATCGGAGAAAATGCAGAGAAATAAATGTTTCAATTTGAATTATGTTGTGCTAAATGTTGTTTAAGATACATTGCTGAAATCGTATGTGCAAGTTGCACCACATATTTACATGCATATGTACCATACAAGCAAGTGGACATCAAAAGAAAACACATAATATATGAAATGTTGACACAGAATTGCTTAGAACTTAATTTTCAGACGGATAAAACTTCAAGAACAAAATGGAAAGGAAAACATATGCCGACTCTATCCAACAAATTGTTAACTCCTGATTTTTCTATTACTTAAATGGGTAAACTAAATGGAGATGGGGGATGGGCACACTTAACTGCAAACTAAACAATCTTCACAAAAAGCTCTACCTAGCCCTGAAGAGGTAAAATGACTTCTATGAAGTGTTAGCTAGAATACTAGGATGTACCAGGACGATTGCCAAATGCCTATCCTCCTTGGGCCCAAGCATCTGATCCGCTACAGCTCCTGCTGCAACAGCTCCTGCAGCAGCTGGCATAGAGTTCTAGAAAAACATAATTGATGTCTCAGAAGCTACTTTGCACGATGGAAGATATACATTGTCAGAAATGTTAAACCAAGTATCATAGATTTCTCACAAACCTTAGACTCTGAACCAAGTTTGACATCAACAGCAAAAGCTGATGAACTTGATGATTTCATTAGCCTAGGGGATCCTACCCCCCTATCCACAAAGAGTCCTCTGTGTCCTTCCTGTTTCTGCATGTTAGAAAAAGTTCCAACAGACTTTGACTCAACCAAGCCAGATCCTAAAGACAATTTTGCTGTTTCTGGGACAATGACTTCCATCCCCTGATAGAAAATAAACAGAGTCAACATAAGAAGGAATACTGTACAAAAGTTGTAAATACATGAAAAGCAAGCTGTTAATATCAAGGAATTTGTCCTCAATGCCATGAAAGGGTGTGCAGATAAATCAGGTATGTATTTGTTTTAAGTTCTCTTGTCATGTCAAAAGCAGAAAACTTCAGTCATTTACTTCAGCAACTAAATTGGGAGGGTGGACTTTGATTTTTACCTTGGCAAAAGAATAACATTTGATTTGATTGGTAGTTTGGTACATTCACACTCATAAACACAAGTCAAAATCTGATAACAAATTGCAATTGCAAAGTTTCAGCTATCAAAAGTATAATCTTACACTTTATAAGTATGTAGATGCCTACCACCATAGTAGGAAGATAACAATGAATATGAATTTATTATGCATGAAAAGCACTATGTAAAATGAGGTTTAAGAGTTGGTTATTATGTGTTGAGTTGCCTGAGGTACACTAGACGAAATTCTATCATTATCGCATTAGAATGACAGTATGACACGCAACTCATGAATGGACAAAAGGGAGGAACAAATTAACACCATACACCAGGTCGGTCAACTGAGGCACCGAGGTCTTTTTGAGAATGTGATGAACCAAGAGAGCTGTCATTCCTAGAAAACACTCCTGTACGAGCAAGTGATCTAGGAGTTTCAGTCATATTTGCTGCATAAACAGGACCTGAATTTGCAGATGATGGAGCCGGAACAACATAGTGCTCAATATCGAGCTCCAAACTTGCTTGGGATCCAATCTGTATCAAAAAGTGCCCGATGAATGAAGTGATGCTTACTCATGCATAACATGTCAAGTATAGAAAGCTATAAAAGCCACAGAAGGGAGTGGGGAACATGTTGCCTAATTGTGGTATGTGTATAAATCAGAGAAGCAACATATATGATGCTTCAAAAAGCTTCCTAGTCAGCGAAGATCCCTTATGAAAAAAATGATAAAGGGAAAATAGAAAGGAAAGTTGCACATTGTCGGGCATCTGTTTGGCTTCAATACGTTAGGGCTAGACCTACATTTCCATAAGTCCATTCCTAGTATATTTGAATTATTCAGACAGTTTATGTGATAGGGGACCCCGGGCATATAGGGAGGAAAACAGGACACAAGTAGTATAGAATAATATATGATCAGTTAGAAACAATACAATTTCAGAACGTCAATACAGCATTACGGCATTACCAAACTAAAACTTGAGAGTGCTCTCATTAGTACGAGACGTTCTATACCTACCTCATTAGCAGCTTCAGTAGCAGAAGCTATACTGACGTCTGGTATTCCACGAACAGTAGATCGCTGGAAGTTCTCCTGATACGCCCTCCAACTTGCAGCAAGATCGAATGGTGAAACCCTATCCGCTTTAATGAATACTTTATACTCGAGAATCTCATCTCCAGACAACTTAAACATAGCCGAGTCCTGATCCCCTTGCAACGTACCTCCTATCAATTGCCTATTTGGACCCTCCTCCACAACACAAGGCACATTACCATGCTTTGGCTTCAACAAAAACTTAAAATCCAGTGTCTCTATTACCATACAAAAATCATCAGACTTCAAAATTCTGATACACAAAAAATGGAGACGTAACATATTGCATACACATATTAGAAGCAAAATTACCGTGATTAGGTGGTACAACAAAGCTTAATTCCCACATGAAAGTCGATTCCCTCTCCATAGACAGCTGTAGAATACAGTGCAATCAGATATAACCAGTAATAGCTGATAGAAGCACCAATTGCAACCCTATTTACTCGGAGTTCAACAAATACACAGAATCGATGATAATATCCACAATCAATCAGAGACAGATTCAAAAATCCATAAGCCAATCAGTAAGTGAAAAAGAGGTACTACAACAATGCGAACCATGACTGCAATCACGATCGCAAAAACGCGAACAAGTGCGAAGTTGCAATTGGTTAAAATAAACAGAAATTGATAGAAAAACTCTCACAGCTTTGGATGAATCCCAGGAGCCGACGAGAGGGGCGGAACCGTAGACATGGGGCACAAGCTCTCCTTTGAGCCTGTAGTTCTCCATTTTGAGAGAGACGTAGAGCTGGCCGCCGGCGTGGTCTTCGGAGCCATGGGAGCTAGTGTCGGCGTTCGTGGATGCAGCGGTGCCCATATTCTAAAGGAGTGAATAGGTGCAAAGCATTTGGATGGAGAGAGAGTGAGCTGCGAAGAGCGATGAAGTGGGTGAAAATGGCGATAAGAATGGAATGGAATAGAATTCGTAAAGGGAGGGAAATATTCTTTAGATTCAATTCCATCCTTAAATATTAATTTTGTCATTTTTAAAATATTTTGGGTTTTCCATGTCATTATCTACTTCAATTTTTTATTTATTTATTTGTATGTTATTTGTAAATGTGGATGCCCTGTCTCGTTTTGATATGATGCAGAGGCATGCGTTGCGGGGCGCTTAGGGCATCTTCACTGCAACTAAGTGGTAGGGGTCGAACTGCTCGTGTTGGTGCTCATAACCGACACATTGTGGGCTTCGTAGTATGGCCTATAGCATAGTGGGGCGGTTCTGTCAGTGTTGTTCACTTATAGCAATCTGCGTTGCATAGCTCCCGGTTGATAAATTATGAGATATATATAAAAAAAATGGTTGAAGTGGAGTATTAAGGATTAATTTTGATGGACGACAAAGAATATAATGAAAGAACATGATTTTTTTCATGGACGGAATAAGTATATTATTTTTATCTATAAATACAACATAATATCTTCACATGCACAACTTTTATGATTTCCCCATTAAATTTTTTCTATAATTCAACGGGTCCCCACGATGATTGCAAATTTGCAATATCAATGGTTCAAACGAGGATACAACAAATGATTGCTTTATAAAGGGTTGGTGGAAGTATTTAATGACCAAGGCCGTACGTTCACTGAGAACGTGAAAAAGCAAATACACAACTAGTGCATGATTATCTTGTCGGTGAGCCTTGATGGGGTCCACAAATGTTCAAGCGTAGTTTCATCATGTATCATTGTTGTTTCGCATTGCTAACACATTGGTCGTGGATGATGATTTCTACTAGTAGTGCCCCGATGGACTTGGATGATATGAACTATTGATGTTGCAATAATGCACGATGGTCGTAAGGCGAAGACATTTTATAGTTTTATATGCTAAGAACAAGCTCAAAACTTCCATCATTAAAGTTTGTCTTTATTTTAATTTTTTTATAAAGAAACTTTCCAAAAGTTTGTTTTTTCACACGAACTTTGAACACGACATATAATATCATAAACTTATATAGTTGTATTTTTATCACCGGCAACAAAATTCGACTACATTTTACTTACCATATATGGTTATCCATGAAAAATGATAGTTATGTGATTTCACAGCCCCTATAATGCAGATAGATATGATCACAGCCCCTAAAAATGCACAACTATATAGCTTCATGTTATTATGTGTCAAGTTTAAAGTTCATGTGAAAAAATAAACTTTTGGAAAGTTTCGTGATATTAGAGCATCTCCGGTGGCGCCCTTCCCACTAGGACTTTCACTAGTACTTCCCACAATAACTTTCTGCCACGTTATCACTAGAACTTCCCATTCTATTGCCACATCACTAGGATTTCCCCTGCACTAAGACTTTCCACTAGGACTTCCCGCAATAAAATTAAATTCACAATTATTCAATTTATGGAATTAAAATTTCGACACGAATACGAACGGGGAAACGCGAATATTTCATTAAAAAAACATACATTATTCGGAAAAAAAAAAATTACATAGTCAATAAAAAAAAAGCAACCACATCAACGTTCACCCCTCCGCGTCCAAACCTCTTCAATGATATCCTTTTGAAGTCGAATATGAGCATCTCTTTGCCGCATGTCGGCAAATGCGCGTAACCACTCAACCTTTCCATGAGGTACCCCCATGTTCACATTCGCGCTGGCCACGCCGTGGCTTGGACCGACACCCGTATCATCTTTCGTTGGTCCACTGGGTCAGTTCGTCACCTTCACTTTCGACAATTATGTTGTGCAAAATGATACATGCGTACATGATGTCGCCGATGTTAGGAATATACCACATCCGTGAAGGACCCTTCATCGTCCATCGACTCTGGAGCACACCAAATGTCTGCTCAACATCCTTGCGCGCTGCCTCCTGACGGCTCGCAAAGTAGGACTTCTTTGGTCCGATCGCATGCATGATCGTCTTCACAAAGACGGGCCAGTTTGGGTATATCCCATCCGCCAAATAGTATCCCATATTGTGCTGGTTGCCGTTGGCGACGAAACTGATGGCGGGACCAATGACATTGCACTGGTCGTTGAACAGGGGCGACGATTGGAGGACGTTGAGGTCGTTGTTCGACCCGGCGACTCCAAAATAAGTATGCCATATCCACAGTCGGTAGTCAGCTACAATTCAAGGATCATCGTGGGATGCTTGGCTTTGAAGCCGGAAGTGTGGATCCCTTTCCAGGCGGCGGGGCAGTTCTTCCACTCCCAATGCATACAATCTATGCTGCCCAACATCCCAGGGAACCCGTGCACCTACCCGTGCATATTTATCAGCAGTCCGAAGATAGCGATCCCCGAATATCGCTCTAACGCCCGCGCAAAAATTCTGCAGACACTCGACGGCTGACGACTTGCCAATGTGGAGGTACTCGTCAAACATGTCGGCTGGGCCTCCGTACGCCAGTTGCTTGATTGCGGCAGTGCACTTCTGTAAGGGCGTGTGTCCGGGTTTGCCAGCCGCATCTTCTCTGATCCTGAAATACTCATATCTTCTCCCTAAAGCACTCACGATATGCATAAACAGCGGGCGATGCATCCTAAAACATCGCCGGAATAAGGCATCCCAAAACACGGCTGCGGAGCGAAGTAGTCCTGATACAACCGAAGATGTGCATCAATGTGGTCCCGGGGTACATGACGTCGGCGATGGATGGGCCGAGGTACCGCCGCCTGCCGCCGCCGCCGTAGCAATTGATCAATTGCCCCTTCCACAGCGAGATCCAGTTCATTATCACCATCACTATCACTATCACTAGCGCCCCCGCCACTACCACCTGCACGACCATTAGCCATTTTAGATATACTTGAAAATAGAGTTTAGAGAGAGAAACTTGTCTACACAAGCGGTGTGAATGAAATGAAGTTCAACGAGCCGTATTTATAATTTTTTTTTTTTAAATAAAAAAATAACAAATTTAATTGGACGTCCGTCCGGTCGGACGTCGGGCGGATGTCCGAGCCCATCCGACGGACAAATGGGACGGGCGTGTCCTACCATTTCGTTCACAGCGGCGGACACTCGTGACGTCCTACCCCGACGTCCGCCGTTGGAAATGCTCTAGGCACCAATACCCATAATTTTTATTTTTTGGAATTTTAGTTAATGTAACGTTTATCAATTTATTTTGAACATGCACTAACTAAATGGTTTGGCGTTCTTTGGGCAAAGGAGACATCAGCTTTAATTTATATACCTCGTTTATTTGGGCAAAAATGCTATAGCCTATACTGTACATTTATTTTTATTTGCGATTTTTGTTTTCTTCATTATTTTGCCTATTTACCTTTCGTAGACATTTTTGCTTTCTAAACTGTTTAATTATAACTTTTACTAGCGGGAGTATAAATTTTACCATGACATAATGAGCATATGAATTAATTTTGAATTATTATTTTATTCAAATTTAAATTTAATTTTAATACTTCTATTATTGCTATTTTGGAAATTAAAAAACGGACTCTTATTCACAATTTTTTTTAATAATAAGCGCAAAAAAAAAAAAAAAAAGGAACTGAAAAACGGTCGAGTTCCAAGCTTTTCATTTTCCCATTTCATGGCGGAATCCCTCTTCTCTGCTGAATTTGTTGACACAAAATGGCGTTAAACAATGATTAAAGCTTCCCTTTCATACTAATTTAATGAAGTGGAGACAGTGATGAGCCTCGATGATTAAAGTAAAGGCGACAGATGTGAAACGCGACAGCGCAGTATAATTATTGTCTTAGTCAACCATTGACGCTGAACAGAGCAGCTCCAACAAATTGTAGTCTTCCTCTCCATCTACCGAATCTAGAGAGAGAGAGAGGGAGAATGGGGAGTTACAGAGTGTGTATGTGCTTCACGCGGAAGTTCCGCGTGACGGAGGCGGAGCCGCCGGCGGACGTCAAGGAGGCGTTCCTGAAGTACGCCGACGGCGGGGCTCAGATGTCGGTGGAGCAGCTGCGGAGGTTCCTGGTGGAGGTCCAGGGCGAGGCGGAGGGCGACGACGCCACCGCCGCGGCGGCGGAGAACATCGTGCAGCAGATCCTCCAGAAGCGCCACCACATTGCGAAGTTCACGCGCCACGCGCTCACGCTCGAGGACTTCCACCACTACCTCTTCTCCGCCGACCTCAATCCCCCGATGAACAGCAAGGTATTCGGTTTGATTTGATTTGATTTGATTTTTTCCGATCTAGTTGTTTGATTTTCATTGTTTTTGTGGCTAATTAGTTAGAAACATTGATTAGAAGTTGGAAACCTGCTGCCAGTGTGTGATTTGAGTGTACGTATGTATGTGTGTATTTTGTATTTTGTTGGAATTTAAAACAGAATAGTTGAATAATCAATCTCATTTTTTACAGTTGATTTTGGCAAAAACGGCTGTGTTTTTAATTTTGATTCATATTCGTGGTAACCTTGAGATAATCTTCCTAATCGAGATCATTGCTTAAAATTATTGTTATTTGATGCATAAACAACAAGGATTTGGATATTGAGACCGAAATAGTTTCGTGGATTTAATTTGATGCTTGAGAGGAATAGCTGTTGATATGATTTAGCAAATTTGTCTCCTTTTTCTTGACAGATGTATCTAATGTGGCTTTCACTATTATGTATTGTAGTTATGTGTAATACACATGTTTGGACATGTGATGATCTGCTAATTTTAATTCATATCCATGGTAACATTGAGATAATCGGCCTAATGGAGATCGTTTATCAAAATATTGTCTTTTGATGCATAAACAACAAGGTTTTGGATCTTGAGACCGAAATAGTTTTGTGGATTTACTGAATTATGGATTTATTTTGATGCTTGCGACGATAATTGTTGATATGATTTAGCAATTTTGTCTCCTTTTTCTTGACAGATGTATCTAATGTGGCTTGCACTATTATGTTTTGTAGTTATGTATAGTACATGTTTGGACATGTGATGAGCACGAGGGCCTCTGCTGCAGATATGAATAGTTGAATTCTTAGGCTGTTTCTTTTGATTTCGTGCTACTTGTTTCATATATATGTATGTGTGTGTATTTTGTTGAAATTTTAAAACAGAAAAGTTCAATGATTGATCTCAATGTTTATAGTAGATTTTGGCAAAAACGGCTGCATTTTTAATTTTGATCCATATTCTTGGTAACACTGAGATGATCTGCTTAATGGAGATCATTTATCAAAATTATTGTCTTTTGATGCATAAACAACAAGGTTTTGGATCTCGAGACCGAAATAGTTTCGTGAATTATGGATTTAATTTGATGCTTGAGGGGATAGCTGTTGATATGATTTAGCAAATTTGTCTCCTTTTCTTGACTGATGCATCTGCTGTGGCTTTCACTATTATGTTTTGTAGTTATGTGTAATACATGTTTGGACATGTGATGAGCATGAATGGGGGCCTCTCCTGCAGCTATGAATAGTTGAATAGTTAGGCTGTTTCTTTTGTTTTTTGCTACTTGTTCCATAATGCTTCGAACCACTCTAATCTGTAGTGCTTTAGATGCAGGTGTTCTGAGTTATTCCCTAAGTTTATTTTGTGTGCATTTCACAATTAAAAGTCGATTTTTGGGCTGCAGGTGCACCAAGACATGACAGCTCCGCTGTCTCACTTTTTCATATTCACCGGTCATAACTCTTACCTCACTGGGAACCAGCTCACAAGTGACTGCAGTGACGTGCCTGTTATAAAGGCGCTGCAGAAGGGAGTGAGGGTGATAGAGCTCGATATATGGCCAAACTCTTCAAAGGATGACGTGCATGTTCTTCATGGAAGGTATAGTTTCTCAAGGCTCTGCTCGTCTGGTCTTTTAGTATCATTCCTGTTGATTTCTTGTTAAATTGATTAGTTCATTAATCTAGAGCAGTGCAACATATGCAAAAGAACAGGATAAAACTAAACAAAACGAAACTAAGGAAGGGTAAAGGCATCCATTTTGTAGTTTTATCACCAAAATGAGGTCAGGGTTCATATTAAATCAAAAACCCATATTCACTTTTCTTGAATTATGCTTAAAATTGTGTTTGAGCATGACTAGTTAAAGAAGAACTGCAAGCTTTAATAAGTAAATCACGAGTTTATCTGACCTTGAGTTTTTGATGATCAACAAGTCGAGTTTGAGAGTGTTTCTGTTGATCAATATGTTTTAGGCGAATGAACATGTCAGTATAGAATAGGAAAGAGAATGAGTTGCACCATATAGGACTCAATAACCCGTTAGTATACTTCCAGCACCATTGCACCAATAAAAAGGTTGAAACATGATACGGGATCAATAACTGTAGACGAGCTATGTAATATGAGCTAGGAGAAAACAAGCATCTTGCTGTCCACTTGAGTGCCTACTTTTAACTGTATCGGTATATCCTTTATGTTCTGCTGATTGGTTACTCTATTGTCAATATAGAACCGTGACAGCACCTGTGGACCTCTTAAAGTGTCTAAAGTCGATAAAAGAGCATGCCTTTTCTGCTTCTCCCTACCCTGTCATAATAACATTGGAGGATCACCTTACGCGTGACCTGCAAGCTAAAGTTGCTCAGGTAAATAACGAACATTGGAATTTTTTTAATTTATGTACATTCACTCAAGGATATCTTTAAGTGTTCTATGTGATTCTCCTTAGATGCTCTCCCAAGTATTTGGAAAAATGCTTTTCTGCCCAGAGTCAGACTGCTTAAAAGAATTTCCGTCACCAGAAGAGTTGAAACATCGCATTATTATTTCCACAAAACCTCCTAAGGAGTACCTTGAAGCTCAGAACCTTAAGGGTGGTGAATCACTTAGGAGAAAAGATTCTGAGGATGATGTGTGGGGAAGCGAGCCTTCGTGCCTCACGGCCGAACAAGAAGAAGAAGAAGAAGATAAGGTAGGTAGGAAACTGTTGTTTTTCATTTCCTTGTTTTATTCTTTACAATTGAAAAACTGTACTTACGCGTGGAATAATTTATAAATATATCTTCAATGCAGATGGACAATGGAATGACAGACCTGAATCCTAACAATGAGGATGACGACGATTGTGATCCTGGATTTCGTGAAGCACCTGAATATAAACGCCTTATAGCTATCCACGCTGGGAAACCAAGAGGAGGGATGAAGGAATCACTAAAAGTAGAGGCTGATAAAGTGAGGCGCTTAAGTGTTAGTGAGCAAGCTCTCGAAAAGGCTGCTGAATCTTATGGGACAGACATTGTCAGGTGTTTACCTATCTAACTGTGACGCTACGCCCTAACAGTGGTAGATTTGTGTTCATAGTCTTAATGTTTCTTACATTAGGTTTACACAGAGGAATATTCTGAGAGTCTATCCTAAGGGAACTAGATTCAACTCGTCGAATTACAAGCCTCAAGTTGGTTGGTTGCATGGAGCTCAAATGATTGCATTTAATATGCAGGTTCGACCACAACTTTATCTTGAAACTTCTACACCTTGATGTCTGGATCATAATCAGAAATGGATCTATGAAACGTTATCACAAGTTCAAGAAATGGTCGTATTTGCTGCTTCACGTTCTACTAATTGCTGTGCAGGGATATGGAAGATCACTTTGGTTGATGCAAGGAATGTTCAGGGCCAATGGAGGCTGTGGTTTTGTGAAAAAACCTGATATATTGATGAACGCTAACGAGGTTTTTGATCCTAAAGCGAAGGCCCCCGTCAAGAAAACCTTAAAGGCATGCCTCGACTCATGTACCGTGTGCTTCTTTCCACTATTCTCATCTAACAATGCTTCGTAACAGGTGAAAGTATACATGGGGGATGGCTGGCATTTGGACTTTAAACAAACTCACTTTGATTCATATTCGCCACCCGACTTCTATGTGAGGGTAAGCCAACTAGTCCCGATCTATTGGATTGTTTCGCTGCTTTATCATCTCCATCCTGGAAAAGTTTTGTACTATAAAACATGAATGCCAACATTCGGGCATTAGATCTTGATTTTTCAAAAATACTGAATTTCCATACGACACAGGTTGGCATAGCCGGTGCACCGGCTGATGAGATGATGAAGAAGACGAAGACGATAGAGGACAACTGGAGCCCTGTTTGGGAAGAGGAATTCACATTCCCTCTCACTGTTCCTGAGCTAGCTCTGCTAAGAATCGAAGTGCATGAGTATGATATGTCCGAGAAGGATGACTTTGCCGGCCAAACCTGTCTTCCGGTCGCAGAGCTCAGGCCCGGCATACGGTCCGTGCCTCTCTGTGACCGGAGAGGCGAGCGCGAGAAGCTGAAATCCGTCCGCCTTCTGATGCGGTTCGACATCTCATGATTATCAAGATGCAGACCACCTTAGGAGTCATGTTCATTTGTTCTAGCAGGCTTCATTATCTCGGTATAAGAAAACAATGGGACGAACCCCGTCGTTGAGGAGGGCCCACCGTGCCCCCAGTTTCAAGAGTTTCATGGAGGAAGTTAACGGTGGAATCTGCCTCCGTTGGCGAGTGTCAGAGCTACTGTTTTGTAGTTTTACTTCTGTTTGTAAGGAGGCCTGCAGTTGGAGTGTTTTGAGTGAGAATAAAGTGATATCCAGTTTTTATTTAATTTAATTTTTAAAGCAACATCATATTGGCTTATAATCTAAATGTAGTTGCAAGCAAATAGTGTGGTTTTATGTTTGTGTGTTGACTTTGATTTTATTGGGTTGGGAGTAATAAATAAGTTCGAATTATTCGAAATTAGATTGAAAAAGTTACATTATTTAAGCATGTTTAATAAAGTTACTTCATACTAAATCAACATAGACTATCCACATGGATGGCCTTTTCATCGGAATATTCATTATTATAGTATATAATATAAAAAGTAATTACAATAAAGAAATTAATTAAATAAATATTTTTTCTGATTAAGAGCAGAATTCGCCAATTAATGTTATTAATATCATACATTATTTATATATTTAAAATTATCAAATTTCACAAATGCGCCAATTATGTAAATAGCAATTTTTTTTAAAATAATCAAAATTTTCATTCAGCCAAAAATAATTAAATTTATCTTCTCCAAATTTAACAATTAAAGAAAAAAACAAATTTGAGGTTACACAAGAATAAGCACACGTGTTGTTACGCCATTGGCAGAAATCCCATCATATGACGCGAATATAGAACGTGTAGTTACGCCATTGCCGACCTACTACTACATTTAATCATCAGTTCTCACTTCTCTGCTCGGTGACTGAAGCTGAGCAAATCCTCGATCGGAACAGAAATGGCGACAAATCAGAGATTATATCTCCTCTTCACTCTGCTAATCTGTCTCAGCTTCGCTTTTACACAGGTTATTCTTCAATCTATTTCTTTTTTTCCCCTTTCGCTCTTGTTTTGTCTTTTGTAGTAGTAAATGATTTGCATTTCAGTTTGATTCCTAGTGAAATCCTTTGCTTTTGTTACTTTAATTCTTCATTTCGATACCAGTCGCCGGCTGATTTTATGTAGAATCCTTCTATTTTGACTGCTATGAGCATGAATTTGAATTTGGGGGAAAACTTTTGTTCTTTGAAATCAGTGTGTATATCATTACTGATCTTGCAGTTGGAGATCTTGAGTTCCGTAGATATTGTGTTAATGAGATATCGGTGGTAGTGTCTTCTTCGATATCGTTATGTTACTTTGCTGCGTTTAATGGGCATTGTTATTGCTTTCTCCTGCAGGCGAAGAAATCGAAGGAAAATTTGAAAGAAGTGACTCATAAGGTTTACTTTGATGTTGAGATTGATGGAAAACCAGCTGGTATGCTCTAGTTTTATAATATTTATGCATATTAGATCTAGTTTGTGAAGTAGAGTTTCGTCTTGTATTTTCTGCAAGCCATCGTGTACTGGTTTGCTCTAGTTCTATGGTAATGTGCACTTGAGGTTCAAATCTATTTTGTGCAGAACCGCTTCACATAATAGTTTTGTAAAACATCGTGCTAGATGTGCACTGTGTGATTGTGCTATATTATGTACTACTACTTTGATTAACCAGGCAGAATAAACTAGGGAATGTATCAAGAGCAGTTGAAGTGATTCGCATTGCTCTACAGTTATTTTTGCATCTATTGCCTTTGCACTGACGAGGATATAAAATGGAGAACATTGTTTAGGGAGACAACCTAGAAAGTAAGAATAGGGCAGTGCTATGATTCAGAAAAGAAAAGATATAGCTTAGGAAGACAAGTGCTTAGGAAGTTGGAAGTATTGGTTAATAATCTGATTTACGGGAGTGGTAGAAGAGTAGGGAATGAGTGAGTTTGGCTGTATTTAGGATTTTGTTCCAGGTTGGTAGTGAAGTCTGTCTGTGATTGCGATACAGAAACTACGGTAGAAAACAATTTTAGTTTGTAAGAATGGGAATGGGAATGTAAGAAAGTTTCTTACTCGTTGATGGGGATCATTCTCCCATATTACCAACACTCATCATGTCCTCACTCATTCATCATATTCATTCATTTTCATTTGCACCAAACTGCCAACTGCCCTATAAGTCAATTCATCACTGCACCACCCATGCATGATGTATGCTAGTAGATATCAAGTAGGATTAGTTTGATTCTGATACAGACACCCATATATGTAATGTTTGTGTTTTCACTTTTACCGTTGCCTTGACTAATACGGATGCATATTCTTAGGACGCATCACTATGGGTCTCTTTGGGAAAACTGTTCCGAAGACGGCAGGTATGATTAGCTTTCTGGGATTAATGCATCCTGAGCTATCTTCAGTACTTATATAACTGACTTTTCGTTGTGTTTCTCATGCAGAAAATTTTAGAGCTCTGTGCACAGGTACAACACTTATTCTTCTTTTTCTTGTTTCTACCATGCCGATGTCTCAACTGGATGATCATTAAAGCCCCGGTTGATTTGCTTTTTTGGTTGAATAGCTTCATAATTCGCATAGTATCTTATGCATAGGAGTTACTCCTATTTATTATGCTCTAGTTATCTTAAAGAACTTCTATCTTTAAGCCATTTTCGAAAAGAGTTGCTCAATACTTTCTGTAAATTCAGGTGAGAAAGGGGTTGGAAAACACGGGAAGCCTCTGCATTACAAGGGAAGTGCATTCCACAGGATTATACCCAGCTTCATGCTTCAAGGAGGTGACTTTACTCTAGGCGATGGAAGAGGTGGGGAATCAATCTACGGGGAGAAATTCGCTGATGAAAACTTCAAGATCAAACACACAGGACCTGGTATATACCTGCTACTATTTCGCTGATATAATTGATGATGAAAGTTGAACTCATCATTATCTCCATAACTTCATCATCTGCGTACTTTACAGGACTCCTCTCGATGGCAAACGCTGGCTCTGACACTAATGGTTCCCAGTTCTTCATCACTACTGTTACAACCAGCTGGTAAGCTATTCATATCCAGTAGGGTAAACTAGTGTTATCAAATATTTGCCCGGACCGCGCTCGGGGCGCGGGGCGATCAAGCCGAGAGAAACTCGCCCCCGATTCGGTGGAGCCGAACGAAATCCGTGAGTCGAGGTTGGGGCGCCGGGGCGAGTCGGGGCGAACGGGTCGGCCGGGGCGAGCGGGTCGTTTAGGGTTTACATTTAAGTGACTATTCATCTTCTTCCTTAAATAAATCAAATTTATGCGACTCTTTATCTTCTTCCTTAAATAACTCAAAAAAACGGTAACTTCTCATTCTCTTGCTTATTTAAGGAATACCTACATACCTTTTCTTGAGCAAAAATCGCCGCTCTCTTCTTTCTTCTTCAGCAAAAATCACAAACCAAATACTTACTTTCAGCCTCTGCCTTTCCAAGTTCCAACCACGAGTTATACTTCATATTTTGCAACTTGTTTTGGAACAATTATTGAGTTTGTGTTTTGGACTTATGCTATTTAAAATTTTTCTACTATATTTTTCCTATAAGCTTATCTTTAGAACTGTGCAGGTAGGAATGTATCACAGATTCACAAATATATATATATATATATAATATAATTCGCCTATTCTAGCGCCCCGATTCGTGGGGCGCTCGCCCCGACGCTTCATCGGCCCGCGACCCAGATTCCCACCTCATCGACCCAGAGCGCCCCACGACCCTAACAACACTGGGGTAAACATAACTTTCTAGCCCAAAATAATCTGTGTTTTTTCAGAAACATCTCATTCTTTCAGTGATGTTATATCAGTACCCAATAACTTGAGTTTTCAAATCTAAGATCAGTCCACAGTTCTGGAATTGAAAAGTTACATTAGCAATCGGAAATCTGCAGAGTGACGATTGCTTTTATTAGGGTACAATTCCCACCTGGATTTCCGATTGCCAACATGAGTATTTCAGTACTGAAAACAACGTATACCCGTTACATTATGGGAACAATAGTTTCAATTCCTGCAAATCTTCGTTACGTTAGCACACTTCTTGCCATGCCTGAAAGTCTTGATTCGATCAACAGGTTGGATGGCCGCCATGTCGTATTTGGAAAGGTGCTGTCGGGAATGGATGTGGTGTATAAGATTGAAGCTGAAGGCAATCAGAGCGGCACACCCAAAAGCAAAGTTGTGATTGTAGATAGTGGTGAACTCCCAATGTGACCACCCTTCTTATACATATTTGCCACTCACTTATATTAATGTCTTTTTGGTGTTTGCGACTTTAAGTTAAAGATCGTGTCACGGTAGACTCGGAACTCGGAACTTGAAACATTTGGCTTGAGTTGGCTACTACTTTGCCGCTAGCCCAATGCACACAATATTGTTTAATGGACCGAACTATTATTAGGAATTTTTATAGGCCAACTGATTTTTTTAATTATTAGGGATTAATGTTTTATTATGCCCGATATCATGCATTACTTTTTTTCATGTTTTGGAAATGATTAAAAATTTTGAAAAATTTCAAAATTGTGCAAGGAGCCAAGGACTCTAGACAATCATCACCTGTAATTCAGTCTTTTGATTCATAGAATAATGCATATACTACTCTATATAGCCTTGCCAACTCTGTCTTCACTTTCTATGAGTCGTCATGGTGAGCATGTTGTTGTTGGTTCTTCATCATCGAGGCCAATCGGAGTAAGATGGCTTGTTGCTCTATAAAACAAAACGAACAACTAGAGAGGACAAAAAAAAAAAAGAAGCAAACCTCATATGTAGAGGTCACCACGGTTCAAGAACCGTCGGTTCCCGGTTCGGAACCGGCGGTTCAGGTTCGAAAAAATGCCGAACCTGAACCAGCCCGCCTAGGTTCCGGCGGTTCCGGTTCTTGAACCGGTTCAGACACGGTTCAACGCCGGTTCAAGACCGGCGGTTTCCAGACGGTTCCGGGCCAGTTCCGGTTTGGACCGCCGGTTCAAGTTCTTTATTTTTTTATTTTTTTATTCATTTATAGTACTAATTACAAATTACACCTTGTAGTTGTAGTCTTTTACTATCGAATAAATAAATAAAACGATAATGACAATTGACAAATAGAGTAGAAGTCGACATTGGAGTTGGACAATTGGAATTTTATTGGTACAATTATACAAATTTGAACGAGATGTCGATATCACAAATACAAATGTTGAAAATTGAAATTACAAAAGAGTCAAAAGACTTGATACATAACATAATACATGCTTGTTAGCTTGTATAACAATTTAAATAAAAAAATTTGAAGTAAAAAATAATAAATTATAAATGTAAATAGATAATATATATATATATACTCTTAGTTGGCGAAGGAGATGTTTCTAGATAACTAAATTGAGGATACCTTTAGCAATTCAACCTTAATTGTTATGTTTAATTTAACTATCAACAATCATGGTAGAATTGTCAAAAGTCTCTCGGATTTAGTCTTATAGAGAAGTCTTCTTCACCGATCAGAGTATATACAAATACAATTATATAATTGTATTTGTATATTTTAAAGTTGAAACAATTGGAAAAAAAAAAAAAGCCAGCCGGAACCGGCAAACCGCCGGTTACGGTTCTTCATTTCTTGAGAACCTGAACCGGCCCGTCGGAACCGCCAAACCTTATCCGGTTCCGAACCGTCACCGCGGTTCCGATTCACGGTTCCGGGCCGGTTCAGCCGGGCCGGTTCGGTTTGGTGACCTCTAGACTCATATGACTCTGTTTTTGGAACAGAAGAAGGTGAGCTGCGAATTCAAATGAACGAAAAAAAGAGCTTGAGCTCTGATCCCGAAAATCATGTCTTTTTAATAAAAAAAAAAGACGTATTTTATGTAAACACTAAACGAACTCAACAATAAGATCAATCAAATGGCGACGTTGCTAAACATATTTTGTGTATTTAGTGATTTTGGAGGTTCTGGTTTCGATTTACCGGAATACATTAGATTAGTTTGAATTTGTTGCTATAATTTAATTAATTATCTTTTGTTTTATTTTTTATATTGAGCTTCTTTTTTTTAGGATTTATGTATGTTTTTCATTGTCAATGTTATTTTTTCTAGGATTTATGTATGTTTTATTTTTTATATTGAGCTTATATATTTGCTGTTATTTTATTTAGTGTTTTATTAACTTTTCTAGGAGTATTATATCATGTAATTTTATTGAAATGAAGCCAATTAAATTTATTAATTTATAAGATAATAAGTAATTTAATTAAATAACAAAATTTAATAAATTAAACAGTCGATATCACATTAATCGAATTTGTTCAATTAGTTTTATAAAGAAATTAAGGAAATAATCATATAAACTCTTCGATTAAGTAATTGGGCCAATTAAGTAGTTTTTCAAAAGCCCATTACTTTAATAATTCATTTAGGTTAAATATTCCGACTCCATTTTCCCCTTCTGCTCAAATCAGCCTCCGTCTCATCTTTTCCCTCGGCCACTTTGCCTCTCCAGGTAAGAATTTCGAACAAACCCTAAATTGCTGTTTTGAGAAATGTTTACGTTCGTGAAAATCGCAAAAAATTAAGGATTTGTGATGCATTCGGAGGCTTAATCTCACACCAAAATGCGTTTTTGGTGTCTGCGTAGCTGCATAACAGAAACTTGATTAATACTAGAAAATGATTTATACATTCAATATGTTTGGTTGATTGAAATTTGCTGTGCGAATCTGGAAATTTGGGGAATATGCAGCAGCATTTGTTTTGATGTGCTCGCTTCTTAATACTATTACTTGTGTGTTTGCAGAAGCCATGGCTGTGCCTTTGTTGAACAAAAAGGTTGTGAAGAAGCGTGTCACCCAGTTTAAGAGGCATCACAGCGACAGATATGCCTGTCTCAAGGTATACTTCAATTCCTTGATTCCTATTTGTAGATTTTGTAATACCAAATGAATATGACCGAAGAAGTAGAGTAGTTTCAACTTATTAGATGCTATCGTTTAATTTTAGGGCTTTTTACAATGCTTCATGATAACTGGGATCGAGTAATACTACATATATACATGGGGTTAAGAGATTTTTTATGAGTCTATTTCTCAATTTTTGTCTCTTTGGTTTAGCTTAGGTGATAGCAGATGTTTTGAGCTAGGTTTAGTTTCAGTTACTTTTGTTCATATGATATGCTAAATTTAGTCCATTGTGGTGCTAATAAGCTTTGTTTTTCATGTGATAGACCAACTGGCGCAGGCCCAAGGGTATCGACTCCCGTGTCAGGAGAAAGTTCAAGGGAGTCACCTTGATGCCAAATATCGGCTATGGATCAGACAAGAAGACCCGTCATTACCTACCCAACGGGTTTAAGAAATTCCTTGTTCACAACGTTAAGGAGCTCGAAATTCTCATGATGCACAACAGGTTTGGACAGTTCTGTGAATCTTTTAGTATTGCATTTACTTTTTAGTTTTGATTTCCAGTGCAGCACTGAGTTATAACAAACACACTGTTTTGGTCCATTTGTTGCCACAGGAAGTATTGTGCTGAGATAGCACACAATGTCTCGACCAGGAAAAGAAAGGAAATCGTTGAGCGGGCAGCTCAGTTGGATGTGGTCGTGACCAACAAACTTGCTAGGCTCCGCAGCCAGGAAGACGAGTAAGCTGTTGCAAAGCTCTCCCTATTATACTTTTTGTTACTTTTTTCTTCTTCTGTTGGAATGTTTCAGTATTCAGATTATTGACTGGAGATTTGAAATTTTGTCTGGGTTTTTGAGTTATGCAATCAAGACATGTTGAGCTTTCATCGTCATTTAAACATGCACTTCATCTTTTTATTGTCTTCAAATGCAATCCCTTTTAAGGTCTTGTGAGAATCGAATTAATTAGCTATATTTATGTGTTCTTTTTTGAGGATGTTGTATTAGATGGCTTGTTATCTATTACTTCTTCTCCTTTCCAAGTGAATTAAGAAATTTCTTTTGGCTGCGAGTATTATAATATAAAGTGGAGTAGTCTTTTGAGTTAAATGGAGAATAAATTAAGGATGGGTTATTGGAAGGGATGAGTTTGTTTAGAAGAGAATATACCAATATGTTATTCTTGTCACGTTGATAAATACTAGTACAAATTCAAAATTCAAACGTTTATGAGCGATGAGATATTGAAAGAGGATGATTTTTGTTTAAAAAAGAATACTAATCCTTCATTTTGATGCCAGACAAAATGAAAGAGTATACCAATATATGATTCTTACTTCAAAATCAAATGGGTATATAAAAGAATACTTTTATTTCGACGCCTATGTTTATATATACACAAGTTTTGAATCTTGATGTGTTAGTCTTAAATAATTCATTGTTCAAATCAAATGATGTTAAAATAAATTACAATCAACAATCTAAAAATTCAACATTTATTTCATACCCCTATGTCCCGTCTTTAGTGAAGCGTCTTTTTCTGCACGAGATTGTATGTAGTAAGTATTGCTTTGTGAGTTAAATGAATAGAGGATAATAATAAAAAAAAATAGAGAGCGTGGTGTTCTAATTTTAAGAAATGTTGTTATATGTTGTGAATTATTCCAAAAAGGAAAATGTGCAAATCATAGTGGGACAAATGAAGTACTCCATTATTATGATTATGTTATTTTTCAATTTTATGGATTATATTATCTTTATTCTTATACTACACGTAATATGATTAAGTTTTAAGCTCTTCAACCAAGTTGGGAACATATATTTAAAAAATAATTTATATTGTATAATTAAAAAAATATTAAAAGGAATTATATTAGTGAAACTCTAATATTCTCCCTTAAAATATCACAACTGAAAAGTACAGTATGGGTAAATCTAATAGTTTCACTCCTTAAATATGGCCACAAATCATGAAATTGTAGAGCCAACCACAAATTATTTTCCTCTCTATTATACCGCAATTTTATTATCTAAACTAAAGAAAAACATTTTTATTAACAAAAATATAAAAACATACTCCCTCAATTATTTAAGTTTGTTTTTTTCATGCTCTCACAATTATACTACTCCATATCTCTATACTCCATTTTCAAACAAATACTCGTATACGAAAATAATTTTAGTAAAACTCAATTAGTGTCAAAATATTTCCTCCCAAATATTTTATACTAGGATTATTTGGCTGTAAAAACATTAACTTTGAGTTTTTCTGATTTTTTTGGATTTTTTTTCTCAAAACTTTAAAATTAGAATGCAACTACACGAACTTTTGATTTTTCTCCAAGATCTAAAATCAAAACACATATAGGGAGGTAAAGGTTATGCAGCAATCAAAACTATACCAATATATTAATATTAATTAAAAATAATAATAAATTTGAATTCCACCTCAACCAATCTCCAGTAGACGACATCCTCCCTACTCTTTCTCGTCGATGAAGATGAGCTGAAGAAGTACTGCAATCAATTTGATTAGTATAAGACGAATTGCGACTAAATCTTTTCCTAAACTCGGTAATTTCGTTCCAACACTCTCTCATTCTTTTTCGATTTTCCACAACTTTAATGACGAAGATGAAAAACCTTTCCCCCCTAAGCTGCGTAGAATAGATTTGAGCTGTGTTCACGGATTGAATGATGCTGTTAACTTGTTCCACAAAATGGTGAGAATGCATCCCCAGCCTTCTGTTTCCGTGTACAACAAATTGTTGAGTGTAACGGCTAAGATGAATAAGTATTCTTTTGCCCTCCATGTGTTCGATGAAATGTGTCAAATGGGTACTCCGGTTAATGACTACACGAGGAATATTGCAATCAATTGCTATTGTCGTCTGAAACGTGTAGATTTGGGATTCGCTACGATGGGTTTCTTCTTGAAGAAGGGTTATGAGCCGAATGGAACGACATTCAGCACTCTCATTAAAGGGCTATTTTTAGATGAAAAGGTTGCTGACGCCGCGAAATTATTCAAGAAGGTACTGGATTCGAGACTATGTGAGCCCCATGATGTTATGATTCTCACTGTGATTGAAGGACTTTGCAAAGCTGGACAGATCTTTCCGGCCCATGATTTGTTTCACGGGTTAGAAAGGACTCGGTGGAAGCCTGATGTTAAGGCTTATAACGCTTTGATTGATGGATTATGCAAGACCGGAAGGGTGGATGATGCTTTCCATCTTTTCTCGAAGATGATTGACAAGGGTATTTCACCTGATGTGATCACGTATAATTCAATGATTCAAGGGTTGTGCGATGTTGATAGGATGAAGGATGTCGTTGGATTGTTGAATCAAATGGTCGGTTCTAATGTGCCTTTCGATGTTGTAACTCTCACCACATTAATGGATACATATTGCAAGGAAGGAAAAGTGGAAGAGGCAAAAGATTTGTTGGAGGTTATGATCCAACATAATATTTGCCCTGATGTCGTCACATATAATGCGTTGATAGATGGATTTTGTCTGAGAGGTGAAATAGATAAGGCAAAAGAAGTACTTGATTCTATGGTTGACAGAAATCTTAACCCCACCATTGTAACTTATAATAGCTTAATCAATGGATACTGCAAGAGAGGAAGATTGGATGAAGCCTGGGTTCTTTTTCTCGACATTCCTCGTATGGAATTAGTTCATAGCACATGTACTTATAACACTATGATACATGGCTTCATTAGTAAAGACAGATTTGCTGAAGGCTGGAAGCTTTTCAATGATATGGAAGCTCGACGAGTAAGCCCTGACATATGTACTTATAATACTTTGTTGGATGGGTTGTGCAGAAACGGGAAGATCGATGAAGCTCTTTCATTTCTACACACAATTGAAGTGAAAGGAGTTAATCCTGATATACTGACATATGGTGTTATGATAAATGGATTATGCAAAAACGGAAAGCATGATGTAGCAAGAGATATTTTCGATCAACTTCCTTCCAAAGGCTTGCAACCTAATATTCAGATATACACGATGATTATTGATTTGCTTATTCAAGTAATATCTGTGGATGTGGTAAAGCCTTTGCTCGTGGAGATGGAGAAATGCTGTTGCCCACCCGATAGTGTGACATACAATGTCATTGTTCAAAGTTTGCTGAAGAAAGATGAACTCAACAACGCAATACCATTCCTAAAAGATATGCACCAACGAGAGTTCTCAGCCGATCATGCGACGTTTGCAATGCTAATTGATCGAGTGCAAGGACAAAACGAAGATGATTTTCTTATCAAATTGATGAAGAATGTTATGCCCAAGGAAATTTTTAAGAATTAACTTCAGCATGTTGGATGATTACTGACAATATAGGTAATTTATCCAGATATTGTGCAGTTTTATTGCCCAAGAAATTTTCAAAAATTACCCAGTTACGACTTACAACTCTAATTTACGAGTCAATATGTGATCTACTTACAAAATTATAGCTATTTAAGTGTCTTGACTAATGTATTTGAATTCCCTTCATCTTAGTAACAAGTCACAATAAAAGAACAACCATAAAATTCCAATAATAGGCCTAACTTTACATAATTTCATGATTAGAACTTTATGATAATTGATAAGTCACTTTTGCCCAATAAAAACCCAATTGAACATGACTATACTAGTCTATCTTACATTACGCATATGCACATGCAAATCCATCCATTAACCATTGATTCATTATAATTCATAGACACGCGTAATTTTACAAAAAAATGGTGCACCCATTATAGCTTTAGTTATTTTCAATTTTGAGAGAAGTTTAGTAATTTGTGTTTGTGATTATATAAAGTAATTATTTTAAAATATACTCTCTCCTTCGCACAAAGATTGTCCCACTTTGATCGAGCACGGATTTTAAGAAATGAAATGAAAAATGAGTTGAAAAAGTTAGTGGAATGTGAGTCCTAATTTTATATATTAGTTTTATAATAAAATGTGAGTAGGAATAAGTTAGTGGAATATAGAGTCTACTACCATAAACGATAAAAAGTGAAATGAGGCTTTGTGGGACGGAGGAAGTAATAAAACTGTAGTATTATAAAGAGTAAAGGTCAAAAGTGGTCCCCAACATATGACCGCTTTATCAATTTAGTCCTTAACATTATCTTTTTGATTATTTGGTCCCTCACAAATGAACTTTGACTTGAATCGGTCCTCCAATTGACGGAACCGTCAATAATAGGCGGTCAACGTCATTTCCGCCGCCAACCTCAGCTTCGGCAACCTTCTAGCAGCCTTCACTCTCCCCCTCTTCAACCTCAGCTTCGGCAACACCTTCAACCTCCCCCCCTTCGTCGCCAACTACTCCGCCCCCCTCAACTACACCTGCTCCAACACCGCCTTCTGATTCTCCGCCTCTGCCAACGGCACCCAATCCGACCGCATAACGTTTCCGTCGAGAGTGACGAGGACCTCGCGGTAGATGCCATGGCCGCGCGTGATGTTCAATCCGTTGCTCTTGAGCGCGGCTGACCGCCACCGGTGATTGCGTTTTATGATTTTTCTAGGGATCGAATTGAGCGAGTGGCGGTTTTTGATTGGGAATTTCAGACGTTGTAGAAGAGGAAGGTGATGTTGACGTTGAATGCGCCGGTGTAGAAATCATCAACAGTGTTCTCTAGCTGTCTAGCATGACGGAGAGGGTGAGTTTGGGGCGGCGGAGGAGGGCGGAGAAGCGGGTGACGTCCTTGTTGAAGGACCAGGAGACGCCGTCGGGGGTGGACTGGGGGGTGCTGGTGCGGAAGAGCTCGGCGCCAGTGAGCCAGACGGTGGCGATGCGGTCGGATTGGGTGCCGTTGGCGGAGGCGGAGAATCAGAAGACGGCGTTGGAGCAGGTGTAGTTGAGGGGGGCGGAGTAGTTGGGGGCGAAGGGGGGGAGGTTGAAGGTGTTGCCGAAGCTGAGGTTGAAGACGGGGAGAGTGCAGGCTGCTAGAAGGTTGCCAAAGCTGAGGTTGGCGGCGGAAATGACGTTGACCGCCTATTATTGACGGTTCCGTCAATTGGAGGACCGATTCAGGACGGGGTTCATTTGTGAGAGACTAAATAATCAAAAAGATAATGTTAAGAACCAAATTGATAAAACGGACATATGTTGGGGACCACTTTTAGCCTTTACTCTATTATAAATATACTTGTTCATTAGTATTTTAGTACATAGTACTATAATTCGAGCAAAACACAATCATGTCATAACCGGAAAAATGGCACTTAATTATTAACAAGAAGTTTAATTACAATTATGCCAATCGCATTTGTGTAAGTGGAGTACAAGATCAAAAACAAAGAGCATCTCTCTTTGCACCCCACCAAAATCAAAACAAAGGAAAAAAACAAAAACAAAATAAAATGAGCCCCCACCTATGATAGCAATATTATATATATACACATATATATAATATTAAAAACCCAAAAAAAAGAAAAAGAAAAAGAAAAACCTAGCTCATGGAGAAGGAAACCCCTCTTTCACCTCTCTCACTGGATAATTACCACAATAAATGATTGATTTTCTTGATCACACCATTGTTGAAGACTTTTACAGACCATCTGATTCTGCATCGGGAGAGCTCAGAGGGAAGCACGTGTCTTCACCGCCCGTGTTCCATAAGAAATGGGCATAGTTAGCTGCGTAGTATGAGTTGCTCGGCTCCGCATCAATGGCTTCCAAGTAGGTCTCCTCTGCTGCCCACAGGTCGTTCCTCGCCACCCACAGGAAGTTAGCGTATTTGCTCAGTGCCTCCGCGTCCTTTGGCTCCACCTCCGTGGCTCTCTTGAAGTAGTCCTCCGCCCTATTTCAACCAAACATTGTCAGATCAAACACGAAAACCAGCCATTTTCTTAGTAATGAAGTAAGAACATGTTTTCTAGATTCTTGAAAAATGTATGGTCACAACATATTTTCAAGATTCTTGAATTTTTTGCAAAATGATGGAATATGAATGCTAGAGTTTCAAAATCTTGACCATCTACACAAATATTTAATGAATTAGTGGCAAAATGTTAAAAGCAAACATAATTTTCCAGATTCTTGATAATTTTCCAAACAAAATTAGGACTATTACAGTATCAATGGCAAAAATGTAAGGTTCCTAGCAGAGGGCCGGCCACCGGTGACCACACTTGTTTGGCTGCGTCTACTGCTGTCGGGATCAAGACTATAGCCCCCCCCTTAGATTTTTCAACACTCCAAAGTCAAGACAACAAAGTACAGCCTAGAAATAAATTGCCAAATTTTGGTGATATTTTCATTTGGTGGGCTCTAAAACTCCAAGATGAGATGTTTTATCATCTTTTTTCACTCAAGAAAGACATACAAACTGCACCACACAACTTGCTATCACCACGATAATCTCAACCCGAATTCAGACAACAACTTCCCCACAAAAATCACACAACTTGCACCCAACAACAACCTAATTCTTGAATCAGCCAAGAACAACATGGTCAAGATTACTACAGGGCTCCAAGAATAATATCCCAAATCAAAACCTAATCAAACTCTGTTCATCATACAGTAAAAAACAAGAAACTGAATCCAAACAAAAGGTTAAAAGGTTTGATACATACCTGTCAAGATCCCGAACAACGAGGTAGAGAAACTGGGCATAATTTGCTAGCAAAAGGGGATTGCTAGGCTCTTGAGCCAATTCTGTTTGGTAAAGTAACTCAATTCTCAAATATTCCGAATCATCATCCGCTTCAATCCTCGCATCAACGGGAGAAACGAATCCTTTCTTCGTTTCCTGGTCCAAATCCTCGTTCCCCATCTTGGAAGCCTCCTCCACAAGCGAATCCCACAACGTTGCTTCCTCCTCCACGCTCGAGACAGACTCCTCCCCACTAGTCCTAGACGGATTCACAAACGAAGATGCGCTACCATCAGGTGCCACGGTGCCATAATAATTCGACTCATCAAACCTCCCATCTCCCTCGGTCCCACTAGCAACAGGCGGGAACTTCCCACCCCCACCCCCGCTGCCCCCTCCAACCGAAGCTGCCTTCCCAGTCGAGGAAGACAGCTTCAGTGTCTTTACAATAGATGCATCGAATTTCTGTCCCTTCTCCTCCACCACGGAAACTGATGACACCTCCTCCGTGGTGGAAACACACATCGGTGGCGGTGTAGAGGCTATTGCTGCATTACTCGACATTGAGAAAACGCTGTAGTTCGCGAGGAGTATCATCACGTACACCATCAACGTCGGGGTAGTCGAGAAAACCTTCTGAAACAGCCACACGAACGACGCATGCATTTCCCTCTGCACCTTGGCCACAATCCCCTGCATATCCTCGTAGTGTAAGAAAGACCTCATTTGTAAAGTGTAGCTATGGAGCTCTCGGATGATAAACACCATAGACGAAAACGCCTTCTTTATCGAGCAACAAGCCGAGCCCCCAGCCCCCGCGAGCCCCCTCTCATCCGCACCAGCATTGTCGAATCTAGACTCGAATTCATCAATTTTCGAACTGGTGCTGGCATTATCGTCGTCGTTGAGCTGGAATCTCAGCGCTAGCTCCTCAATTTGCTTCGAGAATTCTTCGTCGGAGAATGAATTTAAACTGGCGGTTAGGGCTTTTCGGGCTCTCTTATTGCCGCCGCGCGATCGGGAGCGGTTTGCGTCGAGGAATAGGCCGGATTTTTCGACGAATCGGCGGAGGAGCGATCCGTCGCCGCTGGAGAAGCTCCGCCGCCGCGACGACGACGGGGAGGGGATGGCGGAGGCCAGTGTCTGGGAGCAAGACGGCGGCGATTGGGGGAGCGACGGCTGCGACCACCGTAGTGAAGCTGCCGGAGCTACTTTCAATACCATAATTCAATTGAAATCAAACGAGGAATCGAGAGGGAAAAAGGAAGAATCAAATCAATCCCTTTTCCACAAAAAGATAACCGAAAAAAAAATCTCGTTGATTCGAATCAGGAAAAAGGGCAGAATCCGTCAATCCCCAAATTTCAGCTCAAACACAAATCCCTACAAAATGGAAAGGAGAGAAAACAATCAAATTGAAGTCGAAATGAATCAAAAGCAATCATTCCAATTTCTTATAATCATTTCATTTTCAGCCACTCAAAACGGATCAAGGCTACACATTTCGAGATGAATCGCATAAACCAATTTAGTAAAGCTTTGAAGAGGGAGAAAAAGTCACCGGAAATAGGACGAGCGGCGTCGCTTTGCTTATCAAGAATGAAGAGAATGGGAGCGAAGGCCTTTAAATACAGCACCCAAATAAATGGAAAAACAAACACTAAAAACATGCTAAGAAAAATCTTGGGGGAGAACAGTCCAAGACAGCTAGAGAGAGACTGTAAGTACGAACGTTCACAAAGAATCTGACCGTATTTTTGTACAAATACTATTGATTTAAGACACGGGTGGGTCCGTACGTCTGATTTTTCCTCTAGTTTATTTGAGAGAAAATAATTAAATATCTTCTGCACAATTGTAATATCTGCAAAATACATTTATATTTCTTGTATTGCATCTTCAATTTCAAACTCGCAAAATTTAATGTTTCATTTTAGTTACTATACTCATATGCCCAGAATTAAAGTAGTAAGAAAAGAGAAAAAAGGAATTTTTAACTTTTTTTTAATAAAATACTCTGTTTTTCCGTTTCAATTTATTTGCCACGTTTAATTGATTTAAATAATCTGATTAACAAAGTTGGTAACGTGAACATTATTAGTAGTATTAGTTAAAAAAATGGAACATTTATATTTATATATTTATTCATATAACAATATTCTAGTATAATAAGAAAATATCTGATCTTTAACTAACTTCAGTTCAGAATTTAATGTGAGAGTTCAAAAGTTAAACATTTAGGTATAATTAACCATATTAATGATAGAAGTATGGATCGATTCACAGTCTAATTAATGGTTAATTAGATGTCAATTAAAGTTCTTATTATAACAAGCATTTATCATAAAGTATTTAAAGTCTTCTATGATAAATTCAACATGAGATACAATAAGAGACTATAGAAGATAGGATCATGAACTGTTTCGCACATTTTCCTTCTTTGACGTAAGTTTTCAACTATGGAAAATAAACAGAGGCACATAAACCACTCTAGTTACAAACAATCATATAGGAGTACTTTAAAACGAAAATATATCAATTTATTATCAAGTAACTTTAGTGCCGTTGGTTGTTAATAACTGCTTCATTCGTCCCCGATTAAGAGTCACACTTTGACCGAACACGAGTTTTAAGAAATGTAAAGAAAAGTTGGTTAAAAAAATTAGTGGAATGTGAGACCCATTTTTTTATATTGGTTTTATAATAAAATGTGAGTGAAGTGAATTAGTGGAATGTGAGACCTACCCACCATTTATGGTAAAAATAAAGTGTGACTCTTAATTGGGGACGGATCGAAATGGAAAAATGTGATTCTTAATCGGGGAACGGAGGGAGTAATACTTAATTGTTTAGGCCATTTTATAATTTGGGAAGAAACATCCATTGAGATATTTTTGTTAGGATTTATCAAAGCTAAAGTTAAACGTGTTTTACTAAAAAAAATTATCTTCCTCTTAATTAGTTTTATAGTAAAACGTTTGTTATAGGAAAATTAGAAAAGCAACTTTTAATAAATTAAGCTCTTATCACATGATGCTAATTAAGTATTTGACCGAGGAATACCTAATAATTTCGAAAGGACTATTGATCTCACTTCTCAGTAGCTTTATTGGACAAAAAAGAAAAAAGAAACATACGGAGTAGTATAAAATGTCATAAATTTTAAATTTCAGCTATTGTGTAGTATTTCAGTCACAATCAATTTTACTAAAATCACTTTCCAAAGTTGAATTATGTAAATATGATTGGCTGTTCGAACGGCAAATTCTCCTCCGTTCTTTTTTAACCCTCTTTGGTCACAGTTGGTTACAACTTACAACTGGTGCATTCGTTTCAATTTGTCTTTTTCAGTTATTAATAATTAGTAGATAATATTAATACTGACGGGTGGTATCAATTTGTTTTTAAATATAAATTAATCATATTTTAAAATAATGTATTTATCTGGTTTTTATATAATAAAAATTATGAAAAACTAGTAATACTATAATTTTCTAAAATTCTTATGATCATCTTTACATATTGAGTATTATTTTTATGCATTATTTAGTGTTATTGTTTTTAATACTCTTTTTTTGTTCTCAATTCATGATTTATTTAGCAATTATAATTTTAAAAATTAATTAAGAATCATACTTTACGGTATAATATATTTTTATTTGACTTAATAACTTAATCACAAATACTGATTTAATTAATTAAGTTTGATTGATTAATAAAAATTGTAGTGAAACAACGAATACACGATGATAAGTAATTGAAGTATGAATAAGTATTGAAAGCCAACGTTGTGGTTTTATCATTGGCATAATTTATGTTACAAACAATCATATAGTACTCCCTCCGTCCTATAAAAGTTGAGTCGTATTCCTTTTTAGTTCGTCCCAACAAAATTGAGTCATTTCCTTTTTTAAGAAAAGACAAAACATCTAATTACTCTTATTTTATTCCATCATTTACTTTACCTCTCTCTTATCTTTCCTACTTTTTTCATCTCTCCTATTTATTTAATATAAATTATTAATCTCCGTGCCCAAAAGTTTTATCTCAATTTTTATGGGACGGAGGGAGTACTATACTGCAACTTTTTCGTATTAAATTGAAGTTAAAATAAGTGTATAGTTTCAACTTGCAAACTTTAATAAGCGATATATGTCGAATCAAATGATGATAGATTTTTTCATGGAAACCTTGATATTTGAATATCTGGAATATATCTTATTTAAGATTATTAAAATAAATTCTGGATCTGGGTGTACATTAATAAAATATCTAAAATGATTTTATGGATCAGAACTTGAGAAATAAAGATATGATTATTTATAAAGCAATGGCAGCAAATGAAATGGCCTTCATATCGGTGAAAGATGGAGTTAGATAAAGAAATGATTATTTTATGAAAATATTCCCTTTCTTGTCTCTACTTCAATGTCCATTGGTTGCAACTTTTCCCTCAACAAAATCTACTTAACCAATTATTTCCCATACTCACAGGCCACAGCTAATTATCTAGTAGCTACTCTTTTATAATGACAATCATCATTGTGACATGACATTAAAAATGTGATAATTTATTTTATTTCTTTAAATATATAACTACGCTTTCAACGTGACATACTTGATAATTTGAAAGTGATTTTTTTTTTAGGAATAGAAATTATCAAGTGATTTTTTTTTTAGGAATAGAAAGTTAATACTAGCTATTAGTCTCTATTGCAATCATTATTCATTATGATTATGCATAATTACAAATATCACCAACTAATATGTTAGCCAATTAATATGTTAGCTAGGCGTGGGGTTGTAGTTTAAGCTTAAAAGATTGAAGATAGTCTAAGATACTTTTTCGAGTTAATAAATGTTAAGTAGTTTTTTTTTTTGGAAAATAATTATATCTTTTGAGATATTGCAAGTTTATAAAATTGTGTATATAATACTCATGGGTCCTAGCTAATCTCCAGTATGGGTACATTAAATATTTAGTAGATTCACAAAATATTTGTTGTATCCAAAAAGAAAATCACAAATGCAATGGGGTTGCATTTTAAATTATGGTAGTACTGTTAGCAGTAAAACTTCTTCTCAAATAAATTCAAATATAATTCGGTAAACGACGGAAATGTTGGACCATTTAGGATGAAACAATGTATTTTGCCAATAGTAATGCACACATATTTACACATATGACATGATAGTTATAGAAGAATAAATATCGTACGTCCATTCATCTCCCTACTATCTGAAAATTTTATTTGATTAAAGTTTCATGCAATATATTTACTCTTATTGCAAATTTGCAAGTGAATTGAATTGATGTCACGTGTAAATATAGACAAATAAATTCTAACAATGAGCATCTTAAATAGTCAAGTAAATGGACTTAAACAAGGAGTATTTAGAGAGTCTAATTCAAACGTTTAACTTAAATTTTTATTTTAATAATAATATGGAGTATAAAAGAATGACTCTCACTTTTTTTTATTTATTTTTGTAAATTTCTTTAAAATCGAATTGAATTAAAATGAGATGGGTATTCGCAAAACAATAATTTACAAGGGGAAATGACTTAAGTTCACATCTCACCATTGCTATATTAGCATAATTTATTACACTATTTTTCAATAAAGTTTCGCTGCCATGATCTGCAAATTGTTTCACATGAACTGAATTTGTGCAATATACACTTCGATCAACGGTTATGGCTAAAAGTTTTATTTAGTGATATGTTATTAAATTTTAGTATTTATTTTATGATTGTTGTAGTTGCTGGATTTAACGGCCCAAAATGAAAGCGAAGAATGCAGCCCATAATTGGAGATGATGTGGGCCCTCCCTCGTCGACATGATAACGGCTGCCCTGTTTATGGTTATCTCCTGTTGCCTTAGATTGATAGCAACACCAAACACGGTCCTACTCAGTGTTTTAAAAACCGGTTTGGACCGGTTCGGCCGCGAACCAGTGACCTCTTCGGTCTGATTCACCATATAAAACCAGTGGAGCATTGAACCGTTTTGGACCGGATGAACCGGCCAGTTGGACCGGAAACCGGGAACCGGTTACCAAATTTTTTGATTTTTAAAAATGAATTAAAAATCAATTTAAAAAAAATTTACACTAAACTTTCATTTCATATTAACCCATACTTGTAGTGGGCCTATGAATTTATAAAAACTAGCTTAAAAAATCACTTGTGTCTTTCTTTTATAGAAGTATTCCACAAGATTGTTCTTTCATTTTTCAATGTGGGATGAAAAGCTTATTTTATAGTCATCTTTTACAATCATTTACCTTTACTTTTTCAATGTGGGATGTAGTTTGTTTTGTTAATATGTACTACTTCATATTATATCAATTATTAACTATATACTAATTGTATATTTATAATTAAAAACTATATACATATTTTATATCATAACTAAAATTAATAAATCTTAATGAACTTTCAAATAAAGTTTTAATTACTAATGCTTAGATTGAAAATAAATAACAAGAATATATAATGGGAGAAGTGTTCATAACATGAAAATTAATACATAGTATAATAAACATATGAATATGTATGTTTACATTATTTGTATTACTCGTTAAGAATTGGTATATATATGCTTTATCTATACTTATATATCTCTATATTATTTAAAATTAAATTATATATTGCATTAATGCTTGTTTATTTACATGTTTTGAAACCAAGTGTTTTATAATAAATATGTATTTAATTATATACTCATATATATATAAATGCTACAGTAAAACGGTTCGACCGATGGTTCGACCGGTTGGACCAGTTGAACCGTGAACCAGTAGTCTCGCCGATTCGCTCGCCAGTCCGGTTTTTAAAACATTGGTCCTACTTCATACATTTTGTACAAAACAAAATCTCATTATGGCCATTAGTAATGCCATTGCCATTGGTGCGATGATACCAATCGTTGATTTATAGGCTTCGGTTGGGTCTTGATTGACTCTAATGTCGGTCCATGAAGGCTAGAAAACTATACTAAGTAAATTTGGCCTTTGAAGTTGCTACGATTCCAGTGTCTTTATAGCAAGAGTTGTGTTCACTTCATTCTATAAAGACGCTGCACTTAATAATTTTTATACTAGTACTCCATATTGAAATCAACGGTCAATCGCACTCGACGCTGCTTTCAAAGGTTAGCATTATTAATCCAAATATATACATATGATATATTTTACTATTTTAGGATCTGGTGGGTCATCATCATCCTCAAAACAGCTTTAACAGCCATTTATTTCTCAATTCATGTCTGCAAATTTGAATTCTCAGATTCAATTCAGCAGCTTCAGCCCCACATTAATCTAACGTGATTTGTTCTTCAATAACCTTGATATAATAAGGGCTAAAGACAATTTTTTGAAAATTTCAAAAGATTTTAGTTATGGGATGAAAGGAAAATATTTTTTGGGAAGAGCTTAACCTGTGTTCGCTCCTGTGTACGTATACTAAAATCCACAAAAATACTTCAATTGAAAGAGAACTATAAAATAGTTTGACAGAAAATACTTCAATTGAAAGAGAATTATAAAATAGTTTGAAAAAATGCTTCTATTGTAGCTTTTTTTTGTCTAGTTCTATGTTTCGTGATCAAAGCTAAGGGGATTGATATGTATAATGTTGTTGCTGCCATCCCTTGGGATGGGCTGCTGCCTGCTAGAATATCTAAAAGGCCCAACAATAAAAACTAAACAATAAACCAATTATAAAAAGAGGTAAATCCAGATCAAAAGTGTAAATACTATGAACTATATCAAACATAACACACGGAGAACCCACAACCATTTCTCCATTATGATCACAATTCAAGCTCGTATTGTTTCGCCCTAACTCTACCGCACTGTGCAGCCCAAGCCCACATCTAAGGTATCTTTTGTCTCCAGTTCCAAAGCCTTTTTTAATCTAATGATCTCCTACTTTTGTGCCTTGTACGACTCGTAGAATGTCTTTTGAAGTTTCACCGTCGAGTCCTTATTTAATCGGAAAAACTATCATGCATAACATAAACTAGTTAATTACAAAGTATTTCTCACTAAAAGATTATCAATATGATTTTTTTTTTGGTGAGAGAAGGCAGACCACCGCCTGATTATAAGGAAAAATTAGCGAGCATAAGAAATATCAAGTCTATCGTGCACATCCAAATACCAAGCCCTGTGGAGGGGATTCTAAAGTATGAACTCCTCTAAGAAAACTATAGGCATGAGCAAAATTCTCTTCATGATTACCCGTATGAATTTTATTTGCGCATATACCTATGAGGACATGAACTCGTGATTTGTTAATCGGAAACTTATTTATTAACCAATGAATTTGTTATCATAACTCATGAATAAAATTTACAAATATCTCACCTGCCAATGTCGTGTCAGACTCATAAATTCGGAAACTAAAAAAATAAATATATAAAACTAACTAACCGTACAAAATTGCAGAAAATATCTCACTCGCCAATAATACTTCTCATAAAATATCTTCTTCTTCTAAAGCACACATTTCACATTTCACCGATCATATCAGCTCAAATCCGGAGTGAGAAAATGGAGTACGTGAGGCCGAACCGCAGCGACGTCCATTTGAGCGGAGAGGAGGCGGCGAAGGTCGAGGCGGCTGTTCGCGAGCGCTTCGACGAGGCGGCGCCGAAGCGCCACACCAAGCCTCAGCGGAGCGACCACTCCGCCGTTTACACCGACGCTCTCTCATCCGACGACGGAGTTATTGCCGAGCACGCTCAGTTCCAGCAGCTCGAGAAGGATACTGAGGTTAGTTTTGAATTTCGATGTGCTGCAGATTTAGAAATTGGAATGTGAGTTCTGTGATGGAAGGATTTCTCAAGTTTGATCGACAATTAGAGTTTGCTGCTTCTCGATCTGAGTTTCTGTTACGATATATCCGCCAAAACTCACTGAATTTAACGTCACTCGGTGAATTTCACTGTATGTGACGTTTTGTTAAATTGTGGACACTCTGTTCTGAATTTTGTTAGTTATGGTGCTTTTGCAAGTTTAATTCATAGTTATCTTATCGAGCAAATTTATAGGTCGATTGATTCGGAATACTGATTTTGGGACATGATTTCTACACGTATTGCAGAAATTGGTTTACTCTGGAGGCAAACCTGATGAAGAATTTACAGAAACTGAGTATTACAAGGACCTCAACTGCGTTGACAAGCAGCATCACACGGTAAAAATCAACTCCGTCACACTTCAATTCAATCAAAATTTAGTGCTACGTACCTTGATTATGGGTGTTAGATATCCTAGTGCATTTTGATTTTAGCTATATCGATAGTAGATACTAATATCCTGTTAAAAAACTGGTGAATTGTTGCTTTTGAGGTATGAAATTGTAAATGAGTGTGAAGAAACAAAAAAAAACAATTATTCATCTGCATATCTCAATACAACCACAATGTCTATTTACTATAAACACACATTTGATAAAGACACTAAAAATGAATATCGGAAAATCAAGAAGTTCAGCAAATCATCTATCTCTTACTTTGGTCCATTTCGAGGTCTTGGTTTTATGACATATTGAAAATCCAAGTGGACTGATTAATTATCATGTAAAACAACTGGTCAATTGTTGGTTCTTGAGTTATGAAATTGTTGAAGTGTTGAAAAGAAAAAAAAAATTCATCTGCATATCCCTCAACACAATCACAATGTCTATTTACTATGAACACACATTTGATGAAGAAACTAGACACGAAGATAGTAAAATCAAGAATTTCAGCAAATAATCCATCTCTTATGTTAGTCCATATCGAATTCTTGGCATTTTGACAGACTGGAACAGGGTTCACATTGTATATTTACTATGAACAAACATTTTAGTCAAGAAACTAAAAATGAATATAGTAAAACCAAGAATTTCAGCAAATTCCCTCTCTTACTTTGGTCCATTTTGAATTATTGGTATTTTGGCAGACTGGAACAGGGTTCATAAAAATGGAGAACACAAACGAGAAGGACTTCAGCATAGCAGGTGAAACCACAACAGAATGCCACGCCTCGAGCAAGGGGAACCCTGCTACTAATGACTGGATTCCATCTCCTTCAACTGAGGTAACACATCATACGATCTCCATTCTCGATTCATCTTTGTGTAGCTCGTGTGCACGTTTCCAGTACTCATTTTCTTGATCACCAACATGACTGCCTCTTTTAGGTGGATTTCACAAGTGATAAGCCCAGTAGGAGTGACTGCTGATTTGTGGTTTGATCATTGCATTCGGTGTTGGATGTGTTTGGAGTTTGAATCATGGATTCAAGTTGAAGGAGTGTTTTGATGGATTACAGTGATTTGGCTTTGAGTGATGTGTGTATTTGTTGGCTTAGATTCTTGCCCTTGTAATATTAATATATTCCATTTCTGAAGTCAGTTAGGAAATGTGTTGCAGTTACTTAGTTGGCTGAGCAATTTGTGTGTTATTACGCCATTTATGTGTTAAATAATCTGGAGCAATATTTATTTCATCTTTCACCGTGGCATATCAGGGCTAAAAAGGCCTATATCCGTGGGGGTGCACTATGGCCAATAAGTGAAATCCTGACAAAAATCAAAGCAAATCCCAGTCATTGGATCCTTAGATTGGATGATTGTGATAATAATATCCGAGCTACATTATTATATTAAAAGCGTTACATTATCAGCCAAACTAAATTATTAGAATACAAAATCTACATTATTGGACTAAAGCGCGTTACATTATTAGCCAAGCTACATTATTACCCTACATTATCTATATTATTAGATGGCACATGACATTAATCTAACGGTTATATCACAAAATCCAAAGGCTGAGATTTGCTTTGATTTTTGACAGAATTTCATTTATTGATCTGATCACATCCCTATTTGTGCTGATGTTCAAGAACACATTTTATAACTTTATTAGTACGAATTTTTAAAATAAAATAATCACCATATAAAAATTTCTGAGTATAAAATATTTTTAGTATATTTTCTTGATATTAATCTAAAAAAGTAACAAAGATTGAAAATTAATTATTGAACTAATTAAATCTTTGACATAAAAACAAAGTCCTGATTATCAAATTTAATAAAATAAATAATACTCCGTACTTGATAGCTTAATAAATAATTTTACCATAAAATTACTACTACTATACTTAGAAATTTTCAAAATGGTTAACTATCCATGAGCCCCCCACGACATCATGTAGGCATGTCGATGCCTTCCTTGTAGTCGTTAATTCATGGAATAAAGGTAAGTAAACAAGTGGATTCTCATGAATACTAGTCATCGTTTTTTAGATGAAAACACATAGTATAAGGGTAAATAAGTACATTCTTACATTACATATATTATCGCTTTTCAAATGAGAATGCATGTGACCAAAGGCATTCTCACAGATACTAATCGTCGCTTTTATAGGAGAACTCACATTATAGAGATAAAGTGGACTAATAACTTTTTAGGCGTACTTTTCACAAATGAGTACAACATTTATTTTGCACTACTTATGTTTCCTATTCATTTAGCTTTTCATAGAATAGACTTTACACAAAAATTTAAAGCCTATCATCAACATTCAAGACCAATCCATTAACTATTCAACTTTAGTTCACGCAATTTTCATATAAAATGGTTAAACAAAATTAGAGATACACCTCACGCAATTTTCATCAAAATTAGAAACTGAGAGAGGTTGGCGAGGAGAGTAGAGAGAGAGAGAGAGAGAGAGAGAGAGATCCAATTCCGCCGTCTGTTCTTTACGCCGTCGCTCGTCAAGGTCAGTTAGATATTCACCGATATTTTTGCGCTTTTTTTCGATCAGCACATGTGCGGATCTATTAAATTCAAAGTCTCCGATTGTTAAATTAGCTGAAATACTGTTTTCCTATTCTAAGTATATTTCGATTTTACATTTCGATGAATTTGATGATCCTTCATCTAGAGTTTTCGGTATCCAATCGCTTTATGTTTTTGAAATTATTTGCGCTTTTGATCGATCATTTTATTATATTCAAAGTTTCCGATTGTTAAATTAGCTGAAATGCTGTTTTCCTATTCTAAGGAGTATATTTTTGTTTTTATATTTCGATGATTTCAACGATCCTTCATCCAGAGTTTTCTGCATCCATTCTACGCTATGCTTTCTTTCTATCATTAGATGTGTGGATTTATTTGTTTTAGGAGGAATTTAAACTTTCCGAATTCCGATTAATAAATTAGTTGCGATGTTGTTTTCCTATTTCGTATATGTTCTATATTTATTTTTCCGGTGGATTTGTCCTTCCTTCATTCAGAGTTTCCTGTGCTTCTCTGTATCAATTTTACTGCGTGCTTTCTGTTTTTTGCGCTTCTATTCGATCATCACATGTTTGGAACTGTTTGTTTTAGGAGGAATTCAAATACTCCAATTATTAACTTAGCTGCAATGTAGTTTTCGTGTTTTGAGTAGTATATATATTTTATTTTTATTTTCGGTGGATTTATGATTAATCCAGCCTTCATTCTGTGCTTTTCTGTATCCATTTTACAAGCGTGGTTTCTGTTTTTTGCGCAACAGATTTACAGTATTTGTTTTAGGAGGAATGCACACATTTAATTTGCTGCAATGTTGTTCTCTTATTTTATTTTTATTTTTCCATGTATTTATCTACCATTCATTAGAGTTTTCTCTACTTTTCTGTATTCAGTTTTAAGGTATGCTCCCAGTGGTTGTAGGATAATCGAAAATTTGGTGATTAGTTTACGATTGGAATCCGATTAAAATCGCAATAACCACTTTATAATGTTGTTTTTTCAGCTTGTAGCTTCGTCTTTCCTCTTTAAATCGCTGAAACCTATCTTCTGTATTGTGTGTCTGAGTTAATTTTGTAAATTTTTCCGATGTTATCCTCTACATTTAAATAGGTTCAAGGTTGAATCATATAAAGTTTTGAATCTATTCTCTTACTATTCACATGATCATTCCCTTGAACTTATACCTGTTACAGCAGGTCTTACTGTAACTGTTTTGTCTTCGATTCTCAATCATCTGATGATTTCTATTTGATGCGTGTGAATGCAGATGTCGTACTCGAGGAGAACAAGGTGTTTGCTAGATGCTAATTTCACGCTTGCAATTGGTGATTTCACATGGAATTTGTTCAAACCATTTTTTGGTACTCCACATTTTATGCAGTTACAGATTCCCTTCACCTTACTATAAGCGCAACAGTAGGTCTGTCTCAACGTCCCTGACTCTGTCAAGGAGTAGGTCAAGGTAGTCTAGTACCTCGATGGCTCGATTGTGTAAATTTATTGAGGATTTCTCTTTTGGACATCTTAATTCTGACTGTAATTCATGTTCAGGAGCTATGATTCCAGTGATGCTGAGAATCCAGGAAATAATCTGTATGTGAAGGAAAGGTAAACTTGGAGATCTTTGTGTCGATGAGTCCTATGTTTTCTTTGTTAACAGTAGTGCTCGGAGTTTTCCTTGAAATGTGTTGGTTATTGGCGCGTTCTGCTTATGCTTTGTGCTGTAACTTTGGTATTCAGGTCGAAGGAGTTCACCTTGTTGTCGAAACACATACAAGGGAATCGCATGGGTTTGGATTCGTGACTATGTCCTCTCTTAAGGAGGCGGAACGCTGAATCAAATACTTGGACCGATCTGTCCTTGATGGCAGGGTTATATCTGTGGAGAAGGTAGGAATTTTTTCAGCAATTTCTTGTTTGTTTATTTTCTATCTGTATGCTGTCTTATTCATGTTGTAGCTGAAGCTTTCACTATTGTATTGGATTGTTGAAGTTTCTTTGGCAACAGGGTAGCTGTGTGTAACAGCTCTTCACCAAAACTAACAAATCAAATCAAATACATCAGCAAATTCAGAGGGTTAACTATGTCATGATTTACAGAGTAGTGTCTGGTGCATTGACTGGAAACTGATTGTGGGTTATGTTTTCTTTCAGGCTAGACGATGGAGGGGACAGACACCTACTCCGGGAAAGTATCTCAGGCTGAAAACAGTTCAAGGTGAGATGATCTGTCATTGTTAAAGTGTTTATCTGGCATTTGTTTTTTTTCATGTTGTGCGTTGTCGTTCTAATACGTATGTGGAAATGGAAGTACTAAGCATTATTTTTATTCACGTAGAGTGTTGTTGTTCCCCTAGCTACTTGTCTTATTTTAGAAGCCATTTGCCTTGTTATTTGTCTGATAAGAATAGGAGCTGTAGCAGCTTCTTGCCTTGCATAAGGAGGGATGCCTCGAATCCTAGGAGCTACTCTAGAAGCATCTTGCCTTCTCGTTCGTCGAGAATCCATACTAGGAGTCCCAATGCATCTTCTTCCTCCCCATCTGTGTTGTCTAGATCCGTTAGTCCTAGGTGGTGGTAGCTCTCTTGTCGTAGAAGGGTTTTGTGTTATTTAGGTTGATTGGATTAGGCCATTAGGGTGTCCATGCTCGCTATTATGTTGCTAATATTTACTGGGCTTAAACTGTATTTACTGATTAGCTATTATCTGGGATTTTATGTTGCCTTTCCACTTGATTGTTTGAAGATGTGATAGTCATAGTATTACTTTTTACGCCTAGTATGTTGGTTATCCTCTTCGAGTTTATATCTAAATAGAACACCACATCGGCAATATATATCTAAATAGAGTCAATCGAGTTCACTACTAGTATCAATTATATTCTGAACTTCAAAATTTGTTGATTTTAGCATAATGAGAGTAATTGTAGCTAATTTATGATTTTATCTGAGTGTTAAATTAACCAATTTTATTCTGTTTTAATCAATGTATAGCAATTTATTATTCATTTTGATATTATTTATACAAAATAAAATATACTTGCTACTAATATGTTATGATTCCACTGTTTGAGTGGAATTTTGATAATCGAAATTGATAAAAAAAACAATCAAATTTTGATAAAAAAAATTGATAAGAATGATTGAGGTTGAATTGTAAGAAATAAAATTGATAAACAATTATAGGTTGTAATATATTCAATAATAAACCTATAGGGACGACCGATTTTATAGGTTAAATATAACAAGAAAATTAACAAATACTCCATATTCAATAATAAACCTATAGGGCCGTTTGATTTTATAGGTTAAATATAATACGAAAATTAACTCATTTGATTTTATGGATTGCAACAAAACTAAACCCGAGAGAGGATTTTAAGCTGAAATTAGTACTCCCTCTGTCCCATTAAAAATGAAACGTTTTCCTTTTTTGATTGTCCCATTAAAAATGAAACGTTTCCTAAAATAGAAACAACTCTATCTCTACTTTTTCATCTCTTTTACTTTATTCTCTCTTCATTAACTCACAAAACAACACTACATAAAATCCTGTGCCGGTTCCCAAATGTTGCATTTTAAGTGGGACGGAGGGAGTATCAAGTAGTGGTTTCCACAGATAAAATGTGAATAGGATATACATTTATGCCCAATATATATTTATTTTTTGCAGAAATCTAAGATATTGTAATATTGATTAAATTAGCAAAATAAAAATTTATTTATTTAATTAATCATGTTTTCTCCAGACTAATTAATTGAACATTAGGTTCATAATCAAGCTTACGAACTTGACTGGAATGAATTCATATTATTACACGGAGCTTATAAGTGCCTGTGAGAAAGTACCAAAGGCAGAATGAAAGCAACAATAAATATGACTTTAAGAAAACTAGTAATACTATGACTCTCAGAACTGATTTCTTGTGTGCAAGTATAACTAGTCATGTTGCAAGTAGAGCTTGGGATGTGTATGTTTGGAACGCTTTTGTGCTCAAGGCAACCGACACTCGTCTATCTTCCATATCTCCTTTGCATACTGGCCAATGGTTCGGTCGCTGCTAAACTTACCACTTCCTGCGGTGCTAAGTATCGACATCTTTGTCCATTTCTTTCTGTCCCTGAAACAGAAAGAAATTGGAAATTTTGAGCAAGAATGTTACTGGGCATTTGTTGGAGTTGTGTGGCAAGCAAACATATAATCAAAGCAGCTAGGATGCCATGTCCAAACAAACACATAGTCAAGCAATTAAGATTAAAGACATGTTTATTTCACATAAAGTAAAGTTAGACATGAAAAATAATTCCTAGGAAAATGAATTTTAAATATATGACTCCTAGTAATTTACTTTTCCATGTTTGAAAAAATATCACGATATTAAATTTTATACTATTTGATTTGACAAACAAAAAAGTATAGTACTAATAAAATTTTAATAATATAATTAATAATTTTAAGAGATAATGATAATAATTATGATGCATATATTAAATAATTAGGTTAAGATTTTCTTAATAAGTTATTAACATCATATTATTGATATAATAATAAAAATAGTTATTATATCATAATTATCTATTAATATTATAACTGAATAAATTCATAATTTAAAATTTTAATTAAGGCTTTCTTGATCAGTTATGAATTTATAATAAAATAATACCAATAATAAGTAATTATTATTATTATTATTATTATTATTATTATTTTATATGATTCAAAATTTAAATAACTATACTATAAACTATTTAATAAATTATTAATTATTTATATAATTAAGTATTATTCCTAATATAAATTAAAATAATACCTGAATATATAAGAGTCCTAAAAACTAGGAAAAAATACCTAGAAAAAAAAAAACTAGAAATCAGAATCTTGAAAAGTTGTAGGAATACTTTCCTATTTTAAGAATTCTACTTACTTTTCCAATTTGAATACAAAAAATAACAAAATTTTTAAATTAAGAAATTAGATTACTTTCCTAGAAAAGAAAAATGGCAAATAAACATGCCCTAAATACGGGGATAAAATTATTAATTATTGATTCAAAACAAAAAATGTCCTAATAACTGATTAACATGGTTCGATATTGGTATTAGCACTGGTTATGAGATTAAATCCATAATTGAACAATTTAACTGATAAATTCAATTTTGTAATTTTATTAATCTAAATTCTTAATTGAATAATAGTTGCTACTATTTTCTATGCTTAACTATAGCATTTTAAGATAAAATATTTGAATCTAGGATTTTTGATTCATCATTTCATTATTTAGAACAGTTAGTTATAAAGAATTGAATAATCCCCAAGAACATTTATTTTCCTATACTTCTAGATTAAATTATGCATTTTTAGTTAATCATCCCCTTTCCTAAAGTTAATCAATCAACTTAGGCAAACACATACAATTATGCATTGTACATGAAAGTTATACAGAGATGATGAGGATTTCATATGGTGGACTACATTGAATTCGGTTCTATGGGTTAACCGACAAACTGATAAGTTAATCGGCTGATTGATTAACATTAACTGGTTAACCAACCTTATTTTAATATTGGTTTCGGTAATCTTTTTCAAGCATTTAGTTATGTTATTAACCGAATCGACCGAATATACTATGTTCAATTACAGAGCATTTTATATTTGGGACCTAAAAAGACATTCACAGCTTTTTCAACAAGGACTTTTCTGAAATTAAATCAAAACAACAATTAAACTCTAACTTATACAAAAGTTAACAAATCTCTAGAAATTACATTATCATTATAAATTCCGCATATTAGTATAGCAAACATAAGATTAAAGCAAATTAGACATAAGACTAAAACACAGATATTAATCTAAAAGAAAGAGGAATAACAAAAATAGATAAAATGAATTAGACATAAGATTAAAACTCCGGTACAGAACAAATTTTTGATTCTTAAATTTAAGTAATACTAATAATTATTTGTAAAAATTACTTATAATTTTAATGTAAGATTATTTTAAAATAGCCATGGAAAAATTCAAAATTGTTTTGGAAATTGGGACTATGCCCCCACCCCAACCACCCCGCCATGTAGCTCTGCCACAAAAATGCTAGTGTAGTTCGGAAAATGAGAAACATAAGAACATGGAGAAAATGGTCCAGAGTAGTGTGAACTGTGATACAGCATGCTTGAGAGAAAAGATTAAGGAATTCTAAATCCACACTCCCGTATGATCAATTTTTATAAGTGCGTAGCCAATAGAAAAACCAATTCCCAACCCCATTTACGTTGCAACTATAGGTAATTCCGTAATTACACACTCACAATCTTTTCAGAAAAAAAAATATGCATTGCAAATTTTAATCAAAAAAATAAAATAAAAATTCCTTTCTTTGGTGGCCTACGATTACTGTTCTAATTATTTTAGTAGCTTCAATAGACAGATTACGAAGGAATTTTCATTCATTTCCTGATTCAATTAAATGACAAACATGAATTTTTCGCACATTGCAGAATATTAGTATTATAACTGGGAAGAGTTTCAGCAACTTACTTGTAAGCTTCATCCACCCTTGCCTGGGCGTCCATGTAGCTGGGGAAGTCATAACCGACAAGGAAATAGTCGCCACGGCCAAAGCCAGAGTTACCCTCGAGTGAGTCGAGCAGTGGACTATAATCGTAGCTTCCAAATGCTCCAGATTTTATGAACTGTTTGGCCTCTTCAAATCGTGGATCTGGCTTAAACTACACAGTAAGGGAAACGAAAACTACACGGTGAGAGAAACGAAAACTACACGGTGAGAGAAACGAAACATCATTTCTGGAATTCCTGAAGATGTAGAAAAGTAAAACTAACAGCTGATATACTATTTCTGGAGACATGTTATATGGTTCCATGATCAATAGACATCAGTGGATAAAAATAACGTATTTACTGAATCTATTCTAACCATTTCAAGCATTTTTTTTAGTCAGTTGCAATTAATTTATTCTTTCACCTAAGCATACTAGTTCTAGTTCTCCGATCAATGAAAGAAGCCAAAGGTTTCGATATGTTAATCAAACCAGCTATGTAGAGTTGCATTTTATAGACTGGATAGAACATGTAAAATTTAGTAGAGTGGACACGAGCATTTATTTACCAGTCCTTGCTCTCTTTCTTTACGCAACCGGGGAACTTCATCAGCTGTGGCACCAAAGAGAAAGAAATTATTTTGACCGATCTCTTCTCTGATCTCAACATTAGCTCCGTCTAGGGTTCCGATAATGAGGCATCCATTGAGAGCGAATTTCATGTTACTCGTGCCACTTGCCTCCATACCAGCTGTACTTATATGCTGTGATAGTTCACTTCCTGGAATAAGCACCTCAGCCACAGAGACATTGTAATTGGGCACAAAAACAACCTGAGATGATGGAAAATTTTGATAAGAAAGCAAGAGGGTGAAAGAAATGACGATGCATATAATAAGCCGTCAGCAGGAATACTAACACATGCATGTTCAATATTGCATATTAATAAAGTAGAGTAGAGATATAGAAAGTAAAGTGTTTGAGGTATTGTTAAAGGAGAACGTGGTCCACCTCATCAGAGAGAAATTGACCAAAAAATGAAGGTGATTAATTTGTATGAATGATCCAAAATTAAAAAAAATACAAGACTAGTGTTTGTGGACGGAGGGAGTAAGACATTTGGATGCATACTAGAATACTACATACGAAGCAATCACACTTCAGTTTTAGAGGAATTAGAGATATAGGAGGGGGCATACCTTTAAAAAGGCATTGACTTCTGGATCAGTGTTCACAACAGCCCCAACATCGCTTACTAGCTTAACAATTCTTTTAGCATTTGTATATGTTGCAAAAGCTTTTCCTCCGATCATGATGGTACGAGGTGTTGTCTTTTCACGTTCTTCTGGGCTCATCTCCTGCGTCAGAGAAACTTATTTAAAGACTACTATCAACAGAAAATTACTACCTGGATTGAATAATTTATAAGTTAGTATCGAAGAAGAGTTTTCATAGTAGCAAAAGTTCGCCTCACCTTCAATTTCTTGTACCTATAAACAGCACCCAAAATGTTTAACAGCTGCCTTTTGTACTCATGGATCCGTTTGATTTGGATATCAAAAAGTGAATTCGGGTCAATGCTAACACCAGTGACCTGAAGTACATAATTTGCCAACCGTTGTTTGCTTGCCAATTTAGCTGATTCCCACTCAGCTTGGAGTTCTGAACTGTCGGCAAACTTTGGAAAAACACAGTCAGTGCAATGGCTGATCCAGCAAGAAAGAATCCATCTAAATTATGATGATTGAATGGGAATATCATAATACATACTTGCCGTAGATTCACCAATAGGTCGAGATTATTAACCCATTGATCGGTTTTTAACCATTTGGTGATGATACTACTAAGCTCCGGGTTGCAAAATTTGAGCCATCGGCGGGGAGTTATACCATTGGTTTTGTTCTGAAATTTGGTAGGCCATACTTTGACATAATCAGAGAACAACTCAGCCTTTAAGATGTCACTATGCAGCTGTGCAACTCCATTCACCTGCAAGAAGAGAGAGGACAATGACTCAGTTCCTAACCATTTTATGCTCATGATAAGAAGTCGCAGAGTCTAAGCATCTTTATGCAGGATTGATACATAATAAAAATCATCAACGTATAACTGAAAAGCGCCGTGCTCATGCGTTGATGATTTAACATAATCGTGAATCTTATCCAGTCTTATAATATTCCAGCGCACCAGCCAAAATGATGTTGTCTGAGAATGAATTTTGTGGGTGTGACGTGATATATCGTAAATATAACTTCCCTGAGGATTCTGTTTTACATAATCCAGGTCCTTTTCAATATATGTATATGACAACACACGTAGAATAGATAATAAAACCAGCATAAAATTGAATTTAGTTGCTATTTCTAAGAAAGCTATTTGTTACATCCAATTAACCCGCTTTAATTGGGATTGTCTCTCTTGTTTAGCAGAACAGATATCATCTTAAATGGTAACTTTTGAAGGAAATAAACTTAGAAAGATATTTGTAACATCCAATTTACCCATTTTAGTTGGCATAGCTCATCTTGTTTAGCAGAACAGTTATCTTCCTGAAAAGGATTTATAAGGCCATAATGTACTACGAAAGAAATAAACTCAAGTTTCTCAAGTAAGCAGCTTTACCAAACTGAATCCCGCTTTATACATGAATGAGCAGAGTCAAACTCTTACCGTATGAGCCGACACAACGCACAAGTTAGCCATTCGCACAACTGGTTTTTGTGGGTTGCTATCCAATACACGCAGATCAGAAATTTTTCCCTCAAGCTCAGGTTTTGTTGACTGAATCAGTTTGATGAACTGCAAAAATAAGGTGAAACACTAAATTCAAGTTGATTGATGCATAGTTACAAAAAAGGATTTGGTTTAAACTATAAATTACCCTCTTATCGATTTCTTCAATAATTTCCATATGGCGTGGAAGAAGCTTCCACATGACAGCCTGTGACCATTTCTCCAGAGCCTCCGGCAGAACTGTATGATTTGTATAAGCTATTGTCCTGGAAGAATACACAATGTTATATCTACAAGTCACATCACCACATTGGAAGGAAATAACATAATTTTAATATTAAGATACAACAATAAGTTCAACCAAGCAAGAAGCACCTGTTGGTTATATCCCAAGCTTCGTCCCATCCAAGTCCCTCATCATCCATCAAAAGACGCATCAGCTCCGGTATTGAAAGAGTTGGATGTGTGTCATTCAGTTGTACAGCGACCTTAGAAGGGAACTCAGACCACTGGATATTATCTTTTCCGCCTAATCTCTCCTTAAATCTAGTAATGATGTCCTGGATTATTGATACCGCAATTAAATGAGAAGATCAACTACTTGGTGAGTATAAGCCAGAAATTATTTTCAAGGGAATTTGTCACTACTGAATGTAAGGCACTCTTAACTACTAGTATGAAATAGTGCCTGCTCAACAATATTTAAAAAACTTCTTGATTAAAAGGATCTACATACAAATGCGAAACTGGCTCACATACTTGGTAGTCAATTTTTTGAAGTAAAATCCAAAACATAAATAAATATTTACTCAAATAAAATGACATGAATTCATATATGCAATGAAAATAATGAAAGCTGGGTAAAGATGCCCCCAAAACCTGAAGTGATGCACTACACAGGAAATACTGCTGCTTCAGTCGTAAAAGTTTGCCATCTTCAGTAGCATCTCCAGGATACAGAACAGCACATATCTGGATGAATATGCATCTTGCATGAGTATACAGAGGGACTTCATTTTATAAATTAAAAAGATGAACTGCTCTCTCTTTACCTGCTGAGCCCTTGAATGAAGCAATGCTGCAGATTCATATTTTCCATCATTGAACTCAAATAAATTGAAGTCCTCAGCCCTAGCTTTGGCTTCCCAGAGACGAAGGCTGTTAGTGTTCTTTGTTTTATAGCCGGGAATTGGTACATCATATGCAACAGCTTGTATGACCTCTCCACCGATCCATTTTCGTCTAAAATGTTTTCAGAAAGATCACATGAATAGGAATTCGTGAAGAAACTAAGGTTCATTATGTCCACAAACTAATTGTATAATGGTAAAATAAGGAGCATTTGACAGTCGCACTTACGAGCCATTAGGATTGACCTCAACTTGACCGAAAAATCTTATAGGGAAGACTACATCATGTCTAGGAATTTCCCAAGGACTGAACTTCTGCATTAGTTAATCAGGAAATGAAAGATTACGATTATCCAAAAGAATGAGCTAATCTAGCATTAACAAAATTAGGATGTAGGTGTCAGCAGACCTCCAACCAATCTTCAGCGATTTCCTCTTGGCCTGTTTTGGTCATCAGTTGCTTGAATAGACCATATCTGTACCTCAAACCATATCCCCAAGCAGGTAAGCTCAAAGTAGCCATTGAGTCAAGGAAGCAAGAAGCAAGCCTTCCTAGACCACCATTACCAAGTGCAGCATCCTTTTCCTATTGCATTCAATTAAAACCAGCCTCAACACATATTGGAAAGCAAATGAGAAAAGAATATTCAGAATAAATGCTTACAACAGAAACATTCAACAAAATGAAACCTAAAATCCTGCCTCTATGCTGACAAACTGCATAATAATCATAATTGAGCTGAATCAGGAGAATCAAGTATAAAGAGCACACCACCATGCCAGATTACTCTTCTGAAAATCTTGCTGAATGGCCATATAGCTATGACAATATCTTTTGCATGCAAATGAGTAATTTCACCAACTTACCTGTTCTGTTATCTCCTCAAGTGCATAACCGAGTTGCTTCAAAGCATTAGCATATGCATCTTGCACATCTAGGTTTCCAACTGCATTTGTCAAAGCTCGACCTTGGAGATATTCCATGGATAGATAGTATGTTTGCTTAGGGTTGACTTTGTGATAATGGCTATATGTGTCGTTCCATTGCTGTAATATTGTACAAACAAAGGAATCAGTTTATATTTAAATGTAATATGACATCTGAAATCATACTCTAGAATAAAAGATATGCATTAATATAAATTCAATCGATTCCTAGAAATTTCAACGGAGGTTATGGTTTTAAGAATCTCTTGCGTATGTGAAACTAGATGGTAAAGCTCATATAATTCTTTTCCTCCTCTTCAATAAATTATCAATGAAACTTTAGACTGGCATGAAATACTGATTAATTTGTTACTTTCTGAGGTATTTAAAGAATTTGAACCCTGAACTCCTGGAACAACCACTCAAGACTGAAATACTACCTTGATCAGCTGATCACGAACACTTTCCGCCGTAGCATAGAATGCTTGCTCCGGCTCAAACTTGTAGGGAGAAAAGTGAGGGCTGTAGTGAGCATGATATTTGATATTAGACGCAATTTCAGCCGGCTCTGTGGCCTGCGGATTCGCAACCGGTGGAATCTTCTCCAAAATCTTAACCCTATCAGTCACACTACCATTCGCCTTCACTGTATCTGCCATGCCTGCTAGGTCTCACTAGCCTCTACAAAACAGGTGAAAGCAATGAATAGATGCATTCAACAAACGGATGCTGTATCATATGTTTCTTCCATCAGAAAGGTTCTTCACGTGATTTTCATGAAATCAATTCACTATCACGACAGAAACAGCAGAAATTCATGGAAACATTGCACGTCGGTGATACTCGCAAACAACACATAACCACAGTAGGGGATCCTTTCCCTGATTGAAGCCACAAGTTGAGAAAAAAGAAACGGCAATTCCATAGGTATAACGAAACAGCAAAACAGAAAAAATTCTCCGAATCATTACACGTAGGTGATACTCGCAAACAATATAAATAAAAATTGAAAACGAAACGACCATAGGTAGAAAGAAACAGCAAAACAGAAAAATTCACCGAAACATTGCACTCAGTGATACTCGCAAACAACACAAATCCAAAGTGACAAGTCGTGAAAAAATGAAACGACAATTCCATAGGTAGAAACAGCAAAACATCAAAAATTCACCGAAACATTTCACGTCGGTGATACTCGCAAACCATACTACTTTTCCAGCTCGCTTCCAATACACAACACAAATTCAAACTCACAAGTTGTGAAAAAAAAGGAAACGACAATTCCATAGGAAGAAACAGCATATTGCGATTTAGTTGAAGGAACTGCCAAAAACTTAAATAAAAAAAGCAGGCGATCTAGCTGAATATGACAAAGCAACTCTCAAATCACATAAAAAGCAGAAAAAGGAAAGCAGATTACCAGATGCTCGCTCCGAATCTGAAAGGATCGCGATGATAATGCAATTGAAACTAAACGCCTCAAATTCGAGCTATTTAACGAGTGGAATAAGAGAATTATGCGAGGGAGATATTTTAGAGAGAGAAAGTGACAGAAAGGCAAAAAAGAGAAAGTGTGTGTAACGGCAGCTCTGGTTTGTGGTCATGAGTGATTTGGTGGAGAGTGGGATTCCGAAGGTTATAAATATCAGTGAGGAGGAAGAAGACGACGCCACCTCCGATGAAATATCGCAATTGGATTTATATTAGTAGTACCTAAAGCATAACGAGCTTGTACGTTTCTAAGACCTGACTTAATCAGTCCACTAATCGTCAACCTCTTTTCAATTGAGTCTTTAATCCTCTCACAATATATACTTGAAACTAATTATTTAAACTATTGTTTTATTATTTGGTGAACAACTGAAGTATTTTAGCAGATTTTTTCAACTCAAATTAAATACTCCATATAAAAAAAGCTTGAAAATTTATTTTGGTTTTCATTTTATGATTCGTGAATGTCAAACAATAATTTTTTTTATGATTGGTAGTTAATGGCTCGACACGTGTGGAGTGGCGGTGGAGTGAGATGGCAAAAGCGCGCGCATTGTCACGAGATTTGTCCCGCATTTTGATGTGAGCTTTGAGATTGATGCATTGCTCTTAGACTAGGCTTCACTCTCTTTATTAATTTTTTTTTTATTACAAATACAATTGTCAAAATCACCATGTCATATTAATTGAGATATTTTTTGACATGAAATTTAAAAATTAGTAGTACTAGTATTTTATAAATTAAATGGATAAAATAAGAGATAATAATGTAAAAATATTGCTCCTATTAATTGATTTTTGCTAAATTGACATATCTACCTTACCCTTCAATGCAACATTATAAATTGTAGTAGGAGTACTAATTTATTGCTTAAGATGGTAAATGAATCGAAAGTCTTCCCTTCAGAAGTACTCCCTTCGTCCCCAATTAAGAGTCACACTTCATTTTTATCATAAATGGTGAGTAGGTCCCACAATCTACTAACTCACTTTACTCACATTTTATTATAAAACCAATATAAAAAAGTGGGTTTCACAATCCACTAACATTTTCAACCAACTTTTCTTTACATTTTTTAAAACCCATGTCCGGTCAAAGTGTGACTCTTAATCGGGGACGGAGGGAGTAAATCGCAAAATATTAGTAGCATCTAGTACTAGTACAAGTAAAATACAAAAAATCACATCCCCCACTAGAAACTATGTGCGCTCAAGTAAATACTATAAGCTAAAAAGCAAGCCAAATGTAGCATAATATTATAGCGACACAGGTATGTGTATTAAGCCGGAACGACCTATTCGTCTAATTCAATTCAGATAAATAATAGACAAACTAACGTGTTTAGGTTTGCGTCAAATTAGTAGTACTACATAAACTTTATAATAACATTAGCATTAGAAGAAAATCCTCACAAGTATTGTGCAAATTAGAGGTAATCAATTTAATGTATCAGACAAAATTTAGTCTCTGATATATTGTTGTATCTAATAGCAAATAATTAGTCTCAACACAATGCCACGTAAAAATAGTGTTGTCCTAAAAGTCTTAATATCCCTCTACGACAAAACTAATCTCGGGTAACATGGGACCATTATAATCTTGGAAACCGAACATATCCTAAGTGTACCAAACTTGAATAATAAAGTTAGCAAGTACAGTAAAACACAAAATATTGGTGGATATATTTTGCTGAAAAAATTGAACTGAAATAGCAGCAAGCCAGCAACAAAGAGTCGAACCTCCATATTTGATGGTACAAAATAGGTAAATTTACTGACCTTTTTCCCATGGCAAAATAGCCAAATCTACTGTTATTATAATCCTGTCTCGTCTTCGAGGGTCTCCTGAAAACAGCAGCAACGAAGAATCGAACATCCACATTTGATGGTACAAAACAGTAGTGCAGAAGCAGAAACCATCCATACAACTTCAACCAAAAATATGGAATTTTGATACAAGTCTAGTCAAATTTGGTTATACATGAATCAACTGACCTTTTTTCCATGCAAAAATAGCCAAATTTACAGTTATTTACAATCCTATCTCATCTCCGCAGGTGCTCATCAGTCTGTTTGTACACAAAATATGAACGATACTCTAACTACAGTCAAATGTATTCATTGACCGTATAGGCCTTCCGGAACCCGGATCACACGTAGTCCTCTTAAACTAGATGGCTAAACAAGCAGAACTTGTAAAATCTGACAAGAGCTAAGCAGAAGTTTCATCATCAAAATTGACCCTTTCTCCAGTAGAGAAGACATTGTAGAATACTGCTGCAGAGAAATACAGGAATGATGTGAGGAGTAAAAATCCTCTGAAGGAGCCGACTAATTCCACAAAAAACCCAGCACCAACTGTTCCGATTATAGCAGCAAGGGTTCCACCTGTGTTAGACATACCTATACCGGAATATAGATGGATGTTAAAATCATACTACTATAAACTTATTAGCAAACAAGTAATGTGTTTTATGTGTGGGGCAAATGAATGATTTATTTATTTCCTAGCATGCAAACTAGGACTTCATATGTTAAATATGATATTTCACCCCCAAGGATGGCCTATCAAACATATAATTTAATATAGTTATGGCCTCTTCATTACACTGTCATTGTCCTTATATAACCATCTAGGTCAATGTGCAGAAAATAAGATGTAAACTCACAGTCACAGCTAAAATACTACTGATAGCAAAGTCATTGTTCTGGAATATGATCTCATTAGGCCTACTTCACAAGGATAAAGTAGCCAGGTGAAATAGAATCAGCCTTCACAGTGGATTTGATTTTGGTGTTTTCCAATTATTATAGTGGTGACTGGTGAGTTGGGTGACATTATCTATAATTAAATGGATTATTGATGTTCTCAACTTCTATAAATTTTTATCTGATGACTCTGTGATCATAGGAAGATATCGTTTAATTGTTTTGCAGAGAAACAAAAGAAAACTTACCATGCAGGACACCAGAATATTGTGGGGCAATTTCCTGTTGACACAAGAAAAATGATTAGCCAAGTATTTGGAAACATAAGAAATGAAATGCAGAGAATATGTGAACCTGAAGGTTAACAAGGAATCCACAGTGACTAAATGCTTTGAGCCCAACAGCTACAGTTAGCCAAGCAGATGCTATGAATGGACTTCTTGCCATTGTTAACCAAACGAGAGCCAAGGCAGGACCAAAAAACCCAATTGACTGGCAAGAGGCACAAGAGCATAAAAAGGGAAAATTAGTAATTACGGAGTATATCACACTAATAGATTATAGATGAGGGAGACTTATGCTAAACAAAATGGCAAAAAGAAGGGAAAGGGAGAAGGAAAAGTAAAAGGAGAAGAAGAAAAAACATCAAGTTTGGTTCTGGTGTTAGTTACCATATTGTGAAACTGGACTTGTTCTAATTCTTTCTTCTATTTATCTTCTTTTGAAGGGGATAGGGTGGGGGGCATTTTGGCTAGGGAATGATGGAAAGAGAAATATATACCTGCATAATTTTGCGAGTCAAAGTGACACTAATGCCTCGTTGAATCATCATATCTGATAAAACACCAGCAAGGTAGCCTGTGAGAGCCATCATGCTCCATGGAATAGCACTAAACCATGCAGCATGTCTGAGGTCAACATGATATATCTACAATAATCAGAACCCCTGTTATTTATCTTCCATAAGCATAAAGAACAACAACTGTAAATTTCAAAATTGATTCCATGACGTACCGTCTTGAAGTAGATTGGCATCCATGAAAGTATAACAAAAAATCCCTACACACGGAAGGATAGAACATAATAAAACTTCATGATGGGTAACATTTCAAGGCATTTGGCATAACAGTTGTATTATGTGTCAAACGAAAGAAGCCAACAATGACTTCAATTTATATCTGAATTTCATGGTAAATAATTTAGGGAATCAAATAATAGATCCGACTCTAGGAAAAAGACAGTCACATATGTGGACAAAGTTCTAGAGGAAGAATACATTACCCAGCTATGCATAGCATTTGCAACAATTAGTGACCAAGTGGGTAGCTTAGAGAGCAAACGTCTGAAAGGAGGAATGCCTTTACTTGCTTCAGCTCCGCTTTTTGATATAGAGGGTACTGATGACGTGCTCTGTATGTATCTTAGTTCAAACTTAGATATTTGACGACTTCGGTCAGGAGAGCTTGAGGTTGCTGATACCCAAACTAAAAGCCAGAGAAATCCGAACAGTCCAAATATCACAAATGGACCATATATGCCTGCCTGTGACATGAGAATTGGTGAAAGCGTGAGCCCAATAGCACTTCCAAGCTGAAATCCTGCCATTGCAAGTCCCACAGCCCTTGACCTTTCAGTTTGAGGAAACCATCTGAAAATAATTTCAAACAGACAAGTTCTGTTTTAGATTTCCAAATTTCAACAGACACTAAACTAGAATAAGGCAATCAAACTTGCGAGCTTAATTGCTAGGTACCTTGCTATCATATTATTCATGCAAGGAAGGGCTACACCTTCTGCAATACCAAGCAGCATCCGTGTTGCAAGTAGAGCCAATAAAGATGATTCTGCTGCCCAAGGAGTAAGGAAGGTAGCCAGAGACCACAAAGCTACCCCCCAAGCCATGACCACCTTACCACCATAACGATCCACCAGAGTCCCTCCGGCTATAGGTGATATGAGATATCCCCATAGAAAGGATGACTGCCATAATCAGTAACTATCAAATGAACCAGATTCAGAAAATGACTGAAAAAATGGTAGTACAAAATTATTTTATGTCAAAAATGTAAACTCCTGGAGTATATCTATTTGCAGAACAATCAGGTGGCAGTTAAAACACTGAAATATCCGACTCACACACAGCCATCTGTGCAGTTGTATGCAGTGAAAGCTTTTTCTAAACTACTTATCCAGTAAAACACATATTACTCATTGAAATCTCATCAATAAACACACAACAAAAACACCTGCTGAAACTACCAATAACGCTCAACACCACAATGCAGGTCTCCACATAAATCTGTAAGTAACATGTTCACTCAGGCAGAAATATCAACAGTATAAATCAATTCAGAGGCAACTAGAGTTGAAATCAACTAAAACGTTCACTAAGGCAGTAATATCAACACTATAGATCAATTCAGAAGCAACTACAACTGAAATTTACTAACACGTTCACTAATGCAGTGAAAGCAACAGGTGAAATCAATTCAGAAGCAAATGAGAGTTAAATCACATCGACAACCTGAACAACACCGGCGAAAGACGGTCCCCAACCGCGCGACTGAGAAAGCGGAACTATAGCCACCGACATCACGACGCGATCGGCGTTGCAGAGCGCCAGAGCGAGCGCAAGCATGGCCACTACCTTCACCCTCTCCGAAGTGATGAACTCCACAAAACTCGGTTCCGGCGTTCCATCCAAACCAACGAGAAATTGACCGTCATTCGAAGACGATCTCAATCGATTCAGCTCCAAACCACCGGTTTTGAGTCGCCAGAGAGCTGCTCCGCCGGCTGAAGCATTGAATGAGGGCGGCGCGAGGCGTTGCGTTGGCGTGATTGCCGAAGAAAATCCGATGTAGCAGGGTGTACTGCGGTGGTTAGGTTTCCGGCGGCGAGCAATTGAGCTCGAGCAGAGGCGCGGGTTGAGTGTAGAGAGAGAATGGGTATCCATTGTTGGCGGCTGGTAGAGAGAGAAAATATGTACGGAAGTGGAAGGATTGGATTCAGGAGCTGAGAATTATTGGAGTTCACTGTCAAGCGCCAATTTAGTTAACTTTTATAATTATTTTTTTACTCTATTACAAAATACTAAGAGCGTCTTCAATGGCGCCCCTCCCACTAGTAATTCCCACAAGAACTTCATGCCACGTCATTACTAGGACTTCCCATTACACTAGGACTTTCCACTATAACTTCCCGCAATAAAATTAAAGTCACAATTAAAATTAAAATTTACGAAATTAAAATTCGACACGAATACGAACGGGGAAATGTGAATATTTCATTAAAAAAAACATACATCATAAAAGAAAAAAAAATTACATAGTAGATAAAAAAAAGCAACCACATCAATGTCCACCCCTCCGCGTCCAAACCTCTTCGATGATATCCTCCTGAAGTCGAATATGGGCATCTCTTTGCCGCATGTCGGCAAATGAGCGCAACCGCTCAACCTCTCCATGAGGTACTGATTCACTTGGATTTTACATGATTTTAGAGGATAGTTTTACTTGGTTTTAATCATATATTGTGTACTTTGAGACATGGTTATAGTTACTTCTCTATTATGTTGGTATTTTGACCATTTTGTGGAGAATGTGTAGAAAAATGTACAAAATATGTGGATGTGCAGCTGCTCAATGTTCGAGACAGCTTTTCTGGAGATTTTGAAGTCCGATTCGCATGTAATGCATACGATTCTCTTCGTCTTCGAAAGAGCTTCGCGTGGACATCTTAAACGTCTCAATCGGAGTTCGGTAGAAGAAGTTATGGCCGTTTTACCAAGACTGCGTAGAACAGTGACATAGCTGGCGACCCGCCAGGTTCGCATGCAAACGAACCTGGCGACCCGCCAGCAAAACACGAAAAAAACGCCGTAAGCAGCTGGCGACTCGCTAGCTTCGACGCACACCCAACCTGGCGACCCGCCAGCTTCGTCGGACAGCTTATTTCGGGCCTAAAGTCAACCCTAGGTATATATATGCCTAGGAAACGCCTCCAAACACAACTTACACGCCTCCTACCCCAAAAATACCACTTTTTCACCTAGGAAGAAGAGAAGAACGAGCAGAGGACGAGTATTCATCGCAAGATTGAAGACGAGGCCTCCAATCCGCCCAATCCAATTCTAGGAGTTTCTACCTTTAGTTTTATTCTTGTTCAAACAATGTTTTTGAATATTTCTTTGACTTTTGTGTTGAACATGAGTAGCTAAATCCTTCGTAGAGTTCTACGGGGGGAGATACAATGATTCTTATGTTTAATTGATTTCCTTTTTCTATGCCTTGGCTCATGTGGTTATTTTGATTTCTTCTGTGCTTATACATTTATTTGACTGGTCACCTTATAAATGCATGTGGATTTTACTACAAGAACTGAGAAGTGAGTAGTTTAATTTGAAAGAGAAGAAATTGACGTCTTTGCCAATATAATCGTGAGATTTGAGCCTTTGAATGAAGCTAAGTATCTTAGGAGCTATTAGGAGTTGTTGCCTTAGTTCTAGGAAGGAGACTTCGGTTCTAGGTAGCAATCTACAAATTATATGCTTTGAGAAAAGATATAGTTTTACCTTAGTGATAGCTTAATAACCCTTGAGACCCTTTGTTGGCATAGTTAGGAAGTTAGTTGAGCATAGGATAGTTGTTATCGATCCCGTAGGATTCTACCCTTCTCATCCTTGATCTACATCCGTTTTCTCTTATTTGCTTTAGTTCTCTATTTGTTTTTAATTGTTTTTACCTTGCTTTTAAGTAGATTTAGAAAACTCAAACTCTCCGATTCATCTAGATAGTAGTTGAGGTTGGTTCGTGGTAATTAGGTTGACACTGATTGTCTCTGTGGATACGATACTCTTTGCTTACTATTTGCTACATTAGCCCCGTACACTTGCGGGTATACTTGTGTTAAAAATAAGTTGAGTCAAGTTTTTGGCGCCGTTGCCGGGGACAATTTTGTGTTACTATAGCCTAATATCGTGATAAAAATTAAGATTACTAATCTAGATTTTACTTGCTTTATTTTTTTTTCTTTTCTTTTTGAGTTATTCTCACTTTTGTATTTTTCTTTTCAGGTTGTATGCTCACTCGCTCTAAGGGGCAACCATTAGAGTTATTTGATCCTGAGATCGAAGCATCCAACCGAAGGAGAAACGCTCAGAGAAGGCTCAACCAAGGGCACTTTCGCCTCTTAAGAGAGAACCGCCTACTCCTGTTGAAATAACAATGGCAGACAATGAAGAGAACAATGCACCACATCCAGATCTGGTAGTCCAACAACTCCAATTACAACTTGCAGATGTGGTGAAACAACTGAAAGAAAAAGAGGAACAACAAGCCACAGTGCCAGTGCAAAACATGTACGCTTACAGAGAGGTAGAGAACCCACCAATTGGCAACGATGAGATCGATGCCAATCATTTTGAGCTCAAGCCAGGATTGCTTAATATGGCTGAGGCTAATGCTTTTGTGGGGAAGGCCAATGAAGATCCCAACAAGCATCTTACTAAGTTTATTCAGATCAATAACACGGTGAAGCTTAATGGGGTGAGAGATGAACAAATCAGACTAAGGCTATTCCCATTTTCCTTGAGAGATGATGCTAGAGACTGGTACGACAGCATGGGGTCAGGATCTGTTAAAACGTGGGATGCCATGGTAGACTTATTTTTGGAGAAGTATTTCTCACCCAGTGAAGTTCTAAAGAGGCAAGCAGAGATAATTCAATTCCAGATGAAGCCTCATGAGATAATCCGAGAAGCATGGGCCAGATTTAAGACACTGTTGAAGAGATGCCCAAAGCATGGTCTAAGTCCGGGACATCAAGTCATAACTTTTTACAGGGGGTGTACTACAGATGCAATGCGTGAACTGAATTGGAGCGCAGGAGGAGCACTCCTTCAATTAGGAGAGAATGATGCCATGCAAGTGATTGAGAGAGTAGCTTCCACTGATGAAGGATGGAATAATGAAAGAAACAAGTCATACAGGGTGGCCTCTGCTACAGAAGATGATAGGATAGACAGAATGTCAAAGCAGCTAGATCTTTTGACCACTCAATTAGGGATCATGGAGATAAGACAACTTGGACCAGAACTGCAAGGAGGAGTTGAAGGTGTCAACTATGTGCACCAAGGAGGGAATAACATGAACTTTAACAACTATCGCCCCAACCAAGGTGGTGGTAACTATAACAACTATGGTAACAAAGTGCATCCCAATCTCTCATATGGGAATCCAAACAATGCTCTGCAATCACCGCCAAGATTCACAGTGTCTAATGGGTTGGTAGAACAGCAGAAAAAGCCTACTACAGAAGATATCTTGGAGCATTCATGATTCAGACTACCAAATACATGGAGAAAACTGACAAGTACAAAGGTTGGGGAAGGTTGAAAACGACGTGCAAAGTTTGAATGTGCATATGAAGAGCATTGATACTCAGATTAGTCAAATTTCTCAAGCTGTAGGTGTCCAACATCAGCCAGGGCAATTTCCAGCACAAACAGTAAACAATCCCAAGGACTGCAAGGCCATACACTTGAGAGGTGGTAAAAGCTATGAAAGTCCTTCAATGTCTGTAGAGGAAAAGAAGAGTACTCAAGAAGAAGATGTCAGAGCATAAGAGAATTCCAAGGGAAAGAATAAGGTGGAAATTCAGACCAAGAAAGACGCAGTGCCAGAAAAGCTGCCCTTTCCCCCCATTCCTATGACAGTTAGAGTTCCCTTCCCATTTGCGGTGAAGAAGAAGAAGTTGGATGAGAAATTCTCAAATTTCTCGATATTTTTAGGAAGGTGCACATTAATATACCATTGGTGCAAGCTCTGCAAGATATGCCCACGTATGCAAAGTTCCTAAAAGATGTGCTCTCCAAGAAGAAGAAGTGGATTGATTATGAGACGGTGAACATATCTGAAAACTGTAGTGCGATAATTCAAAAGAAGTTACATGCCAAGCTTAAAGATCCTAGGAGTTTCAATATCTCACGCGTCATTGGAAATGACAGACAGACAAAGACACTATGTGATCTGGGGGCGAGCATAAATTTGATGCCATTATCATTTTTCAGAAAGATGAAGATCGGCACTCTCAAGCCGACTACAATCACACTGCAGATGGCAGATAGATCAGTCACCTATCCTAAAGGAATTGTTGAGGATGTTCTGGTGAAGGTACATGACTTCATATTTCCTGTCGATTTTGTAGTGTTGGATATGGAGGAAGACATGAATGTGCCGCTTATCCTAGGGCGTCCATTCCTAGCAACGGGAAAAGCATTGATAGATATAGCAAAGGGAGAGCTCACTCTTCGTATGGGAAACAAAAAACACATTTTGTCTATCTATAATGCTATGAAGAGTCGTGAAGATGAGGAACTTGTTATGAAGATGGAGTGCAAAGCTGTGCATGTTGTAGAGGTCCAAAAGACACAAGCAATTGAGTCTACTTTGGGGGATTTTTCATTGCCACGGTGGATGTTTGGTTCATGTGGTGGATCACTTTCTAAAGAAGAGACTGCACCAAATTCTAAAGTGAAGGAGAAGAAAACAAAAGCTGCAAATTCACCCAAAGTGGAAACCAAAATTTGTGATAGAGCTTTGAAAACTACTTGGTGGAAGAAGAGATTGGCTAGATCATATGCTTCCAAGATTGATAGAAAATCTAACACCACCATTTATGGCGTGACATGATGCAGCTCATGGAGGACGTCGAGCCAACGACGATAACCAAAGGCATTGTAGGGGAGGTAACCCCTAGTAGGTAACTTTTAATTTTATCGTTTCATTTTGTTTTTGGTGTGTTTTTTGTTGCTTGCTTACCATGTATGTCTCCCTTCTCCACCAACTTTTCAAACTTATTCTTTGCTTAGCTTTGAATAAGTTTGGGGGGATGATATGGTGGATAGGGACACTAACGAGGTACGTATCTTATTGCTTTTGTTGCTTTATTTTGTTTTATGATATAATTATTTTGTTAGAACTCTTTGAATGCTTACTTTGATTGGTTGGGTTTTGAAATTGAATTGAAAAAATTTGGTAGTAAATTGGGTTAAGACTAGTCGTCTATGATAAAAGAACCTTCCACTTTGAGCTATCACTTGACCATTGACTTGAGAGTTTGAGTAATAGGATGCATAAGTAACGAATTGCTTGTTTGCCTTGATTCGTGCTATTTGCCCAGTGAGACTTGAGCTTTTAATTCTTTCATGTGTGATTTATCATCAATTGTGTATGTGTTTCTAGAACTTGCTCCTTGTCTTCTTGAGTCTACATAGTGACCTTAGAGATAGGGGAAGATGTTAGGCCATTGTTGTTAGCCTCATTTTTACCTAGACACTAACCTTATTATATAATAATACCCTTGATAGCCAAGTTTGAGCCTATTGCCTTTTCTTTTGTCAAGCTAATCAAGTGGGTTGAGAATCCTAGACTCTACAATTGTTGAGTTGTGAAAAGAAGAATTTGGAGAGTTTAGTTGTTGAAAGAGAAAAGAGAAAAAAAAAAGAGAAAAGAAAAGAATTTGGAGAGTTTAGTTGTTTAGCTTATCAAGTTGGAAATTGGTTGTACTTAGAGAAAAAAAAAAGAAGAAGAAAAGAAAACAAATTGGAAAAGAAAAAAAAAATCTATATATATATATATATATATATATAGTATATAGACAATAAGTTGAGATCGTTGGGAATTAGACAAAGTCTAGTTATTATTGAGAAGTGTTTTGGTGAATGGTTGAAGTTGAAAGTGGATTGTGCAATGTCTTGGAATTTCACATCTTTTTGGGAATTTAGTCACTTTAGCCAAATATTATCCCACCTTACCAAAGAGCCTACATTATAACCTAAATAAAAGACCTTTCGGACTCCAAATTTATTGTCACACGAAGTAGAGGAGAGGTTAGATATTGAGCAAGCCTATGGTAAACCATGCATTTTTGATTGATTTGAATGTTACTTGATATCTTATATACTTTGAGTGAGGTGAATATACACACATATATACATCCCGAGTGGAGCATGAATTCAAGGTGATATACGAGTTAGTAGTAAAAGTGCATTCGACGGCTTAACTTGATGGAATTTGTATTGTGATATGCTCCTTTATTCCGTATTATTTGAGACGATGATGATGTCTAAAACTCTTTTGAATCCAAGTTTCTTCTAGTTATTTTTCTTCATTGCTCGAGGACTTGCAATTGTTTAAGTTTGGGGGAGTTGATTCACTTGGATTTTACATGATTTTAGAGGATAGTTTTACTTGGTTTTGATCATATATTGTGTACTTTGAGACATGGTTATAGTTACTTCTCTATTATGTTGGTATTTTGACCATTTTGTGGAGAATGTGTAGAAAAATGTACAAAATATGTGGATGTGCAGCTGCTCAATGTTCGAGACAGCTTTTCTGGAGATTTTGAAGTCCGATTCGCATGTAATGCATACGATTCTCTTCGTCTTCGAAAGAGCTTCGCGTGGACATCTTAAACGTCTCAATCGGAGTTCGGTAGAAGAAGTTATGGCTGTTTTACCAAGACTGCGTAGAACAGTGACATAGCTGGCGACCCGCCAGGTTCGCATGCAAACGAACCTGGCGACCCGCCAGCAAAACACGAAAAAAACGCCGTAAGCAGCTGGCGACTCGCTAGCTTCGACGCACACCCAACCTGGCGACCCGCCAGCTTCGTCGGACAGCTTATTTCGGGCCTAAAGTCAACCCTAGGTATATATATGCCTAGGAAACGCCTCCAAACACAACTTACACACCTCCTACCCCAAAAATACCACTTTTTCACCTAGGAAGAAGAGAAGAACGAGCAGAGGACGAGTATTCATCGCAAGATTGAAGACGAGGCCTCCAATCCGCCCAATCCAATTCTAGGAGTTTCTACCTTTAGTTTTATTCTTGTTCAAACAATGTTTTTGAATATTTCTTTGACTTTTGTGTTGAACATGAGTAGCTAAATCCTTCGTAGAGTTCTACGGGGGGAGATACAATGATTCTTATGTTTAATTGATTTCCTTTTTCTATGCCTTGGCTCATGTGGTTATTTTGATTTCTTCTGTGCTTATACATTTATTTGACTGGTCACCTTATAAATGCATGTGGATTTTACTACAAGAACTGAGAAGTGAGTAGTTTAATTTGAAAGAGAAGAAATTGACGTCTTTGCCAATATAATCGTGAGATTTGAGCCTTTGAATGAAGCTAAGTATCTTAGGAGCTATTAGGAGTTGTTGCCTTAGTTCTAGGAAGGAGACTTCGGTTCTAGGTAGCAATCTACAAATTATATGCTTTGAGAAAAGATATAGTTTTACCTTAGTGATAGCTTAATAACCCTTGAGACCCTTTGTTGGCATAGTTAGGAAGTTAGTTGAGCATAGGATAGTTGTTATCGATCCCGTAGGATTCTACCCTTCTCATCCTTGATCTACATCCGTTTTCTCTTATTTGCTTTAGTTCTCTATTTGTTTTTAATTGTTTTTACCTTGCTTTTAAGTAGATTTAGAAAACTCAAACTCTCCGATTCATCTAGATAGTAGTTGAGGTTGGTTCGTGGTAATTAGGTTGACACTGATTGTCTCTGTGGATACGATACTCTTTGCTTACTATTTGCTACATTAGCCCCGTACACTTGCGGGTATACTTGTGTTAAAAATAAGTTGAGTCAAGTTTTTGGCGCCGTTGCCGGGGACAATTTTGTGTTACTATAGCCTAATATCGTGATAAAAATTAAGATTACTAATCTAGATTTTACTTGCTTTATTTTTTTTTCTTTTCTTTTTGAGTTATTCTCACTTTTGTATTTTTCTTTTCAGGTTGTATGCTCACTCGCTCTAAGGGGCAACCATTAGAGTTATTTGATCCTGAGATCGAAGCATCCAACCGAAGGAGAAACGCTCAGAGAAGGCTCAACCAAGGGCACTTTCGCCTCTTAAGAGAGAACCGCCTACTCCTGTTGAAATAACAATGGCAGACAATGAAGAGAACAATGCACCACATCCAGATCTGGTAGTCCAACACCTCCAATTACAACTTGCAGATGTGGTGAAACAACTGAAAGAAAAAGAGGAACAACAAGCCACAGTGCCAGTGCAAAACATGTACGCTTACAGAGAGGTAGAGAACCCACCAATTGGCAACGATGGGATCGATGCCAATCATTTTGAGCTCAAGCCAGGATTGCTTAATATGGCTGAGGCTAATGCTTTTGTGGGGAAGGCCAATGAAGATCCCAACAAGCATCTTACTAAGTTTATTGAGACTAGTAACACGGTGAAGCTTAATGGGGTGAGAGATGAACAAATCAGTAACCGGCACCCGTATCATCTTCGTTGGTCCACTGAGTCAGTTCATCCCCTTCACTTTCGACAATCATGTTGTGCAAAATGATACATGCGTACATGATGTCGCCGATGTTGGGAATATACCACTGTCGTGCCGGACCCTTCACCATCCCCCATCGACTCTAGAGCACACCAATTGCGCGCTCAACATCCTTGCGCGTTCCCTCCTGACAGCTCGCAAAGTAGGACTTCTTTGGACCGATCGCATGCTTGATCGTCTTCACAAAGACGGGCCAGTTTGGGTATATCCCATCCGCCAAATAGTATCCCATATTGTGCTGGTTGCCGTTGGCGACGAAACTGATGGCGGGACCAATGCCATTTCACTGATCGTTGAACAGGGGCGACGACTGGAGGACGTTGAGGTCGTTGTTCGACCCGGCGACTCCAAAATAAGCATGCCATATCCACAGCCGGTAGTCAGCTACAGCTTCAACGATCATCGTGAGATGCTTGGTTTTGAAGCCGGAAGTGTGTATCCCCTTCCAGGCGACGGGGCAATTCCTCCACTCCCAATGCATACAATCTATGCTGCCCAACATCCCAGGAAACTCGTGCACCGACTCGTGCATATTTATCAACCGCTGGCAGTCTTCGGGGCTCGGACGCCGAAGATACTGATCCCCGAATATCGCTCTAACGCCCGCGCAAAAATTCTGCAAACACTCGACGGCTGAAGACTCGCCAATGTGGAGGTACTCGTCGAACATGTCGGCCGGGCCTCCGTACGCCAGTTGCCTGATTGCGGCAGTGCACATCTGTAAGGGCGTGTGTCCGGGTTTGCCAGCCGCATCCTCCCTGATCCTGAAAAACTCGTATCTTCTCTCTAAAGCACCCACGATATGCATAAACAGCGGACAATGCATCCTATAACGTCGCCGGAATAAGACATACCCAAAATGCGGCTGCGGAGCAAAGTAGTCCTCATACAACCGAATATGTGCAGCAATATGGTCCCGGGATACATGACGTCGGCGATGGATCGACCAAGGTACCGCTGCCGCCCCCTGCTGCCGCCGCTGCCGCCTCTGCCGGAGCAATCGATCAATCGTCTCTTCCACAGCGAGATCCAATTCATTATCATTATCACTATCACTAGCGCCTCCGCCACTACCACCCCAACGACCACTCGTCATTCTAGATATACTTGAAAATAGAGTTTAGAGAGAGAAACTTGTCAACACAAGTGGTGTGAATGAGATGAAGTTCAACGAGCCCTATTTATAGAGTTTTTTTTTTAAAAATAAAATAAAAAAATTTAAAAACCGGACGTCCGACCGGGACGTCCAACTGTCGCCACAGTGGCGGACGTCCGGTCGGACGTGGGGTGACGGGCGAGCCCATCCGACGGGCGTGTCCGCCCTTCGTCGCCACTACGGCGGACGTCTGGTCGGACGTCGGCGACGTCCTACTGCGACGTCCGCCATTGAAGATGCTCTAAAATCGATATATGTAACGACCCGAAGCTTTATGATATTAATATTATTAAAATTTAGCCTCGTTATAGTTAATTATACATTAGAATAGCTGTGATATAAACGAATATCCCTCTTCGTAATAAATAATCAACCGTTGGGCTGTTTGGAGATCGAGCCAAGGCACACGTGAGAATAATATATGTAAATATACTAATCCAAATAAAAGTTGTAATGTCCGGTACACACGCAGAAAGTTGATGAAGTCTAACGTTACGAATTATCTAAATATAATTTATTATAAGCTGGAAGAAGAAAAACGTGTAAGTCTCGGACAGCTGTTGAACGCCATGCTTCAAAAACCAAGTTGGTTTGGTTCGTTGACCAGAGCCACAAATGGTCACGCTATGAGTTTGCCTACATGAAAGAAGGGGACACATTAATACATAATATATAATAAGTTGAATTATGAACTACTTTTGATACCACTGTCAAGTCCATATATTAAAATAAGTTTAGTATTCACCATATTTAAATTCCATGTCATGTCCGAATCCTTGATAAGGATTTACTCCAAGCAAGTGAGTAAATGTGATGAGGAAAAGAGAAACATGCACAGTATTTCACCTCTCTATTAGCCGTAGGATTTAGAGAGGAAGACCAACAAAAGAATCAAGTACTGCAAACATTAAATGAAGGAAATCATTTTCCTCAGTAGATGCTCAGGCGATATCAGACTGGCATTGAATGCCAACAAAGCTTCTCACAAATATTACTACAAGGAGTATCCAAAATATATTTTTGTAAGATCATCATAGATTGAGTTGGACATGGAGCATTTAATTTGCCACAGACCACTTGCCAAATTAAGGCATATATATATGCATGCCTTGACCTCTCACTTTCACCCCATCACTTTCAACAAATTTTCACCACACACATCCGAAGTAAAATTCCAAAGAAGTGCAGTTTCACAAGACCAAGGGTCCCACAATTCCACTTTTCTTTTCTCACACAAGTTCCACAAGATCAAGGCTCCACAAAGACCAAGGTCCCACCATATCTCTGTTTTTCTTCACACAAGGTAACTTCAAACCCTTTCACTTTCTTATGCATACACATCCATTTACACTAGAGATGAAACATAGGAACACACATGCTAGGCACACCATACCACATACTTCGCTAAGAACTCCCAATAACATCACAATTTCTCCAAGACTCATCAAGACTTACAAGTAGCATGCTGAAACCAACATTTTTTTTTTCTTTTCCAAACTAGTGAAATAGGAGAACTAACATAAGGCATTTTAGTGAGACTTATCTTAGAAGATGAATCTGCCCGATTCCCGGCAGCAACTTCGGCACTCCGCCGTCGACAAAAACAGTCCCATACGCCCAAATCAACCTCCAAAATTTTAGCTTCTGCTCATCTACATGTATGAAACAACAAGAACTTTATTCCTAAGCTAATAAAGAAAAAAATATAGAAAAAAAAAAAAAACAAAAAAAAACCATGGGTTGGAGTTCATACCGATTTGGGAAATTAGATGGTGGTTGTGGTGTTGTGGGAGAAGGGCTTCAGTCGTAGCAGAGTGTGGGGAGGCTGCCCGACGATGTAGTAACGGCGTGGAGGAGATTCCGGAGCCGCCGCTTGTGCATGCACGGCGGCAGCAACGCATTTGGAGGGGAAGACGGCGGCGGCGGCTGACCGGGACGAGAGGGAGAGATCTGACGACGGTGGCGGTTGTGGCAGCGCACGGTGGTGGCGATGCGTCGCCGTTCTCGCTGCGGCGACGGCGGCGGTGTGGAGTAGACCGAGAGGGAGAGAAGAGAGGAGAGAAGGGAGGAGAGAGAGAGAGGGAGAAGGCTGCCGGCGACGGCGGCGGACGGTGGCGCCGGAGGGAGGACGACGGCGGCGGTAGTGAGAGGAAGGAGAAGAGACTCTCAATTGAGATCTAGGGCTAGTCAAATGAGGAGAGAGAGACGAAATGATTATAATTATGGATTCTTTTGTTATTTATTTAGACTAACCATTTAATTGTTGGGCCTAGGAAATAATATGATAAAACAAATTGAGCCCAAATCTTCCTTAGTTATTATGTTTGGACTGTGATAATAATTGGAAGAATTGCATTTATTTTATAAAAATTTAGTTATCACTTTTACTATGGGCCATAAACAAATTAAAGAGATCTAGGCCAAATTTCGAAAACTCATGCCTACTGGAAGGAATTTTACAGTATTGGATTAAAATTATTTTGTTATAGTTCATCCAATAACATAGTCAAGTTTGCTATAATCTTTGGGCAAATTCTTAGGGATCTAACATGAATTCAAATTATTTGGGAACTCAAGACTAAGGAAAAACATAGTTTTATTTGCATCATCAAAAATTTCTACATCTTTTGAAGCTAAGAATAGTCGACTTGTATTTTTTCTTTCTCATAAAGGGAGAACTCGCGGGGAGTATAACACCGAGAAGCAAGGCTTAAAATTCTAAAAATCTTGGAAAGCGTACGAGGTGAACTTTTCTATCCTACATACTAATGTGGATAAAGATAAAGTCATTTTCAAATAATTTTAAAAACTCGAACTTATGTTCGTCGCTCATTTCAAATGATGTTGTCTTGCCATAAATGTTTTGTATGATGCCTATCTGTTGTTTACTTTGGCGTGAGGCCAAGTGATTTGTGAATCGAATTCGGGTCCAAGTGAGGGTGGTGTCCCTACTTGGACTAGTGTACACAGGAGACCTATGGCCAGAGGGCAGGTCTGGTGACCGAGGAAGGTGGCCACCTTCCCGGCACAAAAATGTTGATGTGACCGTGAGAGAACACCATCTCTACGGCACAAGATGATCAGATATGGCTAAGTACAGGAAAAGGGCCCAATGTGAATATTTTTAGTAAGCTCGGATCTTTTAAATAAAATCCCGAGTGTTACTGTGATAATGGCTTGACAATAATTTTTCAAATGTATATGTGTATATTTCGGCAATGTGTTCACTGAGTACTTTTTGTACTCAGCCCTGCATGTATTTCTAAATGTGCAGGTTGAGCGGTGGCGGGGTGAAGTGAGTGCTGTTGATCCACCAAGAATAAACTCTCGGAGGTTCATGTCACCATACATGGAACCGAGTTCTTTTGCTTCCGCGGTGCCTTTTTAAAGGCAACGTTTCTTTTATCTAAGACTCTGATATATTCTATTTTGTTTAAAGACCTCGTTAATTTGAATATGTACGAACAACCGCTCGAGTCTGCATGATCGTGCGTATCTTGTGTTAAGTACTGTTTCCTTCATTTCATCTTGAATATTAAAGTATCGTTTGGCTTTTATTCTTCTCATTTCCCCCACTTCTTTCCCCCTCTTCTTTTATCCCCCCCCCCCCCCCCCTAGTCACGGTACCCCGAGCTAGATTATCCTTAATCAGCTACGGTCGTGACAATATACCTCTCATGTAAGTAATCATTAATACTAGTAGTACGTAATAACAATAAAATACGTCATAAATTTTATTATGATTAACAAATATGCACATTACATCGAATTTGATTCTGTAGTTTTATTGGTTCGTTAGAGATAAAAGAAAGAGATAGTATGTCAAAGTTTTTACTACTCCAAGTATAATTTATAAATATGATAATTCGAATAACAATTGATGTAATTATATTGATTAAAGACATAGTAGAAAAATTGATATAAATTAAATATATCGGAAGAGAAAGCAATATCTTCCATTAATATGTTTCTTTATAATTTTGGATTACATAATGTAATACAGTAAAAATCTCAATACAAAGTATTAATAACCTCTAGATAAAAGAGGATCCAATGTCATGAAGGGGTTGACCCGCACTACGACGATGAAGTTTATCGATGCTTGGTGCCCAATGTTCAAGCGTTCCAACATCGTTCTAGAGACTAAAGTTGAGGTTGATCTAATCTTTAGCACCGGTGAATACGAACTCTCAGACATGGAACCATTGCCTCCCAAGGAGAATCTCACACCCTCGCCGAGGAAAAAGGGGAGGGGGAAGGTGGGAAGGCCAAAGGGGCCAAGACGTCTGATTCCGCGCCTAAGGGGAAGACGAAGTGATGCGAATCCGGGTAGAGCTAAACCATGGAAAGTGAGATGAAGGGGTAATAATGAGCCAAGCCGCAACTGGGGTCAGATTTGAGCAACGATTCGCATATCCATATGATGTCAAAATGCTCTTCAAAGACCACCATTGTCTTTCCCATCGAAATAGCTTCGCGTGGGTATCTTGCACGACTCAATCGGAGCTTGGATGAAGAAGTTATGGTCGTTTTACAAAAGTCGCGCAGTCAAGCAAAGGATGCTCCAGAAAGTTCACGCGGGCGGATGGTTTTGTTGCATGAAAACACCCGACCGGGCGATTTGTGTCCGAGAAGAATTCAAAAGGCGGGATTTTGAATTATTTCGAGTGCCTTTTCATATTCCAACCCTAGTTTGAGTGACTTTTCATCTCCCAATCTACCACATCTATAAATAGGGCATTTTGTATATTTTGTAATAGATTAGAGATTAGACTGAGTTTAGAAAAAGAGTATCTCCTTTGTGAGAGTCCCTCCCCATGTTGGGTGAGATGAATGTTTGGAAAAACCATGGCCGGGCTATGGTTATTTTGTGGTTAGCCCGGGGTTAGCCACTTGATAAATTCACAACTAGCACCATGTAGCTAGTGGCGGAGCTTGGGTGAGAGTATACACTATACCCTAGGGGCGGAGCTCGAAAGAGTATACCTCTAGTGGCGGAGCTTGAACGAAAGTATACCCTAGTGTCGTGTAGCTAGCGAGTGAGTCGATATAAATGATTACTTGGATGAAAGTTGCCAAGGGTTGCCATCATCTTTTTGGTGGAGGTCCTTCGATTTTCAAGAGGTCATTTGTTCACTCCTCAATTTCTTCCATTTCGATACCCCTCGTCCATTCTATTTTTGTTCTATCTTTTTGTGGGATGGAACACATATCCTTTTTAGTGTAATATTTATTTAAGTTTCAATGTAATGTGTTTTTATGTTATTGTTGTAGTGTTTTTAGTTTGTACTAGTTTTTAATTGTGTTGTTGCTTTTACAAGAATAAGTCTTGGGCTAATTTTGGAGATTTTCATCACGAAGAGGCAGAACTACACCCCTAATAAGTCAATGGCTTTGACGAGGTGTTGTGTCGATGTCTCCGAGGACCTAGTCTTCTCCAACAACCATAAGACAACGAGGTTTTGGGGGCATATCGCAGAGAGGTATGCGAGAGTGAAGTTTGATTTGGTGAAGTCCCACAACTATGACCAACTCCACAAGCACTGGGAACAGATGAAGAAGTGAATTGCTAAATTTCAGGTATCTACCAAAACATTCAGAGGATGTTGGGCAGCGGCAACAGTCAGAAAGGTTATCCCCAAATTCAAAGCGAGGTTACCCGAATGTGTCGAAGAGGATGAGGCTCAACATTTGCGCAGCTACAGCGGCAACGACGGCAAAGGTGATCCAACCGACTTGATCTCTCTTGTGGAGGAGAGTGAGCAGATTGTGAGCTGTCCGACTGGAGTTAAAGTGGTCAAGCGGAAGGTGAAGGCCAATGCGACCGGGACACAAGCCGTTTTGCCTTGGGCCGAAGACGGGGCCCTCACTATGGCTGCTACGACGTTGTTGCACAGACTGATGTTCGACACTATCAAGATGCTCACATTGGCAGAGGGCGAGAGCTCGAAATCCCAGCTCATGCAACTCCTCAAACAGACCAAGAGAAGGTTGAGAACGGATCACGATCTACGAACGAGACAACTCTGCCTTCAGAACCAATGTTTTCTTTTTGTCGTACCCTTTTTTTTAAAAGAGTGAACTACATAAACGGTACCTGATATTTCACTTTCGCACATAAATGGTACCCGATCTTTATTTTATATCGTCTTTGGTACCTCATGACAAAAATAGCCCTAGGTACTAAATATGTGATTTTTTTGTTATGGAGGATATTTTTGAAAATTTCAATCAAATAGAACCAAATATGTAATTGTTTTTCCTTTTTTTTTCTTTAGTTTATTCTTCTTTCTTTTTTCTTCTTTTTCTTCTTTTTTTTAGTATTTTATCTTCCTTTCTTCTTTCTTTTTCCCTTCGTTTATGTTTCCTCTTTTTCTTCTTTCTTTTTAGTGTTTTATACATATATCTAATTGCATTCATAATATAAATCAATAACAAAACACCTAATTAAATTAATTATTTAAAATAATTAAATTAATTGAATATTTTAATTAAATTATTTATACTCATTTTAGGGTTAAAACACCTAACTAAAAATATTCAACTCTTTATCATTATGAATACAATTCACAATTTTAAATTTTGACTAAGACTATATTGATTAGTTATTAATTTAATATAAAATAATAATTATTATTTATTAATTATTACTAGTTTTTACTATTATAATAGTAATATTATTATAATAATTAAATATATTTATAACTATAATTATGATTAAATATATATTAAAAAAATAAATTAATTATTAATTTATAACATCAAAATAATAATATTAATATTGATATTGATTAATCATAATAGTACTATAAATAGTGAGAAGAATGAGAGAATGTATCATAATATCACTTTTGGTACTAGTTTTGTCAATACCCAAAATACCCTTTATGACATAAATGGAAAAATGAATTTGTTTAGGGGGTATTTTGGGATGAAAATTACACCAGGTACCAAAAATGTGATTAATAGGTACCAAAAACGATATAAAATAAAGATCAGGTACCATTTATGTGCGAAAGTGAAAGATCAGGTACCGTTTATGTAATTCACTCTTTTTAAAAAACTAAGTACGTTTTGTTCTTGCATTCAATTTATTTTATATTTTACTTTAATTGATAAACATAAGAATAAAAAGAAATAAAATGAATGCTGACATGAAGAATAGGGATGAACTGCTTTATAGGGCATATTTATAAAGGCTACACAATGTATTTGGGTTGAAGGGTAAAATGTTAACATGACATAAGGAAAATGAAGATGAATAGAAACTGGACACCTCCTGTCACATCATCAGGACTAGAAACTGTATGCCACATTACTAGGACACCCAACTGCACAATAGTGGACAAGAAACTAGACTAGCACTAGGACTAGCCATAATAAATAAAATTATAAAAAACAAATAGATTTTACATTCCCGCAAATACGGAATTAAATTTTACGACACAAATACGGGGACAATACAACCATTTTATTTAAATTAAAAAAAAAGTACATCCTAAAAAAATTACATAATTAAAAAAAATACATAAAAAAATCTATTGCCGTGCAGTCTTTCGCGCCCACCACTCTTTAATTAAATCCTTTTGGAGTCGAATATGAGCATCCACTTGGCGCATGTCGACATGTGCCTTGAGGTTGGCCCCAAACCGCGGCTCCGCGGCGAATTAGTCTTCATATAGCCGCTGATGTGCAGCGACGTGATCCCGATCAACCACACTTCAACGCTGGACAATGGGTCGAGGTACCGCCGGCTGCTGCGGCTGCAAGGCCCTTTGTATCAGCCGATTTATCTCGCGGGACGTATAGGCCGCCAACTCTTCGTTAAATCGCCGGTTGAACTCCTCAGCACCCCCACCACTACCACCCACGCGCTGCCACCCGCATCACTCATTTTTGCGATATTGCTCTTGTACAAAAATTAAGAGAGAGAGAAACTCGTTAAAACAAGTGGTGCGAATGAAAACGACGTGCAAATATCAGTATATATAGAGAGGTTTGAAAATTTTAAAAATAAAAAGTAAAAAAATACGCTAGCCAATCGAGAGCCTGCAATGGCGGCCAGCGGACCGGCTAGCGAATCGGCTAGCGCCCGCGAATCGGCGTGGGCTAGCCGATTGGCTCGCCGATTTGCCGCTCGCCGGCTACAACGGTAGGCTAGCGGACCGGCCAGCACCCGCGAATCAACTAGCCGGCCCGCTAGCCTCGATTGCAGATGATCTAAGGATAGTAGTCCCCGATTGGTAATACTCTTAAGTACTCCTACTCTCTAATTAAACATCATCTCATACTACTTAAAAAAATGTCAAAATAATAGTCACTATAATTGGAGGGAAGAGTATTGCCCTCACTTCGTTGTTTTCGAGGGTTCTTGTCTTAGACTTGTCACCATCTTCTCTTTTCCTAGGATACTCTCTCTCTCTAGCCCTCTCTCTTTCTCTCTCATCGAATCTGAGCAGCAGACAGTGAAACACTCAGACTTGAGTCATCCTCAGGCCTATATTCCTACTCTAATCCTTCCACACACTCACATTCACACGCACACAGCTGCCATTGCATCTGCGAATGCAGTCAATCCCTTTTCTCATCCAATGACAATCCGACCCGATTCCCGATCTCGGATCCGAGCCCGCGCCGCCGCACGAGCCACCCGACGCCTCTCCCCCTGCTACCGCCACCCCGACGATCCAATCACCGGCGGAATCTGCGCATCCTGCCTCCGCGAGCGCCTCTCCGGCCTCGACGCCGCCGTCCCCATTTCAACCTCGCCTGAGCTCCGCCGCAGCAGGTCAGTGGTTTCTACTTCCGGATGCGAAGCCTCCTCCGGCGGCCTCAGCGAGCGGAGGCGCAATTCGTGCGACGCGCTTTCCGCTGGGGGCTCGCTGGCTAATCTGTTCGATGTGGACGATCTGAAGAGCGGATCGGAGAGTGAGGCGAAGGTTGAATCGAAGAATGTAGGGCTCTCGAGGGTCACTTACACTGTGATCGAGCTGGAGAAGAAAAATCAGGATCGGATTAGGGTTTCTGATGATGGATTTGGGGGTTTGAATGCCGGTTGTGCTGATAGTGATGGGGATGGTGAAGAAGGGGAATTTAAGTCGATGAAAGAGTATATAGATCTCGAATTCGGGAATAAGAGTAAGAAAAGTAAGGATTTGAGAGATATTGCTGGGAATATCTTTGGAGCAGCATCGGTTTTCAGTAAGAAACTTCGGAAGTGGAGGCAAAGGAATAGCAAGATAAAGGAGGATAAAAACAATGGTGTTGTTGCTGGCAATGATGGAGAGAGTAAGCAGTTTGGTGATGGGCAAAAATTGGGGGAAAATCACAGTGAGATTGCGGGGAGAAGAAGATCATGTGACATAGAGCCGAGGTTTTCGGTTGATGGTGGTCGGATTTCGTTTGAGGAGCCGAGAGCTTCGTGGGATGGGTATATGATAGCAAGAACAATCCCGAGGCTCACTCCAATGTTCTCTGTTGTTGAGAATGGAATCTTGGGGAATGCTGGCAGGTTTGAGAATCACAGATTGTCGGTTGATGGGCTGATGCATTCGATTATAGAGGACGAGAGTAGCTCTGGAGCTTCGGGTTCTGGCCACTCGAATTCAGATTCCTCGAGGCTCAGTAGCTTTGATCGGTCTAGCTCTGTTAGGAGCTTCGGAAAGAAAGGGATACGTTCGGAGGATCATGGGGTTTCGTCCCCTGCAAACGTAAAGTTGGTGATCACGGAGAAGGAGTTGAAAGATTGGCATTTGAGTTCGGGTAGAGATGATGAGCTAGAAAAGCTTGGATCCGTATCTAGAAGTGGTGGTGGTGGTGAAGGTGCTGGTAACATGAATGTGTCGGCGAAGAAATCCGTTAGGTGGCGTAAAGTTTGCACTGTGCTCGGCTTCAGAAACAGGAATCACGAGAATGTGGCAGCAGACCCTTCCACGGATGCTGCTCGTGAGAAGCAAGCAGAGGAGGCTAGTGAGGTTCTTAGAGATGTTGGTGATTGGAAGCTCGCACGAAGCAGTAGTGTTGCAGCTTCGAGAAAGTCATGTGATGCCCCCGGGTCATATTATGCAAGGAGGAGGAGTGTCGACAATGCAGTTGGATTCACACTCAGTGAGAAGGGGGATTTCAAGCTGGAAAGAAACAGGAGCACGAAGTTCCCGTCTGTTGATCTTGACAACGGTGTTACACCATTCTACATGACACCATTGCGGAGCATGAGGAATAGCAAGTCGGGGAAGTTCAAATTCCAGAACTCACACTCCATTGCTGGGAATCTCTTGCGGTTGAACTGACTTGAGGTAGCCAAATTATTCTCAGCATCGTTGTTATTAATTCGTGAGTTTTACATTCCGTTTGTGCACCAAAGTATGTAATACTGTCAAACTGTTTGCAGTGCTCTTTTATTAACACGAAAGTATAAGTTTCTTCGTTTTCTTGCCTGGTTTATCTCTGCCGCCCTTGTTTATTTGAATCTATTATTAGCTAGGAGGAGTTGTGGGATCTGAACTGCATATGCCCGTTGTGGGTTTAGCTTGATACGCTATATGAAGTTCTACTTTCTCGTTTATGCATCATATTAACACGAAAGTACGGGTTTCTTTGTTTTCTTGCCTGGTTTGTCTCTGCTGCCCTTGTTTATTTGAATATTTTGTTAGCTAGGAGAAGCTTTGGATACCGTTTATGCTTAAATAGTTAAAGTGAAGAGAAAGTAATGTAAGAGAGAGGATAATGTAGAGAAGAGTCTTATCTATAATATTCTCTCTCTTACTTTTTCTCCACTTTAATTATTTTTCCAAAATGAGTGCGCAAAATGAAATGACTCTATTACTATGGAACAGATGGAGTATGTAATACGGGCCGATAAACTGTTTGCAATACTCATTTATTAACACGAAAGTATAGGTTTGTATCGTTGTTGCCCTTGTTTATTTGAATCTTTTGTTAGCTCTGAGAAGTTGGATCTGAGCAGATGCTTGTTGTGGGTTTAGCCGGATAAGCAAGATCATAACTATAGTAGAGATATGGAAATGGTGCATAATCTACTACTCTCTCCGTCCCAGCTAAGATGATAAATTTCTTAGTCGGCAAGAGATTTTAAGAGTTGTTTGTTAATTGGAGAGATAAAGAATGAGTGTAAGCATTAAATGTAGAGAGAATGAGATGAATATTTAAATGAAGAGAGTAAAAATAGTTGGGTGTATGAATTTGAGAGACAAAGTTATCAAAAATGGAAATGTGTCATCTTGGTTGTTGGTTGAGACAAATTAAAAAGAGAATTGCGTCATCTTAGTTGGGAGTTGGGACAGACGAAGTATATCATTTACATCGTTATCGTATCATATTGTTGCTTAAATTGCTAAGAAGGTTCGGATTATGTGGTATTAATTTGTAAATAGATAGTTAATGCAAGCATTATGTGCCTCCTCGACCAAACTGCACCGTGTTGTCTGGTCCCATTTCCGGTAAACGATGAGGATTGTCCGATAGGCAAAAATGGTGTTGTGTTGTCAATTCTTCCACCTGCACAATCTGCTTTTGAGCAGCACGGATTTACCCTGAAAACAAGGATGTCAAAACTATTATTCATTTTACAACAAAAGTATGGAGCTAAGTCTGACTTGATTCCGAGCCTCTCTCTGACACTTTTCCTAAAATGAAAACATTATCATTTCTACTTTATTCTCTCTATACTCAACTCATAAAACAAAACCACATAAACTCACATGCTAAACAGGAAATGCTTCACTTAGAGTGGAATAAAGGGATTAAGAACAATAACCATTAAGTATACCTGCATTTCCTTTTTTTCGCATGTAAAAAATAATAATAATCATTTTGTCATACGTCTACCTTTCCATTTTCGTACACTCATCCATTCATAAACACTACAAAATATGTGGGACCATTCTCCACTCAACCGGTCAACCCAAATTATTAAAACTCATGCCTCTATTTTCATGGATAAAAGAGATATAAAAGTGTCCACAATAGTAGAGCCCGTGGTCTTGGGTCAAGCCACAAAACTTGGCCGGACCACCAAAAATACTTGTTCACACAATAGTGGACAAGTCCAAGCCACCAAATTAATTATTTTTTTCATTTTTTATATATTTTAATTTAAGTGAAATAAAAATTATCAAACTATAATAATTAAAAAAAACATAAATTAATTAAAAAAAAGTTGACAATTACAAGTAAATATATTTATTGAAATTTGAATTTTAATTATTTTGGTGTGAATTAAAATCACAATCCTTAATTAAAAAGTTGACCAAATTTAATTGGGATTTAGTTTTAGAGATGATTTGTTTCCTAAATTAATGATAATTTATTGGGTTTGAAAACCACCGTCCCCTTTATTTTTTTTTAAAACTGCCGTCCTCTCTCTCTACACTTCATCTTCTCCATATTTCTCTCTACACTTCACCTTCTCCAAAATTAGCACAAAAACTGAAAAAATAAAAAAAAAAACAAAATCGAACCTTGGCTCGGGCCGTGGCTCTCGGCCGCTATAATAGGGGAGCCGCGGCCACTGCCCAAGCGCCGCGGCCGAGCCGCCGACGTGGCTCTCTGCTGGGCACCTTTCCCCCGCCGCGGAATTTGTTGGCGTTCGTAATAGGGGGCCGCGGCTCCCCTATAGTGGACGCTCTAAGAGGACATTCTATCTTTATAATTCAACTTTATCACCTCGATCTCATTCAAGATGACCACTTCATTGAATGGCCTAATTTTAGATGAATCATTCAGTGAAATAAGATAGAGAAGAAATGATATTTAAATATTTTGAGGAAGTAGAGAAAATTTATATTTCAAATATAGCAAAGCTAACATCTTGGTTGGTTAGGACAAACTTAAAACAAAATATGAACATCTTGAATGAAACAGAAAGGGTATTTTCTATGTCAAACTAATCCAATATGATAGGGCCATTTATCCAACAAAAAACATCTACCAAATATTTATTAGAACACAATGCAAATATAAAATGACGCATTGTTTGTGAACGAAGAGAGTAATCGTTATGTATAATAGTAACAATTGTTATGAATAAAATTTATAGTTACAACAAAAAAAACTAAGTTACAAAGTAATAAGGAAAAAGAGTGCATGATAAGCTCCGACTATCCTATGTGCATGTAAACTAAGAAGCAAAAGAACTCACCGATATGATGCCAAGCGCTTACAGGTGCTATAAGTGAAGTCCGTACGTAACCTCTTAATTGCCATCATCGCGTCGTCGTCGTCATTATCATCATTGTCATCATCCGTGTCAACATAATTGCAACCTGACCTTGTTTGAGCACTTATTCGCCTTGGGATGTACACATTCAAATAGTAGCTAATGATGCTTCCTTTGCTATGGCGCGAAAAACATTGTGAGGCGACCTTCACGAAGCTTGTGTCGCTTGATGTAATGTTCATTTTGACAACATCATCAAATTTCCTCTGTTCCTCCTTATTCCATACCTTGGAGACATCATCTCCCATGACATCAAACCTCCATTTCCAAAATGCGGGACCAAGTTCGTCCTTTAATTGGATCCTTTTGGCTGACACATGTTGTCTAACGCAATCTATTGACCCTGGGAACACACACATACAATTTTGCGGTCTGCCTCTTCCGACCATATTTTGCGGCGTAATTTGGCTTCTTCCTTTTAGTGGCCACATTTGAGTTCCTAACCACTTAATTTCATCGTCAGACACAGTGTCACCAATTGTTAGGCGAATCTTGGAAGACAAGGGATTCCAAGGTGTAATGTCTACCTGGAAACGAGGTCCAACCGGAATCGCTAACTTAGCATGATCATCAGTGATGAAGGAAATCCAATCTATTGGTTGTTTTCTATGAATCCTTTGATTATTTGGGGTCTTCGACAACTTCATAAGTGGGGCAATCTTCTCTTCAAGATGCTAGATGGTGCAACATTAAATTAAGTTACTTATTCCAACCACGAAAAATAAATTTATGCACATATTGTCAAGGAGCAAGTTCATTAAGATAGTTGCTTCAAGATACAAGATTGAAGCCTAAGCTTAGATTTGATAGCCAAGAAATGGCATGTTGGTATAAAAGTTGGCAACTAAAAGCACAACAAACATGTCAACTACTCCCCCCGTTCGTGAATAGGAGTCTCATTTCTATCTATCACGAGTTTTAAGAAATATTAAGAAAAATGAGTGTAAAAAAGTTAATGGAATATAGGTCTCATTATATATGTTAGTTTTAACTAAAATGTGAGTGAAATGAGTTAATTGGTCAATATTCTCCCTCCGTTCTGCGGTAGAGGAGGCGTTTCTTTGCGGCAGGCGATTTAAGAAAAAATGTGCTAGTGAGTTAAGTAAATGAAGAATAAAGTAGAAAATGGAAAAGGGTAGAGAGATGTAGAGAGAATAAAGTAAGTGAGAAGAAATGCGTTGACTTTTACTAAAAAGAAAAATGACTCTACTAGTATAGAACGTACCAAAATGACAAAATGACTCCACTACTATGGAACGGACGGAGTATCATTTATAGTAACAGTGAACCGGGATTCTTATTCGCAGATAGAGCGAAACGAAAAAACGGGACTCCTATTCGCGAACAGAGTGAGTATCAATTATGTCAAAAATGCCCTACCTAAAAAATTATCTGCTATAACAATTAAACAATGCTTGGTTGACAATACGTTTCCTCTCCAAAGAACTAATAGGTCGGGATTAGGTAGAAACTTCCCCAGAAAGCAACTTAAAATCAATCAATGTTGTTGATCTTGGTAAAATGGAACAACCATAGTCAGTTTAGTGTTGTTGAGTGGAGAGAGAATAAAGCACAAAGTGATATTTCAATTTTCAGAATTGTGTCACTTTGTGCGAGAATCCCAGAAAGGAAAACATGTCACTTTAACTTTGTGCTTTATTCAATTTTCAGAATTGTGTCACTTTGTGTGAGAATCCCAGAAAGGAAAACATGTCACTTTAAATGGGACGTATATTGTTGAGATCTCAATCAAGATTTACAATCATCTAATAATATGATTAAAGATTCTTGCAAATATAATGCTAAATCCTCGTCACCAAAATCAAGACTTCTAATCATCTTCTTTCCTCCGTCCCACTCAAGATGTTCACATTCTTGAGTGACATGAGATTTTAGGAAGAAGAGTTGTTAGGTGAAACAAGTAGAGAGAAAAAGGTAATTGAATATTTTAATGAGGTGAGATGTAAGAGGGATTTATTTCCAAATATAGAAAGTGAACGATCTTAAGTGGGACAAATTAAAAAGAAAAGGTGGACATCTTGAGTGAGACGGATGAATAATTTTGTTTTGGAATTTTAAGAATTTACAACACGAACAATGTGAGCTATAGCCCCGACCTTGATCATTTTCTTACACCTCCCTAACTTTATAAGAAGAAAGAAAAAATACCTTGTGCAAATGAGAATATATAAACATATGAAATTTCTACAATTTGGTTGCTCTAAACTTGGGCTCTTTACAACATATATTTCTCCATTCATTTGGTGACTAGGAATGACTAGGAATTTCTAGGTTGACTTGTTCGCTTTTTTCGGCCTTCTTAATAAATGCTCATATACTGGCGATGATACACATTGAACTTGTACATCTAAAACACAAAAGCTAATGAGACCTTTTCATGGTTTGAAATCCAATCCAATCTCGAACCTAGGTAACATTTGTATTTTGTTATGCATCACGACTTGCTAGACTACCGAATAGAAACTTGTGTTCATCTTGCTCGAAAACTTACACATATCATCTTGAACCCACACCAATTGGATCTAGTAGTACATTATTGTCTATTAGACTACAAGACCACCCTGGTTCAATATGGTGAACTGAGAATAATCCCCTTTTTCAGTGATGGGCACAGAAAATGTTGGTTGAGGCTCCATTGTTTTTATAATTATCTAGGAATAGATTTGATAAGGGCTGAATATAAATTTTGAACACATCCACAAATTATAATGTAGAAGAAAAGAAAAGAAGAAAACTGGTAGGGGTTAAGTCCCCTCTCCACACTTTACTATGTTCGTCCATGTCTCTAATGCACTAGTGACTCATTAAGCGAGCCAGTGAGTGTGGTTAATCACGCTCATGTCAAGTAGCCAGGGCTCATCCACCAGACTTGGCTTCCAATCTCCTTAGAAATAAAGGATACAGAGATACGAACCTATAGAACATATCCTATATCCTATTAAAGTAAGGTTTCCTAAACAACCAAAGTACTGCTAACAACTACTCCCTCTATCCCATAAAAATAGAAAATTGGGGACCAACACGACTTTAACGTGAAATTGATAAAGTATGAGAGAGGTTAAAAAAAAAAGGAAATTGGAATATTGTTAGTGGAGAATGAGACACGTTAGAAAAACTGACCAAATATAGAAAAGGGGCTAATTTTTGGGACGGGGGAGTATGTTTTTCTTTTAAAGAGGATCGATGACGATTCCCCATTTACCTCCGTGGTGATTCAAACCCCAACCTTTTGGACCCAACCTGTTAGATGAATGGGAAATGTCTTACCAATTAAGTTGAAATTCATCAACTCGCAAACAAAGTCGAGGATCAAAATCACCAATAGCTATCTCATCTAAACCTCAAGCCAAATACTCATGACCGATGAGAAAATTTTCTTGGAAATTGGTTCTCACGTTCTCACAACAAGCAAATTGAGGAAGATCAACAAAAAAATGGATAAGCCAAAGCCAATAACCAACCAAAGAAACCATAGCATCAACACTTAGAAAAGGGCAAAAAAATAAAGATTTAAATTCACCGAGAAAACTCTTCAAGAATCAAATAAAACACAAATATATGGAAAGATTCGAAATTTACAAATTCTATAACAACAAAAATTACCTTACCGGAAATTACGCAAGCACCGCAATCTATTCTTCAACTGTATGCCGAGAAAAACGCTGGTAAATATAAATACGAGGGAACCAAGTTACTTAAAGTTTGAAATTTGATTTGGGAATTTCAATGGTGCGTGTCTTTTCCAAGATATGAACTACTTTTTGCAATTGACATACAAGAGGCAATTTGTGTATTTAATAACTATTCTTCCGTTAAAAAAGGAAGTGACATTTTGTTGGACATCCCAAAAAAAAATATGATTCAATTTAGTTGGGATGAATGGAGTATTTCTTTTTCTGTTCGTCCTATAAATATTCTAATTTTTAAAAATTCAAATAATATACTACACTTACACATTATTTTATTTACAACTTATATCATTATCATCACCATTAACACTTATAAAATTATAATAATGTGGACTACACTCTCCATTAACATTATTTCCACTATCCTTTCTCTCTCTCTCTTCTTTTTTCCTTATTTATTTAAAACCGTGTCGGACCCAAAGTTCATACTTTTTGGAGACGGAGAGAATATTATTTTTTTCCCACACAAATACTCCTATTAAAATATATTATCTCTGTATTCTATTTTAGGAAGTGGAGCCTGCAATCCATTAATACTACATCTATTCCCTCTGTTCTAAAATATGCGAAACACTTCTTTTTGGGCACAAATTTAGGGAACTAATATTTAAATAGTTAAAGTAGAGAGAGTAAAATGAGATAGAGAAAAGTAGAGAAGTAAAAGAGAATAAAGTATGTAAAGAATAAAGTAAGAGAGAATTTTTTATTAAAAAAGGAAACGACTCACTTATAGTGTGACTCCAAAAAAGAATATGACGCATTTATATTAGAACGGAGGGAGTATTTTTTTTTTCTTTCCTCACTTTTATTAAACCAATTATATATTAAAATCAATATCATTTCAAAAGTTTCTATTTTTCAAATAGAGAGGTAATACTATTACTATATTAAAGTGGAAAAACTAATAAAATAAGAAAGAAAAATATATTAATAATTATTTTCCTATCCCAACTAAGTTAAAATCACATGTATTCTTTTTTTTTTCCATCTTTTACTTTATTTTCTCTTATCCGCGAAATGAGTTCTTGCACCCAAACTTTAATTGAATAGTAAGAGTTTTATAATTTGTAAGTACAAAAATCAGAAATATGTCTTTAAAATTTATAATTTGTACATTATTTATACGAATGAGTCGGTTACATGTAAATTTTAGCTAGAAACTCAGTCGGTTGAGTGAGCTTTATAGATGGTTTTAGGCCCTGACCTAGCCCATGCTTATTGGCGAGGCCCAATTGGTACATTAGATTTATGGCGTCTCGATTCTAATTTGTATAATTTTTTTTTTTCTAATCTAGTTAGCCCTATTTTTGGGTGACCGAGCACGCCTAACAGTTACGCCTGCTAGACTGTTAGGCGTGACCAATTTTTATGGCTTTAAATATAATATACATAAAGTTTGATAAATTTAATTTACTACATAGAGGAAATCATAAACATATTTTGTAGAATGATCTATAAATGCAAAATTGTTGAAAACTAAAAAGGAGCATTACCTTGTCAAGAGTGGTTAAAGAATATGCATCACAAAACCTTATATTGTGGAAAGGCCATGAATTCCCATCTCAATCTTTTTTGGGGGGAGAAAATTGTGATGTGATTTTAATGAGAATTGTGATTGGATCTGATTTTGAAGAATTAAGGCATATATATAGGTGGGTGGAGAGCATATAGAGCCCTAGAAACATGTGATATGATATGCATTGGGCTTTATGGGCCTATTATTTATTAATTAATAATCTTAACTATTAATCTCTGTATATAAGGATGAATCTTTAGAAGAAATTTCAGGCCATATCCATTCCTAATATTTTGCTTCTAACTTGTATTGACAACTTTATCCTTATTTATCTTCTTTTGACAAATTAAATTCCATATATATCATGAGTTAATTTACAAACTAAAAATCACCATATGACATCTACACTTCAACACATGATTATTTCCACACCCATTCTCATATTTTAAACCTTAATTGATCTCTATACTATATTATCTTCGTTCACTAAAAATAGTTCTAATAATAAATGAAAGTTTTCACTATAAAATTGGTAAAAATAACAAAGAAATTGTGAAACCCATGATTGAAGTATTATTTGTAAAAAAAATTAGATTTACTTTATTTGATAGAGAAACTTACCATGACTAGATGTAGAAAAAATTTAAAGAAAGAATCAAAATAAAAAAAACATGACTACTTTTGGTAGAGAGCTTCAAAACCAGCTGCACTCATTCAAACATCAAATCTCTTCTCTTTTAGAGCTCATTCACAACCTCATTCTCCTCATCCTAACCCACAGCTTCATAGCCTCTTGATCCAGCTTCTTGTCCTGCAAATCCTTCTGGAAATTGTACGAATCTCTATCCGTCTCGATGATCTCTTTCGGCCCGATGCTGGTCCCGATCATCCCACCCTTCGCAATGAACTCCTCCACCGCCTCCGTGTCGCCCGGGTAAGGGAAGTCGTGGCGCTCGTAGAGGTGGGCTAGCTCCTTCTCCTCATTGGGAATCGGCTTGAGCGTCCAACACCCGGACAGTGACGTCTCGTTCAGAAACCTCACGTAGGTGCTGATTAGAGCTTTGCCTACAATAAAGTTACTACTGTTGTTTTGTGTTTGTTCACTTAAAACCCATAATCATTGCGAAAAAAATTGGCTTAATATAAATTGACATCAACACGATGAGTAAGCTCGCCAGTCTCTTAGGTTGATTGTAATTTAAGCGAGGATGGAATTTTTAAGTTGATCTACCAAGCCAAACTCATAATTCATAGTATTTCAAATGCAAAATTATTTCAAATGAATTATAAATCAAAGTTTTGGGTTTTTGAAGAGAAAATGAAAGTTGAGGATATATCCAACCCGCTCTAGAAACACGTTTTACATGCAAGTCTACTCATATACTCATATATTTGACGCTGGAATTCTTTATGTAAGACAAAATGAAAGTATGACAAACGTACGCGCAAATCTACTTTATTTTTCTTCACTTAACTAATGCTCCTACTAAAACACTATATTATTATTATTATTATTATTATTATTATTATTATTATTATTATTATTATTATTATTATTATTATTATTATTATTATTATTATTATTATTATTATTATTATTTTTCGTGCTTAACTAATAATAAAATGCTATTTTATTACTTATTTTTCGTGTTGAAATGAAATGCCTCTTTTAGCGAGAGACAAAAGGAGTAATTGTGAATAAAATGAGTTAATGGACTATGGGTCAACTTACCGAATATAGTAAAAGTAAAATGAGATAATTAATGAGGACCGGGAAAATGTGACAATTGGGAGTAAATAGGGACCAACAACAACTCAACAAATTCATCGACAATTTTTACAGCAGCAGATGGCAAAATATAATCGCTGGAATTACAATATAAAAGCCAAACAAGAAGCAGCTGAAACCTTGTCTACTTTAAATGCACGATGAAGTAAACTCGAATGACGAGTGAGAAAAGGTCTGTTAAAATACTATAGGCAGAGAATTTGACTTGTTTGATGAAATGACTAAGAGAAAGTGGACAAAAATAATACTAGAAGTTGGAATGCAGAAGAGAGGAAGTGGTCAATAAACACAAATGAGGGAACAAAGAAGTTTAGGCAGGAAATTTGACTAGTTTGATGAAATGACTAAGAAGTGGACAAAAAATGATAAAAATGGGAATGCAGAAATTTAGGAATAAAGAATTTCGCATTTTTGACTATTTTATGAAATTATTTAATTTGCGAAAAATGGATGAAAAGAGTGAGTAGATTATGCGTTCTACTTTACAGTTTTATAATTACTAGTAATAGAATATGAGGATTTAAAAAATAGTGAAGTATGATGTTCATTAATATAAATGAAAAATAATAAATGTGTTTCTAAATGATGGACGTTAAAAAATAGCAAAATGTATCAAGTTTTGACAGGGAATATTAAATACTCCCTCCGTCTGCGATTTATATATAGATCACTTTGGCTTGTGTATAGTGGTAGAAAAAGAAATGTAATATTGTAAATATTTTGTGGAGCGTAGGGTCTACCATCTAAAAAAAAGGTTATTTAGTTTAATTGTAAATATCCTCAAATAGCAATCTAAATTTAGGAATGAAGAAATCCGCGGCAACTTCCCTGAATTTCGACTTGTAGATTACTCTCTTAGTCATTTCGACGAACAATCAACTTGTCTTAATTTCTAGTGAACAAACCAGCTATCTGTTGCTTTTGCTGTGCTTGTTTTTGTGGCTCGGCTTTTGCAGTGCTTATTTTTTTAATCAGATATATATATAATTAATCAGAGACTCTGCATGCGGAAGTGAGTGAGTGAACAAGTTGCTATGGCGGAAGATGATTTGTATACCAAAGATGGGACGGTTGATTACAACAATAATCCAGCCAACAGGAGAGAGACGGGAACATGGAAAGCCTGCCCTCATACCGCGCCCTAATATTCTTTGTTGTGTCTGTGAAATTGAGCCGATTTCCCTCTGTAATCTTCAATTCTCATGCTTGTTTGTGATATGCGTGGAATAATTACATAATTCATACAAAATATTTTATACTAGTAGTTTTTATTTTATATTAATACAAGATATATAAAATATTTTGTACTCCTAGCACACACACATGATAAATGATGGTGGGTCCATCAATCATGTTGTGTGTATGTAGGAGATGGAGTAGGTGATCCCCATTGAATACCTGAATAACAATCTACGGTGGTTGTAGTATTTAGGAATTACGTGCCCTATAGATAAAATGATCCGTGATCATATTGTTATTTTCACCAATTCTATGCTTGTGTTTGTTTGAAAGGGAACGAATTCTGTGAACGGTTGGCATTCTATGGGGTGAGCTCGAATCTGGTGGTTTATTTCAAGGAGCGTCTCAACCAACCCAACACCACTGCTTCCAACAATGCCTCCAATTGGATGGGCACGTGCAACATCATGCCATTCTTCGGAGCCTTGCATTTCTTGGAAGATATCACACAATAGCAAGGTTCTCTATCATTTATGTCATTGTAAGTTTTCCTGTTTCAATTTATGTCTGAATCGAGGTGCATTGAATTGTGAAGAATCGAATTGGGGGATCAATTGCTGTAATTTTATTTCTTGAATCATAGTTACAGTAGCTACAGCCTTTTATAGGCAAGGGACTAAATTACATATGGTAATACAATCAAGGAGATCCTATTCTATTTACGGAGAATGATCAATTAGAATAAATCACATTAATGACATGATTTCTTTCCAACACTCCCCCTCAAGTTAAGTAACGAGATTCCCAATACTTAACTTGCCCAATACTTCTCTGAATGACTTCGAGTTCACTGCTTTGGTCAGAATATCTGCCAGCTAATCTTCCGACTTAACAAACGGCAACTCAACAATCTTCGCTTCAATTTTCTCCTTGATGAAGTGCCTATCTATCTCCACATGTTTAGTTCTGTCATGTTGGACTGGGTTCTCGGAGATGCTGATAGCAGCCTTATTGTCACAAAAAAGTTTACAATACTTGGATACATCAAGATCGAGTTCTGTCATGAGCCTTTTTAGCCATAGTATCTCAGTGAGACCACTCCTAATTCCTCGAAATTCCGCTTCAGCACTTGAGAGTGCAACCACCTTTTGTTTCTTGCTTCTCCAAGTGACAAGATTGCCTCCAACAAAAGTGAAGTACCCTGCAGTTGATTTTCTGTCATTTGGGTTTCCTGCCCAATCTGCATCAGTAAAACCATTAATCTCCAAATGCCCATGTTTTTTAAACAATACTCCATGTTCGGCAGTTCCCTTTAAGTACCGAACGATCCTCAGTGCAGCTTCCCAATGGTCTTCCTGAGGTGAGTGCATAAACTGACTAACTACTCCCACAACATATGCTATATCTGGTCTAGTATGGGAGAGATAGATAAGCTTCCCTACTAGTCTCTGATATCTCCCCCTATCGGTGAGTTTTGCTCCTTCGAGTATCTGCAGTCCATGATTCTGTATCATCGGAGTGTCTGCTGGCTTGCAATCTATCATCCCAATTTCAGCTAGAAGATCAAGAATATACTTTCTTTGGTTGATGAAGATTCCCTGATCCGATCTCAGAACTTCAATCCCCAAGAAATATTTGAGATGGCCAAGATCCTTCATTTCAAACTCTTTGAACAAGTTCTTCCTTAGTTCGCCTATTTCTTCTTTATCATCCCCTGTGATGATCATGTCATCGACATAAATGATAAGACATGTGATCTTCCCATTCTTCTTCTTGATGAACAATGTATGGTCCGAATTACTCTGTCTGTAATCATACTTCTTCATCACTTCAGTGAATCTACCAAACCAGGCCCTCGGAGATTGCTTCAATCCATACAATGTCTTCTTGAGTTGACATACTTCCCCGGATTGAAACTCTTCAGTGAATCCAGGGGGAGGAACCATGAATACCGGCTTTGGCAGCTCACCGTGTAGAAACGCGTTTGTTACATCAAACTGGTGGAGGGGCCAATCTCTGTTTGCCGCAATGGAGAAGAGAACTCTCACTGTATTGATCTTAGCTACTGGCGAAAAGGTCTCTGCATAGTCAACTCCATATGTCTGAGTATACCCTTTTGCCACGAGTTGTGCCTTGTATCTTTCAATCGAACCATCTGGTCTTCGTTTGATTGTAAATACCCATCTACATCCAACGGCTTTGACTCCTTCTGGTAGCTTTTCTTTCACTCATGTATTATTCTTCATTAATGCTCTCATTTCAGTGAACATAGCTTCTCTCCAATGCTTATATTTCATTGCCTCTTCTGCAGTTTGTGGAATTTCCTCTTCCTCATACAACGCAGCTTCAAATGCTCGTGCCATCTTGGTCAGATTTCCCTGTACAAAGTTTGCCACTCCATATCTGCTCTTTGCACCAATCTTCTCGGGAGAATATCTTTTTGGGGGAATGCCTCGAGTACTTCTATATGGAAGAATATATTTCCCAGTGTCACTATCCACAGTGTTATCCTCACCCTCTGCACTGTTAGTAACGACTGAACTGATATTCTTAGTTCTAGATTCAGGGTTTACCTCGGATATTGGTGGAGAAAGATCGGAAGGCAATGGTTGAGGAGGCTCTTGTGGGGAGGTTTGCTCGGCGGTAGTGACAACTGACTCTGTTTGATCCTCAATCAAAGGACTTGGAGGTAGCACAAACCAACTTAGACAGTCCCCATAATTATTATTAAGATTTTGCTCCCCCTGACTGCTAAGGTGGTGAGGGTAAAAGAATTCGGTTTCCAAAAAATTGCAATTTATGGTAGTGACAATTTTGTTAGTGGATGGATCAAAGCACCTGTACCCTTTCTGGTTTATCCCATACCCAACAAAAACACATTTGGTTGCACAAGGAGAGAATTTGGTTCTCTCATGTTTAGGAATGTGGACATAGACTGTACACCCAAAAACTTTTGGTGTCATGCTAAGCGATTCAGGTATTTTGGCTTGGGTGGAGAGAATATCGAGGGGAGTTTTTTTGTTTAGGATTTTTGTGGGTAATCTGTTGATAAGGTAGACCGAGGTTGCTATAGCTTCAGGCCAAAGGAAAGTTGGGACTTTAGACTCAATCATAAGGGCACGGGTCACTTCTAAGATGGTTCTGTTTTTCCGTTCCGCCACCCAATTTTGTTCCGGTGTATAAGCACATGAGGTTTGGTGAACAAGACCTTTTTTTCTAAAAAATTCAGACATGGTGTTGTTGACAAATTCCCTCCCATTATCTGACCGAAGGATTTTTATGGTGGTTTGGAACTGGGTTCGAATCATATGGAAGAAGAGGATAAATTTTTCGGTTACTTCAGATTTGTGTTTTAAAAAATAAATCCAAGTCATCCTAGTGCAATCATCAATAAAGGTAACAAAATATTTATAACCATTTCCCCCAATAACAGGTGCAGGACCCCAAACATCAGCATGCACTAGATCAAACATAAATTTCAAACGAGTATCTGAAGGTTTAAACGATTGTCTGTGGCTTTTGGCCAAAACACATGTCTCACAAGAAAATTTTTTAGGAAGTGCAAAATCGGGAAACAAAAGCTTAAAATAACCAGGGGAAGGATGTCCTAGTCTTCTGTGCCACAGCCAAGCCTCTTCTTTCGTGGATCCGTGAGCCAGCATCGCACTACCATGTTGAGCTACCCCATCCACGTAGTAGAGTCCCTGGTTCTCAGTGCCACGCCCAACGATCTTCCTCGTCCGAATATCCTGTAAGATGCAAAAACTCGGGTGCATTAGGAGTGTACAGTTCAACTCTCTTGTCACATGACTTACTGACATCAATCTCTGAGATAAACTTGGAACAAATAAGCAATTTGATAATCGAAGATTTGGAGAAATCTCTATAGTTCCAGTCCCTGCTACTGTAATCAGTTCCCCATTCGCAGTTCGAATAAAAGTCTTAGTAATTTCACCAAAGTCAATAAAATCAGTTCTTTCAGGAGTCATAGTATCTGTGGCCCCACAATCAAAAATCCAACCTTTCCTATTCATTCTATCACCTTTTTGCACATTAAACGCAGCGGAAACATTCATCAGAGGTGCAAAACGATTCTGGGTATCAATTCTATCAATTTCGGGGGCCAATTCGGAATTACCAATATTTGTGGGCAACTTATCACATTTAAAACAATCAGGGGGCTTATATTTAAGGTGGGGTTTCAGACAGAATTTATGCAAAAACGGGGGGTTTAATTGCAAATTAAGAAGTTTATTAGGGTTTGGTAAATAACCAAACCCTTTACCTCCATTGAAACCGCCGCCTTCCCATTTCGGCGCCTCCCCTGCTCCGGCTCTCTCCACAAAGTTTCCGACTCGGATTCCACCGCCTCCGCCGCCGCCGTTGCTGCCGCCGCCACCACCAGGGTTGATTTCGGTGTTGTTCAGTTTGTTTCCTTCACCGATTGCTCCTTCTCGCTGTGTGATTTGGGCATTCTGTCGTTGCCCTGTTTCTGCGATGTTGGCGGCGGCGAATTTCGCCTGAGCTCGTGCCCTCTGCCTCTCGTCCCACCATTCCGGGTATCCCACCCGTAGGAAACAATTCTCCCTTGTGTGTTTATTCTTCCCACAGTGGGAGCACCATAGCTTGCTCTTGTCAGGTTTAACTCCGGTTTGGTGTGTGGCTCCTCCGGCTGGTGGCGGTCGCGGTCCATTCCGATTATTCGATCGGTCTCTTTGCGCCCCAAATTCGTAACCCATCTCCCCCGATGATGCATCGGCGCTTCCCGCGCCAGAGGAGTCTCCGGTGAGTGAAGAGGATGCCGGTGGCATGATCTTCCGTCGAGCCGCCTCCCTCTTCACATACCCGTAGGCTTCTTCGACTGAGGGGTATGGTTCCAGTTTGAGTATGTCCCGCCGGATCCCATCGAATTCCCCGTTTAATCCGGTGAGGAATTTGATCAACCGTTTCTCACTTGAGAATTGCCGGAACTGCCTGACTCCTTTATCGCAGCACGTCACCGGCGATTTCTGGGTTCTGTCGACGCTCACCCACAAACCGTGGATTCGACGGTAATAAGTTTCGAGATCCATATCCCCTTGTCTAATTGAAATTACCTTGTCTTCCAGGTTGTATATGAGGTACGGATCCGCCTTGCTTTCAAAGGTGATTTGTAAGTTGTCCCAAAGTGCCTTGGACGTCTGGTGATGGGCAAAATCGGCGAGAATATCAGTTTCGATATTGTCGACGATCCATGAGAAAACCACGAGGTCTGTCTCCTCCCACTCGCGGTATCCCTTGCTATCTGGTTCGGGTGGTTCGTCGGTGATATGAGAGTATCCCCTTCTACTCCATATCGCGACCTTCATCAGGCGTGACCACAGTGGGTAGTTTTTCCCGTTCAGTTGAATGCCACGGTGACATTCCTGGTTGTTCTTAATCTGGATAATTCGGTTGTTATTTTCTCCTCCTCTGAATCTGACATATCTGTGTATAAGGATAGGGATTGGTTTCTGTGTTTGGTTTTAGTTTCTTGGCCGAGAATTGGGTATGAAACAGGCTATGATGAAAGTTTTCTGAACCAGAATTTCTCCTGCTCTGACGCCATGAAGAATCGAATTGGGGGATCAATTGCTGTAATTTTATTTCTTGAATCATAGTTACAGTAGCTGCAGCCTTTTATAGGCAAGGGACTAAATTACATATGGTAATACAATCAAGAAGATCCTATTCTATTTACGGAGAATGATCAATTAGAATAAATCACATTAATGACATGATTTCTTTCCAACAAATTGCGTATACTTTGATTAATAAGTAGTACTAATTGAGATGGTAATATTCATGTAACATGATGAATTCAGACTTTACTGGCCAATTTTGTATTGGCTCATGAAGATTATGTGTGATTATTTCGATGAGAGGGAAATTGGGAATTTAGCATCATCTTAGTGAGAATATAACCTCAGGGAAATGCTAAAATACAACGCTATTTTGGGTGACACTGTACCACCAATCTGAACCGTTAGATTTTGGTTGAGATGCAATTCTTAGATTGACATGTGGTAGGTTTTTATTTATAAAAAAAATCAGGAATTAACGCTGAAGGGCAGAGATGGAAACACAATTCCATCGGTTTCTCTCCCAGCGTAAATCGCGTGATTTATGCTTCTCTCTTTCTTCAATTTTGGAACATATTCACGATAATTTGAAGCAGATTCTGGCTGCGCTGATTTCAATTATTGACGCTCTACGTATCCAACTATTCATTCAATCTTCAATTCATTCAATTAATGGAGAATTAGCGTTCTGATGTCGATGGATTTCTCTGATTTTCCAAAAAAGTAAGAAATTCTTCAACTTGATTATGTTCATCTTTAATCCCAAAATTTGAACTGGAGTTTTGTTAATATATTTTGCGATTCAACCTGATCGTTTCAATATGATATTCACCTCCCCAATTTCGAGAATTTGGTTCTGTTTGTTTCCCTGATTAAATTCGATCAACAATTGTTTTCATTCGCTACTTTAATTTTCGGAATTTGCAATTGAAATTCATGTGCAATTGAAACTCATGGAGTTGAAATTCATATCCAATGACTGCATATTTTCATGCTTGCTTTGGTTAATCAACATTATAAATTTTGCTTATCGGATTGCTTGTATACATTTGCTACATAGCTTGCTTATGTGCCTGGATTTCACGTCCCTACCATATTACCACAATAATATATGTCGTTTGGTCCGTGATTATCTCAGATTGCTTGCAACCATTTGTTACATTGCTTTTTTTGTAGTTTTGAAATTGCTTAGCATTGTTTTTCCTTCATGTATATTTCATGTTTGTTTTGGTTAATTTACATTATCGATTTTGCTTATCAGATTGCTTGTATACGTTTGCTACATTGCTTTGTTTATGTGATTGGATTTCACGTCCCTACCATATTACCACTATAATGTATGTCATTTGGTCCGTGATTATCTCAAATTGCTTGCAACCATTTGTTATATTGCTTTGTTGTAGTTCTGCAATTGCTTAGCGGTGTTTTTCCTTCATGTATATTTCATGCCCATTTTACTAATAAAAGTAGATCTTAGATTGCATGGCTATGTATTCTTGATTGTCTGGTGATAATAGACGGTTTGAAATGTTATGAACACATGTCGAGGTGTGGTGTGCTTGCTGTGATGTAATAGTCAACCATTACTTCGTATTGCTGATTGCTTAGTAATATTTGCCTAGTTGTTTGTGTATGTAATATATTTTGCTTATTGTAACAGTCATCCCGTATTTGTGTTTTCAGTCATGATGCCCTTTTCGTTTCATAATTAATCAATTGTTATTTACTTCTTATGCTATATAGTTGCATGTGTGTCTGATTGCCACGACAATCTCAAACCATTCGTTGCTCAGAAATTCAAAAACCGGATGCTTATGCTTGTGCTTCTGGTTGCGACACACGAAATTTCCAACCGTTTGGTCTCTCCAAAATAGAATGCTATTAAGTTGAAAAACAAACCATTGCATAGGTGTAGAAACTGTCGGGAATTGGGCCACCACGACTCCAGGAATGGCAAGTGGGTGGATGGAGAATAATAGCAAGATTGCTTGTTTACAATTGTTTTATTGCTTGCCTCTGATTTAGGAATCGTATATCACAGTTTGTGTTACATTTTTAGGGAATTTCTTTGTTATCATATATAAATATTGATTTTTGGTACCAGATTGCTTGGTTACATTGTTTTAACTGCTTTCATATTCATTGTTTCCTTATGCAATAGTAGTGCTCTTAGAATATTTATGTATCACATATTTCATGGCAATTTGTACTTGGTTATATGTTTTTTTTTACCATATTGCAAATCGTTTGTGATTGATTTTGGATAATATTTGAAATTGATTTTTCTTTAGAAATAGATTCAAGGCAAGCAATCTGTATTATGTGGACAAGCAATTAATCAAATGCAATGAAGCAATGAGCAAGTACACAAATTGGACAACATAAGCATTTATTACTCACTAGTCAAGCAATTAATTTTAGTTTTTGGAATGAGATTCCATGCAAGCAACCTGTATTATGTAGACAAGCAACTAGTCAAGCGGTGAAGCATTCATTACTTATTTTTGCCCAAGTGTGGATAAAGCAATCCATAATGTTCAATCAAGCAATTCACCACACCCTCGTCAAGTAATTAACGCATAAGCTGAAGAAAAAAAATTGCATACATAGAAATACTAAATTGAAAAAATGAATACACATCAATTACCAAACCATTAGAAGGAAATAACGATTCATAAAATTGCATATACATCAATTATCCAACCATCAAATACATACCAAATCAAAAAATTTAATACACATCAATTACCCAACAATCAACATTTAGCAATTACCTAACAATCCATAAGTCATTGCCTATCAAGAGTTAGTTTACTCAAAAAAAAATTAAACAAAATACAGTGACGCTCATTCTCCTAAAAAAATATCATTCACTATTCAAGGTCTAGGGTATTCTGCAACCATCTTTTCAACATCAATGGGTCCTTTCTTTTGCGCCTCTTCAAATTGGTTTGTTGCCGTTCTCATTACGTCATCATCAGGTCTTTTCTTTAATTGTGTCATGTGTTGCACGATAAAAACCACTACACTTATTATGCATTAACAAGCACATTCCCAACCATTAATTAGTAATTAAAGCGAATACTAAAGAAGCAACAATAAGCTTGAACAAGAAATTCTGACAAATTGAACAAGCAATTAGAACAAACTTGAATAAGCAATTCCAACACTTTGAACAAGCAATTATACCACACTGAACAAGCAATATGTTTATCAAGTAATTCCACCGGGACACTGGACAAGCAATTATAACACACTGAACAAGCAATACGTTTATCAAGTAATTTTAATATACTAAACAAGCAATACGTTTATCAAACAATTCTAACACACTGGACAAGCAATTCTAAAATACTGAACAAACAATTATCAATGCTTATCAAGCAATAATAATTCACTGAACAAGCAATACGTTTATCAAGAAATTCTAACATACTGGACAAGTAATACGTTTATCAAGCAATTCTAACACACTGGACAAGCAATTCTAAAATATTGAACAAGCAATACGTTTATCAAGAAATTCTAACATACTGGAAAGTAATACGTTTATCAAGCAATTCTTACACACTGGACAAGCAATTCTAAAATATTGAACAAGCAATTTTATCAATCTAATTAATTGTATTGAACAATTAACAGACATACCAAGCGAAAGAGACCATATGATAGTGAAACGTATAAATAATGAATCATTAAATTGCCGAATCTTAGCAGCAATTACCGAAACCACTAGCAATTGACACACGTCAATACCAAATCCCAAAAATGCACACATAGCAATTACCTTACCATTAGAAGCAACTACTGATTCGTATAGACATCAATAACAGACGACGTGGATAGCCTTGACATGAACGGATGAGAAAAAATGAGAGAGAAAAGCTGGAAATTGGTCAGCAGCGACACTCCTTCCGTGAAAGCGTCGAAACTCGAATAGAGAACGGGTGACTGAGAGAACTGCTAGAAGAGCGATGTTTAATTGGAGATTTCTCCCTAGGGTTTCAAGATTGAGAGAGAATCGATTAATTAGAGACTAGGGGAGAGAGAAAGACAGAAGTGAGTTATCGCGTAGTGGGAGAGAAATTGTAAATTCAAGTGCAAAATAACCGCGATTTTCAAATCCCATATCAGTTTCTTTTATGTAAAAATGACAAAAATACCCATGCAAGCAATATTATGTTGACAGGCAAGCAATTCGTACTCTAATTCTACAATTCAATCTCATCCATCTAATTAAGAGATCAGATGGCTTAGAATGGTGTTAGGTTGTTATTTTAACTATGGTGTCACCATAGTGTTCCCCTATAACCTCAAATCAGTTAGAATTCTATTTCGATTAATGTCTATATCAAGTTGCATTGATTTGAGTATACTTGGATGAATAAGTAGTATCTTCACAGGTCAGTTTAGTATTACTCCGGAAGATGATGCACGATTATTTCGATGTTTTTAGGTTTCCGGAATAGCCAAAACCAGAGGGGATTGAGATTTTAGCATCTTCTGAGTGAAAAGTATAACTTCAAAGCAGTTAGATCACACTATACTCATTCTGATTTCTGTGGTCTCTGTTTGTTAGCAATGTTTGAAATATCTGTTTACAAACTCTTCATTTAATTTTAACAAGTTTCTTGGAGAGAGAGAGAGATAAGGGAGAAAGGAAAGTGATGAGTAATTGATCTGATTCAGGGGATGGCATTGTTGGCATTCTCAGCATCACTGACTGGCCTGAGACCAGAATGCCATGGGAAAGACGATTGTCACGCGACAACAGTGCAATCTACAGTTTGTTTCATCGCACTTTACTTGATTGCACTCGGAACTGGTGGGCTTAAGCCCTGCGTCTCTTCCTTTGGAGCAGATCAATTCGAGGATGCTCATGAGGTTGAGAAGCAGCATAAAAGCTCCTACTTCAACTGGTTCTACTTCTCGATTAATATTGGCGCCTTGATTGGTTCTTCTGTCATAGTTTGGGTGCAAATGAACATTGGCTGGGAATGGGGATTTGGCCTCCCCACACTGGCCATGGCAATAGCTGTTGGTTTTTTTTTCTCAGGCACTCATCTGTACCGTAATCACAAACCCGGGGGAAGCCCTCTCACGCGCATCGGCCAAGTACTGGTTGCATCTTTCAGGAAGTATCATGTTGAAGTTCCTGCTGATGAGGAGTGGTTGTATGAAACAGCTGATGCTGAGCTTGCAATCAGTGGAAGCCACAAGCTCGAGCACACCAACGATCTTCGGTAAGATCTGATCAATCGTGCTAGCAACTAAAATCGTTTAGAAACTGAGCATTTTGGTATTGGGAAACACAGATTCTTCGACAAGGCTGCAGTGAAGATGGAATCGGACCACAGAAATGGCTCGCTGGATTCGTGGAGGCTTTGCACAGTGACACAAGTGGAGGAGCTTAAGGCCATCATACGACTTCTTCCAGTATGGGCGACCGGGATCATCTTTGCCACAGTATATTCCCAAATGAGCACTTTGTTTGTGTTGCAAGGACTAACAATGCATACAAAGATAGGGAACAGGGGCTTTGATATCCCGGAAGCGTCTCTGAGCATCTTCGACACCCTCAGCGTGCTTTTCTGGGTCCCTGTATACGACAGGCTCATCGTCCCTGCTGCCAGAAGGCTCACCGGGCACAAGAATGGGATCACTCTGCTCCAAAGAATGGGGATCGGCCTCTTCATCTCCGTCTTCTCCATGATCTCAGCTGGGATTCTTGAGCTCAGAAGGTTAAGGTATGTCGAGAGGCACAACTACTACGAGGTGAAGAAGATAGACATGTCGATTTTCTGGCAGGTTCCTCAATATTTCATCATAGGATGTGCAGAAGTGTTTTTCTTTGTAGGAAATCTCGAGTTCTTCTATGACCAAGCACCCAATCCTTTGAAAAGCTTGTCCTCTGCCCTTCAGCTCACAACTATATCTCTCGGTAGCTATTTGAGCACTCTCCTGGTGACTATTGTGACCAAAATCAGCACGCGCCACGGGGAGCTCGGGTGGATACCGAACAATCTCAACTACGGCCACCTCCACTACTTCTACTGGCTCCTGGCCGGACTGAGTGCGCTCAATCTGCTAGTCTTCGTTATGGTCGCCAAGTGGTACGTGTACAAGAAGCCGCTTCGTCGTTGATGGCTCGAGATGATCCATCTTTCTGTGGCTTGCTCCACTTACCAAATGTAACTCTTTTGATTATAGGCCTTAGACTCTATAAGTGTGGATGGATATGAATTACATATATGTATATCAAAATAGGGGTGCATTAGTGTGCTAACTAATTTATAATAATAACTAGTAACTTTCAATTCTGTGTATTAAAATTATCAAAACAATGACATAATTAGATGAATATAACATTTAAAATTAATCTACATATTTTAATTTCTTCATAATTTGTGATATGCTCGTGGATCAATAGCTATTAGAAGTAAATATTAAACCGAAACATTAATTTCAATTTTCATCTCTTACATCAACTACTTTCTAGTAAGTATACCTCCTAGCAACAAAAACAAACACCACCAAATTCACCACACTCAAAAGAGCCAAGAGAAAGAAGAAATAATGCAAATTCCCACGGTTCAAGTCATCCGGTATCCACCCAGGGGCCCCACCCCTTGCGCTGGCCACCGTCACGGCCTCCACCAGCGCCGCGCTCAGGTAGCTCCCAAGCGCGGTGGTGGCGAGCGACAGCGCCGCGCACAGGCTCCGCATGGAGTCGGGTGCCTGCCCGTAGAAGAACTCCATCTGCCCGATGTTCGCGAACACCTCCGCGCACCCGATGATGAAGTACTGCGGCACCTGCCAGAATATCGACATCGTCCCCGGGCCGTGGCGCACCACCTCCCGGAGGCGGTAGATCTCGAGGACGGCCGCGGCGACCATGGCGAAGACGGAGACGAAGAGGCCGACGCCGATGCGCTGGAGCTGGGTGATCCCGGTGGGGCAGCCGGTCAGGCGCCGGGCGGCCGGGACGACGAGGCGGTCGTAGACCGGGACCCAGAAGATGACGCTGAGGGTGTCGAAGATCGAGAGGGAGGCCTCCGGGATGGCGAAGCGCTGGGTGAGCTTCGCGTCCATGTAGACGGCTTGGAGGACGAAGAGGTTGCCCATCTGCCCGTACACGGTGCTGAACATTATTCCGGTGGCGCACACGGGGAGCAGACGGAATATTCCCTTCAGCTCCTCGACTTGCGTCACCGTGCAGAGACTCCATGGGTTTGTGGAGTCTCTGACGTGATCGGATTCGATCTCCACCGCTGCCTTGTCAAAGTAACTGCAATATTGACAAATTCTGCTTATAAATGTTACAATCATTTATGATGACACTAAAAGACATCTAAGTTTCCTAAATACCTTACCATATAAAAATTTCTTTTAAATTCATCAAATTATTGAGGTATTTTGTGTGAATTGTCAATATGCTAAAAAATGATGTGTACCATCTATAATTCAAAATTTTAAAAAAAAATTGAATCCTGTAAATTGTTTTTACATTGTCCGATCCAATTCGACTTGAAAATTTATGTTAAAATGCGTACCGTAACTCGTTGGTGTGCTCGAGTTTACGGCTACCTACTATGACCGAGTCCGCATCGGATGTCTCGTAGAGAAGAGATATGTCATCAGGCAATGGAACATTACGTTTCCTCACGGCAGCCACCACCACCTGGCACATACGTGTTAGGGGGCTGTCGCCGGGCTTTCGGTACCGGTACAATCGAGTACCAGCGAAGAATAACACAACGGCGCCTCCCATCGCCACGGTTGGAATACCGAACCCTAACCCCCAACCGACATTCACTTGTACCCAAACAAGGAGTGTTCCCGCGGTCAACGCGCCGATATTGATCGACAAATAGAACCAATTGAAGAACGAGGCCTTGTGAAGTTTCTCGTCTTCATCGGCGTCGTCAAACTGATCCGCACCGTACGACGACACACACGGCTTGATCCCACCGGTCCCCAGTGCCACCAAGTACAATGCCACGAAGCAGACCGCAGTCTGCGACCATGTGGCATGGCACTTGTCTTTCTTCTGACACGTGGGCCTCAGTCCGCGGACAGAGGCCGATAGGGTCAAAAGTGTCATTCCCTAATAAAAATGTTTGATTAGGTCAAATAAAAACGCAAGACTATCTCGTATTATATTTCACTATTATCAGCGGTGACTTACGATGACGTAGATGATGGAGAAGGTGGCAATGGTCCAGTATCGGCCAAGATACGAATCGGCTATGAACGCCCCGACCAACGGCATGACGTAGCAAGTTCCCGCCCAATTAGAAAGGTTTTTGGAGGCGGCGGCGTTGTGTTCATTGAGTTGGTTGGTGAAATAGAGGAAGAGATTGCTGCTCATTCCGTAGTAGGCTAATCGCTCACAACATTCACATCCTGCACCAACAATAACATCATACATTTTGCATCAAAATTTAATTAACACACTTCTCTCTCTCATGAATGCTTAATTACCAATAATAAAGAGAGATTTTCAAGAAAATTATGAGACAAATTCTCTCTCCCTCTCTCATGAATGCCAACCCTCTATGCAAAAACTAAAAATCAAGGTATATTTTTAACAAAATTACCATACATCTTTCCCCCTCCCACTCTCTCAAAAGATGCTAAAAATGAAGAATCAATCAAGGGAGATTTTCAACAAAATTGTCACACCTCTCTCTCCCAACAAATTGGCCAAGCGGTAGAGTGGAAAAATCAAGGGAGTGTCTGAGGCCAAAAGTCTCAAATTCGAGTCTAGCTGAATTTATATTCATTGGCACATAAAGAATTAAAAATCAAGGGAGATTATAACAAAATTATCAAACAAGTTCTATCATGCAAACCAAGTAGAACGAAGGGAGAGTTTCAACAAAATCATCATCTCTCTCTCATGAATGCTAATCAAGAAGAATCAATCAAGAAAGATTATCAAACAAGTTCTCTCTCTCATAAATGCTATATAATCAAGAAGAATCTATTTTCAAAATATCAATCTCCATCTCTAACTTACCAACTATAAAGGGGCAGGCCCTCCATTTTCCCGTTTTCTTCCGGTTAGCCGGCCTACCCTTGTAGTCGACCGTGCCATCTTTCGTGTAGTTATCGTCTTCCTCCGCCATGGCACCGCAGATCGATCCAAGCTATTCTGTGCACAACAAATTTGTGTTTTTAATTCAAGAAGAATTAATAACAGTTGGGGAATTGTTATAATTAGCATAAGAGGAAATATGAGTAGTTCTTGAATTTTCAGACAGAATCTCATGAATCTTGATTTGTCACTCATGACACAGGGAATTTGAAGATTACCCAGAAATGTGAAAATATTTTTGCAAAAAATAAGGCTGGAACGAAATTATACAGCTCAACTTCTAAATTTAGTGTAATTGCATGAATATTTTAGAAAAAAAAACTTATCTTTGCTGAAAAAGGTTTAGGAAAATCTTAACTACTTGATTTGTTTGTTTTGCTTACTTCTATTTTCATGTTCAGATTTCATTATTATATTTTCCAAAACACTAATTTTATTGTCCTAATATTTTCTAAATACTTTAATTAAGAAAATAACAGTCACTGGTATTGCCAAAAATATAACATACTCTTTTTCACAATTAACTATCTACACACCCTAACTATTTACACATCTTTATATCTTAACTACTACTCATCCGCAGCGGTTTGTGGAACGCCTTCCGTCCGTCCTTGTAGTTGACAAGGACAAGCTCGTCCGCCAATGTACGTCGTCCGTCCGTGCCAGCGGTACGGCGCTGCTCTTAAATAAGAGCATGTTCGTGCCGCTGAGCAGCCCTACGTGGCACCATGTGATTGGCCAACGGCTTAGCCGTTGCCAAAATTGATTTTTCTTTTTTTTTTAAAAAAAAAAAAGAAATAATTCGAAATAATACCAAAAATTAAAAAATATATATTTTTGGATTTCCAAAAAATAGAGCCGTTTATGGACGTTTTTTTAGATTTTTTTATTTTTTTTAATCCCAAAATCATCTATAAATACACACATTCATCATCCACTTTTCACATCAAATTATATATCATTCATACTTTTTCATTATGAAATTTTATGGATTTTAATTACATAATTTTTAATTTTTAGGATTTTAATCATGTAATTTTTAATTTTTAGGATTTTAATTATGTAATTTTTAATTATTTTGTAATTTGTAATAGTATTCCGGGTATTTTTAATGTATTTTAATATTGTGAAAATATTTTTATTTAAATTGAATAATAGAATGGTGGGACCCTTGAACTTGTTCTTAGTTAAGAGCACGGATGTAGGCGTTAGTGCTCTTAGCTAAGGACAAGTAGTAAAAGTAGGTTCGGACCCACTTCCATGCTCTTAGCTAAGAGCACGGATGTGGATACTCTTACTAGTACTATTATATTTTTTAAAGCAATCTTCACAATACAGAGCCATTTATTTATTTTTCCTGCAATTTGAACATATTAACAAAAAACGTCTCATATCAATTTTACACAACATAAAAATTTCCATTGCATAGTAAAATATAAAAAAGAGATGGTTAAAAATAAGAAGGAAATGAACAATTAAACCTCAGTTCTTGAGTTGATCATAACTTCACTTCAACTGAATCTCCACTTTATTCGAAACTAATTCGACTACGAAGGTGTGAATTAATTAGACTTTGACTCTTTTGGTTTTGTGATTATTGATAATTTTCTAGTCATACAAATAAGATGATATGATGTGAATGCTTTTTTGGTTGTAGTGTCACATATATGTATACATTTATGTGCGATATAGCAGGTAAGATAAATTAACTAAAACATGACAATAACACAATTTTAGCTCATTTTTTTTCATAAAGCTCCAAGATAGATGAATAATTAAATCTACGAGACTGTTCGATTGACAAAATTAAATCTTGAGATTAATTATATATTGTATTTGGTTCATAAGATTGAATCTCGCAATTTCATATAATCATGTGATAATTTGTCATAGCCAGATATGATAATTAGTTGTGACAACCGAGCACGTATAATGATAGCATTTGTTTTTATTTATACATTTATTTTGATCTCTAAGATTTTTCAAAACAATTACTATTAATGTTATTAGTTTTTAAAATTACTATTTAATCTTTAAGTAATTTACAGAATTATTGACCCCAATTCTGTTTAGTGAATACCAATTGAATTTCTTTCAAATTTTTAACCCATAAGAGGAACAAAAAATCCTATAAAGAATATACTCCTATTTAGAGGTCACCACGGTTCAAGAACTGCCGGTTCCCAGTTCGGAATCGGCGGTTCAGGTTCGTAAAAATGCTGAACCTGAACCGGCCCGCCTAGGTTCCGGCGGTTCCGGTTCTTGAACCGATTCATACACGGTACATAGTCGGTTCAAGACCGGCGGTTTCCAGACGGTTCCGGGCCGGTTCAGGTTTGGACCGCCGGTTCAAGTTAGTTTTATTTTTTTATTTTTTTTATTTTTTTTAAATTTATTTATTTATAGTACTAATTACAAATTACACCTTGTAGTTGTAGTCTTTTACTATCGAATAAATAAATAAAACGAGAATGACAATTCAATTGACAAATAGAGTAGAAGTCGACATTGGAGTTGGACAATTGGAATTTTATTGATACAATTATACAAATTTGAACGATATGTCGATATTACAAATACAAATGTTGAAAATTGAAATTACAAAAGAGTCAAAAGACTTAATACATAACATAATACATGTTTGTTAGCTTGTATAACAATTTAAATAAAAAAACTTGAAGTAAAAAATAATAAATTATAAATGTAAATAGATAGTATATATATATATATATACTCTTAGTCGGCGACGGAGATGTTTCTAGATAACTAAATTGAGGATACCTTTAGCAATTCAACCTTAATTGTTGAGTTTAATTTAACCAATCATGGTAGAATTGTCAAAAGTCTCCCGGATTTAGTTTTATAGAGAAGTCTTCTTCACCGATTAGAGTATATACAAATACAATTATATAATTGTATTTGTATATTTTAAAGTTGAAACAATTGAAAAAAATAAAGAAATAAAGGAAAATGACTTGAGCCCAACTTAAATTTAATATTTAAGTTGGGTTGCCTACGTATCCTTAATGCTCAATTACATTAAGGAATCAAAGTCCACGTAGTTCTCTTACCTTACTTACCTATTCGGAAATCGGCGGTAGACCTTCCACTCCACCTCATTGTTATTGTTCTTCTTCTTCTTCGTCGGGGTAGTAGTCTTGGTCGGTTTGTACTTGGGTGTTCCAATCTAGCTCTTGGTCTCTAATGTCAGCCGAACACCAATCGTCAAGTAACATGGTGGCTTCCATATTTTTTTGGCCAGATAGTCTACTTCTTCTATCGTCCAAGATGTTGCCTCCAACACTAAAAGCGGACTCGACGGCGACAGTGGAAGCCGAAATTGAAAAAATCTCTTTGGCCATTGATGCAAGTATGGAAAAATCTTTCTCATGTGTTCCCTACCAATCGTGGACGTCGATTTGGTTGGGAACGGAACCTTCATCTTCATTCAAAGAAAAACGTGAGTCAAAATATAAATCTAACTCACTTACCGTCCTTGCCGACGAACTGCCGCTGGTGGTGTAACCGTATAGGTCGGCCAATTGGGATTGTGCGTCAGGGTCATCAACTTGAAAGAACCCAAAACTATGTTGTTGATGAGGGGTGGGTCGTTGTCTCACTTGGTGGGTACTGTTGTACTTGGCTTCGTATTCGGCAAAGAGAGTTCGCAACTCAAACTCAAATGCATGTTTGATGAAGGAGAGATTGGGGAGGTTTATTTGGAATGTTTCGGACAAATTTATGTTGTAGTCCTCATTGGTGTCCGATTGCAAAGACCGAAGTGGTTGAAGGTCAATAGAACTCAAATTGTTGTAATAAAATTCTAAAATCTTCAAGGTACCGACTAATTTCCATTTCGGATCCAAAACCTTTGCACTTAAAAACACAGTTGGAATCTCACTGAAATACTTAAGCCATTTGTCAATCATATAATATAAAACACACATCAACTCAGGATTTGTAACGGAATTTTTCATAGCCGTCTTAAAACCAAGTGATATATACATGCAATGCTCTAAAACACGAACAGATGTGCAATAATAAACACCCGATAACTCAACAGTCGCATTTTTGAAACCTTTGAACAACTTAAACAAACTCATGCTTTGCTCCCAACATGCATGCGATAGATATAAATCATCAACGGGATAAGTTCTAAAAAAATCAATCAAATAATCTATATGCTCCAAAGTAGAGTTCAAACAATCATATGTGGAGTTCCATCTAGTAGACACATCAATAGAAAAATTTGTGTACCTGATTTTCTTTTGATGACAATATTTCTTCTAATTCTTACCAATTTGAGGCTTCCAATGGATCAAATTTACGGTAGTTCTAATAGGATCAACATGCTTTTGCCACAAAGAAAGAGCATCTTGTACACATAAATTTAAAATATGACAAATGCATCTTTGATGAAAATACTTACCATTTATAACCGGGGCACAAGCCGCAAATAAGTCGGCAATACTTGCAGTGTTAGCGGTTGCATTATCAAAACCAACAGAAAAGACCTTATTGCACAATCTATATTCATTCAAAACTTGAATAATTATAGCAGCAATTGCGGTGCAGTGTGTGGCGTAGGAAATTGTCTAAAACCAATCAAACGCTTGTGCAACATCCAACTATTGTCCACAAAATGACATGTAATGCCAATATAAGAATTTCTTTGAAAAGCATCAGTCCACACATCAGAGCAAATGTTTAGTTTGTGACCCAAAGTGGACAAAAAACGTGTTACTTCTCTTTGCTTCTCAAAAAATTGTTTGTTGTTAGATCTTTGATGTGAAGTTGGGGGTATTCTTTTAGCACCGACATTAAAAGCGGTTTGCATAGTAACTTCATATTTTTTGTCATCAAAAAAATTGAAAGGCAAATGCTTCATTGCAGCCCATCTAACCATAGCATCTTGAGCGACTTTATGATCATATTTAAAAAGAGGCGTACCTGTTGTTTCAGACGCACCAGACGGGAAGTTTAGTTGGGTTTGGGATTTGGCGGTCCCATATTCGATCGGATGCTTTGCCTTTAAATGACGATGGAGAGTACCATAGCCCCCACCGGTAAAAAAGGGGTAGAATTTATCTCAATAGTTACAATATGTGACAAATTCATTGGTCTCTTGTTGAGTGGTTGGATCTAGTACCGGGACTTTTTTATAATGTTTAACAAAAATATCCGATTTCAACGCCTTCTTATTAGTCTTATCCCGCCCGGTTTGAGTTTCAGGAGGAGGAACCGCTTCATCATTTTCACCAACTTGTCCGGCGCTCGTCGGAGGATATTGTTCAGATCCTCCACCTCCAGTTCCACCATTACCATCGTCGTCGTCGGATGATAAATTCACGTAGTTATAAGAGTGATAAGACTCATAACATTCGCCGCCGGTGCCGCCACTCATGTGGCTAAGTACCATGGCAGCCCTATGATCTTCTTCGGCCTGCAAATATTATATACAAACGGTATAAATAATATATAGTACCAAAAACAAGAATATATTTATATATTATATATAGTTGTGACTTGTGAATTTAAAAAGAATTTGTAAAATTAATATTCGAACAACTTACTTGCAAACGCATAGCGGTTTGTCGGGAAACCCCATCCATAACCTCACGACGACTAGGGCGCCTTGATTTCCGACGACCACTTTGATCTTGGTCTTGGGCAATTCTCTTGCCCCGATCACCACCACGACGAGATGAAGACATTTTTTGCAAATTAAAAAATAAAGAGAGAGTATAACTAGAGTAGTGAGGGATGATATTATTATGATAGACAATTGAAGTAAACTGTAAATTATAAGAACAATTTGCACATATATTAGAGTAAACAACTTGAGCAATTAGAGAGAATGAAGATAGAGATGAGAGAAATTGTGAGATTGAGAAGAGAAATTCTTGTTAACACAAGAATGGGGTGAGTAGAAATGAAGGGGAGATGGGGTATTTATAGGAGAAAAAATCAGATTTAATAAATAAAAAAAATAAAAAAAAATTTGAATTTCAAAATTTTGAAAACGGCCGGTTTACCGCCGGAACCGTCGGTTTCTGGCCGGTTTCTGACAAAACCGGCGGTTTGGTCGCCGGTTTCTGCCCGTTCTGCAACCCTACGCCTGACCGCCTGAAAAAGCTGCCGGAACCAGCGGTTTCTGGCCGGTTTCCAACCAAACCGCCGGTTTGGTCGCCGGTTTCTGCACCCCTACGCCTGCCGCCTGAAAAGCCTGCCGGAACCGGCAAGCCGCCAGTTTCCGGCGAACCGCCGGTTACGGTTCTTCATTTCTTGAGAACCTGAACCGGCCCGTCGGAACCGCCGAACCTTATCCGGTTCCGAACCGTCACCGCAGTTCCGGTTCACGGTTCCGAACCGCCGGTGACAGTTCCGAGCCGGTTCAGCCGAGCCGGTTCGGTTTGGTGACCTCTAGTCCTATTCGGCTATTGGTATAATTATTGTAGAACAATAAATATAAATATTTATAACAAATGTAAGAAAATAAAACGAGCAAACTATCACAAAAATACCAACACTACCCTCCATATTTTCTTTGAATGTCTTTACTAGCCTTGGCTGCAAATCTGAGATGAAATCACCGCCACTGATATTATCGCTTCTCCAATTCATCGGCGACGAGATCCGCCATTGATGACTGATTCCCGACGCTCTCAATCGAGCAACCGTCTCTACTAAATCTCAACCTTTTCTGCATTCTGGAAGCTAATCGGTTTAGGCTTTCCGCATTGCGTTGCAGTTATCCGTGATATTGAAGTAAGATTTTTTGCTTCAATTATTCGATTTCAGCGTACTTGAGGTTCCTTCTGAAAGTTTGTTGATTCTGAATTTCTTATAATCGGAGAGCTTTGGACACCTTTCGTTTATGTAATTTGGATGGAAATCCCTTCGGAACTGGCTGATTTATTTTAATTTAGGAGTTTTTACATGCTTTTCTGATATATGTGTTTGAAAATCATATGCTTGATGCTGGTAGCTGCATTTTTTGTGTAGTTAATGAAGCTCAATTTGTCAAGTATTCGATGAAGTGATGAGAAATGCAAAATTAGGATTAGACTGTAGCTATCTTGCTTTCATAGGTAGGTGCAATGTAGTTGATTGAAATCATATTTCAGTGTTAGAATAAGCAGATCCTAATCCACTTAATAATCTGACAAAAACTTCACGCTCTGTTTATGCATCAAACGTTCAAATTTCAAGATATTGCAGATGTTGATAATGCTTGCTAAGTTTGAATTAGCTTCTAAATTTGTGGTTTATTTAAGAGTATGAGTTGGAGGGTATCGAGAGACAGCCGAATGCAGAGGGAAAAGCACAAGATTCTGTTAACTGATATCTTGCCATCATCCTGAACCAACTTCAGATTCAATCCATCATGATAATGAAGTAATGCCCTTAATTTATTGGATGAGTTTGAGCCATTTGTATGTCTTCAATTTACTGAGGTGATAGTTAAACTGTAGAACATTGCTCGTAGTATATTCTTATCTGGATGTATTTATGCTTTGAATTTAGGTATCAGTGTTTCAAATGTAACAATCATTTCACCAAACGATTTGATTACTTTGAGAAGATAAGCTCCGTTTTAGTTAGATTGTATTCTAAATCCCAGTTTGTTTGTAGAATCTTAAAATCCAGCTAAGGTTCCGGTCAGAAGCATAAGGGTCTGGGAAATCCCAGATTCACTGATTGCCGGATGGCACTGCTTCCGTCAAAGGGAGTGGTGATTTCCATTCCCAGCTTAGTTCTATCAGCTGCAGCTTTTGCAATCCTCTTATTCTTCTTGCTATCAACCGGCTCACCCCCCTCTGCTCCTTGCTCTTGCTCCGCCCCAACTGTGGACTACAGCAGCAAGATAGGTGGAGAGCGTGTTTCAACTTCAGCTGAGGACATAGATTGGTTGAAGAGTCGGGTTGAAGCCAATGGATTACATATGCAGCAGAACATTCTACGCAAGGGCATAAACCCCCGTACCCGCCAACAGCAGCTCCAGGATCTTCTAAACTTCAAAGGCATATCTCACTATGAAGGAGAAGATGCTAACAACCATACTGCCCTTCCTTGTCCCGGTGAGCTACTTGTAGAAGAACACCACAGCAACTACGGGGAGCCTTGGGCAGGTGGAAGGGATGTATTTGAATTTCTTGCAGATTCGACCCGTCTAACACCTAATTCAAGAGTTCTTGAGATCGGGTGTGGCACACTTCGTGTTGGCCTGCATTTTATACGGTACTTAGTTCCAGAGCATTTCCACTGCCTAGAAAGGGACGAGCTCTCTCTAATGGCTGCACTACGCTACGAGCTTCCATCACAAGGCTTGTTGTACAAGCGCCCTCTGATTGTAAGAGGCGAAGACATGGATTTCAGTAAGTTTGGGTCTGATACTGTGTATGATTTGATATATGCCAGTGCTGTTTTCCTCCATATTCCCGACAAGCTCGTGTGGACTGGTCTGGAGAGGTTGGTTGGTCGGCTGAAGCCTCTAGAAGGCCGAATCTTTGTCTCACATAACGTCAAGTTCTGCTCCCGTCTGGGAGGTGAAGAATGCACGAAAAGGCTGACTGATCTGGGCCTCGAATATAAAGGCAAGCATACACATGATAGTTTGCTCTTCAACCACTACGAGGTATGGTTCGAGTTCAGGCGATTTAAGGCTTAAAACAGCACAAGATAGCAATCCTCGATCGTTCTTCTGACCATGGTGGGAAGGGAGCAGGAAATGTTGATGATGAACATTATTGCAGAGGAAGTTAGAACACTATGCAGAGGTTCTGTTGATCTTTTGTTACCCTTTGCAGGTTTTATGTATTAATAGCTATATTCAATTGTACCTCTGTTAATGAAATTGATTTTGAATGGTATATCTACATGGATCTCTTGTATCATTGTTTAGTTGGTTACTGAGTATGCTCTAAAATCTACTCCTAAATAAATAAATAATACTCCATCGTCCACAACAAATTGTCCTAATTTCTTTTGGGCTACAAAATGAATTCTCTTGTGTCGAGTTTAGTATTTGGACCTGATTAATGAAATCATTTTGGGCCTGATTTATGGAATTGTTTTGGGTATGTCAATAAAAAAATTCGGAATTATAAATGGTCTCTAATAAGATGGGTTTCATTTCCTAATATTTTTTAACTATGGAGTATCTCTATTTCACTATATAAATTTTGTACTAAAATACTTACCATTCATTACCATGATAATTTATTAATATATGAGCTTGAATCAGATTATTTAATTCTTTCTAAAGATCAAATGGATGTCACCCAAACTTTTATGTACTTACATGTTTTTTACTTCTAATTCACCCTCCCAACAACCTGTCTTTGGACTTTTTCATTGGAAATTGAAATTTTACTATTTTGCTCATGTGCATGAAATACATTAAAAGTCTTTCATTTTTATTCAAGCAACAGTATGGTATTTAAGGTGTAAAATAGATTATACTAATAAGTTTGCTTTGCTTCCATCCACACAATAAATGTCTTAATTTTCGTGCTCAGGGCAAATAAATTTTCAAATATAAATGTCAAAGAACAAAATGCCGTAAGAGTTCAACTCTACCCATCTCAAAATAGCATGTTCAGATTGTCGAGTATAAAGTTTATTTATAATTATAAAATATATGGGTAAGTTCAATAAATATAGATTTTGATTTGTATATATGATGCATTTGCATTCAGGTATAAGTATAACCGTATACAATTTCGGACAATGCCAATTCACCTTAGGTAAGATATAATTTTATAATTGTTGTGGGGATCTCGAAATAGTAAGTTGAAACTGTCGAGTACATAGTTTGTTTATAATTATAAAATAAATACAGGGGTAAGTTCAATACTAAATATAGTTTCGACTTGTGCAATGCGTTTGCTTTGAGGTATAATCGTAAAAATTTAAGGCAATACCTTTTACCTTAGGTAAGATATTATGTTATAATTAGGAGGTGTTATATTCTCATACCACCTTTTATCTATTTAATACTAGTAAATATTAACTTTGTACCCTCAATTTATCCCATAATTACACATAAAAATATGTCCCTCACCTTTAAGTGATAGTTTAATACTCTTTCCGTTCCATAGTAATAAAGGCATTTCATCTTGCGCACTCTTTTTGAAAAAATAATTATAAATAGTTAAAGTGGAGAAAAAGTTTAAGTAAAAGAGAATATTGTAGATAAGACTAGGGGAATCACACACACACGATATCTTTTTATATATAATTACTAGGGGAATCTACCAGTGAGCCCAGTGACTATTCACTGCTGATTTGTATGTTTGACCGTAGGTGTACTGAACACCACTTTTGGTGGAATCCGACTAATCTTGCTTGGACGAATTTGCAGATTAAGGTCGAAAGTCTCCCAACGGGTGGTGGAGTTTGAACCTGTTACCTCAAGGTCACCACATCTCCAAGCTGCCAACTGCGCTACGACCCGTTGGGTGATATATTTTCTTTAATGGGTAATTGTTCTACATAAAAAATAATGTTAACTTGCTACATTAGGTAAAGAAACACTTCCATCTTGAATAAGAACAATTTCCGATACCATTTTGTCACAACAAAGTTGAAGAACATCTCGAAGTTACAAATATTAAACTCATCTCACAATCTAATTGTTGGGAAATCTTTTTATAAGTATTTATATTTGATTTTCTAGCATCCTCAAATCTTGAAAGCCTATCCACATTGTTAAACAAAATCATGAATTATTAAATAACATCAGTATTCCCACACACCCCAAAAAGAATCTTAACATTTTTTTAACAGATTCGGGTTTGCCATTTTTAGTTTTCAAGAGTTAAAAATGGGAATAGCATTTTACAGTGGGCTTGTATAATTTCCATATTTATAAACAAAGCCACCCATTTTCAATATTAAAGACATTAAGAAAAAGAGTAATAGATTCTCATATTTCCTCTTTCTTTTTATGCATATCAAGATATATAACTTTTCACACCACCTCAAAAACAATTTCCCATTATTATCACTAGGATTATTAGTAAAAAAAATACAAATTATATAAATTTCCAAAATTTCCACAAATTTAAATTCACTCGACATAAAATGATTGGATATATATATTGACGAAATAATGTGCATTATTTAGAGCTGTGGTGCTCAAAAATCAGATGTAGATGAGTAGATCTATGTTTGATTTATGAGCATCCATTTAACTATAATCAATAATTTCACGTTAGTATTTGGATGTTTAAAGTTGCACGTCTATTAAAATTTAAGTGTCAATTAATTATCGATTTGAGTAATTTTTTTTTAAATAATCAAAGTTTCTACTATAATTTATCACCAATTTTAGTAATATATAGAAAAAACCATAAAACTACTAAGTGGATTTACATTGAACTAACCATTATTAGTAATTACAATAATTATTCTATTTTGAAAAGGCAATATTCGGTATAGCTCAACCTTACATCATTACATTATTTAACAAAATAAAAACACAGAGGAATTCAGAATCATGAACAGTGACATATCAAAAAGGCCCTTGGCTGTTTTCGACTCAAAACTTTTCATTGGGGCCAAATTCCAAACAATATAATTTTAAAGAATAAAAATTTTTAAAAACAACAAAATTTATAGAGGGAGAGAGAAATTGCAAGTTGCAGTGACGCCCACATGAATACGATGCACACGCTTTCCGGAGTGGGAAATAGTCACATGCCTCCACTTTGACTTTTAGCAATTTGAGAACAAAAATCACACGAATCTTTCCATTAATGGAAAAGAAATTGCCAACCAAACCCCTCACACCTTTCCTTTTTCTTGTCACTATTATTTTAACCCTCAATATTAGTATATAGTTATTATTCAATCATGGCATCATTTTTTTCTTTTTTTTAATTTCTTTGTCTTTTGGGCAACAACCCCACATCATTTCCAACAACACTATTTTTCATTTAGTTTGGTGAAAATAGAAAAAGTTTTACCATTCCTTGAGCAAAAGGTCCATTTCCAATTTCATGATATAAAATTGGGAGAGTGGACAAAATAATTAGGTCATGCTTGGACATGTGCAATGTGTTATTCCACTAGATGGAGATCAATTGCGACATTAGAAAAAATAGAAAAATATTAAATTGAATTGAACTGAATTGAGTTGAGTTGAATAGGAACTTATAATTACTCACTATATAATATGGTATATATTTAAAAAAATATCTCACATTTTTTGTACCGATTCGAGTTAAAATGAGTTTAGTATTTTATTAGAAAATACACATAATAGAAGCAAAAATATGAAGCATTGCACACATGAATGATAATTACAAACCACAAGATCAACAAAAAGATCAAATCATTGTTAACGCAGAATAATACATATATGGATAATTATTATGAACCCTTTAAAAAGATTAATCTAGACAAAATCTTATTATCAACTTCATGAATCAAATTAAAATGAGTTATTAGGGTTTTTAATATTAATTACACTTAGTAGAAGCAGAAACACGAACATGATGCACACATGAGTTGAAACTATACGGTAACAACAAAAGATCCAATCATTATCAAGGCACGATAACACGTAAATGAAAAATTGTTATTGATCCTTAGTTAATAGTACTCCCTCTGTTCCATAGTAATGGAGGCATGTATTTTCGGCACGAAGATTAAGAAAAAATTGTGTAAGGTGAGTTAAGTAAATGGAGAGTTAAGTGGAAAATGAAAAAGGTAGAGAGATGAAGAGAGAATAAAATAAGAGAGAGTAAAGTAGGTATGGAAAAATGTATTGACTTTTATTAAAAAAATGAAATGACTTTATTACTATGGAACGTACCAAAATGGCAAAATGACTCTATTACTGTGGAACGGAGGAAGTATTAAATTTAATTCCAGAATCAATTAAGAAAGGCTACTAAACTAATTATAGATGAGTAGTTGTGTACGTGACCAATTTTTTTTCCATAATATACATTTTTTCCCTTTATTTTATTTTGGATAGTGTGTTTGTTGGGCAATTTTTAAATGTATGGAAAGTAGCCCTCAAAGATAAATACACCTACCAACAATCAACCTTTATTAATCCAAATTGCATAATGCAATGGACACAAAAATTGATGGGCTGGTTTTATCAAAATTATGATGTGGATTTAATTTGAGTTAGCAATACTTCGATTTTATTTTAATTTTTTCCTTAGTAAAAAGGAGAAAAAAGAGTTGTCTCCTAAGTACAAAACTATGCTATCTTTTTGTTAAAAAAGCTACAAAAAAGTGTAAAGCACATAATACATAGCTTTCCCACGAAATAGGAACTCTGAAATTAAATCTCTAAAACTTTAATATTCTTCTAATGTTAGTCTATTTGGCCATAAACATTGCTGACTCCTTAATCACTTTTTGTCTCCCTACACTAAAACCACACACATTCCACTTATATATCTTTCATGCAATTATTTATAACCCATTCTTCAAAATTAGGTTAACTCGCCCTAATTATAATATAATATTGAACTTAAAATAATTGCATTAACCAACTAAAGATTCTTTGCCAACTATTACTTCTCTTGTTTGGAAAATTAAAATAAAAACATGTTTCTTAATAAGTGTCGTATTCAGAAATTTTATACTTATTAGATTTTTCATGCAATCATAAGGACAAAAAGGAGTGAATATCCACTTTCTCGATATTTTAGTATAAACTGAATTAAAAAAATATTATCATGTGAAAAATTTGCTCAAACTTAATTAGTTATGTCAGGAAGTGCTATAGTTTTAGACAATACCTACATTTGTATACGAGATAATAATCATGATATCTACTAATCAGATGAAAATCAAATTAAGATAAATTGAAGATTTTATAATTGAAAAGGCTCACTTTCAAAATGAAAAAACAAAAGGCAAATAAAATCATAAATAATGCACTGCCCCTTTTTTTATGCTGCTGGCATGTACAAAATAGATGAAATAATATATTAGTAGTAATAAATACGTCGTCACGTCTTTCAATAAACTATGAGTATAAACTAAATTATTTTACGAATCTTTATTTTTGGACCTTACTCTTCTCAAAATAATATCGACCGTTAAATTTATTGAAGTGTCGTAAAAGATAGTAGTAACATTTTCGTTACCTTGATAAAAATTGGATTGGTTAAAAGACGAAAAAGGGTATATTTAGTAGTATTACTTATTTATTTTAATTGGTTTTGTATAAAATGATAGTATTACTTATTTATTTTAATTGGTTTTGTATAAAATGATAAGCGAATTCTTAATTTTGTTGTAAAGAGTATGAATTAACAATAACTACTCAATATGCTAATATGCATAGTACTACTATTTTTTTAATAGTTTACATAAATGAACAAATAATATTATACACTTAAATATATTACCTACAAAAAACTTTACTTGCGAACCTAGTGTAAAAATAATTTCCTTCATCAAGAAAATATTATTGATGAACCACATGAATCGGTATAGCATTCAACAATGATTGATTGAAATCAAATCCGACACCATGGTATGGACATAAATATATGACATCTATATATTGCAATATTATATTTAACTTATTTTCAAATTTATGGGTTATGGTTATGACCCTATTATTAATTGATATTTTCAATTAAATTAATAGCATCCCATTAAAATATACTAGTAGCTGTTTTTTTCGAGGATCGAGGCATAATGTTTTACCAAATAAAGAATAAAGTAATGGACTAAAAAAGTCATATGCCATGAGGGCATCACCAACAGGCCTCGCAGGCTCGCAAGTACAACCATTCGTGACATCAAGACGAGCTGGCAAGACCGCGTTGCATGGATGTGGTGGGATGGACAATGCGCGATAGAGGAAAAACAAGTGAACTAGTTCACCATTCGCTACGCCCTTCTTCTTCAATCATATTGTGCAAGTTCATTCACTTGTGTAATATTCGGATTGACAACAATTTTGTCTAGTCATATTTTTTCTTAAAATGGGAATGACTCAATAATTGGGGAGAAAAAGAAAGAAAAAAGCATATTTAGATTCTAATATTTTTTAATTGTTTTCTTGAATTTGATCCTTTTAAGTTATATATAAAATTAAAAGAGACAAAATGCATTACAACATATCAAGATTCAGATTACAAATAACTCAAAAACATGGGCACAACAGAACTTTCCACAATCAACGAAACAATAATTGCTTAATATTACCATATCCGTATAATTGAAGTACAAACATAAGTAACAAAATTATAAGAATAATTAATAGAAAATAAATAAAATTATTTGTAATATATATTTTTCTATTTGATCCAAGAAAACTGAATTAATTAATCGCGAACTTCCACACTATGACTTTAGATTTTATTTAATCCTTTTGCTTAAAATATTTGCGACATCTTGTAAAAGGATCACCGTTATATGTAATTTTACATCAAAGACTTCTTTTGGGATTAAAATGAAGTTGATTTTTGTACTCCATAAAGTTATAACTTTTTTCCATGTTCTTTATATAATACGAACATAAATTTAACTGACATTTTAGTATTAAAATGAGACATTAAGGTAAGACATTTTTGAGAAGCGAATCCCACTACCACCGTGAGGAGACTGCCACCTCTCGGGCACAAGCGTGAGGCCTCTGTGGAGGTGGGTCTCCGATGGGACAGTGGGTTGAACTATCTCCTCTAGTGGGCCGCTGAGTACTGTGATTTAACTCCCCTCACTGATGTCGGGCCGGGGGTGGGGGGCGCCTGGGGTTGGCGACACAACCTTTTAGTAACAATAAATTTAAATAAAAATGGTATAGGGCTCGTGTTATGGGTCTGCAAAATCCATTGTGAGAAAAGAATTTGATTCCACTACGTGCTCACCCACCCACCATACTAGAGCCGACAACTTTTGATATCGGGTAAAAATGCGAAATGATTATACATAAAATTAAATTTTAATATTAAATTTAATTATGTTTGTATTTGTGTTATTGTCGATTCGATTCAATATCCAATAAGAACATGAGAATTTCAGGTTAGGTTGAGTTCAGATTGTATTCGAATAAGTCAATCATAATTAACATTACTATTACAGTAGTACTCCTACTAATTATTTTTATTTCAGATTTTTATTACACCATTGTATTAGATTTAGGATTTTTTTTATTTTCTCATGGCACCTTCATTCCATTTCCATGCCTTCATCATTATTCCGCAAGTCTGCGCACCTTCATTCCTTGCCTTCATCTCGTATCGTTATCACATATTGTAGAGTTCGTGTCAAGTCAACACGAAGATCGTTTCACTAGCATATTCATGCCGTATATGGATTGGGCTCGAGTTTGAATATAGCATGTCAGATTAGTGTTCATGTTGAACATTTCTTTAACAAAATTGGTTCAGGATTGATACGAATTGGATCAGTATCAGGTCGACCCAATATCCACACGATCATGTACCAAAATGCATAAAACGTCTTTAAAACTTTCTCCAATCTTACCCCAAACACAAAATGCAGTTAAAAGTTGTATTCAACCGTGCTCCAAAATGCAATGCAATAAGTCCAATTTCGGGGTCATGGGACATGGACTTATGTCAAAATACCCAATATAGCCTTAATCATTGACGTGACAACACAATAAAACAAGGGGTAGCACGGATAAATTACACGTCATGCAATTGCTGCTATTCCAAATGTTCAATAATTCAGCAGCACTTTGAGGGGTGGTTTTCTGGTTATGGGCGACAATTAATATACACGTAGGTGTCGACCAATAAATATACATATTCTTGATGAAATTTTCGACAGTCAAGTCAAAAAATAATTAACCCAATACTACATCTGGAAACTACATTATTGTCAAGTACTTTGTGACAAATTTAATTAAATTTTCTATCAATACATGCAAATAAACCGACATGAATTGAGCCAATAAGGGAGAGAGGGGATTACGGCTAACCAATAAACTTCTTTTTTCATATAAAAAAAAATCTTACTCGCTCCTTCCCTCTGTCGAACTACAAGTGAGACATTTTCTTTTTGCCGTTATTTTGCGAATATGATAATATATAGTTTAAGTAGATAAAAAGTAAAGTAAAAATGGAACAATATAAAAGAAAATCATATCTACATTATCATCTTATTTACTTTACTTTTTCTCCGCTCTAACTAACATTTTTACAAAATAACGTTTGAAATGAAATGCTTCACTCACAGTAGGATGGAGAAACTTCCTATGTTCATAAAAAATTTGCTACCAAAATTTGCCCCATTGGTAGCATATGAGTGAAGTGGTATGATATGAGTGAAGTAAGAGTCATGATTTAAAAAATACTGTAAAAGATGAATTATATAGATTCTACTACCATTAAATGGAAAGTGACAATTTTTGTAAGCAAACCAAATATCATGACAAATTTCTCGTAGACAAGTAGAGTATAAATTGCATGCAGTTTGTGAATGTAGTCATGTAGAAGCAAAGAGACATATTTTAAAAGTGAAAAAAAAACACTTTTTTTTTCATTTTTCGTTCAAAGTGATACATTTATTTTGGATGTCTCAAACAAAGAGACACATTTTAAAAGTAAAAAACACTACTCTTTCTATTTTATTTCTTTCAATGTAACATATTAATTAAATAGAAATAAATATGTTTTTACAGCGAACAAGAAATGTAGGAGTTTTGTTTTAAATAAAATTGAAGAATTAGTAAAGTATTGTGGAGTAGTGATTTGTTTAACTTCCAGTTAATCAAATTCTACATACTCATACATGAATCTTTTTATAGAGCATAGTAGTACTATATAAAATCACAGACTTAAAAAAAGATTCCACCTCGAGAACTACAACTAAAGTTTATGCACATATATGCGTTCTAGCATGGTATGATTAATCCCTCAATAAATACAAACATAACAGTGTAATGTTTTGTTTTGGTTGGGGGGTGGAGAGGGAGGGGTAGTGGGGGCAGTTGGTCACATCAGTTGTAGGGGACCGTTTTGTATTTATTGATTAGTGCTCTAACCCCAATTATTATAACCTACACTCGCCTTAAAAACCACTACCACAATTGAGGGCATGACTTTATCTATGAGTCTCACTTCAATCAGCTTCATTTCAATTTTATATGAGTCTCACTTCAAATCAGCTTCATTTCAATTTTAGCTACTCCTTCCGTCTACGAATAAGAGTCTCGTTTTTTTATTTTAGTCTATCTGTGAATATGAGTACTGATTCACCTTTACTATAAATAGTAATAGAGTCTCACCTTTTACTAACTCATTTGTCACATTTAATTTAAAATTAATATATACAAGTGAGACCCTTTATTTCATTAACTTTTTTTCACTCATTTTTCTTAACATTTCTTAAAATCCGTACCGCCCATAAACGGGACTCCTAATGGCTGACGAAGGGAGTAAATTATACTCCTATTGCGGTTGATTTCTTTTCGACACATAATTTAAAAATGATTTATTGAGTTAAATAGAGATAATAATATACTACTCCCTCCGTCCAATTAAAAATGAAATGTTTTCCTTTTTGGTTTGTCCCGTTAAAAATGAAACATTTCTAAAAATGAAAACAATATTCTCTTTACTTTTTCTTATCTGTTACTTTACTCTCTCTTCATTTACTCACATAACAAGACTACATAAAATCTCGTGCCAAAAAGCAAATGTTGCATATTTAATGGGACGGAAGGAGTAGAAGAGATGATAAAATAGGAAAGATAAAATAAAATTAAAGTAAAGGTAAGATATAATAGATGTTTTATTTTTAGCTAAAAATAAAAATCAATCACTAATAGTGGAATAATCAAACAATGGAGATCAATCAATACGGTGGGAAGTATGTAGTATTATTTATTGAAACTTGTACTCCCTCCGTCCCGCTTAAGATGACACGTTTTCCTTTTTAGTTTGTCCCAACTAAGATGACACATTTCCTTTTTTGGTAATTTTTTCTTTCCAATTAATACATTCAACCACTTTTTCTCACTCTTATTAAAATATTCATTTTTCTTTATCTCTCTACTTTAATACTTATACTCACATTCTCTCTCTCCAATTAAACATTTTAACCAATAACTCCTAAAACCCCGTGCCGGCTAAGCAATGTGTCATCTTAGCCGGGACGGAGGGAGTAATACTTAGTATAAAATAATAAAGGTAAAATAAAATAAAAATATGTAAAATCACTTGAAATTTAAAATTACTCCCTCCGTCCGCCATTAGGAGTCTCATTCATGAGCGGCACGGGTTTTAAGAAATGTTAAGAAAAGTGGATGGAAAAAAGTTAGAGGAATAGGGGTCCCACTTGCATATACTATTAGTTTTAAATTAAATGTGAGTAGAATGAGTTAGTGGAAGGTGAGACCCTATTACCATTTATAGTAAAAGTGAACCGGGACTCTTCTCGCAGACGGACTAAAATAGCAAAACGGGACTCCTATTCACAGACGGAGGGAGTATAATAATTTATTTTGAAAAATTAAAATTAAAATATTCATCATGTAAAAACTACAATTGCTAGAGAAAAAAACATCATCTAAATTCCCATTTTTTTCTCGAGCAGTTGGATCAGTGTATCGTACCCAACCGCACTTCCCACTACCACTACAACTGATTTAAGAGCACTCCCAATGGAGGTGGCGAATTCTCGGCGATAAATCGCCGATTATCGCCGAATTATCGCCGGCCATTGTGGCGAAGTCGGCGATAATTCGGCGATAATGTTACCGTTGCTTCGCCGAGTGGCGATTTATCGCCGGATTATCGCCGAGCGATCGCCGGCCACTGTGGGCGACGCTCGGCGATAATCGGCGATTTTTAAAATTTTTTTTTTTTTTTTTGGCCGAACGGCTATTTTATCCCACCCCTATAAATATTTCATCCTCTTCCTCCATTCATCACCCACAAACTTCATTCACACAAATTTTCAATCTTTTTTCTCTCCATCTTTATTAAATGAGTTCTGATTCATCGTCTCGTGCTCAGTCCGACGAGGAAATATCACATTCTTCTTCCGAAGAAGAGGTACCTCCCGCTCCCACCGGATGGGATGTAGCGGGTTTCGCCAACAACCCAATCAACAACTATATCTCCCGCTGCATACAAAGCGAGATCGCTCGAATGCAGCAGCCACCCCCCCAACGGCCAATCCGCCGGCGGCGCCGATACATCCCTCGCAACCACACTGGTGCGCACGATCGGCTGTTCGCCGATTATTTCGCGGAGGAACCACGTTATCCGGCAGATGTATTTCGTCGCCGGTTCAGAATGCGCCGCTCCCTCTTCCTGCGCATTGTTAATGCGTTGTCCGCGCGTTACCCCGAGTTCCGGCTCCAGCGAGACGCAGCAGGGAAGCCCGGACTATCGCCCCTACAGAAATGCACTGTTGCCATCCGGCAGTTGGCATATGGAGGGTCCGCCGACATGTTCGATGAGTATCTGCAATGCGGCGAGACGACTGGCAACGAGTGCCTGAAGAATTTCTGTCAGGGCGTGCGAGAGATATTTGGGGAGCACTACCTTCGCTCGCCGGACGCAGCTGACTGCCAGTTCCTACTGGATTGGCACTGGAGGACCCACGGCTTTCCGGGGATGCTCGGCAGCATCGACTGTATGCACTGGCAGTGGAAGAACTGCCCAACCGCGTGGCGAGGCCAGTTTACTACCGGCTACAAAGGTACGCATCCCACCATCATTCTTGAAGCCGTTGCCGACCAACGGCTTTGGATTTGGCATGCTTATTTTGGTATAGCCGGGTCGAACAACGACCTAAATGTTCTCAATTCCTCGCCCCTTTTCAACGAGCGGATCAACGGATTAGGCCCCTCCATCGAATTCACGGCCAATGGCAATGTGCATAACATGGGGTACTACCTGGCTGACGGCATCTATCCGCAATGGCCCGTGTTTCTGAAGACGATCAGATGCCCACTCGGAGATAGAAGAAGGTATTTTGCCCGAGCGCAAGAGTCTGCGCGCAAGGATGTGGAGAGGGCATTTGGGGTGCTCCAATCGCGATTTGCACTGGTAAAGGGTCCGACGCGCTTTTTCTACCAGGGGGATATTGCCGATATCATGTATGCGTGCATCATCATGCATAACATGATCATCGAAGATGAACACGAAGGCGTCCTCGACGTCACCAACGACCCAAGTGTTGCATCATCGAGTCACGGTGTCTCAACCGAGTCCGCCCGCCAGGGTGTACCGCACAACGAACATGAACGGTTCCAGGCGTTCATGGACATACACCAGAAGGAGGCCCATCAAGCACTACAACACGATATCATCGAAGAATTGTGGGCAAATAGAAACCGCGCCCACCGCCCTTGAATTTTTTTTTCTTTGAATTTTTTTTTTGATTTTTTATTTCCATTCGTGTACTTTTTTTTTTTTTAATTTTCTTCGTTGTAATGTGTACCCGTGTTTAATACAACGAACTTTATTACTATTTATTTGATTTATCTTTATAAATTAAATAAGCTAGCTTTATTATATATAAAAATAAAACAATTAAATTAGTGATGATGTAAAAATGAAATGTTGAGTTAGGGAGAAATAAGGGAGAAATAAGGGAGAAACCATTGTAGGGGTTGGCTAAAAACTGGGGATAAAATGTGATGCTGATGTGGCGCTGATGTGGCAGGAGTTAGGGAGAAATAAGGGAGAAATAAGGGAACTCCATTGGGAGTGCTCTAAGGCGGCCGCAATTTCAGTCAGTTACAATGAAGTCGTGAACGTGATGTGCTACAACGGAAGACTATTTTTGACTTCATTGCAAATAACTTCAAAACTAACTACTCTCATCGTCTGCCATTACTTCATAGTAGTACTAATTTTCTTTTCAATCCATGGGCCAATACTTTTCAAAATTAATTTTTCCACTTTTAACTAGGAGTAATTTTGAAAGACAAAAAGAGTATTAAAATTTAAAAATATTATGAAGAAAAATGAATACCAGCTTGAGCCACACGCGCCAGTAATGCGTTGATGGGTCGCATTACTCTCCCGCTCCACTTCCCACTAACGAACAATGTGAAAAGGGTAAAAAAAGAGGAAAAGTATAAAGGAAATTATCTTCTGTAGTCATGGTGTAATGCACCCGTGTAGCGTGTCGACTTACAATTGCATCAGGCGCGTTGATTGGGTCCACTGTTGTTGGAGCAGAATTTGTTAAAACTTCGAGGACTAATAATGTTTAGTTTAATTTCACCGAGGAGATAGGACATAGGAGACTTTAAATAAATTTTAAATAATTTAGATGACCAATAAAATGTTAGTAGGATGGTGATCCTTAAAATTAATCATTCAGATGGATATGAAATTAACCACGTTAGTAGGGAAGCTATTTTATGTTGGAAGCATAATTAGGGAGTAGTAATTAATTACATTCAATATATGCGTCGAATACAATCAATAAATATAGAGTGAACTACAAAAATAGTATTTGGATTATGTGTATATCTCGTCAATAACTCCTGAACTTTAAAAATATCTCGAAAATGGTCTTTTTTCAATGTTTCGTGACGAAAATACCCTTTTGGGGGTTTTGGAGGGTTTGGGCAATTTGGTCTTTTTACATTTTAAATCTGATATTATTTTAGTGATGTAGTAAATATGATATTATTTCAAAATTATCATTCTTCTTCCCTTTTGTCATCCTTCACTTTGTTTCTTTAATCAATATTAGATTTAATTTTATAAAATTCAATTTTAAATTCAATTTTTAAATGTCAATAAAAAATTTTAATTATTAAAATTACTATTAAATAACAAATTAATAGTTTTAATCAATATTTGATATTGTCTAATATTTAATCAATAAGGTACGCCCCCACCTTAGTTTTAATCAATATTTAATAGTTTTAATCATAAATAGATCATATAACACGATTTATTCTGAAATAAAATATATAGGAGAATTTGACTAAAAATATTATGAAGTTGACTAAAAATTTGATACTAATAAAAATTTGATATAGGAGATTTTTTGTTGAAATTTTCTAGTTAATTTTGATTGTTTTCAAATTAATAAACGAAAATTATATTAGTCTTACATTAGATGCATATTTATTTCGGAATAAATCGTGTTATATGATCTATTTATGATTAAAACTAAGGTGTCGTCGTACCTCATTGATTAAATATTAGACACTATCCTATCAAATATTGATCAAAACTATTGATATGTTATTTAATAGTAATTTTAATAATTAAAATTTTTTATTGATATTTAAAAATTGAAATTTAAAATTTAATTTTATAAAATTAAATCTAATACTGAAATAAAGAAACAAAGTGAAGGATGACAAAAGGGAAGAAGAATGATAATTTTGAAATAATATCAGATTTAGTACATCAGTGAAATAATATCAGATTTAAAATGTAAAAAGACCAAATTGCTCAAACCCCCCGAAAGGGTATTTTCGTCACGAACAGTGAAAAAGGACAATTTTCGAGATAAACGCTTAGTCCAGGGTTGTCTGGGGATATTTTTAAAGTCCAGGATTGTCTGGTGAGATAAACGCATAGTCCAAGGACTATTTTTGTAGTTCACTCATAAATATAAAGTAGAAAATGTATTTGGATTCATGCCAGTGTTCGATAACTATGAAACGAGGAAATTTTCATTTAAGTGTCAGTCTAGTTGAGAGATTTTGTTTTTGTTTTCTGTTCTCTCTGTTCGCCATTACTTGTTATTAGTTTTATTTTCTATCACTCTACTATTTTCGATAATTGACCTCACATTCCACTAACACATCTCACTCATATTCCATTATAAGACCAATATAAAAAAGTATGACTCTCATTCAACCAACTTTTTCCACCTTCCTTCTTAAAACCCGTGTCAGGTCAACTTGTGACATTTATTGGCGGACAGAGGAAGTACATTCTATCAATACAAATGTGATTCTATTGCAACTTTAATTTCATTCAAATCAAAATTAAAAACTGTCCAAACTGATATCTGTACAATACTATTGCAGAAGATCATTTAAAGCTTAAAGTTATGTTACCTTAGCGATTGCATATGATCATATCGTTCAATAGATGCCATTGTTCGATCATATAGATTTTTATACCCTGTGTGTCGACTTTCCAACCAAACTTCACGACCGATCTGCTTATGTTTGGATGTACTCATTATTTATGTTAAATTAAATCTACTTTTATACTCCTTCTGTCCCTCTGTAGCTGAGTTGTATTCCTTTTTGGATCCCACTATAGCTGAGTCGTTTCCTTTTTTGGCAAAAAGCAACAACTTTTACTCTCTCTTACTTTACTCTCTCTTACTTTATTATCTTTTCATCTCTCTACCTTTTTCCTTTTTAACTTGATTATTCATTTACTTAACTCATTTAACACAACTTCTTAAATCTCGTGCCGAAAAGAAACGCTTCTACTATAGAGAGACGGATGGAGTGTACTTATTCGAAATTTTCAGATATATACAGCTAAAATAACAACCTATTTACAAATGAAGCAACATAGCTGTAAGACTCGATTTAGTAAAACATTGAACTTTCGATCAAACCTTAAATTACTTCCACAATCAATCATTTAATAAATTATCAATATCACTTCTTTCATCGATATAGGAGCATAGTTTTATTTGAAATTATGAAAAAGAAGTATATTTAACTAGCGACCAATCAAAGGTAGAGGATGGTCCCAAAATTATACTATTCGACGAATGAGAAATCGACATTTGATCTGCACCCTACTTTGATGGCTAGTTTTCTGGGTCCATGCCGTCATATACAAACGTTTAATCTTGGGACTAATGCTATTTGATCATATTATAATTAAGTATTTCTTATAAAGTTATTCTCTTTCTAAATTTACGAGAATGTACAAAGTTATATATATAGATTGGATTAGTGCACTAATATCCAAAGTTATAAAGTACTTATATCATTTTAAAGTTTGAATACATTAGAAATATGGCCGATCATAATAGGTACTCAGCTCCGCCCATTACAAGTGAGAGTATTTTTTTCTAGGCTGTCCTACTATAAGTGAGACATCTTCATTATGGCAGAAACAACATTCTCTCTTTCTCTTACTTTATTTTATCTCCTACTTTTTCTTTATACATTTTTTCACTCCTAAAAGTTTGTGCCTAAAAAAAATGTCTCACATGTAATTAGTTGGAGGAAGTGTGCGCGTGTGTGGATTAGACCCAGGAAAACGAAACAATAGTAGTGAATGAGGGGTAGTGGTCCAGGAGGACGAAAGGGCAAATTAATAAAATGAGAACTAAGGAACTAATAAAATTTCATAAATTGTGGATTCGTTATAAATATTTAATTTTTGCAGTTGAATTTCTCTTTTTTTTTTTACTTAAAACTTAAAAATCTAGCGATTTGAAAATTGTGAAATTGGAATGATTCGAACTGACAATTTAGATTCTCCTCAATTTGAGTCTTCAAGCTACACACACATCAATAATGACTCCAAACTTATTCTCATATAAAAAAGACCTAAAATATGAAATACTACAAGTATTAAAATACTCAAATTATTGATCATTTGGTTTACAAGGGTTGTACTAAGAAAGTCCTTGTTGACATGGATTAAGAAAGTTAATTATTTAAAATTACATATAAATTAGTGTAATATACACTTTATCTATCATATTATAATCTTAAAATAATTGGGGTAAGTCAATCTTAACCTTAATCAATAGTTAGTTGACTAGGATTACAGCAAACCTGATTGGTTGGGCATTCACTCACCTTTTGACAAATGGTCATTCAAAATCTTGGAGCAAGGGACAAATTAATCAGTGTCTCTATCCAATTACTATGCATATCATTCTTTTTACTTTTGTTTTACTAGTACTATGTTACTCTTTGAATAAATTATTGCTATCATAAAAATTTGAAATAAGGAAATTTATTTGGAGATGAGATTTATTTTCAAACGATTGCCTATTTATGGCCGAAGAGAGCATAAAATACTCAAGCACGAAAATTTATAAAATGAACTTCTAAGTAAAAACAAGTTAAATAGCATATATCTTATTAATGACGATATATAAAATAGACCTTGCGAATGTCCACACTGTGAGATCGATGACAACGCCTCAGCCTTGAATCCATGATGACTAAATCAACTGACTTTGGGGTAAAACACCCTTGACTTATGTTCACTTTCACTTAATTCTTGTAGGTAAAAATGAGATTTCATTCTTTTAACAACAAATGCCTAAGCTATTTTATATTACTCACATAAATTATCTTGCTTAATTCATCAATCCAATTACGATAAAAAATGATATTTGTATCATTTGGCTTCTTGATTTTACGTCTAACAGGATTGCACGTAAAAATATTAATAATATACATGGAGTTAGTGGTATTTGGATCGAAAGATAGGTTCAATGGAATTTTCTGAAACTAAAAAACTGACAGTCTAGATCGACCATCCCAACGCTACTTAAATTTGCTATTGTATCCCATAAGCAACATTGGCATTTTCTGAATACAAGCATAGTTATTGATTCAATCAATTCTACCTCTCTCAATATATACTAGTTCGACTTTACAAAATAATATTGACTTATAAACACCGATTAACAAGAACACTCATGTTAATGCAACCATGTATATATATAGTTAAATATATAACTCACGTAGGCTAGAAATGTAGCATGATGTATGGCGGTGCAAACTCCAAATTAATAATGAACCAACTAAAACTTAGTGGTTTGCATTATAGTTGAATGAGATTTTGACCACTGCCATTCAGGAAGAGTAACCCATTGAATACAAGCTTCCATCCATGGACCATCATGAGCTGCCAGCCCATACCTCCTAAATTTATTATTAATAAAAAAATAATTTAAAAAATTAAAGAAAGAAAGTAGTTCTTCTCAGCTTTGATTATTCTTTTCCTAATAAAAATAGACAGAAACAGTGTGCATTATATTATGATACCTTTTTAATTAGTTGCAGTATCCACAAACACCATTTCCTCCAATCAAACTTCACCACCTTCCACTACCCCCCCACCCACCACCCCCCTTCCCTCTGTTGTTTTGCTCTCTTGCAGTTGCAGATCTCCCTCTGTCTGTGTAGTGTATGTTTTGGTGGCAGGGTGAATTGAGATTCATTACTTGAAGCCCCCTCTCTCTCTCTCTCCATTGTCATAATCTCTTTCTCAATTGCTCACATCAAGGAGGAGAAAGAGAGTTAAAAAGCAAGAAAGCAGAAGCCTTTTTTAGCACTTTTTCCCCCCTCTCTCTTCTCTCAAAACTCAGAGCTTCTCTTCTCACTCATCAAGAGCTTCCATCACCCAGCTTTTTCAGCCTGTCACTGTTCCTCTCCATCTTCTTCTTCTAGCAAACCCTTTGTTGCCAAATTAGTAAAAAACCCCTTTCCTCAAATCAATGAAATTCCAATCTCCCACTTCCAAGACTTGATTTTTATCATCTGGGTGTTCTAGATCTTAATCAAGTCTCAACTCCAAGAAAATCCCAATCTTGATTTAATCTCCAATTTTTTTTAAAAAAAAGTGGGGTTTTTTGTTTCTTTTTGAGATTCCTAACTAAGTGAGAGGTGGCTGTTGAGTAAAAAGGGTATTCTGATTCCTCCACACACACCAAAAATGCTCCCTCCTCCTCTGATTTAACACTGATTTATGCCATTCCCAACCTCCCAACCTCCTCTCTCCACCTCTCCCCTCTCTCGATCTTGATGAGGTGGGACATGGAGATCTTATCATCGCCGAGCTCCTACTTCTCCAATTCAAGCTGGCTCCTCGACGAGAGCAGGAGCACGAGGTGGACCGCCGCCGAGAACAAGCTCTTCGAGAACGCCCTCGCATTGTTCGACGAGAACACGCCGGAGCGGTGGCAGAAGGTGGCCGCGATGGTGCCCGGGAAGACCGTGGGCGACGTGATTAGGCAGTACAAGGAGTTGGAGGATGATGTGAGCAGTATTGAGGCCGGGCTCATCCCTGTCCCCGGCTACGCCACTTCTTCTCCCTTCACCCTCGACTGGGGCGGCGCCGCCCATGGCTACGACGGGTTTAAGCACTCCTTCGCCGGAGGGAGGAAGGCGCCGCCGCTGGGGAGGCCCTCGGAGCAGGAGAGGAAGAAGGGGGTGCCTTGGACAGAGGAGGAGCATAAGTGAGTTTTTTTCCTCCTCTTTTGTGTTGCTTTCTTAATTAATCAATGTGTTGATTTCAATCTTTGTTGGGTTTGGATATGTTTTGGTTGAAGAAATTTCATTTCAAGATTCAATTTTTTTAGGTGTGGTGATTGGGTTTGATCATTTTGGTGGAATTTCATTTCAAGATCAATTTTTTTTGGAAGATTGGGAAGCTTTTGATAAGAATGTTGTGTTTGCCACAGTTTCTTGAATTGAGTGAATTTTGTTTGGTTTGTGTATTTAAATTGCAAGTTGGGTTTGGATTGTTTTGGTCAGGAAATTTCATTTCTATTTCTTTGGTATGGTATATTGATTGGATTTGATCATTTTGATGGAGAATGTTATGCTGGACACAATTTCTTGAATTGAATGGCTTTATGGGTGTGTGTATCTTTAATTGCAAGTTGGCTTTGAATATGTTCTTCATTTGGTTTGAAAGATCATGACCTAATTCTTGAATGATTTTCTGTCACAGATTGTTCTTGATGGGGCTGAAGAAGTATGGGAAAGGGGATTGGAGAAACATATCTAGGAATTTTGTGATCACAAGAACTCCAACACAAGTAGCTAGCCACGCCCAAAAATACTTCATCCGGCAGCTCTCCGGCGGGAAGGACAAACGGCGGGCCAGCATTCACGACATCACCACCGTGAACCTCAACGACCACCAGTCGCCCTCGCCGGAGACGAAGAAGCAGCCCTCGCCAGAGCAGCCCTCGATCCTCGCCCCGCAGTCGGAGAAGCTCCCGAGCTACCCATGGAGCCAGGCTACCAACGAGGCCGTCGTGGGGTTCGGCTCACTTTGCCACGGGAACGTGTTCGCCTCCCCGCCCTACGGCATAGGCTCGTTCGGGCAGAAGATGCACGGTCAGCACCTGCAACGGGATGTGTTTATCGGGTCCCAAAACGCGGTGTTTCAGATGCAGACGGAGCTGCACTACCCCAATGCATAGGTTGATGGATGCATTTGTGATCTTGTTGGGTTGAGAAAAAGGCATAGTTAAAATTTTTAGCCTAAAAGCTTAGCTTTTGCTTGTGATTTTTCTTGATTTTCCCTTTTTTTCCTTGTGAATATGTTGAGAATTGGCATTTGAGGTATAAAGTGTTGCTAAGTATGATGGAAAAAAAAATTATACTACATAAATATATATCAAAATGCCAAAGATTGAAAGCAAACAATCTTCATGTGATACTTTAAAAAAGATCAACCAATTATTGAAGGTTCTATTAGCCCATTTTGCTATGTGGCCAATCCGGCTAAGGCCAGGTCAGGTTCGAATCTCAGCAACGCTTCGTTTCCTTGCATAGAGCTCAGATGAGCCTATACCGTTGGAGGGTGGTGGTATATACTCGAGATCGAACGCGTTGATGGGATCTAGGATTTCAAATTCGGATGATTCACAAACAATTTTTGGGGTTTTTGCAAAAAATTAGGCTTCTTTGCAATGCTAGATTTGACTTGAATGCAAGCTTTTCAATAGAATCCCAAGAATTTCATTTTTCCATACAAAAAATAATTTTTAAACACTCCTTTTGATCTTTCTCAAGAGGATGATTCCATTTGTGTGATAAGATTCTAGATTGATTATCACATTATATAATATTTGATCATCTATTCTTTACATTTTTTGGACTAGTATTTACTCAATTTTCGTTACAATTTCAAGTTCGAATCTCTGTTGTCTTGATATAAAATTATGCCCCAATCTTTAACCCTTTTGTTAATATTAGATTAATTTTTTACCCTCTTTTTACACACGTTGGGGAATCCACTTTTCAATTTGATTCCAAGATACTGGCCACAAGTTGAGATGGTATATTCAAGTACAAAACTAAATAATTCAATGAAAATCTGAAACGAACATTATAAAGAATAACAATCCCCTTTTTTACTTTGTCCCTCCAATGAAATGAAATGGCCAACTATATTCTTTCTATCTCTTGCAATATTATCATTATCACAAGAAAAATAAAAGTCAAATGATCTCAAGATCAACAATAGAAGGGAACCTCAACCTCCAAAGGGTTAAACCAGAATTGCCGCACACACGTAGCGAGTGACACTTCCAAAGACCGAATATAATTGAGACCAGCGGTGAGATTGGTCGACCCTGGATCCACTATTGTGAGATCTAATCTTATCTCTTATTCTAGTACTATTCTGTTAGCTTATCTCATTATTTTCATGTCTAACGAATTGAAAGCTAAAGAAAAATAAATACTACTCAATTGGAGAAGAAAATAAGCAACTTTATTCCAATGTATTATCTACTTAACCAGTTCCAACCACATAAATAGTACTAGAACCTTAAAACTTTCGGTTATCCAATTGGTTTTTATCTCTATTCTTGGCTAATATTCTGATTCTTGTTGCTATAATGAATCAAAGTAAACACCATCTTTGCCCTTTGATTTTTTTTTTGTGGGGTGGGTGAGGGTTGGGGGGTAGGGTAGAGTAGGGGCCTATTCTTGATGTTATTTGGTATAAAATTTTCTTACATTAACAAAAGAAAAATGCATTATTGACATCTTTTGTCATAAATCATGGAGACATGCATAAAGAGTATATAACTTAAATATGAAGGAACGTTTGCATTCACACCCCTCTCTCTCTCTCTCTCGTGAGTACACTTTTTGGTGATTATAAAGATCAAAATAAGGTCATTAAATAACAAAGTTTGTCAAATTCTGGTCAGTTCCATAAAATTTGAGAACAAAAGTTTAATCGATTGAGTTTCAATTTTTCTCAATTGTCCCATTAAGTAAAAATCGAAATTAAAGCGCTCGAGCGGGCGCATCATTGCTCCCGCTCGTCGTCAAGCCATACCCGACCGGGAACAAAGGGTCGTAAGAGTTGCTCTCCGCTTGCATGGGGAGCTGCGCGACGTCCTTAAACCAGGTCATCGGGAGCCTTCCTTGGAAGCCGTGATCCCCGAAGATGACGTCCACGACTCCGGTCCCTTCGCTGCCGGGCAGCCACGCGGCCACAAGGGCGTGCGCTTTGTTCAAGAGCTGCGGGTCTATAGCGAGAGGCCTACCGGATATCAAGATCACCAACGTGGGGACTTGATCAGCGACGGAACTGGCTAGCTCGGCTCCGTTGAAGTGAATCTTGAGGTCCAAACTGTCACCACCCGATTCCACGTACGGGGCCTCGCCCACGACAACGATAGCGAAGGAATAATCTCTCCTGTTTATGGATTCAGATGGATTTTCTTCATATATGACCTCTGTTTTGGCCCCAACAACTTCTCTTATAGCTTCCAAAATTGTAGTGCCTGTTTTATTCCAATTTATTAGTAAAATTGATTGCTTACTAACTGAAAACACAAGCAAAGTGAGAAAAAACAAAAGGAAACAGATCATTAGGTAAATAATCTTGCTAGATTCTAGGATTTTGACATGATTTTTATGAGGAAATGACATGAAATTTCATAGATATGCATCAATAGACACAAACACGAACACAAACACAAACGCATGCACGTGCAGGTGCGTGGAGAGAAAGAGAGATGAATGATGGCTGGGTAGGGAAACAAGGTCCCATATTCTGAGGGAAGGAAACGGCTGTATGAAAACGAAAGGAACGGCGTCTTGCTAGAAAAGCGAGGTCCCATATTCTGCAATGATAGAAATATATGATGTGAATCAAATTGTAGTATATTTTGGACTATGCTTTATGCACTTTTTAATTATTCTATGGACTGACTTTGGTGTTGGTTTATTCCCGTAGGATGTGGCTTGAGGAAAAATGGAGAAAGGACGAACTTCAGAGCAAGATTCAAAATTGCAGTGGATGGATGCCAAACCACATGGTCCGTGCCAAGAGAAGAATCTCGGAGCAGAGAATTAGACACGGTTCGTGTGGTAGGATGCCAAACCACATGGTCCGTATGCTAATCTTGCCTTGGTCCAGAGAGTTACATACGGACCGTGTGGTTCACAAATTCTAGAAAACAATGAAAAAAATGACAGACAATCTAATAGGGCTCGAGATATTAAGAACAAGTCGAGGAATCAAATTGACCAAAATTTCATGCCATAAGCTTCGGATATCACCAGAGGTAGGTAACTACGTTTCACTGTCAGTGCCACGATGATCGGATCAACTTACCAGTGGTTATTCTGCCGCTCTTTCCCTCCCAAGTCGCTGTCCACCCGCCACATTGATATCCCAGATCGTCAGCATGCTTCCCAACAACAAGAATTCTCTTGGCGTTCCGATCCAGTGGAAGAAACGGCTTCGTTGAGTCTGGACCGTTCTTTAACAGAACTAAGGATTTGCGGACTGCTTCACGTGCTAGTTGCTTGTGTTGCTGACATAACGATAAATGAGTTAGCCTTCGTTTTCGAGAGAGACGACAACAGAATTTAAACATGACCAAAATAACAGATTTTGGAAAGCTCACCTCACATCTTACTCTACCCAAAAGCGATGAATCACTCAGGGGGTGTTCGAAGAGGCCAGCCGCAAACTTCACTCTGAGAATTCTTACGACTGCATCATCGATTCTTGTGATTGGTATTTTCCCAGACTCCACCAAATGCAGCAAATCCGCCAGAAATAATTGATACCGCAAGGGCACCATCACCTGTTGAGACAGTAAGGATCTTGTTTTCCGACACACTTGAAATTGTTCGACAAGCAGTGATTTGTTACCATATCGATTCCCGCAGTGATGGCCGAAAGAACGCTCTGCTGATAGTTGGATCCATGAGGACTGGACAGCCTGTCGAGAGCTTCGGAGTCGGAAATGATAAACCCCTACAAGAAGAAAGAGCAGACATTTGAATTGAGAGTCGAGTCGTTTATCTAGCTCCGTGTAAGCATACCTTAAATCCGAGCTTTTCTTTCAAGATTTCGGTAAGAAGGAAACGACTACTGTGTAGTTTGGTCCCGTTCCAGCTCGAGTAGGATGCCATGATAGTGCATACTCCTTGAGCAATGCAATCAAGGTAAGGAGCCATGTGAGTTCTCTCTAGCTCGTCGTATGATGATACTGTATCGCCCTCGTTAACTCCGTTCCTGGTGCCACCGTCTCCTACAAAATGCTTTGCACATGCAACAACATTTTCTCTGCAAGTTCAATGCTCTTATCAGTCAAATAATCCATATAAAGGAAATTTCGAACTACACAGATTCTGGAGAGAGCATTTTTTTGAAAAGGAGCATTTGTCTAGTTGTTTCTACCTGCCAGCAACGAAGGGATAACCGCTCAGGTGTCCTTGGGGTGGTTGTCCTTGAAAGCCCGTGACCATCGAGGTCATCATCTTAACAATCTGAGGATCTTCTCCGAAACTCTCGTAGGCTCTTCCCCATCTAGGATCTCTACAAACCTGTTTTCATAATCTTCATTTACAATGACATAGAAAGGAAATAACTTATACTAGCAACATAAAGCAGGCAAAAAGATGAGAAAAGAGGCGAGCAAAAGTTCACTAACGACACAACAAACATATTAGCGTCGTCTGACAGTTTATCAACTCTAGTTTCACCAAAACATTCATGATTCTGTTTGATTCAGAGTAAGCTAAGATGAACGAAAACAAGTTTCGGCATCTCTATACTTCACAAGATCTTCGGTTCAACTAAAATGGGTGCAAAACTTGTATGAATTGCTATATGAGAGATTTTTGTATATCTAATGATTCAAGATAAGTTTACTACTAATGATGCTCAACGGCATCGTTCTTCCTTTCTAGTCCTCTCCAGCAAGTGCTCATTTTGTCGACTAATCCCTCCATCCCACAATAGTCTACTCAATATGCCATTTTCGTCCATCCGTCAAGTATGTGACCATTTGTTTGCAGAAACTACCCGTTATATTTTCTCTTTCTTTCCAACTTATTTACAACAAAACACGGGATGGCCCACATCCTTTATCCTTTACCAACAAAAGGTGAGACCCTTTCTCCGATGAAAAACTTATGTCTCTTTGAGATATAACTGCGAATCTATCGACTATTTTTATCAGTTTAAAATCTGTAAACACAGTGATAAGAACTAACTGAATAACAATATCAAATTGCCTCCAAGGAAACAAAAGGCAAGCTCACAGCAACACACGGGGCGAAAGTGTAGTGAATTCCGGAAGCCCTAACTTCAAGAGCTGTTGCAGCACCAATCCTCCGGACCAAGTCAGCATCCCTGCAAGCAGGCATACAATGATCCACGTAAAATTCAAGAACTTGCTTGTGTATTCGAGCTAGCGCACAGACTGAACCTGGTGGCTCCAAGGCCAATGTTATGAGGGAAAATGGTGGCCCCATAGACATTGTTGTTGCCATGAACGGCGTCAATCCCATACAGCAACGGGATCCCAAGCCGCGACTGCAGCGCAGCCTTCTGAAAAGTGTCTGCCATGGCCGCCCAATCTGACGTCTTGGCATTCTCAAAAGGCCCACTCCCACCAGCACTCAGTATGCTACCTGCACAAATCCAAACACAAGCATGTTGGAGTACGAAGCCTAGGATCAAGGCTTGCTGCTTTTGCATATACATAGTGAAATCTATGAATCGACACTGCCCCCATACGTAGATACTAAGCATCAAACTGGGAAAACAATTCATGTGTTTATGTCATTTATGTTTGTGATTACTCGCGCAAATTTCCTAACAAAATATGTTATTAGTATCGTATAACTTTGCAGAAACTCTAAACTTTATATCAAGACCTTCAGCTTGGAGCTGAAAATTCAATCCAATATGACTGAAACAACAGAAATTCAACAAATAAAGCAGCATGTTGACAAGAATTAATCAATCATTGGACAAAACTAACTAAAACACCTAATTTCTACAAAGGCAAAGCATCTAGAATCCAAAGCAAAACTACACCAACACAAGCAAACAATTTCTCCATATTCAGTTAAAAAAACTAAGGAAAGACAGAAACTTTCGACCAATTCTAGAAATAAAGAGTCAATCAATGGACAACATCTACTAAAAAACCTAATTTTCACAAAGGCAGAGAATCATTCAAAGCAAAAAAAATCTCCAAATTCAGGTAAAAAAAACTAAATAAATAGAGAAACTTTCAGCTGGTGGTTGAAAGTGACCTATGGAAAGGTCTTTAATGGCGGAAGGGGTGGCGACGGAGCGCTCAATCTGAGTCATTTGGGCGATTTTCTCGGGGAGAGTCATCTGAGAAAGGAGGTCCTTGATTCTTGCCTCGATTGGGGCTAAAGGGTCTTTGTAGACGCAGTTCATTGCTTCGGACTGATTCAATTTGGGGATTCAACAAGGAAGAAGTTGAGCTAGCTGAGGTAAGTGGATAATGAAGATTTGAAAGAGATGGTTTTTTAAATGTCAACGGCAATACCGAATCGTACTATTCTGCCCTGCCTGCACCAGGGATATAAAGATACCCTTTTTTGTTTCTTGATTTACAAAACTACAAATTTGGTGGTGTGATTTTATTATCGCTAGATTGTGATCAAAGATATTATACAAAATAACAGCAAAAAAAATATCTAAGAATTTACCAAATTTCATGATTTTTTTATCATTCAATTATAAATGGATCATTGATCCTAATTTTTGTTACTCATTCTATGTCTTCCTATCCATGTTTTGTGTATTGTTTTTTATTTTTTTACATCAAATAGAGTTTATGATTATTTTTAGATCTAATTTACAATTTTAGATCTAACTTACAATTTTATTAATAATTAATTGGATTGATTATTCTGAAATCAGGGTATATGAAATGTAGTAATATGATTCATTATATAACAATGATTTCTAATTTAACGACAAATATTACTATTAAACAATCAAATTAGTAAGACATGGATATTCTCTAATTTTGAGTAGGCAAATCTATACAAAATGGTCAGAATTTGAGAGAGAAAAACTTAGCTAACAATTAATTTGTTGAGCAAATTGAAAGTAAACCCTTTCTTAATAATAATACAATTGATCTAATAAATATTTAAGTAGTGAACCTCCAATTTAAGCTGGCATATCCTACATGCTATCGAATTGTAATAAGTTTATACAACACACACTAATGATCTTCACAATGTATATATATCTATCTCTTATGCATATATTTTCTATTTCTAAGCTAAAATTTGGGTTCACCACCTTCTTTTCCTAACCTCTTCAATTATAAACAACCATCTTCATCTTCGACACTCGAAATATTCTATCCTGCAAAATATTGCAACACAAAATGTGAATGTTTAAGCTAATTAAGGAAACATTTCATAGCCAACACAAGTAATTAACTAGCTAGTTCATACATTTCTAACTTGGAGATTGAAGCAGGGAATGATATTTTTGCTACTTGAATCCACCTCGTTCGGGCAAATACATGCGTTCGTCGAGCTCTGAATCATAGTCCCCGCTGCTTATAGAGGTGTCGTCGCGCTCATGTGATGAATCTTCCATAACCATCTTCCCCTAATTATGAATGTGTGTGAATTAATGATCAAGCTTTTTTTTTGTATATATGACTAGGTTAACGTAAAAATTAATTTATAGCATTTTCTCTTTTCTTATCTAAAACTCATTTTTGCCGCAAATTTCTTTATCACGTGTGCCTAGTATATATTATATAGGAGGTTAAGACTTGAAATCAAAGTAATTGTTGAGAAATATATAGTAAAACATAAAATTTACATACCTTGTTTGCCCTTGAATTTGCAGCCTCAAACGCAAGGATTTCTTGAATCTTGGATTCCACGTTCACGCAATCCATGTCGCTGGATTCTACTTCGGATGATAGCGATGTCGATGAGTCGCTTTCGAGCCACGCGTGTTCACTGTCTGAGGCGCCACTGTCAATCACTTGCTTTAATTTATGGTCGTTTTGCTGCACATGGAGAATTTTTGGTCGAAAAAAGTGTATATACAAATGAATGTTTTTGTGTTAGTTATGTAGCTTTTCTTGTTTGATTCGTTAGCTAACCTGCGGTGATTCAGCGCCTCTACTCGAGCTTGTGCCAACGGTAAACTGCACCCACGAGTCCGAGGGTGCGTTTGGGCTCGAATGGTCAGCCGGGCGAGACCCAGATGGCTGGACCTCATCACGATCCTCGTGTTCGAAACTCACTGCGGATGGTACTGGCTGCAGCACGGATTTCGGTGATATGGTCGGATGATCGTTGGAGCCCATGGCGGCCAGGGTCTCAGAGCCCGCCTCGGCGGGTTCATTGCTCGCAGCCATTTCGGTTGCTGCTGCATCGGAAGCATCTTCTGCTGCAGCAGCAGGCGACTGCTCCTCGCTAGGATCTTCTTCGTCAGAACTGGATTCTAGCGAGGAAGTCTGCACAGTGGTGTTACTGTGCAGACTTGTCGCCTGCAACCTAGATGCAGAAGCAGATGATGGGATGCCAGGTGGTTTCTCATCATCTGCTCTCCTGCTTCTGGGTGGAGCCGCCTCATTTGCTCGGGGCGGCCTCGTTTCACTGTCCTCGGCCTCGGACAGACGGGACGAGTCCGCCCACGAGTCATTGCCGTCCCAGGAGGAATTGTCCTCTTGGTAGGACATGTTCTCGCCTATTGTGAGCGGAGGGGAGCTGAGCTCGGAGACCTCAACCTGCATGTCGGAGGCAATCGAGAAGGTCATGCCGTGGCGCCTTTGCAGCTTATCGGCGAAATATTGCTGCTTCAATCTGCTTGCATTCTCAAGGGCAGAGTTGGCGTAGCTCAGATTGTTTTCTTGTAGATGCTCGTTTTCCATATTTGGGACCGAGACAGAGTTTCTTCGTATCGAGAGTGATTTCAGTATTGCTTCTCGGTTTATTCTGCAGACAGGCGTCACATCTTCGTTGGACGACCCAGTCGAGGCCTCGCTCAAGCTTAGCTCGTCTAGCGCATTAGACCTGGTGTTTGGCTCGTCGTCACAATCTTCTAGGCTAGGATCCTCGTGCACTTGGATGACTTCCTTGATCTGATCATCGTAGGGCTGATCATTCTCAAGGATGTCCAGATTCGGCTTAGAATCCGGAACCGAGTCAGACTCGGGTCCGGATTCTGCCTCAGTTGTATTACCCAAATCCGCGTCTGCATGGAAAGTACAAGCACAAAATGTTACAACATAGAAGCTAAAAAAGAATTCACTAAATTGAATTCTAGATATGTTTACCTGAGTCTTCAGTTTCTGGCCTGGGGCATTGATATCCGACATACGATTGTCGTCGTTTGAACCCGAATTCATCAATCAACGACGCGTCACCGCGTTCCTCAAAGAAATCCATGGGCAGAGAAGTGCCTAAACTGAAGCTCTCATGCCTACGAAACATAAAATCTCTGTTGTGTCCTAATGCAAACTCTTGTTGGAAACCGTCCTCTGTTAGGTTAGGTTTCTCCTCGAGTGGATCATACGGGAGGTCGAACGGATTCCTCGTCGGTTGCAGCATTGACGGGGCGGAGCCGGGGCCGGGCGAGAACGGGTGGATGGATCGGGTAGGGCTACTCCATGAGCTAATTTTTGGTATAGCAATGGGAGGCATCTGAGCCCCCATTGTTGCAACATTGTTCATCAAGGACCTCTTGACACGCTGGCTTACCACCCTCTTCGACCGCCGTCTCGCGATCAAGCTCTCGAGCCGCTCGGCCTCGGCTATGTTCATGTCCATGGCCTTACCCGCCTCTTCTCGCGCATCCTCCTCGTCTTTGAGGAGCCTCAGGCTCCTCAAGACCTCGGGGTCGTGGTAGATTGTATTGCTTATCAAAATGTCAGTGCCAGTGGCATTGGCACTGGCAGGTGTGAAGTCCGCTTGGACTTCGTGGATCTCTTTGGGGCTCTCTTCTACGAGAGCCGTTTTATCCACCAAATCCTTGTTGGGATCCGTTAGATTATATTCCTCATCGTCCCCGTACTCCTCGTATGCATCCACATCACCAACATTCCTCTTGACCGGAACGTAAGGGTCCACTCCTTGCTCGATCTCCTTGGCCTTTCTCCGTCTCACAGAGTGCACGCGCGAGAAGGCCTTCTTGAGCCTCTCCTTCCCTTTTCCCTCTCCCTTTCTCTCCTCTACAAATTGGACCATTTTCACGCCGCTCTCTCTCTCCTTTTGCTCGATCTCTTTCTCTCTATCCTCCTTGCATCTCCGCCCGTCCCGAATGTGGAGAACCACCCACGTGGAGACGGCGGGCGGGAGCGAGTAGATCATGATCCAGAAGAAGAGAGGGCAACACAAGTACACGAGGAACAAGAAAAACACACATGATGTGACATATGGATGTCCTTTGACGACTTTAAAGCATGTGTTTGTTGATGTTTTCATCATTTTCCACATGCAAAGTTTAACATCGGATGCATTAGGATCCATGTTTTTGGTCTCTCAATCAAGAATTTATGTCGTGAATTTGGATGAGATAAGGAGAGAGATTTTTTTTGTTCTTTCTCCAAAATAATAAGGAAGAAAGAACCGAAGTGTTGTTTTTGGATAGTGGAAAAGCATAATGAGAAAAGATGAGAAATTGGAAGAGAGAGAAGCTAGAAATGTGGCTGAAATATAGTTATCTACTTTTGGTTGGTAGCATTACTTGATCCTTTTTTTGAGGGCTTCTTCAATTATTCACTAAGCTTTCTCATGTTTTCCCCCTATTTCTAAGCATGCAATCACAACCAAAAGATGTGGAATGCTACAGTTGTGTGACATTATGTCAATATAATGAATTAAATCATTAAAAAAATATATAGAGAGATTTGCAAGAGGTTTGATGTAAGTATGGAAGAACTCTCATTTTCTTGAACTTGCAGTTTGACAAGTTGAATTTGAAGAGGATTTGAAAAGTTAATACTAGTAAAACATGAGTGAGATACTTAGGATCCCAAGATGCAATTCAATTTCACAACCGACTGAGAATTGAAATCTATTAAAATCTTGAATTTTCTTCATGAGTGAGATACTTAGGATCCCAAGATGCAATTCAATTTCACAACCGACTGAGAATTGAAATCTATTAAAATCTTGAATTTTCTTCATCTCTCGCTCTGATGTTATTGAATGTCTTACCAATTGAGTTGCACTTAACCGTCTCATTTTGAAAAGCTCTTCGTGGTGTTTTTGAAAATCCGTTGCGCCAAAATGCTCGGATGGAGGAGACAAAAGACGGGTAACATAGGTGGTCGGCGTTCTACTTTCACGGCTCTGTATGTTCACAAGCTCGTGTTCAAGGAAAATTGCCTCTAACTTTGGTGCAGAAAGTGGCAGTTTGTTCTTTAATTGACTAAGTAGACACAAACAATGTAGATAGAGAAACATGAATTTACCAGAAAACAATGGCTAGATACATTAGGTATCCTAGCAACATTTTCATCAAATGGTCAAAATCTGAAGCAATTGAACAACAAAGCTAGAATGGCTATAAAATTTGAGATTGCAGCAGTGGTATTGCTATCAAAAAATACAGGCTGAATCATGAGTTGGAACCTGAACCATTTAACATACACTAGCTGGTGGTTCTGCCAGTCGAGTCGAGAGCGTTTGCACCGGTCAACAGAGAGAGGGAGGGAGAGATTCACTCCGATGAATCGGTGTCTCCTTCTACCTCAGCCTCAGCTCCTGATCACAAAAAGGCAGAGACGAGTTTGAAGCAATTTATGGATGTTTGTGACTGAAGAGAAAGCAAATAATCTCAACTGCTCGAGATGAACTTGTCTCGAGATTATCCAAAACTGAACTGGCCCGAGATTAATTTTGTGAGAGCATGAGTCATAAGCCAAGACTAATCCTACGTGGCATAGTCCTTTGAGTATCGGATCATCTACCCAACCGAAGAACATTCATAAGACTCAATCTTATCAAATCAAACGTCGCCTATGGAGTTTTATCTCTAGGGTGAAGAAAACATGGCAGTGAACAAAATCAAATGATGTGGTCACAAAATAATGACATTGTTTAATCATCATCCAAACCAACAAAATTTCCAAAATACCTTCCTCAATTTTAGCATTTTTGCATAATTATAGAAAAAGAACCCTATTTTTTTGCATTTCACTAGTACTCACACTTAATCAATTCAAACACAATCAAATAATCTAAATAATCCAATCCTCCTATACTCTTATCAATCTCAATTATTCCAAAGGCTAGATTTTCCTACATAATCAAATTTCCCCACAAAAATCAAGCTCAACAAAAGCAACAAGCAAAAGAAAAAGGCAGGAAATCAACAAGCAAAAAACTGATCACACATTTACTCAAAATTCCAAAAATTAAAGGAAAGAGAATGAGAAAGAGCTAACCTTCATCTTCCTCTTCAAACTCATCTTCATCTTCATCATCACCATCTCCATCCAATCCATACCTCTCATTCAAAAAATCCACAGCTCCTTTGCTCAGAACCAAGCTCTCCGCATCCAAAACATCGAACAGATTCAGCGTTCTCGGCGTCAGCATCTTCAGCGTCCCCAAATTCCTACTCGAAAGCCTCACATTATCCGAAACCTCCGTCATCAGAAACATCGATTTCCTCTTCGGATCGAGCCCTAGCCTCTTCATCAGCGCGATGAACTCCTTCGTCTTCGGCTTCTCGAACTTCTCCTCGAAATCCTCCACCACGATCGCGTTCCCGAGCGCGCTCGCGATCGCGGTCGAGATCGCCAGCCTCTTCTCCTTCCGGTTGATCTTAATCGACCAGTCCTTGGGCTTCGGGCCGAAAATCACGCCTCCGCCGGGCCGGAGCGGCGTCCGCTGGGAGCCGCGCCTGGCGCGGCCGGTCTTCTTCTGCGGGTAGGGCTTGGCGCCGCCGCCGCGGACCTCGGCGCGGGTTAGGGTTGAGGCCGTGCCGCGGCGGCGATTGGTGAGGTCGGTGGTGATTCCGCGGTGGACGACGGCGCGGGCGGTCTCCGGAGGGGCGGATTTGAGGTTGAGCGTGGCGGAGCCGACCTGGTCGCCGTCGAAGGAGAGGATGGGGACGGTGGCGAGCTCGGCGTGGATTTTGGCGAGGGGAGGGCGGCGGCGGGGGAATTGGAGGGTTTTGGGGGAGGGGGAGGGCGTGGAGAGGAAAATGGAGGAGGAGAAGAAGGAGACTGAAGAAGGAGATGCGGTCGCCATTGTTGTTGAACAAGCGAAGAAGAAGAGAGATGTTATCTTGTTATCCTTTCCTGCAACTTCAGTGAAGAGTAGCGAAGGTTTTGCAATTTCATTTTGAAGAAAACAGCGATTTCAGTCCATTTTTAAGTAAAGTCGTGTTTAAAGACAGGTATTTCAATAGTGTCTTTTAGTATGTTATTTAATCCAATATATTAAACGAGAAATGATTTATTCAATGTGAAAATGGGCTGAATCTACATTTTTGTTTTATTAACACGAAAAAATGGGCATATGAAAATGTGAAATTTCATAATATGTGAATCGCTAATCATTCGAGATTTGGGATTAAATTTACTGATCTTTCATAATATAGGATCAAGATACGCATTAAAACTTGTGTTAATACCAAATGGTCTATTTATGTGTCCCGCTATACATTACACAATTTCAACTATAATCTTTTGTATTCTCTCTTACTTTATCAATTATGCATTAAAATTCGTGTTAATACCAAATAGCCTATTTCTACAGGACAAAGGGAAAGGAGTATACGAAAAAGGAAATGACTTATTAAATGTAAAAAATGGACTGATACATAAACTTTTATTAACACGAAAAAATGAACAATTGGAGCATATGAAAATGGGCTGAATCTACATTAAAAGTTATCCTAGTATAGTAAAGGCTCCTAATAAATTGGATGTTTAGAGTAATAAAAGCTAGCTAGCCCAACTAAGTAAATCCTACACAGGTGAGAATAATGTGTAAAAGTTAGCCCAACTAAGAGCCTCCACTGTAGGAGGACACTTTTTTTTTGTCATAGCCACTTTTTATTTGTCCACGGTAAAAAAAAAAATTTCCACAGCAATAGTGGACACTTTTGTTAGCCACATTTCACTTTATTTTTATTCTTTGTATATTCGCACTCGGAGCGAATGCCCTTCCGCCCCAACAAATTCGTCCGCCTCCGGGGCGGACGCGTCCTCCGCAGTAGCCCGCCGCGGCTAAGCCGCGATCGGGGCCGCCCCTATAGTGGATGCTCTAGGTACATGGATTGTGCGTATCAACGATGCTCCTAAATTTTATATTGAATCAACTCATTTCTATTTTAATTAATTTTATTAGAACTTTCTTACTTAATTGTCTTTATAATAGTATTTGAAAAGCTAGGACCGGGCCGGGTGTGATTGTGACACCTCGTCTTGAATCAAACTCGAGGCCCTTCATGTAGGAGGTTATTCTTTCCAAAAGCCAAAGCCAAGGAAAACGAGCGGACTAGATAGATGGTGAGTTGTGTTTGAGTGCATGAATTGTAACATTAGGCTAATCAAACACACGCTTTTGACAAAAAAGTCTTCATCATTTTTTCACTCAATTGGCGTTTTCTATTAAACGATTTATGCAATTATGCGTATTTGAATCGTCTTATGTATTTGGGGATGTCGGCCCTTTGTAGGGACTATTCCTAGTCCTTTTTCTGTTAGGAGTATTATTTATTTAGAGAGTTCCATAGTTGTTAAGAAACTTAGACGTGTAACGATCTGACTCTCAAATTGACGATTATCCTTACATACTAATATAAGTATTTCTAACGTGCTTTGTCTTTGCTTACACATTACCTCAAAAACTTCCCACATATTTAACCTTGTAATGAGATGCATGTCATAAAATAAGATTCACCTTGTTAGTATGAGTATCACCTATCAAACTTGTTAAGCTCACCCTGCTACATATTCTCAGAATCCATCTCTTTATGGTGTATTTGGGTTAATTCATATCATCCTCAGGCTTAGAAGTAGAAGTCACTCATTCTCTATGCCCTATGACCAACGTTCACTCCCTACCTTTTCCCTGAGCGTTATGTCTGATGTGTATCAAATACATGTCATATGTCGCATTATTCATAATACGTAGCATTCTTTTTAGTTTGTTCCATATAAAATGATGGATTTGAAGACATCTTTCTTATTCAGTCAAATGTAAATAATGGAGCATATATTAATCACGTCTCCTTATACTACTATTTTTCATCTCACGAATTTTAAGAAATCTGAGTTGTAAAAGCTAGCCGCAACGTGAGTCACACTTTTATATATGTTTATAATGAAATGTGAGTGAACGAGTTAATAGAATGTGAGATCTAGCTATTTATCATTAATGTAAAAGTGAAATGACTTCTATTTGCAAACAGATTCGAAATGAAAAAAAATGGACTCCTATTATCGGAAGTAGTATAATAAAAGCATATATATACAGGGGGAGAGAGGGAGATCCAAAATATAAGAAAACAAAAAAAAAGGGGGCCTAACCTAACTATCTCTTCCATCATCTGTTGAATGCACACACCATGTTTCTTGATTGCCCAAATTATAGCATCAATAATGGTTGATGTCTAGCCAAAATATCTTTTCACTTGCCATATTTTTCATGCCTCAAATTTCCACCTTATTTAACTTCAATCACTGCAATTTCTTCGGCTAAGTCACCACAATTTAATTTAGCTTCCAACATTATCTGTCCGTACGCATGTAAATGCTAATGAAATTATGTGTGATCAATTTTTAGAGAAGACTCCTTTCAAATCAAAACTGTTTCCTATAACAAAAGCTGTTGTATTTATTAAGTGTGTTTTTTTTTTATATCTATATATGATGCACACATACTTAATTAATTGATTTTCTTGAACGATCCTAGCAATTTTGTTTAATTATTACATTAACGTAACAATTATAGGTTCATATGCTTCCTGACACTAATAAAACTAGTAACACATGCAATGTGAAAGAACTGAGCGAGACAAACTAAACGTTAATATGCGAAAGATAGATTAAATGGCTTCTTTTAAGTATACACAAAATGAAAAAAGATAGAGAAAAAAATAAGAAGAAGAAATGAAACATGCAATATCAGAAAAGAAGCTTTATAAAATGTCCATTAAAAAGTTGATAACATTACACATGTAATAAATTCCAATTCTATTTATTGTAATTATTTCTTTAAAATATAGTACTCCTTGTTTTGATAGAAATATCAATTATTTGCAGCTCATAGCACTTGCTGGCTCTATAAATACTAGGGTTTCTAAAGCATATTTCATCCCTCTCTCTCTCTCCCCATTCTCTCTCTGCGTGTGAGTGTGTGTGTAAGCAATGCTCCCTGATATACTTCGACCATTTCGAAATGAAAAATCAAGGTTATATGTCTTAGACGAATTCGTCGTATATATCAATATTGACACAAATAACACTAAGCAAATTGTGTATATTATGCAGTTTTTTTCAAATAGATTTATGTGTGTCTAAGGATGCATGCATGATATATTTGCAGATATTATATGGGAAATGTTGTGGTCTTGTTTTGTTTTATAGTAATTATAAAGTGTTGTTTGGGTGGAATTTGATCAGGACCAAGAAAACAAGGTGCAGAAGGAATGAAGAAGAAAGAGAAGAGGAAGAAGAAGGGCAGGTTTATTATGTGCCATTCCACAGAGATCGACCCCCCAAACACACCTCTTTAAGATCCCACAATTATGACAGGTTATATTAATTTGTTACTTTCCATTTTCACTTTTTTTATAGGTTACTCGTAAAGTTTTTGCTTTTTTTATTATTTTTTTTAAAGATGAGAACTTATTTGCCTGTTGAAAGAAAATTATCATATCAACATGAATATCTGTTTTTGTAGTTTGGGTTGACACGAAATTAGATTAAATTTAAAACCGTGATTAGATTAATTAGTAGCAGTATTTTCTTTTTTAGAAAAAATACCACTACTCAATAATAACTCTCGTTAATTAAACCATGCACTATAATTCATAATTACAACAGATTGATGATGAGTTAATAATGATTTATTTAAAAAAAAAAATCAGAAATCACTCAAGAAACGATCAAAACCTCAAGAGAACGAGCAGCAAGGTCTCCCATTTCTCCGATCTGATCCAGCGCGTCACCGCCTCCTGCCTCCTCCACCCCCTCGCCGGCGTCTCCCGCGCCGCCGACCTCTCCGCCGCCGGCAGCGACGACGACCGCTACCGAAACGCGGCCACGGCGGAGGAGAATTATTTCAAGGAGGAGGACGACGGCGACGACCTAAAACTGCACTCCGAATGGGGCGGGGAGAAGCCGCCGCCGGCTAGGATAACGGAGGTGGAGATGCTGATGCGGCAGGTGTTCGACGCGGTGTCGGTGATGAAGCGGGCGTACGTTAGCCTGCAGGAGGCGCACTGCCCCTGGGATCCGGATAAGATGCGCATCGCCGACGTGGCGGTGGTGGCGGAGCTGCGGAGGGTGGGTCTGCTGAGGGAGAGGTTCAGGAGGAGCGTGGGAGGCGGCGGAGGGAGGTGGGGAGTGGGGGCGGCGGCGCTGCGGGAGGCGGTGGCGCCGTACGAGGCGGCGGTGGAGGAGCTGAAGAAGGAGGTGAAGGTGAGGCAGGCGGAGATTGAGAATCTGAGGGAGAATCTCAAAATGGCGACGTCGGTCGACCGTGGCAAGTGGAAGGGCAAGTCTAAGAGGAGAGTCAGCTGCACCACTCAAGGTGAAAAATAATTCTATTTTAACATATGTACACTAATATTTTTTTTTTAAAATTCATAATATACATTACAGAGATCATGAAAAAATAAAAATGTGCAGACTATTAAAATGTGATTAAATATTTCTACTTTGTAATAGCTAGAATTGCTATTAGCCACATTTTTAAACCTATAAGAATTATTCAAAGATTTGAAGAGGGAAATGAATGTAATGTATTATCTGCTGAATATATATCATCTCAACAGTGGGAGCTGCTCCAGCAGTGGAGCTATTTGAATCAACAATGGGTTTAGTAAAAGAAGCCTCCAAAGCCTTCACATCACTCCTCCTCTCCCTCATGCGCTCGGCACACTGGGACATCGCGGCGGCAGTCCGTTCCATCGAGGCGGCGTCTTCCACCAACGCCACCATGAACAACCCGACCATCACCACCACCTTCACCGACTCCATAGCTGGTGCCAGCCACGCCAAGTACGCCCTGGAGTCGTACGTGAACCGCAAGATCTTCCAAGGGTTCGACCACGAGACGTTCTACATGGACGGCAGCCTCTCCTCATTGCTCCACCCGGACCAGCACCGCAGGGACTGCTTCACCCAGTACAGAGACATGAAGGCGATGGACCCGGTCGAGCTCCTCAGCATTTTGCCTGCGTGCAGCTTCGGCAACTTCTGCTTCAAGAAGTACCTATCTATAGTGCACCCGAAGATGGAGGAGTCGTTGTTCGGGGATCTGGAGCAGCGGCAACAGGTGCTGGATGGACACCACCCGAGGAGCCAGTTTTACGGGGAGTTTCTCGGGCTGGCTAAGGGGGTCTGGTTGTTGCATCTGCTGGCATTCTCCCTCGACCCCCCTCCGAGCCATTTTGAGGCGAGCAGGGGAGCCGAGTTCCACTCGCAGTATATGGAGAGCGTGGTGAGGGTCTCCGGTAGCAACGGAGGATCCAAGGTGGGGATGGCCATGGCCGTGGGGTTCCCTGTGAGCCCCGGTTTCAAGGTCGGGAACGGCTCAATTATCAAGGCTAGGGTGTATCTGGTGCCTAAGATCTGATATCTGGTGCCTATAATTCTGCTATGTATTGTGCTTCGGATTGTGCCTAATATTTTGTGTTGCTATTTGCTATATATATCAAGATTATGATCAAGACTTAAGTACCATGTAATTCATGAATCTTGGGATATATTTAATATGAATATAATGAGTAACATATCTTAATAATACAAATATTCTATTGTTACAATCTTAAATAGGAGAATATATTAACACAAACAATTCTAACCTCTGGAGATGTGCTCTCTCTGGCTTCATAAGTCCAGCAAAGTTCTCCATCGATGAAAATGCCGATTCCACATGATAAAAGCATCATTTTATTGGCATGTATATTTGCTGTGATACTGAAAAAAGGAACCTTCTAGAAGTGCTTTTGGTACCAGCTGGGAGAATCTCACTGTCCCGTTGCCGAACAAACGAAAGAATAGGTGGTAATAATATGTAGTCTAACTTATCAATAGAAGAATAATCTTTTCACCTGCAAAAGAGATGAAAGATGGCATTTATATTTGGAAACAGATTCTGAATCTGCTCTCATTCTAAACTCATTGTGAGATCATGATGACACTGCAGGAGGTGTATCGTCTTACTTGTTCGAGAGTCAGAAACATGATCACATTCCACAACCCAAGCCGGCTGAAATTTGGTAGGAACCCCTTGTAGAAGGCAAATAATCCCTGCTAAGGAGAGTGCATTGCCATCGTTATAAAATGCAGTATAAAAGTTAAGTCACCCAAGTTTTTAATGTCTCTGGAGAAAATCAAAGATAACCAACCCTACCTCCGTTTTTAATGTTTTGAAGAAGCAATCGATAGTGCCTTTATAGACTGAATCTCCCATCATTCTAGATTTAACCTGAAATAGAAAAAACATAAAATTCTTATGGGAATTTATGCAATCCCTCTACTCATAGATAGTACTATTTGGATAAGAAATGTACAGCCGCAGTTTACCAAATGAAAACATAGCAAAAAATTGTTAATTTTTTATTACTTGAGCGAAATCTAACGTAGAACCTATAGGACCATCGACGGGCAGGTATGAGGTCATCTTGTTGTTATCATCCAATACCTAAAGCTGACTTCAGCAACAAAGAATCAAGAGAATTAAGACAGTGAACTTCTATGAACAGAAACCAACTTATGATTGGAAATGAAGGTGCTTATTGTGAATGCCACAATTAGGAAGATTTCAAGAAATAGATTCTTAATGCATTCGGAGAATCTTGACAACTAGTAGATCATAGCTGAATAGCAGTTTGAAGGAAAATTAAAAAAAATTTAAAAAAAAATTGAAACTAATAAAGTTGTTTTTTCCTTACAGTGGATTTAATTACAAGTTAGATCTGCATTGTACTTTAGTCAGTAACTCGCCAAGAAACATTTAATAATCTGAAGTGAAAAAAGTTACCACATCAATTGGGGAGCCAATACAGACAGCAAAGAATCCTGCACCTAAACCAGCTAAGATATGCGTTAGAACATTGTCTGTGAATCCTGGAATTTTCAAAATTGTCTGCATATGGGATAGAAAAAATTAGAGAAGTAGAACACGACATGTCTAGCATAGGATTCAAGAAAGCCATGGAAAACAAAAAGGGGGGAATCTCACCTCTTTGACTTGATCATAACTAGCCAATTCAGCAGCATTTACAACAGCATTTCTTGCAATGTTTGGCCCAAGCCCTGTCCACAAAGCTCCCACTCCTTCCTGTTAAACATCTGGCACTCAATGAGTGGGTAAGCATATTGAACTCACTAATTACTATAACAAAAATAACCTGCTTGACTATGGAATAATATGCCTGCAAAGCACCACTATAACGCCTCGCCACTCCAACCGGCAATTTACCCTCAGCTTGAAGCCGAACTTTGACGAGGTCAGTAGGATTTGCCACGATTATTGCTATGGCACCTTTTGTTTTGGACAGAATAGTTGTTATTACTGGTTCAGATTATTTACGCAGAATTAATGACATCAAAAGAATGATCGTTTATTCACCAGTAAGAAGAGCAGCTAATACTTTATAGAACAAGGGAATATCTGCTGAATTAGTTCCAGAAATGAATGCTTTCACCTGTGAGAAGGATCCCTTTATTAGATCCTAAAATTACACCCATAACTAGAGCATTAAGAATGACAAAAAGGCAGCATTAATTATTCATACAGGCTGATACAGTCCGACTCTTAAGCCTCCATAAAGGAATTGCCGGTGCAAACCAGGTACCACCCCATTCCAAAGTGCAAAGAACCCTTCTTCTTTTGCAATGGTAGTAAGTGTACCCAACAAGCCCTTGTATTTTGGTGCGGCTGTTGAGTCCCCTATAGGAACTCTCTTTTGGAGCTGAAGCCTTACTTTAGCAGTATCTAAAGGAATAGTACAAATCTGCACATGAACACAAGGTGAAGAGTCAATCCTAGCCCTTCAAAATTAAAGTTTAGACATCAGAGCTGAGAGTAAATGGGTAAAAACTTGTGAGAAAAGGAGCAGAAGGTAGAAGAGAACTTTTGTAGAATAACTTATTCTGTGCAAGATATATTGTTCAATTAATATCAATTATCGTCAACTAACCTAACACATTATCCTCACAATTATTAACCAGCCACTTGGCACCTCAGACACAGCTCAATATATAGCCAGTTAGTTTTAGATATTCAAACTACTAAATTAATCCCTTTCTGATTATAGGACACAAAATTCACAACTGTACGGATTAGCATTACCCTGTGGATTAAAGGTAGCTTATTTGAAAACTACAATGTATTTAGAATATCCTCTGGGAAGCAGCAAGTCACAAGAAGTCAGATTTTGATTTTTCAAAGAAAGTAGTTTTTGAAAAAAAAAATGTATTTTATCAAATACTATATGGTGCATGTTAAATTGAAGTAATACGAATCTGATCCACAAATTTTGTTTCTGACTCTTCCGTAACTAAACTACTCTTTACATTACATTACAATGTAAATTGCACAACTCCATCTTATCACTGATTACAGTTCATTGAATCGTATAGGAACCAGGCATACTATTACTGAGCATAATCACAAATTTGATCTCGGCATAAACTGAATTCAGAACTAAATTACAACTGCATCTCAACTTAAATGCCCTATTATCCTTACCTAGTTCAAAAACAGAAAAGTATCCAAACACTATGCACAGCATCAAACATCAATACAACTTCAGAAACCTAAAATCCAAATTATTTGTAATTCTCCAAGTGCACTAACTGAACTGCGATCAAATTAAAGAAAAAAATGCTCAGAAAACAGCATCAGCTGAAAACATGTATCGAGCTACAGACTGAGAAAATTAAATCTAGAAAAATTACAGCATCACACACTGTGATAAGAGGCTGCTAAACAACCAATGCAATCGCAAATGAGCAATACTGGAAGTGATAATAATTCTTCACCTAATTAACATTTGCAGTAAACACGGTAAAATTCAAATGAACGGAGAAAGACGATACCTCGGCGAAACAGGCGGCGAAAGCGCTGCAGGCGAATATTCCGGCGAAAGAGATCTGCAACGGATCCGCCATTTGAGATCAAAATAGTTCAGTAGCTGTTTGCCGTCTCAAAGATAAATACTGTTGAGTGTTGAGTGAGATACGAGAAATTATATTTTTGTCAATATAAAATATCGAGAAAATGATTAGCTCTTTTTCATTTATTTTGGATTTATTACAGTTAGGTCCTTTTACTTTCACTAATATAATTTCTGCCCTTTACGTTCAAAGACGATACTATGATTTATGAAAAATTCAATTTTAAAATAGTTTGTTAATATTATAAGGATCGTAACTGATAATTTGGACTGTAATTTTTAAATTCTTGTCTATTAATCTACCAAACCAAACCCCTCTAAAAGTATTTATAGGTTTATATATTATTCACATGAGTAAATAATGCAATATACTCATTAAAATAGTTTTCTTTTACTATTATTAATTTATATTTATGAGCTAACTTCTCACCTACTTTTCCACGTGTTACATTTTCTGAAATATACTCCCCACTAAAGGTCAACTATCACAACTAACAATTTTACTTTAAAACTGTATGACGAATATTATATCCTTTTTAAATGAACTTTCTAACTTACCAACAAAATAAATTGTATGCTTCACCTTTTTCTTTTACTTTAGCATAAAAGTGTTCGTGATTGGTAGTGGAGAGAGTAATCTAAAATTTATTCTTGTAATTTAACAAAATTGATCTAAGTTCGATGTAACGTGAAAATTAAATTGACATAACTAGAAGACAGATAACACCAAATTTTGGAACTGTGTGCGTGTCATGTCCCAATCAATTCGGAAATACTTATGATAATTACTTATTTATATATATATATATATATATATATATATATATATGGGTGCGTTAAAATGACAACACTCTTAAAATGACACTGTGACACCACGCTAGACTGCAATAATATAAACGCTAGACTGCAATATCCAATACACTAGACTGCAATCTATAGAAAAATTGCAGTCTAATGTATTGAATATTGCAGTCCGCGAAAATTTACCCTTGAGCAATTTTTATGATTGCCACATGGCAGCTTATTATTCGTCCACGTGTACAAATAATGACTAGGAATGGTGGTATGGTGTTACTTTAAGAGATGTTGTAATTTTAACACAATCCATAATATATATATATATATATATATTTCACAGTATGATGTTACGACGTACATTTACTGCACAGCATGAGTTTTATTTTATTATAGTCACTAAATTTTAAAAATAGTATAGTAAATAACGACTTAGCATTTGAAATAATGATATTAAAAAGTTGTTCGTTACAAAAACAAAAATTAAAAATTAAAAAATATCCAAAAGATATAAGTAATTCCAATTATAATTAAATAATGCTCATGGGTGTTAATCAGTTTCAAATGTTAATTTCGCATCATTATTATTTCCCTGAATTTTTATTTCTTATTTTTCCATTTTAATTTAACATTATTATGCAAATAAAAAACATAAGAGTTCTTTACTTAGCATAAAATAGTTGATACAAAATGGCAAACGAAAGAAGCATCATCAATGGACAGAACCAATGCGGTCGGATTCAGTAAGAAGGTGATTGCGAGAGTCGGAAGGCATAGGAGGTGAAGTAGCCGTCGCTGACAATTAATGGCGGACGAAAAAACGAAAGTAAACCCCAACCCCGAAAGATTTGGGTGCGGGTCAGTGGGCGGAGCTCTTAAAGCCGAATTTAATGGAGCTTTCGTCTGTGAGGTCAGCGATCCTCAACCCCACTTGGATCCGACATTGGTCATCAAGCCACCACAAAGGCACTAGAAGTACCCGTGAAATGCTTGATCGTTCCCAGCAGATTCTTCGAAGCACCAAAATGCCTAATTCTGTAGACACCTGCAGCAGCTGTTTGCGGCACAATCCACTGTATGGTTGCGTGGCTTTGAGCGCTGAGCTTCGAAGGCCTCGACCATATGAACCGGAGGCAGAGGTCGTCATCATCGTAGGCAGGCTCCCACGTATCCTTCCCCCTGAGGATCTCTACTAGCGCGAACGTCCCTTCGGTCAGGAGATCGTTCCTGGGGCACGCGGACCAGAAAGTGACCGTCACATTGTCGCCTCTCTTGAAGGCTGCGTTTTTGGGTACGTCCGCGCTCACGTCCCCGAACTGTTTGCCGATTGGAGTTGCATCCACCACAACTGGTGGGAGCAGGCTTATCTGCTTGTCGAGCAGATCCGGGGGCTGTGGGCCCGGCTCAACTGGCTTTCCAGTGACGAGGGACGTGGCGAGCTTCTGGAATACTTGGATGTAGGCGCTGAGGGTGTGAGGGCCGTACAACGTCGACGCACCCTGAATACCGGGAGGAGAGCCATATGTTAGAACATTGAGATATGCCTATGTTTTCAAATTCAGCATATACAAGATAGAGAAAGCATAGTAGTATTAAGTATTTCATGTGAATTTGCAATTCAAGTTATTACATATTAGTACTATATATCAATATCAGTGCAGAAATGTCTCTCTATATGAAGTATTTTTCAGAACCAGTTTCTCACCATTGCATTTAAGTTTACTAGCAGACTCAAGTCTAGATACAAAGTCTTGCTAATAAAATATTTTTGTGAAAAATGTGAAAAACATAACTTTTCAAAATTCATTAAAAATAAAAGCAATTCACCTCATATCTTTGCATCTGGTACTCCTCATATGTGGTGACGTATTGAGAATATGTATTTGTCAAGCCAGCTATAACTACGTGCACATTGCTGCCGAACTCTTTGCTACTTCCGCTCATGAGAACTTTTTTCACAGCATCTCGAAGGCGTCTTCCGGCCATTGTAGTGAACTCTGGTACACGAAAGCAAAAAAATCAACAATTTAAAACTATAGAGCAAGCAGACATTTTCTTTTCCTTCAGCATAGCAATAAAATTTAACTTCCATATAAAGGCAACGGTTCGCATCTCTCTTATCTTCCTAGTAGATATATTTCGAGCATTATAGCAATACACGAAACTTTTATAAATTCCAGAAGAATAAAGAACTAGAAATGTGAGACCCAATCATATTTACTAACAGTGTACGGAAAAGGTTAAGTCGAGCTCTTACCCCCGGGCACACTAAGAATGACCATCTGTCCGATCCTCAGAATCTGAACCGGAAGTATTGAAGGCTGCAGTCAAGATAAACTTATGGTCAATATGAGGCCACGAGTGAAAAGCAAGCGCAGCAAAAGAGTAGCTTTTAACTTAAAAATACCAAATTTGACACATTACTCAGAAAGTAAGGTTGCAAAGAGTCAAGGCCATTATCAGAAAGACCAAAAATAATTTATTGCAAGACTTTTACTGACCGCCCAGTCATAAGGTTGTTTCATTTCGCCAGTATCCAGTAAAATGGGCTTTGGCTGCTGACAATCCACTTGTTCCTTAGTAGGAGTTTTGAGCACGTTGCGGACAAGTTTCCAAAACGCATTACCCTGAGAGAGAGGGGGAAACAGATTAATAGGTGCCACATGAGAGCAGAAACTCATTTAGCAAAACCGACCGGTATACCTGGTTATCGCCTTGCTTAAAATCAAAAGCCCCTGGCCCATCAGTTGTACCAGCAGCAAATGCAAACCCCATAGCAGCAGGACATGTTTTGACAGTAGTGGTACCTCCACCTTCTTTTGGAATTGTGACTTCGAGATTAGAGAAATCAACATAAGTATGGATATAATCAATCTTCCCATTTAACTTTTCTGATGCTGCACTGAATAGCTCGACTGCTTTCTTGAATTGTCTTTGTCCAATAATTCGATTACTTTCAAATTCGTCTGGATACCTGACAAGCAAGAACACATCAGGATTTTAATTTATACTCCAACATAATTGTATAATATGTAAGTCGACATACCCAGGTCCTCGACCATAGCATAACTCATTCTTTCCACCACATGTACTAGAGTTGAAATCACAAGGTACCCCTGTGTCAATACAGAATGCACCGAGCACATTCGGACTAACATCTCCACAGTTGGTCTGACAAAATGCGGATACAAATTTAGGCCTATCAGCATGCCTCAGAACACTCCGCACGCGTCTTGCAAGGCTCAAAAACCTGGTGGTTGATTTGCCCGGCAAAGACTCAAAAGAAGCAGCAAGTTCTAGTAATTCATGATCTGCATTAATACAATCCACCAAAAAACTAAATCATCTACTCATATTGGTGATTCTTTCCTAGATATAAAATTAGGTAAAATAAACAATAACGTTCCTTTTTACCTAAAACCAAAGAAGGAAGGATTTTCAAAATGAACGATTGGGACCTCTATAAAACTTTTTCTACAAAAGATCACTTATAACTTACAAATGATTCTATATCAATGTAATGCTAATAACGGAACTCAAAAAATATTTGAATACTTACGATTGTCGTTAGCAATTCGAATAATGTTTGAGACTCTTCTGGGAATTCTGTTAGGCTCGGATACGTCAGATGATGTGCTTCCACCGTTGTTCTGATCAGACCAGTCTTCCATAAATCGTGCTGCAGCTCCTTTATTGTCCCCACTAATCAATGAATTTGTACGGCCCATTGAAGTTCCATGGGTTGCAAACCAGTTGAAGCTGCCAACTGGTCCCCATTCATTATCAACAAACTTCAAGAGGGTCATCTCTTTATCAACATCATACTTATATTTATTGCGTTCTGCAGCTGGATTATTAAGGTAAGCACTTGGACTTCTATTTATACCAGCATCTAAAAGTTCCCCTGTAATTGAGGATAAATTTGTGAGAATGATGTAGAGGTAGATAGCTGTCTACAATACAGAACAACCTGGTTAAGCATATCACAGCTCATGAGCAAAATTTCCAGAAGGAACATATGCAAACACAGAAAATTGACATTAAGCTCGGAGAAGAGGGCTATACACCACTCTTCTAGTGAGGAAAACAAGCAAAATGAAAGAAGATATAAACCATGCTTAATGAATTTGTCTTCTGCCCAACAAAAGAACCTAACAAAACAGAAGTAAAACTATAAATTTCAAGATCACTTCGATGCAGCAGATGGTGGACAAAATAACACACATTGGCATATAACTGAAGTCCTTTTACAGCTAATTAGATTCTTTTTTTCCCATTTTCAGGTGGAATGGAACTAAACATCTACGGTCAGACAGAAATTTTTTACCTTTATTCACATATACTGATCCAGGTCTAATATTATCATGAGCTTGTATGATGGTCTGTTCAATGCCATCAACAAGGGCATCAAATGACTGGCGCACAAAACCAAGAGATGTTACGATGTACACTATGTACTGGAGATAACCTCCTGGGCCAGAGTGGGTGTGAATGCCACTAATGGCAACATTCTTTTCTGTGTAAAGATCTCCATACCTGCAGTAGCATGAAAACGACCGCCTCTTATATAAAATCCAATCCAATCCTACACGCTATAACATCATGCAAAGATGCTGCTAACTACAAGTTTAAAATAAAATCAAGTAAACCAGATGGGTCTGAAAGCTTTCCAGAGTTATGATCAGAACATCACTTTCAATTGCATGATGAAGACTAAATATCTGCAAACCTAATAAGTTGCTCAATAACTACCTTGCTTTCAATCTCTCAAGAACTTTAATAGTCACCAGTTGTGAGGCCATACAAGCATCTAGATTCACAAACAGAACTCGTTTCCCCTGTGGCTCTGCAACAATGAAGGCCCGAGCTCGCAACCTGAAGTGGACACCCGATGTCACCTGATCCGTGTTCGCATACCCCATCATGTTGACATCAGCAGCCGGTCCAGTAATGTCATAGCTTCCGAGCCCCATTAGGTAGTCGGAAGCCATCCCACTCTCCAACAAGAGCAATAGCAATATCGGTAACCAAATCATCCTCACAGATCTCCCCATCTTTCCTCTACCCTGAGCCAGTTCTCTTCAACCACCTAATCACTTCTGCACATATTTCTTCAGCAAATGCGTGAATTTAGTAGTTCTAGCTATGAGCTGTTACATACACATATAATCATTGGCAAGTGACCAACATAACACAAGAGTTTAAGCAGCAAACATCCAAACGAAGCATCAAACTGCTAGAAGATCTTAAAAAGGGATAAAGACAAATTGATCCGCAACAGAAAATTGATTCAGCTGCACCGTAACGGCAACGCAATACTTAGAAAAAAAAATTATACTCCATCAAGTTAGCTAATAAAACCTAAATTGTGTTCACAAATTCAAATACAACGCCGAAATTAGCAGCCAGAAAATGACAACACAACAATTGCATAATGCGCCAAGTCATACGTCGAGCACGAGCCAAATTAGGACGAGATATGGATCGATCGAATGCTTACATGTGTAATCAGCAATCGCGACGAAGCTGCGAGGAGACTTGAATAATGCTGAAGTGGAAATTGAGTGAAAGCGACCGTAATGGGAAATGGAGAAGAAAAAAGGAAGGCTTGACTTGGAAGTGAAGAAGTTTATGAGTGTTCTCACATGCTTCAGTAGTGGAGGAGTGGCGGTGGCGCGTGGTGGTTGGAGGTTGCGAGGCGGCGGTTGTTATGTTTATTGATTTTCAAATAAAATATTAACAAAATTGTTTATTTTTTAGTAATGGAGCTGAATTTTATTAATACAACCAGTTCACGTGATCATTCCATGGATTGTATTATAATGTAGTGGCCATTTTTGCTAAGTTGAATTACAGCGCGGGGCTGATGATCGCATTTAATTACCCTCAAACATCCTTTTACTATGATTTTTTTTTTTAAATATGATTGATTTTCAAATAAAAAAATACTAATCGATTAGTGAATTATAAGTGCGCACTTTCTGTAGTTTAGAATAGTGATAAATGATGATCGCATTTAATATGCACTCCAACAACTTTTTATACTAGATTTTTAAAAATTAATTACTTAAAAAGTTTGAAGGCAAAACAACTTTTTATAGAGATTTAGTTTTATTTAGGAGTAACTATTAAGGCAAAAAAACATTCCGTTGCCGGGACTTGAACCCGGGTCTCTCGGGTGAGAGCCGAGTATCCTAACCAACTAGACTACAACGGATTTGTTATACAAGTGTTAAAATAATTTTTAAGACTATTTTGGTGGGCTTATAAATGTTAGGCAAAATGGTTAGGGAGGTTTTGCGAAGTTACTAAGTTTTGTAGCATGTATTCTATGATATGGTTGTGCTTGGAATGGAAGATAATAATGTAGCTCAAGGAAGAGGAAGAATGAAAATTAAGAAAGTAACATTATCGAGTTGAACTACTTAGTTGTGTGATTGGCATATTCATGGTCAAGTTCGTGAACTGAATTAACGGTTTGATGAAGTCAGCACATATTTATGTTTATATTTGACATGTTTCGATTTTAGAGATCTGGACTAGTTATTTTAATTGTGAGGTGTTATTCGTCTGAATTTTTTAAAATTATTTTGTATGAGTTGTGAAGTAACTTGATACCTTTATTTTCGATGTGGACATAGATATAAAGATTTTACGAGTATTAGAAATTAGATGGTTTGCTTATAATATGTTTTCTATAAGTTTAGAAAAGACGTGTTTGTAAGCTATTTTGACTCTAATTTAAAACGGATCCGGATCCCCTGTCGTGCTAAAAGTCACAGCAAGGGATGTTGTGTTTTAATACACACATATTTTATTCATAAAAAAATGTTAAAATATTAAGCTTATTCATAAAATAATACTCCCTCCGTCCCGCTTTAGGAGTCGCGGTTAATCAATTTTGGGTGTCCCGCTTTAGGAGTCTCGGTTGAGATATATTAATAAAAAATACCTACAAAGTGTTAAAACTGGGTCTCAATATCCACTACAACTAATAAAAAAGTGTTAAAAGTGGGTCCTAACATCCACCACAACATTTATTTATCGAACACTCAATTAAAATGGGTCTCAACATCCACCACAACATTTATTTATCGAACACTCAATTAAATTGGGTCCCAACATCCACTACAATATTTATTTATTACACACTCAAACACTTTTTTCTTAAAACATGTGTCCGACTCAATCGGGACTTCTAAAACGGGACGAAGGGAGTAGCTTTTCTATAACAGCACCCCCTGCCATGGCTTTGAGTACAGCAGGGGATCCAAACCCAAATTAAAATTCTACTCAGACAACACTCCCTTTGGTCATTAAACTGAAATAATTGATATAGTACGATTTTTGGTGGATGTCCTTAAATGCATACATTTTCTACTTGTGTTGTGTGAACATTCACTGCACACATTGCAATTGCATGGACATTGGAAATTTTCCTTTCAACTTTCCTTTCTTTCTTTACCACAATTTCTCACCGAACTTTATCAATTATTGGTACCATTCTATACGTGTCTACCTACAATTACATTTTTTATTTTAACTCGATATTTAAAGTGAAGGTCTCGATGGGAAAAAAATAAAGATTTTGGTTTTATTGTCATAACCTTTTTAATTCAGAAGCTTGATAGTTGCCTTCGAATTTTCTAAACTAAGTTGAGCACGTACTGGCGTGCTCTATTGTTATAGGACATTGTTGCAGTGGTTGAATACAGGGACGGATCCACCTTAACATAAGGTGGGGCAAATGCCCCTCCTCAAATATTTTTAACATATGCTATTTTTTCAATATTGCATTTCTTTTTTTTGAAATTTCTTTATATTTGCCCGTTCTCAAATTCTTAAATTTCCCTTGCATATAATTTTACCCCGTCCATTTATAATCTTGGATCCGTCCCTGGTTGAATATGTTGTGATTTCACGTTGCAGCGTGTAAGACCATGCATGTAACATTCCTTAGTCAAGTACCGAAGAATTGAATAAATAATACTCCCTCTGTCCATGAAATGTTATCTAAGTTTAACTTGGCATGGGTTTTAAGAAATGTGAAGAAAATTGAGTTGAAAAAGTTAGTGGAATGAGGATCTCAATTTTATATAGTATTAGTTTTATAATAAAATGGGAGTATAAAGAGTTAGTGGAACGTGAAGTCCATTTACCAAAAATAGAAAGAAAAAAAAATAGCAAAGTGTACATCTTTTCACGGACAGACCGAAATGACAAAAATGGACAACATTTTACGGACGGAGTGAATATCATTTTGGAATATGCTGTTTGCATGTAACCTACTATGGTAGTACAACATTTTACAAAAGTAAGTGCTAAACATACATCAAATTGACATTGTTTACTTTTTAATTTGATAAACGAGTAAGGAGTATTACAGACTAGGCTAGACCACTTAATTGTCCGATTAAAGTTTGTCATGGGATATTTATTTTAATTTTTTAGTGCTTGGTGTTTAAGTGTTATGAATGCGCTCAAAATCAAGTGAATGGTAGTGTAAGTGTTCCATAAATCGTTGTATTGAGGAGTTTTTCATACTAAGCCTTTGGTTATATTTTCACTTATAATTCTTAATTGATTTAAAAATATGGATATCGCTATGCTTATAATAATGATGCGAGGCCCAGTCTGCGGATTATATTTAATACGATCAAAAATATTAATAATATTTATAAATGGGGGTGTAAATAAGCATATGCATTATTTTCTAATACTAGTATAATTAACTTTTAGAAAGGGGAGATAAATATTACTCCATACAAACAAGTCATAACCTTCCATAAATTAAAACGTAGAATAAGACTAACAAGACACGCCACTAGATTCTTAAGTGAATTATAGGCTGGATGATGGTATCATAGTAAAGGATGTGACAGGCCACGTATTTTTCTGATAAATACTATACCTACAATATATAGTAAGTATGCATTAAATTTCAATTCTAATTTCTGATACATACATTTAATTGTTTATGAATGTTTTAGGTAAATGTGATTTTTTAAGTATTGATCAAATTGGGAGTCATAAGAAATTAATATCCATGTGCAAAAGGTCAGAATAGATAAGATTGTCTATTTATTTTCCTAATATACCATTATTCTTGACTCATTCATGAGAAAAGTCTACGTTTTATCATCCTTTATTTATTTTGAGCTTTTACACTAGTTTCATTAGTCACTTATTATTCTTAATTTCAAATTAATCATATCATTTCCAACTAACTAAAGTACTTTAGCTCTACATTGACAAACAAACTAATTATTATGCCATATGTAAACATGCTAATTTTGTGAAAAGAAGAAAATAAATGATACTACTACTACTACTGATTTACATCTTTATTTAATAATACTATTAATTTAATAGAGATATTATAAGATCTCAAATGTACTGATAAATTTTCCAAATCCCAGCTCCCCAGGATCCCAACACTTATAAATAAATGGGATAATAATTGTGCGCGCGAATTGATATTTTTTTCTTATACTAAGATTCTAAAGTGTCCCGATGCAATCCAAAACAGTCTTCGTGGGAGTGGTTTGCTGCGCCTGGAAGCAACATTCGGTTCGAAAATAAGACGAAGATCTTTCACATCAACGTTATAAAGCTCTAAAAGTTCAAATCAAAATAATGTTCAATTCAGAAACAAGGTGAAAACCATATGTATCAATAATATACAACCCACGGTTAGATATATTTAGGCTTTAGCAGTTACTCTTAAAATGCGATAATTAAATTAAAAAAGCGTAGAAAATAACAATACAAAAACGATATTTATTGTTTCAAAAATCCTAAGATAATTGTTATACTGGTAATTAAAGTTGGAGGGAAAAACAAGTAAATAGAAAATGACTTTGGGTAAAAAAGAAGTAGTCATGGCTTATTGGGCACGTCACCACTGCCGCAAGATTTCATGGAAAAAGACAGGAAACAATATATATGCTTCCTCTACTTTTCATAGCTTTATTAATATTTTAGCTAATAAAGCTATAAAAGTTTGAAATTGGATTGATTTAGGAAAGTAGATGTGTTTATGGGAATTACATTTTCCTACAATTGGTAAAAAAGAAAGAATCACTACATTTAACTTTAATCTTTGAATCAGTATTTTGTTTAACTTTTTTTACATCAAGATAATTGAAATAATGGAAATTTCTCTCCATCAATGTTAATGATAAAATGCTACACAATTATTAAAAAGGTTGTTCTCTAACTAATACTAGGTCGGTTACTATCCTACAAACAATCTAAATATCAAAATAAATTTGCATACAAATTTTATTTTCTCAATAATAAAACGCAACCCACCTTTAAAAGTTTAAGTCTCCTCGAATGCATGTTAAAAGCAATCCAGATATCACAATAAAATTGCATACAAATTTTTTGTCCAATACAATGGGCAAAGCCTTATGGAATAACTAGCTAAATAAAATGTACTACTTCAGCTTATAAAAGTGTCTAAATTTCCCATTTTCGAATGCATTCTACTTTATGCTTTCAATTTATTTAGCATAAAAAAACAAATATCGTCGCACGATAACAAATGTGACCATTTCTCAGTTGTTGAAGTTTAATAATAGCATTATTTTCCTGATTTTCAATATACTTTTTTACCACGATTGATTGTAACAATTTTCGGCTGCTAAAAAATCTTGATTCGGAACTAGACCGGTAGAACTAATATCCAATTTCAGTCCATCCCAAAAGAATAACTTATAATTTGAAACCGAAACATGCAATCCAATTCCGATCAGAACCGGCGATTCTCATTTAACAATGCATCCGCACATTGTAGTACACAAAATTTAATTCCAAACAAAAAGGAATGCATCGTATATTATTATATACAATCCGACTCCAAACAAAAGGGACGATTCAGATTTAACCATACATCTACATATTACTTCTTCCGTCGGTGAATAGAAGTCTTGTTTTTTCATTTTAGTCCGCCAGCAAATAGAAATCCCGATTCACTTTTACAATAAATAATACTCCCTTCGTTTTCAAAGAATATGCACTTTGTGTCGACACGGACTTTAATGCAAAATCGGAAAAGTAAGAGTGGTAGAGAGAAAAATAATTAAAGTATTATTAGTGGAGAATGAGTCACACCTTAATAGAAAAAAAAGAGTTCCTAGAATTGGAAAGTGCATATTCTTGTTGGACGGACTAAAAATAAAAGAGTGCATATTCTTGTGGAACGGAGAGAGTAATAAGGTCTCACATTCCACTAACTTATTCCACTCGCATTTTATTTAAAACTAATACTAGTATATAAAATTGAGACTCATATTTCAATGACTTTTTTCTTATATTTCTTAATATTTTTAAAAATTTGTAACCCTAAAAAATAAGACTCCAAATATAGAACGGTGGGAGTATACACTACTTCCAATCCCCTTTGGACAACAAAGACAAAATGATCTGAAGAATACGCAATTGCAAACAAGCTCTAATATTCATGGGAAATTGTAAAAAGAAAAGCCAAAAAAGGCAAAATCAGAAGAAAAAGTAGCTTAAGCTTAGAGTAGAAAACTTGACACCAGCATCATCTTATTAAACATCTCTCTGAGCTCCTCACACATGGCTGCAGCAGTTGCTACACTTACACCACCCTAAAACCCTAACCAAAAATGGGAAACACTCTGCAAAAGCTCCCCCAATCCTCGCAGCAGCAGGAATTACAGCTCCACAATCAAAATGCTCATGCAAAGCCGCCTCAATTGGAATCGGAGGAAGGCGAATTCACCTGCGAAATCTGCATCGAGCCGGCGTCGGAGAGGCTCCGCAACGCCGGGAGGTGCTCGCACCCCTTCTGCACCGACTGCGCGGCCAGGTACGTCCGCGCGAAGCTCGACGACGGCGGCGCGGTGGGGGAGATCGCCTGCCCCGCGATCGGCTGCGGCGAGGCGCTGGAGCCGGCGGCGTGGGTGGGGAAGGAGCTGTTCGTGCGGTGGTGCGACGCGCTGTGCGAGGCGGCGATTATGGGGGAGGAGAGGTGCTACTGCCCGTACCGGAGCTGCAACGTGCTGATCGTGAACGAGTGCGGCGGAATTGTGCGGAAATCGCGGTGCCCTAACTGCAGGAGGACCTTCTGCTTCGAGTGCAAGCGAGTTTGGCACGCAGGGTTTGGGTGCGAGGAGAGCGCCGAGGCTAGGGATCGGAATGATTTGGCGTTTGGGAGGCTGGTGGAGCAGAACAAGTGGAGGAGGTGCCCTCGCTGTAGGCATTTCGTCGAATTGGCGGAAGGTTGCAGGATCGTCAAATGCAGGTACTCTGTTTTTTTTTTTCTTCTTTTTTTTTTTTTTTACTATATTTTTTTGGGGGGGAAATGATCTTGTGAAGAATTCGATTTACATTTTTGTTTGATCACGTTGATTCTAGTTTCGATTTTTGAGGTATGCGTAGAGTGATTGCGATTGATCAAATGAAGCGTAGTTTTGGATTTTGATCGAATTTGAGTGAATTTGTTTCCAAATTTGTTGTTTGTTGAGGAGTTGTGCACGCAATGATTTTGAGATGAACTCTTTAAAGATAGTTAATCTTTTTTGGAATTTGGAGACTTGTGCTTCCATCAACTGCATTTTCCTCGTATCAAATTCAAAACTGAGTCGAAAATTGATGTTTTTTCAAGAAAACTTAGGTAAATTGTGGGATTGTAAACGAGATGGAGAAGTGATTATTGTTTGTGATGCTTCAGTTATTCCTTGGGCTCGAGTTCTTGCCTAGTTTTCAAAAATTAGTCGAAAATTGATGTTTTTTCAAGAAAACGTAGGTAGATTGCGGGCTTGTAAACAAGATGGAGAAGCGATCATTGTTTGTGATGCTTCAATCATTCCTAGGGCTCGAGTTCTTGCCTAATTTTCAAAAACTAGTCGAAAATTGATGTTTTTTCAAGAAAACGTAGGTAGACTGTGGGATTGTAAACGAGATGGAGAAGCAATCATTGTTTGTGATGCTTCAATCATTCCTAGGGCTCGAGTTCTTGCCTAATTTTCAAAAACTAGTCGAAAATTGATGTTTTTTCAAGAAAAACGTAGGAAGATTGTGGGCTTGTAAACAAAATACCGTTGTTTGTGATCCTTCAATCATCCCCTGAGCTCGAATTCTCGTCTCGAATTGATGATTGCCAAGTAAATGTAGAGGTATATTGTAAGGTTTGCAAACAAGATGGAGAGGTGACGATTTTATTGTGGTGCAGATGTGGGATTAGCTTCTGCTACAAGTGTGGGAAGCAGGTTCACCAGCACTGGTGTCACTGCGACCGGACCTCGCTGTGCTGCGAATGGTGCTTCAGAGTTTCCATACTCGTCATTTTCATCATCTTCGCCTTCTTCCTCTTGTCGTGGGAGACCCGAACCCGCAAGTTAACTCCTACCACATGATATACTTCCTACCAAGGTGATATTTTGTACAGGTTTATTCCATGAATGTGGATATAATATGGTGAAATTAACCAAAACCCATGAGAGTTACATTGGATGTTATCAGTTTTATCACTATATAAACATGAATATATATATTTCTTGACTCGAATGTCCTGTTCCATTGACTTTATGAGAGTGATTAGCATTTACTATAGCAATGAATTTTCCAACTTGCATTTAAATTAATGTCATCGATGCTTATTTAGAATTAGGTAATTGTTGGGGAGTACTACATAATTTAAAAACTGAGTAAATGAACTTTAAATAAAGAAGACTTCACTATGGTGGCCCAATGATGCAGATAATACACATGTAAACAAAAAAAAATTAAAATTAATATCAGTAATGAGCAAAAAATTGTGTAAAATCAATGAAGAGCTTGGGCAAAACTTAGGAGAATTATTCTTGATTCGAATAAATTGTGATTTTTCACCTTAAAATGAAGTGGGTGGACTTGCAATCTTATGTTGACTTGAGGATTAGAATAAAGAGCCAAATATTATTTCTCTCCCTTCTCTCTCTCACACACACACACCAGCATAATACGAGGATACAATACGAGGTTAAATGGGAAATCAATCAATCATATTCTAACTCGGTACTCTAAGCAATCATTATTCTATACAAAAACAATTTAGGCCCCAATTAAATATTTTTACAACTACAATATAATAGATTACTTTATCCGCTTAAAACACCATCTTCCAAACAATATTTTCCAAATATTCATTAAAATTCATGTCGAACCGAAAATATTCACTCATCAAATATAAAGAGATTAATTTTGGTGGTCTCTTCCTTGGGGTTTTTTTGTAACTAAAACATCACTGAATAGTGATAACTGACCACATTGTCTCTCAGTTAGGAACTCATTTTTAAAAAGAAAGCTAACAATCTGCAAAAAACTTAAATAGGAGTAGAATTTACATAAGAATAAGAGCAGTGAACTGACTTTCTAAATTCTCTTAACAGAATCACCGTGAACAGCAAGGAAGCCTTCAGCTGAAAGAGTCGACAAAGCAGTTCGAAGCTGCCAAAAAAAACACGCAAAATGTTCATTGCTTCCCTTTCACATAAGCCATGAATGAATTTACTCCCTCCATTCCATAAAAAAGCTAACTTGAAACGGAACGGGTTTTAATACGGAAATGATAATAGTAAGAGAGAGAAAGGGAAAATATCGTAGAAGTAGTGTTAGTGATTGTGATGTGTCCACGTTATTAGTTGTGTTTAGTTGTTCAAAACTTTTCTTATTCAGAACCGTTTAATTTTAAGGGATAGACCAAAATGGCAAAACTAGTCCATTTTATGGGACGAAAGGAGTAATATAGATGAAAGAGAAAGAGAGAGAGACTCACATCACTAAGATGCACCTCAGCACCACCACCAAGATTCTGCTTCTTCAACTCTTCAAGTAACTGCGCATTACAATTCTCACAAAAATCAGCCAACGCCAGCTAATGATCTCATCTGTAACTTGAAGAAGTATTTGATTTAACTGTGAAATGTTACAAACCTCCATCATGCGAGCTGATGACCCTCCGATTGTCAACTTGTCCATGATGAGGCTGCGAGTGGCCGAAACCAGATTCTCCCGCCTCATTCTTTCACTTGCGGATACCCCCGTCGTGATCAGGTCCATATCGATGGTTCCTGTTCACATATACAACTAATGCCTCAATACTAGTGTAAATAACATGTAATGAATCTGAATCTGAATCTGAATCTGAATCTGAATCTGAATCTGAATCTGAATCTGAATCTGAATCGAATCCAACTACATTGGTGTTTATTTCTTCATTTAAAACAAGTCAGCCTTTGATCGAATAGCCTTGTGAGATGGGGGGAGAGGGAAAGAAATACTATGAAGAATCAAAATTGGGACTACAAGTATTACCTGTTGAATGGTCTGTTGCAGATTGCTGCATTGCCACCTCGAGAAGCCTAAACGCCTCGATTACATCTGACTTATTGACCTGCAAGTTCAAGTGCATAATCTTGGTAAATAATCAAGCACTTGAAGTTCTAATTACTGAAGAGAGCTTGACCAACCACTTCTGAGAAACGAATCCGGGCCAAGCCCTCACTAAGGCGTATCAAACTTTCAATTTGCCTTGGAGTTGCAGTTATGACCTGTAGTCATAAAATTTAAAACATTGAATCCTCGAGCTAGCTCAATATCCCTTAACATCAGGAAGCAAATAAACGTCCTAATTAGCTATATATCTTGAAAAAGTGAATGCAGTATATGACCTTTTTGCTGCTTCCTGGGAAATTTCCTCGTTTTCTCATCTCCACATACCCCCTTGTCAACTCCTCTGTAGCTTCATCTGATAATTGTGGGTGTATATGTTTTCGTGCATAGTTTATGTAAGCAGTCAAAGTTGGCAAGTCAATGACATCAAGCTGAGAGCTCTGAGAATGAAATGCAAAACCAAGTCGGATAAATGAGTCTCCAGAAAGATATACAGTAAAATGAGAGTGAGAGAAGGTACAAACATTAGGATTTTCAAAGTGTAATGCCACAATGTGCTTCGCCAGGCGTCTATCTGTCTCCTCATCAGCTTTGTCAAGAATTAAATAGATCAAATCAAACCTGGAAAACGAATCCAAGTGCGGCGTAGATAGTTTTAGTATCAATATTAAGCTATCATCCAAAATCTACGGATATAACACCAAAACTAATATCATTCCACATATCCCCATATATCTCATGAATTCTGAAAATGAAAGTAATTACTAGATTATCGAGTCTTGTGCTACTGAAATAGTTGGAATTTGTTTCCAGGACTTCATAAATAGTAACCTTGAAATACAACTGTACATCACATGTACTAAACCCTTACCTGGACATTAAAGTTGGAGGGAGGTGAATATTTTCAATCACTGACAAGCGAGGGTTATACCGCGAACCAATTGGGTTGGCGCAAGCGAGCACTGAAGTTCTTGCGTTTAGGGAAGCAATTATTCCTGCCTTTGCAATTGAAACAGTTTGCTGCTCCATCACCTGATGGCAAAAGCTTTAGTGAGTTCATATACCCTCCTACTTTACCTTAAGTAAATATCATCTACACCTAATATGCTTTAACCTCTTATCTTAATTGTGTCAGTGGTCTAATTGATGTTACGTTGGCAACATCAGTAACATTGTACAAGGCTACACGCATAAAAAACCAGACTATTGGCCCATATTGAACTATTATTGTTGTAGACTATCTTCTCTAAGTATGAACGCAATCAAAAAAGTGTACTTGATTCACACCTCATGTAACATGCTTCTAGCATTGTCAGACATTTTGTCAAATTCATCAATACAACAGATGCCTCTATCACTCAGAACCAAGGCTCCACTCTCCAGGACCTACAAAATCACATTCCAGGTGAAGTTCAATCCTTCCAGAGTTAGTTAATGAATATAGGTAATAGTTCTTGAAATTTACTTACGGTTTCACCAGTCTCAGGATCCTTGGCCACATAAGCAGTTAGCCCCACAGCAGAGCTTCCTCTCCCACTAGTGTATATACCACGAGGAGAGAGCTTATGAATGTACTGGAGAAGCTGCGATTTACTGGTTCCAGGATCCCCGACAAGGAGAATATTTATATCACCTCTGAAGCTAGCACCAGATGGCAGCTTCAATGCATTCCCTCCAAAAAGCTGAAGAGCCCCAGACAAAATGAGAAATACAAATATTGATAAACATCAAATTAATCACAAGACTATGCGTTGCTGTAATAATGCACCTGGCAAAGAAGGCCTCTCTTTACGTCATCCAACTCCCATATGTTTGGTGCCAAAGACCTAGTCAACCTCTCATATATATCAGGCTGTTTTGATAGTTCTTTTAATTGTTCCACCTGCAATATTCCATATAATATTAACCTCAAGAGAAGGAAAATATTAAATCTTTATTGTAAGTAAGGCGTTATTTAAAGTACACTAATTTCAGCTTTCTGAGTTGAATCATCGTCCCCTGTGCTTGCTTCGTTTTCAGTTTCCATTGGATCTTGTACATCCATTCTTGACTTATCCGTCGTCTTTAGATGAAGACAATCAATGTAAGTCTGAAACAAAAGAACTCGTTATTAACATGAAACATTGTATACACAAAAGTGGCAATATTCCAAATTATAGCATACACGAGATACAAAAGTGCATACCTTGAAGATTGACTTCACAGTCCTCTGTGCCTGACCAACTCTGACACTCATAGCCCTATATATTCCCGTAACCTAAAAGCAAAATAGCACCTCATGTCAGATTATATGATGAGATAATATAATATCAACATTGAGAACATAATTACATGCGACCTCACCTCTACTCTGTCGCCGGGCTTGCCAGCATCAACCAACTTGTCATGCATTAACAATGTCACAGTGTGTGGCGTTCCTCCATCCGGGATGTCATCTGGCGTCTCTTGGACTCTCACTACTTGCTTATCAGCAAATCTTTGTTTGATACATGAAAGCAAAAAAAGAGGTCAGCAAGGAAGAAGAGTAGATTACAAACATCCAAGTAAGATAATGTTGAGCTTCAACCATTTTAACCTGCTGGTGATTTCAATAATATTTTGTCATGAAAAAATCAACCAATCAGTAGTAGCAAATAAATTTGAGACACACCTGCACCTATTGTGAACAAGTGTCATGGAGTTCCTAGAGAGACATTCTTGCTTCGCACAAACTGTTGGCTCATTGATTCTTCCTGATAGATTCAAAATGTTAGAAAGTGAAAATCCAATAAGTCTACATGAATCGAAATCACACATGTCGTATGAAAAGTGAAAGGCCTAATCAAGCAATTACCTCTTTCAACAACAACTGGGTCAGAGTAATACCCACAGACCAAGCATCTAAAAACGGCTTCTCTGATTTCCGGTATAACGGAGCTACAACGAATAATCATCCCTTTCAAGGAAATCATCTTTTCAACATCTGACAAGAAGACCAAATAAATAAACTCAATGTTAATTGATCACCGGTAATGAATGGAAAAAAACATTAAAAGAAGATACAGATGCAAAAACTGACCAGAGGGGTTAAGATTTCTCATTGAAATTGAACTCTTAAGATTAAATATCCTGGCTTGTATGTGCTTCTCAAATAAAGGATTGATTCTCCCGACCATATCCATCAACACCATATCAAATATAGCCAACACCTCAAGAGGATACCTAACCATTTTAGTATACAGGTCGCTATCGTAATCATACACATCGTGTGCATCAACATCGATCGAATCACCTTCCATTTCAATTACATGATTAATCATTCTCATGTATTTCCCCTCAATTTGCTGAGGATCTTCCCTGAAATGCCTCAAGAACCTCAAAATCGCCGCATTAACATCTTGCACACTGATATTCGTACCCCAAACGTACACTGCCGGAGCATCATCCTCATTCCCTTCGCCAACATCGGAAGAAGGCGGCACGTCATCCGTCGAGGTCGGGGTGGCCGAGGACCTCCTAGCTCGGGCACGGCGTCTAGCGTTGCTAGAGGGCGTTGGAGTTGCCTGGGGTGTTCTGGCGCGTGAATCTGTCGGCATCGGCGACGGCGTGGCGTAGCTGGACTGACGGCCGCGTTTCCGGCGCGGGCGGTCTCCGGGAGACGACGCTGTGTTGCTGACTGGGCTCGTCGGCCAACCATCCGGAGACGACTGACCTGTACTTAGGCCAATTATCGCCCAATTTTAGGAAAAATCGTATTCCACGGATTAACAGTGGCGAAACCCTAACTCCGCCATTAGTAAAACTGAGCTTAACAGGCCGTGAATAAAAGTATATAGACATCTAAACAGATTTACCTCTACAGATCTCAAATTTCAACAGATTTACCACTACAGATTTAAACAAAATTGCAGCTAGAATACGGGGGGTTAAACATTAACGATTGAAAACATACCGTCGCGCGTGTTGACAGGAGAAGAATCGGAAGCCATGGCCTTCAGCTTGGCAACGAGGGCCGACTATGGTGATACAGATACTGAGAGCGAGAGAGAGAGAGAGAGAGAGTGAGTGAAGGGAGAGAGGGAAAGTGCCTAGTTGTTTGCAGCAAAATTGGCGGGAAATGGTAGATGGTAACTGTTCATTTGGCGCCAAGTGAGAAGGGGCGTAGTGTTTTGGGCTCTTTGTAGGGCTTCATCTTTATGAAATGGGTAATTCCATACACTAGCCCAGCCCATTAGTATTTAACCAGAAATTAAATACTCCACGAACGGGGTGTTCGGTTTGCAGATTGTATCGGGATTAAATTTGTAGTGTGTTTGGTTTATGAAATTCAACCCCACAACTCAATCCTAGATAGATAATCATGAGATAATTAGTCATAACTAACCTCTTATCACTAAAATAATTTCACAACTCAATCCTACATTATATCTTGTATTATTTTATCTTGAAAACGGAACACCACCAAAGTATAAATAATTCCTTAAACGATAAAGCTCCTTCCGCGGGTTGCCCATTGATGCTGCAGGCACCTTCCCCGCATGCGAGCCATTGGCCTTAGCCTACCACCACTTGCCCGTGCGTGCCACTCGCTCGTCTCGCCCAATGAGACGAAGAGTCGCATGATTGTGGCTAGCGTTTGGCAGTTTTATTTTTTATTTAAAATAAAAAATCACTCCATGAGTTAAGTAGAAAAAATTAAAATAAATATACATAAAAACAATATATAGCTTAGTGGTAGAAGTGGCTTCAAGCCCATATCGACCAACATTATCATTTTGCTCGTTTTATATTTGTTTCATTTCTTTTACCTATTTTACTGCTCCACTTTAAATAAGAATCTAATTGTGTAGATTTCCACATTTAAATGGATTCGTATTTTAATTAAAAAGTACAATATAATAGTACTATAAAATAACATTAAGTTTAAAACATGCCTTTATTGTGGGTAGATATACAGAAAAAGTTATATTTTGTGTAATTGGTAAAATAAGAGATAATTGAGAAAAAAGTACTTGAAATTGAAAAAGTTATATTATCGTACCTATGTTGCGCATGCTCTAACTCAGCTCACAATAAGAGGAAAAACAACTATAGAATCAGCACAATCCATTAATGTCCAACAATTTATTTTAATCCTCGAAAGCAACTAGGCAATTTTCTTCACTTATACACATTTGAGATTATAAATCATAGTACAAGGTTCAATGCAGTCGGTACCTACTCAAAGCATATCAAAGCTCTCAAAGAATATCTTTCTTTGTGTAATGAAATTGAGGAACATCTTCCCGCTGATGATCAAGTTTGGAGGGCAGGCACGAACTCGTACGGTCAAAACTTTGCCGGAGCCACAGGGTGAAGATTAAAAGGCTGAGTCGCCACCGCTCTTAGACTTCCCAAGCAATATGTCTTTAGCTTCATTGATCTTAGAAGCAAGGTAATGGCTTCCGCCTGCATCGGGATGATTTGCGACCATCACCTTCCTGTGCGCTTCCCTTACCTTATCTGGCTGAGTGCTTTCCCTAATCAAGAAAGTTAGCAAGTTAACACAGTAAAATATTGCACGGAATCCAGGTAGGAATATGTTAAACAGAAAACAGACGGAGAACTTTCACATGATAAATTATGTATTCACACTGACTGGGTAAAAGATGACAACCATGATCATGATAATTACTATATGCTTATCAATAGAATAAAAGCATATCAGGGTACCCGGTATCAACCTAAGTCATCCCAGATCATGAAATGATGTAAATAGCATATTTGAATCGTCAATAATGGAGAAAACCGGTATAAAAACTGAAATAGAATAAAGGACTACCAACATTAGAGTTATTCAGTCACTACCAACTTGCAGGCTCTAGCTCAACTGATTATTGGAGCTCACCACTCTCCAATGAACTACGTATATGATCACTTGTTTACAGTAGCTCAAGACAATTGAGAGAAACTGATTCATAGAATGAACAAGCCAGACCCAAATTCAAGAAAAAAAAGTCAAGAAAAGATCGAAAAAGTAAAAATCAGCTAGTTTTGACCTGGTTATATTCTGCCCAATTCTTACCACGGAACTTGCATACTAAAAAAAACATATTGAAAGGATAATAAATTATTACAAAAAGACTTGGTAGCCATATCAAGCTTGAATAGGCTTAATTCTATTCAGTTTCAAAAGAGTAACATCCTTATGAATCTATGATATGTAGCTGTGCAAGACTATATCCACAAAATTACTACTTGCGCTACAAAAAAAGAACAGCACGAGAAAAGACAGCATCAAAGTTCTATTACATAATATTCACTCCGCAATCAAACGAAGGAAAGTGTAGATTTACCTGACTCCAAGAATAAGTGATGCCTCCCTGCGAGTCATTTTTGGTTGGAAACCTCCCTCGTAGAATTTACGCATTCTGGCAGTCGGCGGCCTTGATTTGAATGCTTGCCATGCCTGAATACTATATTTACCTGCTAGAGCAGCAGTCGCAACAGCAATTCCCGCTATGAGTGGTGTGCTCTGCATAAGTCATCACTCGTCAGAATTCAGTTTCCAATCGGATGGGTAATGAATACAGAACAAACATCAATAATCAGCAAGCTATGAACAATAACCATCGAAAAAAATAAAATCACAATCGTGGCATCATGCTACTGCTACACGCGAAAATTGCCAACTTCTAATATGCTAAATATTTTTAATTCTGGATAAAAAAATTGTTGTTATTGTAGTTTCACATTACATCAGATTGGAAATAGAAGCAGTGTCTACATTATCCATTTAAGAGGGAACATAATTAATTTCCTGAACAGAATTCTTGGTGGTATGCTTTCAAATCACAAACTTTGTTACAATGAGATATTTTACCTTTCTTTTGCTACTCTTCTTAATAACACAACTAACTAGAAAGCTTACATTTATAGTTTGAATGAATATAATAGCAAAGGAAAAAGCTAAATGATATCCACAATCATGATAACAACGAACGCAATTTTTATTCAATTTTCAGAACGAAGGAGAGCAGCTAAACAATCACTTTAGGAGCTAAATTTATCGGCGGAAATCAAATGAATTACTAAAACCAACGAAACAATAATGCGGAATAGGATAAAAAGGCATAAGATTTGCGAAGAAAAGCCACACTTCATCATTTCACGTTCTTTAATCTATGAATACAAATCAAAATAAGAAGATGGAGCGCTCACCATTTCTGATTTTAACACGGCCTCAGAGATGAAAAATATGGGAATTCAACATTCATAAATGTTTCTCAGAGAATTAGGGTTCGTTAATTGTGATTGGGAATGAGGTCGGAAATGGACGAATTACTGAGGTCCTAAATTATATTGTCACGCGAGATGCACGTGACTTATTAGAAAACGAGCATTTTTGGTTTTCTTTTTGCTGTGTTTTGTTTAAAATTTAAATTTTTCTTAAAAAAATACTCCTACATTTATCTTTGATTATAAAAAAAATAATTTGTTACATAATGAACAAATAATATACTCTATCCGTCTCACAATAATATGCACTCTTTCATTTTTTTAATTCGTTCCACAAGAATATGCACTTTCTAATTTTGAACTATTTATGAGACTTATTCTCAACTAATAATACTTTATTTACTTTTTCTCTCTACCTCTCTCTTACTTTATTAATTTTGCATTAAAACTCATAACAAATCCAAAGTGCATAATTACATATATAAGGATTATTCTTAAATGACAACTTTGAAATTCAATCATCGACTCACTTAACTCACATTTTATTATAAAATCAATATAAAAAGTGAGTCACACATTCTACTAACTTTTCCAACCAACTTTTTTTACATTTTTTAAAACTCGTGTCCATAATAAGAGTGACAATCATTGTGAGACGGAAGGAGTACTTATTACCACAAATTTCATATACTTGTGTTCATTGTTTACTTATCGCACACGTTAACGTCCGGTCAACTACATGCCAATTATACTAGAAAATAAAATAAATTAGCTTGTTTATTGTAATCAATAGCAATAGCATACAAATCACACACAACTAACTAGTGATTTGATGTAGCATACACATATAAAAATACATAAACACACACACAAGTAAGGGAGTAATGTAAGCTGAAAATTGAAAAACGAGGCATTTGAGCCAAATACAATCATTAATCAAAATTATTCAATGATCATCACAACATAGTTATATGTAAGGTATAAACTTTATCTGAATGCTGTCACCAAGTTATTAATCTCATAAGCCATTAACAAACAGTACAAAATCTTGTCATTACATATTTCAAGATGAAGTTTCGTAGTTGAGATCCTCAAAAAGAGCCAGCAAATTCGTCTTGTATTCTTCAACTTCCTTGTACTCGCTGGAATCCGGGGTGCCCTTGATCACAGGTATCGCTCCAGCTTTATGTATAGCATCCACTGCTCCTTCTGCCGAATCTATACAGTGTCAGGAACGGGATGGCAATATGACATTTACGAAGCAACAAAATTGGTACGACAAAAATGTTTTTATTTAAGAATTTACAATGTTTATCTCCTGTGAGAAGTAATTGACTGTTCTGGTGCAGTATATGAGGAGAAGGAAACTGATATTTTAACGGGCTAATTTGGAATCGAATAAAATCAGGCGTTTCTGAACACGATCATACTAAACGAAGCAAACAATATTGTACATCTGACCTGACTTTGAGATGGCAACAAGAGCTTTCAGAGCTAGCCTTCGCGTGCGGTCATCTTTAGCACCCGCTAACATATCCACAAGCAACTGAGCTCCGCCTAATTCAACTATTTTCATTCTTCTTTTATCTGGTAACGAAAAGAGCATTATAAGCAATAAGCATGCATCCAAGATATCACCAACAACGTTATTTCATGTATCAGACAGATTGTAATAGACATCAGCACCCTTAAATCAGAACATGCTACTCTGGAGCTTACATGAGCTCTGTAAAAAGTCAAGCATACACACATTTTTGTCGGTGTCTTATTTTCGATTGTAGCTTTACTTGTTTTACTGTAACCTATTTTTCCTACTTTCACTTGTCTCCTTTTGTAAGGTTGCTTATGTACCTATCTTATTATTCTTTTATGAAATGGCTGGCTAAAACCTAATACATTGGGTCATATGATTCATAGAAGCAAGTGAGCATACTCTTATCAGGATTTAAGAGGAAGAACTACTGATTTTGAAATAAGTAATGACAACTCAATCCCGACGAGATCTTGTAACTCACACAACAGAAGGTTTTGCATTCATTTGACAAATCATAGAAGGATCAAACATGGTATTTATTGCGCCTGAAAGTTTAAGTATTACCATCTATTGAAAACCGTGCTAGTCTGGACGCCCCCATTCTTTTGAATAAAGGATCCTTCACTTGTAAAAGTTTAACAGACTGCTGCATCACATTTTCTCCTACAGACGTCCAATATCATAAACATTTGAGTCTTGAATTTTGATTCTTGATTCAAAAGGATGAAAAAACTACATTTGAAATTGCTATCCTTTTCAATAGACATACCCATGTAGGGGAATAAGTGGTAGCCGATGACAGTTGCAGTTCCAGCAAAAAATAGCTTCAATAGCCATCCGATTTTTCTTTCTGCATCCTGTTCTAGTGTTTTCTCATCTAGTACTGTAGAAAGTTAATTTGGTATCAGAATATACATTGAAATCAATGTTATCAATCTCGTATGGCGGCTTATGGCGCTTCGCCTAAAAACCGCCACAGGGATATGGTGTATTAGTATGGCGGATATGGCGGTCAATAATTAAATAAATAAAATAATACTTATATATTTATATATAATTCAATAATTAGAAAATAATAAAAATATAACATCTAAAACTCTTCAAACAATTAATAAAGCATAAAATACAACTCTAACTTCATGTTTCTTGCATAATTCCCCATTCCAAAATACAGAACACACGCAATGTTTTCAAATGGTGGATATGGCGGTGCTATGGCAGCGCCATGGTGCTATGGCGTTTCCACCACCGAACGTCATGCCATAGCGCCATATCCGCTATTTGATAACATTGATTGAAATACAGAAATCTAAATGAACTAACATATTTTGTATGACCGAAAATACGAATAGGTCTCACAGACTCAAACTTAAATGAGGAGCTCAGAAGAGCATACAAATACCTCCCACCTCAACCATCTCCCACACCGCACCAGACCGGCCAGATATGCACATGCCCACACACATACAAACACGTCCAGCTCCAACCATCTACCCAACCGTACCAGACCGACCAGATTTTCACACGCCCGGTCATATACAAATACACACACCACACAAACTACCTAGCACATACTCTTCTTTCTAGCTTACCAATCCATGTTAAGTGTATTTACAGCCCTGTTGATTATACAACAGGAAGAGTTCAGCATTTACCCAACTTAAATCCCCATTGAGAACTATAGACACAGAAGATCAAATGCAATAAGGAGACATCACCTACCTCTTTTATATGCTGATGAGAAATTCCGAGTCTGTATCACTGCATTCCTTCTGCATAAATGCTGCATTTTCATTGAGCAACAATATAATAAGAGGAAAAAAACAGATAATATAATAATAAGAAGAAATATATTAATTCATTCTTCCAAATTCCACAAACTGCTGAGTTTATTCAAATGATCCAGTTACAGTATAACAGACACTGAAATGAGAAAATAAAAGCCTTTTCACACTCAATAAAGGAAATCAGCTAAATTTCGGCCAAAGAGTGAGCATTAATCCGAAGAAGCAAAAACAGTACACTTCTCGATTGAAGAGCATTTCGAATCATGAATTGACGAATCCAATCCTCGATTAAGCTAAGGCAATCTCAGAACACTTCAACTAACAAAATACACACACATACAGAGGATAATTAAGCTGTACATGTACCTTCTGTCCAAAATCTGTTTGTGTGTTTCCCTTCTGCAATAATGAAAACCCGCGCTGCGTGGATTTGGGGCAACTGGCGATTGCTGTGGTGTAAAACAGCTTAGCAAATCGATCCATGGTCGCTAGCTTCGAACAAAGGTTAATGGCGGCGAATAGCTGCACTCACCATTTCCGATTTTAAAACGAATTCAAAGCTTCATCTTTCTGAATTCTTCTTCTCACTTTGGAGTATAAAGTATAAACCTTGTTTACGCCTATTTGTCATTTATTTGTAAATAAAATGAAAATGGTTTATAAAATCAGTAATTTAGTCAAATTTACAAAAAATTGCCTTGTCAATAATATCCCATGATTTATATACTTGTTTTTTTTTAATGAACTGCGCTTCATCGTCCACAATTTAGAATTCCAGCCAAATGAAACTACAAATCAGAATATGCATGTGTTGGCAAAATTACAATTTAATTAACGAGTCAATCTATCAAAATATATTTGAATCACAATTTTTTGTAAAAATATGGTGTTTTAGTATTGCCACTTCAGTTTCAATTTTGCCGAAATTATATTTCGTCACAAATCAGCTAGAAGGTCTAAGATTAATCATACATTTGAAGTAACTTATAAAGAAGATGAAGAAAAAGGCAGTACCACCATTAATACAATATCACATAGTACTACAATGCAAATATACATTAAATAGAAAAACTTTTAATAACACATAGTCCTAAATTTTTTGTAATCCTTTGTGGCTCCCAAACGAGACAAACCTAACAATGGTATAAAACAAAATAAATTTGTTGAAGACTGGATTCTAGATCAAGTCCACAAATACAATAAATAAACAACAATTTAATATCAATGCAGCATCAATAATCAAATATATATATATAAAATATGAAAACAACCTCCCACATTTCTTCTCTGGATTTCAGCTCCTTATTGCCATAGCATCCCTTAACGTGATCAGTTAAACTCATCCTCCATTGGCATTATCGTTCACTAAGGTGCTCGTGTCGACCTTTGGAGGGCCCGAATGTCGCCTAGCCCGGCCCGGTGAAGGCGGAAAAGAGAGCCGTTTCTTAGGAAAAGCAGTTGTTTCTTTCTCCACCATGCTGCCATATTCCATCCCCGAGGGACTTTGAGACTTCAACCTGGCCTTCGCGGAGCGAGTTGGTGTCATGTAACTCGGAATGGATGGAGAGCTATCCAAGCTCTCGTCGTCTCTAACTGAACCGGCTATGCTGTGCCTCCTCCTGTTCCTCTCTGATTGAACACTGAACACGCTCCTCGAGTCATCATCTTGGCTCATCATGCTCACCTTTGGGCTGGCGTTTCTCAGTTTTCGTGCAGCCAACGAAGGTACAGCCCTCGGAGAGGGAAGGTGGGTATGAGATGGTTTCTGACTAGCTGCTGGAGATGGATTATCTGAGTTTAGCTGATGGCGGGCGAAGGCCTTTGTGATTTCTCCTGCAGCAGTGGCAGTGGTGGAGCCTTTGATGGATGAACGATCACCGTTGAGATCTTTCCCTGCTGTGCTTTTCGTATCAAGAGGAGTAGCAGCCATCCATCGTTCCAGCCAGCTCCAGCCCCAGTGAGGATTTGTTGGGTCCATGAACAATAAGTTGTTCAATTTTGATGATTTCTTCCACGTTTGCTATTTTAAGGGACATTTTCTCAAGTTAATGCTGGATTTTTCTCACAGATGCCAACTTTATTAAAATGAAGGTAATTAGTAATCTTTTTTTTTTATATCTAGATTGCCATGTATAAGAAGTACCTGGTGAGTGTATGAATAAGCTAGAGCTCTTTCGCGTCTCATTGCTGCTTCGTATTTTTGGAGCAGGCTCGCCTCAGTTTCCTCTTTCGTTTGTGGACTATCATCCCATTCCTCCTCCATCTGCACCACCATTGAAGAGACTTTTAGTCACATGGATACAGAAACCTCAATGAAAATTTGGAAGAAGTAATCAAAGAACGCATATTACTCGTGTAAGCTAGATGATCTCTGATTAAGCTACTAGTCACATTTACAAGGATCAGGCTATCAGATATCAACATATGCTATGTTTCCACAAAGACATAAGTGCAGCAGTGAAGGAACTCACTTTCAAGCTATCCAGCTCTTTTACACGTCTCTGCAAGAGCTGTCTCTGCATCGCCCTGCTTTCATCCAACATTCTGGTTCTTCTTGATTGGATCTGAGATTGCAAGTGAGATAGAGTTTGCAAACATTTCAGAGTGCTTGATGTCTGGCGTTCTGCTGCTGGCCCGTCAACAAGTGACTTCAGTCTGACTAACCCTCTCAAAGCTCGTAATGCCCTCCTCGCCTAAAAGTAAGAACAGTTGGTGGTTATAGAGCTATGCAAGTACAGTCGATGAGGCAATGAAAAAGATCCGTAAGTCACAGTTATTGCCTCATCACTAAAATCTTCATCTCACCGAAATGCCTCGACCGAATATAAACATATCAGACAGTAATTTAGCATTTTAGCTAGTTAAATTATTTATCAGCTACAAACTAACAGAACTAACCAGATTCAGATTGAAGCCAAACAAATAAGCACGGATACGATCATATCCATGACTCACCTTCAGCAATCAAAACAGTCAAACTTTGAAAAAAAGGAGTATCAACTACTCAATTTGACCTCAGTACTATAGGTAGAAACATTCTTTAAATACTGAAGTTCAAATCAATCACTATCTTAGCAAGTTATTGATGAAGTAAAAAACAACTCAATTTGACCTCAAGTACATAGGTAGAAACATTCCTTAAATATTGAAGTTCAAATCAATCACTATCTTATCAAGTCATTGATGAAGTAAAAAACAGGCCAAATTTGCATTGCAGTTTACCATATCTGCATATCACAGGAATATCTAACCATATCACATAAATAATTTAGCTAGTTAAACCATTTTCAGGTACAAATTAACATAGCTAACCAGATTCATATTGAAGCCAGCAAATAAGCATAATCATACCCAGAATTCACCTTCAGCAATCTAAACAGTTAAATCTTGAAAAAAAGGGCTATCAACAGCTCAATTTGACCTCAGTACATAGGTATAAACTTTCCTTAAATATTGAAGTTCAAATCAATCACTATCTTATCAAGTCATCGATGAAGTAAAAGACATGGCAAAGCATACCAGGTAACCACGGAATGCTGTCTGAATTTTGAGTGCTGCAACTTCCTGCTGGTGTTTTTCAGAAACTCGAGTCACTGTTGGCAGTGGAACCACCTCTGGAGTAGCCTCCTCAGAAGCTATTTCCGCTTCAGAAGCTATAGCAGCAGAAACTGCAACAGAGTGAGCATGCTTCATCTGCTCATTCTCCACCTCTGTCGGTTGTGGGGGAGGATGAGAATTAGGAGCCTCAAAAGGCTCCGGATTTGGTGCATCCGAAACTGATTGCAGTTCATTCACAATTAATATCTTCTTCGATTTACTCGATCTCTGGAATCATGAACCACAGCAAAAATCAGAGGCATCAACAATCTCATCAAATTTTAGCAAACGATCAAACCATAATCTCATCATTCGAGCCAATCTTGGCTTCTTTCTTTACCTTGGAACGCAGGCCTAGAGCCTTCTTGACTGATGAAAACCAACCTCCTTTCGCCATCCTCCTATCACTCTTCAATGATCCCAAAATCTACCAAGCAAAGAAATCATTTTCAGGACTCAATTCTCCCCAAAAATCCTAAACATCATTATGCACAATCACAAACATAAAGTCAACATGCGCATGATTTCAAATCACTTCCTGAAAATGTGAAAATGCAAACCACTACCAAATGTTCAAAATGCAAAAAATCAAATTTCACCTAAATCAAATATGAACACACCTATCAAGTGTAAGCATCTAGATTCCATACATTGTCATCTCCACATACAACTTACTCCATTTCTACCTAATTCGCCAATTCGAAGCAACACATGATGAACACGCAAATGCGAAAGAAATCGAACATACAAATAACAAGAGAAATCATCCACATCAGTTAATTTCCAACCAATAATCTTACTTCAATTGCGGTTTCCAATCAAATCACCTGCAATGCGAAGCTTGTCAGATCTCAGATACCTACAGTCTCCTCACGATTGAGTCCATTCAGGTCCACTTCTCAAACACAAAATTTGAAACACGCAAAAGGAAAGATTTCTAGATTCAGTTTGAGGAGTTTGGGATGAGAGAGAGAGAGAGAGAGAGTGACAGAGCAGATCTTGCCAATTCAACGAACAAGTGCAGAATAACTAATTAGTTACCGAAATAAGAATTCACAGCTCCATTACTGTTTATCCATTGTGGGACCCACCCACTTTTTTTTATTCTTTTTTTAATTGCTCACCAAAATATCCGTGTACCGTATTAATCCCAAGGTTAAAATAATAATTTTTCTAATGACTTTTCGAAATTGAATGGCTATATTTCTAATTCAATGGTTTCCACTTTTCACAATAATAGAATATACAAAACGCAAAACCGTACTAATTAAATACTTATATTTGGAATTATGAGAGTGATGAAAAGCTAAGTTGAGAATAGGAATCCCATGGGCTATGTTGCAGTAGCTTATTTGTTTTTATATTGTTATAGTACTAGTTTGTTTGTTTTATTAATAGTCTACAACATACAAGAATTTAAATTTTCAAACTTGGATATTTTTCATGACATAGTTTTGGCCAACCAATTGGGGCCACATGTTATCATTATTTTAGCCCAATCTAATAAAGTGTTTAGTAAATACTTTGCAATTATTCATTATGTAATTATGAGAACATGTTCTAAACTTTCTCGAAGTGATATGCTTAACATTAACTACAATTGATTATTAGATTCCTTTAAATTTTACAGGTATGTAATATTATAGCATAATAATCACAGTTCAAATAATGATAAATTTGTAATTTTGATTAATGAAACATGAAAAATCAATTGACGATTAATAGGAGTACTATTTACATATATTAAAATATTGAACAAATTAATCAAATAAAATATTCCACAAGTTGCACTTAGTAATTTTTTTTAAAAAAGGTATATAGAGAGAAGTGAAGAATACACACTATTGCAGAAATAATTGTGAAGGGGTTTTGAAGCTAGCAACATGTAGCGTAGCGATTTCAATTTTAAAGTAGCATATAGTTGTATACAATATTAAATATCTTTGGTTGCAAAAACTGACTACACCGACACAATTTAAAGAGAGAGATAGTTGAATAATAACAAAGTTGGATGAAATATTATTGGTTACTAGTGGGAAGTTCTACCAACTAAAGTGTTATGAACATCAAAATGTAAAGCGACCAAATTTTGTGGACTAATCAAAAAAATATGGCATATTTTTCGCAGTCACATTTTTTTTTTGATATTATCCATTTTATCTCAATCCTAGAAAATACACCATTCTCATGTTAATAAAGATATATTTTTTTTTTTTTGCCTTAAGTTAAGAAAATAGTAGCAGTAGTGCTTATTAAAGTGAAAAGAGAGTAAAATATCACAAAATAAAATAAAAAATTTAGGAAAAAATATAAGAAAGAATCGCATAAAAGAGACTGAAAATATTGATATTTAACAAGAAAATGACTCATTTAATTTGGGCCATCTTTAAAATAAGTACGACTCAATTAACTTAAGACGAAAGTAACCATCTAACTAAACCCCATCAAAAAGGCTACGATCATTAATATTTTGACACGAGGATTCAACAGATTAGACTGATAAAACAGAATTACTGTGAATATTATGTACTGTTATATTTCTATACATTTTACTAATCTCACTCAAATTCAAAATGCATGCGCCTCATATCTCAAACGCGAGGCACCAGCACTTTTCCATATCTATCCCTCTCACAGTGATATACAAAGCTGTAGAATACATACAGTTGAACTAATGAAAGAACGGCACCTGCTGTTTTTCAGGAAAACAACGAGCAGGTAATGACGATCACGCCCCTGCAAGCACGAATCAACAGGAATTATGAACACTTTTGAAGCCAGCGTTATCACTTTGTTGAATAATACTCCCTCATTCTCAACTTAAAAGTGTCAATCACTTTCACTAAAACCCGTGTAAAGTCAAACTGAGACTCGTAAGTTGGGATGGAGGGAGTTATAAATAGAAATCGAACCTTAAGTAAAGGCAAAAATCCTATCAGAAATATTTGATCTGCAAATAGGACATTCTGTACAGGCAAGGGAACATGACCTGCATACTGCAGTAGTAAAGCATGAAGTTAGGAGTAGTATTTTGTATAATTAGAAATATATAAATCAATCAAACTTACAGCAAAAATGACGGCATGGGAGAAGCATTGCCGCGCTAGGTGACTCGAAACAAACTTTACACACGTGAGAATTCGCGTCACCATTCACGGTATACCTCATTTCCTTTTCTTTTATCTCCTGCATACGAGCCTGCGCGAATATGCAGGGATAATGCGGTGAGCTTCAAATAGCAATGCAAAAACATGATGATCATTAAAATGCATGGGATAGCAGTAATGGACCTTCAGGCGGACTACGAGAGGTTCTTCTTTGGGAGCATCTATGTGTGTTATTAAACTATCAGAAGCTTCCCTGTTTTCCGGGATTGGATTTGGATCCGTCTCAACAATGCCAATTTTCGGGACATTTATTTGATTGTTGTCCTCAGGCAGTCTGTCATTAGTTTTCTGTTCTTGCAGAGCACTCCCCTCTTTCTTTAGTTGAGCAACGAGCACCCACATGTTTGCTAGATCGCTCTCTAGTGCTGCCTCTCTCTTCTGTGCCTCTTCAAATTTTTTCCGGTATTCATTTTCCAGAACTTCCTTCTCAGCCAAGGCAGCCTCGAGAGTCACCTCTCGTTGCTTCCTTGCTTGCAGCTCCAACTTCAGATCATCAGAATCAAGACTCCACGATTCAAAGTCGCCACTAACCATTCCAGAAACATCATTTGGTCGGCTGGAGGCCCGACCTCTTCGGCCAGCTCTTTGTATTTCACTAAGCCTGCGGTTACCACTATTTCCCGAGCTTCTAGAGCTTAACTCACGAGCAGCCAATAATTCTTTTTCCAGCTTGGCATTTTGTACAGACAGCTTAGTAACTTCACCAGCTAAGTTCTTTAGCTCAACTGCGGCAGCAGATGCTAGTTCTTTAGCGTAAGAAGCTTCCTCGGATAATTTCTGATTCTGGACACGTAGCCCACTATTTTCCTCTAAAGTCTGAACATGCTCTAGCTTTAGTTTCTCATTTTCAATTTCCTGTTTTGTACAGAAAAGGTTTCAGTCTAACACCAAAGCAGATATACTGTGTGTAAATAAATCAACAAAATTGCCAATGAGTAGTTGTAACCTTTGATTGCACTTTCATTCTTAACTCGTCTGCACATTCGTCAGATACACACATTCCAAGCGTGGGTGTCTTCTTGTCATCAGATACTGAAGAAAGTTGGTGTTCTAAGAGCAGGATTTTTTCTTGCAGTTCCTTGTTCTCAGCACACTGATCGATCGAAAAGCAGATCCACATTATAAAACAGGATATTAACTTAAATTCAAAAGGGCAAATAAAACAAGTACTAGTAGAATTAATTACTATAAAAAATACTCCATATACCTTGTTCTGCAGTTGTTCTTGAAGAATACGGTTATCTGCTGACGTAATCTGCATTTCAAGGTTAAAAGGTGTCAAAAGGTGCACCTATTACTCTAGGCAAGTAGCAAATCAGAGATACTTTAGTGGAAGAAAGAACGATAAAAAACTTTTATAAATTGTCGTCGGATGGATAATAAATAGCATGAACCAGGAGGGAAGGAATAAAGAAACACCTCAAGCTCAAAACCCTTCTCACTGCATTGTGTCATCAGTTTCATGACCGTCTGCCACAGGAAAAGAATGAAAAGAAACTGTCAAGCTAGTACCAGAGGACTTCACATTCAATCTATAAGAGAACGGGGCAGCAAGTGTTTTTTTGAAATGATTAAGGATGACCTGCTGCATTTCAATCATGGATGCATTAGCAACAGAAGCTTCACTTCTCTCAACCATCCGTTGTTCTAAAGCTCTCATCTGTTTTCTCTTTTCTTGTATTTCATGCTCCAAGTTTTCAACCTGAGAATCAAATGCAAGAAACATCTTTTAGAATTCGAAATCATCGCTCAGATTCTAGCAAATACAGCATATAACAAACACACTTCCAAGTATCATACAGGACCATATTTGCAACTTCATTATGGCTAGTGCCCTCTTGCGTGGTGAACTGTCAGAAACGTAAGCTTTCCATATTTGAGTAGTACAAGATAATATATTCAATATATAATGAGTTTCAAGTCAGGAAAGATTTCACCTACTAATACTGTCTCATGTTGCACATCTTGTTATTAATATTATCAGTAACAGCAATTTGACAAACTAATACTGACATTGTGTAGAGCTAGATTAATGTTCACCAAGACAGTGTTTTTATTTGTTGAACACGGATGAATGTGGCATTACATATTTCAAAGTTAAAACATGGAATAATTAAAATAGACACATGGTACTTTAAAAAGAAAATTGAGAAGTACCTGATCTTTTGAGCTATCGGGATCATTTACAGATTGGTCTACCAGACGCTTTAGAGTACTTGTGCTGAGTGCAATCTCTTCTGCAAGCATCTTAACTTGCTCAACAAGGAGATCCATCTCATCTGATGACATACCATCCTACATCACAAATAAATAATTAAATGGCTGGGAGAACCAAACGAGTATTCAAACTTAAGCATTGTACATATGCCAGGATCTCAAGGGTCCAAGGACAAAACATTTCAGATAACTTTAGAACACGACTATAAAGCAAATTTAAGATCAACGAAATCAATTGGGAGATAAAAGCAAATAGTTTAGAGGATAAAGGTTGGATACATACAACATGCAGCTTTGACATAGAAGACAGTCCACTAATAAGTTCACCCGCTTGAGTTGTTTCAGATGTAGTACTGCCAGCTAGTGATATATCCTCATTCCATCTGCTGGATGATCTTATGTGCTTCACAATATATGCGTCCGATGAGGTTGTTAAACAAGAGGGTGGAGAATCTTTTTGGTTCTCATGGTAGAGTTTCAAAGAGCCATTATGCACGGTATCCAACTTCTGCCATAGAAATACAAAAAATGTTGAACGAGTTACTGAAAATTGGTTTCTGTTAGGAGCATCCTAGAGGCTAGAACACATGTAGAATTCAGAGCAAATAAACCAATAAATTACTAGTATTTAGTGCAATTAGTAAAGCAAGCTCTGATGACGGTTATCCAGTTCTATAGCGATCTTAACAGTTTCGTTACAGTCACATAATTTATGAGTGCTTTGTGAACAATTTTGAGAGAAAGATAGTAAACAATTAAAGCTAAATCACTTGGAGAGAAAGGCTAATCTGACTGTATCCGTTTACTGATAAACAACAAAGTTTAGTTTCAAGGCAATGACAACCACCACAAGGGCAAAAACAAGAGCAAGTGCATTTGCTTGAACATTCCTTGCGAAATAACAACTTACTTCATCCTCAGCAGCAGAAAGACTCCTTTGATGAGAGGGAATGTCGTTTATGTAACCCGGGACCGTGTTTTTCGAGGAGACGAGGATCAGTTTTGTTAGCCTCTGAATTCTACTCATTAGAGCAGCCTTGGCATCTTCCTCTTCCTCTAGTCTTGACTGCATTTTAAATTGCCCTTCTTCTAACTGTAAAATGAATATAGATGGCAGTAATAAGCTAAACATTGATACTATTCCACCAAAAACAGATCAAGACTCCAGAAACAATGGTAATGATTTGGCAAGCATTCACCACCCTAAGCATTTTGAAAATAAGAGTAAACTATACCTGTTGCTTTAAAACAATAATATCTTCATGGCTAACACCTTCAAGCATCCCCCTCTTAAGTTGATCAAGTTCTTCTTTGAGAGATGATATTTCTCTTTGATACTTCTTAATCAACGATTTTTCATCAATAATCTGAAATTGAAATATTTAAATAAATACCAAGGCAATTGACCACTCAATATATGAATATAACTACAAACATACATGTTTACAGACTCACCCTATTACGCGAGGCATTGATTTCAACACGTTTTGCCCTGCTGGCAAATTTTAAGGTGTTATGTGTCTCCTCCATATTGCTTGATGCTGGAGTGATCGTACAAATAAGCTGAGGATATAAAGTATCATGATTTTAAAACTAAGCATTTCAACCAGTATAGTCCAGTCATAAAATTTAAAACTCAAATCGAGGCTTGAGGTAACTAAGTAGATAAAAGAACAAAATAAATGTTGGCTCGATCTCTAGATAAATGTTTTAGAAACAAATACGTGATTGAATGATAATTTCATAATTAAAATTGAAAGACAGTACAATTTTTTTGCTATAAATTAAAGTTATCCCATGCTCACCGAAACATGTCCTTGCCCACTTAGTGAGGATTGTAGAAGGCGTGTAAGCTTTGAATCCCGATAAGGAACATGGGATGCCTTTCCTTCACTAAGTTTTCCAATTACCTTCAAATTTTAGAAAATTGAGATCATCAGAGTACAAAATACACATGGCAACAAATATCAGAATTCAGAGAAGAAATTTGTATGCCAATGCAATTTTAAATAACTTGCTATATGCCAGTGCATGTGACATGGCAATAAAAATAAGAAAAAGTGTAATTGTACCAAACTACAAGTAGAGGAAAATGGACCAACTACCAACAGATATTTGCCTTCAGCTTAAGAAAACATAGCAAAGTAAGTTCCGATACTCACAGTTCCAAGAGTTAGAAGACTTTTATTGATATACGATCCTTCCTTTCTCCTTATCCCAGTTGTTTCAGTTTTTGAACTTTCAGACCCCGCAAGATCAATTAAGTTCTGCATAACAAAAGTAGGAGTATGGGTAGATTTTCATCAAAGACTGAGGATTTGAATGTAATAAAATTCCTCTATGGACAGAATATCAAATTATCAAATATAGTGTATGGCAAGAAGAGAGGGGTTGTTTCCAGCATTCAAATGCAATTGAAGGATGTGCGCACCAATTGTGAGAAAATAACTCCATCATAATCATCTCCATGGTTACTACTCTCGATCATCTGGAACAGTATGAACAAGCATACTCAAAGTTAGGTGGTGGAAGATCAGAAGGCAGAATAATAACAAAGACATCGGTGCATCAATAGATACCATTGAAGAAGAATATATGCTATTATATTACTAACAACCTACAAAGTAAAGGGGGATCATGTATAAAGGGAAGGTCAGAACAAAATCTGCATATTACCAATACATTCAGTTGAGAAATATTAATGAAATTAAATAGTTTTAAGAGGCATCAAACTTGATATTTCAGGTTTCCAGTTCACTAACAATTCATGCTTCACTCTGCACTCATTTGCCTAATTTTTGCAATTTATATTGGATCACTTCCCAGTTACACTCATTCAATTACCACCATGAAATGGACTAGCCTATTTTATGCTGAAATTTAAATATAAATGCCAACATGCAAATGGTCACCACTGCCCTTATGGTCCTATGCTCAATTTCTCATAAGTCATAAGGAATATGATTTCCCATTCACCCCGAGAAGATCAAATAAGATGACAAAGTAACTGATTATGCAACAATTAAACCAAGCTATAAAATGAAGTGAATGAAAATGAAAACGAAAACGAAAACAAAAACAAAAACAAAAACAGTTACATTTATCTTTTCATTAAAGAAATCAGGTATAATGGAACTTAATAAAGAACTAATCCGAACAGGATATGTACCAATGTGAATATAGTATGGCTACGGCTGCTAAAGAGGTTGAAATTATTTGATCCAACGTGTCGATGCTCTGCAATTGTAATGAGCGTAGAAAAAATTGTTGCCATCAGATTGAGATGTAATGTAATAATCATATAAAATTTCAATAGTTGCACTATATGACGCACTATGTATGTAAAGCCCGAGGAGCAAATAAACACACAAACACGTGAACCGACATTCACACAGCACACTACAATATACCTTCTCCTGCAGCAATAAATGAAAGGACGTGGCCAGGGGATAAAACAACTTCTTCCTTTATGCCCTCAACGTAAGTTCCCTGCATATATTAAAAAGGTGGGATGAAATGATATCAGTCCTGTGTAAGCGTTAGTACAAAAATAAAAGGTTTTAATCTAATGAAAACTCAAGGATTTTCAGATTACAGCTACTATGCAAGAATAACTCCTACAAATAGAAGTACTGTAAAGGATTACTAAAGAGTTTCAGCTATTAAAAAGTGCAGTCTCATATATTTGGCGAAAACCATTACTTAAAGCAATTTGTGTGTCCTGAAACTTTGAAAGGAAGATATAACATGGATGAAATTCACCAATTGACCTACAGTAAAGGGTAATGTAGAGATAAAGACAATTAGTATGAAATAAACCTGCGCATCTTCTCTCACACGCAAATTTTGGCCAGTGGGATCTAGTAAGTCATTGATCACCTGATGAAAAAGGTATTCAGTATCGTGAAGTTTTAACAATCCACAATAATTGCATACATATTGTTGATTCAAATCTCAAGAGTTAGCAGTGGCATATGTGACTGTGTCTGGTGAGAATGAGTGAAGTGGTTTTTCTTTATTAAGTAGTATTAATTTAACCTACATGCAAAGAACATGAATACGAAAAATCTTAAAATATACTGATGATATGATAATCATTAAAAATATACTAACCTCGTTGTAAATTTCAAGATATGACACTCGGAGTAGGAATTCGCGACCTGGCGTCTGAAAGGAAATTACTATCAGCCATTATACATTGATTTTACACTATATTATCTAATTGCATCAACAAATGAATTAAAAAACTAAAAACATAATATTGTTTGGGCAAGCACAAAAGGTTATGGGCAAACATACATCTTGGATTATGCTGAAGACATCCTTTATAGCCAATGGTATGATCCCTGGAGAATTTTGATCTCCCTGATAAGAAATGTTGAGAAAAAATAATGAAACATCATATTCATAACTCCCAAATTTCTTTTATAATTTTCTATTGAAACATAATGAAACATCAATAGAAGCCCCAAGACAATAAGAAAACAGAACAAGCAGAGCAGGCAGAGCAGAACAGGTAGAGAACGGTGACAGTCTTTATATTGTAAATAATGGATAATTAAACATATTCCATGCTTCATGCTTGGGAACAAAATGAATTATATAAAGGACTTTTGAGTGTTCATTATATATAAGTTAATGTCAGTTGAACCGACAAAACAAACTAAAAGGCACATAGGAGTCTACTACACCCTCAAATTTCAACCAAATATGCCTCAAAAAGCTTCAGTGCAGCGCAATCACACAACATCAAATTCAACATATATCCACTGCTTATGTTTTTGATAAGGACTATAACCTCTGTAAAACTGAAAAAGAATACCATATTCCTTTGTGTACCAATTTTAACTTACATGCATAGTGTGTGTCTTCCCACTACTGGTGACACCATAAGCAAATACAGTTCCTGCATATGGACTTTATCAGTGCTAATTTGCAGAAAATTTAGAGTATAAACTATAAATCAGTTAAGTAATCTGCCCAATGGGGACAAGAACAGCTGGCATGCAAGGCTTAAAACATGATTCAATAGCAACCTAATCATGCATGGCTTGAAAAGGTCGGAGTGTAAGTGAGTTTGGCATACCATTTACACCGTCCATTGCAGCCTTAACTACAGGTCGAGCAGCTACTTCGTAAACTTCCAGAGTATTTGTATTCGATCCAAAAACTCTATCTGTTAGGAAAACGAATATGCAAATGGCAAAACATCATAGTTAGATAGTATAATTTCATTTTGTTGGATAATATTGTCCCCCACAAAACTATAAAACTAATGTGCACTGGCAATCACTAGTCAATCATTTTTACTCCAAAACCTAAATAACAATGGATTCTAGTACGAGTTTATGCATTATAATACTGCCATTTCCACGGCTCAGCCATTACACTGATTGCAGTTCACAGAATTGAGAATGCGAAATCCAGAAAGCAATGACGATCTGTAACTCCAAAGTATCATAATAGGAGTAAACAATATGGATGGACCAAAAGTAAACGAACTTTACCGAATGCATATGCCGTCATTGGATTAAACTCATTCCGCACGATTTTCTCACCGTCTGCATACCATGCGACCTCATCTCCTCTCTGATATTCCCTTTCACTGCATCAACACAGCATAACAATGCAAATGAAAGTTAATTGGCTCAGTTTCCTCAAATTCCTAAACCTAACCTCAGACCTTTCCCCAAATTCAGAAGTTCAAAAATCAACCAAAATCAGATCTATCATTCAATTGAAATCACCTCAGAGGTCGAAATCTAACTGTCACTGAAATGCTATCCCCCGATCTCGAAGCGCTCTCCAACGGCTCACCGATCAGCTGCTCCTCCATCGACGGAAAAGCCACTGGCGCGCGGCTTCGCGAATAGTCGCCACCTTTGCGATTAGACGCCGTGGATCTAGAGCCGTAACCTCCGCTGCCACCGGCGCCGTAGAAAGATGTCGCCGAAGAGGAGCATGAGCGCGGCATTAAACGACCGTTCATCATCGATGACGACGACGACGTAGATGAATAAGGAGTCGACGGTTTCCGATTACCGAACGGAGAGCTGCTCCTTCCTCTCGAAGACGAAGCCGCCATTTCTTCAAACACAACAAATTGAATAACAACTCACGGTATACGACTATAAACAATTGCTCGGCTTGCCTTAGTCAATGCGATTATGCAATGCAAACGTAGGCATCAGAGATTAGGAGAATTTTCAACAACACGAATGTTGTGTCAGAAATCACATGGCACGAATCAGCAAAGTGAATTAGATTGCTCTAATTTTGGAATTTCGTAACTCCTTTTTCCAGCCCCAACGCCTTGTGATATACACAATCTTCAGCAGTATTCACTCACACACACGAATGCGTGTCTGTGAGTGAAGAGAGAGATGGATTAACTCGTTGTTTCTTCTTCTTAAAGACAAAGAAGAATTGCAGAGTATATGAAGAGAGAGAGAGTAATGAGTGATGAAGATGAGAGGTGGACTAGCGAGGAGTGAAAACGACGGGAGGTAAAATTATGTATTTGTATCAATTTTATATTGTATCATTTGAATTTAAATTATGAAGTACTCCTATAATTTATAAAAATACAACTATATGACTTTGACTTCTCTTTTATTTATAGATAAAATATTGATTTTGTTAGGCCAGAATTTTATATTTGAATCTATTTCCTATTGTAGGTCATTTGAATTTAAATGCTTTCAATAATGTTATTAGAAAAAATTCTGAGTTTTGACTTTTCTTTCATTTTTAGACAAATTATTGATTTTGTTTCGCCAAATTTGACTCCTAACGTTAAAATTAACTGAAAAATTTATGAAAGTTAGATTTGTTTGCAAGTAATATTTTATGACAAATACATTATTAATATTTTTCAACTAAATTATTTTCTATATTAATAAACGACATTATTTCATTCAATATTAGGTGGTGATGTTAAGAATGATATCTTGATTCTCAAATAATTTCACTAAAAAGATTTCATCATGAAATGATTACAAACAAATCCATATATCACAACTTTTACTAAAGTTTAAAAGTATAGAATGAACAAGAATTTTGCAACATAATTTGCTTAACTACTATACTACTCATTTTATTCGTGAATCTCTACCATACCCATCCTGGCTGAATAGGGTCCGGCCCATTAAGTTCCAAATGTCTTTGAAATTGGGACATTTGAAAGTACTAATCCATTGGGCCCGAAGTGAAAGAACATACGAAGCCCATAGTACTTTTATTTTTTATTGGAATTTAATTGAAAAATAAAATTAATATGCTTCACAACTTTAATGGAGTAATCAAACAATGAATATATTATTTGTATTTTCTAATCAAACAATGAATATGGGAATTTATCCCAATTATCCCATGGCAAAAGATATCAAACACTTTTACGTGATATATTGTTTGTATTTTCTAATCAAAAAATGCTATATTTTCTGTAAAGGTATAGTACTTTCATAGTTTTCTCAGTCGAGAGTGATTAATTAGTAACTAATTAGTAATTATAAATTAAGATCAAATCTTAGTTATTAAATTAAGAGATTTAGTGGTTGAAATAATACCACATGAATTAAATTTTAAATTAAATTATTATGTAAATATAAAGGGTATTAATGTCAATTTCCTCTCATTAAAATCATCTCAAAACTTTAAATTAATGTAACTCTCTCTATTTAAATTATTTTTTCGCAAAAAATATATCAAATTAAAGATAATTTTATAAGGATTCCAACGATATCTCAATCGCATATGTTTCGACGATATTCGGGTGATGAAATTTGATAAATTATATTTCATTTTTTTTATATACTGATAAGCCGATTTTATCAATAAATGCAAAAAAAATTCAATATATGCAAAATCTCAATATAGTGTAGGTAAAATATCAATAAAAATGTGTTAATATTTTCTTGTCCGTGTGTTGATATTCTAATGTCATATTGTTGATATTTGTAATACACTATATTGATATAAAAAAGAATAAAGGCCAAAATAACTGGTCCTGAACAAATGGTCATTTTATGATTTTGGTCATAAACTTTATCTTTTGAATTTTTTGGTTCTGCACATTTCAAATCGGATCACAATTGGTCCTCCGTTAACAGTTCCGTTAATATTTAACAGTCAACGGTATTAAATCCGATTTTGACCAAATTAAATTTTTAAATATGATTAATTACTCCCTAATTTCATCTTCTCCCTCTCTTCTCTCTCACATCATGTTCACCGCCACCGTATGCAATTACCGCCGCCGCTGCTTCTTTGTCGCCGTGAGTCCAGTTAGAGCAACTGCGGACAGCCACCGTCACCCCATCTTTCACTCTCCCCCCTCCGATTCTCCCCTTATCTGTCACACCTCCGTCACTCTCTCTTGCTGCTGTTGCCGACATATTGTCGCCACTTGCAGGCATCGCCGCCGCTGCACTCTTGGAGTTTCACCAGCCCGCTGCTGCGAGGCTGCTGATCGGAGTAGGAGTAGTCGCCGTCCAGCCCCGCATCAACTTGGTTTGAAATCGAGATGGAATTGAGAATCCTCATTGCTGATTTTCGACTCACATAACTCTCTGCTATCACTCAGGGCTGGGGCTGGTCTCGATGCACCAGCAACAGCGAATCGCGAGGCACCTAACAGCAGCCCTATTTCGAGCAGGAGACGACGGGTGCTGGAGTGATGGCGACCAAATCGCCGAGAAAAGTTGGGTAAGGAGTTGTCTGATCAGGAAGGCCAATGACGACGATGCTGATGGAGTATTTGTAGTCGGCGGCGACTTCGTCACTGAGAGTGGAGGAAAGGAGAAGGAGAGGGCAACGAATTGGAGTGGTTCGCTGATTTGTGAAGGAGAAGGAGAGGGCGGCGAGGAATCAGAATTAGGGAATTAATTAGTGTGTTAAAAATCATAATTAAAAGTGTAATTTGGTCAAAAATGGGTTAAACCCGTTGACTGTTATAAAATTAAAGGAACTATTGACGGAGGACCAATTGTGATCCGATTTAAAATGTGCAGGACCAAAAAATCCAAAAGATAAAGTTTAAGACCAACATCATAAAATGGTCATATGTTCAGGACCAGTTTTGGCCTTTACTCTATAAAAAACATCCACGAAAATTATCATATGATAACATAATGATGATATTACCATTTTGTTGATATTTTGTCTACTACTCCATTTATTAAAATTTGTGAGTTTTAATCTCATCCATTCATTTTAAAATCCAAGGATGTAGATTTAGTCTTAGTTTTGGATTATGGTGTTATAATCATTAGAAGAGGACCCCTTCCTCCGTCTCTAACGAATATGCATTTTGGGATCGACATAGATTTTAATGTAAAATTGGTAAAGTAAGAGATAGATAGAGATAAAAGTAATTAAAGTAATGTTAGTAGAGAATGAGTCTCGTCTCGTTAAAGAGAAAAGACTTTTCAAAATTAAAATATATATATTCTCATATAACGGACTAAAGAAAAGAGTATATATTATTATGGGAGGGAGTACTACTATTATTTAACTAATCTATGGTGGCGCTTCACGTTTGATTCACGCTTAGATATATTCACCAACCAAAAATTGATCTATGGTGGCGCTTCACGTTTGATGTCACGCTTAGATATAATTACCAACCAAAAATTGGTGCGTTACAGTTGCCAACAAAATTAATTAAGCTTAATGGCATGTTCATTTAATTTTAGTTGTGAGATAGGAGTAGATCATAAATTAACTAAAATTATGCTTTTTTAATTCTTGTTTTCCTTTTATAAAACTCAGTTCATTGTGACCAACTCCAATTTATATCTTCAGGACATAGTTTTCTTATAAAGAGTATAAACTTATTTTCTTGGTGGAAATTTTAATTATGAATTAGTACATAATTATTGCTCGGGCCTGTGATTGTTTTTAAGGTCCATAAGTAATTATAACTTACTATTCTCCACGAATTAAACACGTATAAATTTAACTAAAAATTATTTTCTTGATAGTAATTTGCGAAGTTAGTGGAATAGGTGTCCCACAGAGCACTTGTATATATTAATTTTAATTTTAATGTGAGTGAAATGAGTTAGTGGAAGGTTATTTGTGGTAAAAGTGAACTGAGACTCTTAATCGCGGACGGACTAAAATGGAAAAACGAGACTCCTATTCGCGGACGGAGGGTGTACGCATTAATTTATTTTTCAGAAGTACTTAGTTTGTTAGTTAATTTGACTTCGAGTATATTTCAATTTCCTTCATAGATTAAATTTTGTTTACGTTTATTAGTATATTTCCTTTTAGTATTAGGATTTCACAGGCCTATATAAACACCCCTTCCTCTTTCAATTTCCTTCCTAGATGAAATTTTATTTACGTTTAGTAGTATATTTCCATGCTTTTAGCATTAGGATTTCATACGCCTATATAAGCACCCCTTCCTTTTTCAATTTCCTTGGAACTCGTTTTTGCACAAATATCGCCTTTTTCTACCATTTAATTGCGATTTTCTTGAATTGATCTTTTATACTATAGCAAATATAGTCTTTTTGTACCTTTTGTTGGACCTATATATATATCATCCCAAAACCGAAAAACAAATCATTGTGATCATCTCTCTCTGCGATGGCACATGAAAATCAAAATTCAAAAACCCTCAACCCTTTGGCACCGGAATACATTCCGATTAGTATCTCCGGAATCACCCCATCCCTCCCGCCGCTGCAACCCCCGTCGTTTCTTCCACCACACCAATTCCACACATACTCCGCCGCCCCTCAAAGCCAAGCCTTCTACCCCGCCCCACTCCCGCCGCATCAATTCCGGCCATACTACACCCACAACCCCGCCCCTCCGCCGCCGCGATCAACTTGGGGAAGGAGAGAGAGACGCCGCGAGCAGTTCTCGCAGCGCGACGTGCGCAATGCGGAGAGCAAGCACCAAATCGTGCCTCTAACACGCGATGAAGAGGCTACTACTGTTATGATCAAGAACATCCCTTACAATTGCAGGTAACAAAAAAAAAAATCGTTAACATAATTTTAGTCGAGACACCAAGAATTAGAAACACAAATTAGCTATTCTTTTTATGCAATTTCTTTCGATTTGTTGGGGGTTTTTTATAGTTGAATAAGCACTTACATAATTTTAATTGAGATACCAAGAACGAAGACATATACCTAGAAACACAAATTGGTATCTAAAATATCATTAATTAGCTATTCTTTTTAAGTGTAATTTATGCAATTTCTTTCGATTTGTTGGGGTTTTTTACAGTTGAATAAGCATCAAATTGTGCTTAACACTTAAAAAAAATCGTTTCTATAATTTTAATTGAGATGCCAAGAGCGAAGACATAAACCTAGAAACACAAATTGGTATCTAAAATATCATTAGTTATTCTTTTTTAGTGTAATTTATGCAATTTGTTTCGATTTGTTGGGGTTTTTAAGAGTTGAATGTTTGATTAATTATTGCAATTTTTGTGTAATAAGCTTTTCTCTTTCTATCTCTAGAAGGAAAGAGCTGATCACTATGCTTGATGACTTCTGCAAAAATCAGAACGCGAGAAACGAGACACAAGAAACTCCCTCGCCTTGCGCTTACGATTACCTATACTTGCCGATTGATTTTTGGTATGTAAATCTAGCTTCAAAAACTAGGTTTGATTGGATTTCCTTAAATATTAAAATAAATTTTATTATTTCCTTATTAGTAAAAGTAATTTTAAGGATGCATGTTTTCAATTTAACTTAGATATTCATATTAAGTTTACTACTCCTAGTATATTATTTCCATGTTAAATTGTCCCTTTTATAGTTTTAAAAATTATTTCAAAGATTCATGTTAAATTTGTACATAATTTCCAATTTAATGTAGAGATGAGAAAATATCCAAGGAAAAGATTCTATTTTCCTAAATTTGTGGGGGATATTACTGATTCCATATGAAAAAAGTTACTACTACTATTTTTTCTGAAGTTATTGCAAAACAATAAATATGTGGAGTACTACTCATATTTATAAACTGATTTATCTAGTATACTAATTTTTGTACATACATCACTATTCCGATTAATACTCTTACACATGCATATTTTATTAGATTTTTTTTCCTTACATGTTGCATGGAACATATGATTCAGACAATTTTGCTGAAGTTACATGCATGTTGCTGATTTACTACAATTTTGACCATGACAAAAAAAAGGACTAGAAAAAGCAGAGGTTACGCATTTGTAAACTTCACCACCTCAAGAGCTGCGTGGGAATTCCACGACTGCGTTCACCTCACATATTGGGGTTTTCATCACCGACCAAATTGGCAAAAGAAAATCGAGATTGTCTGCGCCGAAATCCAGGTACTATATGAATAATGTGTTCATCTTATAAGTTAAAATCAAAATCATAATAGTATAAAAAATAATGTGACGAATTCTTGTATGTCTATATAGGGCAAGGAAGACGCGGTGAGCCATTTTTCGGAGTCGGTGTTTGAGTGCGAAACCGACGAGTATCTACCGGTGTGCTTCAGCCCGGCAAGGGATGGCTCCGGGTATCCCGCTGAGCTTATCGTAATTGGAAAACGGCTACCCGTTGTTGAACGCCAGAGCTACATTAATCACAACTAAGATGCTACGATAATGATGATGTAGTTTAGTAAGTATGCAGTTAACATATATAGTTAGTTAGTTAATTAGTTGCAACTTAACTATTTAATCACCAACGGTCTTTCAATTTTAGCATAGTAGGGATGATTCCGGCCCTATTTGTGGTCTAAGACTAGGTCGGATTAGGACCGGAATCATCACCGTTTCATTGTTATGCTAACATCGAAAGATTGTACTCCCGAAAAAGTGCGAATTGAGTTATGCTCATTTTTCAAATTGTGCAAAACTCGAGTCATGTTTGTTGTTTCGGAAATATAAAAATGTGGAATTTAGCCACTTTTAAGGTTTCTATTTGAAGAATGTTTTCCTTATGTTATATGTATAATTTTTAATTTTATAGTAAATGTTGCTAGAATTGTGAAAATATCTGTGATATTGTGACAAGAATCACAAGATTGTGAGATGGAGAATTTTCGTTCTCGAGTAGTGAAAATCACTCATTATCACTCTTTATTTAGCCAAAGAAATCACATGTACAAGGGTATTTTCTTCATTAAAAATATAAATCTATGTATTAAGAGTTACATTTATTTATGTACTAAAAAAATATCCTTTTGAGCATGCATTTAGATCTCATCATTATGGACTGCTGCTCGATTGTTCTGCCCTTTGCAGTCTGCAATCCGCAGTCTTTGTAGATCTCTGCTCACATCATGCACACGTTTATTAATCATTATACTACAACCATAGCTCTCTCCCACCGTGACTACAGTCATCTAAAGGTAATTGCTGTTAAACAATACTCCTACTGTTTTACCCAATATTTGAAAAGGTGTAAATTGAAAAAAAAATAATAAAATTTGGTGGTTAATTTTACAGCCTTTTAACAATAGCTAATTTTATTGTAATGCTGATATTTTCTTAATTATTTCATTAATTTAGATTCAATGAATATTTTATTTGGAATTTGATTTTTGCAAGTTTGTACTCACGAAAGCTATTGTATTTAGTGTATGATAATACTCCCTCCGTCCCAGTTTAAGAGTCACATTTTGCCATAAAAGTTTGTCCCAATTTAGGAGTCACATTTAGAATCTTTCATATTTGGACATAAAATTTTACGCATTATTCATCAAAATTACACTCAAATGTCATTATCTACATAAAAATAAATCCAAAAAAATTGAAAAACCAAAAATTCAAACCATCTCACTTTCCACCAATTCACTTCATTTATTATCCACTCTACCAGTTTCTTAAACCCGTGGCATAACTAACTGGCACTCATAAACTGGGACGGATGAAGTAGTATAGAATATAAGGTTATGCTAAGTACTGTAGCTTTCGAATGATCATAATTTCTCTCAAAAATAAAAAATTGTTTGGAAAATAAAAAAAAACATAAAAAATTTATTGTAATTGACAGTATTTTTACTAAAATTTAAAAACTTAGGAGTAGTTTTTTTTTAGAAGTTGTGCTTTTGCAAACACCATAATAGGCGTCACAATGCAACAGCCTGAGCAATATTTAGTTTTTTTCAAAGAAGAAAAATAAAACTTAGGTCTCAGTCGAATTTTGTAGAAAAATATGATATGGATGCATTTGTTGATATTTCAAATATGTAGTGGCTGTTCATATTCCGTTTTAGTGATAAATAAAAGTAATGACGTAATTAGTCAGATAAAGATAAAATACAAGCATATGGTCATCATGATTGTGCATGCTTTCCTCTCTCTCTCTCTCTCAAACTATACGTACATTGCACACATACACACAATACAACCACCTCTACGTATATTGCACACATCACAGACCATAAATGCAAATAGTAAACCACTAAAAATAATTAAGGATCAAATAAAATTAAGTAGCTTGATCCTGTTACTATCATAATTATTTAAATTTTTCAATTGGGATACGAAAATGTAATTGTATAGGTACAAATTGTAATTGAGGTATTAAAGTTAAGAAAAAGTTCAAAAAATGAAGATTAATTAAAAGAGGCCCACGAGACCCAGCCATTGGGCCATTTAAAAGTTCTTTTCGTAATCCAAATTAAATTAAGGGCCTATAAAAATTATTGGAGAGTACACAATCTCAATTGCCTTAATACTAATAGGCATGTTTTGAAATCTTAAAATCCAATCACCAAATTTTTTTTCCTAAAAACACAAATAGTTTTAGTGGGTACATTTACATTAGTAATTTACTAAGGACTCTTTTGATAAAAAAGATGGGATATGAGAAGATATGTAAAACAAGATAAGAAATACGGGCTTCATGTCAAGATATGCAAAGATATGATTTTTTTTCGTTGTTGTTTGATTGAAAAGAAATTATCTAAATTTGTATAGTATATTATATAACATGGCTTAACTTGACAAATTGGTGGGTTACATAAACATGGTTAAAGTTATAATTATAGTAAGATTGGGTAGGGCCCTTGTCTTATACTGGGCTTTGAGTTAAGCTTAACAATGATATCAAACAATTAGAAATGTCCATATATAATTCTTTATCTTGGTATTACTAATTTATCAAAAACGCCCTAATATTACGGGTTATGTAACAATCGATTGCCATATAAACAATCATAAATCATTGTCTATGTGGTAATTCAGATTATAAATTATGATTGATTACCAAAATAATTGTCTATGTAAGTTTGTGACACCCAATCTTGATAGCTTATCGATTAACCATGTTATTACATTAATTCAATCAATGTTGCTATATATTTTTAGATATACTTTGATTTCCTATAATCAATACAGTACTAAGTTCTTGGCTTCATAGCTACATCAAGTGCAATTTCAATACATTTTTTCCCAACTTATTAGTAATTTATTTCACCTTCAATTTTATTTTTATTGTTTTTTGCACTGTATAACATGGTCTAGTGCTTCTGAATTTTTTCTGACTCAAAGCATAATCTAATTGTCTTAGTATTCACTCATAATATCGATTCGCGCGAGTCGTTATGCTAAACGACCTAATTTTATAATTGGTGACAAAACCTCAATGATTTGTAAAAATATCTTATTTATAACTTTCGTTTGTAAAAGTATCCTATTTATGATTTGAACTTTCCACTAAAAGTATTAATTTGTTATGCAAGTTCGAAAAAGAAAAGCTCTGACTTAAATAACAATAGGCAAAATTTTCATTATAAAGTCGGTGATGAGAAGTGTGAAATCGATGACAACAAATTTTCATTTTGGTTTTTAAATTTAATTTAACATGCTTTAGTCCAACTTGGGGAGCTCCCTTTGACCATGACAACAAATTGACAGATAATTACACTAATAATTATTACTACTATAATAATCGCTCTTTGTTTGATTATAGTAGTACATTTTTTAATCCAAGAAAATTCAACGTTTTTCATACGTTTTCCTGCATGTAATTAAATCAAAGAGACATGCATTATATAATTAATTAATAATGACAGTACTGTTTTACTGTGCAAAGTAGAAAGTTTCTTTGTCCTGACTTTTGATAAAATAATTCCCATATTGAATTATTAATCACCTAATTGATTAAAACAGGTAATTTTTAGTCAATCTGAATGAACTAAGGCAAATGATCAATAATTAAGTCATCGTCACCCTTATTCAAACTTATTACGCACTACAGTCAAATTAAAGGTGAATATATTTATTAATTAATTACTATTATTTCAATCGACCCCCAAATTAAAGGTGAATATATTTATTAATCTTTAAATATTATTTTAATCGACAATGGTCGTTCAATATGGAGTACGTGTTTTTCTTGTTCACACTTATCAAACCGTGCGGCCGTGCCTGCAATATTTAGTAGGTCTCTTTTTTTTACTCCCTCCGTCCCATAAAAATTGAGATAAAACTTTTGGACATGGAGATTAAAAATTTATATTAAATAAATAGGAGAGATGAAAAAAGTAAGAAAGATAAAAGAGAGTAAAGTAAATGATGGAATAAAATAAGAGTGATTAGATGTTTTGTCTTTAGTTAAAAAAAGAAATGACTCAATTTTGTTAGGACGGACTAAAAAGGAATACGACTCAACTTTTATGGGACGGAGGGAGTACTACTGTATCATTTTAGTACACTAGCAAAATTAGTTAGTTTTTAGTTTTTAGTTTTAGAGGGAACATCAATTTTAGTCTACGAACTTTGCCAAAGTATCATTTTAAGTCCGTGAACTTTGAAAATATCATTTCAGGTCCATCAACTATGAGTTAATATCATTTGAAGTACTTTTTTACTACTTCCAAGTTTTATAGGACGAAAATACCATCGATAACTTAAAGGGTATATATTTTTAATAAACTTATCATATACTCATATTTTTTATAAATATCTTTACAATATATTTTTGATGAATTTTTTAAATATAATTTGACCTTCAATATTATCATTTAATTATGTGACATGCAAGTAAAATTGTTTTTCTTCAATTTTTTATATTAAAGAATTTTAAAATAGAATAAAGAACTTTTCTTCAATAATAAAAAATTGAATAAGGATCTTTTCTTGCATGTCACAAAATTAAGTGATAATATTGAAGGTCAAATTATATTTAGAAAATTCATCAAAAATATATAGTAAAGATATTTATAAAAAAATATGAGTATAGGATAAGTTTATTAAAAATATATACCCTTAAAGATATCAAGGATATTTTTGTCCGAAAAAACTTGGAAATAGTAAAAAAGTACTTCAAATGATATTAACTCATAGTTGATGGACCTGAAATGATATTTTTAAAGTTCACGGACCTAAAATGATACTTTGGCAAAGTTCGTGGACCAAAAAAGATGTTCCCTCTTAGTTTTAAACACTATGTCATGGTATATTATTCTTAAATATAATACTACTACAATATATACATAATAATTTTTATTATTTTCTTTACCGGAGTATTTTTCTTTTCTTTTTATAATCTATTTATTAATCGTTCCTAATAGTAGCACTACTAGTACAAGTATTTAGTTATAAGAGAGATTTTTTCCATTCATATTGAACAAACCATTTTAATATTTTAGTAATGAAAATGGGACCTTTGAGACACGCGACTCTTCTTTGGAATGGAGTAAGAAATAGTACCATGAATCACTAAATTTAATGAAACTAATATTCCAATTAAACACTAATTTAATTAGATATCACTATTTCTCAACTAAATGTGAGGACATGAGGTGACGAGTGACAAGAGCTCGATGCCGCCATTGGCCCCAACGAGGTGCAGTAAAATTTACTATTCTTATTATAAGACAAAAGACCAAAACTATGTAGCCGTGTTAGATGTATAATCCTTTAGAAATAAACATTAATTCTTTTTTGGGGTATTTAAAATATTTCTGAAAAATATTAAATTCTTGAATATTTTAATCTAAAGGTGTGGTTGATGTAGCCTTTTGATCAAATATTTATTGCATGTCCTAGTATGCCATTTAATTTCATGAGAATACATTAATAAGCCATCATTTTAATATTAATTATAAGATGATTATTACAACGTGCTTCCTACAAATACTTGGAAAAAATATTAGAATGCCTCGATCGATCGATTTTTTCACTATAGTAGTTTAATACTCCTATTATTTACACCCACCCTAAAATATGATAAATCCGTAACATTCCCAATTAATATTACATTATATTAACAAAATTCATAATTAAGATTTAAATTATGGAGTATTTAATTATTTATTAAATATTATAATAAAATAGAAAGCGACTATTGTTTACACTTATTTCAACATTTTACCGATTTTCTTCCCTTTTTCAATAAATTGCAATAATTCTAAAGTCTAATACGTTGAATATAGCAAAAGTGTGAACACCTTTTTTTTTCTTATAAAAATAATCGGTTTAGTTTATCATTTTACTTCTATACTATTGATGAATCAAATTCTGATTTGTTAATTTGAGAGGAAAAACTTTTTTTTAAAATCAAAGGTGTGAACACATTTCAACGTATCAAATTGAAACTTTTAGTTAGAGCATCTCCAATGGTCAGCTAGCGATCGGCTAGCCGATTCGCGGCGCTGGCCGATCGGCTAGCCGAACCATTGGAGGCGGCCAGCCGGAAATCGGCGAGTCGATCGGCGTGGGCTGGCCGATCGCTCGGCACTGGCCGATGCGCTGGCCGCCATTGTGGCGGCCCGATCGGCCAACGCCCGAATTTTGTTTTTTTTGTTTTTTTATTTTTATTTTTAAAAACCTATATAAACGCGATTTTCGCTTCATTTTCATTTGCACCACTTGTTTTAACGAGTTTTCTCTCTCTCTAATTTTTGTACAAGAGCATCATCGAGCGATGGATCACAACAACGAGTCCAGTCCAGCGACGAGTGGATCTCAGACCTCCAAGGTACCTGTGGGATCTGGATGGGGCCAGATGAGCGGGCAGATGGGCCAAGGGTTTAACGTCCCTTGGGGGCAGTTGATGGGGATAATGGCCGGTGCGCCGGGGGGGATGCGGGGGGGGGGGGGGGGGAAGCCGGGGGGGTGTGGCGGGGGTATGCCGGGCGGGGAGCAGGGGAGCCAGGGGAGTGGGGTGGGGAGGTATGCCCCAGATGCAGCCCCAGATACAGCAGCAGATGCTGCAGCAGATGATGGGGATGATGTGGCAGAGAGGAATGCATGTGGGGATGCAGGGGTCACCGGAGTGGGGGGGAGGACATGGTCTATCGTCCCTCTCTGGATTTTTTGACGGCTTCGTCTCACACGTCGACCCCGGTGGAGACGCAATTCACTAGCGATGGCCTTTTGTCATTGCATGACATGAGGATCGATCTCGGCGTTCCGGACACTCCCGTTCCAGCGGGGCGGGCCGCGGCGAAGAAGGGGGAAGGCCAAGGCGGTCGGCGAGTCGTCGCAACCCGTTGTTGACGACACCCCCGGCCGGAGGAAGTGGACGGAGGATGAGTACGCTGGGGTGGCCAGGGGGTGGTTGGAGGTGTGCGACGATCCGCTGGTTGCGAACAACCAGCGGGTTGTCAACATGTGGGCGAAGATTAGAGCTGCCTACAGGAGGCATTGCCCGCACGGGAAGGACTTCAGCGGGGAGAAGGTCCGGAAGGGGTGGGAGCGCATCAGGGCCGCGGTCGGCCGTTTTTTGGCGTTGTACGCCAACGCCCTCCGTTAGCTCACTAGTGGGCAGAATGAGGAGGACGCCCGGAGGATAGCCGAGAGTCAGTTCCCCTTGGCGGGGACGTACAAGGAGTTCCACTTCTGGGAGTGCTTTTTGTTGCTGAAGGACTTCGAGAAGTTCTGTGCGGGGTGCGACGCTGGGTGGCCGAAGAAGCAGAGACTGAACTATACCGGCGACTACAGCGGCAGCAACGGTGGATCCCACGACCACCCCCCGGATGCTGAGGAGTTTCCATCCCCTCCTTCATTTGCTGGTCGCCCCGGCCCGGTTGGACAGAAGCGGGCGCAACGGGCTGCGAGGGGCGAATCCCCCCTATCGCCCCGCAAGGTCCAGTCCTCCACCCTCCCACCCGCCCCACTCGAGTACACTCTCCATTCGCGTAACCAAACGCGGGCTCAGATGTACAAGGTCTTCCAAGATTGGAGGACCGCCACTGACCCCACGGAGAACATGTTTCTTCACTCGATGCTCGAGAGCATGCGGTTTGATTTGGATGTCGCGAGGGCACGGCTAGGGGGTTCCGACGTGGGGTCAGATACCACGGGTGGTGGCAACGGCAGCGGCGGCGGCGAGGACGGCAGCGACGGCGATGAGGAGTAGAGAGTGGCGGGGCTCGTGTGTGGAAGCCCTTTTTTTTAAAAAAAAATCATGTACTTTTTTTTTAAATCTTTGTATTTTTTTTGAATGGAATGGATTTATTTTCGCGTATATGTGTCGTAAATTTAATTCCGTAATTTAATCGTAATTTTAATTCCGTAAATGTTGTATATTTTGAATTATTTTTATTGCGGCTGGCCTAAATCTGATGTGGCAGGTAGATTTTTAGTGCTGCTGACGTGACAGGGAGAGAGAATGGCTAGCCTATTGCTGGCCTATTTAGCATTGGAGATGCTCTTAGAGCATCCGCAATGGTCGGCTAGCGACCGGCTAGCCGAACCATTGCAGCAGGCGAGAGAGAAATCGGCGAGCGCTTCGGCGTGGGCTGGCCGATCGCTCGGCGCTGGCCGATCGGCTAGCCGCCATTGTGGCGGCCCGATCGGCCAGCGATCGGCCAGCGCCGATTTTTGTTTTTTGTTTTTTTTTAAAAAAAACCTATATAAACGCGATTTTCGTTTCATTTTCATTTGCACCACTTGTTTTAACGTGTTTTCTCTCTCTCTAACTTTCCGTACAAGAGCATCATCGAGCGATGGATCATAACAACGAGTTCAGTCCAGCGACGAGTGGATCTCAGACTCCCACGGTACCTGTGGGATCTGGATGGGGGCAGATGGGCCCGGGGTTTAACATCCCTTGGAATCAGATGATGGGGATGATGGCCGGTGCGCCGGGGGGGGCGCAGGGGGGTATGCCGTGGGGGATGCCGGGCGGCGGGCACGGGAGTGGCGGGCAGTCAGCGCCCGGGTGGGGGGGTATGCCCCAGATGCAGCAGCAAATGATGGGGATGATATGGCAGGGCGGGATGCCGGGGGGGTTCAGGGGTCACTAGGAGGGGACACGGTATATCGGCCCTCACTTGATTTTTTGACGGCTTCGTCTCACACGTCGACCCCAGTGGAGACGCAGTTCATTGGCGATGACCTTCTGTCATTGCATGATATGGGGATCGATCTCGAGGATCCGGATACTCCCGTTCCGGCGAGGCGGGCCGCGCCGAAAAAGAAGACGAGGGGGAAGGCCAAGGCGGTCGGCGAGTCATCGCAGCCCGCTGTTGACCACACCCCTGGCCGGAGGAAGTGGACGGAGGATGAGTACGCCGGGGTGGCCAGGGGGTTGTTGGAGGTGTGCGACGATCCGCTGGTTGCGAACAACCAGCGGGTCGTCAACATGTGGGCGAAGATCAGAGCTGCCTATAGGAGGCACTGCCCGCATGGGAAGGACTTCAGCAACGAGGAGGTCCGGAAGGGGTGGGAGCGCACCAGGGCCGCGGTGGGCCGTTTTGCGAATTTGTACGCCAACGCCCTCCGTCAGCTCAGTAGTGGGCAGAATGAGGACGACGCCCGGAGGATAGCCGCGAATCAGTTCCCCTTGGAGGGGAAGTATAAGGAGTTCACCTTCTGGGAGTGCTTCTTGTTGCTGAAGGACTCCGAGAAGTTCCGGGCGGGGTGCGACGCTGGGTGGCCGAAGAAGCAGCGACTGAACTATAGCGGCGACTACAGCGGCAGCAGCGGCGGATCCCACGACCTCCCCCCGGATGCTGAGGAGTTTCCATCCCCTCCTTCATTTACTGGTCGCCCCCGCCCGGTTGGACAGAAGCGGGCGCAGCGGGCTGCGAGGGGTGGATCCCCCCTATCGCCCCGCGAGGTCCAGTCCTTCGCCCTCCCACCCGCCCCACTCGAGTACACTCTCCATTCGCGTAACCATACGCGAGATCAGATGTACAAGGTCTTCCAAGAGTGGAAGGCCTCCACTGACCCCACGGAGAAGATGTTTCTTCACGAGATGCTCGAGAGCATGCGTGTTGATTTGGAGATCGCGAGGGCACGGCTAGCGGGTTCCGACGTGGGCTCAGATACCACGGGTGGCGGCAGCGGCAGCGGCGGCGGCGGCGGCGATGAGGAGTAGAGAGCGGCGGGGCTCGTGTGTGGAAGCCCTTTTTAAAAAAAAAAAAATCATGTACTTTTTTTTTAAAAATCTTTGTACTTTTTTTTAATGGAATAGATTATTTTTCCCGTATATGTGTCGTAAATTTAATTCCGTAATTTAATCGTAATTTTAATTCCGTAAATGTAGTATATTTTGAATTATTTTTATTGCGGCTAGCCTATGGCTGGCCTAAATCTGATGTGACAGATGGATTTTTTAATATTGCTGACGTGGCAGAAGAGAGAATAGCTGGCCTAAGCACCATTGCGGATGCTCTTATATTTATCTAAACCCACCTAAAATCAGCACCAGACGTTTACATTTTGTATAATTATTGAACCCAGGGAAGTTATTAGCCACCAATTATAAAATAGACTATTTGCAGTTAAAATTTATTGACGATAAACACTGACAATTTTGGACTATTTCCTTAATTGAACCCAGGGAAGATTATTAGCCACCAATTACAAAGTAGACTATTTGCAGTTGAAAATTATTGACGAAAGACACTAACATTTTTGAACTACATTCCTTAAATTTGTTTTTCACTCTTCATGGCTGTTTAACTGTATGTATATCATTCATAGAATTCATTATGAATTAAAAATGCAGAATCCGAAATTTGGCCAAATAAGTTATAATTTCGCTTCTAAATTTAAATATTTGTGAACCTTAATTTAACCCAATCTAGTTGTGCCAGGAGTAATATAAAAATTACTATACTCATTGAGAATTTTCATCATAAAATAGAAGCTAAAATATTTTATGAGGTCAATTACTTTATAACACAGTGTTCCATTATCCAACAGTCTAACTGTATTTAATAGGAGTATTGAATGAAGTGACGATAAACAATCAAATGTTGTCATAACCAAAAAAGGTTATACTATTAGTAATTTGATGTACTCGTAGTTAGTGAATAAGTAAAAAAAACTTGATTAGTCTTCAGCCTCATTTTCAATTTTCTTTTAATATTTGAATTGCCTCTATATTATTTTTAAAATTTAAATTAAAGTATGCATTAATTACATTTTATGGTTCCGAAAAAGTATAAAATTTATACAAAAATATTAATATATGACCAGAGTATTATACACGTTCTATGTACTATACATGTGCCCATATGTTTTAATTAAAGACATAAATAAACTGATTTTTTCTCACATAAATTAATTTTTAGTTATACAAAATTTGGTCACATATATTTATTGTATTGAATGTCAAGATAATAAAATTCAAAATACTTAAACGATCTTGCATAAAATACATGCGGCAAAAATAGACAACTCTCATTTAATCCCCCAAATCATTACCAATTTTTATAAACAAGCAATAAATTAATAACTCATTTGATAAAATACTTTCAATTTAATCCGAAAATACCCTCAGCCCGCCATTTGCATTTCAGATTATTATTTAAAAGTAGAAAATAGAAAAGAAGTGGTAAACAGCGTAACTACATAAACTTTCGTCAAAGATTTCAGGCTCTTTAATTCCGCTTCAAACCCCACACACAATTACACGCACTAGCTACTTCAACAGCAATTACTGCGCATTGAATATACAAAAGTCGTTTTTGTAAGCTCGCATTTTTCCGCAACACGCACAAAATTCGTCACCACAACTCGCGTATAAAGTTCGCGCTCGATCGTTACTGGATTCAACATTTTCAGAATATAGAAAAGCTAAATAACTCTCGGAATCCACAGGTAGTGCTCAATGCTGTGTCAATTGTTATTAATTGGATGATTTTGCTGAATTGCTCGGACGTTTGTATCAGCTGCGGAGAAATTTTTTATTTTCTAATAGATTTGGTGTTGATCAGTGTAGAAATGGCGAATTTGCGGGCGATTTTTAAGCATCCGGAGGATTTGTATCCGTTGGTGAAACTGAAGCTGGCGGCGCGGCAGGCTGAGAAGCAGATCCCGGCGGAGCCGCATTGGGCGTTCTGCTATTCAATGCTTCATAAAGTGTCTAGAAGTTTCGCTCTCGTTATTCAGCAGCTCGATACTGATCTTCGTGATGCTGTAAGTTTATTTCGTTTTGATCTACTTTTTTGAAAAATTGTACTACTACGTCAAATAGTTGTTTAATTTGGTGTTTATGCGCTCGCTGTGTCCTCATAGTCATAATCTGGTGTGTTTAATAGGTAATGTTGTGATAAAAAATAGTAGATCTAAACTTGCTAATTTCTCACTGTTTGAATAATTATATACTCCATGAAATTTGTTCTTGTAAACACGAGTTAAAAAGGCTTGAGGTTAGCTTAAGACTTATTTAGCTGATAGATAGAACTCATCGGATAACACTTAAGTCAACGACTCACATATTATTAGTTCAATGTTTAATATATTGCATATATATAAATAGAATGGGGGAGACAGTAAGTTACCTTTGTGTTTATTAAAGGTGATTGTCCATCATTTTTATAGACTAGAAGTGAATTGTCCAAAGATGCTTAGGTTCAGGATGAAAGAATGATATGCTGATAATACGTTAATGTGCTCTTTTTTTTAATCTTTCAGGTATGCATATTCTATTTGGTTCTTCGAGCGCTTGACACAGTTGGTATGCTCTTTTACTTACATATGCTTTTGTATGTAGTTGTTTTTTATACTATGTGGAAGAGATTTGTGTGGTTTATCTGTAGCAATGCTCTTTACACTACTATTGTTTAAATTCTTTTATGTTGTGATTGCTGCTGATAATTTTGAGAATCTTTATGGAGCTTTTAACTCTACTGTTGGTCAGTTAGCTTATTGGTTGAGTGCTTACCTCCTAGGAACAATATCTCCGTGCACATACAGTGATCCTGTTTACCGTCGTAAACCTCAACATGCCATATGATCGATTACCGGAACAACATATTCTTTTCTTCTCCACGGGATTCTCCTTATTTCTTAATTTAATGTATTTTAGAAAAGAGACGGTACTTGATTCTTACTGCTCAGACATTAAGCCAATTTTCTAATCACAGCACATTTGCTACCTCATGATCTCTCTGGAGATTCCAGTCTTAGAAATCTTACTATTAAAGGATACAGTTTTATTTGTCCATGCCAATTGTCATTCTTCTGGTGTTTATGGATCGATATTATTCCATTGGGACAATTTAAGTTACTATATTATGCACTTTTGTTAATTTGACAGAGGATGATACAAGCATAGAAGCAGAAGTTAAAGTACCTATTTTGAAGGCATTTCATCAGCACATATATAACTCAGAATGGCATTTCTCATGTGAGTTTCTCTTTTTTATAACTGACGTGCTCTTTCAGTCACCATCTTAGTTTCAAAGTGATAACATGCTTTAAGTTTTTCATAACACATGGATATAATAAACAAATCTGATCCTTGACAGGTGGTACAAAAGAGTACAAAGTTCTCATGGATGAGTTTCATCATGTTTCTGTCGCTTTTCTGGAGCTTGGAAAAGGGTATTTAACTAGTGATTTCTTTTACCCAATGTTAACATTACAGATTTCTCTGGCAGTTGAAGCTAATTTCAACTTAACTGCTTAAGAAAAATGATATGCTCCCCATGTTCATTATTCCACATCACATGCAATCTTGTTGTTACATGAATAATAATTACTGTTTGCTTTTGCAGTTATCAGGAGGCAATTGAGAATATTACAATGAGAATGGGTGAAGGAATGGCAAAGTTTATATGCAAGGAGGTATGCCAGAAATATCATTTTAGCGCGGTTGCTTAGCTATTTTGAAATAGCTGTGAGATTATTAACAACACTCTCTCTGTTGTCATTATATGTGAACGAATTTATGAAATACATAATACAGTACATGACTCAGGAATTTTGACACATTATTGGACCTCTTTGTCTTGCCAGGTAGAAACAGTTGATGATTATGATGAATATTGTCACTATGTGGCTGGACTTGTTGGACTAGGTTTGTCAAAGCTGTTCCATGCCTCAGGAAAAGAAGATCTGGCATCTGATTCTATCTCCAACTCAATGGGTTTATTTCTTCAGGTACCGATCTATTGTTTTCAGCATTATGTGCACTACACGCTAAAATTTAGGTATCTCTCGCAATCTAACTCTTAATTTTTTGTTTACATTTTTTCACAATTGCAGAAAACTAATATTATTAGAGATTATTTGGAGGATATTAATGAGATACCAAAGTCGCGAATGTTCTGGCCTCGTGAAATTTGGAGTAAATATGCTAACAAACTTGAGGTATTAATAGCTTCATCTCGATAGATCTTTCAAGTATACAACTTAGTTGCTCAAGAGCAGTGTTACTGCTAAGTAAATTGTATTCTGATCCGTAATTTTTGTTTTTTGCTCTCTTAGGACTTGAAGTATGAGGAAAATTCAGTTAAGTCAGTGCACTGCCTGAATGACATGGTTACAAATGCCTTAACACATGTTGAAGATTGCTTGACGTACATGCATGCTTTAAGAGATCCAGCTATCTTTCGTTTTTGTGCAATTCCCCAGGTAGATATTAAGTATTTTATAACTTTTTTCATATATTTTATATGAAAGTACGTTTTTCTTGGGAACCTTCACACTGAAGCATCATATTTATATTTGCGTACGATGAGCTGGAATACTTTGGCTCATGGTTTGATAGTTCCCTCCTGCATGCATATCTATGTTTCTGCATCAGTTTGTCATTCATATACCTGTAATTGCTGGTGGACAATGCTATGGTGGCATATTAAATCATGAAACGTGGCTATCTGTTATCTTGTGTCTGATGTTTCCTGCTCGTAAATGATTTGAGGGAATCAGAAATCCATATTCTGGTATCGGTTAATGTTTTCTGTGGCCGAATTGGTGCTTTTAGAATATGGATAGAAAGTTTTAAATAAAAAAAACGACTAAAGATTTAGAATTCGTTTTTACTATTGAAATTATCTGAAAACCTATGTGGTTATGTTTATATACATGCTGGTTAGACATGATGCATCTATATCTTGGATTGGACTCTGACCTTGTATTCATGTTATCAGTTGTAAACATCTAATATTTTTATATCAAATAATATACCAGATCATGGCAATTGGGACATTGGCTTTGTGCTACAACAACATTCAAGTGTTCAGAGGCGTTGTGAAAATGAGGCGTGGTAAGTTTCTAAAGCTTTCTTACCTGGTAATGAATATAAAGTATTGCAATAAATAACGAACTTAGCGATAAAACTGATTTTCCATTGAACGTTTGAAATTTAAATTTGGCCTACTCCTTACTGATTGATGATCACTGACTCCATCTTCCACTGTTTTTGAAACTATTCATATGGCCCATAATATATGCTCAGACACTGATAAACTCTTGACATCTGGTGTTTCTTGTCCCAGGTTTGACCGCGAAAGTCATTGACCGAACTAAAACTATGTCAGACGTTTATGGGGCTTTCTATGACTTCTCTCTTATGCTGAAATCAAAGGTACGAGTGTTATCCAATAGTGACGATTTTTCAGAATCCTGTGTTTAAATGATTTCCTATTAGCATCTGTGATATAACAATTTTATATAAACAAACTTTACTGTTTGTATATGAGATTGCAAAATGTTGAGTTTATTAAATTTATGGTCGTCATATGGACTGAAACTGATGATGTTATTATTTGCAATTAAGTCGCAACCATTATATTTTTTCATCCAAATACAATTGAAGAACGGAATCTTGTGTCCGACAATCATGTTACTTAAGTCCTGCTTACCATTTTAATGCTTGAAGATTCCTGTGGTCCATACAGTAGGCAAACTTCTGAATGTTATGTTTTTTTTTTTTGTTGCAAAATTAACTCAGCGAACCTTTGTGTGATTGGTTTCTCGTCTCGTGTTGCTAAAAACCTTTTGTCTTATTGAACTTTCTAGGTTGATGATGCCGACCCTAATGCCAGAAAGACCAAGGACAACTTGGAGAAAATCTTGAAACTTTGCAGGAACTCTGGAACTCTAGGTCAAAGGTTAGTTACCTTGCCCTCCCTCTCTAATCACCTACATTGTAAGTATACGCTCTTCCTCTCATTTTTATAGCAATTCCTTTTCTTCTTTGCCAGGAATTCTTACATTATCCAGAGCAAGCCGCGATACAATGCAACTATGGTTAGTTTTCGTCACCTTCTTTTCCTATCGTTCGTATATGCAAAAAACTATTCAAAGTGGTCAGACTCGAGAGAAACTTTTTACCAACTCCTTGATCCATGCTACACTTTATTCGTTTTAAGGAGAAAACCTAAAAACAAATTTGAAATATTCATGCTCAGTATGTTTTATATGCCCCATGAAGCTCAATTTTCCTTAATGTTAAAAAAATGCCTCAATTCAGCCTACAAACATATTGTAAATTTAACAAATATACTAGTTTTAATGTCATTAAAGTTCTATAATATGTCGAACTCATAACTTTCGAAATGAACCAGTATTATATCCAACAGATGATGCTCAAATCATTATGTGTGAATCTAATGCAGATCGCTGCCATCTTCGTCATAATCGCTATTCTTCTAGCTTACCTATCAGCCAATCGGCCAACCTATATATGTAAGTTTTTTTTTTATTGTCCATGTCGTTTACTCAAAAAAATGACCTCAACCTCGACTTGTTGCTCATTTTTTTGCTCTCAATATGCAGGATTAGTTTCGTACTTTCATGGAAAAACTTAATACCAGTTGCTAATCACAGTAAATGTCTCGTGATATACAAGTGTTTCACCTCTCAGGCGAGCTCGGTTCCTGGAATGTATGTAGGCATAAGCCGGGAAGAAACTGGCACGAATGTACCATGTAGTGTGTTCCTATTTTGTCTAATGTTTGCACCCAATTATATAGTTTTATAAAGCAAATAATGTGCCACTGTGTACTGAACCTCACTTCTTGTTCATGGTCCCTGGTTTCAAACACCATGTTTTGAAATGTAGACAGTGATTTTCTCAAGTAGTCTTTCGATTTATCAATAATTACTATTAAGGCGGCCCAGCTTCGAGGTTCTCGTTAGAGATACTGTCGAATGATGTTCGATCTTTTAAATAAGATAATGAGATACAATATGTGATAAGTCGAGACTGAGTTTTGACTCAAGATAAATTGTTTGATTGAATTGTTAATTTTTGTACAGTTGAAAGTATGTTTGGATTGCAATATTATGTAATGAAAATATTATGTTAAAAAATCAAAATAAAAATGAATGCGTACCTTGAATTTTAATTCATGTAACTTTACTTTCTCTGTCGGTATAAAATAGACTAGTTTTATCATTTTGGATCGTTTATCAAAATTATACCAATTTCAAAATATAAAAAGTTTTAAAGAATTAAATACAGAGTACTAATAATATTGATCCAAAAGCTCACCATATTTTTCTTCTCTCCTATTTTACAATTATGAATTAAAACTTGTGTTATTTAACTTAGCCTTTTTTTTTGGGCACGGGAGGAATATACACGACAAAACTACTGAACTGGTGAGAGGGAGCATTGGGCTTTCACACAGAAGAATTAGGCCGTATAGAGACACCAGCACCGAATCATGTTTTTATACACACAAAATATTATTAGGAGATGATTATTAGAAAGGCAAAAGTCCCTCTTAGAGTTAATGCTATAAGTCCAATTAAATATTTCATTTTCTGACTCCCAACAATATTTTCATTGCATGTCTTAAGGCGTCTGTGCCGATGGCGTGATGCACCGCCGCCGCCGCTGGCACAGCGCTGCTCGATGCATCGAGCACGTTCGTGCCAGCAAGCACACTGACAATCACCGTATATGTGCTTGGAATTTGCCAAGCATAGTTACGGTGCTCGGCATTGTTCCTAAAAATATTAACAACTCACTGTGCTTAGCTCAGGTGATTGCTAAATAATTTGACTAAGGCGAGCATATCCTTGGTGGTCGGAATTTTCCAAGCACATATACCGTGCTTGGGAAATTGATAAAAATAACATTATAATTGACAATTAATTGGTTATAATTAACAATATAACAATTGCATTGTTTATAAAAAAATTTCACAAATATCGACCACCAAAAATGTGCTCGGAGAAAAAAAGACTTGTATTATTATTCAATGTGAATTATTTATAAATATTTTTCATAAGTAGCGACCACCTGTGATGTGCTCGGCAATTCCCTACCACCAAAAATGTGCTCGGGAAATCTCTACCACCACAAATGTGCTCGGAGAAAAAAAAAAGACTTGTATAAATATTCAATGTGAATTATTTATAAATATTTTTCAAAAAGTAGCGACCACTTGTCATGTGCTCGGCAATTCCCTACCACCTCAAATGTGCTCAGGAATTAAAAAGACTTGTATAATTATTCAATGTATAATTATTCAAACTATTTATTGAAGTTATTAAAACTTCCATTATATTATTCTAGTACTATCATTTTAGAATATTAATTAAGTAAATTTCTTTTATTTATGAATGGCGAGCACCATGTATGTGCTCGGAATATTGCGAGCACTCGCACTGTGCTCGCAATTTAAAAAAAAAAATTAGTTTTACCACCCGTACTATGCACGGGCCAAGTAATTTCCAAAAATAAGAAAATATATTTAAAACAAATTAAATAAAAATAAGAAATATATAGGAAATATGTAAAAATTATTGAAAATAAAGAATAGAAACTATTTATATTTTGTATTCAAAAGATTATAAAAATTTATAAAACAAATAATCAAGATTACTAATGAACTATTAAGCATATGATTTAATCAACACTGTATACGTAAATTAAATATCACTATAGCAAACGTTTAATCATAATTGTAGAAGAAAAGGAGGAAGATGGAAGACGAAGGAGATGTTTCATTTTCGTTTTCACTATCAATTTAAGTATGGAGATGAAATAACAATGCACTAGATCAAATGCTATGCAAAATGAAGAAACTATAGGAGTATGTGTTTTATAGGGTGCAAATAGAGGATGATAACAGTGCTTAAGATTATTTGTATTATTACCTAGACTGGCTTCCAAATAAATTAGGGACTATCAAGTGAAACAATGGTGGATTCAGAAACAAACTTGTGGAGTCGGACAATAAGAAGAATGATGTGAATTCGGGTGTCCAAAAGATGAATCTAAGAACCGGATTTAAGGACAAATTCTTTCAAAAAGAAGGAAAGGATGATGTGAATCCGGGTATTCACAATCATAGGATGCAGCGACATCGAGGTCCGAAAGAAGGTGGAGATATGGCAAGGAGCCAAGCCGGACTCGGAGGTCTGACTCAAACCAGAATTTGCCTATCAAGATGGTGTCCAAATGCTCTTCTAACCATTGTGTTGAAAGTATATGTTTTTATTCATTCAACTTGTTCTAACTATGAAGAATTACACGCCCCTTAAGTAGGCAGAGAAATACAATTTACATGGAAAAGATTTACCCTAATGCAACTAGGAAAGTATCAATTACAATTATTATATGATTCTCAAGAATATCTTCCCTTCCTTGTAGCCGATTTCTTTCCAACACTCCCCCTCAAGTTAAGTAATGGGACCCATTCTTAACTTGTCCAGTATCTCATGGAAGCTTCTTGCATTAACAGCTTTCGTAAGTATATCTGCCAATTGATCTTCAGATCTCACAAACGGGAGTTCTACTGTCTTGGCCTCTATGTTGTCTTTGATGAAGTGTCGATCCACCTCGACATGCTTCGTACGATCATGTTGGACTGGATTCTCAGATATACTGATTGCTACCTTATTGTCACAGAACAACTTGCACGATTTCTGTGATTTGAAGTCCAGTTCTGTCATCAATTTCTTCAGCCAAAGAATCTCAGTCAGTCCACTCTTAATTCCTCGAAATTCTGCTTCAGCACTTGACAAGGCTACCACTTTCTGTTTCTTGCTCCGCCATGTAACAAGATTTCCTACCACAAAGGTGAAATAACCAGCCGTCGACTTTCTGTCATTTGGGTTTCCTGCCCAGTCAGCATCAGTGAAACCGTGAATCTCCAGATGTCCATGATTCTCGAACAGAATCCCATGGTCCGCCGTCCCCTTTAGATATCGGACAATTCTCAGTGCTGCTTCCCAATGAGCTACTTGGGGTGCATGCATGAACTGACTGACTACTCCAACTGCGTATGCAATATCGGGCCTTGTGTGGGATAAATATATCAATTTCCCCACTAGGCGCTGATATCGAGTCCGGTGAGTAGCTTCAGCTCCTTCAACTATCCGCAGACTGTGATTCTGAATCATAGGAGTCTCTGCTGGTTTGCAGTCCAACAGTCCTGTTTCAGTCAGTAGATCAAGGACATACTTCCTCTGACTGATGAAGATCCCCTTTTTAGATAGTAGTACTTCTATGCCTAGAAAGTATTTTAGAAATCCTAAATCCTTCATTTCAAATTCTGCAAATAAGTTCTTCCTTAGCTGACTTATCTCCTCTTCGTCATCACCAGTAAGGATCATATCATCTACATAGATGATTAGACATGTAATCTTTCCTTCTCGTTTCTTCAGGAACAAGGTATGATCAGAGTTACTTTGTTTGTACCCATACTTCTTCATTGCCTCCGTAAATCTTCCAAACCAGGCTCTAGGTGATTGTTTCAGCCCGTACAGTGTCCGTTTTAATTTGCAAATTTTTCCTCCTTCGAATTCCCCAGTAAATCCAGGAGGTGCTTCCATATAGATCGGCTTCTTCAGCTCCCCATGCAGAAAGGCGTTCGTTACGTCGAACTGATGAAGTGGCCACTCTTTTGCCGCTGCTATCGAAAAAAGAACTCGAATAGTACTCATCTTTGCTACAGGCGAGAATGTCTCGGCATAATCAACCCCATAAGTCTGTGTGTACCCCTTGGCTACTAGTCTCGCCTTGTACCTTTCGATCGATCCATCTGGCCTCCGTTTGATGGTAAAGACCCATCTGCATCCCACAGTTCGGACTCCATCAGGCTTCAAACACACTTCCCATGTATTATTTTTCATTAGGGCCCGCATCTCTACAAGCATTGCTTTTCTCCAGTGGGCAATCTTCATGGCCTCCTCGGCCGTTTATGGAATTTCTTCTTCTTCATAAAGGGCTGCCTCGAAAGCCTTAGCCATTTCTGTTAGATTTGCCTTAGCCAAGTTTGCCATAGAGTATCTACTCTTCTTACTGATTTTCTCAGGGCTGTATCTCTTAGCCGGAATCCCACGAGTAATCCTTAAAGGGAGTATGTATCGGCCAGTATCACCATCAACTGCTGCACTTTCATCCTTATCTACACCAGATCCGTCAGGGGAAATAACTGTATTATCTGAGCTAGTTTCAGGAATTACCTCAGATATCACTGGAGGAGGATTGGATTGAGACGTAGGCGATTGAGGAGGCTCTACAGCAGACGTGACCGGCTCGGCGGTGACACTAGCTTGCTCTGTTAGTTCCACGATCGGGTTGCTTGGATGCGGTACAGACAAACTGAGGGGTCGAATTATTTCACACTCCCCCTGAACAGCGTTCTCCCCCTGACCCCGAGGTTGGGTGTAGTAAAAATACTCACTTTCAAGGAAATTACAATTCATGGTTGTTATAATCTTCCTAGACCCCGGGTGATAACATCGATAGCCCTTTTGATTTATCCCATACCCCAAGAAGACACATTTTAAAGCACATGCAGAAAACTTATTCCTTTCGTGTTTTGGTACATGTACATAAACCGAACATCCAAAGATTTTGAGCGGAAGAGTGAGAGGTGTAGGAATACTAGTCAGGGTTGAAAGAACTTGTAGAGGGGTTTTAATACCTAATATCTTAGTAGGCAGCCGATTAATCAAGTAAACAGCAGTAGCAACAGCTTCTGGCCAGAGGAACTTAGGAACATTTGAGTCAAAGAAAAGGGCTCTGGTGACTTCTAAAATTATCCTATTTTTTCGTTCAGCTACTCCATTTTGTTCGGGGGTGTGGGGACAAGTAGTTTGATGGACCAACCCCTTATCCTTAAAAAAATCTGTCATTTCCTTGTTAACAAACTCCCTACCATTATCGGATCTAAGGATTTTCACAGTGGCTTGGAATTGTATTTGAACCATTGTAAAAAAAAGAGAAAACTTTTCAAAAACTTCAGATTTATTTTTTAGAAAATATATCCAAGTTAGTCTAGTGCAATCATCCACAAAAATAAGAAAATACTTGAAACCATGATCTCCTAAAATAGGAGCCGGACCCCAAACATCAGCATGCACTAATGAAAAAATAGTCTCAACGCGAGTATCATTAGATCTAAAGGATTGTCTGTGACTTTTTGCCAAAACGCAAGATTCACAAGTAATGTCTTTAAAATGAGAAAACTTTGGAAAAAGCAATTTTAAATAACCCGAGGATGGATGCCCCAATCTGCGGTGCCACAGCCAAGCTTCCCGATTTGCAGATCCGTGAGCAAGCATCGCGGTGCCACCTTGTTGAGCAATCTCATCCACATAATAGAGGCCTTGACGCTCAGTGCCACGCCCAATGATCCTCCTCGTCCTGATATCCTGTAATACACAGAAGTTTGGATGCATCAGTAATGTACAGTTTAATTCTTTCGTCACATGGCTAATAGACATGAGTTTATGGGACAGTTTGGGCACATAGAGACAATTTGTGAGTTTCAAGGTAGGAGAAATTTCAATGGTTCCACTCCCACCCACAACAGTTAATTCTCCATCGGCAGTTTGTATATGGCTTTTGGTTGCTCCATCAAATTCAGAAAAATCATTCTTATCATAAGACATCGTACAGTGGCTCCACAATAAAAAATCCACCCACTCTCCTTTGGATCAATTTTATTTTGAGCAACACAAGAAATTCCAATATGTTCTAAGGGTGCAAAACGATTAGGGCTAAAAAAGGATTTTTCAGAAAGTTTTGGGGCCCTGATCTGAATTTCCCTATTATGAGGTCTTAATTGCACATGCTTAGAATTAAGAGGACTAAAATGAGAACAATTCATGCTATGGGGTCTAATTTCAGTATCATAAACATTTGAGGGTCCAATTTGTAAATTAAATAGGGGATTAGGATTGAAAAATCCTAATCCGGTACCTCCAACAGAAGCTCCGCCTCCTTTCCTCTTTGCAAATGCTGCCTCTCCGATTCCACCCCCTTCGCCGGCCCTGCCGCCTCCGCCCGGCTGCTGGACGGCTTCTCCCGTCCTCCCACGAGCGACGGCGATCTCCCGATTGCCTCCCCCTTGCGGGAACAACCCGTTGCCGTCCTCGATTCCAACCGCTAATCGAGCTTTGGCCTTTTGGTTTTCATCCCACCATTCCGGAAATCCGACGAGGAGAAAGCATGTCTCTCTGGTATGTTTATTCTTCCCACAATGTGAGCACCACAATCTGGATTTGTCGGTTTTGAAACCTCCTCTGCGGTTGGGCGGTTGAGTGGCGGTCCGTTGCGACGGTGGTTGATTTGGGTGTTGTTGTTGTTGATTCCTGACCGTGAACCCCAGTCCCACTTGACCCGATGATGAGTCGTCGTTAGCCGCGTCGGATGGAGAATTCGAGTTTGCTGTCGGCGGCATGATTTTGAGCCGTGTAGCCTCTCGTTTTATTCGTCCGTACGCGGTTTCGGCTGAGGGTAGTGGATCTTCTTTGAGGATGTCGCGCCGGATCCCATCATATCGTTCGTTCAATCCTGTGAGGAACTTGAACAAGCGTCTCGTTCCTATATACGTCCGGAATTGGCCGACTCCTTTGTCGTAGCAATCAATTGGGCGATTCTCATATCGATCTATCTCTATCCAGATCCCATGGAGACGACGCCAGTAAGTTTCGAGTCCCTGTTCTCCTTGAACTATCTTACTTGCTCTTTCCTCCAAATCGTACAACAGGTAAGGATCGGCGGTGCTTGCAAACGTGACAGATAGACTCTCCCATAGCGCCTGTGTAGTCTGGTGGTGCGCGAAGTCGACAACAATATCAGTTTCGATATTGTCGATTATCCATGAGAACACGATCATGTCAGTTTCTTCCCATTCGGTGTAGCCCTTCGCCCCCGGTTCTGGCGGCGCTGGTATGCCCGTGAGATGCCGGAGTGCTCTCTTGCCTCCAATTGCTATTCTCATCAACTTCTGCCACAGGGTGTAATTGGATCCATTGAGTTTGACAGCCAGAGTAACATTCTTACTCATCCTCAATCGTGACTCATCGTCGGTGTTGTTTGGTTTCTCCTTGTTGTCTTCTTGATCTGCCATGGCCGAGATTTTGGTATTCTCAGGCTATGATGATTTTGTTCTGAGCCTTTGCTCTGATACCATGTTGAAAGTATATGTTTTTATTCATTCAACTTGTTCTAACTATGAAGAATTACACGCCCCTTAAGTAGGCAGAGAAATACAATTTACATGGAAAAGATTTACCCTAATGCAACTAGGAAAGTATCAATTACAATAATTATATGATTCTCAAGAATATCTTCCCTTCCTTGTAGCCGATTTCTTTCCAACACATTGTCTTCATCGTCAAAAGAGCTTCGTGTGGGAATCTATGCCAGTCAATGGACTTTGATCAATTATAAATTTCAACGAGGCATTTAATTTTGTGAAATTAAATGATATAGTGTCGATCTACGTTCGGAGTAGATGACCGTGGTATATTCATTTTCTCAAATCCGATTCCTGGTGAGTGAGAAATAATGGTTTAAAGTTGTGCAAAATTGCAAACTTAATGAGCTATGAGAGAAGCTTAGGGAATAATTAAGAGAGTTAATTATCCCACGTCTTATTAAACTAGTATTTAATAAGAAGGATTATTAAATGTAATAATTATAGTGGACTAAAATGGGCTGTAAGAGCGCACACGCGCGCCGCCCGCCCCGCAGCGAGCCTCGTGCCCGTAGGCTTGGTGCTTGGGCCTGGTTGTGGGCTTGGCCCAAGGCTAGTGGGTCTAGTTCTTTTTAGACCACCACCGTTTCCATGTCAGCGAGCTAATCGGGATGACACCTCGTCTGTATGACGCGGTAAGCCAACGTGGCTGACATCAAAATCTTTTAACACTGTGTTGAAAAGTTTAGAGTTTGTTCAATATACGAATTTGCATTCTATCACTACCCTAAACTTATCACTCTTGTGTTGATAAACCCATGTCTTTGTATTGATATTTGAATTTAAATGTTGTATTGATATAATTATGTTTTTGTGTTGATAATTTTAATACACAGAATTGAAAGTTATTAGTTATTACTGTAAATTAGTTAGCACACTAACGCAACCTATAGATAGAATTATAGATAGAATGAACCAATTTAAGTAATTATTGTACTTGCTAACCTAATCTATTTAAAAAATGATAACAGTCGGGCTTCGATTTTTCAGGAGCCTACAGAAAATTTAGCCCAACATCAAATCTTAAAAAAATTATAGCTAATTGATTTACTTACTCGGATGTTTGTGACTTCAGCACGTGCGCGTTGTCTCAAATCGGGTACCCAACCAAAAAATCCGATACCCAATTTAGAAAATTTGTTAATGTGCTATTACACGAGGGGTGTTTAAATGGTTCCTCGGTTCTCAATGTTAATATTCTTAATATCTTGTTCCACATCGACTTGGTAACGAACTTAGTTCATGTATAAAAGTGTGGATAATCCTCCCCCTTATAATGTCTTTTAAGGGGTGAGTGACCCATTTGTAATATGGAATCAGAGCTGACCCAAGTCGATGATGGATTTTATCTCTTTATCTCTTCTCTTACCTACCCACGTGATGGAAGTCCGATGTGTCATTCCGGCCCACACGTGAGGGAGAGTGTTAAAATTCTTAATATCTTGTCTCACATCGACTTGGTAACGATCCTAGCTCACCTATAAAAGTGTGGATAACACTGCCCCTTATAAGACCTTTTAAGGGGTGAGTGACCCATTTCTAATACTCGATTAACCGGAATTGAAATTGGAATTGGAATTGGAACCGGCCGGTTAATTGAGGAATCAGTAAACCGGTTTCGGTAGTGGTTCCAACTTTTGATATAAAACTGGTTTCGGTTCCTAACCGGAAACCGGATTACAATTAAATTTTATTTATTTATAATTCAATATACTAATAAATCTAACTTAATTGAATTAATATAAAATAATTTGAAATATTGAGTGATTTTAAACATGATTATTTTAGGGAGGGATTAACTATTTCCAATGGATATCCATCTTGAAAAAATTGAGTATCCCATCCCAAAAAAATTGCTAAATATTTTACCCCGTCTCCAAATTAATGATAGAATAAATAAATATTTGGAAACGAATAATAACATTACAACAAAAAAACAAAAGGAATTACGCAAGTGTGCCGTTATGCAATGGGCATTTATTTTGTGATTGGTTTGAAATGATTAATTTACATATTTTTCTAAGTAATTGTGACCAAATTTTGGAATCTTGGTTTACACATCAATCCAATCATTGACGAATGTTCCTTCTCAACAAAGAATGGATAATAGAATGACGATATCAAGTTTGTTTTGTAACTTTAGAATGTGAATGTGGCTATCTCTAATTGATTGGCAATAAGTTCGAGTTTGAAATAATTCGATTTATTGGCCGATAATACGCAACATATTTCCATCTATATTTTGACTAAAACTATAGTGTCATTATATAATACTCCTACTCCAGTATTTATTTATCATGTAAACGTGCTTAACCCTAAGAAGACTTTAGGCGTAAATATACACAAAATATTTTAGCTCCCAAAAATAAAATACTACTACTATCATTTAATTATGTAAAACAAATTCTTTCTATGTACAGATGAGTTTCTATATATACATTTAATTACAATAGCAATATTTCACATTGGAAGGCCCCCAAATAAACATTTTATAACAAGAATCAAGAGGCCAAAGAAGACATTTCACAGTTTTCACATCTATTTCTTTTGAAATTAAAACAAAAAATAAGCTGACTTATAGAAATGAATTAATAATCCTTAAAATAAACTAATTTAGCATATTTTTTCTTAAAATTCGTGCTTAAAAGAAATTATTCTTCAAAGAGACTGATGGAGTATAATGCTAAGCAATAAGCATTTCTTTGGGAAATAAAATTTAATAATATGAGGTTTAGTTTAGTGAGTCAAAAGTGAAAAGAGAACAATATAATTATATAGAGAATAAAATAGATAACCGAAGGGAATAAAAAGAATAAAGCAATAAAGAATAAATGTATTAAACTTTTTTTTATCAAAAATGAAACAATTCAATTATGGTGGAAAAAAATTACAGATAAATGAGTAATTTTAACATAAAATTACCAAAACATGAAGTAGAGCTTAGCTACGAGCACGTAATTTCTTGGTTTTGACATGAAGTAACAAAGCTATCAAACTCCCCAAAACACACAAACAACCACCCCAAATCAAAAAGGTTGTTTGTAGCATCTCCCTCCTACACAAATCTCTTGGCAATCAATTCTCCCTTTCTTGTAGAGCAATGCTGCAGAATCCCCAAACAAAAATGAACCAATTGGTATATTCGACCCCAAAATATTGTGATCAACTCCAAAATTGATAGCGTTGAAATTGAAAAATAATTTATAATTAGATAGGTATTTTCTTACTTTTACTAGCCTATATAAATGGCTGTATTTTTGTAATCACCAATTAATAAAAATGTAGTCCATAGTGAAATTTTCTCTTTTCCTTCTTCACTCTCTCTATCGACAGCTTTTCCCAATTTTACATTTTCTTCATCCTCCATTGATGGAGGTTTCTTCATCCAATTTCTTCTACATTTTCAACAGATAGTCCCAAACAACTCCTTAGTTGTTGACATGGATATTGAGGTTATTACACCACTATACAACTGTCGTGCTGATGTAAACCCCCCCCCCCCCCCCCCCCCGATCGTTGATATTTTCTGGATCGATCTTATAACGACATGATATGCACAAAATCAATTTTACCATAATAACAATCAATTTTAATAGCACGAAAATCCCAACCTTAATAATTTTTTATCTTCTTATCCACAAACTTGTTCAATTATTTAATTAACACTAAAGTTCAAATTTTGTCGTTTACATTTGTTAAAAAAAAACTTTTTGGTCTTTTACATTAAATTTGTTACTTTCGGTCTCAACAATATGTTTTGCTTCAAAGTTAACCTTTTCATTAAATTTAACGGTCAAACATGATTTGACCAGTTTGACCAAATTATAGACTTAATTATGAAAATAATTAGTCATGTTAACCTAATTAATTTAATATTAAAACTTATAAAATACTTTTTACCTATAATAAAAATTACTAGTAACTTACAATCCATAAATATTTTATAAAAATTAAATTAATTTTATAAAACATTTTATCTATATTTTTTTACGTATAATAAAAATTAAATTTGTGAATATTATAAATTTTAATTCAATTTATTTTAGGTAATTTTTTTTTTACAATTTAATATTTTTTATTATATGTATTAAAATATACTTCCTCCGTCCATATTAGGAGTCATATTTGCTGTGGGCATGAGTTTTAAAAAATATAAGGAAAAGTATGTTGAATAAGTTAGTGGACTATGAGTCACACTTATATATATTAGTTTTATAATAAAATATGAGTGAAATAAGTTGGTAGAGTGTGACGCCTACTTACCATTTATAAGTGAAATATGACTCTTATTGTGGGATGGAGGTAATATTATGACTATTAATATATTGTGATATAGGTAAAAATATTTTATAAATTTTAATGTTGAATTAGTTAGCTTAATTTTAATTATATGTATATAATTAAGTCACTAATTTAATTAAATCATGTTTGACCGTTATTTTTAACGAAAAATGTTAACTTTGGAATAAGACATATTGTTTGGGACCAAAATGCATCAAACTTAATGTAAATGACTAAAAACATTTTTAGAGCAATGTAAAAGATTAAATTTGGATTTTAGTCTTTAATTAAAAGAATTATCTACTTAAGTTTGTAGTTTTCAATAGCTACACTTTTCTTTTTTAATTTGAAGTATATGTGTTGATCAGTATTGAGACCATGAACATATTACATGTTACACGCCAACCCTTATGACTTATGCACTTGCTATAAATAAATTCAAATTTCCAAAAGCACACATATTATATAATTTCAAAAATCAACATTTATCAAGTACATATTTCAAAACATTCTGAAAGTAGTGGGACCCTCTCACCACTCTATATATAACACATTTATCTACATGCATAAATGATGAGGAGGAGAAGGTTGCCAAAACGCGTCAGCCGCCGACCCTTATAATAACTGTAACTCACATCAACCCACACATCATTGGTATCTTATTCCTGAAAAATATTAGTGGTTTATATGAGCCACAACTCAGTGTCTATTAACCTTACCTTTAATTCCACAGCTCAAAAATCAAACATGTTCTTTAACCAATATATATAACAATAATCAACAAATATTAAAATTAAATCCATATACATATGCATATGCCACTCTGTTCAGTTTATTATTCTGTGATAGTTCAAGCCTGGTATCTGCCCGGGATTTTCAATATGCCAATATGATTTGACCCGAAGGTCCCACTATGATTTGACCCGTAGGTCTCACTTTGAATTGACCCGCAGTACCAATATGATTTGACCCGAAGGTCCCACTATGATTGACCCGAAGGTCCCAATATATCCACTATGATTTCAGATCCAAGACATGACTATCACAGATCCTCTTTAATCAAATGATTCAACTAATTCCAATACCAAATGCAAAACATATCTATTGCACCAATCACATATCCATATCAATTTAATATACTATTAATATATTTATTGCACCAAGCATACATCCCCATCATCACAATTAAATATATATCATATCAGTATCACATCGTATAATCCAATTATTCACTTCACTTTAACACATAGCAATTAATCATATATCACATGTAAAATTAAAAGTGTAATTTTTACACACCTGATTATAACAAGATGACAACGAATAATCAAACACCCAAATTCCCTTTCTTCATCAGCAACTTTGTATAGCCGGAGGAATCAGACGCTATTTTTCATTCTTTTTTTTTTCAACCCTTAATTTTATTTCTTCCTAACTCCTCTGTTCTCCCCCCTTCTCAATTACAACTCCAGTCATATATTTGTAAAAATAAAAGAGTCGGCTTAACCGATTAGCCTCTTTATCAATTTATTTAATAGATATACATGTTGTACATGAGCTAAATCACTTACACGTATTTAAAGTTTGGCCAAATGTCATGCCACCAACAATTCTCTATTAATAGTCCATGTACACACATATATTTATTTAATGTAAATAATCTTAGTCTATCTATCTAAAAAGCATGCACATATCTAAATTTATATATCTATAAATATATTAGTACGTACATAATAGTAGTACTATATTATCTCATGTACATATATACACACGTTATTACACATGCGCACACACATTAAATTATTAATTTATTTAGTATTTATAATACTTATACACATGTATTTTATATATAAATATATAAAATATATCTTCTTTTTTTTTTCGTTGCGCAGTTATACAAATAAATGGAATGATAAACAAAACCATATCAATATGCAAAATGATGTATGTTTCGAGTTGGGGATGTCACAATTCTTCCCCCCTTTAAGAATTTTGTCCGTAAAATTCATTTTTCTCTCTGTTTGTTTACTCAATGAAATCATTAACCCGTAAGCAGATATGGATAGTTCTTTCTCATCGTTTCTTCAGTTTCCCAAGTCACTTCTTCGCCCCCGTGATTTTTCCAAATAACTTTAATATTGGACAACTCTTCTTTGCACTTGATTGACCTGATGCTTCACTATATTGACAGGCTCTTCTATATAACTCAAATTATCGGAAATCTGTATATCAGGATTTTTCAGAATATGTGAAGGATCAGATCGATAACGTCGAAGCATGCTGACGTGGAAAATATTATGAATCTGCTCTAACTCTAGAGGCAGTGTTAACCTGTACGCTAATGGTCCAACTCTTTCGACAATATCATACGACCCAATATAAAGAGGACTCAACTTACCTTTTTGCCTGAATCGCATGATTCCTTTCTGAGGTGAAACTCACAAAAATAATTTATCAAGACTGAGATAGTAAATCGCGGATCTCGGTCAATATATAAGATACTAGAATACCATATAAGCGTTCCTGCAGATAATGATGCCAAATCTTCAAAACAAAATAATGCCGCTAATAACAGATTTTGAACAGAATAAGAAACTTCATGTACTTGCGATTGTTACGACGCATAAGAAATAAACTTTCCATTAAGTCAAAAGATAACCAAATCCATGTTTCAGCGCATCATTATAATTAACATAATATCTTGTACCCGCAGAGATAACCAAAATAGGTGACATATTCAACCGATGCTTCCACTCATTAAAACTCTTTTGATATGCTTCACTCCATATAAAAGAAGAATTCTGTCGTACTAACTTCATTATCAATTGAATAATAGTCGAGAAAAATTTCCAGTTGAAAACCAGTTCAATCTTTTGTAGATCCACTTCTATTCCAAAACCTGACACCACGTGTCCCAACAATACCATATGATCTAGCTAGACACCACGTGTCCCAACAATACCAAATTTGGAAAATGCATATTTTTTAGGGCAGACTATAAAGGAAATAGTGCATATTTTTGTAAGACGGAGGGAGTAATAATAATAAAGTAGATAAAAAGTGAAAAATTAAAAGTTGAAGTGTTGGCTCGGTTATGACCGATAACCGATCGATTCTAACCGAATCGGTTAGTTAAGTTTCCGAACTAGAGATCAGGTCGATTTCAGTTAGTTTTTTATCCAATTTTTAGGATTGGTTAACCGACAAAACCAACCGTTTACCCACCTACAGATGTACCCAAATTTTTAATCAAATCGGAGCATATTATATTATTAAATTTTATTATTAAGACGACATTGTGTTCAATTGTTTTGGCAATCTATATTATATCTGTCCACCAAAATCTAAAATACGTTTTACTGTTTCAGGCTATCAGCCAGTTATTTTTTTTTTTCACTTTTAATAAGTTGATCAACTCGTTGTATTAGTATTCGATTATAAAATTAATATATTAAGGTAAGACATAGTAGTATTTATGCTTTTCATCAATTTCTTCTACAAAATAGAATATAAGAGGAGGGTTATATTGTTAACTCAATGTTTAATTGCTATCTACAATTCAATAATAGCCATTAGATATTTAAATTAAAGGCTTAGAGATCATCAATTACAAAATGTCAATACGATCAACAAAAAAGGTCAATAAGATTATATGATCAATTCCAATAAAAATCAATAGGAGTATTAATGTCAAGTTAGCTATAACTAACTTTTAAAAGAAATCCCAAAACTTTAAATTCATATAACATATATCAAATTAAAGATAATTTTATATGGATTTCAACGATATACTACATGCATATATTTCTACGTCAAAATTTGAAAAAAAATTGATTTTTTTTAAAATTTTCGTATTTTTGACGAACAGATTTATGTCAATACACCTTACATAATATGTCAATATTATGCTTGTAAAATGTAAATATGAAATTGTGTTGACATTATTATGTTTTCGTGTTGATGTATTTCATACACTGTATTGACATTGCATTTCTAAACCTTAAATTTGATAGTTGTTATTATCTTTTTAATATTAAAAAATGAAAAATGAAATTACAATTATAAATTATAGACCACAAGATTTCTAAAATTTTATAGTATCAAATTAGTTGTAGTTAGCAACTAAGGGATGAGTTAGTAATATTTTAAAGTACGGGAGTAGTAATTGATTTTGGACAAAATTATATTTTGTGGGAAAAAGTGAAACCAAAAAAAAGCCAGCCTACGGCCTGCCTCACTTCCTCTTCCCCTTTGAAACTAATCCCCAATTCCATCTGCAATTATTTAGGTTTAGGGTTTGTTGAATTCGTGTATTCTCAAATCTGAATCCTAATTTATCATGACTGCCCGTTTGGCTTCCTCCGCCGCGCGTCGTTGTGTTCGATCTATCAATTTCTTTTCACGGCGGGGTATTGGATCCGGAACTCAATTCCTCCAAAGGTTCAATTTTTTTTCAAAAAAATAGGAAATTGATGTAGTACTATACTCTAACTTGGTTGTATTTGCTTAAATTTGCTTGTGACTTATGGTTGGAGGCGGAGGATCATAACAGAATCATCAGTTTAGAGAAGAGCATTATGCGTAATGTGATGAACTTGGGCAGGTTTGTTTGATTTTTTCCTTCAAAAAAATAGGAAATTGATTGATGTAGTGTGTTTAAATTTATTTGTGAATTTTGGTGGATCATAATAGAATCATCAGTCTCAAGGAGAGCATTAGTCTCAAGGAGAGCATTGTGGACATGGAGTTGGATAATAAGCTAATCTTGGGCCCCCCCGCCTATAACCAACCTTCTAAGTAGTAGTAATTGCTTTAGCTTTCTCAATCATAAACTCAATTCTTCACTATTTACTATAATAGCATTTAGATTGTTCACTCTTTGTTTTTGTATTATTGCCAAACTCATCATTTACTCATTTTTGAAAAAAAGTTTCCATTTTTTTTATTCCTTTTCCTCCATGCCAATATATATGAATGATCATCATTTTTGAAAAAAGTTTCCATTTTTTTGATTTTAGGTTTCCATCCTCCATGCCAATCTCCTCCTCCCTGCGACTGCTGTTACTGTAGCATGTACCCTCCCTTCGTCGAAGAGAGAAAATTCAATACGTCATGGTCTTCACGCCTACAACTTTTGAAGCCTAAGCCTAAGCTAGCAGACATTCTCCTGAGTTATCGTGATATACATGATCGTGAGTTTTTCACTTCATATTCCCTTGTAAACAATGGCGACCTCTCGCCCCAATATTACGTATATCCTCCATCTTTTCTGGCCGAACAAGGTTATCTCTTCACCGGGGCTACTTCTAATGGTGTGCTTCATTTTCACAATAAAGACTTGGGTAGTCATGCTCTTTGGAACCTATTAACGGGTGAGTATAAGATCCTTCCTAAGCACTTTGTCGACGAACTCTCTCCTTCTGTTTGTTTTGGATTTACAATGTGGTCTGACCATGAATCTCAAGATTGCAAACTGATGTATCTTGTAGACGTCATTTCTATAAGTGAACAAGGCGACTTAGATAGGTTTTATCATTTCGTATTGTATTCACTCAAAACTAATTCATGGAGGCTAATACCATTCACCGGCTTTGATTTGGTTGAAGTGTTTGACGGATATGGTTGCGTATCCGGGGGTTTTTACTGCGTAGCGTATCGAAAAGAGAGTGGCGAATGTATCCTTTCGTTTGACATTTCTACCGAAACCTTTTCCACTCTGCCCACCCCGAACGATTATAGCTACGACACTCGTTACGATTTTCTAGAGTATAAAGGATACTTGTGCATTATTGAGAACGAAGGCTACAATCTTCGTATGCCTCGGCTTTGGGTTTTGGGCGATGACGGGTTGTGGATGAGGGAGTCTTTTTTCGATACTATTGGTGTTGGGTGGCCGTTGTGGTCTTCGTATGATGGTAATCTGTTGTATTTTCCAAGCTTAGTTGATGATGCGCTAGTGGTGTTTGATTGTGCCACGGGAGTGCTGGTGGTGTATCATGAGGTCAAGTGCTCGTCTATGGTTCCGTTTTCGCAGAGTTTAACTCAGCTTAATAAGCTTTAAGATGTTGTGATAAAGAGGAGGATGAGTTTGCAAGTTGTAGGCCAGGAATTGAGCTAGTTTAAGGTAGGAATTCATGTTTATTTTAGATCAGTTCAGTTGTTGTGTTTGGAATTGTTTTTACTCTATTTATAGGAATTCACATAGAGATTTCTTTTACTAGTATAGTATTTAAGATGAGTCTGTGTTTGGATTTGTTTTGCAAATACGAATGTAATCTTATTTCATTCCGTGATTCTCTTGCATTCTTAATCATCAACAATTTTCATATTTTTGAACAAATTTCCATTTTTTTGGAATTTAGCAGTTAAAAGTGGAATTATTGTTTTCATATCTCATACATAATATTTTTTTATTTATATTTTTATTTTTTTTATTTTTTTTTATCATAAGTGAAAGTCGAGTGATGAGTTCCAAGCTCTCAAAGATGAACTGAAAAATTAAATTTTCTGGAAAAGCATACCTCGATTTTATTTGACTCTAGTTTTAGCTGCAAAACGGGCAATCAATTTAAGTAGTATTGCAATATTTACAAAGTTAAATAGTTTCTTTTAGGAATTAATAATACGCAATTACCATCAACCGATAAAGAAAAACCAACCGTTGAAGCCAATTTTGGATGCTGCCTACTAACCCGATTTTCGACGAAAATATGTGTGAGAAGCAGAATTTCTGATCATAAACTATTTACCAGGAGCGCCTATGCTTGCGTACCCGGGGTTTTATTATTGTGTAGCGCACCGAGAATGCAATGGCTACTGTATTTCGTGCGCTTGACACTTCTACTGAAACTGTGTCCACTCTACCCACACCCACCATTTATAGCTACGAGCCTCATTATGGTTTTCTAGACTTTGGGTTTTGAGTGATGATGGATCGTGGATTGACGAGACTTTCTTCAATATTAATACCCGATCCAAGAATTTATATTCGGGGGTACGAGTCATATGATAAATCATTATATAACATACCGAATAGGAATAGGGGTACATTTTAATATAAAATTAAAATTTTCTATATATATACATAATAGTAGTACTAAATAAAAAAAAATTTGGGGGGTCATTCGAACCCCCTTGTTACCACCTCCCTCCGCCACTGCCCTCGGGTGTCCACTGTGGTTTTAATTATATGTATATAATTAAGTCACTAATTTGATTAATCATGTTTGACCGTTATTTTAAACGCAAAATGTTTTTATTGAGAGACTAGTACCGAATCATGTTTTTATACACACAAAAGATTGTTAGGATATGATTATTAGAAAGGCACCATAAGTCCAAATATTTCATTTTCGACTCCCAACAATATTTTCATTTGCACGTCTTTAACTTGACTTTACATTTGAACACTAAAAAAGTAGGTTTTTAACGAGCTACAACTATAGAGAACCTTTGGGAGCATAGAGAGCTCTAGAGATGTATAAAGTGTTGGAATATATTGGAATTTTTAATCCTAACTCTAAAATCTAAATGTTTGGTCTTTGGTTAAATGTTTGGTTTTTGGGAGGCCATCAAGTTAATCGAGTTAAAAGTAACAATAAAAGGTACCTTTATACTTTTATTCTTGCGTATTATGTATTCGTAATATATGAACAAATATAAAAGTCAAAAATCTAAATTATATGGCATCATAAATTCAAAATTCAAAATATTTATGAAAAAAATCATAAAGTGATTCATGATCTCTCCAATAAATAAGAAGAAATATGCTCATATTCAGAGATGATAGGATATTTAATTGGGAGATTTGGAATATAATTGAAATTGGGTGATTAATGTGTTGAATTAACTGTCAAATAAGTCGGAAAATATTTGCATCTTGGTCCAACCGATTGTGTTCCAGGGTCATTGGAGTATGTTTTATCGAATACTTTTATTGTTTAGCCAATTCTAAACGTCTCTTTTTGATGTAAATTAGCAATAGGCATACTTTAATTTAGGCAAACATAATATCGTTATTATGGTACATAAGATTTTGGCTATAAATTAGGTGACTGCTTACCTCGTAAAAGGAAAATTAAATCAATTGTTTATTCAATCATTAATTTGGGATTTCCCCTTTTAAACTTTGTAATTTGTTTGCCCATTTTATTTAAGGTAGATTGGTGTGCAGTGTGCTCAACAGCTGCATCAAATTAATAGTAAAATCCACCTAACAAATGACAAATATCACCATTTAATTTACGTACCTTATTTGTCTTTGTGAATAAATGTGATTGCTCAGCATTATCTGCACCCAATTAGACTCACTTAAATAAGGCACTTTCTTATTTCTTTGAATAAAATTTGAAACATTATTTAAATATTGTAGGGAATGTTTCAAATTATTCTCCACCGCTTTTTTTTTTTTTATTTAATTGAACAAAGAACTTAACTTCAACAAGTTTATGTATATGTAATTTTAAATTGTTGAATTATATTAATGGTGGTAAATCTCGTATTATGCATTAGTTACTACTACTACTATAATTTAGATTTTCGAATATTTTCTTTAAAAAAAATCCAAATTGAGCCGAATCTGAATTTTGGGAAAAAAATTCCAAAAAATCTAACACAAACTTACTATTTAGATTTAATTTGATCCAATTATTCGAATTATGGATACTTTTGTTCACACTTAAATTTTCTACCACATTGAGCATAAACTAATAACAAAGAAATAAAAGGCATTGTATAAATTCCCATTTTTGCACTTCTTAGAAAAGCTTAAAAAGGGACTTTCTCACCCAATTCAAATATTCCGTTTCACATGCCAAATAGTCAAATAGATTCTAGTAGTAATGAGACAAATTCAATTCATAGGATCCTACTACTAAAACATACTATTAATAAAAGTGTAAAGAGGAATGAATATTATCAATTGATACGCCGGTGTCCAATGAATTGCTAGAACGCAAATTTTCATAAATCCAAATGACATAAACTTTGATGAGTAAAAGATTAAAGAGTAATAAGTAGTATGAATTGCTAGAACGCAAATTTTCATAAATGCAAATGATATAAACTTTGATGAAAATTATAATTTCAAAAGATATAAACAATAAGATGATGTACGATGATAAAATGACAGCAGAAAAATGGCGCCGCGGTTAAAAAATTGAGCTCGTTGCGAAAGGTTTCATAGCCAACTCCATTTTTAATAGTTAGAGCCAATTTTTAAAAATCGGACTACATAAATTTTAATGCAAAATTGGTCAATTAAGAGAAGTAAATAATAGTACTCTTTCCGTTTCTTCATAGTTGAGGCGGAACTTTTCGGCACGGAGTTTTAGAAATGAATGTTGGGTGTGTTAAATAAATAGATAAAAAAGTAAGAGAGATGAAAAGGTAGAGAGAATAAAGTATAAAAGGAATAAGTAGAGAGAATAAAGTAAGAGAAAGTAAAGTAAGAAAGAGGAAAAAGTTACCATATAAGAAAACGACTTAACTATGAAGAAACTTCCCGAAATAGTAAAATGACTCAACTATGAAGAAACGGAGGGAGTACTGAAAATTATGACTCACTTTATTATAGAGAGAATCTTATGAATAGTAGAGAATAATTTTAGTTGACGTACCAAAAATAGAAAAATATGACTATTTTTCATGGACGAGACACGAGTGTATAACATATTTTTTAAATCTGAGTTATTTCTATACTATATTAATTAAAATCCGAAACATTTTTACCTTTACCTAAATTTCAAGCAATTTTTACTAATATAATTGTAAACTAATTGAAATAATTTTAGGCGATTTTCTTCGAGTGGCTATGTAAATAAGGCCAAAATCTACCAACATTTTAGAAAACACTCCTATATAGTTGAAAAACCTGTCAACACACACAAACACTGAATAATCATGGACCTCCAAAACCACCCAAACACGCCCTTAGCGATAGCCGCAGCCACCCTTCTCCTATCCCTCGCCGTTTTGCTAATCAAATCCTCACGCCAAAAACCCCGCCTCCCTCCCGGGCCGAAGGGATGGCCCGGGATAGGCAGCATGGGCATGGTCAGCCAGCTCACCCACCGCGGCCTCGCGGCCCTCGCCAAAACCCACGGCGGCCTCTTCCACCTCAAGGTGGGAAAGGTCCACATGGTGGCCGTCTCCACCGCGGAGGCAGCCCGCGAAGTCCTCCAGGCCCAGGACCACGTCTTCTCCAACCGGCCCGCGACTATCGCCATCCGCTTCCTCACCTACGACCGGGCCGACATGGCCTTCGCCCACTACGGGCCCTTCTGGCGCCAGATGCGCAAAATCTGCGTCACGAAGGTCTTCAGCCGCAAGCGGGCCGAGTCGTGGGCCTCGGTCCGCGACGAGATCGACGCCTTTGTGAAAGACGTCGAGTCGCGGGCCGGGCGGCCCGTGAATGTGGGGGCGATGGTGCTGGGATTGACCAAGAATATCACGTACCGGGCCGCGTTCGGGTCGGTGGCCCGGGACGGGCAGGGGGAGTTTGTGGGGATTATGCAGGAGTTTTCGAAGCTTTTCGGGGCGTTTAATGTGGCGGATTTCGTGCCGTGGATGGGGTGGATCAACGGCCCGGGATTCAGCCGGAGGCTGGAGAGGGCCCGGGATTCGCTCGATGCGTTTATCGATAGGATCATCGATGAACATATCGAAAAGAGGAAGGAGAGGGAAGAAGGCGGAGGAGCTGAGGATGATATGGTGGATGAGTTGATGGAGTTTTACTCTGAGAATGGAGATAGCAATGAATCAAAGCGGCCTATTACTATCACAAGGGATAATATTAAGGCTCTCATCATGGTAAGAACATTTTTATGTTTTTGTTAATTACTTTATCCCAATTATTTATTTATTTTTTTAATATATTATAACCTTTCTAATGTATATATGTTAGGTATTCATGTGATTATAATTTTGGAGATTATGTGTAAATTAATTTTATAAAATAAAAGTTTTGTGTAAAATATGATTCATGTGTCGTTTTCTAAAATAAATCAATAACAAACCTATCTTCTTCTTTTTGTATTATATTGACACATGCTTTTAGTTTTTCTGAAAGAGAATATACACGTGAAACGTCTTGTACTCGAAGTAAGAAATTTAATTACTCCTAGTCTCCTACTACTTGATAGTTTTGTAAATATTTTGAAAGATTAGGTATAAAATTATAAAAATTTTAAATAGAAAGAAACCATAATTAACCTTTTTTTATCCTATATTATTTCGCATTCTAGATTATGTGATTATATGGTCGTCGGATTTTTTAACTCCTTTTACATATGTAATGACGTAGGAAATTCTTTTGCTGAACCAATTATCTAAACTACTTTCTAAGATTAATCCTTTACAATATTTTACATGTCTAAATTATATGCATATATTTTTGGAATAATATTGTGTATCCGTCTTGTTATAATATGTGACCCCATTAAAAGTTTTAAACACACATTTATTTGGAGTTTATTTAAACGTCACTAATTAATTAATAAAACAAATCGCCCAAATCTCTTGTGAAAGATATTTGTCGTATGAAAATATATAAAGTAAGCTATAATTATATCCTGTGTAGCTATTACCAAATATGATCGAACAAATTAAGATTGTCTTTCTCTAATAACTAATTAGTATCGTTTCAAAAAGAAATACTAGTTGTTTCCATTTATATGTAGAAGCGTTACTTGCCGTATTTATATATTTTTGTATCCTTATTCGGAGGTAATTATATACGTACCAATTTGTATTGAAAATAGCAAATTTATCGTTACATGTTTACATACAAATTTGCCTTATCACAAAATCTCATATCATAAATTATTTTCTACCAAGGATGTCATGTTTGGTGGGACAGAAACCGTTGCCTCAGCCATCGAGTGGGCGATGTCCGAGCTAATGAAGAGTCCCAATGACCTCAAAAAGGTCCAACAAGAGCTCGCTCAAGTGGTCGGGCTCGATCAAAAAGTGCACGAGTCGGATCTCGAGAAACTAACTTTCCTCAGATGTGTCATCAAGGAGACCCTCCGCCTCCATCCCCCGATCCCTCTCCTCCTCCACGAGACATCCACTGAGACAATTGCCCAGGGTTACAGAATCCCGGCCAGGGCCCGTGTCATGATTAACGCGTGGGCGATTGGACGGGATAAGAGCACCTGGGATGAGCCCGATACTTTTAACCCTTCTAGATTCTTGAAGGACGACGCCCCCGACTTCAAGGGGAGTAACTTCGAGTACATTCCATTCGGGTCAGGGCGAAGGTCGTGCCCTGGGATGCAATTGGGGCTTTATGGGCTGGAATTGACTGTGGCCCACCTTTGCCATAGCTTCTATTGGGAATTGCCAAATGGGATGAAAGGTGATGATCTTGATATGAATGATATTTTTGGGCTCACTGCACCAAGAGCAGTCCAACTTGTGGCAATCCCAAAATATCGTCTACATGTTTAATTTTTTTGAGATTTGTCTTATTAAGTCATGGATTAATTATTGGGAATTGAACTTCTATTTATTTTTAAAAGGAATTGTTTTGATTGTAGACCAAATACTTTTTTGATTACATTTGAAAGTAGGGTATGGAAGTATTCTCAATGTTCAATTGTATGCAATATGATCAACTTTCTAATTTATAAATATAAATTATGTTTTTCAACTAATCCACATACTTACTTGCATCACTTTCTTGACAACAAGTGAATGATGAGGAATATTCCTTCAATCACTTATCACGTTTCCGTAACCTATTATGATTATATATGTTAATCAAACTCGTTCGTGTAGCAACCGTCATTCATAATTTAAAGAACCAAAATAAGTTATAAGAACAAAGAAAAAAACAAATGCTAATATGAACTTCGAGATAATCCAATCCATTCTATTTCATTTAGCAAATTAGCAAAATGGTGAATCCAGGTGAGCCGAGGGTCTACCGATTCCACTATCGACCGATGAGTATAAAAAAAATTCCATTAAATTTGGTTTTCGGGGTTGTTGTCTATCTCATAGTTCACAAACCTCGCCTCAACCCCCAACAACCTTTGCACAAGGTCTATCATCTGATACGGACGTCGATCTTCTTCACTTTATTCCATTCCACGAATTTCATTTTACGGATTCGCCATTAGTCAGAGAAGGACACGTCTATGCATGGGTTAGGAACTTACTATCTGAAAGTTGGTTGTATTATATTATAATGTCGACGAAATAAAATAAAATCCGTTGTAGTCTAGTTGGTTAGGATACTCGGCTCTCACCCGAGAGACCCGGGTTCAAGTCCCGGCAACGGAAATTTCTTTTACAAAATCATTTTTCTTTTCTATTTCATTTTTCTTCCTTTCGTCATTTCTTTATTAAAAAAAATTAACAGCAAACATTGCAACAGTATATTGTTAGAGTATGCTAAACGGATCTTGGGGCGGGTCGCGTGATGTGCGTATTTCTGGATCCAATCCGGATTCAAGGACCCGACCCGTAGCAGTCTCGGATGAAGGAACTCGTTTGGGAAAATAATGGTGTTATTATTTCCTCAGTCAAACGCTTATTCCCCATCTTCTCCGCCGCCGGTGGAATTGAGGACTATCTTCAGAAGTTAGCGTCTAATTCCATTCATTCATTCGCTGTCACTCCTTCGGAATTTGATCGCTTTTGCGCCGCTGCACTTTTGCTCCACGAATAAAGTGTATAACTCTCTCTCTCACACACACACACAAACACAAACACACAGAGCATCAAGGCGTAATATTTTTCACTTTCAGCGTGTTTTAATACTCTGTAACCTTCTCCGGATTCGGAATGGTAAAACCTAAAACTAGAGGTTCTATGCTGGCTAGCATCTTATGTTATCTAGCGGAATGAAACATAATTAGCAATGGTTTGATTAATTTGAGATAATGCTGTCAATTGTTTTTGCTTAATTGGTTTTGGAGCTTCAAATGTGTGAGATTGTTGCAATGAGTTCGATTTCAGATTACTCTTTCGGTAAAAATTGAGCTGAATTAGTTAATGCTACATCTGGTTTGGTATAATGCTGAACTGAATTGTATACTACTTTGACTTGATATTAAGCTTGATAAACTATGCATCTGTATTGATTTGGTATGGCTAATGACTCACTTTTTTAGAAGTTCCAGACCTTTGTGTTACTAAACTGTCCTTGATTTTATGTGTAGCTTTAGAAGATTGTATGAGCTCCTATTGCATCGATTAGTTTATATTGTCCGCTTAACAGGGCACTAGTATCCTGCCACTCCATATCGAATCCCTTTCTTCCAGAGGATCCACACCTTTTGCTGGTTTCCTACTTAAATCATACTTATTCTTCCTAAATCATAGACACAACTACGTGTCAACTGGCCTTTTTTTGGATAAAATTTCTTACTTATTTCTTTTTTCTGTTGCCATTCCTGTAAGGTCTTTATTTTTATGAGTGATGTGGCAAAAATTAGCTTGATATATGTATTACTCGTTTGTTGGTTCTTTGAATTTCGTGATGTGGCAAAAATTTCTAGTTGAACCACTTCTTCGGGATTAGTAGGGTAGCCACACATGTAAGATGACTTGAAATAATTATACTCTGACTGATCGTTCAGGTTAAAAATAGAGAAGCCATTGGCCTACATGTGCAGTGTGATGCTATGTTGGAAAAACTAGCCGCTTCAAAAATTAGGGCAGCTGCAAGCCTGCAACCATCGGGACCGAGGATCATATACTGCAGCACATGACTGGAGTATTGGATAAGATACAAGGTATCCATTGGAGTCTCTGCTTATATGTTTTGCATTTATTAAAAAATCCATTGGCAATAGACTCATCCATATTTCTTCATAGTTCACACCATGTAAGTGTGTGAGACAAACTGGCAGTGTCACAAGGAGAATGTAGGGCTTCCTCAAGTTCAGTTGCCTGAGGAGTTTAATGTGGTTTCTGAAAACACAAAAAAATGATATGCATATGTACCTAATGTCTGTTGACTCTAATGATGTTTTGAACTTTGACCCTATGTTGTTGAAATAATGAAATGATGTTATGCATATACTTTATGACCTACAATTCCTTGATCACACCCTCTGTTGATAGTGCTTGGAAGCACTGGAATCTTTTTTGAATTGATTTACTGATGGTGTTGAAGTTAACTTAATTTTTGTAAATCGGGATCTTTACACGGGCTTGTGTTTCAATATCTAATATGTACAGAACCATCAATCAGTATGGACGACTTCGACATTGAACTTGATGAGATGGAATTAGTAGCAGTAGCTGCAGGTTACCATTATTATAATAGCCTTATGAAGCAGCCAGCTCGCAGCTTGTCACCAAAAGGATTTTTCATGGCCGAGCTAATGAGTGGCCCTGATCATTTATGGCGGGAAATGTATAGGATGGACAAACATGTCTTTCATAAATTGAGCGACATTCTTCGACAGAGAGACATGCTACGTGACACACCTGGTGTCGTGATAGAGGAACAATTGGCTATTTTCCTGAATATTGTTGGTCACAATGAGCGTAACCGAGTAATACAAGAACGGTATCAGCATTCTGGAGAGACAATTAGTAGGCATTTTAATAATGTACTGAAAGCAATTAAGTCTCTGGCAAGTGAATTCCTCCAACCACCATCTCTCACTACCCCAACAGAGATCCGCAAAAGCAATAGATTATACCCGTACTTTGAGGTGATCTTTGAATCATATACTACTTTAATTGTTCATATTGGTTTTATAGTCTTATGTTACTATTTCCGTCTGTATTAGGACTGCATTGGAGTTATAGATGGAATGCATATTCCCGCACATGTTCCAGCGAAAGATCAGTCCAGATTTCGCAACAGAAGAGGCGTTTTATCACAAAATGTCTTGGTAGCCTGTACATTTGATCTCCAGTTCATATTTGTGTATCCTGGTTGGGAAGGCTCTGCTGCAGATTCACGTGTGCTAAGAGCGGTTCTCAGTGATCCGGATCAGAACTTCCCCAAAGTTCCCGAAGGTGGATCCTTTAACAATTGAGTTTTCTAAGTAGTCTGTTTCTTTCTTCAACTCCAACCATATCATATATTATTACAGGTAAATATTACCTTGTTGATATGGGATACGATAACATGGATGGATTTATGGCTCCATACGAAGGAGTCCGCTATCACCTGCACGAATATCGAGGTGCTAATCTCTTACCTAGGAATGTTAAAGAACTATTCAATCACCGCCATGCATCTGTAAGCAACGCGATCAGGAGATCTTGCAATGTTCTGAAGGAAAGATTCCCGATTCTCAAACTTGCCCCTCAATACGCTTTCCACATACAGAGGGACATTGTTATAGCTGCATGCGTGATACACAATCACATCCGGCGCGAGGAGGAGAACGATTGGTTGTTCCATAGCAATGATATCCCGGTCGATGAGTCCCCTGATCTCGACGAACAGCCTGATCTGCAACCGCCTTTCTCCGTTCACGAGCAGATGGCATCAGAACGACGAGACACAATTGCTGCAATGATGTGGAACGACTTTATGAATAAGTGGGACGAGTGGTGACGAGCAGCAGATGGTGTGTTGGAAAGTGATGTTCAATCCCAGCCCATGTTCATAGCAGAGGTATGTTAAGGTGGAACTTACTTTTTCTTTCTTCTTTTGGTCAGGAAGATGCTACACTTAGATAGATGCCCATCCACTTTATATGCATCTCAACTTTGTTTCTTTATACTGATAGAGTAATCTATTTATTATCTCTTTTCATGGAGTAGTCTGGCTTGAGACGGGTCAAGATTCGGATTTGAACTTGCGTTTCAACATGTTTGTATGTGCAAACATGTTGTCGGATTTGAATCTGGATCTTAACTTGTCATGGTGAGACAGTCTCACCTGAGTTTGTTTTTAGTTATTCGTCAAGTCATGATTGATCATATACTCCCTCCGTCATCAATACATTTTGTCATTTTGGACTGTCCGGAATGAATTGTCTTATTTCACTCTTTAAATAGTAGTACATGACAAATATGTGCTAAGAAAGAAGATAATTCGTTAACTTATATGTCTCACATTTCGTTATACTATAAAGTGAGATCTGCTGCAAAAAATAAAATATTTATTGGCGGATGTAGGGTGTAATTAATAACTGAATTGGGCTTTGAGAAAGAAAGAAAAGGAGGTTGTGCTAAGAAAGAAGATATTTCGATCTTTCTTTGCTGCCCTAGTATTAAATTTTCAAATTTGAACATGTTATGCTGCTTATTTATGATTTCAAATTTGAACATGTTATGTTGCTTATTTAAGATTTCAAATTTTCACTCATCCAAAGTGAAATATTATTTTCAAGATCCAATGATATATCATTAAAGCTTGAAAAGCTACCTATCTAGCATAATTATCCCTCTAAAGCAACGTTTTACCTTTCTCTCTTTTAGGCTATTTTGAACCTTGTTTTGAATCACAATTGAATGGCGATGCCATCACATAATAATATTGGAGTACTGCTATTTGAGTTATAACTGTAACATAATTTAAAGTTAATGTGGTTTATATGTTATACTTTTTTTTGCATGTATTGATTGATCGGTCCGGCACACTTCATTTATATCGTAATAATTAAAGAGAATTTAATGTTCCGACATAAATAATTTTTTATATATATTGATAGAGTTAGGTCCTCCCAATTTATCTTTATTTTTGTATAAATTACAACTTGTTAAATTCAAACAAAATTTGAATCGAAAAAGTTACTTCCTTGCTAAGATGTAATAGGATTAGTATTTTTCTACTGGAATAATATGCTACATGGATAGGGAGTATAATTAGTTTAGGTGGTTCAATTTCAATAGCACGTTTATTTTTAATACTGTTATTGTTTATTTTATGTCACAATTTTTTAAACAGTAATTAAAATATAATCTTCTCATTAATCTTGATTAATTTAAAATTGTTAAATGGTGCAACGACCACTGGCTGGTAGAGTTCGGTTTGAGGGTAATCATCAACTGCTTAACCACTTAATCCCCTTTTCTACGAAAAGTCAAACATGCATCTATAAATTAATCATTCAATTTACATTTTTCAATATATATTTTAATTTATTAAATTTAAAACAAACTAACATTTTATTGGATGACTTGACTTGTTGATTGTTTAATCGTATTGCTGATAGAAATTAAATAGAAAATTTCCAGTACTACTATACTGTGTTCGTCAACGAATTATACGTATATATTGTAATAAATTCAAACATGATCTAGTAGAGTAATCATAAATTTACCACTATAATCAATTGAATTAACTTGATAGGTCCGACAAATTAAATTGGTCCAAGGTGGAAGGTAATTGAATGATTTCACCACACTATATTCAGCAGTTACATCATTTTTTCAGTTGATTGTGTTAAAACGTATTCACAGGTCAAATATTAGAAGATAGTAGGTAATTAGGAATTTAAAAGATATTTTATTACTTTAGTTCATCCACTATGTTAGGTTAAAAAATAAAAATTGATTATTGGGATAAAATGCTGAGACTTGGACAGTTACTTTTTTGTGGATGAATCAATTATATATTTGAAAAAAGTTTAAGATGTTTATGAAATGTGAAACCATATGACTTAGGACATATCATTCGTTAACTTTAATTAAGAAAAGTGATTTTTTAAAGAGAAAATGATAAAATATTTAAGTTTCAATTGCAAAATTATTTGATACATATAATTATAACTTTTAAACATGTTGTTCTAATTTATAAATACAAAAAACAAATATGGATAGTTAATTTATTAGCAATTTCGCCTTACCAAAAATTATTAAAAAAATAATTAATTACCACCGAAAGTGGGCCCCGGAATTCAATCCCACACCAAAACGGTAAAGTAATGGTTTGAAATATGCCTCCGTTGATACCGGCGTACGACGCCGTTTCACTCTCTCACGTGGCCACGTGCTCACCTCCCAGGCTTTTTCAAATTAAAGAAAGGGCACAATAGTCCTTTCACCCTTTCTCCTCTCCGGGAAGGTCCAAACCAATTATAACGTTCACTCTCATCTTCACCGCGCTTCAGTTTACTCTGTGTGTGTGTGTGTGTGAATATATATACATATATATATATAGAGAGAGAGAGAGGAGGGAGAAGGAGAGACGGATGCTATACGAAGCGTAGGAGCACTTCAGCTTGCGATATCTCCAGTTAGTTTGTTGGAATTAGGCTGGTGCGTGGGGGTGGGGTGGGTGGGGTGGGGAAGGGTTAAGAGTTTCGACGAATTTTGCTGTTGCATTAAGTAATCGGTAGTTTTCTTCGTCTTTTCGTATTTGTCTTCTTTTTTCTGCGTTGATTAGTATAATATCCACTTTATTCGACGCGTAAAGTGACAATTCAAGTGTCGTTGGACTTCTTCAAGTTCACGCTTCAATCGCTCATTTCTATGAATTTTTTTGAGCTTTCTTCAGCTCGATTTTTGGGGATAGGAGTGATTTTAGCTGGATCCGTATATTTTTTCTAAAATGTGATTGAATTTAATGCTTGCAGTTGGTTTGTGAGTAAATTCGGCACGTTATTTTTGTTAAAACCTTTTTCATCTACAGTTACTTTGGAGTTATTATTCATGATATCGTGATCAAATCTGTAGATGAAGTTTTTTTCATGTGTTATTTAGGTGGATTCTAACCTTATACGGAGCTGTTCAGGTTTTTGATGAGATTTTTGATCTAATTATTTGTTTATGGAATTGCAGAAAAAGGAGCTTCCCCACAATTGCAAAGGTCTACTTTGAATCGTTGGGTAAATATTAAATACTATCATTCTTCAGGTGAATTATCTACCGATCTCTCTGTAAACGCATGAAATTGTGTTATTTTTTTAATGTATGTATATATACATGTGTGGGTTGTGGGGATTGGGGGTGGGGTGGTGGGGGTAGGGGTCCACTATTCATGTTTTCACCGGTCTTTTGTTTCAAAGTTATTCTAACAAGCACATCAAGTATCATCATTCCTTGGAGTTGAAGCATAGTTGATGTCCCCATTAAGCAACGCTATCTAACCTTGAGTTCTTTTCTGACTTTGAAAAAAAATGGAATTTTAGGTTTCTGTTGGAAGAAAAGGTTGGAAGACAAATATTAAGCAAGGTGGTTAATTACAACTAACGCGTTAATGATTTGATTTTGGTTTAATCAATATTATATTAGCTGCTTAAACTTTTCTAAATTTGCTTTCCTTCTTGTAGACAAACAATGTTGGACTACTCATCTGGTATTTTATTTCTATAGGGAGTGCGATTGATAGTGCTGTCTGATTGCAGTATATTGCCATGTTTGGTTGTAAGAATGGTGCAAGAAGCAAGATCGTGCTGATGTCTTCCCCGTTTGGATTTTTGGTGGAGTTATCATCATGCGTATTTAGTCCTTAATACAACAGAGGGTGGATTTGAGGAGATTAGTGTAGTAAATGGGAGCTATGGGAGGCGACGACTTGATTGATTGGGAGAAGATGCAAGGGGTGGGAAATGGGACAGAAGAGAAGATTTTGGTGTTGGTGAGATTAAGGCCATTGAATGAGAAGGAGATTGCTCAGAATGACGTTGCTGATTGGGAATGCATCAACTCGACCACCATTTTGTACCGGAACAGCCTCCAGGAGAGGTCAGGACTCCCGACAGCTTATTCATTTGGTAAGTCTTACATGCTAGTTTTCTAGTTGAGGAGGAGAGTTTGACCAGTGAGTGACCCATAAATTTTCCCTGCTAATCTTAAGGAATGCATGACACTCGCTTCCCCTGTTTTGTTAAAGCTGTTCATGTCTGTGTGTGCAGACAGAGTATTTAGGGGTGACTGCAAAACAAGAGAAGTTTATGATGAAGAGATAAAGGATATTGCACTTTCTGTTGTTGGTGGAATCAACTGTAAGAATTTGCTTGAAACTTGAGTGAATGATACTTCCCAGTTTTTGATATACATATTTTGTGACAAGTGGAATCTCAACTAATTCATAAAATATTAAAATGTACTGGCATTTCTCTACTGCAATGGTATGGAACTCTTGGGTTCCTTAGTTAGATTGCAGTACAGCCTGCTTCTCACATGCAATTTTTTTGCTGCTCCTGGAGCTAGTCTTTTTGTCAGGTGGAACTAACGCAATTTGCATAATGTATCAGCTACTATTTTTGCATATGGCCAAACAAGCAGTGGAAAGACCTACACTATGAATGGTATTACTGAGTATACAGTTGCTGATATTTATGAATATATGAAGACGGTAATTTGATTCTAACTTAGTCCTCAATGCTGTTATGTATTCTTTTTCTACATCAAGAAAATCTTTATTCCTTCAACATGTGGAACATACTTATTTCTTGGAAGTAATCTTTTCTCCTCACTCTTTCTCCCTCAGCATGATGAAAGGGCATTTGCTTTGAAGTTTTCTGCAATGGAGATCTATAATGAAGTTGTTAGAGACCTCCTTAGCTCAGATAATAATCAACTGCGGCTACTTGATGATCCAGAAGTGAGTTTTGAGTTTAATAGTTTCCTCTGATTAGTGCTTCGGTGTAGCTTTGTTTATTTCTCCTATTGGTGTAGAAAGGAATGATTATAGAGAAACTCACAGAAGAAACTTTGAGGGACTGGAATCACCTCAAGGAGTTGTTGTCCATCTGTGAAGGTTGGGATATTTTCCTTTTGAATATGAGGTCTCTAATTCCACCAGTGGGTAATTAAAAATTCAACATTATAAGTCACAACCATGTTTCTTACACATCTCTTTCAACTTCATAGCTCAAAGACAAATTGGGGAGACCTCATTGAATGAGAAAAGCTCAAGGTCCCATCAAATCCTTAGATTGGTTAGCTCCCTTCTCATTCATTCTTCATTATTTGGTAGTATAACCAATTAAAGTCTAATGGATGCCTCTTTTTAATTTGATCACTCCAGACGATTGAAAGTTCTGCTCGTGAATTTATTGGGAAGAGCAACTCAACCACCCTTGCTGCCAGTGTGGTAGAGCTGAATTGAATTTTTTGGCTGAATTTCCTAAAAATATATGCTTCTCAATCCGTCCAATGGGGTGTATATACAGAAAAAACTGACAAGTCGTTTCATATTTCCCTGCAGAATTTTGTTGATCTAGCAGGAAGCGAGCGGGCAGCTCAAGCACAATCAGTAGGGCAAAGACTCAAAGAGGGCTGCCATATAAACCGTAGTTTATTAACTCTGGGGACAGTCATTCGCAAACTCAGGTAGATTGATCCTAATACCTTTCATTTTCCCTTGTTATATGCTAGCCACGTTGTAGTTGATAGTTGAAAGTACTAAGTCTCAACCATATTTCATGACATTGAGAGGCCTTATGTTTTGCCTTGAGACACTTCGTATGATATCTATAATTGTCGATGTTTCTCTCTTCAGTTATTTTACAACCTAAATTTGTTGCAGCAAAGGAAGACATGGGCATGTCAATTACAGAGACTCGAAGCTTACTCGCATACTGCAGCCTGCCTTAGGAGGCAATGCAAGAACCGCAATCATATGCACCTTAAACCCTTCTAGAAGCCATGTTGAGCAATCAAGAAACACACTTTTATTTGCAAGCTGTGCAAAGGAAGTATCTACGAATGCTAAGGTCAATGTTGTGATGTCTGACAAGGCATTAGTAAAACATCTGCAGAAAGAGGTTGCCAGGTTGGAAAGCGAATTAAAAGCTCCAGGATCAACATGTGACCATGGACCATTGTTGAGAAAGAAAGATATGCACATTGAAAAGGTTCTGATTATCTTTTTTTACGAAATACAGTACTTTATGCACAATTTAATTATTCTTGCAGTTTGTATACTCACCGTTCAGATTTTCGTAAATTGTATTCAGAACTTGGTTAATCCATTTATTTGGGTTGGTCAGTCTTTTGAAAATTTTAGTACCCATGTACCTAATACGTTAGCTTCTTTTTCTCAAATTGGCCTATTGTACAAATTGTTCTGACTGAACTAATTTTATAATGTAACAAATTTACATAAATTTGTACTCGTAATGCGTAGAACATCCCTAACATTGCTACTTCTATGTTATGCTGCTTTAATTGACAAATAACTGCATGCTTGATGTTCTGCCTTGATATCTGCAGTTGGAGAAAGAGATGAGGGAGCTGAAGAAGCAACGAGATCTTGCTCATTCTCGGATTGATGATCTACTAAGAGCCATTGAAAGTGAAAAAAGTTCTTCGAAAGCCAACAGTATTCAGTCTGTTAATGGAGCGGTTAAGCGCAATGGATCTTTGGATATTCTGCGCTCACAAAGCAGCCAGGTTTCTTATTCATCTGATGATGCATCTGATCCAAGCCAAATAACGGAAGAACCTATGTTGGCAACCGCAGAAGAATTTGATGAAGTCTCTACAGACATTCGCTGTATAGAGGTAGATGAATCTGCCAAAGATGGAACCTGCACTTCTTCTCGCCATTCAACAAGTGAGAGTGAAGAAAGCACGCCATTATCATCTGAACCACAGTTGTCGCCAGTTTCTTCAGCACCTCTTAGTGGCACAGATAACGTTTACTCTCATGTTGCGTTGGAGCAAAACATTCAAGGCTCATTGTTTAACCCTCACTCCGATGAAACATCTCCGAGCGCCTCAACTAGTACGACTGCTTCAGGAGGCTTACTACTGACAAGAAGCCGAAGTTGCCGAGCTAATATGATTACTGCACCACTTGACATAGGGAGTGATGAACAAAATGAAAGCACACCTCCAACTATGTTGGAAAAGGACTTCACTGGAAGACCGGAAGGTGCCTTTCAGAGGAAGCAATGGAAACTTCCTCCTGTAATATACGGCACTAATAGTGCCAGACTGACAGGACACGATTTTCAATCTACTGACTATAGTTCCTTCATACATGAGACTAAGAATGAAGATGGGGATGAGGATATACCGACTCTTGGCTCTTTTGTCGCAGGACTCAGGGAAATGGCAAAGCTTCAGTTCGAAAATCAAACTGCAGATCAGGTTAGACTCGTCCTATCATCATACTTACTTACTCTCCTTCATCCCTGTTCTAGAGGTGTTTGTTAAGGAGAGTCCTAACGATAACCTATTTTTCTCCTCTCAGGTCCAACTGAAAGATGCAACAGATGGAAATAATACATGTGATGTTGCTTTGGATCCAATGAATGATTGGGCCATAAAGTTTGAGATGTTGCAGAAGTCGATAATCGAACTTTGGCAAGCTTGCAATGTATCACTGATACACAGGACATACTTCATCCTCCTTATTAAGGAAGATATGACAGATTCCATTTATATGGAGGTCGAGCATCGGAGATTATCCTTTCTCAAGGAAACATTCTCTAGGGGTAATTTTGCTGTTCAAGATGGCCACACTCTTACACTGGCATCGAGGTATTTTTCTTGACTATCAACACTGTTGTAAGAAAAGTAAAAAACCATCCCTTTAATTAACCTGTGCTTTTCAAAATGCTATGTTTTGCAAATTTGTTGTTTATGTCTGGTTTCTTGGACCAAACAGCAAGAAAGCTCTTCGCCGCGAGAGGGAGATGCTAAGCAGGCGTATGTCTAAAGCATTCACAGAAGATGAAAGAAACAGAATCTACGAGGAATGGGGTATCGACATCAACTCAAAACGAAGAAGGCTGCGACTTGTCCAGCTTCTATGGAGAGACACCAAAGACATGAATCACATTAGGAAGAGCGGTGAAGTTGTTGCTAAGCTCATCGGCTTCTCCGTGCACGGGCAAGGCATGAAGGAGATGCTCGGCCTCAGCTTCATGCCGCCTCAGCGGATGATGAGTCGACGTTCCCTTAGGTGGATAAACAGTTGATGAGGAGGCCTTGTTGTTACTATGTTTATAGATTAAAATTTAAAACTAAAAAAAAATTTGTAGGTTTCGTGATTTGTGATGACTTTTTGGTTTGATCTGCTGCTGGTTTTCTTAGAAGTCTGGAGAAGGAAGTGTTGAAAATGATTTGATTTTTGTGTGTAATGTAACTATTCTACTGGTGTTGTAGATATGTAGTGTAAAAGATTCTATAACATACTACATTACTACTCCACTTCATTTCTTTGAAGAAAATTTGAAAACCGAACTCTGTATTTGAGTACTCCCTATCACTTAGCTAGTTGCTATTCGTAGTATTATTTTTGTTTGGATTATTAAATAACTATAGGGCTAACCCGACTGGAATCTAGGTTTGACCCGACTCGAGTGTAACGGAACAACTGAGTGGCTGAAATGGAATGAGACGTTTTATTGTGAACGCGTAAAAAGCAAGGCGAGTGATGAAATGTTTGTACAAGTACTACTTAGCATAATAATAATATAATAAAATAGGAGTACTTGGTAACACATTTAACCATGCACTTAATATTTACAAACGGAGAATTCGTTTGCCGCAACATAAATTTCAAATGAAATACACAAAGAAATTTGTTTGACACTGGTGAACAGAGGAGAGAGAAATGAGTTTGGCTACGGCGTCGTATGCAGCACGTCGAGCAGTGCAGAAGGAGAGGGTCAGGATTCTCTATAGAAGAGCACTCAAGGATACTCTTAATTGGGCCGTTCATCGCCACCTCTTCTACAACGATGTACTTTTCTCTCTCCTAGGGTTCATGCGCCTTGATTTGATTTGATAAGTTTTATGCAAATAGATACTACTATTATATGCTTAAGACCTTTTTATTTGATGATTTCTGATTTCTTATTTTCATTTTCATTTTCATTCCAAGGCTGATGCTCTCAGAGAGAAGTTTGAGGCCAACAGACAAGTGGTTCGTTATCTTCTCTGATCTTAATTTTTCATTTTAGTTTTTTGACTTATTTATTCATTGGAAGGCGAACGTCTAGATGATTTTTATTTGAATTCGGTTTGAACTCATTGTTCTGAATCCTGATTAGTTATGGGTAGAAAATAGGCATGGCGAAAATGAGGGATTTGATCGATAAAAGGATTTCGTAGAATTTGCAATTTAGGTATATGCCTAATTCTGTTTAGAGCTGATTTCTAGCTGTATGTTCACTAATGATTTACGTTTCCCTCGTTAAGCCAGAATCGGTTTCTTTGGTAAATGATGAGATAGGATTAGTCATTGTTTGAGTCGAGACGATCACTATATGTTTCCAGCTATATGGCCTGAATAAACATGGAATGTCATCGTGTGATCATGCCTAATAACTATTGCGATGCCAAAGAAATGTATCCACTGTATTGATGCATTTCTGTTTTTCTATATAATACTGTGTGGCCTTTTCAGGAGGATATTGAACTCATTGATAGAATGATAGCTGATGGTGAAGCAAGCCACAACAAGTGGCGGCACCCCGATCCCTACATCGGTAATACGTCTGTTTAATTGTTAGATCGTATGATTAGCTATAACGTGAATGATTGCATTTCTAGGACTATAATTTATGGTAGAGTGTCTAGCTATTCGTGTGTGAATATGTTCTCCTATTCTCGAAATGCAAAGGGGATATGGTTAACATGTCTATTAAGAAGGTGGGAACCAAGTAAAGTTATGCTCTCATCAACAAGAGAGAGCTAACATATTCTGATTTCATGTTCTTGGATAGGTTTTAACAAAATTTCCATCCTACAGACCTCAAATTTGCTCTAGAATTCTTGAATGACATGAGAATTGGTATTCTGCTTTTCTTGCTTTCTTTTCTTTGTTTCTTTTCTATTTCAAAATTGAATTAGTTGGAGGTGTCATTTGTTATTGAGAAATATATGATTCTGGTTGAATTGATTTAGCATGTCAACGCTAGTTCGGACATACTATTTGAGGGCTGACGGTCATGCTATGTGAACAGTTCCATGGGCGCCTGGCGGCTCCAAGTTTTGCCGAAACCCAACACCACCTCCTGGGGTAATCTATCAAAGACTTGCTGCTTCTTGTGCTTTCTATAGCTGGTTGTCGATCTGGTTTTCCTTTTTGCCCTTTTTATTGCATGTTTCTGCTTAGTATTTCCAATAATAAATAAGTCTATCATTTTGGTACTATGAAGTCCATTGTCCATCATATTATAGGGGTGGATGGGTTTAACTGTTCAGCTTAGTAAGCTAATTGTGTGATTGGTATGAGGTGAGAGAGAGGTGGTGGGGTGGGATTTATTTCCCTTCGTCAAGTTAATTGATTCGCATTTCTTTTCTGGACGGCCCAAGTAAATGAGTCATTTCCTCTTTTGGCAAAAATCAACCCATTTAATCTCTTTTTCTTTATTTCCTCTTCACTTATCTGCTTTATTCTATCTTCTTTTAACTCACTAAATACCACTTTCTTAAGTTCCTTGCCAAAAAGAAACGTCTCGATTAAATTTGGTCCAATGGAGTATATATTTATAGAAGTAGCCTTCGTATATTGAACAAATGAAACCTTTCATTTGCTTGGTCTGAAGCAGTATAGTTTGTAATTGTTTGCTGTCCTCTTCTAAATCTATTTAAAGAACTGTCGTTTTGTGTTTACAACGCCACATTGCTTTATGTCATCTCGTTAAGTACTCCTATGGAGTATTATCCGATTGCTCCCACACCTTACTCTTTCTTGCTGCTGCAGATTGAGATAATACATAACTATGGTCGCGAAGAAAATGAATGATTTATAACATGGGAGAATACCTAGAGGTTGGTCACTATATTTCAGCTAGTACTCTGCCAAGAAAATTGCCTGCAAATTTTCTCTATCGCGATTGCTACTTTTTTCTCTTGTTTTTTAGTAGCAACTGATGAAAATCGTCGGAATGCAGATTGCTAATATGGTGCTGCAATGCAGGGAAGACTGATTTGAATTCTGGTTTTTTTGTTGTTCGATTTTGTTTAAGCTCGGTTGATGTATCGAGTGGCTGCTGACTGATAAAGATGAGTTATTACAATGAAACTCTTGATGGAAATATTCATATTCTGTTATCGTTTTTGCTTTCTGTATCTAATAATGCAGCAGACTATTGAAGAAACATTAGAAATGCAGCAGACTATTGAAGAAAAATGCCTACAAAGTCTCTTATTTATCACTAATGTTTTATCGAATATCTCAATTTTAGTAATTGTACCAATTCTACCTTAATATTTTCAGCTTAGAGCACTCCCAATGGGGGTGGTGAAAATCCGGCGAAAAATCGCCAAACATCGCCGGATTATCGCCGGCCGTTGTGGTGAAATCGGCGATAATTCGGCGATAATCTTACCGTTATTTCGCCAAGCGGCGTTTTTTCGCCGGATTATCGCCGAGCGATCGCCGGCCACTGTGGGCGACGCTCGGCGATAAATCGGCGATATTTAAATTTTTTTTTTTTTTTTCGGCCCAACGGCTATTTTTACATCCCACCCCTATAAATATTTCCTCCACTTCCTCCATTCATCACCCACAATCTTCATTCTCTCCATTTTCAATTTCTTCTCCCAATCTTCAATCTTCATCAATCTTCCAAAAATTATGAGCTTTTGGAAGAAAAATTCCCGCTCGGGTAAGGGTAAGGGTAAGGGGAAAGAGTCGAGTTCACAAATTCCCAACACGGATGAAGCAAACGAGCAGTGGATGCACTCGTTGTTGGCGATGGGTTCTCCTCCCGGCCAACTTCCATACGCGGGTCCGTCTCCTTTGCAGACTCCTCCGGCGCGGAGACTTTCTCCGTACTTCAACTCTGCCGGCAGAATGCCCTCTCCAGCCGACGATGTGTATCGGCCCCAGTTCGACACCCCCGGATCAACCCCAGGCGACCAAGAATCTCAGGCCGCGACACTGAGCGCGGAGGACTTCGAGGTGGAAGAAACGCCCACCGAGCCGCCTTCTAGGAGCGGGAGGGGGAAGGCGCCGGCGTCGTCGGCTGCGACTGATACGGGTTCCGATGAGAGGCCGAAGCGGGTAAGGACTACTTACACTCTGCAAGAGTCCGAGCTGATAGCCACCTGCTGGGCGGACACGTCACAGAACGCGGAGCGCAGCAACTACCAGACTGAGATCATATTCTGGGAGCGGGTTGCCGCGAAGTACAGGAGCCACAAGACTGCCTCAATGAAGGACCATGGCAGCGAGGCGATTCGTCGGCATTGGGAGCGCCTCATGAGGGACTGCGGCCACTTCAACGGTATTTATTCTAACTTGTTGGCGAACATGCCCAGTGGCCAGAACGAGCATATGGTCCGAGATGAGGCCATGCAGAGGTATTGTGGCCAGTACTTGTCGAAGGGGTTCAAGTATTGGAACATCTACGATAAGCTGAAGGATCTCCCCAAATTCCGGACGGGGATGCACGGCGCGCTGCACGGGAAATCGGTGCGCTCGCGACTTAGCGTTTCGCAGAGCGAGGGGAGCGCGACCCACATCGACTTGAGTGGGGATGGTCCGCACGAGCGCCCGGAGGGAGCGAAGAAGGCGAAGGGGAGGCGGAAGGGGAAGGGCACAACGTCGGAAGTCGAGTCGGAACCCCACATCGACTTAGAAAAAGCCACTTATTCGAGCAATGTCGCCAATCTGACGCAGATGTACACGCTGTACTTCACCGGCGGCGGGACCCCTGAAGAAAAGGCGGCCCTCTGGAAATGCATCCAAAGCCTGCAGATTACGATGGGCCTCGATCCCGACGCCCCTCCGGCCCCTCCGTCTTAGTTTTTTTTTTTTTAAATCTTTGTTTATTTGCGTTTTTTATTTGTAGTTTTTTTTTTTCTCGTTGTATTATATTTTCCAATGATTAATACAACGATGAATTGTTCATTATTAGTCTATTTATTAAATACATTTGTAGAGAAAATTAAATAATATAAAAAATAATGATGTAAAAATGAAATGTTGAGTTAGGGAGAAATAAGGGAGAAATAAGGGAGAAACCAATGTAGCAGTTGGCTAAAAACTGAGGATAAAATGTGATGCTGATGTGGCGCTGATGTGACAGGAGTTAAGGAGAAATAAGGGAGAAATAAGGGAGTGCCATTGGGAGTGCTCTTATAAATTTTATTTCAATCTTTAATTGTCAGTTTTATCAATCGTTCATGTATTTAATTATTTCTAGAACTAAAAATGAAAGTGAAATATTTAATATTCTCATATACTATAATTTGTTTTTTTAAGCAAAATAACTATGTCATGTTCCGATTGTCACAACTCAACCGTGGTAATAAAATTAATACAATGTTTGAAAGAGGGTTTGTGATCAAATATTGTACAAACTCAAAACTATGATCTGCACTATTAAAAAATGTCAATAGATCAAAAAAAAACATCAACAACATTAACAACAGATCACAAAAAAGTATCAACAGGAAAATGTCAACAGAATTTTAACGGTAGTCAATCAATATTGATGTTATGTTGATATTGTGTTGATACTGTGTTGACATTAAAATCTTAAAATTTACATTGTGTTGATATTGTATTGAACTGTGTTGAGGAGTTTTGAATTTGTATAATATATAAGTTTGTATTTTATCACTACCATGAGATATAATAAGCTGGAACGCCTGTAATAGTAATAATTAATATAATTGGTAAAGCTTTAGATTAAATGAATAAAGTAAAAACAAAAAATGATAAAAGTAAAAATAGAGGAGAGAATGTGGCTGACAATTTGGTTTGTGAAGCGACGACGAATGGACCCCTTTCACTCAACCATATCATATCACCATTCAATCACACTTCTCCTCTCACTTTCTTCCCATTAACAATGGAACTCTGCGGCGGAGCCACATCCATCTCTTGGGCGAATTCCCTCACTCCTTCGCATCACTTTCCACAACCACTCGCTGTATGTATGCTCTCTCTAATTCATCTCAATTTCCTTAAACCACTTCACATTTCCGATTTTGATCACAGGTTTGGAGAGTTAGGCAAACCAGACTTCTCTCTGTAACCAGCAGCATTGCCAAGGTAATAATTCCTCCTCCTCTTCCTTCTCTCTCTCTACTTCTAGTATTTGATCACGCAATCGATCAAAATTTGATAAATGTTGGAAGATGAAGGCGTCTGGTTTTCCGTTTTGTGCATTTCATTACTTATTTGATGTTGACTCCAGAAAATTTTGCCTAACTTTTCTCTGTAACTAGCAGCAGTGACAAGGTAATTCCACTTCGTTTCCTTCTCTCTAACTCCTAGTTCTAGTATTTGATCATGCAATCGATCAAAATTTGATAAATGTTGGAAGATGAAGACGTCTGGTTTTCTGTATTGTGCATTTCATTGCTTATTTGATGTCGACTCCAGAAAATCGATCGGAATTGAGGACATATGAAATGGCGATTTTCTTCAAAATTGATGAGCGCATAGATAGACAGATTGATAGTAGCATATGATAATGAATTGTTTGCTGAGATGGATTACAACTTGATAATGTCTATCGCTTGAGTTAATTTTGCTAGATTAGTTTCCCATTGAAAGAGTAGGATTGGAGAGAATCTTAGTGATGAAGATAAGAATACTCAATCAACACATGTACAACTAAGATCTATGCTGATTGAGTAAATTTTTGCTTGAAATCAATTACTCCATGTTTTTATCAAATGGCTCCATCTACCGAACGGAAATGTAGTCTATAACGGGAAGTCCTATGATAAGGTTCATTATTATGGATATTTTATAAATAAGACATGTTTACTTGGCCTTTTTTAAGCAGGCAGATGAGATGATTGTTTCAGTAACTGGAGCCACTGGGTTCATAGGTAAAAGATTGGTGCAGAGATTGCTTGCAGGTATGTATAGACTCTAGCGAAATTATATCCATGGTCACGAGCTGATTTATTGAACTAACAAGTTTCAGAAAACCGTATCTGATCATAAAATTAGTTGGTTAGTGATAGCAATGAGAATAGTAGCTCGGATTTTGTTGAAGTAATCATGGAAAATGGAAATACTCTCTCAAACTTTCATTCATGAGATGTACAAAGAGAGTTGCAATATTCCTTAGCCCGCTCTATATATTCACTTCATTTCCTATCCGTTTCGCTAGGAATAACCGCTGCTAACAGACTTCGCATAACTAATCCATTTCTGTTAAAATCAATGAGTCATGCTTCTCCTTCTAGCATTTCTTTTCTTCTCTAACTGCTAGCTTCTATGAATGGAGTCCATCTTGAAATGCTATCAGTTAGTCGAGTTATTTAGCTGCCACACTGTTTTTAGTTCCTAAAGGGGGGCTTGTATAGTAGCTTGCTTATTATATTTGATTCACAAAGTGTAAACTAATTGGTTTTTGCTAACCATCTAAGTGGCTGCAAAACTTATGCATTATTATGTGTAACTGTGTGCACTCATTCATTTTCTTGAATGTAGATGATCATCGTGTGCGGGTCTTGACACGGTCTAGGTCGAAAGCCCTGTCAGTTTTTCCGGGTAAGAAGGTAATGAAGCTATAGTTGCACTACCTTGATTTGTGAGATGGAACACAAAATGTAACGGTTCAATCAACTGCCGTCTCATTCTTATATGTAGCCAGGGACTATCCAGGAATTAAAATAGCAGAGGAAGCGGAGTGGAGAAACTGCATTCAAGGTTCTACAGCTGTTGTAAATCTGGCCGGAATGCCAATTAGCACAAGATGGTCACCCGAGGTATGATGCTCTACTACTTGGATGATTATGTTACGCCTCACATCAACAATATTTTCTGTGCACGCATTAATCTCAAAGCCCATATTGCAGATCAAGAAAGAGATCAAAGATAGCAGGATTAAAGTAACTTCAAAGGTATTCTTCGTACGCCCTTGTTGGAATCTCTTCCTAAGTTTCGAATCATCTCCTAACCGCCTGTTGAAAACCATTATTATTCTAGGTTGTAGATTTGATTAATAGCACACAGGATGACCTTCGCCCCAAGGTTTTGGTCAGTGCAACAGCAGTCGGCTACTATGGTAGGCATCTTAAAATGTTTTTAAATGCATCATATAATGACTATACAGTAGTAGATGAACAAACCTTTAAGGGTGTCTCCAATGGCGGACGTCCCGGTAGGACGTCGCCGACGTCCTACCCGACGTCCGCCGTAGTGAAGGGGAAGGGCGCCCACGCCCGTCCCATGTCCTCGCCCCTCAGCCCGACGTCCTACCTGACGTCCGCCACTGTGGCGTGGGTAGGACGTCCCACTCGGACGTCCCACCGAAAATTAAATTAAAAAAAAAAAAAAAAAAAAACTCTATAAATACGGCTCGTGTCGAAATTTTAATTCCGTAAATTTTAATTTTAATAGTGAATTTATTAATTTTATTGCGGGAAGTCCTAGTGGGAAGTTCTAGTGCAATGGGAAGTCCTAGTGATGACGTGGCATGAATTTTGTGTGGGAAGTCCTAGTGGGAAGGGCGCCACCGGAGACACCCTAAGCAATTTCATGATTTGGTGTTCTGATATCATATCTGTTTTACTTAGGAACTAGTGAAACCCGAGTATTTAACGAGGAAAGTCCATCAGGAAACGATTACTTAGCTGAGGTATAAAACCTTTTTTCGTAGCCTTAACACTATATTGCTTCATTGGAGAATTTAAACTTTAACTTAGTCCATTTCCTCAGGTTTGTAGAGAATGGGAAGCAGCAGCTCTCAGAGTCAATCAAGATGTCAGACTAGCACGAATACGTATAGGCGTGGTTCTTGGAAAAGAGGGCGGTGCTTTGGGTACATATTACCCTAAACCCTCGATCCGTTAGATCTTATAGTGCTGGCCCAGAACCATGCACACATTCTTGATACAAAGCAATATCCAACACTGAAACTCATTGGCTGCTTTTGCAGCTAAAATGATACCACTCTTCATGATGTTTGCTGGTGGACCTTTGGGCTCTGGAAAGCAATGGTAACTTCTCCGAGATTCGATCTGTGATGCAATCTTCTCCCGCGTCAGTTTACATCAGCATCGTTAAAACTTTGCAGGTTCTCCTGGATTCATGTGGACGACCTAGTAAGCTTGATATACGAAGCTCTGTCCAACCCTTCTTACAAAGGTACAAAAAACTACTAGGATAATGCTTGCAACTTCAGTCCCTAAGCTAGATTAGTGAGATATATGTGACGTGAATGGCAGGAGTGATAAATGGAACGTCGCCAAACCCCGTTAGGCTGTCGGAGATGTGCGATCATCTGGGATCGGTCTTGGATCGACCATCGTGGCTGCCGGTGCCGGAGGTGGCGCTCAAGGCTGTTCTAGGCGAAGGCGCTTGTGTGGTAAATGAAATTTTTTAGATGGTTTGATGTTGAAACAAAGTGTTGAAGCTAATCCATTTGTGTATTGGTGTTGATAGGTTCTTGAAGGACAAAAGGTGGTTCCAACGAGGGCTAAGGAGCTTGGGTTCTCTTTCAAATACCCATACATTAAACAAGCTCTCAAATCAATCATGTCTTAGGCTTGGACATTTTGATTCTTTATTGTTTTGTTCTACATTTTTGGTGATATAAAACTTGAGTATTAGTTACTAATAATACTTATATACCTATGAATTATGATGAAGCTTACTTTGCTTAACACAACTTCACACTGAGTCTGAGATGATTATCTATCTATACATATATAAAAGCCGAGTTTTGGGCTACATTTTGAATATTTAAGAATATTTGGATAAATGTTGAATATTTTAGAAATGAAATTAAAATAGCTGTTACAAATAAAGTTAATTGCATTACCTTTTGGAGTAATTAGTATGAATCACAACTATTTTATGATTGGCAATCTAATAATCAATAGAATTCAGTAATTAATATAAATTGCATCCGTTCATGATTGAAAATCCATCTAATAATAAAATTTATTAGTTTTGATGTTGAATAATGCAATTAAAAGTAGGTTTAATGCATTTTAAAATATTCAACATTTCTAGAGTAATCTATCTATGATATCAATAATTTTATATGAGTTTTAGCCTTAATTTAAAATATTTATGAATTGTGGGTATCAATTTGAATATTTATAAAAGTGTGTAATCAATGTATCATTATAAGAGGAAAAAACGTATTATTATGACACATTTAAACACATTTAAATGTCTCTTTTGATTCAACATTTTTAAATTCCACAATTAATATTACCCTACCTTATTATAAGAAAAAAAACGTGTCATTATATCTTTGACCGTTAATCATTTTTTACATTTAGTATTCGGATTTATAACCTATTTATCATACTTAAGGGGACGTTTTATAGTTTTTGAACTTGGAAGGTAAACTTTTATTATTATTATTATTATAATAAATGGAGTAAGTGAAAAGTTATAGTAGAGGCATAATTTTTTTACTATAAATATGTCATTGAGTAGATTTTAATTCTCATGTTCCCATTTTTTTTTAACATTCTTTAACATGATATTAATTTTCTATATGGTGATTTTTTTTTTTCATTTGTGTATTAATAATGTTTGTTATGCACCCCCAATTCTCCCATTCTTTCAATTTTTGGTGATTGGAGAATTGTTTTTTTCTTTTATTTTATTAATATGATTTTTTTCTATTCTAAATTCACAATGTCGCCTTTAATTTTCCATGACTTTATGCACTCTTTTTTTTTTTTTTTTTTATGTATTTGATGTTGCTGAGGATTTATCTTATATCTTTTCAATCTACTAATTTATTGATTTTGATCTTTTTTTAATATCTTTTAAACCTACTAATTTTAGTAGATTATACTTATTTATTATAGTCTATGAGTTTCTTCTTTCTATTTTCCTTGACAAGTGGAACTATTATGGAGTACTATGTTTTATCTTATAAGAAATCGAAAGATTTTTATATTTGTAAGTTTTAACGGTGGGTATGATGTAAATTATTAGTGGATGTTTTGTAATTTTCACTTTCTTCTATTTCAGGAACAAAAATCACACTTCCAAATAATGGTATACTAAAGAGTTGAAGAAGCGAAAAAAATATAACCTGCACAAGGAAGAATAACAAGCATGGGTTTGGGGAAAAACAAAAATATAGCATAAAACCTTTAGCTTATTATTAGTTTATAGTATTTATTTATTTAAGCGCAGTGAGCCAAGGTTATATTTTTGTTTTAACAATATGCTTTGATGTAAAACACTACTATATTCTTATTGATTTTTTTACAACATTAAGCTGTGATTTAAATTTTACTATTTTAACATTTATCTCTAATTTAAATCTAGCATACTTCTTTAAAATTTATTTTGATTTTTTCTTAGCTTGAAGTTCGCTTGGACTTTTTAATAATGAACTATTTTTGTTATACTAATAAGGAGATTAGGAAATAAAGTAATTTTAAAGTAATGGCAAATTCTCCAGTTCCGTGTTTAATTATGTTCCTTTGTTTCATTAGTTATCATTTTTACATATTTCATGATATTTTTGGAACTCTCATGACCAATTTTATATGTTTTATAATGCAAAAATATTATTTTTGGACTAATATATTAATAAATATTTCAATGTATAAAATTTAGGAGCTCAATAATTATATTTTTTATATCTCGGTGTGGTGTTTTACTATTGAACTAAATATGTTAATAGTTTAATGTTGTTGATTTTGGGAAAAATTCGAGTGAAGTGGATTTGAGGGGAAAAAAAGCAAGAAACAAATTGTAATCAACGTAATATGTTGGGGATTAATTGTAAAGAACAAGCGTTTTGTTGTAAAATAAGTGAGATTTCATAAAAAGGAGACCCACGATGCTCATTTTGGGGCACCCGACAGATCATTTCTCTATATAAATTAACTTTGTTTGCATAATTTAATTAATTATAATTTTTAAAATAAAATATATATTTGTTTATTTATAATAGAGATCCAATAATGTTCTAATCAACATGTGTGTCCATATTACTTTATTTTCAAATTTTATTTATTAAACAATTTAAAATTAGAGTGAATAAAATAAAAAATACCGTGTATCGCACGGGTGTGACACTAGTTTATATAATTCTCAACAAGTCAAAGTAGCTCTTCAAGCCCATATATATAGGTTGGCCCATCTATATTGGACTTCGTTTGCAGAATGGTAATGGGCTGAAAAATAAAGGCATTAAGTTAATAATAAGATTCTATGTTCAAAAATTTACCCAGTATATTAATATTGCATGATAAATTTTTTTTCTTTAAAGTCTAACTTAGTTCAATTTTTCGTCAATCTTATTATTATTGTTTCCTCATTGAGTCATTGTTCATTACTCCTTTTGTACATATAATTGTCACTTTCATCCTTTAATCCAAGTAGTATGATGTTTCCATTTTATGACTTAATATCGTATATTTTGTCATCATTTATACTGTTTGTCATTTACAAAATACTCAACATCTTAACTTAATATCCATGTGGACTCATAAACCTTTAATCCGATATGTATCAAACACCCAACATCTTCTGTAAAGATCATCTTCAGTAAAATAAATCTCTAAATATCTGTTTCTCAAAACTCCTTAGGTTGAAAAAATTAGGTCACAAATAAGATATTAGAAAGTTGAGTTGAGAGTTACTGTAGATTTGAAAAGAAAGTCAATTTATTAGATATTTTTGTCAACATAAGTTTGAAAACATAAAATTTTACTGTATAGTTGACCTACCCATATTATAAACAAGAATCACGGTTGAACTATAAAAATTGGACTATATGAGAATCAAGATTAGAAATGTCTCATTTTTGTAATTTACTTCAATTCTAGGTGAGTCAAATCTTACATATGCCAAATTGATAACGTAATGAAATAAGTCAAACTATGATTTCAAATGTAGTACAATTCATAAACAAACAGACACCACCAACCATAATTTAACACAAGCAACTAACTGGCCTTGTCCTCTTCATTAACAACCCTAAAACCAACCGCTATTCCTCAGCCTCATCACCACCACCACCGCCGCCGCCCTTCATCGCCGCCGCCCCAGCCAGATAAGGCATGTTGCCTAAACAGCAAAAGAAACCATCCATAACCGTCCCCGCGGCCCCACCATCGCCAGCAAACTCCTCCACACGCTGCCTCAGCGTCTCCAGCATCGCCTGCGGGCGATGCCCCATCGCCCGGAGCACCTCCCCACACGATGCCCCCGCCACCGCGCTCTTCACCACGAATCCATCGCCGCCCTGCGCCACCACGCGAGCCACGCTCGGCCGGCCAAACAGGTTGTGGATTCCCCCTAACGCCTCCTCATAAGCCCCCCCAAGAAACATCCCCAAATAATAGGCTCCGCCGCCGGTGTCTTCTACCAGCTTGTGCAGAGGCAAGCTCGCCTCGCCGCCGATGAACCTATCGATCTTGCCGTCGCTATCGCAGGTCAAATCGGAGAGAAAGCCTCTCAGCTCCGGCTTCTCATCAAGCCGGTGGATCGGGACGATCGGAAACAGCTGGCCGATGCCCCAAAAATCAGGAATCGATGTGAAAACAGAGAGATTCACGTGATAAGTCATGATTTCATCGGAAACGCAGATGAAATCGCAGAAGCCATCGACCGCGGCGAGCACCTCCATCTCCAAATTCCCTTGCTTAAACTGCTCCACGCATCTCCCCTTCAGCTCCTCCGTCAAAAACACACACCTCTCGCGCTCTTTTCTCATCGCCGCCGCGTACAAGCTATTGTACGCGGCTCGAGCGTCGTCGCTCAGCCGCTCCACGCAAGGGGAATCAGTCCTCCTCTGCGGATCATCGCCATTGAAGCTCGCTGAAACAGCTTCGAACACTAAAACCGAGTGGTGCGAAACGATCGCGCGGCCGCTCTCGCTGCAGATCACCGGATGCTTCACGGAATTCCGATCGCACACAAACGCCACCGTTTTGACGACGGTTGAGGCGTATTCGTGGAGGCTGTAGCTGACAGATATATCGGAATCTCCAGATCTGGAGCCGTCGTAGTCGATTCCGAGGCCGCCGCCAACGTCGATGAATTCCATCGCCGCGCCACGGCGAAATAGCTCGCAGTAGATCTGCGCAGCTTCGACGACGCCGTCGGCGAGGAGAGAAGTCGAAGGGATTTGGGAACCGACATGGAAATGCAGCAATTGGAGGCAATCGAGCATCTCGAATTTCCCCAATTTCTTCACAACTCGGAGAATTTGTGCAGTCGTGAGGCCGAATTTACCTTTCTCGCCGGAGGTGGAGCCGAAATGGCCGGCGTGCTTCGTCCGCAGCTTCGCGCGCAGGCCAATCACGGGGCGGATGCCTAGTTTCCGGCCGGCGTCGATCACGACGTCGAGCTCATCCTCTTCCTCAAGCACGATCACGGAATTAAATCGCAGTTTCTTCGCTACAAGCGCGAGAGAAACGTACTCTGCATCCTTGAATCCGTTGCAGATCAGAAGCGCGTCGGGGCTTCCGCTGCAGAGGCAGCTCATCGCTAAGAGAAGCTCCGGTTTGGATCCGGATTCCAGCCCGAACCGGAAGCCCGACCCGAACTCAACGATGTCCTCCACCACAAACCGGTCCTGATTGCTCTTCACAGGGTAAACCCCCTGAAAATGCGCGCCGTAGCCGCGCGATTCGATCGCCGAATCGAACGCCGATTGAATCGATTCGAGCCGATTTCGCAGCACATCGGGGAATCGGACGACGAGAGGGAGCTGCAGGCCGAGGCTGGACGCCTTTTTCACGACTTTCAGAAGATCGATCTCCTGATGCGGCAATGTATCGTCTCCGAACGGCCGAACTGAAATGTCGCCGGCGGAATTCACGGCGAAGTAAGGCGGTCCCCACCGATCCACGCGGTACAGCGTCTCCGAGTGCGACGGAGACCATGCAGCGGCGGAAGAAGGCGGAGTAGCGGCGGCGTGGACTTGGAGAGTGCTACCCAAGCTGGAGAAAGCGTAGGGCTGAACTTGAGGAGAAACAGCAGTATCCACCGCCATATCCGATTGATTTGATCACTTCGGTTAGGGTTGATGAACACCGAATCAAAACAATCGATACACAAACACACCAAAAAAGTACCGAATTATAGAGATTTGCTCACCGAAAACCGAGTAATCAGAAGAGCTGAGGCCAAAAAGTAGCAAAAACTGACTAGAATCAGAACAACACCGCCGTCGCAGCGGCGATTAATGCCACGGATAGAAATCACGACGCCTGGAGCTAGAAATCAACTGTAGAAATGGAGGAGAAACAGACGGTGGTAAATCGAGAGCATGAGATAGCAGAGATTAATTAGGTTTATAAACGGAATTAGAGATTGAGGCGAAGGAGGGAAATATTGCGGACGTTGAAGGAAATATGGAGCTGGTTTGAACCATGCTGAAGCCGCAGCATATATATAGAGAAATTGCGGGTAGGTGTAGGTACGGTGCGGGCTGTGGGCCCAATTTCGATGATTGGAATTTTGTGAAATTTTTAAGTATTACTCTTTCCGTCCCGCAATGATTATCGCTGTTATTATTAACACGAGTTTTAAGAAAGATAAAGAAAAGTTGTTGGAAAAGTTAGTAGAATGTGAGATCCATTTTTTCATGTTAGTTTTATAATAAAATGTGAGTGAAGTGAGTTAGTGGAATGTGAGACCTACTTATCATTTATGATAAAAATGAAGTGTGACAATTATTGTGAGACAGACCAAAATGGAAAAGAGTGACAATTATTGTGGGACAAATGAAGTATTTTGTAGTTAGAATTCTTGTTTCATATAATGATTATGAATTTATGATAGTACATGAATTAAGGAAATGGATATAGTCGTAGAATAATAATAATAATAATAATAATAATAATAATAATAATAATAATAATAATAATAATAATAATAATAATAATAATAATAATAATAATAATAGTAGTAGTAGTAGTAGTAGTAGAGCAGTTAATTAGATAGAGATCTTACTTGTGTGGTGTGATTCTAGAAATTGTTTTGATCTACGGTTGAATTCATCATTATCGATAACCACGTGTATTATGATCTGATGCGAGAATAATTTTTGATATTGTTACGGGAAGTTAATGAGTCTTTGTAGAACTTTATATATTTCCTTCTATGTGTTTTCTATGTCTCATTGTATTTCTCTAGGATAAAAAATATATAGATAATAACTAGTGAGTACTGTGAAATAGGCTTTGCGAGTTACACTCCCACATCTGCGTAACTCGAACCTCGATCTATATGTTGATACATAAGCATCTTTCTAATTAAGTTATATTTCATCATTGAGTCAATTTTTAATTGATCATTGGATGGTTTAGTTTTTATGCTTTAAGCAAGAAGCAATTAAATTTACATGTGGAATTTGATCGACAAAAGAATAACCTATGGGATGTAGTGCTTTTTGCATTTGTTATAATGCAATGTGAAATTATATTGCAGAATTCCAAATTAAGCCAATGATGTTACTTGTTAGTTAATGGGTTATATATTGTTTTCAACAACCAATACTTCAGGCAACATACAATTATAAGAAATTAAAAAAATAACTCTATATGATTATTACTATGAAATAACTTCATCAATCGCGATGTTTATTAGTAGTAGATACCAAGTAGACTATCCAACCAATTACAGTATATTTTCAATTAATAGGAGTAACAGAAAAGAGAGGGAGGCCATATTAGTCTGATTCTCTTGAGTGGTTGAACTTGGATTAAGGAGACTTAGGAGAGACAAAACTATGGATAAACATGAATTATCTGGCATGGGAATAAAAACAAAGCACGTTTATATTGATAGGTAGATATATATTTCCAATGCCATGTGCATAAAAACAAAGTAGACTTATTCCACATAAAGTCAATGAGATTCAATCTCATAATTCAATCATATATGAATAATTATGGTCTCACAACTCAATCCTAAATTGTATCTTGATATTATTTTATCTAGGAAACCGAACACCACCTTAGAAATATAAAATAATCCCTCCCATCATATTAGAAATATAAAGTAATCCCTCCCATCACATTAATAATAACTCAAAAATTTTGACAAATGGAAGAGTTGAAAATAGTCTATAATTATAGTAGTACTAAGGATTATTGAAATTGAGTAAATAAAAAAGTCATAATTACTATTTACTTTATTTTCATGGTTTTCATGATTCCATGTCCAAGGCTTATAATCCGTTTGCATATCACATCTCCAAGATAACACAAAATCAATTTAATCAGATATAAACAGCTCTCAAAGAAGCTTTTATTCTGCAGAAAACGAATAATTGTATACAAACGGCACCAAGAAACAAAATAATCCGGCATCATCAACCGCGAAAAGTAGTCGCAGTACAACATGGTTCCCCTCAACCTGCCACAATTGAAATTTCTCCAGGCTCTGAACTCCAGGAGTACTATATACGCTCTCAAATGCAATTAAATTAATAGCGTGTTACCTAGTCGGCTCTAGACTGGCCTGCTCGCGAGGACAAGATAATTCCAACGATAAGACCGTAGAGCGCCAAAGCTTCAGCGAAAATGAGAATAAGGATCATTCCCACAAATAACTTTGGTTGTTGAGCATTGGCCCTGCAAGTAAAATTGAATGGTTAACTTCTATAATAGGATATGAAGATTTGTATACGAAAGAGAAGAAGCAAGCAAAAGTAAGTCATATCTACAAAGGTATTGTAGGAAGATAACATGATTAACATGCCATGTGATTTCTATATGCAATAGGTTTTGGGTCCTTCAGGCCAATCAACCAAAATAGACATATGTCATTCTATAGCATAATAATCGATGTCTTATTTGCTCCTTACACAAATCAGCTTGTCAGACAAATGAGACCTCGTTCCATGAATGTGATATGGCACATAATCAGGAAAGCCTTCCATACTATGACATAATGAGCCGAAAGAGCTATGCAGTGAGATTACACTAATTCAGTTTCAAACAGGAAATTCATTAACTGTTTAATTTGCTGAAAAGGGACAACTATTAAGTTATAAGAATTGCACAAGATGAAATAAACTGACAAATAGAACATTGATTTGATCCTATATCTATTTCCATCCTTTGTTATCAAAGTCAAGCTTAAGTTGAAACCATTTTCTTGCTTATACAAAGAAAAAGAGAAAACAGTTCATTCATTTCAATTCAACCTGACATGTTAATTCAACCATAAAGACAATCGACTACATCCTGTCCACCAAAAGAATTCACAATCACTACAGCCAAGAGTTCATGTAATTTCCATACCTAACACCAGCATCTCCAACAATACCAATAGCCATCCCAGCAGCAAGCCCAGCTAGGCCACAGGCAAGACCAGAAGAGAGATGGGCATAGCCATCAAAAAGGTAATAGGACTTGGCTTTAGGGTTAATACCAGTGCTGATAATGACAGCAATAATCAAACCGTAAATACCCAAAACACCAGCCATGACCACCGGTACAATCGATTTCATTACCAGCTCTGGCCTCATAACTCCCATTGATGCCACACCTACACCACTTTTAGCTGTCCCATAGGCCGCACCCATACCTATAACAACAACATCATCATTACATCCTGATTCCCAACAAATAGGCTACCAATCTAATACTTACAACATACTACGATACAAAAATATAGTTCTAGTATAAGTATTGGACATTCCAGAACACAATCTAAGGCATGGAAACAAGATTTCGTAAGAAGATATGAGAAGAACCAAAGAGCAGTATTGTAGGAAAATGAAATTTAAGCTGAATTCAAACATGATAGTAAATTAATAGAAACAACCGCTGATTACAGTTACTAAGCCAAAAGAAAGCAGTAAATAGACATGAATCTCAACCAACAGTGAGTGATCCAGCTGAACCAGATCAGTGTGCAAAATAGTACTAAACATCTATGTGGATTACAGATTCGTTAATGAAAGAACTGTAACTAAAGATCACAACAACTCAGAAAAACAGATACTCCTCAACGTTAACAGCTAATTAACATGAGATCAAATAAGCTGATACTAGTATCACACTACCATCAATTAATAACCTGTAGACATTGATCCAAAACAGATCCGAACAACAAATTCTAACGAAAGCGAAAATCCTTGAATTAGAATGGCGAAATTAGAGCAAAAACTGAGCAATATAAGGCGCGATCGGAAATTTTACATGAGAAGACGAGGGCAGCAGCTGCGCCAAGGAATCCGAAGAAGGGAGCAGTTTCATCGCCGCTGAACGTGGAAGACATAGTTTTAGATCGAAATTACTCCTGAAATAAAAAAAAAATGGGGGAGAATTGTATCGCTAGGGTTGGGAGCTCAGATCTGTGGTGTGTGATCGGTGTAGAAACAGCTAATGTCGTTGAAGAATGCACGAGAGAGAGATGATCAGTTAAAACGTGGCTTGTTCGTTTTTTTGATTCTTTATATGCCTTTTACGAGTTTGAAAGGCCATGAATTAAAATGGGCTAGATTATGAATTTTCAAGGCCCATTTAAATAATTGAAAAATATGTTAATTGTTGGTATCTACGTGTATTAGGCTTAATACATTTGATTATGATAAAATAAAAAAATTGAAATAAAAGTTTGTCGCTGATGTTATATTTGATTTTGAATGTCTCAATTGTGTAAATGTTGAATTTAATGTCTGATGTGATATGGGAAAGATTGAGAAACTAAGAGGATTTCTTATAATACTAGAATTTGATGCACTTGGATTGATTTTTGACTTTGGATGCGAAGCGGTTTTAAATTTTTTAGTCAGATGTCACGTCCTCTGAGATGTCTATAAATCATTAACGGGATTAATTGTCGATGAATCCACCGATTTTGACAAAAAAAGAAAAGAAAAAGAGATCTTGATGCTAAAGGAGTAGATAAATTCCTACTCGTCGAGGAGGCGTGAACATGACTTACATGAATCTAGGTACTTAAGGGCATCATCAACCACTGAAAAAAAGGATTGTGGCGAAGGAGCTCTCAAACGAGGGACGAGCATCGAATACTCGAGCTCAAAACTCATTCAATCTAACTTTGAGGTGCGAGTGGTAAACAATGAAGAAAAAGTGATGTTTTTAAAGCGGATCAGTAATTATTCTTCATTTATCCCATATTAACTGAACCCCGGCCCTATTAGATGAAGGTGAAACATCTTACTAACTAGACATGATGCTTGACTTAACTAAACGTCTCTTTATTGATGCCCTAATAAGATGAACAATATTAATTTCCACGTCCATGGCTTATAAAATGTCTGCATAACACAACTCCAAGGTACACAGATCAATTGAATTCGATATAAACAGCTCTACAAGCTTTTATTCTGCATAAAACCATTAATTGTATACAAATAGCAGCAAGAAACAAAAATAAATCCATCATCATCATCATCATCATCAAGCCTGCAAACTAATCGTAGAACAACATGGTTCCTTCAAACCGGCCACAGTTGAAGCTCTGAACTCTGTGACTACTATAATACTCTTCGACAGAATTAAATTAATGGTGTGCTTCCTAGTCGGCCCTAGACTGGCCAGCTCGTGAAGACAAAATAATTCCAACGATAAGACCATAGAGCGCCAAAGCTTCAGCGAAAATGAGAATAAGGATCATTCCCACAAATAACTTCGGTTGTTGTGCATTGGCCCTGCCAATAAAATTACTATGAGAAAGAAAGAAGAAGAAACTTCTATAATTCAAGTGTCCAATACCAACACTATATAACAAAAAGAAAGTAACCAAAAGTAAATCGACGTATCTACAAAGGTATTGTAGGAAGATAATGGCATGTGATTTCTATATGAAATAGGTTTTGTTTCATTTCAGGTCTATCAACCAAATAGAAATGTTTGTTCCCATAGCCTAAAATTTACACATCGTTTGCTCCTTACACAACTCGGCAAGTGTTTCAAGAATGTTATACAGCACAGTCAGAAAATCCTTCCACACTATACTACATAGCATAATTCAGGTCAAAAGTCAACAAACATGGAACTATGGAGTGAAATTACACTAGGTTAGATTCAAACTGGAAATTTATCAGACACATTTAATTTGCTGAAAGGAGTAAGAACGAAAGAAGATAAAAGATTTGATGCATAATCTATTTCATCACCTATAATTAAAAGTCAAGCTAAATTTGAAACCATTGTTTTGCTCATGCTACAAAAAAAGAAGAAACATCACCTATAATTAAAAGTCAAGCTAAATTTGAAACCATTGTTTTGCTTATACTACTAAAAAAAGAAGAAAACAGATAGATCAAATAATCAATTCAACCCAACATGTTGATTCAACAACAAAGGCAATCCACTACATTATGTCCAGCAAAAGAATTCATAATCACTACGGCCAAAAGGTAATAAGATTTCCATACCTAACACCAGCATCTCCAACAATGCCAATAGCCATGCCAGCAGCAAGGCCAGCTAGGCCACAGGCAAGACCGGAAGAGAGATGGGCATAGCCATCAAAAAGGTAATAGGACTTGGCTTTAGGGTTAATACCAGTGCTGATAATGACAGCAATAATCAAACCGTAAATACCCAAAACACCAGCCATGACCACTGGCACGATTGATTTCATTACGAGCTCCGGCCTCATCACTCCCATTGATGCCACACCTACACCACTCTTAGCTGTGCCATAGGCCGCACCCATACCTATAACAACAAATTCATCACACCAGATCCCCAATGAATATATTCCACAACACAATTTAATGCATGGAAACAAGGTTTCAAAAGAGGATCTATATTGTTGGGAAATTAAAAAATTCAACAGAATCCGAACATAATACACTAAGAAAAAGAAAAGGTAGACAATTTCTCAGCCAGATAAAGATGAATCCCAACCAACAGTGATCGAGATTGACCAGATCAGTGTGCAAAACATCCATGTGATGTGATTATGAGCTTCGTCCCTTTTTTAATTGAACCAAACATCATACTATAACAAGTCAGAAAAACAGCAGCATTTAGAACGAACAGGCACTACTATCAATCAATCACCTCTAGTCATTGAAAAAATAAAGATCCTTACAGAAATTCTCAGAAAAAAGCAAAATCGTAGAAGTAGAGAGGCAAAATTAGAGCGAAAACTGACAGACTTACATGAGAAGACGAGGGCAGCAGCTGCGCCAAGGAATCCGAAAAATGGAGCAGTCTCATCGCCGCTGAATGTCGAAGACATAATTGCAGATCGAATTTACTCCTGAATCCAAAAATCAGGGGAAAAGCTCTATCACTAGGGTTCGGAGCTTCGATCTGTGATTTCTCTCAGTGTATGATTGAAGAGAAGAGGATAAGTAATAAACACGTGGCTTCTTCTAGATATTTTTTTATAGAGAGAGGCCCGTGTATTTGTAATAGATTTAATTTTGCTTGTCACCATTGTATTTAGTAAATTTAATGTTTGATTTGGGTAATATGTTACATCACTTTATAATAGTATATATTTTATAATGGATGACTGTAATTAATTATTTTATTTCTAATTTTTCCAATGGTTGAGATAATCAAATGAGCAAATGTTAGGTTCCAAGTCAAAATAGAATAATTTGTATTCGAAATGAATTGTTATTTTTTAGTATTCCATACGTTATGTGATTTTCAAAATTTAAATAACGAAAAACTATAATTACTCAATTCATTATTATACATTTATAACAATATTTTTCATAGTAACATTCATTTATATAAATAATAAAGAAAAACACAAACTTTGAGGGTCGACTTCGTTCTACAATAAACACTACAATATCCACCAAGCATAAGAAATTAGTATGTTTCTGTTTACAATTAATGGCGCCAAATTCCTTAGAATCTTTAGTGTAATCCACATTATTAATTTCAAATTTATTGAATTTTCAAATAATTCCACAATTAATTATCCTAAAAAATGTTGGAAGTTCACTAACTAATATAATTGACAAAATGAAAATAATCAATACCCAATCTCATGCGAAACTGCCACCCTAGACTGCAAGTCAGTTTGGCGATAAATTAGTTAAACAAAACTTCAAAAGAAAAAGGAAACTATTGAAGTTCATGCTACAACAGCAAAGGTAAGTCCTTTCTATACTAGTAATTCTTTTAGTCGAAGAGCGACTTACTACGCTTACTCCTGATTTTCCTCGTGTGTCGGATCACTAAGCTTTGTTACAAGAATTGCAGCCTCTATGGCTACACTCAACTGCTCATCTACTTTTTCTTCTTTGATTTGTTCGCTTGAGACTGTGTATACGCAGTACCCTATACATAATGGATACAGATAAACGGTCACACACGACAAACAAACATTCTGCAGGGTGATCGTGTATTTGAAGTGTATGGAGAAAGAAGCAAACCTGGAGCCACTCATCCGTGTTGGCATCCGTTGTCCCAGTTCCAACTTCGACCTTGGCAACCCTCTTGGTTTTCTAGACAGCAAAAGAGGAAGCAATATAAAGGTTTCCGTAGAGAAATAAGGTATTTCAAGCATCAAGAATCAGAAGCAAGTGACAAGTATTAATTAAATCTTCAAGCCAAACACCATTAGACAAAAATTAAGGCAACATTAGGCTATATATTATGTAGGTATAGTTGATTTTTTCACATACACACACATTAATTATTAATTATTGACCTAAAAATAGCAGTTATGTAGTGATCCTTGATATACATTGTCCAAAATTTTAGGGAAACGTTGAGAAAGTGTATCGCAGAGGGTAAATTTGGCAGCAGAGCAAACGGAGTACAAGAGCAGAAGCCAGATAGAATAATCACCTTTGAGAAATTCTGTATCTGGCCGCGTATCCAGATCCCAAGAAGGCCAAGGAGAGCTACAGCAAGACAAAACAAGAACACTGACTCAACACTCAGCAGACCGCCTACTTCAGTAACCTCAATTGTTCCATTGTAGAAGGTACTCTGGTAAGGATTATGGTCGATCTCATAAACGATGGTTCCAATAAGATCATATTCACCTGACTGTAAGACAAAGAAAAGGGGCACTAAGTCAATGTCCATGATACAAAGAGATGAAGCAGGAAAATCGAACTGTATATTTCTACAGTTTTACATGGTTACCTGTAAGAACTTGCTGACAGCAAAAATGTACGGAAAAGTTGCTTGAGCTGACGGAGGAACAGATGCATTGTTAAAAGCCTAGTAAAGAAAAATGTATGTCCACTATCAGAGATCACCAAAATCTTTTTTAACACGAAATAGGATTCAATTCGCATAGCATAGCAATGATCAAAACCAGCAAAGCTCAAACGAAGAGCTGAGTTGATATATCTTCTATGAAGGGTGAAAACGAAACTGCATTAGTGATTCTATTAGCTTTGCTGTACATTATAAAAAAGGTATAAGGCTTGCCATGATGGAAAAAAGATGCTTGCCAGCAAAGCTGTGCAATATAGTTATAAGAATCCTAACCACATGCAACAGTTCATAGAATTGATTTACTTCCAAGAGCTGGCAAATCTAGATGAACTTTCTAGATTGCTCGAAACATTATGGAAAGAATGAAAGCAACAATACCTGGGTCGAAAGATTTTGAATCAAGTAGCGGTGATCGAAAGGAAGATAAACACTGGCTTGGATTGCAATAACATTTATACTTGATTCTCCTGAATGACCATACACAAACTTAAAGTCAGCTGTCAGCAGATCTACCAGTTTACATACAGCATAACCCCCAAAGATCTAAAACATCCGAAGACTGTAAAGCCACAGCCCACACCATGATCGACAGAAAAAAGAAACTCAGAACTATCTAGCAACAGCTCACCCCCATTTCCAATTCCAACAAGAAGTTCACTTTCTTCTCCAGCTGCTACAGCTGAAAAAGTAAAGGGGCCAATCTCAAACACAATTCACAGAATACAAAAACCAATAATAGATTTGAAATAACATTACAGATGTAGAAATTAAGGGGGGAGGATCAGCATATCTAACATTTCAAGGGATTATTGGGGAAAACGCATATGGTTTCCACGCCAGCAGCTGGACTGAAGTTTCCTCCACTAAAATCTTGGACGTCTTCGCCAACAATCCCAACATCCTCGTGGGAATCAACTTCAGCATCAGGATCCGGTTCGCATCTTGCAACTATAGACCAATAGTCCAATACACAGTAATAAGCACGTATAATTCATTTCGAACACTGAGTGCTTAAACTCAATCCTATATATCATACAAAATAATGGACAACTTGGGGGCAGTGGAAGTTTAGCAAGTTCCAATCCAAAATTCAGAAAACAGTGAGCAAACTAATCAGGGAAACAGAATAACAGCCAATCAAGCAGATTAACAAAAAGGCGACAACAACTTCGAGATTTTTCATAAGGTTTTGAAGGTAAACAGTTCCCATTTATCCTCTGAAGCTCTCTCCCAAAATGGGAGTATATCAATATTACTAGCATCGAATTTACCAAATCCATATGGTAGAATCCAGAATATTACACACGTTCAAAACCACAATCGAGTTCAATCAAATTAAAGGCTACCCATATATAACCTACTGAATAAAACCAAATCCCAAACAACACAGGAAAAAAAGTGCAAATAAGAAATTCGTTAGACCAAATACTCGATCTGATCCAATTCATCACTGGTTGAATCGGAATTCGTAGAAAAATCTCCCATAACAGGAATTGCACACAACAAATCAAAATATAAACCAATATGTGCCCAGTCAATTAATATAATCAAACTAGGGGGCGCGGTTGAAATGAGATGGATCTGGATCAGAGTGATTACTTTGCAGAAAAGAGGCGGAGAAGAGTAGCAGAGATAGGATCAGATAAACCCTAATCGACATTGTCGAGTCTTGTCCGAAACTGAAGAGAAGAACTGTTTTGAGTGAAGGCAGCTGAGATTAGACTTCTATTTTTAACGCTTGGAGTAATCAACAACGGAAAGGTCAAAACGGGGAAAACGTTTTAAGCCAAAAAGTGAATTTAGTATTTAAGAGGGGTGAATCTGAAAATATTTTAATTATAGGGGTGAAAAAAGAAGAACACATATTTAGAAGAGTCGGGAATCGGGATGCTGAAAAATTGTCAACTATGGTTAAATTTTGGTTTGTCCCGCGACTCTAGAAGTTAATTGAGGAAAATATGAAGTTTGAATTTGCTCACAGTTATCGGATTACGGAAATTTTTTGTGAAATTGTAATTATCTGATATGATAGTCGAAAATCATAAATGAATGTTGTTGTTAATTAGTTAAGCGATTTCAATTATTCGTAAAAAACAAGGATGATTGGTTGAAAAATATGAACAATATACGATAGACACGTAGGTGGCCATACTTTTAAATCAGTAAATAATTGCATATAAATCAAAACTTGTATGAAATCTATTTGAATATTCCATGGATTGTGTGTTGTTTTATAATAGAAAAATAAACTACCATGTTAGTTGATGGACCAAAACATATCGAATGTAAAAGCAAAATAGCTTGCTAAAATAAAAGGTTGTATGAGAATCTAAATATTAGTAATAAAGTAGAAATAGACGAATTTAAGCACGACATCAAGTCGTTAAAACATCCAAAATCATATAAGTTGACCTAGTTGATACTACAATGATATTGTTTGGGAGCTTGTGCCTTCTGGTATGAGAGAGTGTTGGGGATGCCTGACTATTGCCATTAAATTATGTTTCGAAATAAATATAGTTAAAATATTGGTCATTAAAAATCATCCATCGGTAAAAGTGGTACTATTTCGACAAGAGGTGATCGTAGACTAGAACTGATCTAGAAAATATAACTCATTAGCTTGAGCTCAGTTGGTTGTGGCTTTAGTCGCTAGAGACCAACTCGATAACTGTCTATGACGTGGGTGGATGATTTATGTTGAGTCAATGAAAAATCGAGAATCAAGAAAGGATGGCCAGGTTTGTAATGACGAAGAGTTGGGTACACCGATACTTACAAGAGAAAAAGAAGGACGAGTTGCATACAATTTTTCTAAAAAGATCCTAACGTTTAGTTATTTTCAATCAAAATTAAAACAGTTTGAGTTAAAATAGTATTTTTTTTTTCAAGTTCAAAGCATTTTCTCGTTCTCTCCGTAGATATTTCTCTGCTAAATCATGGATGGAGATAGTTGCATTGCACTTGGAGTAAAGTCGGAGCTACTATGAGATTAATGATCGATTGATGGAATTTTCGGATGACGCTCATAGATGGGATGAGATCCTCTGCAGTGGAGGAAATCACAGCATTTGGTGCTGTGGTTGAAACGCACAATTTTGTGTATGAAACGCAAATAATGCTATGTCCTTTTTATTACAAAGTGTTGCATGTCTTTTCTTATTCGTTTTTTATATAATATATTTAGTTAAGGTTTACGTTTTATTATTTTCTTTCTGTAAGCATAGTTTTGTTATATCTTGTATATATAATATGTATCTTTTTATTATACTATATTGTACTATAATGTATATTAAGTATAACTTAGATATTATATTTGATAAGTTTATATTTACCGGGTATGTAATATTTTTATTTAAAAATTCAAAATACTTTAAAATATAGTTGGATCTATAAATTAAAATGCTTACCAATTTTAATAATCGTGTATATATATATATATATATATATATATACAACATTTGTCTCTGTATGTCTGCAAATATGAGTCTCATTCCTATCTGTATGTCTGCAAATATGAGTCTCATTCCTATCCGAACGAGTTTTAAAAAATGTTAAGAAAAGTGGGTGGAAAAAAGTTAGTGCAATATGAGTCTCACTTGTATATATAAATTTTAAATGATATCTGAGTGGAGTGAGTTAGTGGAATGTCGGGTCTCTTTACCATTTATAGTAATTATGAATCGAGACTCCTATTCGCGGATGGACAAAAATGGAAAAACAAAACTCCTATTCGTGGACAGAGGGAGTATAATATTATGCATGTTATGTAATCATATATATTGTTTAATATTTTTATTTTTTACATACATACACTTAATATCTAATGTGAATATAATAAATAAAATTATAAAACATATAAAAAAGAAATAAAGTACTAGTATATATTGAATAATACGTCAGAAAGCAAAACTATGCTTATATATATAAGAGAAATAAAATAGCATGAAAGATTAAAGATTTAAAGGTCTGATAAACATATTATATAAAAAAGAATAAAAAGGACATCGCATTATTTGCGTTTCATACACAAAATTGTGCGTTTCAACCACAACACCAAATGCTGTGATTTCCTCAACTGTAGAGGATCTCGTTCCCTCATAGATAGACAATAAGATCGATCCTTTAACTATCTAGTGCCACCTAGAACAATATTATCTAACAGTACATTAATTGACACACAATAGTCAACCTATGTATTAATTAATTTGGAAAACACTTTTAACAACTTCAAACTATCTAATCATATCATATGACATAAATAACTTAGAAATCTAACAGGATCCCGCCGTGGCAGGCATATGCATTAATGCATGTAAACTATTGTAAATTCGGAATAGTTTAGGGGCCTAAATCATATATATCAAAAGTACAAGGGCGTATTGAACAATAAATCTGGGATAACGCCAACTGAGATGCGAATGCGATGTCGTCTCGGCAAACCACTGGCGCTAAGAGTTTGCAAAAAATCCTCATCTTCCTCAAGATTTTCCTAAATCTCACTGTATTATCTGAAGAATTTTTCCTATACCAGCATGGATCAGCTCAATCCTAACTCGCTGTTTCTTCCCGCGCCCGATGCGTGCGTCCCGCCGACGCGCACCAATCCCGATTGTAGGTCTGAACTCTTTTGACCTTTTGATGTTCTTATTTTATTTATTCTCTAATTCTCGCAGTCTCGTATTTGGAAATAGTCGGAATCGGTGGATTATTTGAGTATTTAGCTGATTTGAGGAAATTTTGGGGGTTTTGGGAGAGCGGCAAGCTGTTGATAGTGATTAGCTTTCTGATTGGGATTGGAAACGTTTTCATCCAAATCGTGGAAATATTTGTTGGAATCATGTAACTCATATCTGGTGTATTTTCTGTCTTCTGCAGCTATATATTTCCCTCAGTTGATATGTATAAACTTATAATGCATTTCTTTAGAATGAGACGTTGCAGTATGAAAAATGCAAACTAGTTGTGTGTTTTTATGCTGTTGTGCTGAAATCGATTCATTATTTTTTGGCCTGAATCTGCTTCTTGCGTGTTTGTTTGATCTAAGAATGGAACCAGAAGCAAAGGACACTGTAAGTGCTCGGAGAGTTCAAAAGGCTGATCGCGAGAAGTTGAGGAGGGATCGTCTCAATGAACAATTCACGGAGCTGGGGAATGCCCTTGGTAAATCCTCCTTCGACTCTTCAATATAAATTATAAGCAATAGTTTTCCTTGTGATTATCCTGTTAAATAGTGAATGGCGTTTAAAAGAACTAATATGTTCGTAGCGATTGCTGCTAGTCTAATGAAGCTTTAAGTAGAGCATGGAAGAACTTGTGAGAGCTGTCATTGATCGTGATCGCCCTGTTTTATATGTTGAAATACCTGGAGAAATTGATATCTTTGTTAAAGCAGTCAACAAAGAAAAAGGAAATGAGGGGAATGAATCATAACAAACCTCATAGTTCTGACACCCCCTAGCCTCTACGAGCATGAACAAACCTAGTTTTACTGATGTAGTTTTGCATAATTAATTCATTTTAATATAGAGATATAGTTCACGAGCATAATCACTGTCGTGAGTCGTGAACCACTTTTGATGAATGTTTTCATATCTTAGTAGTAATTGGTATCATCATATGTTTATCTGGTTGTTGTTCCTACCATGAGTTCCAAAGTATCAATTTATCTTGTTATATACATATCTTATTTCGATGCTCTAGCTTATTCATGCTCTGGTTGTACATACTTAGAAACATATGGTGACATGTCATTATTTGCAGATCCCGATAGGCCTAAAAATGACAAAGCCTCTATTCTTTCGGATACAATTCAAATGCTTAAGGAATTGACTTCTCAGGTTGAGAAACTAAAATCTGAATATGCTGCACTGACTGATGAGTCACGCGAGGTGATTCTTTTGAAGAAGCTTTTTATTCCATATAGAACATGCAAACAAGATCTCACCAATCCTTTTATCTGGTTTTAAGCAGCTGACCCAGGAGAAGAATGATCTCAGAGAAGAAAAGGCATCTCTTAAATCCGACATCGAGAACCTTAATGGTCAGTACCTTCAGAGAATGAGGGCCATGTATCCATGGGGTGGAATGGATCATTCTGTTGTCATGCATCCATCATCTTATCCCTTTCCAATGCCCGTTCCCGTACCAACTGGACCTATTCCCCTGCATCCGTCCATGCAGCCTTATCCTTTCTATGGGAACCAAAACCCTGCAGTTGTTCCTAATCCTTGTTCTACGTATGTTCCTTATATGACCCATAATCCAATGATCGAACAACAATCAACGCAACATGCCTCTCAAGTCATGCAGCAAAGTGCCAGGCCTCATGCTTCAAGCAAACCGGACCTTAGAAATAAATCATCCGACGTGGAGAGTAGAATCGAGAAAAGTGATGACTCAAATGACATCACAACAGATCTCGAGCTCAAAACACCCGGATCAACATCCGAACAGGTAAACTTGTGGTTTGTAAGCCAGCATTAGATTGGTTCTTGATTTCGCAACAAATTGTGAGATGATGCCATTGTCATCATGCAGGATTCACCCTCAAAGCAAAGAAGAGCAAAGAAGGTTGCGAGGAAGGAAACAAGCATCACAGACGGAACTTCTTCTAGTGGATGTTCGTCATCTCACAGCGTGCACGCTATCTCTTCTAACAGCATTGTTGGCGGCAAAAGAACAGATGACTGATTAAAGGAAGGTGAAGTGCACTTATCAATACAGTGATTCATGTTCATACTAATTTTTGGTGTCGTTCTCTGTGACCATTTCATGGCCGGGCACTATCTACAAGCAGTCGAGCACCATGTTTATGTCAGAATTAACCATTTCTTACTGGGTTAGCCTAAGCTAGCCACTCCCCAAGCCAAACCATTGTGGTTAGTCCCATCACTTTGTTATGATCAAGATGTAAAAGTTCACAGTACATGGTTTAGTTACATTGTATGTATGTATGCATGCTATTATGATTAACCTACTATGTAGTAATCAAATTTAGCAGAATTATGGATGATTGCATTTTTTTTTATGTTTTCATTAGGATACTCATTTGCATATGTTGGCTTCCATCCACATTTGATTTGCCTCAATGTGTTGAATCTAATTAGCGGTGGTCTGCCGGATTTAGGAGAGCGCCCTCAAAATTGTCGCGAGGGCCTAATTTTTCTCAAGGGTACGCGGAAAATGCAATGGTTGTCCTCCGATCCACCAAAAAATATTGAAGCATACGTTAAACGACATTGTCTTGGGATTATTCTTTTTTGAAATATTACATTGTAAAGTTGCAATTTCTTTCTTCTAAAACAACCGAACTCACGAGACCATCAAAAGGGGCTAATTTTTCATAAGGTCGATAATGTCATGGTCATCCTTTGATTTGTTAAAAAATACTATTGAATAATAGATGTCTAACGTCGTGTGGGACCATAATTTTTTGTACTAGTGTGATTTTACATTGCAAAAGTTATAATTTCATCCAATTAAAAGAACTAATGAAACTGTTAAAATGGTCTAATTTTTCAAGAAGGTCGATCTGCAAAATTTACATTGTAAAGAAACAATTTCCTTGTATTAAAATATAAATCTCTCTTTCTCTAATTCGTTCAGTTGAAACTGCAAATCATTTCTATTCGATAGATCGGATCCCTAAAATTATGTAGAGGAAAATTTGACCTAAAACCTAGCTATAAAAGCATACAATTATTGTTGTAGTTTTGAGTCAATACAACAATCAACACGTGTGCAAGCTGACACAATCGCCAACTTACATCGCAATTTTCCCATAAGCTGCACAAAAACAAACAAAACAACTCTGACCCTCTTTCCATCAACCCTTCACGCTTCTCGCATGCCTGCGCTCCTCTCTCTCTCTCCTCTCACTCTCTCTCGATGCATGTTTACATGATTACATCTACATGCCTTTGATTGACATGTATCGACGTCATTCGAGGATACCCAAGCTCACCGCAATCGTTTTCTTCAGGTGATTATTTTGGTTCATTTTTACAATTTGTAACGTCGAATCAAATGAGTTCGTGTAAGATCAGTAGCTAATGCGTTTTGATTCGAATGTTGGTTATGCAGCTAATGCCATTTAGATCGTCAATTTTGTTTTTGTTTTACGGATTTCGACTTGTTTGGTTGAGATTTGGAGAAAAATTGCGAGTTTATTCAAGGTGATCGCAATTTAGAAATCAGAGCGGAATCGATCCGTTTTCGAAATGCTATATGTTACTCGTTTGTGATTTTCTGTTTTTGTGCGTTTGTATTCTGTTTTGTGTTTACACTCTGTGCGAGTGTGTGTGTGGTTCTATTACTGCTTGCTTATACAATTGAATATTGAAAAATGCAGATAACAGAGAACTCATCATTGAGTAGAATTTGTAGTTTGAGGGTTACCAAAAATGTCCACACTAAATCCAGATGTGCTGCAAAATGGAAGTGTTAAGAATAGCGATTCCATCAACGATTCTCATGAATTAGATGAATATGATTTCTCAAGGTTTGTTGATCGTCCGAGGCTTTTGAATCTGGAGAGGCAGAGATCATGTGATGAGAGGTCGATGAATGATTTGCCTGTGCCGTTCTCTCCTCATCAATCTTCAAGAGCAGATAACTTCGGGCGAGCTTTTGATAATCCCGATAGCGTGTATTCACCTATCAAAAAGTCTGGTTGCAATACTCCCATGTCACATTTTGGCTATGGGATGATGGCCTCTGATCCACACCCCATGATAGCCGAGGCGTGGGATGATTTGAGGAGAGCATTAGTTTTCTTTCGTGGTCAGCCTGTTGGCACCATTGCTGCATTGGATAACTCCGATGAAAAACTCAACTACGATCAGGTAAAGGGCCCCGAAATTATCTACTTGTTGTTGAATGTGTCGTTGTTTTCTCTAAGAGCACATTTCGTTTTATGCGGTAAATGCTTTTTGGTGCATGCTTTACTTGGTTGTTAGAGCATAGATTCATAGCCATAGGTGCTGGAGTTGGGCGAATTGAAGGTGAGAATGCACAAATTTTTTAAGTAACTGTTCTTTTCTGAAACTTCGATGTTTTTATAGGGTTTGATCATGAGAGTGTCTAGCTTATACCTTAAGAGTTGGCATTTTTCACTCTTTGAGTTGTAAAAAGGTGGAAGAATGCTTTCTAGAATATCATCTCAAGTTTTACATATATAAACACATAGTGCAGCTATACAAGATCAAGAATCTATGGAATTAGACTTATGATTTCGTTAATATGCAAATAAATAACTTCGATGGAAGTGGACAAAGATGGGTTAAGTTGCTTGCAAAGTGCAACATTGTTTTGGAACCAATGACCTTCCAATGCACAATTTTTGGGGGGGTAATAGGGGGAAGCTTAAGGCGAGGAGGGGCTTGTAGGATGAAAGGTGTAAAATATGGTATGCATCTTTTTGTAAACCAAAATTTTTATTTCGTGGAACTCCTGAAATTACTTGCTACGAATTTACTGAGCGTTTTTAAAATAGTCTAGGTATCTCTAGACCTTATATATCTGTCTGCATCATTTGCCCTGTTATACTAGTAATGTGAGATATTTTTGCTTTGCAAATGCTTGGAATCTTAAAATATGTGGAAGCAATAACTGGTCTCATGGTTACTGAAGCATAAATAACCTATGTGCAGGTATTTGTGAGGGATTTTGTTCCAAGCGCATTAGCTTTCCTAATGAATGGTGAACCCGAAGTCGTCAAAAACTTTCTTTTAAAGACCCTTCGCCTTCAAGGGTGGGAGAAGAAAATTGACCGGTTCCAGTTGGGTGAAGGTGTTATGCCGGCTAGCTTTAAAGTACTGCACGATCCAATCAGGAATACTGAGACATTGATGGCAGATTTTGGCGAGAGTGCGATAGGGAGGGTGGCTCCAGTTGATTCTGGCTTTTGGTGGATCATACTATTACGAGCATACACGAAATCCACTGGAGATACATCCTTGGCAGATAAGCCTGAATGCCAGAACGGTATACGCCTCATACTGAGTTTATGCCTTTCAGAAGGATTCGACACCTTCCCTACTCTGCTCTGTGCTGATGGATGCTCGATGATTGATCGTAGGATGGTGAGCATGATGACCATAAATCTATCTTTTACGAGTCCTCTTAATCTTGCCTCCTTATTCTGTTTTTCTCTGACCAAATGCTAGGGTGTTTATGGGTACCCGATTGAGATACAAGCCTTATTCTTCATGGCTCTAAGATGCGCGATGCTCTTGCTGAAGCACGATGGGCCAGGGAAGGAGCTTATCGAGCGAATAGTGAAGCGGTTGCATGCCTTGACCTACCACATGAGGAACTATTTCTGGCTGGACTTGAAGCAGCTCAACGACATATATAGGTACAAAACAGAGGAGTATTCCCACACAGCGGTGAACAAATTCAACGTAATGCCCGATTCACTGCCCGACTGGGTTATGGATTTCATGCCGTTACATGGAGGCTACTTCATAGGGAATATAGGCCCTTCACATATGGATTTCCGTTGGTTCTGCTTGGGAAACTGCATTGCGATCCTTTCGTCCTTAGCAACACAAGAGCAGGCATCTGCAATCATGGATCTCATCGAGTCAAGATGGGAGGAGTTGGTTGGAGCTATGCCTCTCAAAGTCTGCTACCCAGCTATCGAGAATCATGAGTGGCGGATTGTGACCGGGAGCGACCCCAAAAACACGAGATGGAGCTACCACAACGGTGGATCATGGCCAGGTTGAAACCTACTTTCCCATTTAGTTCGACTTCTGTGTTCATACAAAATGGTTTACCGTTGTTTCATGTGGGTAAAAGAACAGTTTCATTTTGACATTCGATCATCTGTGTTTTGAACTTGCAGTGCTGCTGTGGCTGCTGACTGCGGCGTGCATCAAGACAGGGCGTCCGCAGATAGCTAGGCGAGCAATCGAGCTGGCTGAGACGAGGCTGTCGAAAGATGGATGGCCAGAATACTACGACGGGAAGCTGGGGCGCTACATTGGGAAGCAAGCACGGAAGCACCAGACGTGGTCGGTCGCGGGCTATTTGGTTGCGAAGATGATGCTCGAAGATCCGTCGCATTTAGGAATGATAGCCATCGAGGAAGATAAGCATCTCAAACCTGTGTTGAGAAGATCCTCGTCATGGACCGCTTGATCACGAAGAAGAATGCTTTCATGTATGATCAAAGCCTTCACATTTAGCCATGAATGATTAGTTTTGGAAATTTCTAACCCTTGATGACTTGATCCATCTCAAACTTTGCTAGTTTTTGAACATCTTGAATTTGAAAAACTATGTTTACTTGCAATTGCGTATGCATGATTTTTTAGACGTGCAACAAATAATTACTCCATGTCAAAAATAATATTCCATTCGTTTACCAATAAACATCTTACTTTCTGGCAGCTCGAGTTTTATAAAATATGAAATAATATAGTAAATGGAAAGAATTAGGATGTGAGTTTCATATACTCAATGAAATGAAATACTTAATAACGAATGAATTAAAATAAGACATATATTGGCAAAGAAATTTACACAATAATAGTTTCTAATTAATTTTTCAATGACTCTTCATTTTTTCAAAGAAATTGGCAACATTTGAAACATATATTTTCTCAATGAAATTGGCAAGATTATTTCAACTAGGTAAACAATAAACGAGACTATAAAAAATCAATGAAAAAATGAATTAAACATGAAATAGAATTGAATATATTTAAAAGTAAAAAAGATTGGTTTGACGTGATTGACTCAAAATCCATATATAATTAGACTAATTAGTCATCCCATTAAATACTCGCTTTCTCCACAATTTCTTCTTCTCCAATTCCTCTCTCTCTTGGGAAAATTTTCTCTCTCCTAAGAAATTTTCCCTCAATTTTCCTTCCATTCAGACGGGAAAGCTCTGAATTGAATCCGAATAAAACCACATATAGATAGTTTTTTTGAATTCGTAGGTTTTCTGTAGAAATATGAAAGCACCGAGGAGACCGGTCCAAGTGGTGGCGTCGTGGCTGCGGCGGCAGCCGCCGAAGGTGAAGGCGTTTCTGGCCGTGATCAGCGGCATGGCTGCGCTCGTTCTCCTCCGTGCAATCGTCCACGATCATGATAATCTGTTTGTGGCAGCCGAGGCCGTTCATTCGATCGGAATTGCTGTTCTGATTTACAAGTTGATGAAGGAGAAGACCTGTGCGGGTATGTTGGCTGTTTTGTTATTGAATTTTTTTTGTTTGCGATTGATTGGTTGTGGTGGAGTTTGGATCTTTTGGAAGCATGAATTTGGGGATGGTGATGTTTGGAGCTGGGGAGATTATAAAATTAGGTTTCCGATTTATATGTAGAAAGAACGTTTTTTGTGTTTTTTTTTTAATTGATTGAAGGTATTTTGAGATTGATTGCATAGTTGCCTTGTTAGTTGAGCTATTGAATTTGATTATTTTTGCTGTTATGTGTTTGGTTGTTAGGGGGGAAGGGGGTGAAGAAGCTAGGATTTGTTTTGGGGGAGATGAAGGTCTCTTGATTGTGAGCATAGATTGGTGAATAGATTTATTTTGCTCAAATTTTTGGTTTTTCTTGTGTAATGTAGTATTGCTGTTATGGATTGAATTATCCTTCAATTTTGTCTGGCTTCAAGGTTAAAGATTCAAAATTTTGTACTACTATGAATTTATGAATTTGGGAGGAAACTAAGTTGTATATGTGTTTGTTAAAAAGACTGAGTAACAAATACGGTTTGTTTAATTAATTAGTGTGATTTCGATAGTTAGTACAGTAGTGTGAGTCAAGCGCTGATTTTTGCTTAATCTTCTGTTTAAATGCCCAGTGCTGATTTTGTTGCTCTATCGATGCAGGGATATCGCTGAAGTCTCAGGAACTAACAGCTCTCTTTTTGGCCGTAAGATTGTATTGCAGTTTTGTCATGGAGTACGACATACACACTGTGCTTGACTTGGCTACGCTGGCTACGACCTTGTGGGTTGTTTATATGATTCGGTTCAACTTGAAATCGAGTTATATGGAGGATAAAGACAACATTGCACACTACTACGTGGTGAGTCTTCCTTCGAGAAATGGTTGTTTTCTTTTCCTTGGGAATTGTTTTTCTGATGAGGGAGAGTATTCCCCATTGTTCTTTCAGATTTTACAAAACATGAATGTTTGTTGCATCCTAAAGTTAGTCTGTTAGTGTAGCTCCTTATGAGTTGTGTGCTGCTCTTCTTTCTTGTTTTCTTTGGTCGTATTGTTAATATGTAGATAGGTGGCTTATTTTGTCGATTTAGTGCCTTTCACGGGACTCAGATTCTAGTTGCTCTAAAGGTATTTCTAGTTTGTTACATGCCTGTTGTTAAGTCTATCTGGCAATATCAACTTGTTCCGGGCCTCAGGTTTGCACTTTCAAATTCTGAGAGTTGCCTTCAGTTTTCTCTGCTTAACTTGTTTTGGTGCTGAGGAGGTTCACTACCCTCTTGCCATCATGCTCGGTGGTTTATTTTCAATAAACAGAAGCATTTTAGTAGCGTAAAGTATGGTGATTATGTAGTAATTGATTTTTCGTTGAATTCCATAAGAATTTATCTATTTTTTCTCTAATCAGTTTCTTATGCATTCAAATCTAACAAAATGCGTCTGTAGGTTGCCCCTTGTGCCGTTATAGCCCTACTAATTCACCCATCTACGACACATCACATCATCAACAGGATCGCCTGGGCGTTCTGCGTTTACTTGGAAGCCGTTTCCGTCCTACCTCAGCTGCGTGTTATGCAGAACACAAAGGTAAAAAAATCGTACCAAAGATGAATAAATACCAACACACATGGTAATCACACAAGGATATGTTGCACCTTTTGATGATATTTTCTGCATCTCGTTGCAGATTGTTGAACCTTTTACAGCTCATTACGTATTTGCATTGGGAGTTGCTAGGTTTTTGAGCTGTGCCCACTGGGTTCTCCAGGTTTGATCTTTAACTGAAATTCTTTAAAGATAAAAGCCAGTTCCAAAATTATAACCATTTGTTTGTGTCGAGTCTAGGTTTTGGATACTCGTGGCCATCTTCTCGTGGCATTGGGTTACGGATTGTGGCCTTCGATGGTTCTGATATCCGAAATCGTTCAGACCTTCATCCTGGCCGACTTTTGCTATTACTATGTGAAAAGGTCTGCACAACTTCCTCTACTCTACCACGTGTAAATTCATATTGATTCGCTGAATTGTTAAGCTTATCTTGGCTTCGTACGTGCAGTGTTTTCGGAGGACAGCTCGTGTTGCGCCTTCCTTCTGGAGTGGTGTAGATGTATGAGGGGCTATTTAAGATTATTTTCATTGTTTTCTTTCTTTTTTGGTCTTAGATGGCACAGTTTTTGGTCGGAAGCTTGACAGTATCTATAAATTTGGATGTTTAAATTAGTACCGAATTTGATTTTAATTATGAATACAACTGTCAGGAGTTTCGTCTTTGTGTTGGTGATGATCAGAATGCCTGTTTTATGTCATTTTCTGCGATTTTCGACTGTAGTTTTTTCGCTCGAACCTTATGGGCACGGCTGATACGATCCTCGGAAAATGTTTCTAGGGTAAACGTTTGGGAATAGATTCTCGACGGTCTGTGTTTTTGCGTGTGCATTACGTTCAAGAGATGTGCCACATAAGCAATGCGAATAATGGGTCCCTTGTACGTTCAAGAGATGTGCTACGCAAGCAATAGCGCTTCTATGTGACACGTTCGCTAGATGTGCCACATAAGCAATGCGAATAGTGGCCTTGTGCGTTCAAGAGATGTTCTACGTAAGCATTGTTCAAGATATGTGCCACATAAACAACGACGGAATCCCACTAGCGGCTCTCTCGTAGATGTGCCACATAAGCAACGTTCAAGAGATGTGTCATTGTATTTTGAAGAGATGTGCCACATAAGCATGTTCACGCCATTTTATTTTTAAGAGATGTGCCACATAAGCAACAATAACTCCCTCGAATGTTCAAGAGATATGCCACATCATAGTCATATTTGCATTTGTGAGATGGTAAAGACACTCTGAAAACCATGAATATTAAACCATTTACCCACATATTGAAATGGTACTCGTAAGTCGTAAACCAATAGAATCAAAATATAAATTATTAATTTGAAAATCCTTAAAACAATATTAATTGACACTCTTAAATTAAACTCTTTCATTTATGAAAATCCCAATTCAATTTAAAATAATTTGATATAAGTATTAAGTATATATCATAATTTGATGAACTCAATCCAGAGGTGATTGACAGATTGCTCAACTCTTGATAAACCTCAGAAACACAGAAGATAATCATAAACCTCTTCAAAATCGAACATATGTTCCCCCGAATCAACATTCACGGCGCCCTGAATTTGAAAACAATCTCCCAATTCCTGCATCACTGCTCTCAAACAAAGAATCTCAAACCAATCCAACAATTCTACGCGCATGTAATCAGAACAGAGCTGTTCTTCGTTTCCCCCAATCTCCAATCCGACCTAGCTCTAGCTTACACCTCATGCATCGCCAACAACAACAATCTCACAATCCTAACCCACTTCCTGAAATCCCTCAATCTCAGAAACCCCCTGCCGTTTAATTCGATCATATCTCACTTCTCTCAGCACGGCTCCGACTGTTTTGCCCTGCACACGTTTCTCTTCATGCATCGCAACAGCGTTTATGTCGATTCATACGCTCTATGCACCTCCTTGAAGTCAGCTTCCTCTTTGAAAAATGGCGTCTTTGGTGAATTGATGCATTGCTATGTGGAGAAATCGGGGTGGCTCGCTAGTGTGTTTGTGGGAAGTGCGTTGGTGGATTTTTACGCGAAAATGTGTAGCGTGGGTGATGCGGCGAAGGTGTTCGACGAAATTCCTGAGAGGAATACTGTGTGTGCAAATGCGCTTTTGTCGGGCTATGCGGAGGCTAAGATGTGGGGGGAAGGGATTGAACTGGTGAGTAGGATGCCTCTCTTGGGTTTAGAAACAGATCATTTCACGTTCTCGGCTGCTCTGCGCGCTTGTAGCGGCTTGTGTGCTGTGGAATTCGGCAAGGAGGTTCACGCAGGTGTTGTGCGACGCGTTTTTGACGTTGGAGCTGATGTGTTTCTGCAGAGTTTGTTGATTGAAATGTATGGAAGGTGTGGCCTAGTGGATAATGCGAAGAGAGTGTTTAGTATGGCGGGGTACGATGTACGGATGAGGCGAAGAGATGTTGTTTTATGGACTTCGATGCTGGGAGTGTATGGAAGGACCGGAGATTATGCTGAAGTGATTAGACTGTTTAAGGATATGCTAATGGAAGGGATACGGCCGGATGGAGTGGCATTCTTGACGGTTATCTCTGCTTGCAGCCACACCGGGCAAGTGGATCTTGGCGTGGAGTATTTCGAGTCCATGACTAGTGACTATGGGTTGAGTGCGAGCCGAGAGCATTATAGTTGTCTCGTTGACTTGCTTTGTCGGGCAGGGGAGTTGGAGAGGGCTTGGGGAATAGTTAGTGAGCTGCCACATGCTGCGGATTGCGCTATATCCATGTGGGGCGCACTTCTTAGTGCGTGTAACGAGTGTGGAAATGTCGGTTTGGGGAAGTTGGCTGCTCAGAAAGCTCTTGAAGTGGAGCCTAATAATGTTGGAATTTACGTTCTGCTGTCTAATATGTATGCCAGGAATGGTATGTGGGATGAGATTGAACAGTTGAGAGAGGTTATGAAGCGAAGAGGTTTGAAGAAGGATATTGCTTGGAGTTCGATAGATAGATAGATTATGTTCTGTACCACTTAAATCATACGAGGTCCAAAGTTGATGGCGTTTCTGATTTACAGAGCCGGAGCCGGTTGCAATTTGAGATTGAGGGAGAATAGATTGAAATGAACAGATATAACAAGATCAGAAGAGTACGAATCCTTGCATATTGAAAAAGGAAAAAGACCGTATTCCCCTTAAAGGTATTCTACATTCCAAGTTACGTCTTTATGGGATCATATCTACTTGAAAGAGTATGGTTTGGTGAATCCTTGTTTGAAGCTTGCACACGAGTTCCATTTTGTCGTATTGTATTACATAGCACAGGAAAGCGGTATGATTTTTGAGCAAGATAATGAATTCTTTTCTCGTATACTGAAACCACTCTGATGAAGAAAGTTGAAGTGTCGAATCCCATACTTTCTAAATAACACCACTTGCATAGTTTTACTGAATGGTGGCTGTGTGTAGTATAGTGGTTCTCGTGTTTGCTTTCTAGTTAGTCAGGAATCGGGATATTCCAATCTTTGTTTGGGGGGGGGGGGGGTGTGGTTAATTTCTCAAATTTTGTCTTATGAAGTGACTCAAAACTATCATGACTTAGAGATGTATCGTGTATATACTAGTAGTATATAATAAGAGTGAGTGCTGTATCGTAATTTCTTGCGCTTGCAAGATGTTCTCCTTTATAACTCGTTCACATAATAGCCAATGGTGGAGTCACAACAGCATCGACACTATGCTTATGTTAATTTGAATTTGGTACTAGTTGACATGCAGTCTTTGTGTTCACTCCCTCAGTCAAAATAGAGATGGTAGTAATAGGCCATGCTTAGTTTTCAAAAGGTCTACAGATACGACCATTTGAATATTTATATAGAAGTTGTCCTATTATCAACCAAATCGCAATTGTATAGTTTTATGTTCTCTTTGAGCCTCTGAGCATTCTTTGCCTGGGGGGAATTCGTTAGATACCATTATCTTCCATCTTGGTGAATGCAGTTTTTGGCATTTTTGTCTTGGCTGTTTGTTTGCAGTGTGACTATGTGATGCTTTCATCATAGCATATTCTGTAATTTTCGACAGTTGGCATTTTCGACAGTTGATAGTAATTTCTAACGAAGATATTTATGTTTCCACTGTTTATATATATGTACTCGTGTAAACTTGAATGCCAGCTGAATTTGGTCAATCAATAGCATCTTTAATTGAATGCAGCATCTGACATGTAGAAATTTGTCTTCACAAGCTATATATCTTTGCATATCAAACTGTTTTCTCTCCCTATATTTATGATTGAACTACTTTTTTTACTTCTTCAATTGGCCTAATCATCGATTATGAGTTGTGAAAGTACCAATGCATTTATGCAAAAGAACAAGAGTCGTATTAGTTTACTAGCATGCATAACAAACTCATGCACCACGAATTGTGTTCAGCCTTTGCATCATATATCATCACTATATTCAGGACTTATATGTTTGTTCTATGTTATAAAAATGGTTGTAAAAACATTAAACATTTGATATATGTTTGAGTTCGTATTTGGATTGTGTTCTTGCTTGTTGCATTGAGGACTTTCTGTTCCCCACACTTAACCTTGTCTATACTAAAACACCCGATTCTTGGCATGACCAATCATTTTCATTGTTGAATCCAAGTAACATGCACGTCAATCCATCGGAGGTGTGATCCAAACATTGCTGTTTGATACATGCTGGCACATGCTCAAGTTTCTTAACTGATCGTCCGGCTGTCAGCGTACTACTCGGTTCCAGTCCCTAACATACCAGGTACGAAACCCTTATCCTTAACCCTATCCTCATTTTAGCTTTGTCAAGTCCTATAATTTAATCATTTCACATTCCCATGTCTCTGATTATCCGACGAAATACATTTGTAGCTATATATATACTTCCTCCGTCCCACATTAGTTGAGTCGTATTCCATTTTGGGTTGTCCCACGTTACTTGGCAAAAAACAAAACATCTCTAATCTCTGTTACTACTATATTCTCTCTTTACATAAATCCACTAAACACAATTTCTTAAATCACATGCCCAAAATAAACGACTGAAGTAACGTGTCATAGAAAGAGTATTATTTTCAAAAGCATGGGTTAAAGATATTGTCTCTAGGTCTTATGTCCTGCAACTTGCTGAGCTGTTTCCCGGCCCCTCCTAAACCGACCCTTTTTCAGCTTGATGTTGCCAAGTCCGATACGCATATCTATGATGTCACTCCAATACCCGACTCGTTCGCGGACGTACCCAATCGAGGCTCATGGCTTCCTGAAAGGTCATATTTTCTACATCTAAATGTTACTTTCATCACCTGCAAACTGATATATAGCCCATACTGTCTTGTGTTATATCTGTATACAAAAAAATATTTCCATTTCATTTTGAACCGTACAAATTTTTTTCCTATGTCGTATTTTTTTCATCAATAATTGGGCTGATTATTCCATGTTCCTATCTCACATTTTTCAAAAATTTTTTGTCAAAAACATTAGTTGAAATAAGTTAAGGTGACTGTTTCCAGTAGTTGGGAATGATATGTGATGGGCAAGAGTAACATGGGCTTCATGTGCTAGACTAATGTTATGTCACATTCAACTTCAATTAGTCACCACAATTTAATTTTATATATGTGAAATTTTTGAGAGATGATTTATTTCATAGTTGCACTCGTTCAACTATATAGAGAATAACATGACTTTTAATCTTGTGAGATAACATGATATAAGATAAGCCTGTAGTCAATTTTGATAAAAGTGTGTTTTTTCTTGCCACTTTAGACATGAAATACCAAAACATGTTAGTCTTGAAATTGTTTGATTAATATTGGTAGTAATTGGCTTTTGTTATAGTTCATTCATTAATGCTAGATATGCATATATAGGTTGGTACATAAGTGGAGTATTTTATTTGGTATAGTGTTTTTAAGATGTATGGGTCCATATATTTAAAGTTTCATCCAATCTTTTTATTTCAGTTAAGGTTAATTTCATCCTATCTTATTTCAAAAACATGTGGTAAGTTGTAAATTTGAGTTTTGAAAGCTATGATATTTACACCCTCAATTTAACTAAGTGACACATTCTCTCTCAATTTAACTCACTGAATCCCATTGTTTAAGTTTTGATCATTTTCAAATGGTATTATTATCATTATTATGGCTATGACTACTCTTTCTTTCTTCTTTTGCTTTAAGTAGATTGGTTACTCGAAATTAAATTGGCTCAAGATTACCCAAAATTAATATTATCACAGGGAGGGAGGGTCAAGACTGATCCGGAGATTAATTAAGTACTGAGCCGAGCCCATCAAATCTAACAAAGTAAACGCCCCCGTCACATGGTTAAAAACGGTTGTGAAGATGATAATGCATAGGGTGTCGCTGTCGAATGTTCGTACTGGCGAAAGGGAGGGGCGAGTACGTAAAACAAAAGGAGAAGACAACAATGATGTAGCAACAGAAGGTCATATCCCTAAATCTTGCTATCTTTATTGTGGATCTTTTCTCAGCCTTGGAACATGCAGATACACCTCTATCTCTCTCTTTCTCTCTCATAATTATATACTATTCCATTTAGCTAGGGCAATGAAGAAGATGGATGGGGCGAGTGCGAGTGGTGGAGGTTTGAAGTGGGCTTTCTTTCCTGTTGGCTTCAGATTTTCAGTTGAGGACCACATGGGAAAAGATGGGACTGCCCCATTTCTGTCCCAACATCCTACTTTGCATTTCCTGAATCATTTTATTTTCGTCGCGAAATTTACTTAACGTTGCACCCTATGTATTGACTGCGCTACGAGGACATGGGTAAAAATTATGATGGTCCACCATGTTGTCCCAACGTCCTACTTTGCATCTCCTTCGTGTATATTGATTACGCTACGTGGACAAGCTAACCCTTGCTTTTTTGTAAAGGATCGATCAATAATAGTTCTTCATTTATCATGTGGCTCTGGTGATTCAAACTCTCAACCTATTTATTGGAACTAAAGCATTTTGCGTGGTGCTTCATTGTCTCCCTACTTACACTTGTTTGTTTTGAAAAAGATCACAAATTATGTGTGCCACTAGAGTTTTTAGTCTAAACATGAGTAGAAGTTTGATGGTTCATATTCTCTGAACATATTGCCACGTATTGTGTCTAATCAATTACTATAATTGCTAAAGGAGAGATGAAAGTGAAAAAAAAGATGGGGGTTCTACAATTGTTAACCATCAATTTTTTTTCTCGGAGTAAGGTAGCTTGTATGCATTTTCACATGATTTATTATTTTTTATAACTTGATTAGTGGTAGTTTCCCTTTTATTTCGTTAGCCTGACGACTCAAACTCTTGACCTATTGTTATCAGCTAAGCTAGAGTTAATTACATGTTATCAACCTTGAATGGTGAGTGCAACTAAGAGAATAGTGAGTTTTAAGTTAAATTATCATTGTCACAAATCAAAACTAGGCCTCCCAAATTATTGTCAATAATCTTTACAACCACCCTCGAAAAATTGAATGTAAATCAGTAAAAAACCTGCAAAAAGTAGAGGCGAATTGAATGAGAAGTAAGAAACCGATTGTTTGTTTGAATTTATTGGCTCATGAATATGTACTGTGTGGCAGTTTGAAATTTGTACCATGTATTAATAGTTTCACATGGATTTCTGGTAAGAAGTACTCAACCAAGCAAAAAATAATTCCAAAATTTCAGTTAATTTTTAGGTGCTGGATTGAGGAATCCGAACTTGAGTCGGACACAGTAAAAAAAGATTGTTTGCGCATCGAACAAAATAAGTGGTTCGACTACCGTCGATGACAATGATTGCGGACGAAGAATGGGGGCGGTGGACACAACCCTAATGGATTTGGGTGGAGATGTTGCACAATGGGGATCTAACACACCTCCAAATTTCGAATTTAATGGTGTTTTTTCTGATCTTTTTGAGCTGACAGTGGGATTGGCCCGACCCGCTAAACAAACTTTTGTACTATATGCAGGCCATAATAAATGTGGAGGATATTTTTTAACCTTGATTATTCCTATAATACAATACTAGTACCTTATAGTTTAAGTTATTAGATTACTAGTTACTATAAACCTATGTATGATACAAAAAAAAGGTAGGTTCATTTTATTATCTTGAAATTGATATATGGTAATTATTTATCATATTTTTGTTGATATATTTACTATAGAAAAATATAAATAAAATTTGGATGAAAGGCATGTAAGGTTTAATCAAAAGAGACATAATGTTGGAAGTAGTAATAATTATTGAGGTAGAGGTGATGTTGAAACCTGAAACCAACTGCAAACAGTGGAATGCTATGCATCCAAAACTCTTTAATGTTTATGCTCTTTATGTCCAAACATATCAATTTCAAATTTCTTTCACAATATATATGTATTTTGGGAGGAAGAGGTGGTAGTTGTAGTTGCCTCTATCATTCAACCCTATTGGATCTTCATTATTTTAATACTATTTTTGTCCCAATAAATATGAAACATTTGGTTTCTGATGCGAGATTTTATACAGTGTTGTTTTGTGAGTTAATGAAGATAGAGTAAAGTAAGAGAGAAAAAAGTAGAGATAATGTTGTTTCTATTTTAAAAATGTTTCATTTTTAATGAGACAACTCAAAAAGGAAAATATTTCATTTTCAATGGGACATGTGGTACAAAATAAATGCTCAGAGCCAAAACTAATTACTGGTGGAGTAGTACTCCCTCCGTTCCATAGTATTAGAGGCATTTCATTTTGCACACTCGCTTTGAAAAAATAATTATAAATAGTTAAAGTGGAGAAAAAGTAAAGTAAGAGAAAGAATAATATAGAGAAGAGTCTTATCTACAATATTTTATCTCTTACTTTACTTTTTCTCCACTTTAACTATTTATAATTATTTTTTCAAAATGAGTGCGCAAGGGCTGACATCCTCTACGGTGCACAGCACCGTGCTGTGCACCCCTCCCCCTCCCAATTGAATACAAAAATTCATTTTTATATTTAATTATTTAATTTCATTTTGTGAGAGAGAAAGGTGCACAACACGGTGCTGTACACCGTAGAGGATCTCATCCCAGTGCGCAAAATGAAATGCCTCTATTACTATGGAACGGAGGGAGTAGTACATACACGTTTCAGAATAAAAACTAAAAAAAAAAAAAAGCAACGAAATCGATGTATAGAACAAACAAACATTTTATCCAAAGCAACAGACAAACAAAAGAACATATGCTAGCGTTATCTGTCAATCTCATCTACCAAAGATGAGTTGATTAGAAGTCTATTTCCATTTGAGTTAATTCTTACTCAAGTAGAATTCAAAATTAGTAGTAGTATGAAATAAAGAATACCTTGAAATTCAAATTTTATAAAGGATTTACTTATCTATGTATTGTTCCATTGAATTGCGTCGAGACATTACCCTAAAGGGCCTTGTCACAAGCTAGGCTCAAATCAATGCTTTCTTGTCTGGATTTCAACATTTATGATCGTGACTTTGAAAAGAAAGTAGAGAAAAAATTGGGAGTTCGCCTACAAAAATCGAGCCTTGTATCAAGAGTGGTCTCATAGCAACTCTAAGCCGAATGAGAAGTTCCAAACAACAATTGCAATTATGATTCCAAATTAATAACTAAATTTCACTATATTAGTTGGTTGGAAAACGTTTCACCAATTAAACTTCGTTTTATCGTTTTATCGTGTATCTCCTCATTCGCATGGTTGTGGTTGAAGCATTTGAATCCCATCTGTAATTTATCTTAAACATGCATATAAAACTATATACTAACCAAACGATTACTTCGTAAATAACATTTCATGCTAAGTCACTATGAAACTTTAGTTATTTTTATCAACATAGCCGTCATATCACCTCTTTATTTTGATTTTATTTTTTAGAAAATTATTAACATGTTAAGTGTATATTGGATAATGTTAGATTCAAATATATTTTGGGATTTAGATAATGGCCCATATCGTAATTAGAACGTAGTACAAAAAATGGACTTCGGCCTTGGGCCCCACTTTGTCATTTCAAGCTAACACACAGTGGGCCCAAGCCGACACACATGCACCCCTCTTCCCTTACTCAACTATACGTATTTACTTCTTGTAGTTGTATTCGCCTTTTATTTTAGTTAAATAAATATTTTTGTGATTCATATAAAATCTTGTCATAAATATTGATACGTGTATACACACCAAACGGATATTTAAGCCGTCAAATTTTGATGAATAGATAATTTATAATGGAAAATGGTAATAAAGTACTTCCTCCGTCCCCGATTAGGAGTCACACTTTGACCAGACACGGGTTTTAAAAAATGTAAAAAAAAGTTGGTTGAAAAAGTTAGTGGAATGTGGGCCTTATCTTTTTATATTGGTTTTGTAATAAAATGTGAGTGAATTGAGTTAGTGAAATGTGGAACCTACTTACTATTTATGATAAAAATGAAGTATGACTCTTAACTGGGGACAGACCGAAATAGAAATGTGTGACTCTTAATGGGGGACGGATGGAGTATTAAATTTATAATATGCATTAGATTTCATATATAGTGTAGAGATCTAGAGTTCAAATCAGGGACATGGCTAAGATTTCATCTAAGAATGGGCAAAAATTTAGTACTCGTGTATAGGTAAAAATTTATGTATTTGAGAATAGCAAGTTGGACCCGTCCATTGTTCAAACTGTGAAGGTGTGACCGTTGCAACTTGATGATTCTATTTTTGGGCTGGGAGCATCTAGGCTCAAGAAAGAGAGGCAGAGGGTGAGCTCGGTTATTGAAGCTCAGCTAGCCGTTGGAGAAAGCGGTTATAACGGTTTCTTCTTGAAGAGTAGTTAGAAGATCTTGATTGTAATCTCTTGTATATGGCTCAATGAGTCAGAAAGGAACACACGATTCACACACACACATTCTCATCTTTTAGTGGCAGTTTGATAGTTAGCTCTTCTTGTGATTAGCTTGAGCGTTTCAAATTTTAGAGAGGAACTCATCTCATCCTTCGCACTTAGATCAATAAATCCCATCATTTCTTCTCCGTGGATGTAGGCAAGAGATTGCCGAACCACGTAAATCATAGTGTGCTCTTGTTTCTTGTTTCTGTTCTTGGTATTACTTTGTGGTTCTTGGTAGTTTTGGAACCTGGATCCTAACACAAACCTCATCGTTCTCTATTTCTAAAATCAAAGAAATATTTATACGTGCGTACCATAGTTTTAATCATTGTATTCTGATATTATATTGTCACTGATTTGGAATTAGGCCCGAAAATGTGACTTGAGGTGGATCGATATAGATTACAAAATTAGAATCAACCAACTTTACAATGATGCACAATACAATTTCTTTTATGGTGCATTAAACCAAAGTTACACCAAAGTTTTATTCCATTCGTCCCATGTCACTTGATACGTTCTTTTCGTTACAAAATATGCGAAAGTTAGTTTAGTACATAAATAGAGATGAAGTGAGAGAATAAAGTTGAATAGATAAGATTAAATGTTTTATTTTTCTAATAAAGATGAATGACTCATTAAATGTTTTTTTTGGTAAAGAAAGCATAAACGACTCAATTCACCTATAACAACTTGAAGTAAAATACAACTCATTGATTGAATGCAATTCATTACTAAACTTACGAGTGCTGAGGGCTATCATTGTCCGAAGATCCTCCACCCACGCCTTCTCTATCACCACCTCTTCCTCCTCATCCCCCTCTCTTTGGTCGATCCAATCTAGAACTTCGTCAAGTTTAATCCACGCTCTCATACCCGCACAAAAGCTTCCAATTTTATATTTTTTTAACTTCAATTACAATTCGAACCTTGAAAAGTTTCAATTACTCCTTCATCATCCTCTATCCTCTAAGTAACACATTTTTATTTTTTTAAATTTTTATATAAAATCAAATCACGAATAAAAAATATTCAAAACTAGTAGAAAAAGTAAGAAGATTTTCTTTGCACAATGGACCCCACATTCTAGGCCCAAAAATACCACAACCTTCCTCAATAAATACCTCAACACACTCCATCTTCAATCTTCACCACCACCTCAAAATCCTCTTCTTCCACACTCCTTCAACACCTCTCCTCTCTTCTCCAAATGGCAATCAAAAAATCAAGCAAACTCTCTCAAGCAGCAGCGCTCAAGCAGATCCTCAAACGCTGCTCCAGCCTCGGCAAGAAGCAGCAGCACGGCTACGACCACGACCCCGTCGACGTCCCCAAGGGCCACTTCGCCGTCTACGTCGGCGAGAACCGCAGCCGCTACATCGTCCCCATCTCCTTCCTCTCCCACCCGGACTTCCAATGCCTGCTCCGCCGAGCCGAGGAGGAGTTCGGATTCGACCACGAAATGGGGCTCACTCTCCCCTGCGAAGAGGTCTTCTTCCGATCGCTCACTTCCATGATCCGATGAAGCTCAATTGCTAGGGTTTTTTCTTTTTTTTTTTCAATTTTCAATTTTTGATTTTCATCCGATCCCGCGCGTTGGTGAAATTTGTATTATACCGCGGATTTTTGGAGAGAGATGGTCAAGATGGAGGAATTGAGCTGCAGAATTGCTGAATTCTCTCCTCTTTTTTCAATATCTTTCTTCGCATTTTTAGAGGAATCTCTGATCTTAGAGCCCTGAATTGTGGGGGTGCTTGTTTACGAGGGTTGGATTTGTAGATAAGGTGTTTGTGATTTTTCCTCACAGAGGTGTTTGCTTTTACACCCTGTGATAGAATTTAACGGTAATTTTAATTCTGCTTATTTTTATTTTTATTTTTATTTTTATTTTTATTTTTATTTTTATTTTTATTTTTATTTTTATTTTATGTATATTAATTTGCATGTGTATTTACAAAGCTAAAAAGAATAAAAATAAAGGGGTGTGATATAAAATATTAAAAATGTGGAGGGTGATATTCAAACAAAATTCACTTTTATGTCTTTAGTTGGACGACTTTAATTCGATGTTCGTGTACTGGTGGTGATTAATAACGAGCTATCGTACTGAGAAGTTGACGACAATAGTAAATGAATGGAATAGTGTCGGTAGACCTCAACTGAATTTGTCATATTTAGTGACCGTTTCACTTAAACGAATAAAAATTAGAGTATACAAAACTCAAGGTGGAAGTTTTGGAATTTTATATGAATCGAGTAAGCCCTTATTTATTTGGTGAAAGCAATTTTTAAATAGAAATTGGGCTCATAATGAATGGAGAAAAACACAAAAAGGGAAGTGATACATCTTTGGTAGATTATGAAAAAAGATATTATGGTATTACTATATTTTTCGTAGACTATGTTTATATATTAGAAAAAAATAAAAAATGGAGTAATACTCTAATTTACATGCTACTACAAAATGGAGTAATAAAAAAAATGGAGTAATATAACCCGCACTCCGTTAACGGATTGAAATTCCGTACCATACAAACTATTTTCCGTTAATGTCGTTATTTTATTTGCACTGCAAGATTGAAAGCCATGCTTGTCCCATTAAGGAATCTTGGATTAGACTATTACTCTTACACAACCAATAACTTATGAAACTATGACCAAACCTTTTGCCGATGTTTGCAACAAAAAATAATTTCGAAACTAAGAAACGGAACTTGTGATGTTTGACACAACGAAGATGATGTAGCCGACATCAAGAGATAGATGTTGTGTGGTAGTCATAGCTGAAAATAATGACCGGCAAAGAATGGAAGTGAACTCAGCTCCTGAAGGATTGGCTTGGAATTGTCGCACCCACGGATTGTCGACGACTTCAAATGCTTAATTTAGTGCAGTTTTCCAACCCTCATGAGCCAACAATGAGATTTATCGACCACGACTCCCCTTGATCTACTTCAATGAGATTTATAGGTAAAAGGGCACCTTTTGTTTTATTTTACAATTAAATAAGCAAAGAAGTGTTTATTATGGAGTATAGAGTAATAGTTTGCCCCCAAGATTAAAATCTTGGCTTTGCCACTATATATTATGAGTAGTTTATTAGTACAAAATTATTTTACTTGATTATTTCATGGCTTTAATAAACATAAGATTGGATGACATAATAAAACTAACCGATTTCCAAATATATATTAAGATTTAATACATGGGGTCAATTAATTAATTTAAAGAAAGAGAGATATTCTTACTAGCTACTTATATTCCTTAACTTTTTTCAACATACTATATTGCTTTGTTCTAAAATTTGGGCCAGCCATTTTAAAGGTAAGGTTGGTGGTGAAAGTGAGAAGTCATGTATACATTATTGTCACAATCTAAATTTTAAATTTATATGAATAAATTTATCATATAATAATAGATTAACATGAATCCAATCTGCATGGACTGCATGGATGCCTCAATCAATTGCTACTACTATTATTTTCTGCAACAACATGAAGAGGTTAACTTTACAATTTGAAACTAAAGACAAGAAAAGAATCTAAAATACTGTGTTTTTGTAGGGTGTATGGTGTGTGAATATATTATATTTATAAATATGCATGATTAATACACCAACTTTATTGAATTGGGACCAGAACATTGAAGGTGGTGAGCTGGTCCTTCATCTTCATAATGCAACAAATAAAAGCAATAATTAATCAATATATTTATGATCTTCTTCTTTTTCTTTCAGCCAGAGTTTTCTTTTTTTTTTTTCCTGACAATAGTAACACATATTCTGCATTGAATTTTTTTTCTATTTTTTCTGTGGGGGATATATTAAGTAATGCAAAAGAGTTATGCTTATTGAAGAGAAATCTTGATTTGAATATGTTATTAGTGTATGAGTTTTAAAAAGAAATTAATGTATAAAACAGAAAAAATGTGCACGAAGAAACGAAATGCGATCAGAATAAAAATAATAGGGAGTATTGAATAAATTTGTGTTCTTTTTAAATTGACAAAGAGTGAGTAATCTGAAAACGGTGTATTTATAGAAGTGGATTTTGTCTTTCCAAGGTTCACTTTAGTCTATATAGAGTTTTCTTTTTCAAAAAATTATAGTATTCGATTTATATATTTAGTGACCACATGTTACGATAGGTCCCCTTTTCGTGTTCAATGTTTCCATCATATACCTTTTTTCCTTTTTTCACGATTAAGACTAACAACAATTTATCATCATTAAATTCGAGGGTAAACACATGAAATACCAACATTTAGATACTTAAACATTTATATATGATTATATGTGCCAACAAACAAATCCCAAAATACAGACTATAAAATCTATAATAATAAACACAGTATATTTAATTATCTTATACTATTATTCAAATCGAAACAAAGAAACAACGACCCCTTAGATAGTTAGATATTTACAACATATATAATCAAATATAAATTCTATATATTGTACCAACTTTAAATTATAATCTGAACCGTTAAAAAATGTTAATAATGACAAAATAACATAAATAAAAAATATCAACACAATGTCCATAATAAAATGCAAACTCTATATATAGTACAAACGCCAAACTATGATCTGGACCATTTAAAAATATGAACAGAAGACAAAATAATATATTAACAGAAAATGTCAACACAGTGTCAAGTGTAAACACAACATCAATTGTTAGCATTATGTTAATATTTTTTTATTATTGTTATTTTGTAATCTTTTGACATCTCCTTAGTAATACGTATATAATTTAGAATTTGTACCATCTTTAGGTTTTGCAATTGATTATACTAATTGATTATACTATACTTTGTGTATATTGTAGTAGTATCTATATAGCCAACCGTATAGGAGTAGTTGGATGGATAATGCGGGTGGGGCAGGAGGGTCCGAGATATAAACCGGGTCGGGTTGAGAAAATCAATGTGGGGTGTAAGGCACGTGACAGTGGGGCCCAGCAATGTCCGATTCTTCCGTGCAAGTTGCAGGACATGTGAGGTGACATGTCACTGACCACATGCAAATATTATTTTAATAATCCTATTTAATCCCCTTCGGTCTTAGAAATTGTCTTTCTCAATGTACTTTATTATACACTCCCTTCCTAAATTGTCTTACTTATTTTACTCCCTCCGTCTCACTTTAGGAGTCCCGATTTACCATTTTCGGACGTCCCACTTTAATAATTCAGGTTGAAATATTTCATAAATGGTATTAGGCCTCACATTCAACTAACATTTTTCCTCTCACATTTTATTATAAAATTAATATTAAATAGTAGAACCCACATTACACTATTTTTTTTTTACCAATTTTGCTTTACATTTCTTTAAACCCATGCCGAACTCAATCGGGACTCTTAAAATGGGACGGAAAGAGTATTGTTTTGCTAAGTTGATAGTTTGAATAAAATATTTATGTTGTTGAAGAAAAATTGCAATAGTTAAATCAGTTGATGTTTTTATGATGAGTCATGTCTATACTAATTTTTAAATAATGAATGTAATATTGAGTAATTTAACTAGCAATTAGCTGAAGAGGTGAATATATCAATTAAATTCATTTTATTTCTTTTTGCCTAATGATAAGCCTGTATAGTTAGGTTAACAACAAAATCTAAATGACTGATTATTATAGGCTGGCTATGATAGTAACTAGCTTCTAGATTGACTATCAAAAATTTATTACTCATACACATAATTGTTTCTATGCGAAATATGATAGACTTAATTATTCGTTTGAGATGAAAGTTTTCTACTCAATGGATTAGAGTTTAATCAAAATTGACGAATTTCTATGTGAAATATGATGACTTAACTATTCGCTTCAATCGCTTGTACTGAAATTCTTCTACTCAATAAATTAGGAAATATAATGACTTAACTATTCGTTTGTAGTGAGAATCTTCTACTCAATAGATAGAGCTTAGTCAAAATTGATTATGACTAGTTTTATGCAGATCTTGATTGTGGTCGGTTAATTGCTAATTTGCTATTACTACCTCTTTTTAAAAAATAGAAATTTTTGAAATGATATTAGTTTTAATACATAATTGGTAAAATAAGAGAAAAAAAAAATTGTAAAGTAAGAGAGAAGTGGAGAAAAATAAGTAAAGTAAGACAGAGAAAGAGAAAAAGTAGTAAAAATAGAGCCACTAGAATGTGAAGTCCACTTTCTAAAACGGAAAGTTTAGAAAATTTATATTTTTAAGAGACGAACATGATACCATGTCAATAATATTTGAAAAATCTTTATAGGTATAAATAAAATTTATTTTCAAAGAAATGTGATGAATATTGTGCATTATAGCTGGAGATGGTAGGAACTAAAATTCATTTAATTTGATTACTTGGAGAAGGGTGACCCTCATTTTGAGTGGGCCAGATTTGACCTAATATTTGAATAGGTTGATTTACTGGAGCAGTTGGCTGGGTCTAATCATTTGGCCCAATAACCACGTTACCTAACTATCATGTCAATAATCTCAATTTCACTGTTTCCATATTATATAGGTGACATGAATTTCACCAACCATTTCTAAAAGTTTTAATGTTGCTGGACTAAAATGATTTTTTTTTCATGAGCTGTAATATATAATGGTACTCCCTTCGTCTTATAAAAATATGGACATTTTTTATTTTAAAATGTCCCATAAAATTGTACACTTCTATTTTTGGTAACCTTTTTTCTCTCTTATAAGATGAGCATCATTCTCCAATAACAATATCATAATTATTTTTTCTTTCTATCTTTATCTCTCTCTTACTTTATCAATTGTGTATTAATTCTCGTGTCGTCTCAAATATCCATATTTTTGTGGGATGCAAGGAGTATTATATTTTGACTATATAAAGTAGTAGTAGTAGTACTATTTTTTTCCTTTTAAACCCATGGTAATGGCTTGAAGGTTATACCACCAAACCTTACACGATATCATATTGTGTAGCTTTTATCTTTTTTATACTTCTTAAAAGATTTGGAATTATGTCGAGACCGACACTAAGCTAGCAACTAATTGACTACTTGTTCATGAATTTTCATCCCTTCACTCCTACTAAACATGGCCTAAATTTATTATTCATCAGGACAAATAGATGATGGGGATGGATAGGGTCGGCCAAACCCACTATCAATCCACAAGCACCAAAAAATTCTAGTGATTTCGATTTTTCGAGCCATCGGCCCATCACCTATCGAAGGTCGGATAAATAGATAGTGTTGAAATTATCCGAAACTTCCTTTATCAGCAATCCACTCTTTTTATGCTCAAAAGGAAAAAGAAAATGAAAAAATAAAAAGAAATCCATTTTTTGGTTGATTTTTTTTATTATTTGGAATTAATTGAAAGTAGATTATCATTATAAAAAAATCAGTCAAGCTTTTATGTAAAATCTTCGGTTGCCCATTTCTTGTGGGTATCCATAAGTTAAGTCAACGATAAATTATTAAATCGAAGGAAATTAGAATAATATTACCGTGATTATTCAAAACTAGAAAGGTGGTGAAATATTTGCATAGAGATTTTATTATTTTATTTCTAAATCCAGTCATATCCTAATTATTTATAGTTTTGCTGTGACAGATTTTGAGAAGGGGCACAAGGTCCAATTAAGTGGGCTTTAGTTGTGTGGATAAAATGACCCAATTGCTAGATTAATACTACTAATAATTAGAATAAATAAATAAATAACAAATTTCACCTGACCCCAAGTCCCTACCATCATCTTAGTTCGTCCACCTTTGACATGAATATATTTGAATTTTTATACTAATTAATTAATTTACAAAGATATTTTAGAGAAGAGCATTAACTTTAGATCAAAATAGTTATAATTATACCATTCTTGAAATACCTAATATGAGAAAATAAGGAAAATGCCCAACAACAATTTCCAAGATAAGGAAACCAGGAGGAAAATAATTTCGACAAGAAGATGAATATGGATCCCCTTATATATAAAACAATGAGAAAATATAGCTAATCAAGGATCCAAAAAGTTTGCAAATTATAGATCCATATTTTTTTGCTAATATCCTTCTTCATTGTCATCACAGGATAAACTAGTGTTTGAGCAGCATTTCAAACCGAAAGAAAAACCTAACTGTTTACCGGTTGAAAACGATGCTCGTTCTCATTAGGCGATTCAGGCCATGGCGGAAAATCAATCTCTCTATTCTATTATTGTGATCCCGGTAGAGCAAAAAAAAGTCACACTGCTCCTCTAGTGCTGAGCCTTAGCCTCAGCCTTCTTCTGACTCTTTGCTTTCATCTGTTGAAATGTAAACAAGAGTCAAAATTCAAACTTGATACATCACATCAACTATCTAACATGTGCATTTCAACCTTAGTACTAATACGCAGTATAATATGATTCGGACGAAACCGCATAATCTTTGGTGGTGTATGTAGCATCAACTAGGAATTGCAGGGAGTTTCAAACATGAACGAAATACATCTATCTTTAAGCACTATGATAAATACACACAAGAAAACAATTATTGCAAATGCAGGCTTGCGATGATATAACATCTTGTACCAAATCAAGCAAAGCACAGCACCAGGATATATTAACATTCACTCATGATACTAATGCTCGGCTAACTATTTCTTTCGGTAATTGGTGTAACAGAAGAGATAATAGGCACTGCAGGGAGTTTCAACTGTGAAAAAAAATAGCTCACTCTTTAGGCATAATGATATCACACACAAGAACTATCATTGTGAATGCAGACTTGAAATGCTATAACATTTGGTGCCAAAACAAGCAAAGCACAGCACCGAGATCTTAATATTCGCTCGTGATACTGAAGCTAGTCCAACTATTTGATGATTACAGAAGAGACAACAGGCATTAGCTATTCAGCATCCCTCAAAAACTTATGAAATGTAAGAGATCAAATATATATGCATTAACAACAACAAGAATCACAAACAAATTCTGCAACCAATTCTTTAACAAACCACATTTTGTAACCAAAGAATGAATCTTTCATGACAATTACACTGTAATCACTGCTTCTAGCATAATTATCTCAAACAACTATTAATCACCTAGCAGCTCCAGAAAAGCATTCCTCATTTGAAAGAGAAAACATAAATAATTAAATACAAAAACAAGTAAAAATTGAGCAAAAGCAAAGCAAATTAGATATCCTAACAATTAAATCCAATGAAAATACACATTCGGAGATCAACGGAGCAACCTAGAGCTCAACATATACATACATAAATCAACAAAATCAATGAACATTGATAAAAAGCAAAGCAAATTAGACATCCTGATAATCAAATCCACAGAAGAAAAAAGAAAAAAATACATTCAGAGATCACCCGAGAAACCTAGAGCTCAACATATACATACACAAATCAACAAAATCAATAAACATTGAGAGAAATCAAAGCAAATTGGATATCCTAAAAATTAAAATATTAAATCCACAGAAAAAACGAAAAAACACATTCGTAGATGGCCGGAGCAACATAGAGCTCAACACATACATACACACACAGATCAACAAAATCAATAAGCATTGAGAGAAAGCAAAGAAATTCAGTGAAAGAACAAGGGAAATACCTTGACAAACTTAAGCTTTACGCTGCCATACGCGAGTCCAACCGTGAAAGCGGAAACCCTAGCCACCTGCCATTCATGAAAATTCAGATAACATTCCTAAATCATCACGTCGAAAGCAATAGATCGAAGACAGAATCGGCCGCTAGCCTACCATAGCCAAGGCGCTCTTGCCGGAATAAAGCCCAGGAGGAGGAGGCGGCGCCATTCTAGACGGCGGAGAAAAAATAAACCCCAAATTTAGAAGCTGAATGATTTGAAGTGTACAATAGCTCAACTCAGTCTCTTGTAATATCACACGTGTGGTGAAAACGAGTGAGATTAACCAGCTGTGATACTGACTTAGCTGACCGACCAATGAAAAATATCCTGTGACGGTCATAAGCGTCACCCCTTCGTCATACTTATATTCATCCATCATTAAAATATCTAAAATCAGCAAAACCTAACAATAAAATTCGGATATTGATTCTCCATTTTCTCCTAAAACCCTTCCATGGCCGCCTCCACCGCCTCCACCGCCGTCGCCGCTTGCGCCAACTCCTCTACCTGCCTCAACGCTCGGATTCATCCCTCCACCACCTCGTTCACCCTCCCGATCAAAACCCCCCAAAAACCTCTCCACATTACTCAATCCAAAAACCCTATCTCGGAAATCATCGCCACCGGAAAATCCTCATCGGATTTGGATTCGGATTCAATCATCTCCTTCGACGGCGACGACAAGCCGCGAGAAGAATGCGGCGTCGTCGGAATCTACGGCGACGAAGAGGCGTCGCGCCTCTGCTACCTTGCTCTCCACGCGCTGCAGCACCGTGGCCAGGAGGGCGCCGGCATCGTATCCGTCCACGATAACGTCCTCCACTCCGTCACCGGCGTCGGCCTCGTCTCGGAGGTGTTCAGCGAGTCGAAGCTCGATAAATTGCCCGGGGACATGGCCATCGGCCACGTCCGCTACTCCACCGCCGGCGCCTCTATGCTGAAGAACGTCCAGCCGTTCGTCGCCGGCTACCGATTCGGCTCCGTCGGAGTCGCGCACAACGGGAATTTGGTGAATTACCAAGCGCTTCGTGAAGAGCTAGAGGAAAACGGCTCGATTTTCAACACCAGCTCCGATACGGAGGTCGTTCTTCACCTGATTGCGATATCGAAGGCGCGACCGTTCTTCCTGAGGATTGTCGAAGCTTGCGAGAAGCTGGAAGGAGCGTATTCGATGGTTTTCCTCACAGAGGACAAATTGGTTGCGGTTCGCGATCCGTTCGGTTTCCGCCCGCTGGTGATGGGGCAAAGGAGCAACGGCGCGGTGGTGTTCGCGTCGGAGACTTGCGCGTTGGATCTAATCGAAGCAACATACGAGAGAGAAGTGTATCCCGGCGAAGTCATCGTGGTTGATAAAGACGGCGTTCAATCCGTATGTTTAATGCCTCATTTCGAGCCAAAATCGTGCATTTTCGAGCATATCTACTTCGCATTGCCTAATTCCGTCGTATTCGGCCGATCCGTGTACGAGTCGAGGCGTAAATTCGGCGAAATCCTAGCCACAGAATCGCCGGTGGATTGCGACGTGGTGATCGCGGTGCCAGATTCCGGCGTGGTGGCGGCGTTAGGCTACGCCGCGAAAGCAGGGGTTGCGTTTCAGCAGGGGCTTATCCGGTCGCACTACGTAGGCAGAACATTCATCGAACCGTCGCAGAAAATTAGGGATTTCGGCGTGAAGCTGAAGCTGTCTCCGGTGAGGGCCGTGCTGGAGGGGAAGCGCGTGGTGGTGGTGGACGACTCGATCGTGAGGGGAACGACATCGTCCAAGATCGTGAGGCTGATCAAGGAGGCTGGGGCGAAGGAGGTGCACATGAGGATTTCGAGCCCTCCGATCATAGCTTCGTGCTACTATGGGGTCGACACGCCTAGCCCGGGCGAACTGATCTCGAATCGGATGAGTGTGGAGGAGATCAGGGAGTTCATTGGGTGTGATTCGCTGGCGTTCTTGCCCATTGATAGCTTGAAGGGGATGCTGGGGGGAGACTCGACAAGCTTCTGTTACGCGTGTTTCTCCGGGAAGTATCCGGTGTTGCCAACGGGGAAGGTGAAGAGGGTTGGGGATTTTCTTGATGATGGGTTGAGTGGGAGCATGGAGTCCATTGATGGAGGTTGGCTTAGTGAGAATAGAAACAAGGAGGAAGGGGTCAAGTCCTCTACCTAGGCTGATGAGGAAGTAGTATCGAGGGATCATTATTGATCATCTTTTTGTTGGTTGGCATCGAGGGATCATTATTGATCATCTATTTGGTTCTTTTTGGTTGTAGGTTTTTTTGTGTTGTTGGGAAATATGTCAAATGTGTGGAGGTTAGGCAAGATTTTGGGTTTGAGTGATGATGTTGTAGCTCTCTTTTATCTATCTATGAAGAGTACAAAATTTTGGTGACATTAAAACGCGTTGGAGATGCTATTTTGAGGGTATTGTATGTAGGGGCGGAAAATCGCAACCCATATTCAAAAGCGGGCTACACGAGCTAATCTGTTCGAGTTGGCGGGTTATGTGGGTTGCGGGTTAGTCCACGGGTTGAGCATTTAATATAAAAATATAATTAAAATTTTAGATTATATACTTATATGAAGTATATTTGGTAATATCAATATTAAATACAACATTGATATTAAGAATATATAGTAATTATGTCTTCTTTATCAAATTGAAATGCATGATTTCCATTTAATTGTAGTCAGATTCACGTGTGCTATTAATTAAATTATATGTTTATCTATTTTGTTTCAATTTTCAATTGTTATTATTTTCTTTCTCTTGATCACTTTGATAATACTTTACTATTTGCGACAATATGATTTTTAATAATTTAGAATATTGGATTTGATAGAAAGTAACATACTATAAGATTACTATCGACCCGAATAGCCCGTGGGTTAGCTCGAAACCCGAAGATTTAGGGGCCAAAAATTTATAACCCGAAAAATTCACAGCCCGATAATCCGTACCCAAATAACCCGACAATCCGAGTGGATTGGCCCGAACCCGAGCGGGTTAGTCCAATTGACATCCCTAATTGTAGGTTGACATACATGAAATACATTTTGCAATTTGAAGAAAACAAATTGAATTAGATCTAATAGACTAATTGTGTTTCGTTCTTCCATTTCTAGTCTCTGTAGAGTCTACATAGCCAAAAAAAATTGGTAGGAAATAATTGAAAATTGCCACAAATAAAATAATGATTATCGATTTCCTTTGGATACTTAGCACAAAATAATGGAGTTATGCACTATACAGAGGATATAGTGTGAATGTGAATGTGAAGGTGATTGTTACTAGACCAAAATAAGATAAAGAACAGTCAATTAAAGACAGGAAAATAAATTGAGTTAATAATGACAGAATATTTTTTGTTGATTTACTGAATCAAAATAGCTAAAAGTATTAATAACTATTGAAATTATAATTAGATAAATAGTGGAAAGAATGTCAGAAGTGGGATTTGAACCCACGCCCTCGTAAGAGGACCAGAACTTGAGTCTGGCGCCTTAGACCACTCGGCCATCCTGACTTGTTGTTACGTATTCTGTGTATTAATTAATACTAATATATTCATAACTTAATCAAGCTTTATTAATTAATAGTAATATAGTCAAGGATAAATATAGTAACACAAGAATATTTTCACTTGTTTAAAAAATTAACTTATTGTTCAAGACTGAATGGGCTCAAAATTACGTTGGATCAAAATTCATAAGTCAAGACTTATCATTAATAAGACTAATCCAACATATCATTGTCTTGGTATAGAGTTGAATGATTCTAACAAAAAATTAACAGATACAGTACTCGATAAATGCAGTTAAAATCCGTTTGTATTGAATTAGACCCTCAATTTTCTATTTCAATTTTTTATTTTTCGAAGTATTAATCCACACAAAATAGTCTCTAAAAGCAAATGAAAAAATAACCATTATTAAAGGCATCTCACGAAATATTGAGAGATCAATCCGACAAAAACACATGTTCAAAGGATCTATAAAGAAAACTCAAATAAATTACTCCAAACTATTACAAGAATAGAATGTCACAGCACAATGTCGACACATGTTTCTTATATACGAAGAAGGAATGTAACTCGAGATGGGGAGATATGAAGGTGGCTGGCAAGGAAAATTATCGCAGTCCAGGGCTCGTTTGCTAGGAGCGACAGTTTTCCTAGAGCACGTGATTCTTGAACATAAATTTAAACAGGCAGGAACGAAGATGTATTGTATGCGTAGGTGAAGATGAGGAGAGACGATATTACCTCATGAAAGGCTTCCTCTAAGGCGAGTATTGCTTTGTCTCGTCTTTAGTGGTGTTTTTGTTGTTGTTGCCATTCACTTGTTGTGATTGCTGTGGCTGTTGTTGTTGCAACTGATGCATGTTCGTTTGTGTGGCTTGTTGGTGCCGTAACTGAAACATCTGAGGGTACTGCTGAAACTTCAAGGGGTTGCCACTTAATTCAGTAGTTGCAAACTTCAGACGTTGAACCTCTGCCGTCAATGCCTCATTCAGTGCTGTCAGAAGATGAGAAGACGATTTCGTGTTAAGGTAAAGAGGGATATAGAAGATATAACTTATAGCCACGATCACGGAAAAAAAAGAAGTAACAGCTACAAACATGTATGTGCACAATTAAGTCTGACGTGTACGTTTCCTAAGAGCAAAACCACGAAAAAGAGACTACCAAATTTTACTGCGATTTAGAAATGCATTCAAAACTCGAGTAACATCCATCCGAGCAAGCATAATGATAGACAAATAACTAACTTAGCTTTAGGGTAGCATATAAACTCTTAATACTGCCACATCAAAATCAGTATATATTAGCAGAAAAAGTTGAGAAAAAAGAAGCAAACATCACCAATTTCTCAGATACAGTGACACACTTAAGTAAATCTACACAAAATGAAACATTATCAGTTCGTCAAAATGGAATTCACATCTATAATGTTGGACTATTATGAAACTCGAGCATTATTAATGTATAGCATACCTCAAATTTTGCACAAAATAACATACCCAATTTCAGAACCGATAAAATTTTCAATCACATCTCAGAAGAAAAGGAAATTGTGATTTCATAGGCCATATTTCTCATGAGACATGATAATTGTGATTACTTGATGGAGTACTACAATTTACTATAGTAAGTAACTAAGCACCGCAATATGGGACGAGGAAATGTAATTTGGAGGCCATTGTTGACAGCTTGGGAGAGCAGTATCTTTTGCGTTAGAATGAAACTTATTTTACTTTGTTGTGCAATGGAAAAGGGTGAAGAGTCAATGGAGAGCCATACCATCTCGCAGTTGAGCCTGTTGTTCCATGGACTGCAACCTAAACTTCAGCTCATTGTTTTGGCTACTAAGTCCAGTAGAGTCTCGCTGAATGCAAACAAAAACAAGTGGTAATGATGAAAGCAACCACTCTAAAACAACCAAACACGACAAAATCCAAAATTCAACAGGCGCTTACGTGAAGCATGGTAAGTTGGGCAGACAATGTAGTAGCTTCAGTCTGTAATGTTTGGACCTTGTGTTCCAACTCCACAATATATTTCATCTTCCGCTCTTTTGACCGAGCAGCAGATTGGCGATTAGCTAAGATCCTAGAATAACACAGACGTGCTTAAACAAGGATACAACATTTACAAGTTTATACAGAATACAACAAGCATACAGCTAAGGCAGTCGAGAAGAATTCAATATTACCTTTTTGCACGCTTGGGATCACTTGAGGCTATCTCAGCAAGTTTCTCGTTTGTCATTATCTTCTTAAGTTCAACACCACTAAATTCCCCATTCCCAAATTCCAAGCTGAAACCATTCGTATTGGCATCAAGTGAATTGGTGGGTGAGAGTTGGTTTGTTCCAGGAGACGGAGGCATTTTGGGCGACTCATCAAAACTCATATTTCCCATAAAACTATCCATAGAGATACTTCTATAATGTCGCGTGGTTGGAGCAATATCTTCCCCAGCATTCCTTTTAATCCCTTCCCTCCTCTCAGTCAATGTAGAAACTCTCGGTTTCTGAGCACTGCTCCCACTTTCATTAACGCTACTAGTCGCTTCATTATCACTGCTATCGCCTCCATTTGTCTTTGTCCCACTGGCTCTGCTGTCCAAATCGTCCCGGTTCTCATTCCCCAGCTTGTCATCTGTCTCAGATGAGTTGAAGGCATCAATATTGTCCAAATTCATATATGCAGAGAACAAATCATCTTCGTATTTTCTCTCCCCCGTCCCTTCTCCACTCCCCTCGACTTTCTCCCAACTAGACTCTCTCTTAACCAACTGCACTGGCTGGGTTCCTGACCTATCAAGAGCACCAGGACTCCTCAAAGGCATAAGCGGAGGCGAAGACTGTAAAATGCTCGAAAATCCAAACGGAATATCGCTACTGGACCTTCTATGAGCCTTACGAGGAGGGAGACTCTCTCCAGCTCTACACACACTTCCCCTCGCAAAAGGCGATGGCGGTAACATATGATGCGATCCACCCCCACCCTCCATCTCCTCCATAGCTACATCAGTCGAAATTCGGTCGGAAACAGAATTCGAAGGCGCCTCTCGATAAGGAGAAGGAACTAACGGCGGAAGCGAATCAACTGCAAAAAATGCCGGCTGTGACAAAGATCGCCCATGCGATGGCCCTGGACTAGTGCTAAAATTCTGCTGATTTCCAGCTCGATTGAACGGGATCTGCGAATAGGGCGAAATCGGAGGAATTTGCGGATGAGACGGCGGAATGCCCAACCTTTTCCCACCGTTTTCCCTTTCCCCGCACGAATTAGGCGACTGCTGCTGCCGAATCTGGCCGCGAAATTGAGGCATGTGGAGCTGAGGTATGTTTAATTGATTCAGCGGAAGAGTGTGGTGAAGCGAAGATGATGAAGTTCCGAATGAGGAGTGGAGTCTCTGCGTAGTCTCGCCATTATCTTCCTCGTTTTCGCCCGCCATTTCTTCAAGCTCTAAACTAAATAACTTCACTCAAGCATACGCACGCTTGCTTTGTGGATCGAAGCTCAGATCGCGAAACCTAATCGAATTCAAAATCAACAACGAATCCAGCTCGTCAGAGACGAATCAATTGAATAGAGATACGAATTTAATCGACGAAATCGCGATCAGTGTAGTTAACTTAGTACATTGAAGAACAGAAAAACGATTGCTAAAAAAAAAAGTGGAGGTGAATTACCGGAGATTTGCTCGACGGCGGTGGTTCAGCAAGAGTTTATCCGCTGCATTTTTTGGGTTGAAATTTAACAATGAGTTTTTTATATGTATAATCATTAAATCTTGAATATTGAGAACATACACGTAGCAGTATTTAATTATTAATTTGAAAACACAGGAGCGGCTGTGATCAAATGCTAACTCATTATTTAATTGCTAACTACAACTAATTTAAAGTCATAGGATTTTACAAAACGTGTGGTCTATAATTTACCACGTGTAATTTTCATTTTTATTAATTAAATTAAAAAAAAAAAAAAAAAAACTTCAAATTAGAGTTTTAGATGAAAATGTTAATATAGTGTTCTAAAAATATCAACACAATGCTTTGAGAATGTCAACACAATGCTTTAAGAATGTTAACTCATTGTTTATATTGACATTCTCTACACGTATTATATTGACATATTTTATATAATATGTTAACATTTCTGCTGTACGAAAAAATTAAAAATTTCTAAATTTTTTTTCAAATTTTGACGTCGGAACATATGCATGTATGATATCGTTGGAATCCTTATAAAATTATCTTTAATTTGATATATGTTATGTGAATTTAAAGCTTTGGGATTTCTTTTAAAAGTTAGTTATAACTAATTTTATAGTTAATTGACATTAATATCCCTATTAATATTTTTTGGAATTAATTCTATGGCCTTATTGACGTTTTTTGTTGATCGTATTGACATTTCAGGGTTAATGATCTAGGCCTTTAATTTAAATATCTAATGGCTATTATTTAGTTTTAGTTAACAATATAACACTCCCCGTAAGAGATAATAGTGAAAAAAGTATTAGTAATAAACAAAAATAGTGTTAGTAGAATATGGGTCCATATTGTTAGTTGTAGTACTACTACTTAATTGTGTAAAAGTTTTTATATTTTGAAATTAATAAAATGATAAAATTAGTCTAATTTTTTATAGACGTAGGTAGTGTTTTTTGGGTTTACACTGTTAATGAAGGATAGAGGGAGTAAAACATAACTTCAAATTTTGATAGTCCTCTATACTGATAGATTATCATTGGGATGTTAATGTAGTTTAAAATCATAGACTGACTCAATAATCCGTTATGTTTACAGTTAAGTATATAGATTTTTGGTCTGTAAAATTATAGTTCGATTTATGAAATCTGATGTAATAGCCCGGCAGATTACCTAAGTGCACTATTGTCTATTTTTTCGAGTTATTTAACATGTCATTTTACAGTTAATATTGTCCCTCAAAATAGAAACTATTAAAATAGAAATCTTCTATGTAAAGACGTGGATTTCGCAATCCATTAAAACTAGTCTTACTATTTTTTTCTCTTCATCTCTTTTATTTTAATCATTTTTCTTTCCCTCTCTCTTAATTTAAATTTATTTTTCTTACTCTAGCAATTATGCATTAAAATTCGTGTCGTTTCGAAATTTATATTTTTCAGTGACAGAGATAATATATACTAGGCTTTATTATAAGAGTGAACTACATAAACGGTACCTGATCTTTCACTTTCGTACATAAAATGGTACTTGATCTTTATTTTATATCGTTTTTGGTACCCCATGATAAAAATAACCCTAGGTACTAAATATGTGATTTTTTTGTTATGGAGGATATTTTGGAAATTTCAATCAAATAGAACCAAATATGTGAATTTTTTTTCCCTTTTTTTTCTCTTTAGTTTATTCTTCTTCTTTCTTTTTTCTTCATTTTCTTCTTTCATTATAGTATTTTATCTTCCTTCCTTTCTTCTTTCTTTTTTTCCTTAGTTTATGTTTCCTCTTTTTCTTTTCTCTTCTTTTTCTTCTTTTTTTTAGTGTTTATACATACATCTAATTGCATTCATAATATAAATCAATAACAAAACACCTAATTAAATTAATTATTTAAAGTAATTAAATTAATTGAATATTTTAATTAAATTATTTATGCTCAATTTAGGGTTGAAACACCTAACTAAAAATATTTCACTCTTTATCATTACGAATACAATTCACAATTTTAAATTTTGACTAAAACTATATTGATTAGTTATTAATTTAATATAAAATTATTATTATTATTTATTAATTATTACTAGTTTTTACTATTATAATAGTAATATAATATAATAATTAAATATAATTATGATTAAATATATTTAAATTATATTAAAAATAATTAATTATTAATTTATAAAATTAGAATAATAATATTTATATTGATTAATCATAATGTTACTATAATTAGTGAGGAGAATGAGAGAATGTATTATAATATCACTTTTGGTACTAGTTTTGTTAATGTTCAAAATACCCTTTATGACACAAATGGAAAAATGAATTTGTTTAGAGAGTATTTTGGGATGAAAATTACATCAGGTACCAAAAATGTGATTAATAGGTACCAAAAACGATATAAAATAAAAATTAGGTACCATTTATGTGCGAAAGTGAAAGATCAAGTACCGTTTACGTAATTCACTCTTATTATAATAACATACTACTATAGTAGATAAATGTATTGAAAAAGTCAACTTCAATTGAATAAGATATAATTTGAATTTTAAAATACTTCATGTTTTTAAATTAGAGTTCAATTTAATGGTTGAAACATACGCTCTTGACCCTCAATCCAAATAAGATTGATCTGAAACTTAACGAGTCGATTAATATCCCTAAATTTATCGTTATAAAGTCAACCGCTTGTTAATCGATAAATGGGCCAGTTTAAGAGTATACTGGGCCCGTTAGGAATTAGCCCAATTCCATTTAGTTTAACGAACTTCATCGTTCAAAATACGTCTCTCTCTACAATAAATCTATCACCGGAGCTCCGCCGTGCCTAAATTCCCGAGCCGCCGCTAGTTAAAGTCCTTTTTCACGAAGGACGGCGTCTGCGCCGCCCGAAGGTTCGTTAAATTCTTGTGATGACATTAACGTTCAGGATCCATTCGTTATATATGAGTAATCGATTTTTTTAATTAGGGATGCTGGAATTAGTTTTAGAGCTATGGTTGTGCGTCAATTATTCATGCGCTATTCGATTTATCTCGAATCTAGTTATGATATCCAGAATTCGATCGTTTTTTGTTATAATCGAGCCGTGTTGGAGTGTATGAGTTTTCTGTATGTTGCTTAGGTTTCGTATTGGATTCAATGACGCTGAAGCATTTTGTTGTGAAATGAATTTTAATTAATTACAAACACGCGACAGCTTTTGAATTAAAACCGAGATGAGGCTGTTTCCAATCTAATTTATCCATTTTGGCAATTCTGTTCATCTTCAGCGCCTAATTTTACACTGATAATTAAATGCAGAATGAAAACCTAATTCAGCCTCTCTCCTTTTTGTTCTCTCTTGTTCTCTTATCTCTGCTTATTCTCCATAAATCAGGTACATGTCTTCGAAAATAGAAGGATTTAATTGCAAATTTCATAAACTGAAAAGACAAATTTGCGTATTCTTTGTAATTACCAATGTTTGAAGTATATAATTTTTGGTCCAGAGTGGAGATGGAGCCTGAAGTGGTGGAAGCAGAAATGGTGTTGCCAACTCACATGTGGTTTAAGAAGATTCAGACTTACGATAAGTATCCGAAAGGGCAAGCCAGAGTCAGGTGGAAACAGCTCAAGCAGATTATTCCCGCTGAGAATTACCAGAATTATCCTCCCGAGGAACCTAATTGTGAGATTCTGCATTCCTATGCTAGTTTTGTGTTTGAATCATCTTTATAATTTCTGAATTTTAGTTAAATAAGCCATTAACAGGGCTTCCAGATAATAGATGAAGATTGAAATGAATCCGAGCTTTGCTTGTATATACTATCTTGAAATAGGTTGAGAAGGATGCCGAAATCTGGAAAAGTCTTATTAGTTCTATATTATTGATTCAGTGTTCTCTTGTAGCTTGGCATAAACTGGCTATGTATTTTGGAGAAAGTGTTTTTCACGCTGACGTTGTTTCAGGAACCATTTTAGGGCATACTCTCAGTAGTGTCTGAATTTTGGTTAAATAAGTTGTTAACAAGCGATTCCAGACTATAGATGAAGATTGAAATGAATCCGAACTTTGCATGTATATGCTTTGAAATAGTTCGAGAAGTATGTAGTGTTGTCTTGTAGCTCGGCATAAACCGAACATCTGGATATGCTATTTGGAGAAAGTATGTTCCATGCTGGCATACTCTTCAGTCTTAGTTTGATATATACCTTGCTAGAAACTTGAAACTTTGTTTCAGGAACAATTTTAGCTACAGTATTGTGCTGCATATACATTAGGCAAAGAATTGCAAGAATCACGGCCATACATAGTGCTTTTCTTACTATCTATGGTTAATTATTTTGAGAGGGAATGGAATGGGTAAATGTATACTTGTTTCTGTTATTTGCAGATGTTAACATTGAAACACCACCATCTATGCATCCATGTAGAAGAATCTGTGATATAACTGGATATGAGGTAATATTTATGTTCATATCGACATTTCATGTTAATCTTCGGCTCTAGTTACATTAGTGCACACACACACATGTAATTCTTGATGTACCCTGTTTTGCTTAATAGTACATGATTATTCTAAATATGCTAGGTTTGTGTTATGATGTCTGCTGTTTGATGCATTATGAAGTACTGAGTTCTAGAATGAAACTGCAGGCACCTTACGTTGATCCAAGAACCAAGCTTCGGTATGCCAATGCTCAAGTTTTCAAGGTGATTAGGTCTCTCCCAAACGACTACGTCCAACGCTACTTGGCTCTCAGAAATGCTGCAGTTGTCCTGAGGTAGCGGTGGAGATCTCAAGGAACTTGTGCTTGTATGTATTCAATCATGCTGTGTTTGCATAGATACAATCAGACATGTCTTATATTTCTCAGACTTTGTTAGAATTGAGGAATACTTGTTTGAAAAAAATGATCCTTCATTGGGGAGTCCTTAATGTTACCCTTTTCGTGTATCATTATATATGTTGGAGTCATTCGGTTCTCACTATTGCTCATGACTAGAGGTTATGTTTATTCTTATCCTTTATTCCGTTGCCCTTACTCTAAAAAACTTGAGCCATAACAATATATCTCTGTCAGTCTCCTTAGTGTTAAAATACCATATGACTGATTTAATTCTAGATAAATTCTATTTTCACTGGTCACATGTATATATTTATATCTCAACAATAACTTATGCCATCGTTAATGCTCTTATTTTGCTTTGTACCATTTGATCCTTTTTATGGGTTCAGATAACTGAAAAATGAACTAAAATAAAATTCCTTCAGAGGATGAAAACTTCTTCTCAAACTAAAGATTACAACATTACAAAACCAATTTGCAATCAAATCCATATATTACAAATACAAAGCGCACAACGAAGGCCATCATGAAATGAAACACAACTCCAAACAAACAGCATTGCTACGGAGTTTACTTGATGGTTATGTAGCGATTCGTTCCATGTTTAGCCCAGTAGTCCTTCAGATCAACGGGACTCGACAGATCCTGCCCAGCTGCCCCCAGTCTCGTAAGCAATCTGCTAAAGACGCTCCCACTCATTTTCCGGCCTCCCATTCGCGCATGCCTCTTGTTTGGCATTTGGGGGAGAGGGTACACCGACAGGGAGGTGGTGCAGCACGAAGACTGCCAGCCCCCGTTGCCCCACTTGTAGCACTGCCGGGGAACTCCAGTGCACGAGCACACGGGCACTGGCATGCTCGATTCATCAAACATGATCTGGTTCATGGAACCGAGATCCTGAGCATCCCATTCAGCCTTGGATCCATCAGTCGTGACTTGCCTGTTCAAGTCCTCCCCTATCTTCTTCCCTTTCTTTGGCGATCTAGCTGATCTCATCGGAGAATCCTTGTTAGCTTTCGCTTTCGTCCCTTTCTTTGAAACGGGAGCTTCATATGATGCATCATCGCGTATGCAATCTTCTCTCGTAGGATGATGCGTACGCTTCGATCCACGTGCACTACTCACCAATAGAGCGTTCACTGTGTTCTCGTGGAATTGGAGGGCAGCAATGGCATTGTCGCGTTCTCTCAGGGCCTCGTCGCGCTCCATGACTGCTGTGTCGAGTTGCTTGACAGCAGCGTCTCGTTCATCCAAAGCCGCCTTCTTCTCAGCCATTGCTCTGTCCCGCTCTCTTATGGCATCATCCCGTTCGTTGCAGAGCATCATGAGTCTAGCATTCATTCCGAAAGCAATTGGTTCCTTAATCTGATGCTGGGGCATTGCATTCCACTGCAACCGTATATGCACGAAAAAGAAAGTAAGTTCAACCAATGCATCGTGTTTGAGAAACTATAACAAATATCACCTGTGGAACTTTATGATAATCCATCCGATGCCTTCTGTTCTCTCGTCCGTTTTCATCCATATCTCGCAACTCACCTAATGCTCGAAACGTTACATACTATGTCGTGATCAAGAAACAACAGTGCAGTGTGTGACGAAATCAGAGTATTGCAGCAGATGAATATCAATTCATTGTTTACACAAAAATCAGCTTCACTATTAATTGAGTATTGCAGCAGATGAATTCCAATTCTACTTTTGAAATTCATCACTTAAAGTATCACTAAATCATCTAACTCAAACTTTAACAACTACGAGAAATATGCAGCAATGATTCCAAAAGGTAAGGATTATGATTTCGAAAGAAAATTAACCTCAGAAATTCAGCACAGAAACACCAAATGCCAGTTTAATTTGACAAATCCACTGGTATGTGAGGTCAAAGCACATCACAAACCCTAGAATTGGTGAACTAATTCAACGAAAAATGCATTCAATTACGAAAAAAAACTCACCTCGTAAGCTATGAATATATCCACAAATAAAACAAAAAAATAGGAAAATTAAAAAAAAGGATAAACACTACTTCCAACAGATAGAGCGAAGATTTTGGAAGGAGCTCAGGAAATAATAATCATAGAGAAGCTTTAGAGATACTGTATTTGTACATGCGCGGAGAAAAAGGAACAGTTGGATGCTTACTTATGAGAGAGAAACAGCGATAAATTAAACACCAGGAGAGAGAAGAGAAGCGGCGGATCACATCGTAGAGGTTTCAGTTGACGCAAGGGCGGTGGCGGAGGAGTCGCCGGAGATGAAGGCGGAGCAATTGAAGAAGTGTGAAATAAATTCAACTGAAGAAGCGTAGAGAAAACCCTCTCCCGACACTACCTGCTCTACTTCACCTCTCCACTTCCTTTTTTTCTCTATATATATTTATTTAATTTCTTTCAGAAAAAAATTTAATAAAATATTTTAATATGATTTCTTAGAATTGTCACACTGTGCACAATAATATTTTGTATAGTGTGAAATTGGACTTTTGTCTATCATGTCGTTGTTGGATCTTTATCGTGTGAAATTGGGTTTTACGTAATTTTTAGTTTACTAATTATAGTTTATTTGAGTATTAATGTATATAGAGTTGTGATCAATGTCGAACCAATTTTAAAGACCGAACTAGAGATCAAATCTGGGCCATTAGATCTAGTTTTTTTTGATGAGATGTGCTGCTGTGAAAAAAATTTCGGCTTCATTACAAGCCCATTTTACTTCATTATATAGGTTTATTACTTCATTATGTACTTCAAATGCTTCTACACATACTTCATTCCAACAATTTATTACATTATTCCATGTGTTTATTAAACCATATTAGCGCCATGACGTTGGTGATAGATATTGTAGAGAGAAAGAACGACACGCGACGGCGAAACCACATTTACGTACTGGAATGAAGTAAAAACCTAATGGAATGAAGTAAAAACCTACTAGAATGAAGTAATATATTCTGGAACGAAGTTAAATCTTCGTAACATGTTAGTATGACTTATTTACCTTCAGATGAATTAAAATAGGCTCGTGATGAAGGCGAAAATAATTTATAAATTTATGTATCTTATCCATAAAAAACTAGATCTAAAAGCCCTAATTTGGTAGGGTTCGGTGGTTCGGTCTTTAAGAGTGAATTTGTGGATAATAGGACTCTATTACTTAATATTTAGGCTTTGTATGACTATAGAATAATGTGCAATTGGATTTTTAATTTTTTTTATCATGTCATGACGTTATCGGGCCTTTTTTCATATCATTATCGAGCCACTAATGTACTCATCATGGAAGTTGTGATTGTATTTTGATGAAGAAGGTCATGTTCATCGTGTCCGAGTGTTTCCTGTACGTATCATGTTCAGAGTTGGGTTCATCGGATCATGTCGTTATCACAGCAACACAATAATGCCCGATTTCCTCAACCTACTTTCTCCAAATTTATCAAAACTTTGCGAGAATCGATGATGGTTTTTCATTGATCCCATAGTCATACAACAAGACTTGAACCTCCGACCAACTGGTTGGAAAGAAAACGTCTTCCCAACTAAGTTGTTTGGATCGACGATACACACGAAAACACACAAACTCTTAACCCAAACTGAAATGTTACAAATTTACAACATTACTTAGCATCTCCAATCTAACCCCACATAACAAAGTGCACAACCAAAGGCCATCAAGAAGTGAAATGTAACTCAACCAATTTGAGGCCTTGCTTAATTCATCCGAAACCGAGGAAGAACATTACTTGATGGTAATGTAGCGATTTGTTCCATGTTTAGCCCAGTACTCTTTCAAATCAACGGAAACCGACAAATCCTGCCCGGCTTCCGCCAGTCTCGTGAGCAATCTGCTGAAGACGCTCCCACTCATTTTCCGGCCTCCCATCCGTGCATGCCTCTTGTTCGGCATTTGAGGCAGAGGGTACATCGACAGGGAGGTGGTGCAGCATGAAGACTGCCAGCCCCCATTGCCCCACTTGTAGCACTGCCGGGGAACTCCAGTGCATGAGCAAACGGGCCCTGGCATGCTCGACTCATCAAACATTATCTGGTTCATGGAACCAAGATCCTGAGCATCCCATTCAGTCTTGTAGCCTTCGGTTTTGACTTGCCTATTCAGATCCTCCCCTATCTTCTTCACTTTCTTTGGTGATCTAGCAGATCTCGCCTGAGCATCCTTGTTAGCTTTCGCCCTCGTCCCTTTCTTTGGAACTGGAGATTCGTGTGGAACCTGGGACACTGGAAATGCGTCACGTATGCAATCTTCTTTCATAGGATGATGTGCACGCTTAGATCCACGTGCACTACTGTTCACTAGATCGTTCATTGTGCTCTCATGGAATTGAAGTGCAGCAATGGCATTGTCGCGTTCTCTTAGGGCTTCATCCCTCTCTGCGATTGCTGCATCTAGTTGCTTAATAGCCACGTCTCTTTCATCCAAAGCCGACTTCTTCTCAGTCAGTGCTCTGTCTCGCTCTCGTGTGGCATCATCCCTTTCGTTGCAGAGCATCATGAGTTTGGAATTAAGTTGGAATGCAATTGGCTCCTTAATCTGATACTGGGGCATCGGATTCCACTGCAATTGCAATTGCATCATGTTTGAGAATGGTAAATAACAAATTTCTTGGCTAGTTACTATATTCAAGGAGAAAATCAGCTAATTTATATTACCTGTGGCACTGGCACCTTATGGTAGCCATCCATCCTCTGTCTTGTGTTCTCTCGTCCGCTTTCATCCATCTCGTTCCTCACCTAATGCTAGAAAGACTAAACTGTCTCAAAGGCAAGAACTCACCTGCAGTTGGAAAAAATGGCGTTTAACAAAATCAGAGATCGTATCCACAAGCAACATCTTTGATCTATAGCTAACTCAAAACACGAAACACATAAACCAAACAGAGTATTCCATTTCAACAACAAATTCAAGCTCATACGAAAACACAAAAATCAGCATATAACATCTTCAATTTATAGCTAACTCAAAACTGGAAACGGATACAAACACAACACAAGCTTATGCTTAAGCTTAACCGAGCCTCACAACAGATTAATTCCAATTCAGTGCTTAGCTCCAACAATTCTTAATACAAATGCCTTACCAAAAAATTTGAAATTTATCACTGTAAATCACCTTCATTTGGACTTTAGAGATGGATACTCATTCATCCAAAACTTAAATTCAATCACTGAATGCTGCTTTCGAAATAGAAATTAATCCTCAGATAAACTATGACTGACATAGAAAGAACAAATATTTTCAGCATAGAAACGCCAATGCCACTCTTAATTTGGTGCATTCACGCTGGTAATGTGAGGTCAAAGCATATCCTCGCAGACTAGATTATCACAGGGAGAATCAACACACACAAAACAAACACTAGACCTGATTTAAACGAATTCAACAAATTATCCAAACAAACTCAACAAGATCTCGGATTCTCAGCTCGTCAGCGAAGCGTAACCACAAATTAAACAAAAATTGAAAACAAAACGGATGCCTGCTACAATAGATCAGACGGAAAATCTCAGAAGGAGCTCAGAAAACATTAATTATACATAATTATTTCGAGATCCTATGCATACATGTACATGCGCGGAAAGAGTAGAAGCAGTTGGATTCTTACTTATGAGAGAGAAACAGTGAAAAATTAAACACCGCGAGAGAGAAAAGAAGTGTGGATCACATCTTCCGACGAGGATAGTGGAGTAGGCGGCGGCGGAGTCGCCGGAGAAGAAAGCGGAGCAGTTGAAGAAGTGTGAATTTTTTTCAGCTGAAGAAGAAAACCCCTTTTTCCTTCGCCTTCTCTCTCTACTTCTTTTTATTGCAAAAAATCTAAATAATTGTACTATTCCCAAAATTTACTATTTCAATATAAAAATAATCAAATTTTATTTTATTAATTTTTAAATAAAAGTAAGTAAGTTTTTTTAATCATTTCTTTATTTGAATTTTTCTTCAACTTGTTGTACATTAAAATTTGTATTTTTTTTATAAATTTGTTTTATCAATAGATTATATTCTTTCTGTCCCATGATACTCCTCGCATTTCATTTTAGATCATAGATTAATGAGATTGAGTAACTAGTAGAGTTAAATTAATATTTTAGGGATAATAAAAAAATATTAATAAAAGTATACTCCCTCCGTCCGCTAGGAGTCTCATTCCTTGGCGGCACTGGTTTTAAGAAATGTTAAGAAAAGTGGATGGAAAAAGGTTAGTGGAATAGGAGTCCCGAGGCATATTAGGGTGCCACCACCCCTTAAAATAACACCATACCACTATTCCTAGCCAATCATTTGTACAAGTGGACGAATAATAAGCTGCCACGTGGCAAAAAAAAAATCTGAAAAAGACAGCCAGCAATTTGTTGGTCTTTATACAACAATTTTTCTTGTCCAGCAATATACGACACACTATACAACAATCTATAGATTGTTGTGTAGTGTTTGTAATATTGTTGTATAAGTGGTGCCACGGTGTCACTTTAAGAGGGGTTGTCATTTTAACACAAACCTAGAAGTCCCACTTATATATATTAGTTTTAAATTGAATGTGAGTGGAATGAGTTAGGTGAAGGTAAGACCCTATTATCATTTATGGTAAAAGTGAACCAGGACTCTTATTCGCGGACGGATTAAAATGGAAAAACGTGACTCCTATTCGTGGACGGAGGGAGTATTTAATTAACTCTAATATCTTAATAAAATCTTATAATTCTTACTTAAAATATAAATAATGAAAGTAGTTTGAGGAAGGCTGAAAAAAAGAGTGTTAGCATAAGACGGAGGGAGTATTTTAGTTTAAAAACTTCAAATATGTGTTTGGTAGAATATCTGGACGTAGACGTACAGTAATACGAATGGTAGAATTCTCAAAATATAGAACTAAATTTTGTCAACAAAAATGGCCAAAATTCACCTATGTTAACTCCGTCCCACGAGAATATACACATATATTTTATAATCCGTCGCACAATAATATTCACTTTTTTATTTTAAAAGTCTTTTACTCTAATGAGATGAGATTCATTCTCCACTAACAATACTGTAATTACTTTTTTCTCTCTACTTCTCTTTTACTTTATTAATTTTATATTAAAACTCATGTGAAACTAAAATGGCATATTCTTTGAAACCGAGGAAATATTATCTTATGCCATCATGCCTTGGACTATATGCCTAATTAAATAAAAAAAAGTAGGGATCTCGCTTGAACATAAAAATTAAAACCTTTTTCGCCTTTTTTCGTTTGAAATTAATTTTATTCACCATATCATATCACATAGTTAACACTACGACACAAAAATATAAGTGAATTTGACACATTTATGTACTAAAAATTGGGTAAATAATTAGATGCAGCACTTTATTTTATATGAAGACAATATCAAGCTCATCACACATAAAACATATCCTCATTTAGTCGAAACAGCTACAAAATTCTGAGCTAAAATAAATCCCAAAACAATACACCATTAATGAAAAGCTAAGTTCTTCAAAGTAACCTAAGAATGAGGAGTCTTTCTGCTCAGAACAAGCACAGCTTCTTGAGCCGAGCCAATGGCGAATTCCCGGTTCGATTCTGTATCAATTTCTTCTACCTACCTGCAGAGCAAGAAGGAAGTATAACAGCTTGAATTGAGAAATAAACAAAAAAGATAAGAGCAAAGAGATGCATGATTGATTTTGTCGTTTCGAAATGTCCGATATTACATGTCTGATTTCTTTTTATGGTAATTAAGTCTCACATTCCATTAACTCATCTTACTCACATTTCATCATAAAACTATATAAATGAGACCTACATTTTACTAACTCATTTCAACTACGTTCCTTCGCATATCTTATAACCTGTGCAGATTCCAAATGGGACAAATAATGACATGAGATGAAATTCTATGCATTTTGCTGAAGATGTATGATAAAGAATGAAACAAGTTAGATTTAAGTAACTAATTAGGGCACTTTGCAATGATAAACATAGATTTAACAGCTCCTAGGTCAAGCAGAAATATCTATTCTCTTGATGCACAGAGCAACAATGAAATCGAAAATTTGCTTCTTTATTCTTCAAATGAGGCAAAACAGCGGGATAATGCCATATCCAAAAACATAAAAACGCCCTCTTAATTTAGAAGCTAATATAAAGTAGTCGGGATTAAACAATTATCGCGATGTATGAAAAGCACGAAATGATGTACCTATGTCGCCTGCTGATCTTGCAATGTGTACGCCATGAGAGTTGCTACCTTTGTCTATCCGCTTTCATCCTTACGCGTACTGTGATTGTTGAGAATAACCCAATATCTTTTTCGCCAGTGGAACTAGGGCGACTAATGCTATCTGCAGCTGCTCTGTACTGTTGACCTTCACGCTAAACTGCCCCGAGCCCTTGTTATTGAGATTGAAACGAAAAAACAAATTTGAATGTCGCCCAACAGGGATCTGCGTCTGGGAATTGCACCCAATAGCAACATCTCCATGCCAATCCATGATCGAAAGTCCAAAGGTTGATAAAAAGCGTCCCAACGGATGGTCTTTGTCCCTCAGGGTTGCCTCCAAACTACCACCATACGCAACCTCCCCTCGACCATAAATACCACCCCCAGACACAACAATCTGCCCGCGTTTCCCGATTATCAATTTATCTTCCAACTTCATTCCAGCAGTTACAACATCTCCCAAAACAGTAGCTGAAATACCAGCAATTGCCTTATTTATTCTGTGGTTGCTGAATCTCGTCTCACTTCGTATAGTATAAGCATAGTCCTTCCCAAGAGATTGCATATCGAACCCTAGAGATGTTGCTTTTCCTTTTCCATGCTTCACTGAACTTGCAAATTCCATTTGAAGGTTCGAGTCCTTTTTGTCCTTCGAAATGTGACCAGAGAAAGATATTGGAACCTTCTCCTTGACCACGAATAATCTCTCGACATTTATGCCATCGTATCCAATGTCGTGATCCCAACCATTGGGTTCTAGGACAGCCCTCACAAGCCAGGGATTCGAGGAATCAAGAGAACGATACCTATGAGTCGGATTATCAGAATCAAATGAAGCGGGTAAGGCCAAGTCAGGCATAGGAACGGGTACAGATGCAGCAGCAGAGGTCTCTTCTTCACCATTGTCGCCATAATCAGAAGGCATATTCTTAGCTTCTTCCTGCAATTTCTTCATCATCTTCCGCCGCTTCCTCTCTTCCTTGAGCTGCTGCTTCATGAAAAGTTTCTCTCTATATTCCAATTCATCGTAGTATGCCTTTCTTTGTACCTTACTAAGCTTGTCCAGCTGAGCTTTAGACAACGGTTTGAATGGAGGTAATTCATTGTATTCTGAATCTTCTTCTTCGTCTGAGCATTCATCTGAACCATCATCTATATCGTCATCATCTCCGTCACCAAATTGCTCGGAAGGAAGTTTAACTTCAGGTCTTGATTGGAGAATAGATGAAAGAAGAAACGGTAATGGAGGCGATCTTGTTCGCTGGGCGAAAGGCCTCCCAGGAGGCGTATCTTGTAACTTCAGGAGAGTATTTGCTTCAGCAAGAATTTTTGAAGCGAACGACAGAAGCAACAAGTGCGGCTTCCAGACCTGACCATTAGGCAACACCCTCTGCCCGGCTCGGTTAGTCCTGCAAGCTGAGTGGTTTTCCACCAAAGAAACGGGATTCATTAGCCGCATATCTCCAGCAGCTTGACGTACAGCTTGCTGAACAACATGCGACCTCTGCGTCACAAACATATCATAACTCGTTGCAGTGCCATTGGGCCCTTCAGGCGGAGCAGATGCAGCGTGAGTCAGTACAACAATGGCATTGAACCAGATAGACGGTCCAAATGTTTCGGTGATTGTCCGCAGCAATGGCATATCACCAAAATCTCTGCTTTGCATATCCAACCTATCCAGATACAAAACAATATCAGGGGGTGTTTTCTTGATAAAATTTTTAACCGAACGAAGGATTCTTTCATTTTCACGTTGGTCCGACCAAGACGGCAGAAGTCCAGGTGTATCGATCACACGCACCCTGATTCCTTGCACAGTCCCAACAATATCTTGAACCTTCTTCGTGCCCAACTCAAAAGCATCGGTACCAAAAAATACCTCATCAAATATGGAATTAAGAGTTGCGCTTTTGCCAACTCCTGATTTCCCAAGAACCATGATTGTACATGTAAAATCCAGGGGCTCTTGTCCACCTGCTTCAAGCTGCTCGGCCATTGCACTCGCACGATCAAAGCTAAACGTAGCACCACGTCCCCCACTTCTCCCATGGAGCTGTTCGGCCAAGCCCAATCTATATAAGACCTGAGCCACAACAACATTATGTGGAGTCTGACCAAGTCTACGTGCAAGACGTAGAAATTTGACACGAATCATCTGGAGCTTTTCACGAGTCTCATCATACTCTTCAGTTTCCCCATTCGTGGGATCCTCGACAAGTTGGTTCTGCGTAGCAGAAGCAGCTCCATTTGCCCGGGGCTGCTGCACTACCCGAGAGCTGGGTTCCAATAGTGGTGCAGCACGGCCAAGACCAGCAGGACGAGTGGGAGTTGCAGAGTTACTGTTTGTAGATGAAGTATCAGTTGCGGACCCATGTTTCATATTTTGAGGAGTAGGTTCTGACAGCGGACTATTATGCCCAACTCCAGACGAATGGTTAGCTACAGATTTGGCAGAGAAGGACTTGTCTGCTGCAGGTTTAGGCTCCTGAGCTGCAATTGCTGTATCATCCCGAGTTACAGGTTCCTGTACCTTAGAAGCATCCTCAAAGTTGGCTGGACGAGCAGGTGAAAAGTCGGCTGTGGAAGAATTTCCAGCAGATGATAAGATATCGATACTTGGTCTGACTTCCTGTTGTTTATTTCCAGACAAAGATGCTTCCTGCTGTTCATCTTTATTCCCCAACAAAGATACTTCAGGTTTTTCATCTTCCTTTCCAACCTGTTCAGGTCTTTCGTTAATTTTACCAGACACTTCAGCACTATCATTGGTAAGATTTGGCTGAGAATGACTAGAACCTTTTGCTGATAACTCTGGTGAGCTGGATTGAGGGTTAACTTCTGCTATCTCCTTGACGAGGTTGGAATCATCGACAGCATGCAAGTTAGTTTCAATTCCAGCACTTTCTTTAGCATGATCAGAATCTGAAGTACCCGAAACCGAAGTATGATTTATTTCTTTCTGACCCACATGCTGAGTTTCAATATTATCACCTTGCGTAGATTCAACATCTACCATCTTCGGTTCAATGGTCTCAACGTCTTTGGGATTGGCAGAAGAAATACATAACTTTTCCTCCGCTTCGTCCCCAACCTGATACTCTTGAGCATGCATATTACCCGGAACAGCTTTCTGTTCATTGTCACGAGCATCAGTTTCAATGGACTCAGAGTCTGGCCTAATGCCAGCTTCAATATTATCACCTTGCATAGATTCAACATCTACCATCTTCGGTTCAATGGTCTCAACGTCTTTGCGATTGGCAGAAGAAATACATAACTTTTCCTCTGCCTCGTCCCCAACCTGATACTCTTGAGCATGCATATTACCCGGAACAGCCTTCTGTTCATTGTCTTGAGCATCAGTTTCAATGGACTCAGACTCTGGCCTAATGCCAGCTTCACTTTCTATTACCCCATTTTGATCTTTATTATCCACTGATATCTCACGAATATGATCTTCTGGTACATCAACAGGTTCACTCTTTACCCTTTCATGATCCAAACTGTCTACCAAATCCTCATGGCCTGAGGTACCATTTTCATGATTGCAGAAAGAGGCACCATCTCCTAATTTACCGTCATCTGGAATTTCCGTTATCGTGGCAGGAGAATTCTCAACTTCAGAATTCTCAGCTCTGATTACCTCAGTGGATTCTGAAGTTCCTGGGTCCTCGGGAATCAATTTTTCTGTATTGTCCGCATCAGCATATTTCGTATCTCCAGAAATCAAAGCTTCAAGAAAGCTTTTTTTATTATCTGACTGACCATCATCAAGCTCTTGATTGGACTTCTCCAACTTCTCAGTTTCACCAGTAACGACAGCGGACTCAACAATTTCTTTATACTCACCATCCTCGACATCATGGCCATTACCATTATTCTTAGAAAAAATCGATCCATTCTTTTCACCTGTCACAACTTCCTCTATAACAGTTTCCCCATCATCATGATTTTCCTCACTCGTTAAAATCTCAGGATTGACATTGACACCACTCATAACTGTAAATTTATCTGGATTTCCTTCCAAAGTCCCTATTAATTCAGAATTTTCCACATCAGTATTTAACTCATTTCCTGCACCACTGATCCGGGTTTTGGCAGCAACATCCTCTTCGATTACTCCTTCATCAAGAGAGCAGTTTGATCCATCCAAACTCGAACGAACAATTTCCTTCACACTGTGCTCCAGACCATCGTGGTTTTCACCGTTCCTCTCCTCTAGCTTGGCATCCTCTGCAATGCCAATGCCATTTTCCATTACAGAAAAAACTGACAAAAGCCTGAATAAAAAAACAAATTAGCATTATTTCATCACAATTAGCTCATATGCAATCGTAGCCGAGCCAGTAAACCAAATTCACTCGGATTATCAAAAACCTAATCATCAGGAATGAAACAAAGTTCAAACATAGAAATCGCACCAAAACCCCCAATCCCAGCACACTCTAAATCACAATCAATAAGGAAAAAAATAGAAAAAAGCACCTACTTGCAAATCAATTAATTCATTACTTCTCAAAAAAATGAACGATAAAAATATCTACATAATGAATCTTAACTAGGGTTTAGCACGATTTGATATGAATCAAAACATAATCTAAAAAAAAAAAAATTAACGACATTCAACAACTCACCAGGCGTCTGGATGTGGAGGGAGGAGAGAGCGAGAGAGATTGACAAAGAAGGAGCTAACGAGAGAGAGTGAGAGAGAGCAATCGGATTTAGGATGAAGAGAAGAATGAAGAAAAGAGATTTTTCCTGTTGGAGTCGACAAGATTTATAAAATATACTCCGTGAAGAGACTTTGAAGAGTAGTTAGGTGAGAATTTCAGGATAAGAGAATATCACATTTACGGGTCTCGTTCAGCTAAATGGATTCGGGCCGTGTCGGGTCAGCACTTGGCCGGTCCTTTTTATGTTTTATGGATAAATTGTCGATTTTATTTTATGAGTGAACTGTATAAAAAGTTCCTAATTTTTGTACTTGTAACACCAGAGATCGAAAATAAAAAAAATAACACCAAAGGAGCCTAACGTTAAATATAATCACGAATCATGTTTTTTTAGTCATTTTGACGAAAATGCTCAAATAGCTTGAAGGGCATTTTTGGCAATTCCTAAATTCGTTGACATATGAATTATGTCACATTTCTACATTTCTGTCAGCAGCTTCCTAAGTGATTTCCTAATAAATTATGGTACGTGATTAAAGTTTTGTCAATATTTGTACCAAAAAAATTCAAATGTCTCTCTATTTCTAGTTAGTGGTAACAATATAGTACCTATATGGCTATATCATGTCGGAAATTCATTGAGAAATAAAAATATGGAAAAGTAAAGTTATTTATGCAATAAAATCCGAATAAAAAATATTTCACCTTCAATTAAATGATACAATAGTTATTTTATTGAAAACATTGACATTTAAAATAATATTTCATTATATATCATCAAACTAATTTGTTACTCTAAGCTTAACTTTAAGTTGATTTTTATGATTGATATTTTATTGATGTAATTTTAATTTAGCTCAAACTGAAATTTTTAACGTCATATGAACATTCAATCTTTAGATATAAATTTGCATAGTTTCTTGCCATTCATGATAAAATTGAAACATGAGTAATATTTTGAAAAAAATTCAAGCATGTGATATTAGCTATTTAATCCTTCAAGATTTTTTTTTATTAACAATAGTACTTGAAATAAGACAACGTAAACTTATAAATTAATACTGCAAAATTAGGATATTTTCATAATAAATAAAATTGATCCATAAATCAATGTAAATAAAATAAATTACGGGAAATAAAAACACGAAAAAATACCAGAGAATGAGTTTTATAAATAGGTTCATATTTATATTAATTAATGTTCATATTAATGCAGATAATGATAAATATGTATATTATAAAAAAATAGAAAGTGTAAATAATAACAAAATTTTAATTACGTATGAAGTACAAAAATTTATTAGAAAATTACATAAGAAGTTGCTGACAGAAATGTGGCAGAAATCACATGTTAGCAATATAATGGAGTGACAAAAATGCCCTTTTAGGGCCCGAGGGTATTTTGATCCGAAAAAACATGCCCTTTTAGACTCCTCCGGTGCTATTTTTTTTTGTTAGAGGTCATTGGTGTTACAAGTGCAAAAGTTAAAGACCTTTCATGCTGTTTACTCTTTACTAGTGCAAAAGTAAAGACCTTTCATGCTGTTTACTCTTATTTCATCCATGGACTATAGAAAATCTTACACTTTCTAGTATGGTTAGATATTCAATTGATTTGGTTATAGATTATAATCCAACTGAATTAGTCGGGATCGGCCATTGCCTCTCAGTCAATTCACTTAATAAAAAGTCTGATGGCATATATATGAAATTGAATTGATAAGAGTTGGTTAATGACATAATTGATTGATTATCACTAGTGGTTTAAGAAAATGAAAAAGATTATCATTAGTCGCTTAAGCAAGTTAACTGAAGTAACACTAATTAGTCGTCCTACAAATTGCTGCCCCGGTTAACCTCATTCGATTTCGGTTATATATAAGTTTGAATTAGTATCTACTTCGCTCTATATTTATTAGGTGAATGTTCAATTTGTTATATCGGCGGATTATGAAAATCTCTCACTTTTTTGTAGGACTGATTATATAGCCAGTTCAACTAAAACCAATTAGCTAACTGATACTAATAGCAACTTTATTGGTAACTAAAATTGAACCAATTAAATAGTTGATTAATCAAATAAATAACTATATATAACGGATGGTTTAAGCTGATTAACTGAAAAATAATTAAATTTAAAAGACTAGTTGCACTACATGGTTATTATCCCAACCACTTTATATGAATAATCGAATACTCACTTGTTAATTCTCAAATTAAAATTAAAAGGTCAAACATAATTCTATCTTAGAAAATCATGAGATTCACCACCTTTGTAGCTGTCTTTCTTTCTAGGGAGGTGTAGTGCACATGCACGGAGAGGGTTGTGCAAGTTATTGAAAAATAGATAGGAAAAATGCATGAAAAAAAGTGTTAGTAATCATATGGTTCATACTATAAATAATGTGTAAAATTAAAATTGGTTGAAAATTTTTCATATTTAAACTTTATCTAATTTTAGGGACGGTCCAAAATGATAAAACTAATCTATTTTTTTAGACTGAGGGCGTAGTAATATATTTCCAACAAATGGATCTTGCTTTAACGTAAAAATTAACACCTTTTACGCCTTTTTTCGTTTGACACTAATTTTATTCACCATATCATACATATCCCATAGCTACTACACAAAATTATAAGTGAATTTGACACATTTATGTACTAAAAATTGGTTAAATAATTAGATGCAGCACCTGATTTATAAGAAGACAATATCAAACTCAACACACATAAAACATATCCTCATTTAGTCGAAACAGCTACAAAATTCTGAACTAGAACAAATCCCAAAACAATACACCATTAATGAAAAGCTAAGTTCTTCAAAGTAACCTAAGAATGTGGAGTCTTTCTGCTCAGATAAAGCACAGCTTCTTGAGCCAGGCCAAAGGCGACTTCCCGGTTCGATTCTGTATCGATTTCTTCTACCTACCTGCAGAGCAAGAAGGAAGTATCAACTATCACCAGCTTCAATTGAGAAACTAACAAAAAAAGAGAAGATCAGAAGAACAAAGAAATGCATGAGATGGGCATGATTGATTTTGCCACCACTAAATATCCGATTTTGTTGTTTCAGAATGACCGGTATTGCATGTCTGATGTCTCATTTCACTTTTACTATATGTGGTAATTAAGTCTAACGTTCCATTAACACATTTCACTCACATTTATCACAAAACTAATATAAAAGTGGGACCTTCATTTTACTAACTTGTTTCACCCACATTCCTTCACATTTCTTAAGACTCGTGCCAATACCAAATGGGACAAATTATGCCATAGAGATGAGATTCGATGCATTGCTGAAGATGTATGAGAAAGAATGAAACAAGTTGGATTCTAACAAGTTAGAGCACTTTGCAATGGATGAACATAGATTCACAGCTCCTTTGGTTAAGCAGAAAAATTTATTCTATTGATGCACGAAGCAACGATGAAACATCGAAAATTTGCTTCATTTTTTCTCAAATGAGGCAACACAGCAGGATCATGTCATACACAAAATCATAATAACACCCTCTTAATTTAGAAGCTAATATAAAGTAGTCTAATTTAATCAATTATCGCAATGCATGTCAAGAACCGAACAACCAGACCTGCATAGCTATGAAGAGCACGAGATGTTGTACCTATGTCGCCTGCTGATCTTGCAATGTGGAAGCCATGAGAGTTGCTATCTTCGTCTAACCGCTTTCATCCTTACGCGTACTGTGATTGTTGAGAATAGCCCAATATCTTTTTCGCCAATGGGACTAGGGCGACTAATACTATCTGCAGCTGCTCCGTACTGTTGACCTTGAAGCTAAACTGTCCTGAGCCCTTGTTATTGATATTGAAACGACAAAACAAATTTGAATGCCGGCCAATAGGGATCTGTGTCTGGGAATTGCACCCGATAGCAACATCTCCATGCCAATCCATGACCGAAAGTCCAAAGGTTGATAAAAATCGTCCCAATGGATGATCTTTGTCCCTCAGGGTTGCCTCCAAACTACCACCATAGGCGACCTCCCCTCGACCATAAATACCACCCCCAGACACAACAATCTGCCCGCGCTTCCCGATTATCAATTTATCTTCCAACTTCAGTCCACCAGTTACAACATCACCCAAAACCGTAGCGGAGATACCAGCAGTTGCCTTATTTATTCTGTGGTTGCTGAACCTCGTCTCACTTCGTAGAGTATAAGCATAGTCCTTCCCAAGAGATTGCATATCGAACCCTAGAGATGTAGCTTTTCCTTTTCCATGCTTCACTGAGCATGCAAATTCCATTTGAAGGTTCGCGTCCTTTTTATCCTTTGAAATGTGACCAGAGAAAGATATTGGGACCTTCTCCTTGACCACGAATAATCTCTCGACATTTATGCCATCGTATCCGATGTCGTGATCCCAACCATTGGGTTCTAGGACAGCCCTCACAAGCCAGGGGTTCGAGGAATCAAGAGAACGATACCTATGAGTCGGATTATCAGAATCAAATGAAGCGGGTAAGGCCAAGTCAGGCATAGGAACGGGTACAGATGCAGCAGCAGAGGTCTCTTCTTCGCCATTGTCGCCATAATCAGAAGGCATATTCTTAGCTTCTTCCTGCAATTTCTTCATCATCTTCCGCCGCTTCCTCTCTTCCTTGAGCTGCTGCTTCATGAAAAGTTTCTCTCGATATTCCAATTCATCATAGTATGCCTTTCTTTGCACCTTACTAAGCTTGTCCAGCTGAGCTTTAGACAACGGTTTGAATGGAGGCAATTCATCGTATTCCGAATTTTCTTCTTCGTCTGAGCATTCATCTAAACCATCATCTATATCGTCATCATCTCCATCACCAAATTGCTCGGATGGAAGTTTAACTTCAGGTCTTGATTGGAGAATAGATGAAAGAAGAAACGGTAATGGAGGCGATCTTGTTCGTGGGGCGAAAGGCCTCCCAGGAGGCGTATCTTGTAACTTCAGGAGCGTATTTGCTTCAGCAAGGATTTTTGAAGCGAATGACAGAAGCAACAAGTGTGGCTTCCAGACCTGACCATTAGGCAACACCCTCTGCCCGGCTCGGTTAGTCCTGCAAGCTGAGTGGTTCTCCACCAAAGAAACGGGATTCATTAGCCGCATATCTCCAGCAGCTTGACGTACAGCTTGCTGAACAACATGCGACCTCTGTGTCACAAACATATCATAACTTGTTGCAGTGCCGTTGGGCCCTTCAGGCGGAGCAGATGCAGCGTGAGTCAGTACGACAATGGCATTGAACCAGATAGACGGTCCAAATGTTTCAGTGATTGTCCGCAGCAATGGCATATCACCAAAATCTCTGCTTTGCATGTCCAATCTATCCAGATACAAAACAATATCAGGGGGTGTATTCTTGATAAACTTTTTGACCGAACGAAGGATTCTTTCATTTTCACGTTGGTCTGACCAAGAAGGCAGAAGTCCAGGTGTATCGATCACACGCACCCTGATTCCTTGCACAGTCCCGACAATATCCTGAACCTTCTTCGTGCCTAACTCAAAAGCATCGGTCCCAAAAAATACCTCGTCAAATATGGAATTAATAGTTGCGCTTTTGCCAACTCCTGATTTCCCAAGAACCATGATTGTGCATGTAAAATCCAGGGGTTCTTGTCCGGCTGCTTCAAGCTGCTCGGCCATTGCACTCGCACGATCAAAGCTAAACGTAGCACCACGTCCCCCACTTCTCCCATGGAGCTGTTCGGCCAAACCCAATCTATACAAGACCTGAGCCACAACAACATTATGTGGAGTCTGACCAAGTCTACGTGCAAGACGTAGAAATTTGACACGAATCATCTGGAGCTTTTCACGAGTCTCATCATACTCTTCAGTTTCCCCATTCGTGGGATCCTCAACAAGTTGGTTCTGCGTAGCAGAAGCAGCTCCATTTGCCCGGGGCTGCTGTACTACCCGAGAGCTGGGTTCTAATAGTGGTGCAGCACGGCCAAGGCCAGCAGGACGAGCAGGAGTTGCAGAGTTACTGTTTGTAGATGAAGTATCAGTTGCGGACCTATGGTTCTTATTTTGAGGAGTAGGTTCTGACAGATTATTATGCCCAACTCCAGAAGAATGGGTAGCTACAGATTTGGCCGAGAAGGATTTTTCTGCTGCAGGTTTAGGCTCCTGAGTTACAGGTTCCTGTACCTTAGAAGCATCTTCCAAGCTGGCTGGACGAGCAGGTGATAAGTTATCGATACTTGGTCTGACTTCCTGTTGTTTATTTCCAGACAAAGATGCTTCCTGCTGTTCATCTTTATTCCCCAACAAAGATACTTCAGGTTTTTCATCTTCCTTTCCGATCTGTTCAGGTCTTTCGTTAATTTTTGCAGACACTTCAGCACTATCATTGGTAAGATTTGGCTGAGAATGACTAGAACCTTGTGCTGATAACTCAGGTGAGCTGGATTGAGGGATAACTTCTGCTATCTCCTTGACGATGTTGGAATCATCGACAGCATACAAGTTAGTTTCAACTCCAACACTTTCTTTAGCATGATCAGAATCTGAAGTATCTGAAATCGAAGTAGAATTTCTGTCATTTTGATCCACATGCTGAGTTTCAATATTATCACCTTGCATAGATTCAACGTCTACCATCTTCGATACAATGGTCTCAACATCTTTGGGATTGGCAGAAGAAATACATAACTTTTCCTCCGCCTCGTCCCCAACCTGGTACTCTCGAGCATGCATATTACCCGGAACAGCCTTCTGTTCATTGTCACGAGCGTAAGTTTCAACGGACTCAGACTCTGGCCTAATACCAGCTTCACTTTCTGTTACCCCATTTTGATCTTTATTATCCACTGATATCTCACGAATATGAACTTCTGGTACATCAACAGGTTCACTCTTTACGCTTTCATGATCCAAACTGCCTACCAAATCCTCATGGCCTGAGGTACCATTTTCATGATTGAAGGAAATAGTACCATCTCCTAATTTACCGTCATCTGGAATTTCCGTTAACGTGGCAGGAGAATTCTCAACTTCAGACTTCTCAGGATGGCTCTCAGTTCTGATTACCTCAGTGGACTCTGAAGTTCCTGGGTCCTCGGGAATCAATTTTTCTGTATTGTCCGCATCAGCATCTTTCGTATCTCCAGAAATCAAAGCTTCAAGAAAGCTTTTTTTCTTATCTGACTGGCCATCATCAAGCTCTTGAATGGACTTCTCCAACTTCTCAGCTTCACCAGTAATGACAGACGATTCAACAATTTCTTTATAATCACCATCCTCTACATCATGGCCATTACCATTATTCTCAGAAAAAATCGGTCCATTCCTTTCACCAGTCACAACCTCCTCTCTAGCAGTTTCCTCACCATCATGATTTTCCTTACTCGTTAAAATATCAGGATTGACAGTGACACCACTCATAACCATAAATTTATCTGGATTTCCTTCCAAAGTCCCTATTAATTCAGAATTTTCCACATCAGTATTTAACTCATCTCCTGCACCACTGATCCGGGTTTTGGCCACAACATCCTCTTCCATTACTCCATCATGAGAGCAGTTCGATCCATCCAAACTCGAACGAACAATTTCCTTCACACTGTGCTCCAGACCATCGTAGTTTTCACCGTTCCTCTCCTCTAGCCTGGCATCCTCTGCAACGCCAATGCCATTTTCCATCACAGAAAAAACCCACAAAAGCCTGAATAAAAAGATTAACTATTTTAGCATTATTTCATCACACTGAGCTCATATGCAATCTGTAGCCCAACCAGTAAACCAAATTCACTCGGATTATCAAAAACCTAATCATCGGGAATGAAACAAAGTTCAAACATAGAAATCGCATCAAAACCCCCAATCCCAGCACTCTCTAAATCACAACCAATAAGAAGAAAAAAAATAGAAAAAAAGCACCTATTTGCAAATCAATTAATTCATTACTGCACGAAAAAATTAGCGATAAACATATATACATAATGAATCTTAACTAGGGTTTAGCACGATTTGATATCAATCAAAACATAATCTAGATTACAGAATAAATTAACCACATTCAACAACTCACCAGGCGTCTGGATGTGGAGGGAGGAGAGAGGGAGAGAGATTGACACAGAAAGAGCTAACGAGATAGAGAGAGTGAGAGAGAGAGAGCAATCGGATTTGGGATAAAGAAGAAGAAGAAAGGAGATTTTTCCTGTCGGAGTCGACAAGATTTTATAAAGTAGTGCGGAGACGTTGAAGAGTTAGGTGATAATTTGAGGATAAGAGAATATGACATTAACGGGTTGTACGGCTAAATGGGTCGGGTTGGGTTGGTTCGAGCCGGTATCAACGCGTTTCTACGATTCATGGGTAACTTAGTTGCACTACAAAGTTATGACCCCAATTAATGGGTTGTGCGGCTAAACAGGTCGGATCGGGTTGGTTCGGGTCAGTACCTGCGTTGTTTCTGTGATTCATGGTTAACTAGTTGCATTACAAAGTTACGATCCCAATTAATCTTATTTGATTCGGTATAAATAAGTTAAGTTTGATGCATACTTCAACATATATGAATATTCGATTATGTTCTATCAACTGAGTATAAAAATCTCATGTTTTTTAATAGACTTGATTATTCAACTAGTTCAGATACAATAATATAGAACCAACTAGTTAACCGATACTAATATCAACTCTAATTTGTAAAAATTGAGCTAATTAAATTATCAATTAATCAAATAAATAACTATTTAGGCCATCTCCAACCTTTTACACCAAACTCGAATTCATTTTTGAGTATGGATCACACCAAAAAGTACTTTTACTCCAATCATTTACTCCAAACTCAAACCCAAAAGAATATTCCATATTTATATACTTTTTACACCTTTTCAATTATACCTACATATTTATTTTAAATTACATATTAGTCCCACAATATTTTTAATTATGTAAATTAAATAAGTATACAAAATTTTCTTATTAATATATTTATATATTAAATGTACTTTATATATTCAAGATGAACCAGATGACTATGCAACTAGAGCATATTCTTCGTACTTCGACAATATTGGAGGATCCGGTTCTGATTTACCAAATTATTAGATTACGTTTTTCATTTTATTATAATAATTTGTTGTTCGTGTTTTATTTTATTTTAATGCATTGTGTTTAACTTGCTTTCTTAATAAAGACTTGCTCTATAGTTGTGCGACATCCATCCATAGCTCTTTAGTAAAAATGAATCTCAGCTAAACAACTTCTAAACTATTGACACATAATTGAAACTTTTAAACTATTAATACGGTAAGCAATAATAACAAGATTTTTTTAGCAATATTCATTCATATATTTATAAATTTATTAGTTATTATTTGCTAAAAAAACATATTTTATTATAATATGGTCAGCTTGCTGATTCTTTTTTAATTTTCTTATGGAAAAATATTTGCAAAATCAAATAGAGAGTGTGTGTGTGATCAGATTTTCTAGACACTAGTACGACACACGCCAACATATCTCTACTCAACATCCATAGCTCTACTCAATATTTGCAAGGAGTGTCGGCTGATTCAAACTATCAAGAACTACAATACACAAATTATGGCCGGCTGATTCATGAACCTCCAAATAATATAAAGGACTATTATGCAATATTTAAAACTTTTTTTGCAGTAGATACTCAATTTTGGTGTTCACTTCAAATTTGGTGTTGTTTGATTAAAAAACCCAAAAATGGGTATGGGTATGGAGTATGGTTGGAGCACATTTTTACACCAAAAATGGGATTTGGTGTATGGTTGGAGGTGGTCTTATAACTAATGTTTAAGCTGATTAACTGAAAAATAATTAAAATTAAAATGGCTAGTTGCACTACAGGGTTATTATCCCAAGTCCGAACCGACTTTATATGATTCGATTATTGGTTAAACGATAATCGACCAACCGAATATTCACTTGTTAGTTCTCAAATAAAATAAAATAATTTTAAAAAAAAATATTATTAATTGTACTTAGGAAATCATGAGATACACCTCCTTAGTAGCTGACTTTCTTTCTAGGGAAGCGTAGTGCACATGCATCGAAAGGGCTGTGCAATTTACTATAGTATAAAAGTTTAATTTCTAGGTTCGGATTATAATATATTTCCAATGATATGGATTAATGAAAATTTTATGATTGTTATCTGAGTTGAGCTGTAAATAATTTTTCAAACACAACTCATAATATTGTTAGACATCATTATGTGTAATCGATTATATTTCGAACACAACTCATAAACATTATATGTACAAAATTGAAATACCATATACTATTATTTTTTCTTTTTACTTGCCGTAACATGTAATGTACTTATGTATATGTCTCCTTGTGACAAGGGCAATCAATTAATTACTTGTCTGCCATGTTACACAGATTATGATGGATAAATTCATTATGAATAGCAACCACAAATACATTTTTGGGATTTTCCCTTTGTTGGAAATGGGTTAAACATAGAATCATATTTTGAATAGATAACGAAAACAAAATTAAAGTAGTAGTGTAGTATAGTAGTTGCTTCTATCATACATTGTGTGTAGACCAAAAGGCAAACATGTGGATAATTTCACTTTCTCACATCACTACATTTTCCACATTTGCCTTTTGTCACTCTCTCAGAATTTGGCTCTTTTTACATGGTTTCATACTATCATAGAGAATGGACGTGTCAGTGCATATTAAATTACTTTTATAAAAATATCTAAAACTATGTGGTTACTAATTTTTCCACATGAAATTCATCTCATTCAGATAATTCAAATTCTAGTTTCTATATCCTCATCGATTTAGAAAATACACGTGCAATAATTCACCATCAACTTTTGAAAAAATTAGATGGATATATTCGTACCATGTTAGTAATAAATAATACTTAGGTGGACTTAATGGGCTAAGCAATAAAGAATTTGGGCCTGGATAAATTGCATATACGCCAAGGTCCAGGAACAGATATTGGGCCTGTTTTAATCAAAATTCAATGTTTTATTTATCAGAAGATAATTCTTTAAGATTTAATAGTGCATTACATATGTTATCTGGATACTATTTGTAGTCATCGCTGTCATTTAGTCTACGTTATTTTGGTTTTTAGTACTCCCTTCGTCTCATAAACGTCATCACCCGATTTTAAGAGATATTATATTATTTTTGTGTTTAAATTAAAAGGAAAAAATATATTTTTATATACTCCGTGGGAGTTATGATAATAAATACTACCCCTGTTCACAAAATAGACTAGTTTTGTCATTTTGGCCGTCCACCAAAATTAGACCAATTTCTAAATATGAAAAGTTTTAAAATTTTAAATACGGAGTAGTACTAATAATATTGATCGGACCTCACAATCCACTAATATTACTTTTCTCTTATTTCTCTTCGCTCTTATTTTATCAATTGAACTTTAAAATCGGTGTTATACACAACTATGTCTATTTTAAGTGTACCGAGGTAGTATATAAAATCATTAATATATTTGATATTGAAGGCGATAGTGAGTGATATTGAAAGCAACGAAAAGAATGACTATCATTTATTTGCGAGGCCTTGGTTAGATCTTGGAAGATATTTTGTAATTTGTGTGTTTATAGAAAAGTAGTACTACTATTCTTTAAGAAAAATTGCCATATGTTGTTATCATGGTAAAACTTACTTACTAGTTTAATCAAATTATGATATATTTTGTAATTTCCAAAATTGGATGGAAAATATCATGAAGGTAGAATTTGACCACCTCACAGTGGAATTTTTTGTTGAAAAGCCAAAAAATCTTATATGAACGTCACCACGGATAAAGTATATGATGTCACATATTCATAAAGAAACCAGTTTCATTTGATTGAAAAATATCAAAATAGACGTAATAGAATGTAGATGACTGAATTTTTTCACGTGATACAAAACATGAATTTTTCTACATTACATGAAATTGAAAATCAAAACTTTTAGTAATATGTCACATTTTAGTGGAGTATATACCGATACCAAAAACAACATATCAAACACATAAATTTACAATTGAGACTAAAATTCCCAATTAGCCATCACTCTATATCTCTCTAGGCTTATTGAACAATAACATATGAATCTTTCTCACATTTCCTGCTAGCATAAATCTTGGCATACACTGATTTAGTTCTCATAGACAGCAGCACATCAAGGCCGAACCCCACGACACACGCGACCGCCATAACCACGAACACGAGCCGGTAGCAATGGGCGCCCACGCACGTGTTTCCGCCCCCGGCCGTGCTCGTCGCCTCGGCATCGTAGAGGAGGCCCGCGAGCAGGCCAGAGAAGAGGAACGAGCCCAGCGGGAGGTTGAGGATGAGGACGTTGTACATGAGGCCAAAGTACTTGAGGCCGAAGAGCTCCGACGCGGCCGGGACCGAGACGGCGAGGCGCACGCCGCTGCAGATGCCGACCAAGATAGAGCCCACGTAGAGCGATCCCGGCATGGCCACGGCCAGCACAACGTAGCCCATCGCCATTAGAATCTGTGAAGCCGCATTCCAAACCGGCCTGGGTGTTCCAGCCCTCCTACATTTGTAATATTTTCATCAGTTCTGATCAGTGGCGGATCCAGGATCTAGAAACGGAGGGGGCAGAATATATAGTATTAGCTTGATTTAGTGCGGACATTTATCGTTGTTCGGGGCAACGCCAGAGGCAAACGTGGGGGCGGATATGGTAATTTTACCTCCCGTAAGGGGAAAATAGCGGCACGGAGAGGGCGACCGCCCCCTCCTGTCCCCTAGATCCGCCACTGGTTCTGATTCATTACACTATAATGTATCATGATCAAATAAAATTGTACTCCCTTCCGTGATATAATGTCTCATTCTGTCGTCCGCCAAATAATCATTAGAATAACGTTCTATTATAAAACTAATATATATAACTCATTTTACTAACTTTATCTATAAAATCGGCAACGCGACATATATGACGACGGACAAAAAAATTACTACTCCATGATTTGAGATGGTGATTGAAATAACTTATCGTCTTATCCCACTTGCTGTGACTATTCGATGCATTCTTATCAGAAGGCGATAGCATAAGAAAGCTTCGGCCCCTTTAACACAGTGGACCACAAATTTATAGGTATAAAATCAAGGGGGAGGGCTTTTTAGGAAAGAAAAAGAAGATCAAGGTGGATCTTCATTGAAATATGTATCGTGAAATAGTGAAAATAATGTATATTCCTATTATATACTAGTATTTCAATAGATATAAAACTGCCACTAGGACCTAATTTTCCCTTATAGTCGGCTCGAAAAACACCTACCCCATAAGTACAACCTTCTTGCGAAAAAATACAATTATAACCCCTCATTAAACTATAGAACTCTTAACTATCTGCGCGTGTTCGTTTACTTTAGGCTGCAAACCATTTCTATCTAATGAATGCGCCACATCAAAAATTATATTAGTAATGTTATAGATCCGCCACTAATTGCCCACAAAAGATTTAGGGTTTAGGGTTAAAAATAAACTTAATGAAGCATAAAATTTATTCCTTCACGCGTTTAAAAACACAAAAGATGGAGGAAAAAGCCACGAAAACGCCAAATTCACAAAAGGTAAACCAAATATTATTGTAACTTGTAAGTATGTGCTAATATGCCTCATTATAAAGTAGATTCAACCTTTTCATTTAATTTAACAAAAATAATGGATATTGCGCATGGACCCATATATATGGTCAAATATTGAGTAGATCGTATTAAAAATATCAATGGCACGGTTCCTAAATCTAGTCCATAGTTATTTATAGCGTATATTCACGCGTTAAAATAAATATAGGGAAAAAAATACTAAAAATGAAACTTAAATAAATACTACTGTATTCAAACATACTTGATGAAGTATTCGGAAGCCGACCCGGATAGGATCCGACCGAAAAATCCCCATATGCTTGTGAGCGAAACGAATATGGATGCTTCCGCGTACCCGAGAGCCCGACCCATTTGCCCGAGATTATTTACAACCGAGAGACCCGGTCCCACCCCGCACAAAAACGACCCGAACAAGATCCAGAAATCCGCGGTTTTCATCGCCTCGCTAATCGTGTGCTCTTCCCCCACCACCGGCCGCCTCTTCTCCGCCGCCGCAACAACCGCTTCCACCTCCGGCGCCTCCACGAGAAGTGGCTCCGTCGCGCTCTGCTCCACGTCGGCGGATTCGCGATTAGAAGAGACGATATTCTTCGTGAGGAGGTAAATCGGGATGAGGAGAGGCAACGCTAGGAGGATCAGGAGAATCGCGGCGAAGAATTGCGAGAAGAGGCGGCCGTGGGCGCCGGTGATGTCGAATGCGAGGAGGTAGATCGCGATTACGACGGCGATTGCGTTGATTACGCCGAAGAATTTCGTCTCCTCGCCTTCCTCTGATGCCGTCTGCGACGGCGGGATCTCGCGGAGGAAGAGCATGGCGGAGAGGCAGACGATGAGGGGGACGACGGTGAGCATCAACAGAAACTTCGCCGGATCGTTGGCGAAGAGCGCGGAGCAGATGTCGGTGAAGATGGCGGTGCTCAGGCCGACGTAGCCTTTTAAGATTCCCGAAACAGGGCCGCGATTCTTCCGGAAATTGCGAAAGCATGTCACCAAAACCGCGGTGTTCATCCACGTCGTGCTGTTTCCGCCCATACAGATGAAGATACACATCTGCAGGGGAATCAATTCGCGTTTAAAAATTGGGGATTTCGGTCGAATCGTGGAAATTAGGGTTTAACACGTAATGAGTAAGGAATTACCGCCCAATAAGGTAGAGGCTGGATTCGGCCGCTGACGACGAGCCATTGCACGCCACAGCCGACGAATCCTTCGACGGAGCCGATGAGGAGGATGACGGCCGTGGGGAGGCGGTCGGAGGCGAGGCCGGCGATGATGCCGAAGGCTTTGCCGGCGTCTTTGGCGAATGAGAGGGTGTTGAGCTGGAGCTGAGTGAGTCCCATGAGTGTTTTGAGGGCGTCGGAATAGTTGGAGAAGGTGTAATTGTTGCCGGCAATTGCTTGCACCCACACGGCGGTGACGAGGCCGAGCCATTTTCCGGCGGGGGACGCCGGCGACAGCTTTACACCCATTCAGAAATGCGTAAATTGAGTACTAGTAGCTTTACTGTTCAGTGTTTGCTAAATGTCATAATTGGGGAGAAAACATGGAAATTATGGTGGTTCGGTGTTCCATACAGAATTCTGCATGGCCCTCCATACTTACGCCGGCCCGCACCGTTGCCTTTTACTTTTACATGTTATAATTATTTCTCCCAACTTGATATGGAATATTCTTTACGCTCTGCGAATAAGAGACCCGGTTCACTTTTACCATAAATGGTAATATGGTCCGACCTTCCACTTACTCATTCCACTCACATTTTATTTAAAACTAATACTCCTTCTGTTCACGGTTAGGAATCCCGGTCACTTTTTTGCATCCATTTTATAAAAATGATAAAAAATAGTTAAAGTGGAGAAATGGTAAAGTAAAATAGAGAATAATGTTGAGAAAACACTCTTGTCAACATTATTCTATCTTACTTTACCATTTCTCCACTTTAGCTATTTTTTTTTATTTTTATAAAATGGGTGCGCAAAAGTGACCAGGACTCCTAATCGCGGACAGAGAGAGTATATACAAGTGGGACCTCTATTCCACTGACTTCTTTCCCACTAACCTTTTTTAACATTTCTAAAAATTTATGTCACCAAGAAATGGGACTCCTTATAGCGGACGGAGGGAGTAGCATTTATGCGAGGCGAATCTCCTACTCCACAATTCGTGCTGCACTCCTACTCCACACTCATAATAAAATAAAATAATCTACCGTCACTTATTAAAATAGCCCAACAGTGCGGGCCGACGTCTTCTTCTTCCCACCGTGTATCACTAACCTTTTTGCTACCATCGCTAGTCTTGGTGACACCACCACCGTCTTCCGCGGATGCTGGCTCTGACACGACCGTTCCACCCGTCGCCATCGTCTCTCTTCTCTCTAGATTCGCTGCCGCCTTGCAAGGAAGGCAGGTCCAGGTCGGTGTTACGCCTTTGCAATCGAGCTGTTGTTTGCCTCAGTCTAGCCACGGTCGTTGCTCGCCTCAGTGCTGCAGTGAGCGGCAGAGAATCCCGAGCAGCCAACCCGGTGAAAACTCATCTCTATTTGGAGTTCTCAATTCTCTCGACTCCAATTCTGATTCTCAAGCTTTCTTAATTCATCTGCTCATGTGTCGCGATTTCTCCATCGGCGACAGGCGTTGGAGAAATTGAAGCAATGATGAGTTTCATCCAATTTGCAGAGAGTGAGGGAGTGTGAGAGTGACGATGGTGGCGGTGCAGAATTCAATCATCGAGGATGGGGGGTAGCGGGTTGAATTTTGAAAATGAAGTGCGGGCAAGTTTGTCATCGTGCATGTCTTTGTCGTGTCAGGGGAAACCCAATTCAGAAACACCAAACAACGACATTTGTATATGAATAGGTGGGTCCTACCACATTTATTTCTATCCGATTTCATTTCGTACAAAACCAATTGTGTGTAACCGAACGAGCCCTTTATATTTCCCAAAATTTGTCTAGATGTTTTGAAGCGGAAACGAACACATAAAAAACTCTTCGTTGGAAAAATGAATTGGATAGGATTTGGCTAGCGACAGACAATACATATTCAATGTATATTAACAAATCTCCACATTAACTTAATTCTCCTTGCAGATGCATCATTACAATGCCAGACGAACAAACTTCTCATTAACTAATCGGTTAACTGGTACTAGTAGCTGTTCTGAGAAACTAAATTTATTAAAGAGTCAGTTAATCAACTAATTAATCGATCATCATTAGTCGCTAAAGCTAGTTAACTGAAATAAAACTAGCTAGTTGCACTATAAAGTTCATACCCCAACTAACCTTATTTAATTTGGATGTAAATAGGTTCCAATTGCCACCTATTTCGCCCTGTGTTTGTAGGGTGAATGTTTGATTTTGTTCTATCGCCTAATTATGAAAATCTCGCACTTTTAGTAGGCTTGGTTATTCGGTCAGTTCAGCTACAATCGAGTAGAACCAACTAGTTAACCGATATTAATGTCTAACTTTAATTGGTAACTGAAATTAAACTAACTAAATAATCATTAATTAAATAATCGATTGGTAAATAACCAATTGTGTAAGTTGATTTGCCAAAAAATAATCGAAATAAAGCTTACCAGTTGTGCTACTGGTGTATTATCCCAGCCGACTTTATACGATTCAATTATTGCTAAACTAACCCAATCCTCACTAGCTAATTACCAAAATAAAATAATTAAAAGAAAATTAAACATTAATTGTATCGAGAAAAGTTAGAATCATCACCTCCTTTGTAGCTGACTTTCTAGGGAGGAGCGCACATGCAATGAGAGACAATTTAGGTACTTCACCCGTTTCCTAAAAATTCGTCCCGGTTTGACCAAATACGAATTTTAAGAAATATAATAGAAAGTGAGTTGAAAAAGTTAGTGGATTATGAGTCATACTTTTATATATTAGTTTTATAATAAAATATGAGTAGCAATGAGTTAGTGGAATATGAGGTCCACAACCAAAAATGGTAAAAGTGAAATGGGACAAATTTTGGGGGATGGACAGAAATGAAAAAATGGGACAAATTTTTGTGGACGGAGTTAGTAGTATTTAAAATTTTGAAAATGATATGAATGCTATCTGAATTGAGTTGAGCTGTAAACAATTTTAAGATCATAGTAATATCAAATACAACTCAGAATATTCTTAGACATCATTATAGATTTTGTTGCTAGTGTAGTACTCCGGAGTACTTTTTTACTTGCCGTAACATGTAATGTGTATGTACCAATACCAAAAATTTTAGTAATATATCACATTTTAGTAGTATATACTAATACCAAAACTAACACACAAATTTACAATAGAGACTAAACTTCCAACTAGCCATCTCTCTCAATCTCTATAGAGTTATTGAACAATAATAGATGAAGCTCTCTTACATTTTCTGCTAGCATAAATCTTGGCATACACTGATTTAGTTCTCATAGACAGCAGCACATCAAGGCCGAACCCCACGACACACACGGCCGCCATAACCACAAACACGAGCCGGTAGCAATGGGCGCCTATGCACGTGTTGCCGCCCCCGGCCGTGCTCGTCGCCTGGGCATCGTAGAGGATACCTGCGAGCAGGCCGGAGAAGAGGAACGAGCCCAGCGGGAGGTTGAGGATGAGGATGTTGTAGATGAGGCCGAAGTACTTGAGGCCGAATAGCTCCGACGCAGTCGGGACCGTGACAGCGAGGCGCACGCCGTAGCAGATCCCAACCACGACCGAGCCCACGTAGAGTGACCCCGGCATGGCCATGGCCAGCACAACGTAGCCAACTGCCATTAGAATCTGTGAAGCCGCATTCCAAACTGGCCTGGGTGTTCCAGCCCTCCTGCGGAGGTAATATTTTCATCAGTTTTGATTCCTCACACTATAATGTATAAACAAAGCTTGTTCGCGATATAATGTCTCATCGTTCTCATTTTGCCATCCGCCAAAACAAAACAGCCACGTTCTATTATAAAACTAATAGTACTATGGAACTTACATTCCACTAACTTTAATTCAAATATTGTTTGAACCCGAACCCGGTCATTTAAGATAAATTACCCCACTTTATGACTATTCGATGACTTGATGAGTCTTATACGGGAAAGAGATAGAATAGTAAGAGAGCTTTCCCCCCCTTTAATATATTGGACCACAAGTCCACAATACATATAAAAATCAAGGTCGAAGAGAAAAGGAAGATCAAGGTGGATGGTATTACTTGCATTTTTTAAATGACATAATTGTTATAGTTTGATCCGTCCACCAAAATTAGTTTCTAAGTATTTATTTACTATATGTTTCTATTTAAGAGCATCCGCAATGGTGCTTAGGCCAGCAATAGGCTAGCCATTCTCTCCCCTGCCACGTCAGCAACACTAAAAAATCCACCTGCCACATCAGATTTAGGCCAGCCATAGGCCAGCCGTAATAAAAATAATTCAAAATATACTACATTTACGGAATTAAAATCACAATTAAATTACCGAATTAAATTTACGAGACATATACGGGAAAATTCATTAATTTTATTTTTAAAAAAAAGTACATTAACTAAAAATAAAAAAAATTGCATAATAAAAAAAAATCTGGGCTTCCACACACGAGCCACCGCCCCACTCTACTCCTCACTAATTTATTAAAAAAATACATAAAAAAATGTTAGTATGCCTCGAATCCGTTATAGTTTGCCGCTAGCCGAACGTTGTCCATCGCTAGATGTTGCTCTTGCACAGAAATTTAGAGATAGAGAAAATCGCGTTTATATAGTTTTTCAAAAATAAAAAAAAGAATAAAAAAAAGAATTAAAAAAATTTTAAAAAATAGCGCTGGCCGATCGGGCCGCCACAATGGCGGCTAGCCGATCGGCCAGCGACGAGCGATCAGCCAGCCCACGCCGATCCGCTCGCCGATTTCGTCCTCGCCGATTGCAATGGTTCGGCTAGCCGATCAGCTAGCGCGACGAATTGGCTAGCCGGTCGCTAGCCGACCATTGCGGATGCTCTAATGTGATGGATTGCATTTTCACTGACAAAATTTCAAACACTTTTTTCTGGACAGAGGTACTATCATTTATTTCAAGATTTAATAAATAAGCAAGTTCTCCCCCAAAAATGAAAAAATAAACTTAATAATGAAGCATAGAATTTATTCCTTCACGCGTTGAAAACACAAAAGATGGAGGAAAAAGCCACAAATATTATTTTACTATGTCACATTATAAAGTGATTCAACCTTTTCATTTAATTTAAGATAATTGGTGAATAATAGATATTGCGCATATATACGGTCCAATATCGAGTAGATCGTATCAAAATATCAACGTCACGATCCTAAATCTAGTGATCTAGTCCAAGGTTATTTATAGTGCATATATTATTTTAATATTTTCACGCGTTAAAATAAATATAAGAGGGAAAAGAAAGCTGACGTAATATAACAGAATTACTAAAACTTACTTGATGAAGTATTCGGAAACCGACCCGGATAGGATCCGACCGAAAAATCCCCATATGCTTGTGAGGGAAACGAATATGGATACATCCGAATACCCGAGAGCCCGACCCATTTGCCCGAGATTATTTAAAACCGAGAGACCCGTTCCAACTCCGCACAAAAACGACCCGAATAAGATCCAGAAATCCGCGGTTTTCATCGCCTCGCTAATCGTGTGCTCTTCCCCCACCACCGGCCTCCTCTTCTCCGCCGCCGTAACCGATTCTGCCTCCTTCTCCACCTCCGGCGCCGCCTCGAGCAGAGGCTCCGTCGCGATCCGCTCCACGTCGGCGGATTCGCGACGAGAAGAGGCGAAATTCTTCGTGAGGAGGTAAATCGGGATGAGGAGAGGCGACGCGAGGAGGATCAGGAGAATCGCGGCAAAGAATTGCGAGAACAGGCGTCCGTGAGCGCCGGTGACGTCGAATGCGAGGAGGTAGATCGCGATTACGACGGCGATTGCGTTGATTACGCCGAAGAATTTCGTTTCCTCCTCTTCCTCGGTTGCCGTCTTCGACGGCGGGATCTCGCGGAGGAAGAGCATGGCGGAGAGGCAGACGACGAGGGGAACGACGGTGAGCATCATCAGAAACTTCGCCGGATCGTCGGCGAAGAGCGCGGAGCAGACGTCGGTGAAGATGGCGGTGCTCAGACCGACGTAGCCTTTTAAGATCCCCGAAACAGGGCCGCGATTCTTCCGGAAATTGCGAATGCATGTCACCAAAATCGCGGTGTTCATCCACGTCGTGCTGTTTCCCCCCATACAGAGGAAGACACACATCTGCATCGGAATCAATTCGCGGTCAAAAATTGGGGATTTCGCTCGAATCGTTGAAATTAGGGTTTAATACGCGTAATGAGTGAGGAATTACCGCCCAATAAGGAAGAGGCTGGATTCGGCCGCTGACGACGAGCCATTGAACGCCGTAGCCGACGAAGCCTTCGACGGAGCCGATGAGGAGGATGACGGCGGTGGGGAGGCGGTCGGAGGCGAGGCCGGCGAAGATGCCGAAGGCTTTGCCGACGTCTTTGGCGACGGAGAGGCCGTTGAGCTGGAGCTGAGTGAGTCCCATGAGTGTTTTGAGGGCGTCGGAGTAGTTGGAGAAGGTGTAATTGTTGCCGGAAATGGCTTGCACCCACACGGCGGTGACGAAGCCGAGCCATTTTCCGGCGGGGGACGCCGGCGAGAGCTTTACACCCATGGCGAAATGCGTGAAATTTTTTTTTTGGAAATGAAGAGAAAAAAAAAAAGAGAGCTTGAATTTGAATGTGGTGTGAGATAAGCCTTTATTTAAAGGGATTTTTCAGTTTTCGACTTTTTCTATTTTTTTATTTATAAATACAAATTGGAGTTGTACTAATCCCGTACGTGGTGGGTCAGGATACGCGTATATATAAATAATTTATTTATTTATTTATTTCATTTTTATATTTATATTTTATATTTATATTTATTTCAACAATAATAAATTACTAATATAAATTAGTTATGATTAAAAATTAAATTATTTATGAGAATAATAAAAAACAATATAGTATTATAAACTAAACGTCGATAATACAAAATTAAAATTTACGTAATTATAAAAATGGAGGATCGTGTATAATGTATATTACTGGATTTTGAAAATATTACCAAAATTTCTGTATCAATCAAGTTAATAATAAGAGCATCCGCAGCGGTGCTCGTCCGTGCGTCCGTCCGTGCGTGCCGCTGGACAGAGCTCGTTCGTCCGTGCCAGCGGCACGGCGCTGCTCTTAGCTAAAAGCACGTCCGTGCCGCTGAGCAGCCATACGTGGCGTCTTCTTATTGGCCAACGGCATTAACGTTGGAAAATTCGATTTTTATTTTTTATTTTTTAAAAAATTCATAAATAATTCAAAATAATACCAAAAAATAAAAAAAAATATTTTTGGATTCCCAAAAAAATAGAGCCGTTTATAGACGTTTCTTTTTTATTTTTGTGAATTTTTTTAATCCCAAAATCATCTATAAATACACACATTAATCATCCATTTTTAACATCAAATTATCTCTCATTCATACTTTTTCATACTTTTTAATTTTATGGATTTTAATTACGTAATTTTTAATTTTTAGGATTTTAGTTATGTATTTTTTAATTTTTAGGATTTGAATTATGTAATTTTTAATTATTTTATAATTTGTAATAGTACTCCGGATATTTTTAATGTTTTTATATAAATTGAATAATAGAATGGTGGGACCCTTGAACTTGTCCTTAGCTAAGAGCACGGATGTGGGTGTTGTGCTCTTAGCTAAGGACAAGCAGTAAAAGTATGTCCGGGCCCACTTCCGTGCTCTTAGCTAAAAGCACGGATGGGGATGCTCTAAGGTTCTTTTCATAATTACTAATTAAGAGTAATTACCAAAACTACTTTTAGTCAATTCAGAGATAAAAAGGGATAGTAAAAAAAAGGAAGATTAAAAATAAGAAAACCAAGAAAATTCGATTATTATGATAAAATAAAACGATAATCTGAAGTCTGAACAACATTTTAATTTTTCAGTGTAAGAGCATCTCCAATGCCGGCTAGCCGATCCGCGTCGCTAGCCGGTCGGCTAGCCGAACCATTGGAGTAGGCGAGCGGCAAATCGGCAAAATTTTCGGCGTGGGCTGGCCGGTGGCGTGGCGCTGGCCGCCATTGTGGCGGCCCGATCGGCCAGCGCCGATTTTCAATTTTTTTTAAAAACCTATATAAACGCGATTTTAGTTTCATTTTCATTTGCACCACTTGTTTTAACGAGTTTTCTCTCTCTCTAACTTTCTGTACAAGAGCATCATCGAGCGATGAGTAACGCGGGTGGTAGCAGTGGTGGTAGTGGTGGGGATGCTGAGGAGTACGAACGGAGGATGAACGAGGCTATGAATGCCTACATGAACCGCGAGATGGAGCGGTACATGCGTAGGGTGGAACAGCAGGCGATACCTCGCCCTCCACGGGTTATCCACCGCCGAGCAGTGATTGATCGGGATCACGTAGCTGCACATCAGCGGCTGTATGACGACTACTTTTCGGAGAACCCGCGGTTTCCCGCAAACATGTTCCGGCGGCATTTTAGAATGCGCAGGGAGTTGTTTATGCGTATCGTTGACGCTTTGGAGCGTCGATATCTGTGTTTCCGCTTCAGGCACGATGCGGTTGGCAGACCCGGCCACACCCCTATTCAAAAGTGCACGGCGGCAATCAGGCAGTTGGCCTACGGAGGCGCGACAGACATGTGGGATGAGTACCTCCACATCGGTGAGTCGACAGCCCTGGAATGTCTGAAGTATTTCTGTGAGGGCGTGATCAACATATTCGGAGAGCAGTACCTTCGAAGCCCTACTCCCGAAGATTGTCAGAATTTGATGCAGATGCACGGGGAGAAGCATGGGTTCCCCGGGATGTTAGGCAGCATAGATTGTATGCATTGGGAGTGGAAGAACTGTCCGACTGCCTGAAAGGGGGCCTACACGACCGGCTACAAGTCAATGAATCCCACGATGATCCTCGAGGCCGTAGCTGATTACCGGCTGTGGATCTGGCATGCGTATTTTGGGATAGCCGGGTCGAACAACGACCTCAACATGCTGAACTCGTCGCCCCTCTTCAACGAGAAGTGTCAGGGCGTCGGTCCAACCGTCTCATTTGTGGCCAACGGCAACCGGCATGATATAGGCTACTACTTGGCGGATGGGATATACCCTAGGTGGCATGTCTTTGTGAAGACGATCAGGCACGCAAGTGATGAAAGGAAGGCCTACTTTGCGGAACGACAGGAGTCGGCGCGCAAGGACGTGGAGCGCGCATTTGGTGTGCTCCAGTCTCGATGGGCGGCAATTAAGGGTCCAACGCGTTTGTGGGATGTCAGATGCGTTTCCCAAATAATGTACGCCTGCATTATCCTACACAACATGATCGTCGAAGACGAAGGCGTACAACTGACTTGTTGGGCCAATGACGATGAAGTCGGGCCAAGCCACGGAACGGCCACCCCTAGCGTACGACGTGGGATACCTCTCGATGAAGCCGGCCGCCTCAAGGAATTTGCCGACATGCGCCAAGTGGATGCTCATATTCAACTCCAAAAGGATATAATTGAAGAGTTGTGGGCACGGAGGACTGCACGACGATAGTTTTTTTTCTTTATTATGTATTTTTTTTTATCTATGTACCTTTTTTAATGCAATTAATGAATTTTCCCGTATATGTCTCGTAAATTTAATTCCGTAATTTAATCGTAATTTTAATTCAGTAAATGTAGTATTTTTTGAATAATTTTTTTGCGGCTTGCCTAAATCTGATGTGGCAGGTGGATTTTTAGTGCTATTAACGTGGCAGGGAAAGAGAGTGGTTGGCCTAAGTATTTGATTTTTTTCGATATTCACGGTGAGATTTTTAATGTGGCTCTAATTAATACTACTCTATATTATGGGGGGAAATGGTGAAATAATTTATTTCTAGATGTATATTTATAGCCTTTTGTTTTAGTTCTAGGATGGAATTTATATTTCGAAGCATACATTATTTTCCTAGACGTTATATAGCTTTATAGTATTTCCCAAAAATTGTGTAGACATTTTGAAGTGGAAACGATTAAATAAATCAATCAATTTTTATTTAAGGGTGTGTTTGGTTCAGTTTATGAGCTTTTATTAAATATCCACATAAACCTTTTTGCAGTGATTACAAATAAGTAATACGACTTTATCCTTCATTTGGTAGAATTTGGTTGACTTTCTTTTCTCACTTAATCCTTCGTTTGGTAGAAATAGACATTGCGCAGACAAAATAGAAAAAATATTGCGAAGACTTTTATGTCCCTAATTTTTTAAGGAAATTACTCATACACCCTCGTCGTCCCTGCTACATTTGCAGAGTGGCGCGGATTCCTCTCCACTTTCGCGCCATCTTCTCCACCTTACCACCATGTAAGCACCTTCTCCTTGCATTCCTTCCACCACAAATCCACTTTGAAGAGTATCGTCCAAGTGAAGCTACTTCGATCTTCACCTTCCAAAGACGTGGCGACCCCTTTAAAGTTCTTCACGATCAGCTTGTGCAAATCCTCACCGGACCAAATGGGGAAAATGCAGACATTCATGACTAAGCAGACACCAGCGCCAACTGCGATCAACACCAGTCTCGAAACAGTAGTCTGAAGAAACTCCGATGAATCAGAAACCAGCACGATGCAGAACGCCAACATGAACACCCTGAATCCATATTCATACTGCTTCACGGCCAGGTGCAGCTTCAGATAACTAGACAAACATAATCAGCTTAAATTTGCTCAAATTTGGCAGATGTCTGGTGCAAAAATACAAACCCCCAATCTTCACATTACTCTAATCAATTACCAAAGAAAACAAAAACAAAGAAACCCAAATCCAAACAAAAGCCAAGTGATCAAAATTGAGAATTTCACTTGAACTCAATGACAACTACAACAATCGAACACAAACAAACCTAAATCAAAACAAAATCACAACACCCAACACAAGTGATAAAAAATTGTTGAGTTTTATCTATGATGAACTCGAAAACAACTACTACTCCGTACAACAGTGAGAATGGCTACTCTATCAATCACCATAGAAATAGAAGACAAAGAAACCTAAATCCAAAACAAAATCACAACACCAATCCCAACTGATCAAACTGAGTTGTACCCTTTTTCCCAACAAAGATGACTGTACTTTTTTTTTCTCTAAATACGAAGATGACTGACTACTTAATTCTCTCTCCTACTTTATTCATCTCTATTAACACACAAAACATAAAATCTGGTGATCAAATTAACATATCAATTAGGAAATAGATTCAACACAAATGAAAACAAAATGAAGAAACCTGAAATAATCGACACTACACCACTGTGTGAAACCCAAAAATTGAAAATTGAAGGTTTCATACAAGCTTCAGTGTGGCGGCTTACCTTACCTGTGGAGGTCAGAAACCTGAATCTCACCGCGACTGAGCGTATTGTGAATGTTAGGTATTGTGCTGTTTAGACGAGGATTGCAAATAGAAGGGCAATTTGGGCATAAATCTGGAGAACACGAATCGGCGAATTGGAGAATATGTTATACCACAACCTTACCCCGATAGTGATATGCCGGATTCGCCGATTTTATTACGCAATTCACTGAGATCCGAAACTGTTGTACCGGGTTCGCTGATAAAATCGGTTGCTACCAAATGCTGGAGAAGGTGAGATATTGACCACTCTTTGGGCCTTTTTTGGAGTAATATGAGTTTATACGAGCTACCAAACGAACCCTAAGTATAGAATTTTTGTTTTGTCTTCTTCAATATATATATTTATTGTATCATCACTCTTATTGTTTTATACGGAGTATTACAATTGAGTCGTATGAAATCTGAACCAAACAAACGAAATAATTTAATTAAGGTCGTAAAGTGCATAAAAATATCTGCAGACTTTGAAATATAACACAACAAAATTAATGGCACTGAATTTTCTTCATTCGCTCTCACTTTTATTTATTGTCAAAATGCAACTAGCAAATAATAATGGCGGACCCATTTAGGAGAAAAATACAAAAACATTAAATAAATTTCCTTTAGCCGTTGATCGAGTGTATATAATTTATGAATTCTGTCGTAAATAATTACATTTTTATGGGTGTAGGTGTAGATAACAATAATGCATTAGTATATAAAACGATCTTTTGTTATAAATAGATGAAATATTATAAGGAAATTTTTTGTTACTATCGAACCGTATAGACGTATAGTAATTAGAATAACACACCAAAGTGTGAAATTATTACATTCATAATTAATTTAATTGCACTAGAATTTTATGAAAATTTTAATGCCTATGAGATTTGAACCTATAAAAAATTGGATTATCCACAAAGAGAATCTACCATAAGTTTTTCGTGATCTAATAATTGAATATATGTCTACAACGCAAAAGTATGTGTTCTCATCTGAATCTCTCCCTGTATGGAGGCATATATGAATTAAGAAAAATGTTTTGGAGACATAATGTATAAGACATAATGAGATTAAAGTAGTAATTTTATTTTATATTTAATTTTAAATTAAATTTAATATTTGTATATGTACTTTGTTGGCCTTGCGTTTATATATGGAAGTAGTATTAGTTAAGATCTTGATAAGGTTAATTTGATTATTTGTAAAATATAGAGTTCTTAACTAAATTTACTGTATCAAGAAAAATTAAATTATATTTCAAAATATAAATAACTTTAAATTATTAGTTTTTTACATCATTGTTAATGCTATTATTGACCATAATTAATATTTACTTTTCTTTATTAAATATTGAAATTTTACTATATCATGTAGCAACAAATTTGGAGTATGCAATTTTGATTTTAAAATTATTTGAGATGCAGTTTTGATTTTCATACTAATTGAGTACGTAATTTTGATTTTAAAAATTTTAAAATTTTAATATTAATTTTTTACATTTCATTTTTACTATTATTTCTGGAATTACAACTCAACAAAAAAAAAAATCACATGTTGTTAACTAATACTCCTATATTTAAAATCTTCTCATTTTCTTATGTTATAATTACTAACTACAAAAGGATATAATTAATGGAGCTTACAATTCTTAATTTTCTTAATTCTTAATATAATTAGTTGATGTACGATATATTAAATAATCTAAAATGAGAAAAGTTGATTCATCCAATTATTTTCGTATTAAAAAATATAATAATTTTTTATTTTTCAAACATTATAAAGTTAATTTTCTAAGCATAATTTTATAGAGTCGAAGTCTAACTAGTACTTGTCAATCAAAATATAAAAAGAATATTACATGTGATAAAAGTTAAGAAAATTAATACAAAAATACAAAAGATAACGCAAATAAATGATTCATCATAATAACTACTACTATTATTTAATCATACAATTCAAATTTGAATAAGAAATTTAACAAAAAAAAAAATTAATCGGCTATGAAAGTATAATATAAAAATAGAAAATAACTCATAATTAAATTATCAACTAATTAGATAAAAATTTATTTGAAAAAATAATAATATATGAAATTATCAAATTATTTTATTATTAAATAATAATTTAGTATGCATTATAGTAACTAATTTATAATCTGAATTCATGATTTTAAAATAAATATTATAGTATAAAATTAATATGAAAAAATTGATATGTAAACATGTAAAAAGTTTCGAGCATGATTGTAGCTTATCTCTAATCAAATCAATAAATATGCATTTAGATAAAGATATTTAATTTGATTTAATATTCCTTAATTAGATTTGTATCCATTTAATATGATATTGGGTAAAGTAGTCATTATAAAATTTATATCTATGTCAAAATGCCATAAGGGTATTATGTCTTGGAGACATTATGTCTCTAAATCACTACTCATGAATTAAATAGTGTTTATGCATTTTGCGATTTTGGTTTTGCGGTTCACATTTAATTTTGAGGATAATAGCCATTTAAATTACAAAGTTAAATCTAATTTTGGTTTGTCTCATGAATATTGAAATTTATAAATTTTCAACTCAATTACTTGTATGTTAAAAACAACAATATTTTAATAAAATAAGAAGAGAGATGAGAAAATTAAAAAAAGAAAAGAAAAGAAAAAATATAGTAGTACTTATTTTGATGAAACACATCGGTTTAATATCGTTAAAAGATGACATTTTGTGCATGGATGAGACAAATGAGAAAAATTGAAACTTCGTGATTTAATATTTCAATTTCAAAGTTCATAGGCCAAATTTTATGATTTGAATGACTATTAACCCTTAATTTTAATACGGCCACTGCAGAAAAAAGTTGGGGTTTGGGGAGCATCAAACTGCTCGCTAAACTCAAACGTCAGTGTTCGTTACTTTGCGATCAATGTTAGAGTATTATTATCACGTCGTAACATGTACCGCAAGATATGTATTTGTATTTTGTATGAACACAATTTTGGATCATAGCACGCGGTAGGGAAAACAAAGAGTGCACAATTTAACAAAACCCCAGGAATAAGTAATTGATATTCATCACCTAGTAAAATTTTGCTTCATTTGAAGGCTATTGAGATAGAACATGATTAAATCATACGTGGAGACATGCAAGCGTGATAATATATATCTATGTACATAATTTGCACGCAATTGAATTGAAGTTGTGATACTATGATGCAATGAACCATGCAAATAAGATAATTGTTGTAACAGAAGTTACAATCACTACTATATTTTACGCAATTTATAATTTATGTGTGTTAGTATATATGATGGAGTATATGGCAATGATGATGATGTGATCATCTAGTTACGATTTAGGTACTCTCTTTAATTAAATAGATTTTATTTATTTGTCTTAATATCGAATTCTACTGAATAATTTTTTCCTCGAATTTTATAAAAGAACACCAAAAATAAAACATACTTGTGTGGTTCAAATTGGATCCATTGATAAAATGTTTCCCCTTTAATCAATACTACACAGACTATGGTTCAAATCACCTATTCTACAATTATGAGTGAACTACGTGTGTGTGAGTCACTTTAGGATGAAATAATGGAGCATGTATACATCCTTGAGATCAAATGTTTTAGATTTGAACTGATTAAACTGAACTGATATATTTATGTGTCAGTGTTTATAAACTTAAATTAATAAAGATAGTTATTGTTTCAATTTTTCGTTTAAAGATGAATTTAATAAGCTTTTATCGATTCTATAATTGACAGTGAGATCGATCGATCCCCGACTCGATATGGTTTCGTCATTAGACAATTGTCTTTTTTCAAAGAAATAAAAGAATCATTTCGGATTTTCAAAGAAATAAAAGAATTATTTCGGACAAGATAACATGATTATGAATTTGTGAGGGAGATAAGGCACTAGTCTTATCTACTATACTACTGTATACTCTCTCCGTCTCATTTTAGTAGACCCAGTTATTTTGTGCACTCGTTTTGTAAAACTGATAATAAATAGTTAAAGTGAAAAAATGGGTAAGAGAGAATAATGTAGTGAAGACTTTTTACTACATTATTCTCTCTCTTATTTTATTTTACCATTTTTTCACTTTAACTCGACACGTGTTTTAAAAAATGTAGGTTACTTAAAACTAATTTTATACTATAATTTTATACCAGTGTGGAATGAATTAGTGAAATACGATATTAATTTATTATTTACAGAAAAAATAAACAGAAACTTTTACTCACAAATGCATCCAAATAGAAAAATGAGATTTGTAATCGCAGACGGATGGAGCGGTATATTTCAATGATATTTGATTGCGACAATCAGAATTGGTGATGAGATTTAAATGATTTGGAAAAAGAGAAAAAGATTTGTGATAAGAAAAAGACATGTACGGTTAAACTGAAATATAAATGGGCCCACTAAATTAATTTCGGACTTTTCAAATATGGGCCTGAACTGTTTGAATATTCGGTGTCGGCCCATTTAAAACCGATCCAATCTATGCTTAGAAATCTTTTTCCGATTATTTCTATCAATTGATCTGTCGATTCCATCAGTATTTATTTCTCTGACACCTGAAATTCATCGGTTTGTGTTAAACTAGTGAAATCTGCAGTACTTGTTGTGGAAAATACGGATGATTTGGGTGATTAATGGAAGGAGGAAGTATTGAGAGATGAGGCGGGATATCTCAGTGTTGATTCAGCCTAAAATTTTGCTGCTTTTTGCTGTGGCTTTGGTTCTCATCTTCCTCTTCCTTTCATTTTCGCCACAGGTATGATTATGAATGCATCTGTAGTTGTTGTTTTGTTTGGAACTTATTGCTTTATGATCGAGCTGGATCAGAAATTATCTGCCTTTTCGATCTAATTGCTTGATGATGTTGGTGGATTGATGTGTTTTTTGTTGAAGAAATTGTTGCTTTGTGTGTTTTTTGAGCTGAATTTGAATAAATGCGACTGAAGAATTGATTATAGTGTTGGACACGATGATTTCTCCACAAATGATTGGATAGATTGGGTGATTTATTATGCGGATTGAAAGAAAAGGAATCATAGATTCATAATGCTGGTAGTTCGAACTATATGAATGTAAGCAGTAGGTTTGGAAATTTGAGTGTTTGCTTTTCGTAGCCAGGACTCAATTAGTCAGTTATATACTAAGCCTCTCGAAAATTTAACGAGACGCCAGCAGCCGAAAGCTCCTGTTAAAAATTTGAAATGTGAGATTTGTACCGAGAAACACGAAATCTTAGGCATCAGTAACCATTTGTAGTAGCAAAGTAGTGTTACAATCATCAAATTCTTGTGTGGTAACTTAACTAGACTAAAACTCGTGCACTGAGAACGTGTATCCTGTTAATGTATTTCATGGTTTCTTTGCATCATCGGTCATTGTTTAAGCAGTATTGACTTTGTTTTCGAGGTCTGTATGATGGATGTTCTCTGAAAAAATGGATTTTGTATGAAACTTTGACTACTGTGCACCATCATGTTTCATATGTTTCTGTTATTTTGATGCTCTGGTGCGAACTTGATTGTTTCGTTAATTGGTAGAATGCTCTAGAGTACGTAAATACTAAATAGTCATCTCAACATTCGCAGCAGTCAACACGATTGGTAGAGTATCAGTTCTGTTTATCATCTTACTATCATTACCTGTCACCTAAAGTTTGAAATCAAGTAGAAGGTCAAGAGTTGTTGATATTATTTTCATGATTCTTCTTTATATCTCCAGGAGGTTGCAGGACCAGAGGAGGTATATGAAATCACTCATAGAGTATTTTTGGATGTTGATGTAGACAAGCAACGTGTAGGTATGGTCCCTCGTAAGATTTGGTATTTTTGTTTGCAAAGTGCAAACCATCCTTTTAATGCTCCTCTTGAATTTGCTGTACCATTTTCCCAAGTTGGGTTGTACCATGATGTGTCTAATATGCTGTTAGTTTGAGAGGGTTATTCGAAGTACTATTTATGCGATTTATGCATGTGCAAGTGTAAAAAACAATTGTGGTTAAGACCCATTTTCTGCGGCAGCCCCCTTTGAATATTAAAATGTTCATACATGAGAGTTAGCATTGCATCCTGCAAAATTTTGACGAAAAGGAAGAAACTTTATTCTGAATGTGTTATTGTTTCGCAAACACATAGTAGTAGTAATTTTATTTCCTTTATGCCTTCCATCTGGAGTTAATCCTTTTTCCCTTAAATACCTACAGGGCGGATAACTATTGGATTATATGGTCAAGTTGTGCCAAAGACTGTGGGTAATGCATCTGTCTTCTACTTGAACTTCTTTATGCAATTGATACTTTGTTTTTATGCTATAACTACCTTATACTTCCTCCGTCCCATAATAGATGTCACACTTTCCTTTTTTGTTTGTCCCACAAAAGATGTCACATTTCTTTTATTTGAAAAAGCTCTCTCTCACATTAATATAAATATATTATTTTTTCTTTTCACCTAACACACAAAACAACTTCTCCTAAAATTCCGTGTCATTTCTTAAATGTGTCATCTATTATGGGACGGAGGGAGTAGTTTTTGGGTAACATTAATATATAATTGCATCAATTTTTTCATTGCAGAGAATTTCAGGGCTTTGTGTACAGGTATCTTCAATACCTAAAACATAATTCAAGTTTTACGTGGTGTGTGTGTCATGTTCTGCCTTATTCACTGTCCTACTTTTTTCTGGAACCAGGGGAGATGGGTAAAGCCCCCAATGGGAAAGTTCTACACTACAAGGGAACTCCATTTCATCGTATTATACCCGGATTCATGATTCAAGGCGGAGACATTGTTTCTGGAGACGGGAAAGGAAACCAATCTATATACGGTGGTACCTTCCGTGATGAGAATTTCAAGCTGAAGCACTCGCATCCAGGTTTGTTATCTTGTAGCGTTCTGACTTCAGTTGACCTTCTCTTTTGGTTAGTTGTGGGGTTCTGCATAAACCTCGCCAACAAGAATATGCACACAGATACCTAAAATCTTAACATGATATATGCAGGCGTGGTGTCCATGGTGAATTCTGGGCCTGATTCCAATGGTTCACAGTTTTTCATTACAACGGTCAAGACATACTGGTAATATTTTGTCTTGTATTCCAGTTTTTGCAACCATGAATGGAGTTATGGACATCTAATCCATTTTTTATTAAAAAAGAAAAGAAAAGAAATCACCTAGATCAAGCTAAGGATCTGATTCATCTTACCACTTGAACTAATTTATGGTTGAGAAGTCAGTTTTTTGGAATTCAAATGCTCTTATATTCAAAACAAAATTTTCTGCTTGTATTTTTTTTGGCTAGGCTAAGGAAATGATTTCTCGACTATAAATCAGTTCGTGTAGAATTATACCTGCAGCATGGCCTCTCTCTCTGTCTCTGTCTCTCTCTCTCTCTCTCTCTCTCTCAGTATGAGTCTTGTAGGTGTATATTAGCATCAAAATTCCCTATGTAATTTGAATATTGTGCAGGTTGGATAATGAGCATGTTGTTTTTGGCAAAGTCATTGACGGCATGGATGCTGTATATGCCATCGAGGGAGGTGCGGGAACGTATAGTGGGAAGCCTAGAAAGAAGGTTATCATCGTAGATTCTGGGGAGATACCGAAGGGCAAGTGGGATGAAGATAATCGGGCTTCGACAACATGAAAATCAGTCAGTAGCAGCAATATTTCAGGTTAACTTATTAATTTCACTAATTATTTCTTTCTTTTGGGACTATGCTTTATTCTGTATCATGTTTGTTAAGTTATAACATTGAGCATATTTTGTTAAGCTATAGTATAATTTGGAAGAATTAAATGCGTTTCAGGGGTGTGCAGCAATTGAGATATGGAGTATTTGTTAGTATAATCTTATTTTGACATTTTTACTCAAATTCCATTATAAAATACTACTCCCTCATTCACATTAGTGTTGTGTCACTTCCTTTTCAGGCCATCCCTATTAAAGTTGGGTCATTTCATTTTTCGGCAAAATACAATACACTAAATCTCTTACGACTCTCCTACTTTATTCTCGTTCCATTTAACTTATTAAATTTTTATTTCTTAATCTTCGTTAAAAAAAAAATCCAAAACACTAATGGGACATAGGGAGTATAAGAGCACTCCCAATGGGTCGGCGTTAAATCCGGCGAAAAATCGCCGATTATCGCCGGATTATCGCCGAGCGTTGGAGTGAATTCGGCGATAATTCGGCGATAAAACTCCCTTATTATCGCCAACTCCCTTATTATCGCCGATTTATCGCCGAATCATCGCCGACCACTGTGGGCGCGATTCGGCGATAAATCGGCGATAAATTTTTTTTTTAATTAATTTTTTTTTTAAATCTTTGTTTTTATTTGTAGTTTTTGTAGTTTTTTTTATTTGTAGTTTTTTTTAAATCTTTGTTTTTTTAAATCTTTATTTTTTTAAATCTTTGTTTTTTATAGTTTTTATTTGTAGTTTTTTTTAAATCTTTGTTTTTTTAAATTATTGGTTTTTTATGTTTTTTATTTGTAGTTTTTTTTTTCTCGTTGTATTATATTTTCCAATGATTAATACAACGATGAATTGTTCATTATAAATCTATTTATTAAACACATTTGTAGGGAAAATTAAACAATATTAAAAATGATGATGTAAAAATGAAATGTTGAGTTAGGGAGAAATAAGGGAGAAATAAGGGAGAAACCATTGGAGTAGTTGGCTAAAAGTTGGCTAAAAATTGGGGATAAATTTTGGTGATGATGTGGCGCTGATGTGGCAGGAGTTAGGGAGAAATAAGGGAGAAATAAGGGAGACCATTGGGAGTGCTCTAAAGTGACTCACATTTCAGTCGTTTATTTCACTCATAACACACCTAACATATTCATTCAAACCCTTGTCGAATGTAAATGGGACTGCTAACAGGGACAAAGGGAGTAGAGATTGAATCAATAGATATGTAGAATTCGAGAGAGAAATGTAGTGGGAGTCTAGTACAACAAATTTGAGTAGTTTTCATAATGAAACGCAACTTAGTTAGTAAGATATTTCATGTTGAATCACTCACTTAGTTGTGGCTTAGAGCCATTATAGTAGTAATAGGGTTAAATGAGGAACTATAATTGATCATCTTTAAAATGACGAGCAACATGCAATGCCAGGTGGCTCCCAGCTGATAGAAACATGCAAATGCATGATTACCACATATTTATTCACATATTTAGATGTGAGTCCACTACTTTGTGGTCTATTACTCAAACCACTTTTTGCTGTTTTCTTTTTGTCTCTCTTGCTTATAAGATTGCTAGTATAATTGTTGTCGGATCAACTCTACTACTCCAATTTCAACCCGTATCATGTGTGAGAATCTCAGCTTCGGATTTGGTGGCTGCCACTCCCAGTCGCAGACTGCCAGGAGGGGCCTAATTTTCCTTACAATCGGCTAGCAAAAACTTTCAGATCCAACTTTTTGAATAAGAGGGAATCATAATTTCACTCTAATAAAACTTAAAAAAAAAACTTTTCTTACCTTTGTTCATTAACTCACATTAAGCTACAAATATTTTCACCCATGGATTTCTCATAGTTATGTTCTGAATTTGTCCGTGTGTTGGATGATTTCATATAGGAGTATGTATTTATTTATAACACTCTGTTCACATCCTCAAACTTAGTCGGGCCAGTTTCGGTTCCACCTTTGGAGAAATTGAAACCTTCGATTTCCGTCCCCACATGAAAATCACTCATATTGGTGAGTAGGGAGTAAAAGATAGTGGGGCAACATTAGGGTGCAGTGTCAACTCATTAAGCACATCCACTGGTTTATATTTTATAGACATTGTTAGACTTTAGCTTTTGTTGATTATCAAACTATCCTCGATTCTTTCATCAAATCTTACAATATTGAATATTTATAGATTGCATCAATCAATAAATTTTGAAGTTTAGTTGCACCTCTCCACGCAAATAGTGGTAGATTCGTGTAACAAAACTTGTGCAACAGAGAACGAAGGTCGTCATGGTCAGAGGGCAGTGTGGCAGCCCTCGCTGACCATGGATGATGGACGAAATTGACAGTGAGCCACATATCCAAAGGGCTAGAGCGGATTTGCCGCATTATAAGATTGTCAATGTCTGCAAATATATTACTTAAATTTTTCGGCTTTTATTAGCTCTAAATTCAGACTCGATTCACATTACATTTACTAATTATTATACTATTAACACTATCTTTTTAAGATGAGGTATTTCCTCAAGAACAATACGTTCAATTAATTTATTAAAATTTATCTTTACTTCATTGGGCCTATTTTTTCATTAATACTACCTACTATAGTTAGCAATGCAACTAAAATATAGAAATTAGAATGAAAAAGTTCATTACATCTTTTATTGATCTAACTTGTGTCTCATAATTTGATTGTCAAAGAAAAATAAATGAGAGGAATAAAGTGTTAGCTGATATGATAAAGTAACGTTTTTGGACAAGCAATCTCTGTGCACATCTCATTCTTAGATTTCACTTCTTTGTGCATATGCCCATACTTCATTCTCCACAATTTCAGTAAATAATTAATCCATGTTCACCAATAATTAACTTAATCATCCTATTTAGGCATTACTCTTAGATTGAGATTAAATGTTAATTTTACACAATGATGTATATAAAATATCACATGGACATGTGATAAGGACTAAAGTATGCCAAGACATTATTGGCCTGGATCATATAAGATCTAATGAGATTGACAATACTACCTATTTAATGGTTGATTCATGTGGAGTTTTAGGGTCGACCGATTTCATTGTTGATCCGTAATGCTAGAATATTTCATTGATTCCAACTTTTGTTGCTGATTCCATGGAACGATATTCTTGTCTCAACGGGTTGCAGTTTTGTTATGCTAATCTTTCGCTATCTATTTTTTTTATGAAGATCATTGCACCACATCTTAACCGAACGAGAATAAAAATAGAGTCACAATATACAATTTATAATTATAATTATAATAATATAACCATTAATTAATAATTAGTAAGATAATTAAGATAATTTTTTAATAATAATAAAGTTTTCAATAATTGATAACTATATTGAATTATAAGAATAATAAATAAGTAACTATAACTATGATAGTAATGATATTTACCATTATATTATTTATAATTTTGATTATTTTATGTTATCCAGGAATAACTTATTAAGAAAATTTATTGTAATTGATAGAATTATGAATCTTGGTAGCAATATATTATTATATCAATTTAGCTCATTCTGTTATAATGTTAATCAATTAATTGAATTTAATTAATTAATAGTATAAATTTACAATTTTAATAATTTTTTTGATATTTTCAAACACAAAACAATATATAGAAACTATATTTTAAAGAATCATAATCTCTAATGATATCACTTTCTTGACAAAAAGCTTATTAAGTTTTAGGTAGCTCTTCCATATGAAATTCTAACTAGTGAAGCAGAAAAAATACTAATTGTTGAATCTCTTTTATTGGCACATGAATACATATGGCATAATGAACTTATCAACTGACAAGATTCAAATGTTTAGTCGAAGCCAATGAACTTTCGCTCAAGGGTACCGATGATTAATGTTTTGAATTACCTAAGATCAATAAATCATACTAATTTTTAGTGTGTTTGATCTCACGAATTCAATTTTTTGAACCAACCAATCAAAACGCTCTAACAATGTAGTATAATTGAAAAAACAATAATGATTTGTGACATAAAGCAGTTACATAATTAGGATATCAATGGATGCCAATGAGATATCAATCTAGATTGATAAAGCAACTTTTTCCAAAATATTTTTTAAAAATAAATTAAATATAGGATTTCAAGTTTATCCGCAATTAAGTTGGATGGGAATCAAAACAAGTGAAATAAAACAAAGTGTGTACATACCATTACAAAATCCAAATTAATTAAGAAAAGTCTTTATTAGCAAAATGCAATTAAATAATTCATTAAATATCGTAGCGAATCGGGGATGAATAGATGAGGTCCTTGTATGTAAATATGACAAAGTTGAGGGACCATTCCTTAATCCCGATTTATATATAAACTCATTTCCCTCAAAAATTCAACCATTCTCATTTTCTCCTCTCCGACCTTATCTCACAGAAAAGCTAAGTGGAAACCCCCAAATTTCCCCAACTACAATGGCGATGGCTTTCAAGATGGTAAACAACTCTCTCTCTCTCTCTCTCTCTCTAGATTGTGGATCAATTGATTGATTAATTGATTAGAAAATGGTGCGATGATGTGATTTTGCAGGCGACGATGGGGATGCGAGTGACGGATGAGTGCAAGAACTCGTTCATGGAGATGAAGTGGAAGAAAGTGTCGAGGTACATCGTGTTTAAGATCGACGAAGGCTCGAAGCGGCTGACGGTGGACAAGGTCGGCGCCGCCGGGGAGGGCTACGACGAGATGGCGGCCGCCTTGCCGAACGACGACTGCCGCTACGCCGTCTTCGATTTCGACTTCGTCTCCGTCGACAACTGCCGCAAGAGCAAGATCTTCTTCATCGCCTGGTAATTGCGATCCATTAATAGCTTGAGTTTTCATTTAATGAGGAATTGAATTACTGGAATTCTGCTGTCGTGCCTGCGGTGGAGCAGTCGGCAAGTTGTGTGCGCATTATCTTGGCTGTTTATTTACGATTTTACCCCTCCTGCAGTCATAGCATTGATCATGTTTTTCTATAAATGCTTATATTTTGCCTATAATGAAATTTATGCATCTTTTTAATTGAAATACTATCAGATTAATACTATAGGACTTATCTTTGTAGAGAAACTATAATTTTAAATATGTTTTTCTATATTATTTATTTTGCCTAAAAAGAAGTTTATGTATATGCTTCATCATTTTGCTTGTTAATGACTCTTAGTCCATCAAAAAATATTAAAATTGCATATAATTTACTAACCTAAGTTTCCCCTACTTATTATTTATAAAACATTTGGTGACTAAAAATATATATACACACCAACCGATAGTAGATAGCATCTCAATTTTAAATTCATATAGTTGGCAGAGTCAGGTTGGGTCGAATTAATCCTACTATCGATTATATAGTCGAGTTGGAGGCTTGAAAATTCTTTTAAATTCGACTTTAGGAGTTGTCTTACCTTCTATTTGAAAATTCTTTTAAATTCGACTTTCGGAGGTGTTGTCACCTTCTTCATTATATTTGATCTCACGAATTCTATTTCTTATATTTGTTATTGTTAAAATCTTTCTTAGAATTCTAACATAAATGGTGATTGAACTATTGCTTCATCCGTGGGATTCAAAGCAAACATATCCATTTCATCACAAAAATTTTACGCGTTATCGTTTAGTGCGTCAAGTGGCGAGTTAATTACACATTCTATTAAAGAAAATGTGTCATCTTGAGTGTGACGTTACACCAGATGGTTGATAGTATTAGACAATATTAATGGAATGTGTACATTTTTATTGTTTCTATTTTTCTCATGATGACACATTGAATATTAAATTGCAGGGCCCCAACAGCATCAAGAATAAGAGCAAAAATATTGTACGCAACATCCAAAGATGGATTGAGGAGAGCATTGGATGGAATTCACTACGAATTGCAAGCCACTGATCCAACTGAGATGGGATTCGATGTCATTAAGGAAAGAGTTAAATAGTTTTGTTTACCATTTTCATAATTATCTTAAATCAAATCATGTTTGAGAATTACTATAATACTAATAATCAAATCGCCTAGTTTGATTAAATAATCCCCACTCAGTTAAACCTATGCTTTCTTCTTGTTAGTGTGTCCCATCCATCACCCTTTTACAGCATGTGGTGCTAATTGTGTTAATCAGTAAATCACTTTTGTAATAATTTTTGGCAAACAATCTTTAATTTACCAATTATGCATAGTTTAACAGCTAAGCACCTTATTTTTTTCTTTCATTTTTGTTCCTTTCATTTTGTCCTCATTTGTTGTTTTGTACTATTTGCTTCATTATCTTTTAACTTTGATATCATATCATATATTACTAATTATTTGATGGATGGATAGATACCTAACCAATAATGATAAGATAAGATGAGATGAAGTTGCCACAAAAGGTAAATAATTGTGTGTGGGTAAAGTAATTTTTATTGTATTTTAGGCCCACTTTCCCCCTACTATTCTTATTTTGGGTAAACTTTATCCTTTTCTTGTTTTATTTTTTTTTTATTAAAATGTCAATAAACTTCTCATTTATCCCATGATCATGATGATGACTCATATCTCAAATTTAAGAAATTACTAGTACATCTTTTTAATGTAATTTTCAATTATAATTACTCTTTATATATTTGGAGGAGGGTGGAGGAGTATTTGACTTTTTAGTTGGCAATTTCCATTAATGGTCTTATTCAAATATAAAGTACATGTACTATAATTCATGATTAATCAAAAATATGTAATGCACTACTAGTATTTGGTGGGGCCAGTGTCAAAATAATTTAGATATTATTTTAGTTGTGGTGGATTTGAAAAGGACAATGTTCCTTCCCCATTTATTACCCATAGATATTGACATTGATTTTATCACATGGAGGTCTTGGATGCTGTAAATAGAGTGAACTACGTAAACGGTATCTGATCTTTTACTTTCGCATATAAATGGTATCTGATCTTTATTTTATATTGTTTTTGGTAACTATTAATCACATTTTTGATACCTGATGCAATTTTCACCCCAAAATACCCTCTAAACAAATTCATTTTTCCATTGGTGTCATAAAGGATATTTTGGGCATTGACAAAACTAGTACCAAAAGTGATATTATACTATTATCATAAAGGATATTTTGGGCATTTCTCATTCTCCTCACTCTTTATACTATTATCATTAATCAATATTAATATTATTATTTTGATGTTATAATTTATAATTAATTTATTTTTTTTAATATCATATAAATAAATTTAATCATAATTATAGTTATAATTATATTTAATTATTATAATAATATTATTATGATAATAGTAAAAACTAGTAGTAATTAATAAATAATTATTATTATTTTATATTAAATTAATAACTAATCCATATAGTCTTAATCAAAATTTAAAATTGTGAATTGTATTGATAATGATAAAGAGTTGAATACTTTTAGTTAGGTATTTCAACCATAAAATGAGTATAAATAATCTAATTAAAACACTAAATAATTAGGTGTTTTGTTACTGAATGAATGCAATTAGATGTGTGTATATAACACTAGAAAGAAAGAAGAAAAAGAAGAGAAAAGAAAAAAGAGGAAACATAAGCTAAGGAAAAAAAAAAGAAAGAAGAAAGAAAGATAAAATACTACAAAGAAAGAAGAAAATGAAGAAAAAAGAAAGAATAATAAACTAAAGAAGAAAAAAAGAAATAAGAAAGGAAGAAAAAAAAATCACATATTTGGTTTTATTTAATTGAAATTTTCAAAAATATCCTCCATAACAAAAAAATCACATATTTGGTATCTAGGGTTATTTTTGTCATGGATACCAAAAACGATATAAAATAAAGATCATGTATCATTTATGTGCGAAAGTGAAAGGTTATGTACTTCACTCCTATAAATATAACCCTCCCTTTTATGACTTCCTTTCTAAGGAAATAGTTTAAACATCATTTCAATTTTTATGGTTTACAAATAATTGTTTTTACTAACTTATTTTGGACTTTTCCAATCAATGAAAAACGAATTATATTCTCCAACCTCTTCTTGATGAGCTAAATAGTATTTATTAAATTGTTTAATTGAGAAAGAGTATAATACTGCATTATTCCGAGTCAAATGTCCAACAATTAAAAAAGAGCAAACTCAACGGATCTAGATCTTAAATTATGTAAGAGTTGTAATGTTCTTGATCAGCTTTAAAGTCTAATATATTGTATTTTGGCATGAAAAAAATTAATTGATCTTCACCCTTTTCAAATCAATAGAAAAGAAAAAATAGCTGAAAAAGGAAGCCATGGGAAAACTTAACACTCTAATCCTAGTGATATTTTTGTCATCATTGTGGCTTCCGCCGCCGCAGACGGAATCAATGCATACCGGCGAAAAGAGGAAGGTCACGCGCCTCCGCTTCTACCTCCACGACTTCATCGGCGGGGACAGCCCCACCGTGTGGGCGGTGGCGCGTTGCAACCTAACCGACGTCCTCCCGTCCAAGTTCGGCAAGTTTCTCGTGCTCGACAACCTCGTGACCTCGGGCCCCGGCCTCGACTCCCCCGAGGTCGGGCGCCTACAGGGGACCGTGGGCCAGGCCGACCTTCACGAGAGGGCCCTCGTGATGGTCTTGAACCTCGTATTCACCAAGGGGGAGTACGAGGGGAGCACGCTCAGCATTCTGGGGCGGAACCCCCTGACCCATGAGGTCAGGGAGATCTCGATCGTGGGTGGCACTGCCGCGTTTAGGATGGCTACCGGTTATATTCTCACGAGGACTTATTTCATGGACCCCGCTGGTGTTTGTAATGTGTACGAGTACGATGCGGTTGTGTATCATACGGATCGTAATGTTTTGTTATCGCATTAGTTTTTTTTTTTTTTGGTTAACAATGTTGAGAACACTGTTGATTTACGGGAATTCAGGTTTGTAAATTCAATATTGTTGTACTCTTCAGCGTGACACATCGTGTTTCAAAATGAAATATAACTTAGGAATCATAATATTGTGCCTTGATAAGACGTTTTCTTTCTAATTAATATGTTAAGTATGTGGAGAACCACCACAATAAAATTTACATGTATTTTTTGGGGTAATTAGTTGATGTCTTGGCAAATGCATAAATACTTTTGCATGAGAATAGATGGCATATGGAGGAAAATCAAGCTTTACGAGACAATAGTAGTTTAATTCATAAAATTTTGGTAATCAGACAAAATTTGAAAACATAATATCAAATCACAAAATATATTTTTTCTGCCAATTATCTCACACAACATATAAAATAATATCTTTTGATAATAAACAAATGATATGTATTTTCAAATAAAGAATATTTATTTTACCAAAACCGAATTGTTTGAGTATCAAAAATTATCATAATTTAATGTATTAAATTGTTCGAAACTAATCAAAATTTAATACAAATTTAAATCATTATTATTCACTCTAGATTTTTGAGTTGGGCTACAAGGCCTTGTTTTAAAAACAAATTGGGCCATGCTAAGTTTCGATCAAAAAACGATGAATGGGCTAATTTGCTTTTATTTTGATGTGATTACAAAAATGCTTACATTTATCGAATCTCAACTTTTCTTTTTCAGTTTTAGAAAATGCCTTCATTTTCTTGTATACGTTATGCTCGCTCATTTATGAAAAATAGGACACATTATAAATTACATGAATTTTAATACGAAATTAGTAAAATAAGAGAAAAATAATGTTAGTGGAATGTGAGGTCCATATTATTAGTAAAAGAAAAAGGGAAAAAAAGTATGAGAAGTAATATTAATGGAATGTAAGGTCCATATTATTAATAAGAGAGAACAGAAAAAATAAGAGAAAAGTTGTTGAAAACTTTCACTTTTTTAAATGTGTTCTATTTTTTGTGGACAACCAAAAATGACAAATGCGCTATATTTTTCGTGGACTGAGGGAGTACATAGTTATAATAATAATAATAATAATAAATCTATAATAAATTTCATTATTTTCTCCTGAATGTTTAATTAAATATATAGATTATATTAAATCGCTACTACTATTATCACTTCTAAAAATGATATTCACCCAAACTCCGAAGTCGTTAACCAAAATAGCGATTTCAACACAACACAAACCTTTATTTCCCATTTATCGTGTCGCCCAAGCTCCGTTGAACTCTCTCTCTTAAAACTCCTTCAATTTCTTCCTCACTCCTCTTCGAATCACCAAAATCACACTACTTCGAAGCAGAAACGTAAAGAGATTCCGGCAGATCGATAGATTGTTGAGATATGGCGCGATACGACAGAGCAATTACTGTTTTCTCCCCCGACGGCCACCTATTTCAGGTGGAGTACGCTCTCGAAGCGGTGCGCAAGGGTAACGCCGCCGTCGGTGTTCGCGGCTCCGACACCATCGTACTCGCCGTCGAGAAAAAGTCTACTCCTAAGCTGCAGGATTCGAGGTTTATTCATTTTCTCTCCGCTACACGCGTGATTGCAGATCGGGAAATATTGTTTTCACTGTCGAGTGAATTTTTTGCGGTTTTAGATGTATCATGAGATCTATTTAGGGTTTAGGGTTTGCTATTCATATTTAATTTATTTCGTTTGTGTTTATGAGTTTTTTTTTCATAATTCATTTGCTTGCGGCTTTATGTATGAATTGCTATTTTTTTTTTCAATTTTTATAATTTTCTGTTGTCTGACTACGTCTTTCTTTGTACTGATTGTTCCATAGCTGTAGGGTAAATTCAATTCCGGATTGAGCTTTGTTCATTATTGTTGTGTCTCTAGCTTGAGTTTATCAGTTTAGTTAGTGTTCATTGCTGTGTCTGGTTAGGTTTGCCTGTTGATGAAAAGAAAATAATTTAAAGCTTGGTTTGATGTGTAGAATGACATAATGAACCGAGTTTTGTGATGTTTTAACTTTGGATTGTAGTGAGCTAAGAAAATGCCAGAGAATGCTTTTTTCCGAACTGGTTTTGCAAAACACAGAAGTGAACACGATGATCATATGATTTAGAGAGATGCTGATTGAATACTTGTGTGTGTTTAGAAAAGGGTCTTTGAAATGGTTGGCATTTTTTCCGAAAGAAAATTAACTTAATGTATGGTTCAGATTCTTCAGAACCATTTTGAGAATCAGTTGTATTCCTGAATGTTGTACTCCGTAGTCCATTTCTTCTCTCGCCATTCCCTGAGGTTTCTCTAGGCTAAGGTGATTGTATACTAGAAGAGAAGTTCTTATGTCTGTAGACTACGGATATTGTTTGTTAACCTGTTAAATTGTCTAATTTTGTTTACAAGTTACGAATCATCTACATGTTTTCTTTGCTGTTCCATTTTGAATCCAATATATCTGTACTTCAAATTTGGTAGGTTTATAAAGCCTATTTGCTGTTAATACCTACTTCTATTTGGCATCTCTCAGGTCAGTGAGGAAGATTGTCAACCTAGACAATCACATCGCGCTGGCATGTGCAGGCCTGAAGGCAGATGCTCGCGTTTTGATAAATAGGGCGCGTATAGAATGCCAGAGCTATAGGCTTACGATTGAGGATCCTGTAACCGTTGAATACATAACTCGTTACATTGCTGGTCTTCAACAGAAGTACACCCAAAGTGGTGGTGTGAGACCTTTTGGCCTTTCAACCTTGATCATTGGGTTCGATCCACATACGGGTACTCCAGCACTGTATCAGACAGATCCGTCAGGCACTTTTTCTGCATGGAAGGCCAATGCTACTGGGAGAAACTCAAACTCTATCAGAGAGTTTCTTGAGAAGAACTACACCGAAACATCTGGCCAAGAAACTGTGAAGTTAGCCATCCGGGCTCTACTTGAGGTATATTATCATTGAATCTCAAAATTTATTTCACTTGTGATTACCATGTTTGTGCTATTTCGCTACCAAGCATGTTATTCGTCTTATTCGTTCTTGACAATTGACATGATATTTTTCCATTCAAAGAGGTCCATAGGCATTCCTTTACTCACTAAATTGAACTATTGTGAATTATAATATGAGTGGTCTGTGAGGTATGATAAAACTAAATGTAGAATAGGTGTGTATGATTCGACTCCCATCCATGACACTGAGTGGATTCTCGAAGGCCAATTAGTTGTTCGGGTAAATAGCAGATTTCTGGAACTTGTGAGAGTATGCTGATTACATCTTTTCTGCAAACTGAGCAATATGATGGGGGTAAAATTACCTGCTTGGGATGTGTTTTCCGTAACTTGGTATTTTGGTAAGAATATCTACATACTGCAAATGCGTTGTTTGCTTACACGTCTAAGGATTTTTCTGTCATCTTGCTTGAAGGTTGTTGAAAGCGGAGGAAAGAACATCGAAGTTGCTGTAATGACTAGAGAGCACGGACTGCGCCAACTCGAAGAAGCTGAAATTGACGCCATAGTTGCTGATATAGAAGCGGAGAAGGCGGCTGCAGAAGCTGCAAAGAAGGCCCCGGCAACCAAGGAATCTTAAGTTCTTCTACTTCTTTTAAATGGTTCACATTATAACTTTTACGGACTTGTATTGCAGATTATGGTCTGTTGTTGCTTTATTTAAAATGATTCGTGCCAAGGATTATTTTTCTGCTTATGATCATTACTCGAAGGAAGAATAGTTTGATGTTCATCGATTTATTTCATGCTTTATATTCTCGTTCACTTAACCCTTTTTTTAACGTCCGTGCTCAAAAGAAATGTTTCTATTATGGAGGGAGTGTTTTGATTTCACTAGGGCGTGGAGAAATTTGTTAATCTAATACTCCCTTTTGTCAACTATTAACTGTTTTTATTTTGTTTGTCCATGAATAATTGTTACATTTGCTTTTATTGGTAATGATTATATTTTAGTACTTAGTTTTGTTTCACTCATATTTTATTATAAAATTATATTAATAGTAATATAAAAAAGTAGGATTAATTTTTTACTAATTTTTTCACTCATTTTTCATTATTGTACTTACAAATCCGAGAAATCAGTGTGAGACTCTTATTGGTGGACAAGTATTTTTTAAGAACTGCACCCCAATTAAAAAATGGAAGTTTATAATCCAAGGGGTGTGGTTGAGTGGCATGTGACTCGTCCATCTTTACAAAATCGAAGTTTATATACCCGAATAGTATAATTTTTTGACTTAGGTAAAAAAAAGAAATGTAAAGGATTATATAAAAATCCAATTTTCAAATACAAAATTAAAATGAAATAGACAAAAATGGAAAGGGCATTTCGGTCTTTTAGGTCTTTAATACCCACGCTGCTTAAACCTCACTCATAAAACCCTAGTTCCTCTGCTACACACACACACCCACACACACACCACACACAGAGATGGGAAGCGACAGCGAAGTTGAGAAATCTGCGCAGAAGGAGAGGGAAAAGAAGAAGATCTTGGCTCTCGCTCCCATCGCCAAGCCACTCGCCGGAAAGAAGCTCTCCAAACGCGCTCTCAAACTTGTTCGCCGAGGTTCAGTCACTATAATCGATCGAATTACATCTCTTTCTCCCGTTCAATTTTTGTGTTTCATTTCTGTAACCGTGTTTTTTGCTTGTGATTTCAGCTGCGGAGCACAAGTGCTTGAAGAGAGGAGTTAAGGAGGTCGTCAAAAGTATTCGCCGCGGAAACAAAGGGTATTTTGATTTTAGCTAGTTTTTCACGAGACACGCTTTTATTCTGTAAGGTTATCAATTTATTGAGCGTTAATTGTTGAAGTTTCAACTCTATTGTTGGAGGTTTTTATTCGTTTGTGGTGAATTTGGAAATTTGGAAATATTTCTTTGATAGTATAGAATCATGAGCTTAAATGAGCTGTTAGCGATTTTGGTTTATGAATGTGAATTATGTATGGAAATGATTTGTGATAGACTTGGCTTATCTTGTTGAATGATTGTTGTTACAAGATGTATGTATGCGATTATCCTGATATGTTTGCTTGATTAATTTATGGAGAAACCTGTTTATAGATTTTTTTGGTTTGGTTTGGTTTTCAAGCTGAGATTTACTCTTTTCTTGCAGAATTTGTATTATCGCTGGGAACATATCGCCTATCGATGTCATCACTCATGTTCCAATCTTGTGTGAAGAAGCTAATATACCATATGTCTATGTTACATCGAAAGAGGCAAGTTGCCTTCTCTTCTGTTATTCATGGTTACTTGTCCTGTTATCATCTTCGATCAACAGCCACACGGGCGTATTTTCACATCTGTTGAGCCAAAGATGTCTGGGAGCAGCTGTCTGTTTTGTACAAATCGAGTTTACGGGCAAGCATTAAGCTACCCCCTCGATCCTCTCGTTTACTGCTTATCTTGTTATGGCTAAATCTGTTCTATTTGCTTGATGTGAGTTGATTTTCAATTCACCACTGCCTTTTATTTGTGTTTGTTTGTTACCTTGATTCTCTACAATTGCGCAAAAGCTCAAACACTAACCACAGCTACATATATCTGTTGGGTTGATGCAAATGTTTGTTATAAATGGGTACTAATGATACAATGAACTGCTCATTTCAGGATCTCGCCAATGCAGGAGCTACCAAGAGGCCGACTTGCTGTGTCCTCGTGTCGACCAAGCCCGCCAAGGGAGAGATCGGGCAGGAGGAGCAAGAGAAGTTGAAGGGCGAGTATGATCAGGTTGCTTCTGACATATCAGAGCTTGCAAACACAATGTTTTGAGTTAGTGTACCAAATATTACATTATGATACTTTTATTAGGTGTTTTAAGTTAAGCTTTGAGTTAATGCATTTTTCCCCAGCTTCTCTCATTCTTTAGTTTCCAACTTCCTATATTATCTTAAATATTTGGTATGAAACCTACATTTTTATTGCTAATATGTCTTGTGAATATAAGTGTTTTATTAAACATCTATTATGAGTAATATTTAATAATTGTAAATCAAGTAGGTACAGTAAAACAGGTCCTGTTTGGGATAAACACTATTTTAGAAATGAGTAAAGGGATTGTTAGTGTACATATACAAAAATCATAAAATAGACATATTCAAGACTAGTTGTGTCCTTTACTCTTAATCAATTACTACTAAGTACTATTTGATATTATACTTCACATTCTTATCAAATGAAATTTGCATTCTTATCGGCAATGTTTTAAAAACCGGACCGGACTGGCCGGTTCGACCGCGAATCGGAAGGTAGTCCGGTCCGGTTTGCCTCTAAAAATCGTCTGTAGGTTGACCCGCCCAGAATCGGTAAAACCGACCGGTTAAACCGCTAACCGGAAACCGGTTTACCTCATTTAAATATTTAATTATTTATTAAAATAGTATATTACTTGGGTGGTGGGGCTATGCATTTAGATTAGGCGTCCCTTCCACTTCCCAAGTTGTGGGCCATTGCTTATGTATTTATTTGTCTTTTTGATTTTTGAACTCAATATTTATTGTAAATTCTTGATGCAGACTGTCGAGCATGCATGCCAATGTGTGGAAAAATACTTTAAATGCATTTGTGGCCCAAATCTTTTATTTTTGATATTTTTATAAGGCCTTTTTTATATTTTATTCACATATTTTATTATATATATTTAATATTATATAATATATATGTTTATTATATATTTCGGTTTAACCAGTGGTTCGACCAATGAACCGGTTGAACCAGTGAACCAATAACGACGCCGGTTCGCCGGTCGATTCGATTTTTAAAACATTGCTTATCGGCAACTCCTCAAAATAAATAAATAAGATGACACATACGTGTAAATTGATCACTCGACAACAAAATTTGTATTTTAGTCAGCAACTCTTCAAACATAAATACCATATAAGCATAAATCGATCACTTGAGAACAAAAAATGTATTTTAATTTTTAAGTGTCAACTCTGTAAGCATAAATAGATAAGATAACTAATCAAGGTGTGTCCTTGTTCCTCAATCAACTCTGTAAGACTCTCCCGACAAATTCCCAACTACTCAAATAATTTATATGGGCAAAATGACATAAAAATTGGCGGATAATAATAATAATAATAATAATAATAATAATAATAATAATAATAATAATAATAATAATAATAATAATAATAATAATAATAATAATAATAATAATAATAATCTCTCCGTCCCACATTAATGTCATAATTTGACATTTCAGTCAGTCCTATAATAAGAGTCACATTTCACTTTTATCATAAATGGTAAATAGACCTCACGTTCCACCAACCAATTCTACTCATATTTTATCATAAAATTAATATATTATAAGTGAGACTCATAGTTCACTAACTTATTTAACCCATACTTTTTTACATTTTTTAAAATCCGTTCTCACACACTTAATATGAGACGGAGGTAGTAATAATAAAGATTAGGAATTGAGGTGACAAGACAGCTACCATATATGGCGTGTAGCGGCCCACACTAATTTATGGGCTTTGATCATCAATATGGGCTTTCGGGTCCACTTTCCCTCATATCATACCAAACTTTCCAACTTCTTTAAAAATCAATTCAACTCTCTAAAAACTAGTACACGTATAGTGCGTGGTAGCATGGCAATCGTCAAACATATAGTACTCCTAGAATTTCATAGATAGGCAATCATTCTCAACAATTTACAATTTCATAGGCAAATATCCGCAATTATTTCATCTTCCATGGTGAAAAAATTCCTCATCCATCATAACCGTATCTACCTTCCGATAAACTAGAATCAAAGAATCAACATTTTTTACTCGGCGACATCACTGTCCACAAAAAAGCCCCTAACATACATATTCCATGAAAAAAAACTACTACTATGAAACTCAACCACTAGTGTTCAAGATCCAAATATTCTAGTAGTAAATAATTCTATATCACATGTTATAATTAATCAAAGATTCAAAATTCATTTTTGTCAAAAACCCCATGTTATGTTACAAAATTTCATTAAATTTTGGACCACCAAACTGGATAGAAGAAAACAACTGCAAATGGCTATTTAGTCTTACATTATTTATGTTCCACACCCACTTTCTGCACACACACACAAGAATAGAGCAAAATTTGTGCAAAATGTGCCTTAGAGCATGCGCAAAGGTGACTCGTATCGCGCGGTTTGGCCAATAACAGCGCGACACGCGGACTAAGTATTCTAGATTAATTTTTAACTACTATTACACATGAAAAAAAAAAGATTCTTCATTTCATCTCCAATCTTCTGTAATCCAAAACACCAGATTTCAAGCCAAGAAAATCATATCCAGAATTAGTAATATTCCCCTCTTTGCACCTGCAATCTTTGCTATTTTGAATGCCGGTACTACAACCGAAGCAAAAGGTACTACTATTCGTGCCGGTTTTGAAGGATTCTTGATTCTGATATGGAGGGCTGATTCTTAGATCAAGATTCAAATCTGGGCACCTTTCTCTAACCTGGCTACAACATTGACTCTCTTCTTTGACAATTTTTTCTATTTTTGATGGATTTGCTTCTCGTTGCGACGATGCTGCAGCTGAAGGCTCGCTGATGGGGCGGTGGCTCGTGGGATCGATTCCCTGGCTCACGAGTTTCCTCCTGATGTGCGTGTTCCAGTAGTTCTTGATCTCGTTGTCCGTCCTCCCGGGCAATCTCCCCGCAATAAGAGACCATCTGCACCACAAACTCATTATTAACAATCGAAACATTCATTCACCAAGGAGACAAAAAAAGTTCATTATGTACTCTCTCCTTCCACGAAAATTAGTCTTATCTTTCCATTTCGGACCGTCCAAAAAAAATACTCTCATACTACAAATATAGAAAGTTTTGTTTTCATATTATTACCCTCATATTCCTCCTTATTTACTAGTACATTCACCATATACTATGGTGGAAGTACATAGAGTTAATTAAAATTTTTATTTTATATACTAATATATTATCATCGAATTTTTGATATTTTGTATTGATCATTCTCCAAGACCACCTATCATCACAATAAAAAACACAAGATAATTATTTTCTCAAAATTACAAATTGAATTTCAACAAATTTCTAGGTCCGCCCTGACTACACACAAAAATCTTGACGATCGAAGGGCTAAAAACGAAGGAGATCGACTTACTTGTTGCCGAGGAGGCTATGGAGCTTGATGATGAGGTCGTCCTCTTCTTGGGTGAAGTTGCCCCTCTTGAGATCGGGGCGGAGGTAGTTGATCCAGCGGAGGCGGCAGCTCTTGCCGCAGCGGAGGAGCCCCGCCGCCTTGGGGAGGCTCCGCCAGCACCCCTCGCCGTGGGCCCGGATGTGCGCCACAAGCCGGTCGTCTTCCTCCTTCGTCCACGCGCCCTTGTTCGTGTGAGCCTTCTCGCAACAAGGAGACCTTCCCATTGCAATATCAAAAATATGAAAAAAACACACACTACAAACTAGTATTTTTTCCACTACTAAACCTATATATATAAAGAGAGGGAGAAGGTTTTGAGTTTTGACTATAGGAGAGAGAGGGAGAGAGCTTCTAGATGTGAGTTGGTGGGAAAGTTGGAGAGAGATGGAATGGGGTGGTGGCAATTTCATGGTGATAGGAACATCATGAATTGGAATTATAGTACGACAAGATTATTATGTGGTATAGGTGTGTAATGAAGTGATTTAATTAAATGGGGATGTTAAATTATCATGCAACAACCACCCCCTAACATGCAAATTATAAATTTGCCCTTGTCAATCATTTAAGTATTCTGGCATGTAGGCGGTTTTATACGTAGTACTTAATGAATGATGGGCGAATCATAGAAAAAAAACGGTGGATGCTCATAGTAAATAACAGTAAATAAACGGCACACAGATTAAGTGAGAAGTTTCTAACGACAATCACGAAACACACGACAAAGTATCCACCAACCAAGCGAACTGAATGGAAAAAATTGTCACGAAGGCAGGCGCACCCAAAAAAAACAAGCGACAAAAGTAAATGAAAAATCGAATAACCACGTAATCAAGAAACAGAAATCCACAGAGGTGAAAAACTACTAAGACCATAGTTTTGAATCCCTGGTTTTTTAGAATTTAAAAACATCCTATTGGCGTATCACTATTGAATTTGTTTTTTAATTTTTTGCAACTATTTCATGCATTAATCTTTTGCAACTATTTCATGCATTAAACACGTGATGTGGGAAAATAGGTAAGAAATTAGTGAGATATAATGTGAAATTAAGGTTTGGGTTAACGTTGTAGAGCATGTAATAAATATTGTGGTGGTTGTTGCACTTTATCTCTACTCACTTTACTTATATTAGGTGCAATATGCTGTAAAGTGTCATGATTTTGTGTGTGCGTGTGTGTGTGAAGAGGAGCTTCTAGAAGAGTTGGAGGTTTAGGGAAAAAGAAAGAAATGTGATTTGCTTTAACTTCCACTTAACTTTTCTATTTTTTTTATTTACCAAAAATGCTTGCCCCCAACCCAATTTGCATATGCATCATTTGATACCCACTATCAAATAACTCTCTCTCTCAAATATCCATCAATCAATTTGGTTTTGATGAGCGAGAGAGAGGCCCACTTTAGTAATTTCAAATAGATGTATTTACCTACTTTCTTGCCTTTTTCAGAATGTCTTGGCGCAAAAAATGGCTCCACATTTGATGTTGAATAATGGCACTCCATTTTCTAATTCATTTCCATACAAACATTATCTCATATTCATAAAGAAGACCAAAAAAAAAAGAAGAGAAATAGCCACTTTCAAGTCTTTCATACACATTTTGCTTTCATAAACTAACCCTACAAAACCAAACATTAACATCTATGCTCGCCAGCAGTGGCGGATCAAGGATTCGGAAACGAAGGGGGCGGAATATATAGTATTAGTTTGATTTAGTGCGGACATGGCTATTTTTTCCGTTGTTCGGGGCGACGCCGGAGGCAAACGGAGGGGGCGGACATGGTTATTTTACGTCCCGATAAGGGGGACATAGTCGCACGGAGGGGACGACCACCCCCTCCTGTCCCCCCTAGATCCGTCAGTGCTCGCCAGTCGCCCCCGCCCTGGTCGCCCAATCTTAATTATCGAATAGTAGTGCTATTTGATCATATTATGGTCGATCATAAAATATTTCTCTCAAGTTTAATAATTTTAGTATTCTATGTCATTTCCCTCTATATTACAATTACAAATATCTCTTTGTTATGGGTGACTATACAATGACCAAATACTTTTTCCGATAATAGAAAGTACTACCAAATTATAAACTTATTCATGAAGAAAGTCTAGCTAGTAGTACATGGTTATAGGGTAGGCAATTATTTGGTAAAATGCAAGATGACAACCAAACTCATAAAATCAAATGGATGTCATGTGCTTAGGTAGAGACACAACAAAATTTGTGGGGTTGTCCTAAAACAATTCTTACCTACCTCCTATCATATTTCTTTGCCCCCATGTGAGCCACTCCCCTATTTCATAACCAACTTCATCCAGCAAAAGTTTTCCCCATTATTCATGATCCTTCAACTTCAAATTTCGTTAGAATCTCCAATGTATCAATAAATTGTGTTAGATCGTTTGACTTCTGTACATAAGTCGATGCACATGTAAAAATCGAATGGCTCGAAACATCTTTAAGAGGAGCGACTCACCTAAGAAATCAGTAATGAATTAACAAATGTGGTAAAATTGGGAGATCAATAATTGTCACGATGCTTCAAAATAAATAAATATTTGCATGGATCTAGATTTGATTAATAAAGGGTTTGTCCATGATCCCATGTTGGATGAGTAGCAAGACAAGCAAACATCTTCCTTAAAAAATGTCCCCACTGCAATCGTATTGCCATTTTGCACAAAGGATTTTGCAATTTTTGTATAGAGTGGAGAATTTTATCGGTTTTTTATGTCTTACAAGATGCCGAAGTTAAAAAAGGTAATGAACAATATAATACCAAACCGAATATAAATAATAAAAAAGTAATGACTAGACAATAATAAACGCTCTATAAAAACTAGTCACCAAAAAAACAACGAACGGATATATTAAAATAGTAGTAATAGATTCAAGTGGGCAACACGCTTCATGTTATTATCCGTCAACTTCATCCACCACCAATACGGAATGGTTTTGCAAAACATACATAACACAACATTGAGCATCAATCGATCTGAAAAGAAAAAGAAATCCACAAAGGCATATAGTACTATAATATAAAATCCAAAATGGGCCAATAAATTCATGCAATTCTGTATATTTGATATTAGTTGTCACACGATAAACCGTACGCTATTTCCACGTGGTATACTTAGTTCATGCAATTAAATATGGATAGGAATAATTATTGGTTATGAAATGATTATGAATATTATTTAAAGATGAGAAGACATGCAACTTCAGCCTCCATGTGCAATCATAGGGCTTTCCATTTGATTAAAGTAAAATTTAAAATGGGAATTATATTTTACTTTTGGGGTTGGTTCGTGCAGGGGAATGATCAATTGCTAACTCATCATTTAATTGCTAATTACAACTAATTTAAGGCTATAGAATTTTAGAAAATGTGTGGTCTACAATTTGCCACGTGTAATTTTTGTTTTTATTAATAAAATAAAAAAAGATAAAAAAAATCGCCAAATTAGGGTTTTAGATGAAAATGTCAATATAGTGTTTCGAAAATATCAACACAATGCTTTGAGAATGTCAACACGATGCTTTAAGAATGTTAACCCATTGCTTATATTGACATTCTACATGTATTATATTGACATATTTTATATAGTATGTTGACATTTCTGCTTTACGAAAAAATTGAAAATTTTTCAATTTTTTTTTCAAATTTTGACGTCGGAACATATGCATGTATGATATCGTTGGAATCCTTATAAATTTATCTTTAATTTGATATATGATATATGAATTTAAAGTTTTGGGATTTTTTTTAAAAATTAGTTATAATTAAACATGTAGTTAATTGACATTAATACCCCTATTGATATTTTATGGAATTAATCATATTGCTTTATTGACGTTTTTTGTTGATCGTATTGATATTTCTTGGTTGATGATCTAGGCCCTTAATTTGAATATCTAATAGCTATTATTTAGTTGTAGTTAGCAATTAGGTATTGAGTTGGCAATATAACACTCCCCGGTTCATGTATTAGTATATAATTAGCAATTAAAATTGTCAAAATGGGCCTTAAATGGCCCGGCCCAATCAATTTTAGGGCCGGTTAGGCTCTAAGTGTACAAGGCACATTAAAATCAAGCTTTTAGGCCCGGCCCAGTGATCTGAAGACTGATTGGGCTTGGGCCAAGTCTTAACATTAAATATGGATTATTTTCTATTTATATATTTTACATTCTGCTTTAATAATAATTTATTCAGAGTGGTTATTTCTTATAGAAAGAAAAAATTGCGTTATGGGTGTAAAATTTATTTCCTTGCGTAAATAATGTATTTTCCATAAGAAATGATACACATTGGACTAAATAAAGCCCAATGTCATAGATTTTGAGCCCAGTTTATAAGTTCATGAGCATAAATATTTCATATAAACCCATTTTAATTACTGATGACCCAATGTATAAGCCCATTTTCTAATTTCAATCTATCCTAGTTTCTTGTGAATTTATCAATTTTTACTATAGTAATGTTACTGCCTCTAATAAAGAATCTTGACTTGACATGTTCGGATGACATGTTATTTATTTTTGAAAATTAGATTGTGCACGAGGGTATCATTTTCTTTTTATTACTCCCTCAGTCCCCCGGAAAATATAAACATTAGGTTCAACATAAGTTTTAATGTAATATAATTTTTTAGTTTAGAGAGATAGATAAAGGTTAATGTAAGGAATTTTAGTTGAGAGTGAGCTCCACTTCATTTATACTATAGTGTAATTGTCTAAAGTCTAAACTGTAAATAAAATGATGTGTAGGATAATGTGTTGTGTAACTATTTCAAAATTAGAAACTTCATCGTATTTTTTATGGCCAAACTTCTTTTCAGGGACGGAAGGAGTAATCTTACTAATCTAAAGTGACAGTTTGGTGAAAAGACAATTTTATCCTTTTTGGAGGGAAAATGTGAAGCTATTTTTGTTCACCCTTTTGGTCATTTTGTATAATGGCAGCCATTGGATAAAAAAAATTGCAGCTCCTATTGGCTTCTCAAATGGTCCAACCAAATGCAAACTTCTTGAAGAAGATTTAAAACACTTTTAAATAGATGGACTCGAATCTGCATTTTGTGGACTGATTTTGTGATTGTTGTATAGCAGGTTTGGTTCTGCTTTGAATCCGGCGACGGCTCCGGCGACCGTTGGCGGATGAGGCGACAGAGAGATGCCAGAGATGCAAAGGAAGCGGCGACGCTATGGGTTACTGCGGAGGCAGCGATGCAGGAGGGCCGACGGCGGCGGAAGCGGAATAAAAATAGAATCTCGATGAATAAAGTTGATCTAAACCAAATCTTGAGAAGAAGAAATTCAATCTACAATATAGATAGAACCAAAGCCGACGAGACATAGCGGTGGAACATTGAGGAAGGACGGTGGCTCGGCGTGTGAGGGCGGTTGGGCAGCGGCGAGGCGCGACGGGTGACGAGGCAGGGAACGGCGGCCGGGGAGCTATGCAGCGCGGCGGATGTGAAGGAAGCAAGTGGGTGGCGAAGCACGGCGGTGGACCGCGAGGCAAGGCGTGCCGATTGAAGTGTGTCGTCTAGGCAAGCGGAAGGAGGCAGGCGGTGGGGGCGGCGGTGCATGGTAGGGCAGGGAGTAGAATAGCGTTGAGGGGGAGAGAGAGAGAGATGATTCAAGGTTTCATGGAATATTAGTTATTGTATACTAATTGGGCTCTAATTTTGGGCCTTTAATGTAGCTTATAATTTGGGTTCTAATAGTGTAGTGTAATACATAAATAATATTCTTTTCAACAAAAATAGAATTTGTGTTAAACTCTATTATTATTATTATTATTATTATTATTATTATTATTATTATTATTATTACAATAAATATTTTTCTCTCATTTTTGTTCTCTACTATATTTTATTTATTTCACTCATATCAGATTTAAAATTGTAGTATAAAATTGTTTGCCAATTTAGAGATGCTTCACAAGCTAAACAATATTACTAAGATTTTAGATTAAATTACAGAATAAGATTAAATTATACAGTATATATTTAAAGTTAAACTTAATTTATAAAGTGTGTATAACTTCTTAATATAGAAAAGTGTAAATTGTTACATTATTCAAAACAACAAAGATGCATAAAATATTATCTATATTTTAAGTGATACTTACTTTTTATACGTATATGTGGCAGAGAGTAAGAAATTTATTCTCTCTAATATCAAAAACTCATTTAGTCTCTGACTGTATATCAAGTTATGCTATAGTTTGAAATTAAATAGAAGAAATAAATAATCAACTGATTAGATAATACAAATTTTCTAACTTGACTTCTCAATGAAGTCTTCTAAATTCATTTAGTCTTTGACCATGTATAAAATGTGATTATTGGATAGTACTAATTTTCTAACTTGACTTCTCAAAGAAGTTTAAATTTTTATTATTTAAATTATTCATATATTTAATGTGGACATGTTTAATAATTTTTGTAATTAAGCTATTAAATTTATATATTGATTTACCTTTTATTTGGATTAATGACTACCATAGCACTGTCAATAAACATTTTTACTCACATATTTTCTTTATTTATAATATATGTCTTATTCTAATTAACTCATATTCTTTTATCATAGTTACATATTTTCTTTTTGTCATTAATTTTTATTGTTTTTACTCTCTTAGATTATAAATTAAAATTATATAGATATTTCATTCATTTGGGAGTAGTAAATTCTCCAATTAGAGTAAGACAAGTTAAGTATATTTATGTCTTTTAAAATTTTCACATTGCTTTGAATTCATAATTTCTTTATATTTATTATGTTTTGTATCTATTATTTGAAATTTTGATGTCCTGTGCATAGCACAAGTGTTAATACTAGTATAATACTGAATAATAGAAGTAATAATCTAAAAATAATTAATTAGTAGTACGACATTACATTGATATAAAACTCTGTGACTAAATAAATAAATAAATATAAATTTGAGACGGCGACAATAAGGGTTAGGTGAGGTGACAAAGGACTATGGGGGAATATGTGACGGCATGGAGGAGGGAGAAAGACAAGGACGGCGTGAAGGAGCATGGAGGAGGCGGCAACAATGTAAGAGGTGGCAACAACGAGAAGGGAGTAACCATATTGGAATGTGCGCGCTTGAGTGTGCATGCACATGAATCCTTGTCTATATAGTCATACTTACTATGTCTCATAAAAATAAAGAATTTGAGAATGACACATGTTTCAATGCACAACTAATAAAATTGGAGAAAAATATATTGTTATTTAAGAATGAGTCAGATGCATTAAAAAGAAAAAACTTACTTAGAAATAGAATGGATTAATTTTGAGAGACATATCAAATTAACAATAATAAAGCTGTGCCAAAAATGGTTTGCATAATAGTATTAGATCATTAACCCTACATTATTATGTGTATATTAAAAAAATTAAATACGTATACATGTAGTAGTATTAAATGTATGGCAGATATGATACACATAATATTGTATCCTATCAATAATTTAAAAATAATAATTATATTATGGCATAATATTAATATCAACAAATCTATGTGACCAAATTTTGTACAACCAAAATCTAGTTTATTTGATCAAAAATAGGTTTATTTATGCATTTAATTAAAATATTTAAATGCATATATAATACATGGAAAGTGCATAATATTGTGGTCATATATTTATAATTTTTGTATAAATTTTTTATTTTTTTAGAACCATAAATATAATTAGTGCATACTTTAATTTAAATATTAAAAATAATAGAAAGAAAATTCAAATATAAATATAAAAAATAAGATTAAAGGCTAATAAGTCTTTTTAATTTATCCACTTACTATATTTATAATTTTAATATATAATTAATCCATCAAATAATTAATATAATCTTATTTTGGTTGTACAAAATTTGATAGTTTATCATTACCTATTAATATATGATGCCTCAGTGTATGTATGTACACACTGACACACACTCAGAGAGAGAAAGAGCGGTGAGAAGTTACGTGTGAACAGAAAAAGGGCAAAATTCCATCACATCGCAGCAGAATCGCCTCTCCAAAATTTCAATTATTATTAAATAAATCCATTTTTGATTAGGGTTTGCTTATTTTAATCCCCCCTATTTATATTTACATCTCCCCTTTTTTGTTTAATCATCCATCGCCTTCTCTCTCTCCAATTTTGCCGTCCAATTCCTTATCGGTTAAGCATCTCCGTCAATCGGTGATGAATCACTGACCACTCGCTTCGCTATTGAATTCGCCTCTCCGATCCAGCTCCAATTGGCCGCGCCTCGATCTCCGATTTTGGGCGTTTTGAGGAATTAGGGTTTTGATTTGTGACATGGTAGGGATTTGCGGATCGGAGGAGAGCCTCGTCGCCGATTAATCGGCGAGCTGTTCAGTCGGTTTTGTAGGGTTATTGTATGGAAACTCGGAGCCGGAAGCGGGCGGAGGCATCCACCTCAGCAGCGTTATCGGGCCCCACTACACGCGCCACCAAACGCTCTCGCCTCTCCGCCACCTCCGCCGCGAACGCCGCCGCTGCCACGCCTCCGATCTCGACGCGCTCTCGCACCGCCACTCGATCGACTGCCATGGACCCGAATCAGGAGCCTTCGACTGCCTCCGCGTCCACCACCCGCAGCCGCCGCGGGAAGAACCCTAGCACTAATCAGAATTGGGAAAACAGTAATACTAACAAAGACAATACTAATTCGGATAAGGGTAAAGAGAAGGAGCCAGAACACAGGCATAGGGAAGCAGAGAGGAGCTTAGGGCTGAACATTGATTCCCACGATGGGGATGATGATGATAATGACAGTGAGGGAGGAGTTGGAATTCTGCACCAGAATTTGACTACTGCTAGTAGTGCTCTCCAGGGTTTGTTGAGGAAATTGGGGGCTGGATTAGACGACTTGCTTCCGAGCTCTGCGATGGGTTCAGCTTCGTCTTCGCATCAGAGTGGTAGGCTGAAGAAGATTCTGTCGGGGTTGAGGGCTGATGGCGAGGAAGGTAAGCAAGTCGAGGCGTTGACACAGCTCTGCGATATGCTTTCGATAGGGACGGAGGAGTCTTTGAGCACTTTCTCGGTGGATTCATTTGTTCCGGTGCTGGTGGGATTGCTTAATCATGAAAGTAATCCTGATATCATGCTTTTTGCTGCGAGGGCGCTGACTCACTTGGTGGATGTGTTGCCCTCTTCTTGTGCTGCTGTGGTGCATTATGGCGCCGTCTCTTGCTTTGTTGCGAGGCTTCTGACTATTGAGTATATGGACTTGGCTGAACAGGTGTTTTGTTTTTCAATTTTAGACTCCTATTATTACTTGTTTGGATTTTTTATATGTTGACTATTATTTGTTAATCATGATGTTGTTTTCTAATTCTAATCAATCTATTGACTATTCTACTTGCCTTTGGGATTTAAGAGTTTCTAGAACTTATGTTTTTATTGAGTATTGACGTTGTAATGTTTGGGATGGGACAGTCTCTGCAAGCTTTGAAAAAAATATCTCAAGAGCACCCAACTGCTTGCTTGCGGGCTGGTGCACTCATGGCTGTGCTTTCGTATCTCGACTTCTTCTCCACAGGGGTTCAGGTGTGTAAAGAGTGGAAATTGTATACAAAATGTGAACTATGAAATTCCAATTTCACCTAGCTGTCGGATTACCTTATCTGATTTTGGTGGGAAAAATATGAATTTTTACATTTTAATGTTTTCAGAGAGTTGCCTTGGCGACTGCTGCAAACATGTGCAAGAAGTTACCTTCTGATGCAGCTGACTTTGTAATGGAAGCTGTGCCTTTGTTGACAAATCTCCTGCAGTATCACGATGCCAAGGTTATATATAAGTGTATGCTGTTTGGATATAACTTGGTGGTTGTAAATTTAGGCTTTCGTTCTGAGCTATTGCAATTCTTTTTTGATTTTTAGGTTCTAGAATCTGCATCAATTTGCCTGACTCGGATTGCTGAGGCATTTGCTTCATCACCAGAAAAGCTTGATGAACTCTGCAACCATGGTCTTGTTACACAAGCTGCTACACTTATTTCATCCAGCATTGCTGGAGGCGGTCAGGCTTCACTTAGCACTTCTACATACACGGTAAGGCTAATGAAAACTTTTTGTTAATTGTTTTGTCTGATAGTCCACTTTTTGACCTTACCCACCTGCGTGCAGGGACTAATTCGGCTTCTTTCAACATGCGCAAGCGGTTCTCCTTTAGGATCCAAGTCACTGCTCCTCCTTGGTATCAGTGGCATTCTGAAGGACATCTTATCTGGGTCTGGCTTTGCGTCAAGCATGTCTGTTTCACCTGCTTTAAGCAGGCCGCCTGAGCAGGTGCACTTCATAGATTTCATATTAGCTAAATCTTCCAGGCTTTGTTTTCTCGACTAGAATTAATTTTACCACTAGTTGCCGTTATGTGACTTGTTACTTTAAACCAACTTTATTAGTGGTCATGTAGCTGAGGTACTTCATTGCCTTTGACTGATTTCCTTTTCAATTAACTCAGATATTTGAAATTGTGAACCTGGCAAATGAGCTTCTCCCGCCACTTCCTCAAGGAACAATATCTCTCCCTGTCAGTAGTAGTTTCTTTATGAAAGGGTCCCTTCCTAAGAAGGGTCATGCAGGAAGCTCTAACAAGCCAGAAGATACGAATGGGAAGATACAAGAGGTGTCAAATCGTGAGAAACTGTTAAATGATCAGCCTGAACTTCTGCAGCATTTTGGAATGGATCTCCTGCCTGTTCTGGTCCAGGTGGCTGTCAGAGAAGCTTAATTTGTTTTTGTTTTCCTTATTGCAGATGCTAAAATCTCACATTAATTTTGGATTGTAGGTCTATGGTTCCAGTGTCAATGGTCCTGTTCGCCACAAGTGCCTATCAGTTATAGGAAAACTCATGTATTTCAGCTCAGTAGAATTTATCCAGTCATTGAATAATGACACAAACATCTCAAGGTATATGGCTTTACCTCATAACACAGGATGATCTTTCTTCCGACCGGTGAGCCTAAAGAAACATACTTACTCTCTTTCTGTTTAGTTTTTTAGCTGGGGTTTTGGCTTGGAAAGATCCACAAGTTCTGGTACCCGCCCTTCAAATAGCAGAAATATTGATGGAAAAACTGCCTGGTACATTCTCTAAGATGTTTGTAAGGGAGGGTGTTGTGCATGCCGTCGACACATTGATACTAACAGGATCTAGTAGCAGTTCACAGCCATCTTCTAATGACAAAGATAATGATTCTATTTCTGGATCATCACGATCTAGACGGAATAGACGACGTGGTGGTAATTCTGCTTCTGATGCAAATCCTACTGATGATTCTAAAAATTCTATACCAAATTCGTTTGAAATTCCAACCGCTAATTCAAGCCTGCGGGCAGCAGTTAGTGCATGTGCAAAAACTTTTAAAGAGAAATATTTCCCTTCAGACCCAGAGGGTAGTGAAACTGCTGCAACAGAAGATCTACTCCGATTAAAGAATCTTTGCACGAAACTGAACTTGGCAAATGATGATCACAAAACTAAATCGAAGGGAAAATCTAAAGCATCTGCTGCCCGATCTTCTGATTTATCTGCTAGTAAAGAGGAACACCTGGGTGAGAGCATAACTGAGATGCTTCGAGAACTTAACAGAGATGACGGTGTGTCTACTTTTGAGTTTATTGGCAGTGGAGTTGTTGCCTCTTTGCTTAACTACTTCACATGTGGTTATTTCTCTAAGGAGAGGGTTTCTGAGGCAAATCTACCGAGGCTTAGAGAACAAGCAATCAAAAGGTATATATCTTTTGTTTCTGTTTCTCTTCCTCCAACTTCAGATGGAGGAAATGTAGTTCCCATGGGCATTTTAGTTCAGAAACTTCAAAATGCTCTGTCTTCGTTGGAACGTTTTCCCGTTGTACTAAGCCATGCTTCACGATCGTCTGGCGGAAATGGCCGTCTTTCTTCTGGTCTTAGTGCTTTGTCTCAACCATTCAAGCTCCGCCTTTGCCGAGCACACGGAGAAAAATCTCTTCGTGACTACTCATCAAATGTAGTCCTGATTGATCCGCTAGCGAGTTTGGCTGGTGTCGAAGATTTCTTGTGGCCCAGGGTCCAACGAAGTGAGTCTGGTCAGATGCCTTCAGTATCTGCTGTGAACTCTGAATCTGGGACCACACCTGTGGGTACCGGTGTTTCGTCACCATCTGCTTCCACTCCTGCTACTCAAAGGCATTCTACACGCTCCAGATCTTCTGTTAATATTGGCGATTCAAGCAAAAAAGATTCATCAGTTGATAAAAGCTCTAGCTCGTCAAAAGCCAAGGGAAAAGCTGTATTGAAGCCTAACCCAGAGGAGGGAAAGGGACCCCAAACCAGAAATGCTTCCCGCAGAAGGGCAGCCTTGGATAAAGATAATGAAATGAAGCCAGTTGAAGGTGACACTAGCTCTGAGGTACATTTTTAATTCGTCAGGACCTGTCTAGATCAAGAGACATGTTGATTTTCAATATTAGGCTTATTGTATTCTTCTGATTGCATTAAAATATATTCTGATGATTAGACGAACTAGGTAATCTTGATATTTCATACAATCATTAAATGTTTGCTGCTTCTTTTACAATTGTTTTTGATATCACGTGGGTAGCTTTTACTATTTTAACTGTGATGCATTGAGCATTGATTTTGTGCACATTGCAGGATGATGAACTGGATATTTCACCTGTAGAAATTGACGAGGGGCTGGTGATTGAAGATGATGAAATATCAGACGATGACGACGACGATGATGATGAGAATGATGACGTATGCTTCTCTATATTCCCATCACTGAATTATATATTTTTCTTAAATTTTTACTTTAGAAATATCTTGCTTCAGATGGAATTATATTAATTATTAGCCTCTGTATGTTTTCTGTAGATGTTATGTAAGTGTGTAGATGAGTGGGTGGGCAATTCTTGATTTGATGTAACTAGGATTATATAGTGAGGGTAAAATATGAAAGGTTATTGGTGGGTAGATGGAATTGGGAATCTTTAAAGGACTTTCTAAAATGAAAAAAATTGGAACACTTAAGTGACAGTGTGAGCATTGTGTTTTTGGTTATGATAAGGTATATTTGGAGTGAAAATTGTTTATGCTGAATTGTACATTTGCCCCTTTGAAAATCCTACCTTTTTGAAACATGTTATCTTCATTGTTGACAGGTACTGGGAGATGATACTCTTCCACTTTGTATGGCAGATGAAGTGCATGATGTTAAATTGGGTGAGTCTGCAGAAAGTCCTGTGCCTGCCCCAAGTGATGGGAAGAACAACCCAGCATGTAGTTCTAGCAGCAGAGGCTCTGCTGAGTTTCGAACTGGTAGTTCATATGCTTCAAGAGGTGCAATGTCGTTTGCAGCTGCTGCAATGGCTGGACTTGCATCCGGTAACAGTCGAGGCCTAAGGGGAGGCAGAGACAGGCGGGGACGTCCCTTGTCCGGCTCTAAAGATTCCCAGAGACTAATATTTACTTCTGGTGGAAGGCAGTTGAATAGACACCTGACTATTTATCAGGCAATTCAACGGCAACTTGTTCTGGATGAGGAAGATGATGACCGACTTGCTGGTAGTGATCTTCTTTCTACTGATGGAAGCAGGCTCTGGACTGATATCTACACTATAACATATCAAAGAGCAGATTGTCAATCTGAGAGGGCTTCAGTTGGGGCTGTAGGCTCAGGTACTCCGTCTAAGTCTGCGAAGGCTAATTCAAGTATTTCTGGATCTGATGCAGCAGCTCATCATGTATCCCTGCTGGATAGCATTTTGCAAGGGGAACTTCCATGTGATTTAGAACGAAGTAATCCAACCTATAACATATTGGCTCTTTTACGTGTGCTAGAGGGTTTGAATCAGCTTGCACCTCGTCTGCGAGTCCAACAAGCGATGGGTAAATTCTCTGAGGGAAAAATTCCAAGTCTAGATGAACTTAATGCTTCTGGAGCTAAAGTACCGCCTGAGGAATTTGTCAATAGCAAGCTTACTCCAAAACTGGCTCGACAAATTCAAGATGCTCTTGCACTTTGTAGTGGGTCTCTTCCATCATGGTGTTACCAGCTTACTAAAGCTTGCCCGTTCTTGTTTCCCTTTGAAACCCGGCGGCAGTATTTCTATTCAACTGCTTTTGGATTGTCGCGTGCGCTATATCGGCTCCAGCAGCAGCAAGGTGCTGACGGTCATGGATCGACAGGTGAGAGGGAGGGCAGGCTTGGGAGATTACAGCGCCAGAAAGTTCGTGTTTCTAGGAATCGGATATTAGACTCTGCTACTAAAGTAATGGAGATGTATTCCAGCCAAAAAGCAGTTCTTGAAGTTGAATATTTTGGTGAAGTTGGCACAGGGCTTGGGCCAACTCTTGAATTCTATACTCTTTTAAGTCATGAGCTTCAGAAATCTGGATTACGAATGTGGAGGTCAGGTTCTTCACCTGGTGGGCCTGCTATGGAAACCGACGGAGATAAAGATGTTATCAATATGCCCCTTGGGTTGTTTCCTCGTCCATGGGCACCAAATGCTGATACTTCCGATGGTAGCCAGTTTTCTAAAGCTATTGAGTATTATCGATTACTTGGCCGAGTTATGGCTAAGGCTCTCCAAGATGGGAGGCTTCTGGATTTACCACTGTCAATTGCTTTTTATAAGCTAGTCCTTGGTCATGTATGAATATTCTTACTGTTATTTTTCCCAATGAATGGGATTCTCACATTTTATATATTTTTTGGTGAAACTTTGGTTGATTTATCAAGTTTTGTGATCTATTACTTCTGCAGGAGCTGGATTTGCATGATATAATATCTTTCGATATGGAGCTTGGAAATACGTTGCAAGAGTTACAAGGGCTTGTATTCCGGAAACAATATTTGAATTCCATAGGGGGCTATAACCCAGAAGAACTGCGTTTTCGTGGAGCTTTAATTGAAGATCTTTGTTTAGATTTTTCACTACCAGGCTATCCCGATTATGTTCTGAAACCAGGCAACGATATTGTAAGTAACAAGCTCTCCTTTGGCTTCTTTTACTACCTTCTCCTTCGATTTACTTTTCTTGATTTTGTGTGCCTACTATACACAGGTGGATGCAAGCAGTTTGGAGGAATATATTTCACTTGTGATTGATGCTACTATAGGGACTGGGATAATGCGGCAAATGGAAGCATTTAGATCAGGGTTTAATGAGGTGTGTTTTTGTTGATATTCATCCTCTATATATATGATATGTGATTGCTCTGCTTCATATGATGCCTGAGTACCTCGTATTTATGCTAGCATGGATGATAATGATGCCCATAGCAAGACTTATTGATGTGATTTTGTACTAGCTCATCATAATTTTTGACCTTCGCACTCTAAACTTGGTCCTTCACTCATCTATTCCAAATATGGCCTATAATTGCTCTAATTTTGTGTGCCAATTTGTTTTTTTCAATCTTCATGATTTGCTCTACTAAAATGGGAAACAGTTGGGGAATGAGAGTGCAGCCCACTCCCATGATATTAGATTTGAAATCCTATTCGTATGATAATCTCATCTTCCAAATATCTCCCCAGTCTTTCGATGTCTTTATTCCCCAAAAGACAAGTTTCCAAGAATTCTCTCAACTAACATGTGACCTTGGCTAAAATCTTCTTAAGGTCTAATGTTTATGTAATCTCAAATCCTCAACTTTATTTTGCCCCTGCTGGCAAACACTATGAACTGATTTTTTCTGATTTCAACAGATGATGGTGTGATGTAACACTGCAGTTTAATGTTCAACTTTTCACATAGTAAAGTATTTACATGTATATATTTGATCAGGTGTTTGACGTCTCAACACTGCAAATATTCTCTCCAAATGAGTTGGACTATCTGCTCTGCGGTCGCAGAGAGCTGTGGAAGGTAATGCTCTCTTTTTGCGAACCCAACTTCAACCTTTAATCATCTGCCTTTGCTTGATTTTACATCCTTGTCTTGTGATGCACAGGCTGAGTCGCTGGCAGATCATATTAAATTCGATCATGGATATACCTCCAAAAGTCCTGCTATTATATATGTGAGTTTTGTATATTTCTAAAACACAGAATAAACTAAGTTGGACAAAAATTATGTAATCTTCAGTTGAGTTTCTCGAGTTCTGCACATCATTTACTCTTCAATGCTTCATCTATTACCTTACACATGTTTACAATGTAATCAGCTTCTTGAGATTATGGGTGAATTCACCCCGGAGCAGCAACGGGCTTTTTGTCAGTTTGTCACTGGTGCTCCGCGGCTTCCACCAGGTGGTCTGGCTGTGTTGAATCCCAAATTGACAATTGTGAGAAAGGTATGCAGATAGTCAAGATTTCTTTATCTATAATTCTCCGGATATTCTTTTAGTTTGTGACGAAGCATCTTTTGTTTTTTTTACCAGCATTCTTCCAGCATGAACACCACACAAAACAATGGTTCCGGTGCATCCGAGTCAGCTGATGAAGATTTACCTAGTGTGATGACCTGCGCAAATTATTTGAAGCTTCCTCCATACTCCTCCAAGGTTAGATCACTACGATTTTTCATTTTCCGTTCGGTCATTTGCCCTCAGAGCCATTTCTAAGTGTGGCAAATAAAATTCCTCCGTACTTTTCAGGATGTTATGTACAAGAAACTACTTTACGCCATCAGTGAAGGACAGGGATCTTTCGATTTGTCGTGAGTTGTGTGCTCTTTCTTAACCACTGACATAGATAAGGTTAGAACAAACGACAGCAGCTTTACTCATCCCATTGCTCTGTTTCTTCACTATCACCACTTTACTCATAGACTGTTTATTCTCTGTAAAACGTCGTAGACGACTGAGTCTTTTTCAGGTCGCCGGAAAATTTGGAAGTGGAAGGATCGGCAGTGAAGGGGATACATTGTTGAATGTTTTGAGAGTTTGTAAATAAGTACTAGGATTTTATTATCTTGGAAAAAATATTTTATCCTTTTTTATGTTATAATTCAGTCACCTGATTTTATGGCTGGTAGACAAGTCACCTGGTTTATTATGGCTGTAATGGCAAATCCATTGCTTGACATATCTCTTTTTGTTTCTGGTAGCTATTTTTTGGTTATTTTGTAATAATGAAGCATTCATTAAAATAAATTGCCTACTTGCCTTATCTTCCTCTCAATAATATTATTGAATGATTTAACTATTAAAATTTTAATCTCCATAATTTATTCAGTACACGTTGATTCATTGTCACGCTATATGCTTGTCAAGAGTTTACAGCTTATTAAAAACAAGTTTATTAAGTTTAGTCTAATTTTTTTATAATCTTATATGCACTGTTCTATTTGAAAGAAAAACATTAATATAATTTGTTGTTATTGATATAAGTACATGGTGTACTATTAATCTGTTTTTCTCCATTCTAATTAGGAGTTTCTCTATTTAGTTTATAGGTTAGTTATCAAATATACATTTTTTAAATTCATATATTCTCTAAAATTAGCTTAAGACGAGTATTCTAAGTTTGAGTTGAGATTTCACTTTGAAAAAACTAAAGCTTGTATTGGCATTTTGATATGGACTCTCTGTACTTTAATTTTAATGAATTGGTGTTAGTTTAGTTCAGTTGTAGGTTAACTGCCCCAACTAACCCATTTTAATATTTTAAAACATGAATCATTTATAAAAAGCTCGATTTGTTTTAACAATTTTTAATGGAGGTGGTTAAAACTTTCAGTTGATTTTATTATAATTTATACTACAAATTTTAGGGGAAACGTTGAACCTATCAACAATAGTAAGGCAATATCAAATGTATATGAGCTTTTAAAATATTTTATCACTTTTTGGGACAAGCCACCTAATTGTCACCACAAATTTGAAAATTAATTGTGTACTAGGTAAATAATTAAATTTAAAACCTTTCCCTATCTTGAAAAACACTACAATTAGGTGTGCCACGTGGATTGCAAAATGTCAAAGTTTGTTTATTTATTTTAGATAAACAATTTCAAAGCTATTATAGCGCATCAACATTGACATTAGAGTGGGAAAATTAGGTATATATAGCATCAATCACAGCTAATGCGAATGATAAAGACTTATTGAAGACGTCTAATTTCAACGCAAGAGTCTTTATTTAATTTTTATTTATACTAGATTTCATATAAACACATCCCAACCTTAAATAAATTATCAAACATTTTAAATTTAATTAAAAAATGTCCCGCCAAGAGATTATCGAACCAAATTGCCAGTGAAGTATTTAAGTGTATTCTTCAAGCTCCAACGACATAAAATGGATCATGAACTATTTAAGATCAATATCTTAGAAATAGCTATCAAAATTCAACATCTTTCGATATTTGACAAAATCAAAACATCATTATAAAGAAAGAGAAAACTAGCTCAGTCTAATTCAAGTCAAAGTCAATTCAACTTGACCAAAAATAAGCAATTTGTTCATAATTATATTATCCAAAACTTGATTCATAAATAAAAATAAAAAACTCCACTAGTTTCATGTCTAATTTATGACTTATTTATAACACTAGTTGATACTCCCTCATTCCGCCATTATGAGTCATTTCTTGGCAGCACGAGTTTTAAGAAATATTAAGAAAAGTGGAGGGAAAAAAGTTCATGGAATAAAGGTCCCACTTGTATATATTAGTATTAAATGAAATGTGAGCGGAATGAGTTAGTGGAATGTGAGACCATATTACCAATTATAGTAAAAATGAACCGAAATTTCTATTCACGGACAGACTAAAATTGAAAAACAAGACTCCTATTTGGGGACGAAGGAAGTATACACCAAAGAAAAGCATAACTAAATTACATTATCCTCAAAATCCTTTCCTTCACATGAAAAAACATGTGAAATTAAATGTGCATTCAATTTTGGCAAAGATATTGAATCTTGAAAACCAAACTAATTTTCCCAAAAAAGAAAATGATGTTTTTCTCTTTATGTGCTAGCAAATGACAAGACGACACGTGGAGTCGTATGCCGCTACTTCTATAGCTGTCTCGTAGCTGGCTCTCTTCACATTTGTATTTAAAAAAAAACTCCATTTTCTCTCTCTCTCTCACTGATAATCTCTCTCTCTGCGAAAATCTCTCTCACTTGTTATGGTAATGTGCTTCCCCTCTCTCTCTAGCAGCTCTATTTGTCTCTCCTTTTCTCTCATTAGCTGCTTGTTTCTGAATTTTGACTGACAATGAATGCGGCTGGTGAATTAGGTGTCGTGCGGTTGGTGATTTGTACTGTAATTAGGTTTTAATTTCGAGGTTAGGGTTTTGATTGGGTGTTAATTGGAGATTTCTAACTGATTTCCTCGTGATTCCTTGTGCAGCTAAGCAGTTCATTGGCTGCTAACCGGTGTTGCAGAGGAGTTGCGTGAGTTGGGGGATTCGCGAAATTGGAGCTGTAGGTGGACTTTCCGGCGCGGAGATGAGCGCTTCTAGGTTTATTAAGTGCGTGACGGTGGGCGACGGAGCTGTGGGGAAAACTTGCTTGCTCATTTCTTACACTAGCAACACTTTTCCCACTGTAAGTTTTGTTCTCCGATTCTATTGATTTTTTGTTGTAATTTTCATTCTGTTGCTGAGATTATTGATGTTGGTATTGTTCAAGCTTTTGTAGTGAATTTAGTTCGGGCAGCCTTGCATAATGGATTATTCTAATATTGATTGGAATTTGGGGTTTTGTTCTGTTAAATATAAATTTGGTGGAATTGGAGGTTAATTAATGAGTACCTGATTAATATAGTTTTGAACAATCAGTAGTGTGAAAAAGAGGTGGATTGGGAATTTGGGATATGCTTTTGACTGGATCCTTTCACCTTTTTGTCACCCACAGCCTCCTTTTTCCAAATTACCAGTTTTGTTTTAGTTTTTTAAACATTTTTTTACTTCATGTGGTTTAGCTTTATCTTTTGTTAGTTGTTACATGAATAAAAATTCAAAAACTGTATTTATGTATCCTTGGATATGTAGATTCCTTTCTTCTTTTAGTGTTTCCTGGTTTACTTTTCACTGTGTTGCCTTTTTTATTTAAATGTAGATCTTCTTAGTAACATAGTTTTGCAACTCACTTTTCATTGATTAGATTGTTTGTGCTAAAGAATATTGAATAATCCAAAAGTTCATTGACAAGTATAAGTTTGTGAATTTTTCTTTCGACCATTACTGGATCTGTGAGGATTTCTTTATGAACTTCTTAACATAATTTGGTGTAGTCTCAAGTCAGTGTGATTGAAAGAGTGTATTACAAAACGTATTGGACTGTAGGCTCTCCTTGCCCTTATCTGGTTTACTTTTCCTTTGGTGCTAATGTGCTATAGGATATCATGTTCAAATTGGTTACACTCACGTCACATGTTTTATAGTTTTCAACAGTGGATTTTTTTCTTCTTGGCTACTGGGTTTCTAACTGGAACTTTTTTGGTTTGGTCTAAACAGGATTATGTCCCGACTGTTTTCGATAATTTCAGTGCCAATGTCGTTGTGGACGGAAGCACTGTTAATTTGGGATTGTGGGATACTGCTGGTAAAATGATGGTTCCGTGCATATTTTCTATCGCATCTTTAAAAAAAATATGGAACAGGTAGTCACTCTTTATTTTACAGGTCAAGAGGATTACAACAGATTGAGACCGTTGAGCTACCGTGGAGCTGATGTCTTCATACTCGCCTTCTCTCTTATTAGCAAGGCCAGCTACGAGAATGTCTCTAAGAAGGTGAGCCTTCATTTACCTTAGTTGGGTAGGAATCCTGACATCTTCATTTTGTTTGATTTCTAGTATAACAGGTACTAAAAAGGGGAAAAGTAAATTTAGAAATGCAAGAGTAGCTAATTTCTATTTTGCTTCATTTTACCAGGGATCAATATTTTCTTGGCACTTTGTTAACCTTTTTAATAGCTTTTGGTTCTTTCTTGTACACCATTTTTTTACTGAATAAGCTGGAGGGCTTTTGATTGTATGAACTTTGTTATGCTACATCCCCCAGACTTGCAACCTCACCATGTCCTGCTGAAAGTAGAAAAAGTAGTGGATTACGTTGTGCTGATTGTTTGTCTTTCATTTTTCAGTGGATTCCTGAATTAAGGCATTATGCACCTGGAGTTCCAATAATCCTTGTGGGGACAAAGCTTGGTGAGGATCTGATTCTATATTTCTTCCACTGCACAGAACTAATTTCCCGCATGCCCTTTTTTTGCCTAAAACATTTTTTACAGTTAAATATGCCCATTTGCTGACTAACTATCCTGACATTAGATTATTACAATGCTCAAAATTTTAGTCTTAAATTAATTTTTCTATATTTTCACATGACATATATCATGCAACACATTTTGTATTGAAGTTACCACATTATTCATTATTGACATTTCTCATAGTAATTTTAGTAGAATCTATTGGACTAAACAGTATTACGGTCAAACATTTACCATTGCAACTGAGCTTGGTAATACACACGACTTTGCATCTTTTCTTCTTTGTCCATGCAAGAATGGAAGGATGGGAGGGATTTGTATTGTCATGAATTTTATCCTTAATGAATAATGACTCATGTAAACAAGCTATTGAACATTTTATGGCTGTTGTTTTTCGTATAATCTACAACATGTTATGAAATTTGTAAGCCAATAGTAAACTACCAAGACACACACACATGGAGAGAGAGAGAGGAACACATGTGGTCTTCCCTTTCTCCCGTTCTTCCTGCTTTGATAATTCTTTATTCTTTTTATAGTGGTCCAATTTGAATCTTATTGACTTGCAGATCTTCGAGAGGATAAGCAGTTCTTTGTGGACCACCCGGGAGCAGTGCCCATTACGACAGCACAGGTATGTTTGCAATGTAAATTCAGCCGTTCATCCTCCAACTATCTTGCCTCTTTACCTACAAGTGGAGTATGAGCGATTTTCCTTTTCCTTTCATAGGGAGAGGACTTGAAGAAATCGATTGGAGCTGCTGCTTACATCGAATGCAGTGCTAAGACACAACAGGTTAGAAATTCAAACTTTGAACTGAACTACAAATTTTTAGTGGATACATTATCTGACAGAATATTTATATACCTAACATTGCAGAATGTGAAAGCTGTCTTCGATGCAGCAATCAAGGTTGTTCTGCAGCCACCCAAGCAAAAGAAGAAAAAGAAGAGAAAGGGCCAAAAGGCTTGCAGCATATTATAATTGGCAACGAGGATCGATCCTCTTGTTGTTTCAAAAGTGTACTACTCTACTCCTACTCTCCTTTAAAGATGCAAATGACGTGAGCTCTATATTCTTAACTTGACTGTATTAGGGAGATACCTTGAAGCATCGACTAGTCGATTTCACTTTCTTAGTTAATAGTTTTTTCACAATGTATGTTTGTGATTTGAGATGTGTGGTAATATGAAAAATTCCTCCGTTTTAGGCCCTGGATTGAACTTGCTTGTGCATTCTAATCTCCTACTCTATTATGGAAAAGAATATTTCTATATCTTGTGTTATTCTTTGAGTGTTTTTTTTTTCTTCAAAATAACATCATACTGCTATAATTGCTTGTGTTGTGCTTCAAAAGCTTGTGCTTATTATCCTCCTCCCCATTATTGTTGTGGGATTGTTATTGATTTTGATTTTGATTTGTGGATTGCAACAAACGATTGAATCTCTGTGTCACAAGGATTTGATATACATTAGCTAGCGGAAGCGTACATCCAACCATTGACACGAGCGAAATATTCAACGTTTAGAACACAAAATGTACGTCTGGAAATGGATACTTCTACTTTCTTGCGTTTGCACGTATTGACGGTGTATTCGTATGTATGAAAACATGGAGAGAAAGGGATCCAAATACGACGCCTATTTATATCTGTTTTCATCAAAAGAGGCCGGTGGGCCGTGAGTAGGGGGACAACTCTTGCTCCGTCACTTGGCCGAGGGACAAACAGGGGGATGGGATGCTTGCAACGCGTCTCCGTCTTATCCCATCCACCTAGGAGGTGATGCATCCCTTGTGTTGCAGATGCTCTAACTTGCATAAATAAAAATATAATACACTGTAAGTTAATCCATTATGCAAATTGATAAGCCGAACAATTTTCAATTTATTAGTTATGCAACTATTGGATTACATATAAAATCCTATTTCCCCATCTCATAAAAATATGTGTACTTTCCATTTTCGTCCCTCCCATAAAAATATTAGTGTTCTATTTATGGAAAGTTATCCCAATTCATTACTCCTATTCATAAGTTATTTACAACTTATATCATCTTCAAAACACTAATAATAATATGGGTCTCACTATCCACTAACACTACTTTAACTATCCTTCTCCTATTTTCTTACTTTACCAATTTTGTCTTAATTCCCTTGTCATATCATATACCCATATTTTTATGTGACGGAGGGAGAATATACTATAATTAGTTTCACGTAGTTTCCTCCCTATAATAAATTGCTACGCGGGACACAAGTGGCATCAACAATTAAATTGAAATGAAATACAAATTTGAGAAACAATTAAATTGGTGAAAATGTGTATATCACAATTTTCAATAGCGGATTTAGGTGAGAGTAAGATTGACTCTTCTCATCGTCGGTTTATGGGGTTAGAAAATCGGTTAAATTTAGTTTGCCCCCGTTCTTTGTCTGCCATCCATTTTAAATGACAGTTGTTGAACGCCTTGGACGGCCTCAGCGCCGATGACGACTCCTACCTTATGTTGCCCCTTATACACCATTGTAAATGATGATTGCCGCACTGTCTCTATTTGTGGAAGATAGTGAGGCAGAAATAGAGGGAATTCACATCACGTGGATTGCAACCAAGTCCACCAACCATGAACACTACTTCTCCAACATCACTATCTGCAAACCACATGCTTCTCCCATGGCCTTACCTTTAGTTTCTCTCACTGTGTGACTGTGTTTTCCCCTTTCCCAACTTTTTGTAATCTACTGCATAAAAAAATTATCTAAATGAGAATTCCATAATATGGAAATTTGCACGAAGACAAATATTGATCACTCGAGATTAAATTGACTAAATATTATTCAAATTTAAATTGGTTCAAGAATGTCAAACATTAAGATTCATACATCAAGACTAATCTAAATTGACCACTTTCCATTCTTGTTATGCAACATATCTTATTTGTGCACTTCATTTATCTTAAAAGTCATTATTCATGTCACTAATGTTACAAATGGTATAAAATTCAGAATTCAATTTGTCCAATTTTTGTAACTTCGAATAAATGAACAAAAGAACAAACCGAGCAATGGGTTTTATGTAATTTGTTAAGTCAATGACAACAATAACAGTTTTTAAGGTATTAGAGCAAAACCAAATGAATAAAACGTGAACTAAACAAGAACAATGCCCACAAATACTTGATCTCACATAAGTTAACCTACATTTATCGCTACCCTTTTTTTTAATCGAAAACACCCATTGTGGGTGAAATATATTCGTTGAATCTTTCAAAGGATTCAATGTAGCCAATGGTTAGAACCTTTTCCTTTGAGTGCATTTCACACATGTTTACAACTCATTTATATTGTGTTCAATAAATCCTAAATTGTTATACTCCCTCTGTCTCATTCAAGATTACCATATTTCATTCTTTGTTTGTCTAATCAAGATGATCACTTTTTAATTTAGAAAATAACCCCCTCTCTCCTTTTTTCTCATTAAAATATTCAACTACTTTTTTCCACTCTATTTTAGTCCACTTAACAACACTTCCTAAAACCTCGTGCCACTCAAGAATGTGGTCATCTTGAATGGGACGGAGGGAGTAGTTCTCATACATGTTTTTGTCACAAGGAAACTTTGTCTAACATAAAATAATTGTAACTCGTTACCTAACAATAGTTGCTTAATACCACAATAAATGTAAACAATAGTTGCTTGAAGCCTCTATTACATGTATAGATACGGGGAAAATGATAGTGATGGGACATGAAAATGACATGGATTCATAGTATCAATGCCCAACATTTTTATTCACGATTGTTGTGTATATCTATCTATTTATATACATATATCATTGCAACACAATCACGATGGAGAAGTTTCCTCGATTTTTCATAGTTATATAAGATCGTGGGAAATATGTCTATTAAATTTGTTAGGAAATATGTGCACTAGGGATTGATAGGTAACTAAATCGTGTAGCCCATTGACTGAACTCGATATATAATGATGAGTAAAATTACGTTTTTGGAGTTTACACTAAAGACCTTTTCCCCTTCTTTTCTAAAGCAAACTTTAAGTTTCTCATGTTCTTAATGATGTCTCGATCTTAGTCATCGCTATGGTAAATCGACAAATGGTAAATCGAGGACTGATGTGGTATACAAGAATAGTTTCATTTTCAAGAAACTAAAATTTCTTTGATTGGGCAAGGATCCTCTGCTGTGCACAACAGGGGCTATGTTATCAATCACAATAGGAGATCCAAACCATCTCTAATTACTTACAAGATCAGTCATTCTCTACGTTTTTGCATCTCAATATTAAGCACAGTTTAGGGCTCTAGTTTAGCCATGTAATGACATTGTATTGGTTCTTTCGCTTTCTAGTCATTTAAGCTTATGTCGGGTATCTTGATTCTTGGGTGTAGCTTGGAGTTTCTTTTCTTATTTGGTTCTGTTATGCTGTTGTCCATTTTCGGTGATTGTTTGTCCGTTGCTGTAGGAGGTTCTGTCGACACCACTTGTTGTTTTTCTTCTATTAGCTCGTAAATAGTTTCTTACCAATACAATAACAACTTATAATAAAAGAGTCTTAAACTATTTAATCATAGCCTAAGTTACTCAATGTGTATATGCGTGCGCTCTCATTATAAATCTTTCGCTAAGTTATACAGTGAAATCTATTCGACATCGTACACCCTTTTGCTTAGCCGTTCTTTTCTTTTAATGGTTAAATAAATACTTATAAATTTTAAAGATCGCGGCATGGTGGATTCGAGCAGGAGACTTTTCCCTTAAGGCATTACAAGGAGAGAGGGTGAATCAAGAAGGCGAGGCCCCTACCATTTCCTTATGTTTTTCCGCTTCCTTTTTAAGCTTTATTTATTTCGATTGTTTTTACCAGATTTTCAGTTACTCCTTCCGTCTGCCGTTAGGAGTCCCAGTCACTTTTGCGTACTCGTTTTATAAAAATGGTACTCCCTCCGTCCCATAAAAGTTGAGTCGTATTCCTTTTTAGTCTGTCACAACAAAGTTGAATCATTTCCTTTTTTAACTAAAGACAAAACATCTAATCACTCTTACTTTTTTCCATCATTTACTTTACTCTCTCTTTATCTTTCCTACTTTTTTCATCTCTCCTATTTATTTAATATAAATTCTTAATTTCCGTGCCCAAAAGTTTTGTCTCAACTTTTATGGGACGGAGGGAGTAATAAATAGTTAAAGTGAAGAAATGGTAGAGTAAGAGAGAGAATAATGTTGAGAAAAGTCTAATCTAAGTTATTCTCTCTGTTACTTTATCAGTTCTTCACTCTAAGTACTCCCTCCGTCCCAGAGAAGTTGGCACACTTTCCTTTTTAGTTTGTCCCACAAAAGATGCCACATTTCCCTTTTGAAAAAGTTCTCTCTCACATGAATATAAAAATTATATTTTCTCTCTCCATTTAACACACAAAACAAAACCTTCTCGTGCCATTTTCAAAGTATGCCAACTTCTCTGGGACGGAGGGAGTATTTATTATCACTTTTAAAAAAATGAGTATGCAAAAGTGACTGAGACTCCTAATGTCGGAAAGAGGGAGTAATTTATTTACAGAGTAAACACATTTCATGTAAACCCCCCATAAACACATTTCATGTAAACCCCCCACTATAAATAGCCCCTCTCTCTCTCTCTCTGAGTTCGCTCCTCTAAAATATCACCAATGGCGATTCAAGCACACTTGTTTCCGGATAATCAATGTTTCCCGCTGCTAAATTCTCAGGATTTCCCAGCCGAAAATGGCCGTGGATTCGATCATCCGTGTTTCGCGCCGCAGCAATTGATCCAGTTCGATCAGTTTCCGAACTCCACAACCGCTCAATTTCACCAATTCACGACGATCGAGAGGAAGAGGTTCCAATTCGATCAGTTCCTCAATTCACAGGTAACAGAATCAATCAACACGCTTCTAATTTCCGAAATTAATCAATGATTATAATCATTCGAATTTTGAACAGAACGAGAGATTGAGAGCGGCTGTGCAAGAGCAGGGGAAGCATCAGATGGCGATTCTGATGAAGAAATGCGAACCGCTGCTGCAGCAGAAAGAAGAAGCGATCGCGAAGGCGGCGGAGCTCCGCACCTTCATGGAGAGAATCGAGATCGAGAATCTGACGTGGCGGAGGAGAACGAGGCGATGATCGCGTCGCTGAGGGAAAACGGAGCCGGAGATGCGGAATGGTGCTGCCGGAGCGTGGAATTGATGGAGGAAGAGAAGGAGAAAGCGGTGTGCAGGTGCTGCAATTCGAGGAATTCGTGCGTGGTGATGCTGCCGTGCCGGCATCTGTGCTCGTGCCTGAGGTTTTTCTCGATTCGTGCCCTGTTTGTAGTGTGGTGAAGAAAGGTGCTACTGAAGCACTGCTTTGATTTTTCATTTTTTTTTTAATTTTAAAAACAAAAGCTCTTTCTCGTCTAATTTTTAGTACTATCTTTTTTTATTTTTTATCATTTGGTTTCTCGCGATAATCAGGATCCATTCATAATTTTTTAGTGATATAATAAATAAAATAATTAATCTCATTTATTGTAATAATTCTATTTATGTACATTAAATATAATATGATCAATTAGAGTTAATACCAAGGCATCTAGTTTTTCCTATTACTAATTTCCATCCCAACTTATAAAAAAGTCGTTACTCCTAATGAAATATAGAACCAATTCAAATACAAATATTACGCTATGAAATATTGCACCAATTCCAATATAATTGGTAGTATTAATTAATAAAAAAATTGTAAATATATTGAGAATGTAAAAAATGATCACTCATAAAGCATGGAGAGTACTATTATAAAATTACTACTACTAGATTTAAGCTAATTACAATGAATACTGTTACGCATATATTTTACGTTTGCATAATTTGTTATTACATGTTCTATCGTATACATTTGTTTCTACTCTATTATAAAATTTAATTAAAAATCAAAGTTGGATTTATTATTTTTCAATAATTTTAAATAAATTAATAATTAATAACATAACAAATGCAGCTTTAGCCTTTAAATGTTATCCATGTTATGTTAAAAATTAATAAAGAATAATAATTATAAATGTATAACACAATCTAAATAATATGCATGGATTATATTTATAGTACTATATAGGAGTAGATAACAAATTTTATGTGTAATGAAAATAACATAATACTTTTCTGTAGATAACAAGTTATTGATTAATGTGTATGAATAGAAATTGATTAAAGTAAATTGTGACTATTTTTAAAAAAGGAAGAAAGTATATTAAACAAACTAATCTTTCTCGTAAAAAATTGTGCATCATTTTCGAATATGATTCTTTGCTTAGCTCTTGCAATCAACGGTTTGTTTATTACTCTCCCAAATTCCCCCAATTCTGCTTCCAAAAATCCACGCGAATTCATCTCGAAGAGCGAATCCGTGCGGCCGAATCCGTTGATCGAACAATCCACCTCCTAATTTGCTGCAGAAATCGCCTCAGATCATTGTCAATGGCGAAGAAGTCCAGACCTAGCACCTTGTCCGTTTATCTCTACGTCCCAAACATAATCGGTAAGCATTGATTTCTCAACACTTTCGCTTCTGCACTTAATCCGTGATTTGACTGATGTATTCTTCTGTTTCAGGTTATGTGAGGATTTTAATGAATTGCTATGCTTTCGCGATATGCTTTAAGAACAAGTACCTTTTCTCCCTTTTGTATTTTGTTAGGTGAGATTCCTGTCTCTGTTTTGCTCATTTTTCGTTTTGATGAATCATTATTGTGAATCTAATGTTGTGTATTTTGTAAAAAAAAATTGTAGCTTTGTGTGTGATGCTTTGGATGGATGGTTTGCACGCAAATTGAATCAAGGTTAGGGTTTATTATGATTTACTTTTCTCTTTTAATAAGCGTGGATTGAATTTGAGGCATTGGCCGCATTGCGTAGCTTGCTGGTTAATGTATTGTATGCTTGAATGTTGGCACATTAATGCAAAATTGGTCATTCATAGTGTGGATTAGTCTCACCTGCTTATTACAGTGGAATTTGGAATAACATATTGAATATTGTGTTTCCAGTTTCGACATTTGGTGCTGTTCTTGACATGGTTACAGACAGGTATCTTTTGGTTGTTCGTTTGTAATACGATGTCATGATGTTTATTTAATACAGTACGTCTGTAGTTTGTTTCTAGTAAGCTTGCATTTTAATCATTTATGAAAAAAGTATTACAGTTTGATCCATTTTCACATTGCAGGATAAGTACAGCTTGTCTGTTGGTTGTACTCTCCCAAGTTTATAGGTAAATTTGATTAGGTTTTACGGAATTCGAATTTCTAAAAGTGCGCTACGATCTTAGTCCTCACTCGTGATGATGTTTTGCAGGCCTGGGTTGATTTTCTTGTCATTGCTTGCTCTAGACATTGCCAGTCATTGGTTGCAAATGTATAGGTATATGCTCTGTTTCAGACCTTTCGATGTGTTTATTCTTTCCTCGGAGTTAGCTTCTGTGTTTACTTAATACTTTGTCTCCAGTACCTTCTTGGTGGGCAAGAGTAGCCATAAAGATGTTAAAGATAGCAGCAGCTGGCTTTTCAGGCTGTACTACAGGAATAGGAAGTTTATGGGTTATTGTTGTGTTTCTTGTGAGGTAGCCGTTCTGTTACTAGAGATGTGTCTCAAGTTTTGATTTGTTACATAATTTGTTGGCTTGGCTGACAGGTGCTTTATATTATATTGTTTCTTCTGGCAAATAATCCGACTGAGAACCTTATTGAAGTAAGTCTCGCGTTACTTGAGTGTATCATATAGCATGATACGAGACATATACTTATAGCATCCTATTGTTTGTTACTTTTCTCTCAGGTTCTATCAAATGTTTCAACGCGAAACTGGGTCTACCTGACTTTACTTCCTTTGAGTCTCGTTGGATGGGCGATCAAACAACTAATTAATATCATACAGGTCAAGAGTTGATACCAAGAAATGGTGTTCCTCGTTTTATCTAATGATATCTCAACAAATGCTATGCCATGTGCATTAATCTTAGTTGTAATATCTTCTATTTCTGAATTACTCTCGCAAGTTCATAGTTTTCCTCTGGCGCATCATTTCTATATTCTCCTTCATCATGCCTATCTTCGACTCAAACTGATCATTCGTTTTCTGGTTGTAGATGAAGACAGCTGCAGATGCGTGTATACTCTATGACATTGCAAAGAAGCAGTAAGGGGGATGGCCGGCCTTGCTTCGTTTTTTGGTTTGTTTGGTGCAGCGTGTTGATGAGTAGGGACTGGCATCAGAAGCTGATTACGAGATTGTCAATGAACTCAAACAAGATCACGTGTCTCGACTGTACACAACCATAGGGTCGTGTTTTACATATCTTCTCATGTCTGAAAATCACATGTTGATTCACTTTGTAGAAATGTAAAAATTGGTTAGGCCGTTTATTCAAATGAAGCACAAATTTATTCTTGATCTCTGAATTATTTCATTTAGTGATATATCAATCTTAATCTATGATTTTATTACATCTCTTTGATTGCTTCATGATGATACAGTATCAAATGAGAAATTACAATATGGTACTATACATCAAGTATATATAGAGGCAAAAATGCATTTATTTATAAAATTAACATTAAAAATACAAAGCTGCAACGATGAGCTTTGCCTCTCAATTCACTAAATCAATTACCTTCAGATCCTCAGCTACATAGCATAACTCAAGATTCATAATGTATGTCAATAGAGACTAAATCCAAAATACTGGCTAACTAGAAGAGCAAGCCCAAGTGCGATCGCGATGAGGGAAGACGCCCACGTGAGCTTCTCTGTAATCCGAGGAACTCTCTCCTTTAGCGCCTCGCTACACGAGCCTATAAAGACGGTATAGCTTCCCATCGCGATGACAGTCCCAACTAGAAACATCGACAAAAACGCAGCACCAGCAAGCCGGGAAGGCAGAGCAAGTGCAGGCAAGATCATCATCAATGCATCAGGCTGAAGCCCGTGAACAATTCCAGTGGCAAATGTAGCAAACCCGATCTTCTTCTTTCCAACTGGCTGGCTCACAAGGTCTTCGTACTCACTAACATCACATTCGCCATTTTCTAAGGCGACACAAGGTACGGGGACCTCTGAAGCTTCCCGGATCCCCATTCCACCAATAACAAGCAGAGTTAAGCCCACAACTCTCGTTCCCCAGTTTCTGATCACCTCAATATGAAGTCGGTCTTTCAAGAGTAAAAACAGCAGGCCGAACAGTAACTGGCCAGCATCATGCCCACATCCCCACAGAGCTCCAACAGCAGCACTTTCCATTTTTGTGCGGCCGATTGAGAGTGGTGCTAATGCAGCAAGGTGGTCTGGGCCAGATAGCGTGTGCAGACAGCCAGCAAAAAAGCCCGTCCACGCGCTGCTTAGAAACTCACTGCGGACGAGAGTGCTACCAACTGCAGCTGCAGCTGGACCTCCTGATTTGGCTGCGGTTTGGAAACTTGCAAAGGCTGGAGATACGGTAGCTGGATGGAGAAACGTTAAAATGAACGCTGATAGTAGTATTACCTTCCCAGCGTTAACCACCTGTAACAGATTTTTAAACAATCAATATATTTGGGTCAACTAGCTCATTCGTCCTGATTTTTGATACGTGATCACTAATTATTACTTTGACGAGAGCTCTAATCTCTATATACAAAACATAAGGGGATCTTGGAAAGCAGCACAACACATTTTGTCACATAATCAACCATACATAAATTTATGATTCAGTAACTAGCATTTGACATATTCTAATCATATAAGTCACTATCAAATGGAAAACAAGGTCGATCAAATGAACTAGATCACTTGTTACACTTTTGACACAAAACACAGATTTTGGTGAGCAGCATTCTGCAATATCATTTTCTTTCTCAGAGAAAATATTGTTTTAGGCCAAAAAGCCTTGATCTTACTCATTCCATACTTTCCATTTGTCTTAACATCTAAGAGAGATAATTTCTTTGTTCCTAACATTATCTAATTCTTCCTAAATTCCAAATTTTGTGGTTTTTTCTCATTGATTAAAGCATACTGTTATTTCCAATGCTACAAAGATTCAATCTTTAACAACATGATCACATATGAAGCTCAACACACCAATTCAAAGCCACATTCAACCCCATATTTATCAAATCGAAGAAAGGAGATTCACTGCAAGGCTACTAAAAAATTCTCACAAAAACAAGTAAATTAAACCCAAAATTGAACATAATCACTCATAAAATTAACAAAAACAATCCAATTCAAACCTTCTGCTGCCGAGACAATTTCAATTCAAACCATTTGAGAAACCCCGGCTCCGGCGCAGACACATTCCGCGAATCCACAACAGGCTCCAAATTGATCTCCGGCGAATCATCCACACCTCTGCGGGGGAAAATCCCGGAGCTGTTCACATTGATGCTGCAGGAAACCGACTTCAATCGGCGCGGAAACGGAGGCGATACGAGCCTCTGGGGCGAGTCCGCTTGAGCGAGCTGTGGAAGAAACGGCGAATTGAGGCGGCGGTTGAGAGGATGGGAATTGGAGTAGATCAACCTCTCCATTTTCGTTGCTGATTCTGCCCACCAACTGCTCGACGAAATTCGCCCCCTTTATTTAATCGAAGGGTTTGGGAATTGGATGGATTTTGGGGTTGAAAAGATTAGTTAAAGAAGATAATGCATTTAGACTGTTGGATTTGTGTATTTACTCTCTTGATTGACAGTGAAATTTGAACAGTCTCTCTTTCCCTTTACTAAATTCTCACAAAATCAATGCTTTCTTAATATTTTTCATTTCTTATTTTTAAAATTACCTTTTCATCTCTTCATATTATTATTATTATTATTGTTATTATTATTATTATTATTATTATTAATTATTGTTCTTATTATTATTATTATTGTTCTTATTATTATTGTTGTTCTTATTATTATTATTGTTCTTATTATTATTATTATTATTATTATTATTATTATTCTTATTATTGTTATTATTATTATTATTATTGTTATTATTATTATTGCCAGACATGTTTGGTAGGGGTGTTAACTCATCTAGGGATGTAACTCCATAAAAAAAATCATCCCTATCAAACATGGCATCTACATATTAATACTAAGGGTGTGTTTGGATTGTCTTATAACATCAGTTAGTGTATGTTAAATGGTGTTATTGGCATTTATAGTTTTCGACAGGCCCATGTTAAAGAGGGAGGCCCGCCTTAAATGCTCCGAAAGCGCCATTTAGCGTAACTTCCAAATTTGCTCCGGTACATAATCTGAGTTGCTCGTTTAACAAAATATTCCATATGCAATTACTTAAATAGCCCTCTTGTTTGCCCCTGCATAATTGAACGGACAAAGACAACAAAGTAGAATTTGCCCCTAAATTTATTAAGGGTAGAAATGGGAAGTTGTATTAAACTCATGGTGCATTAATGCCAAACCAAACAATATATATGGTAACTGACTTTCCTTAATAGTCGAACCAAACAACCGATTAAAAAAAACCCAAGTCTAAAAAGAGAATTACAAATGTGGGTTTCTATTTTCTAGAGAAATGGTAAATGATGAACCAAACACACCCTAAGACTATCCACAATCGAACCTTATTTCAGGCAACTGCCAGAGGTGGGAGTCGTGTACGGTCTTGTATCGTCGCTATTCTATGGTTTGCGGTTCTGTTGGAGATTTATGATTTCTTTACTTTTAATTGAGTTCTTTTTAGATCTATTTCATTTTTTTTTGCTTTAATTTATTTGTTGGTTATTTTATTTTATAAGTTTTGATTAAATAATTATAAATTGCAACAAAAACTAAATCATAATTATTGATCACTTAAATTTTATTATTAGAATTATTAAATAAAAATAAAGAACAATTATTAATCTTAATTCCAAAATTTGATTGCAAAAATGTACTACTCCTCTATTTAGAGTTTTACTATTAGCTAGGGAGAAAAGAAAATTGATGATTCTTAATAGACTTATATCCACATTATTTGAACTTTTAACAAAGAATAAGCACGACTTAGTTATAATCAAAATTAATTGGTCAAGAGTTAGACAATTAGAATAGTTATGATCATAGGAAATAAATGAGCAACTTTTATTCATAATTTTAAATAATTAAAATAGCACATTGTTTGAACTTTTTGAACGAGTTGAAGGTGACGTTGTGGCCTAATTTTATCCACAGTTGCACTCCTTATCGCAAGCAAAATTGTTAGGTGGATCTTTAATTTGTCTTCTTATCGGAAGTCATTATTAAATAACCTTCGTCTTTGTGAAGATGAAGACGATCTGTTTTACTTTTTATGTTTATCCTAATTAATATAATTTATTGCTAAAGAAATAAAAACACTTTTTATCTGTATTTCATTTTTTTCAATTTTTTTTTTCATTCTACACACAAATTAAAGTTGTACATAATCCGCATAGCCAGTGCAGTTGGTTCCGAATGTGCAGATTTGCAAGAATGGCCACAAATCAATCCTCACTACTGCAGTATAGTTGCAACACCTCTCTAACACAAGTGTGAGATCTTGGGAGGTGGCTTCTAGCAGGACAGTGCATTATGCTCCTCCCCCTTAGCGCCATTGTATACCCTGATTGGTTCAGATTGAACACCCCTCACAATACTGTCGGGGAAGGATGTGAGGGGCTCTTGGAGTTGGGATTTCAGACTTTTTGCAAGAAGTTGCATATAATCACGGCCAATCAAAGAAGAAGCCATCTTCCTTGAGACTGGAGAGTACGATAAAAATAATTTAATAAATAATTGAAGTTATGGTCGTGGATTTGGCCCAACAAACTATGTATTGTTATTTGGGCCAGAGACCCAATAAATTTATGAGATAGCCTAAGGGGTATAGTTGAGTGACATGTGATCCATTCATCTTTAATTAAATGGTCAGTAGATCAATCCATAAATTTTATATATAAAGCATAAATTCTTGGATCAGTTATCGTCCCATCCTTTGAGAGGCCACAAATCAACATGAGAAATAGTCATTAAATCCGTCAGCGAATAACTTTGGTATAATGGAAAAAAAAAAAAAAAAAAAAAAAAAAACTCGAGCTAGTGTGACATTTTGGGCTCATTGATTGAGAATTTGAGATAATAGTAGTACACATATTGGTGGTTCAATTTCCATATTTATCCCAACTAGAGGTTGTGTCTATCTAATCTATTGTTCAATTGCTTTTTTTCATAATTTGTATGTGATATTGTTATATTGGTTCGTCTTTATATTCATAATTATCTGTTACACCTTAATCCTTATGAGTAATTTAATCACATTTTGTTTTATTTATTTCTTACTATTATTTCATCAACGAATTGAATGTCATCATATTTAGACTAATTTAATTGATTTTTGCCCGTTAAAGACAATCCTTATGAGTGCATTGGTTGATATATTGATTTCATCTACTCCCTCCGTCCTAGATAGAATTTGTCTCACTTTGACCGGATACGAATTTTAAGAAATGGAATGAAAAGTGAATTGAAAAAGTTAATGGAATGTGGGTCCTACTTTTATATATTAGTTTCTAATAAAATGTGAGTAGAAATTAGTTAGTGGAATATGAGGTTCACTGCCATAAATGGTAAAAAGTAAAATAAGATAAATTAAGTGGGACAGACTGAAATGGAAAAATGAGACAAATTATCTGATACGAAGGGAGTAATATATAACTCTAAATATGTTATTTGATCCGTAAAGTTGTACAATCAGAAAGCTAGTTTCAAATTTTCAATAATATAGGATTGTGATCAATTGAGATTTTTTATGCTAATTGAGAAATGAGATGCAATATCAGCCACTCATTTTTATTAAATGAGTGATCCAGATTTTGCCACATAAAAAATAATTTTAGATTAATTTATTATGAAAGGGTAGAATAGTAATTCCATGTTTTAGTTAGGAAAGGGGTTTAGATTCATCCTCTTCTCAATTACACGAAGATCTCCATCTCACGAACCTTAGCTTCAGTTTTTGAATTTGTGTTGAATTGAGCAGATCCGCGAGCTGAAATCGAAGCTCGGAGAAGACGATGCGGAGAAGGCGAAACTGGAGATCAAGATCGGCGCGGCGGAGGCGGACGATCATGATCTGGACGGCGGCAGGGAAAACTGAGCTTCAATTTTTGAATTTGTGTTGAATTGAGCATATCTGCGAGCTGAAACCGAAGCTCGGAGAAGACGATGCGGAGAAGGCGAAACTGGAGATAGAGATCGGCGCGGCGAAGGCGGAGGATCATGATGTGGACGGTGGCGGGAAGAGGAGGAGGCGAGGTGGCCGAATTCTGGCGACAAATCCAGCTCCGCCGGATCCAATCCGAAGGAAATCCTCGAAATACAATCAAAGAAAAATCCTCGACGCCTCCAGACAAGCCCCCTCTCTCGCGCGCGCGGTTTAACGCCGCTGCTGTTCACCGCGCTTCGCCGCTCCTGCTGTACGAAGCTCCGAACAGCTTCGCTTCTCACGCTCGTCGCTTCGCTGGAAGCTTAATTGTTGATTCGAGTATGGATTTGGAGGTATTAAGCTTTGCATTATCAATTGTGTTGGATGTGAACTGATTTTTAGTGAGAGAAATTGCTACCTCTGTTTTTTCGTCGGAGCTCTGTGTAAAAGTCGACTATTTTGAGGTTCATCTTCACGATTTTCGCTGTTTTTATCAAAATGCTTGAACATTTGGGAAAAAATCTGAAAATACTGATTTCTGCTCATTTCAATGCTGAATTTCGCTTTTATCTCGCGACTTCAGCACAGATCTTGCAATTTTTTATTTAATTCGATTTATGCCTCTCAAATCTGCTTCGTAAATCACTTGCATTTGCTCGTTGACATAATAACGTTTGTTGTTGACATGAATTATATAAGTCGTTGACACAAATTTTATAAAAAATGTTGTTGACATGAGTTATATGTAAAACATTGTTGTTGATATGCGTAAAACGTTGTTGTTGACATAAATAATATAGGTTGTTGACATGAAAATATTTGTGGTTGACATTAATTATTGTGTATATGATTGTTGATGATGCAAAAAGATAATAAGTGATTGTTGTGTTCATATGTTGAGCAATAAATGAAGTGTTTGTTCACTGTAAAAATTGAATAGAAATAGTGTGATTGGTGGTGGAGAAAGATGTGGAGAGTCATGTTGTGGAAGGTGTGGGAGTTGTGGATGAGATGGAGCTGTGGGTGATGGTGAGAAGGGTTGAGTTTAGGTTGTATTTTTAGTGTATTTGTTCGGAGCCATGCTGGGTTTGGTGTTTGTCAATATTTGTAGATTTAAATTTGCGTGTGTTTAATTGTACGATGAACTTTGTGAAATATATGGATGCAGTTTTTAATTCGATTATGTTGCTGGAATTTTTGAGTTGTGTAGATAAGGTGTTTGTGATATTGCCTAAAATAGTATTGTTGACATAAATTATATGTAAAACATTATTGTTGACATGAATTATAAGTAAAACATTGCTGTTGACATAAATAATATACGTCGTTGACATGAAAATATTTGTTGTTGACATAATAGTTGACATAAATAAAGTTGTTGTTGACATCGTAGTTGACATAAATAAAGTTGTTGTTGACATCGTAGTTGACATAAATAAAGTTTGTTGTTGACATTGTAGTTGACATAAATAATGTTTGTTGTTGACATTCGATATTCTCGCTATTGATATGTGAATTATAAGTGTTATTTGTTAGTTGTTGACATTTTAATACGAGTTGTTGACATTCGATATTCTCGCTATTGATATGTGAATTATAAGTATTATTTGTTAGTTGTTGACATTTTAATACGAGTTGTTGACATTCGATATTCTCGGTATTGATATGTGAATTGTAAGTGTTGTTTTTTAGTTGTTGACATTTTAATACGTGTTGTTGACATTCGATATTCTCGGTACTGATATGTGAATTGGAAGTGTTGTTTTTTAGTTGTTGACATTTTAATACGAGTTGTTGACATTCGATATTCTCGTTATTGATATGCGAATTATAAGTGTTATTTTATTGAATGTTGAAGATTTGAAGATTTGATGATTTGAATATTGAAGAGATTTGAAGATTTGAATGTTGAAGATTTGAAGATTCGAAGATTTGAACATTTGAATGTTGAAGATTTGAAGATTTGAAGATATGAATGTTGAAGATTTGAAGATATGAATGTTGAAGATTTGAAGATTTGAAGATTTGAATGTGAAGATTTGAAGATATGAATGTTGAAGATTTGAAGATTTGAAGATATGAATGTTGAAGATTTGAAGATTTGAAGATATGAATATTGAAGATTTGAAAATTTGAAGATTTGAATGTTGAAGATTTGAAGATATGAATGTTGAAGATTTGAAGATTTGAATGTTGAAGATTTGAAGATTTGAATATTTGAATGTTGAAGATTTGAAGACTTTGTAGCTAGAATTTTATTGAAGATTTTAGAAAATGATTTCAAACACAATTTAATGAAAAGACAATTATACCCCCTTGTTGACATATATATATATATATATATACATATATTAGGGTCTTGTTAGGTTGAGATTATTTAGCTAAATTGAGAAATGAGATGCAATATGGGCCACTAATCCACAAGCTAAACAAAATGTCAACAAATACAACATTATGTCAACAAGGGGGTAAAATTGTAATTTCATAAATAAAAAAAGTGTGAAACATCCAAACTGATTTCAAACCAGTTTCTTAAAATTTCTCTAAAATCTCTCGTAAAAAATCTCAAATCTCGCTGATCTTCACACAATTCGAATCCTTCAAAATCTGCAAAAACTCGCTGATTTTCAAAATTCAAACCGAAAACATTGAAAATCTCGCTGATCTAAATGACGAACGAAGAGGAAAATCGGAAAGAATCGGTTGAAAAATCGATTGAGGCTGAGGAACAGCAGTCAAAATCGGCGACGCATGAAGCTACTTCTTCAGGTTAAGAAATTGATTCAAATTTTAAGTATATTGCTTTGATTTTGGTGTTTTAAAAAACATCTCGATTTCGTTTTTTATGAATTCGATACTTGCTAAATTTTTTTGTTGATTTGCGATGGTAGAATCGAAACAGATTGCAAAGAAAAATAAAGGAAGAGAAGAAGCTTCACCTTCCAGTTAAGATTTGTTTAAATTTTTAAAATTATTGACATTTTATATACTAGCTATTGACATAGCTATAATAATATTCTGTTGACAGTAGTGTATTGTTGTTTGAATAGGTATTGACATATTAATATTGACATATTGTATGCTTGTTAGAGTGGCGGTAGAAAACATACAAATGTATGGCTGTAGTAGTATGTCAATAACTATTGACATACGGTATGCTTGTTTCAATGGCTGTTAGGATGGTTGTACAAAACATATGTATGGTTTTAGTAGTATGTCAATAGCTATTGACGTATTCTAAGCTTATTTAAATAATAGTTGACATAGTCATATTTATGTAAACAGAGTATACTTGCCATAAACTTTATAAGATAATCAACAGGTTATGTCAACAAAGTATGCTATGTTAATGACATAGCACACAATTGATATCTAATGAAATAATTCTGTTAATTGTGCTTGGTATTAACATAATAATATTGACATATTGTATGCTTATTAGATTGGCTGTAGAAAACATACAAATGTATGGCTGTAGTAGTATGTCAACAACTATTGACATAGGGTATGTTTGTTTCAATGGCTGTTAGGATCGACATTTGTGTTTCGTTCAATTTCAGTGCCGAAATTGAGTTATTGTTAGGTTTATGCTATGCTAGCTTGTTGTGATTGAGGCAGAATGCGTGAATTAGATGTTTCTGTAGGCGCTAGTTTATTTGAATTTCGTTAGAATTTTTTTAAAACTCCAGCTAATGATTTTGTTCTTCATGTGAATTCGCGAAACTTTATTTTTGTGATTGTCCTTTATCAGAGGGAGCTTAGAATCAATTGTATATGCAGCTCTGCTACATGGATAGAGTTATTAAAGACAAACGTTCAGTTCCTCGCAATCTTCCTTTAATGAAAGGGTGGACAAGTCAACATTTGCAAGATAGAGAAAATGAAGAGATAGATGCAGGAAAATTTGGTTTGGGACTTATCCAGAAGAGATATGTCCATAACCTGGAGCAAGAGGAGGAGCAGGAAGAGGATCAGGAGGAGGAGGAAGAACAAGAAGAGGAGAATGAGGACGAGGAACAGGAAGAGGAGATGGAGGACGAGGAGGAGGAGGAGTTGCCTCAAGAAAAAAAGTTCTAATGTTGATGACAATGGTGTTGAGTCTTCCCTGAATCTACTCCCAAAAGAATTCCTGCAGAAAGTAGTGAAAAACATTCTTATGATGAATTATGGGAAGATGAATCTTATCAGGGCCTTTACAGAAGCTCCCTCACACATCAAAAGTAAATTTGCTTTCGAATTGATGTGTGATATGGCTAGATCTGCACTTGGAAGCCAAACAAGTCCAATTGAATCTGTGAACGGAAAGTTTGTTAATTTGTCCACGTTCCTTGAAGACAAGGTTGATAATTTTGATAACTGGAAAACAATCATTGAATCAATAGTTACTATTGAAAAGGAAAAGGAAGCACTTGAAGATTTGACAGAGTTTCCAACTTTCAGATACGGACATCTCGTTAATAAAGTAAGTACATCATTTTGTTTACATATGTTTCTTTGAGTTGGCATTAGATTACTCCTATAATTTAGATACTAACATTGTAAAACTAATTTAAAAGCAATTGGCAGGAGAAAGAAACAGAGTAATTATCCCTACATCGCCAGTTTCTGATCCTAAAGGGGTGAGCCAAATCTCGTCTTTTGTATTGAGAATTAATTTGATATTAATTATAAATTACTAATTTAATAGGCTGTTGAAGAAAAAGAAGATGAAGGAACAAAAGAAGACACAGTGGGTGATGACAATAGTGAATCAGCCTCTCCTATCTCAACACCAGGTGCAGGTCCAATGGATGACGCATATGTTGAAATGAACAAAGCAAAGCAACAGGAGAAAGGAAAAGAGAAAGAAGAGAATATTGTTAAAGTAAAATAACTAAAACTAAGATTAAATAGTATATTGTTTTTATAAAATGACTGAATTGTTGCTAAAATTGCTTGAAAGTGTGGTTTAGATTTGGTTATAATTGTTATTGACATGATTTATACGTGTAGTTGACATGTCTTATTATTGTTGTTGACATTAATTTTATTTACTGTTGACATGGTTCTGTGTCTAGCAGACATAGTATGTACCGTAATTTACATAAATCGTATGTGCTGTTGACATGATATGCACCATACTTGACATAATTATACTAGTTGTTGACATGACTAGTATATATAGTTGACATGATTTTTAATTGAAACTAACATGAATTTTATTTGCACTGACAGAAGACTGTTGTTCCATTCTCTGCGATTCCACTGCCAAAAGCTAGTGTAAAAAGGTCTGATGATAAAATGCATTCCGACCCATTCCTAGGCTCTCCAGTTGATATAAGAGCTGTAGATACAAAAACATACCTGGAAACTTATGAAAGAACTGTTTACTACTACATACTAGAAACAGAAGGAACAGATGAGTATGCATTATTTAATTATTTCTTTGATCTTAAAAGTATTTTTAGTTTTCTATGCAGTAAACATACTTTATGAATATTGTTCATATGTAATTTGTATAACTTCATTTCAAAAATGCATGCGTTTATGAAGATGATTTTACTTGGGCGACCAAGGAATTGTTTTTATCACTGAAGCCCCATGTAGAAATTAATGTGGGTGTAATTAACGCATGAGCTTCACACCTGAACAACAAAGAAAATGAAAGGCCAACAACATCACTTTCACGCTTTTTTATGAGTACATCTCCATGTGTAAGTAATCTTAAATTATATGTAAACTGTTTGAGTCAGATGTCTCCCTAACCAAACATGTTAAATGCAGAACTTCAATGTAACAAATCGGTAGGAATATTGAGATGCTTTGACAGCAAAGAGAAATTTCATTTCTCAGATAGATAATGAGGTTGAAAGAAGACCAGATTTCAACTAAAGAAAAATTGATTTGGTAATAAGATCTAACAATAATATCTATGTTAGAATATGAACAAGTATTCTATGAATATAATTTTATCTTTCATGTCATACAGGTCTTCTTCCCAGTTTGTGCAGATAACCATTACTACCTTGTAGTATATTAGATGAAGAAAAACATCATTGACATCATAGATAATATGAAGCCAGCTAAAGATACAGATCCGTTGAAGAATTATGACATTGATATTGGCTTAATGGTATGCTTTTATCTATGTTATAGACATATTCTCTACATTGTGTTGAAATGCTTTGTATAAGTTTAATTTAGTTATTTATATATTTTGCAGAAAGATATGTTCGAAGCATACTTCATAGAGAAGAAATTGCTAGATCTTTAATATAAACAAGTCTTCATTCAACTTTATGAATTTAGAATGGGCGACAACCACAAACATAAAGGACTGCGGTGTCTATTTGATGAGGCACATGAAGACCTATGTTGGGAAAAATGGCAGTGATTGGGATATCGGCTTCTCTGCGCGCAGTCTGAAGATTATCCAAGTACTCTGGGGAAGATATTGCTGCACGATGATTGCATCAATTTACAATAACCAGATATCGCCAATGTTACAATTGGCTCACGATTGGATGGAAGCAAACATGGACAAACTGCTTAAGCTAAACAACAAATACAAGAAATTGTTTAGTTGTAGAAAGAGGAAGTGAACAAAAACTGATTTTAATGTTTGATGTTAACTTATTTTTTGGATTGGATTTAAAATGATTATTATGCATTCTGACTTGTGAAATTAGCAACTTTATGCTAATGTTGTTAACTTTCTTGTTTTGGGATGGATTTCAAAACAGCTACTATTGTAGTTTCTTACTTTTGAATGAATGTATATTTTCTGTTAATTTTATTATGATTCACGTGCCTTATTATTATTGTTGACATGACTTATAATTGTTATTGACATGACTCATAATTGTTGTTGACATGGTTCTATACGTACTTAAAATAGTAAATAATATAGTTAACACGGCTTTAACGTGTAATTGACATGACTTTTATGTACTGTTGACACTATATGAAACATAGTTGATATAATTGTTATTCACATGACTTATAATTGTTGTTGACATGGCTTATACTTATTGTTGACATAGTTCTGTGCGTAGTTGACATGACTTATAATTGTTGATGACATGAGATATAATTTTTGGTGACGTGGTTCTATGTGTGGTTAACATAGTATGTAATATATCTGACAAGGCTTTAACGTGTAATTGACATGACTTTCATGTACAGTTGACAAGATATGCACCATAGTTGATATAATTATTGTTGACATAGTTCTGTGCATAGTTGACATGACTTATAATTATTGTTGAAATGATTCTATGCGTAATTGACATAGTATGTAACGTAGTTGACATGGGTCTATACGTAGTTGACATGACTTATAATTTTTGTTGACATGATTTTATGTGTAGTTAAAATACTATGTAATATAGTTGACATGCTTGTAGGTGTAGTTGACACGGCTCTAACGAGTAGTTGACATGAATTTTATGTACTGTTGACATGATATGCACCATAGTTGATATAATTGTAATACTGATATTAACATGTTTTCTATGTATAGTTGACATGGCTTGTACGTGTAGTTGACATGGCTTGTCAACTAGTATATGCCGTTGACACGATGTGCACCATAGTTGACATAATTATATTAGTTGTTGACATGGCTAGTACGTTTAGTTGACATGGCTTGTAACATAATTGACATGACTTGTACGTGTAGTTCACACGATATGTAGCGTAGTTGACATGACTGGTATGTGCCATTGACACGATGTGCACCATAGTTGACATAATTATATTACTTGTTGACATGACCAGTATATATAGTTGACATAATTTTTAAGTTGTTGACATGTGCACCTTTAAAACATGAAGGAGCATGAAAGCAAGGCAGGTCCAACTTATATTGAAATGTCAACAACTTATAACCAAATGTCAACACCTTGTATAAAGGTTTACAACTCAGAAAACAAATCTTAAAATAAAAAAAAACAGAATCATAAATAGATGTCAATAGAGAGTAAAATAAGATATAAACAACTAATGAGAAAATGTCAATAATTTATAATCTATGTCAACAACTAAAAAACAACTCTGACTATTAAAAAAAAAACAATCATGTCTACTTTCTGCCACAGCTTCTAGCATTATAATCAGTAACTTTATGACACTTTCCACAACGCCTATGGGGTTTATTTGCTTTTTCAATTGCTTTCTCTATGCTTGACTTAATCCTGCTTTTCTTGTCACTTGCACCTCCTTTTGTACTAACCACATCTGGAGCATGGGCAGTTGTGAATTAACAATAACATGTTATCCCTGCCAAGTCTGCACCATAATTGCTTCTTTTTTTTTTAGTTCCACTTCCTGTGAGTTAAGGACCAACAAATTTACGACTGTGAATAGGCTTCAATAATGAAGTAGTATCCTCCAGAATGAAAAGAAGAGAGTGTAATTAAGAAGAGAGTGTAATTAAGAGGTGTAATTATGGAATATGCTTGCAAATTGGAATAACAGACCCTACAACACAGAATATTTACCAAGGAACATAAATCATGTCAACAGATTTTTCAAGTCATGTCAACAGAGCATAAATCAACAACATAACACAACAAAATAATGTTAATGAAACAGAATGACAACAAAGAGCATAGCAACAACATTGAATATTTACCAAGAAACATAAATCATGTCAACAAATTTTCAAGTCATGTCAACAGAGCATAAATCAACAACATAACATAACACAACAAAATAATGTTAATGAAACAGAATGTCAACAAAGAGCTCATAACCCATACTTCTCCCTTGAAAGCTCAGAACTGATTAAGAAAAAAGGGTTAAACAGTCTGTACCTAAAGTATCCATGGATTCCAAACTCAACCATGATTCTTAACCTTATTAGGCCTTGTGATCATTTGCTTAGCCAATAACTAACCAATTTTTTTATGTCAAATTAAGGACTCTCATCATGGTTATATCATATGAAATTTTACATTCAAGAAAATCCAACAAAACATTGATCCACTTAGACTAACGTTTACTTCCTCGGTCAAGAATTAATGAGCTGATTTCTCAAGTAGCTTCAATTAAAACAGAAAATTACCCCTATAGTTATATCTAAAGAGGTGGCTCCACTCTTGTAAAATTCTTAGACAATTGTTATAAGTTATGTAAGGCAAAATATCAGAACATGCTTCAAATTACCAGGATCAAAATGTCCAGTTTAATTAGAATACACCAATTCAAACACACGATGTCAACAGAATATTTAACAAGTACACATAAATCATGTCAACAGAGCATAAATCACCAACATAACACAACAAAATAATGTTAATCAAACAGAATGTTCACAAAGAGCATAACAACATCATAGAATATTTACCAAGTAACATAAATCATGTCAACAGATTTTCAAATCATGTCAACAGAGCATAAATCACCAAACATAACACAAAAAATTCATGTTAACGAAAATCAAACCAGACTACCTCCACCATTCGTCGACGTAGACTCGGAATAAGATGAAGAATCCATCAAAGAACACTTAGCGGTTGATTACGAACTGAAATCGAACCTAGAGATGAGAAAATCAAAAAAAGAAAAAATTGATTAGGAACAAATTCGACTGGAGATAAACAAATAGAACATAAAAACAGAATCAAAGTCGGAAAAATCGACCGAAAAACTTCAAAATCAACACAGAAATCAGTCGAACTGGTCGTCTATTTTTCGAAAATTGAATCGCAAATCTGCTATCGTTGAAATCGTTGAAACCGGCTGAGCCTAATTTTGCGAATCAATTGAATCATAAATCGTTAAAATAGATTCAATCAATGATAGGATTGAATCATGAAATTCTCACCAGAATCGCCAATCAAAGATGAAATATGATGAAGAATCCTAAGTTAAAACGTGAAAAGACCCTTATACCCTTTCATATTAAATTAATCCAATAATATTTATTGTGTGGCAAAATCTGGACCACTCATTTAATAGAAATGAGTGGCTGATATTACATCTCATTTCTCAATTAGCCTAAATAATCTCAATTGATCACAATCCTATATATATATATATATATATATATATATAGGGGAGCATTAGGGTCCTATTACACCCTTAGTGTCTTTTCTCTTCTTAATATAAACCATTAGATTGATGGAATGGATGGACTAGATTAAAAGGACAAATCTTATTCCGTATTGCATTATTCGTTCATTTTCGTGCATTATAAGGGTAAAGCAGTAAAATAACATACTAACCCAGACGTTTCAAAACGGAAGGTGCGATATTTACGCAGCATTTTCATTGACCTTTCATCTCCTCTCTCTCTCTCACTCCATCCCATCAACATTCTCTCAACCCAATTTCTCCCCTAATTCAAAAACAAGAGAAACCCTAGCCGCCGCTCTCTTCCACTCGAATTCAAATTCAGCAACGATTTCCGCCGTCAAATCGCCGTCGACCGCCGATTCTATCTCACAAAAGCTGCTGTTTTGGTTCGTGGTGTGGGTTGATAGTCGAATCATCTCCTGGACATAAAAAAGGTGTGTGTTTGCAGTATATTTTTTAGGTAGAAACACTACTAAACCTCTATTGGCGACGTTTACAAACGCAACCAGTAGCCGATTCACAGTTTTTGTTCTCCTTTGAGTTTCGATTGGAAATAATGCACAAAATTATTTTGCTCGTTTTTCTTGAAAAAGATGAAATTGTAGTAAGGGTTATGTTCATTCTGGGTATATTAAGTTATGTTGTGAGTTATAGCTTGGTTTTCATCCATTAGCTTTCGATTTGGAACAATGCACAAAAGATGTCTTTTTTTTGTGTGGAGAAGATGAAATTGTGGGCATTTGATTTAGGGTTGTAAGCTATATGGAAGTGTATAGTGGATTTCTGACCAATATTTACATTGTTCGTCATTAAATGGTTGAAACCTCACTGCTTTATGGTTGAAACATCACTGCTTTATGGTTGAAACATCACTGATTTCGTCAATATTGTTGCGCAGATATAGAATGACTAAAAGAGGCCGGCCGTACAAAAGCCAACCGGAACCCAGTGAAGGTGATGCATTATTTTATCATTCTTGTACATTATTGTCCATTTCATTGGATTCGAACTCTGTGTTCATTGAGAAATTGCTATTTTTTGCACTTTGTGGTATAGGTTGCAGTATAGGAAGTAATTGTTTAGTATAATTTGGTTTATACATTAAATATTTTGTTCTGTACATCGGTTAATAGATGTGGTGCATTATTTGCTGTAACGTATACATTATTTGTTCTAATTCATATCTTTTTCATATTCTGGACAGCATCTAAGCAGCGTCGGGTTGAGTTTGCTCAAGAGCGGTTGGATTGATTGCAAGAGTAATCATTAGAAACGCTATTGACGTTAACTTTAAGACTGTTGTTTTTGGATAACTTATTTTGATTTGGTCAAAGGACGAATTGTGGTCAAAGGACGAATTGTTTTGAACCGTAGATATCACCTGATAACTGAAGCATATTTTGCTACTAGTGTGTGATGTAGTAAAGTGATAATGGATAAATTATTCCCTGGATTTTGAGGAACTTCTACTTGGCCCGCCATGGAATAAATAAAGTGAGTAATGCATAGAATATCATTATTAATGCAAGGCTATTATTCGATAATGCACATTAACAAATTAATGGAATAATGGTATAAATAAAGGGAGTAATACACAGAATATCATTATTAATGCAATGCTATTATTCGATAATGCACGTTAACAAATTAATGGAATAATGGTATAAATAAAGGGAGTAATGCACAGAAAATCATTATTAATGCAAAGGTATTATTCGATAATGCACGTAAACAAAGTAGTGGAATAATGGTATAAAAACAAGGAGTAATGCACAAAAATTCATTATTAATGCAAGACTATTATTCGATTAGCACGCTAACAAAGTAGTGGAATAATGGTATAAAAAAAGGGAGTAATGCACAAAAAATCATTATTAATGCAAGGCTATTATTCGATAATGCACATTAACTCTCGAAAAATCCAAATTTATTATGCATAAAATGTTCACAGCGCTAGAAATAATAAAACTAAGACAACGAAACAAATAATAAAACTGAATACAAGACGAAAACTAATTTTTTAGGTACAAAACACATCAAGCTTTCCTCTTGCCTTTACTAAGCTCTTTCTCCAATATTTTTTAGCGAAATAATAGTTAGAATTTGAGTAAAATCGATGAATTATAGAAAGAAATAAGCATATTGTGATTTAATAAAGGAAAAGAAATAAAAGCTATGTAAATATGGAACAGAAGGCGTGAATCATGGAAATGATATAACTGCCGATTTTTACCTACTCCCCTAAGTGCCCTTTTCGAATTTTTTTGATTAATTTATTAAATCCATGTGGCATAAAAATCAGCCATTAGATCATCAAAATCGTGGGCTAGGATTTAGAAGAAAAAAGAACAATAATTAGAAAAAGGATATGAATACATCCCTATATATATATATATATAGGGGTGTATTCAGATTAAAACCATAATGTATATTAAAACATCAAACCATGTAAAATAATGTACATTATACACACTAATAATGTACATTTTATTCATGTATAATATACTGTCAGCATAATGTACAGAATTCATATAATGTAAATGTACATTATTAGTGTGTACAATATTTAGAACAGTACATTATACATGAATAAAATGTACATTATTAGTGTGTATAATGTACATTATTTACATGGTTTGATGTTTTAATATACATTATGGTTTTCATCTGAATACACCCCTATATATATATATATATAGAGTAGTGATATAGGGCCAGCATCCCTTAAATATATAACTAGAGAATAAATCTCAACCACAAGATCAAGAAAATTAAGGGCTGATATTTAACATATAATTTTCGAAATTGTCCCAGATTTTACTTCATTATAAGAATGAATTGGTTCACTATAATAAGGCGGGGGTAAAATAGTCATTTACAAAAGTTAGGGTTAAAATCAATTACACTCATTTTGAAAAATGAATTGTTTCGCCATAACCTACTGCGCTTCTTCTTCTCTACTCTTTTCTCTCAATGGAAACTTAGGGTTCTGCTGTTTCCTCTGTCTCCGTTGCTCATTTCAGCCGCTACTCTCACTTCCCGCTAAGTTTCAACATCTATTCATCATTTACGGAAGGATCTCGCCGGAGTGGCGTTGGGAGAGAGATCGGTGGTGGTGTAGCCATCGTTGTTTTTGGTTGGGATCGTATAGTCAGCTCTCTCTCTGTATACTTACTACACTAATTGGATAAAAGTATATGCGTTTATGTCTTTATTGCAACTATGTTTTAAACTATATCTGTGTTTGAACTAAAATTGTGATATACGGGAGTGAAAAAAAGATACACATTTATACACACTAATCTTATTCTTATGCGTAGTCTTTCTATAGATAGATCTGCAGGGATGAAAAGAATCACGATTGGAACTTGATGAAGTATATTATGCTTACGGTGAAGTATATTGTGTTTATAGTGAATTAGTATTGTGTTTATAGTGAACTAGTATATTGGCATGTGAGTTAACATTTTTGTATTGTGCTTATACTGAAGTATATTGAATGTGAGTGTACTATTTTGACATTTACATGATGTATATTGTGATTGTATTGAAGTATGTTGTTGTTGTTTTTATAGTGAACAGTATTGGCATATGAGTGTATCGTTTTTGCATTTAAGTGATGTATACTATGCTTATAGTGTAGTATATTTTGTTTATAGTGAACTAGTATAATAACATGTAAGTGTACTGTTTTTGCCATTTTAGTAAAGTATATTATGATCACAGTGAAGTATATTGTGTTTATAGTGAAGTATATATTGATTACAGTGAATTATTTAGGCTTTATATTGAATGTTGATATTAATCTTTTCTTACTTTCTTTAAATGATAGGACTTTCTGTTAATCTTTCGAAAGCTACAGATATACATAAAGAAAGACGAAGAGAAGGGTATAGAGTAACTGAAGCAGAGGCTAAGATCAAAGTATTGCAGCACATTAATGTTGTTGAAGACGAACCATGAGTCATTGACTAACTCTATGGCAACATCAAGGCATTACGAAGATTGAAGCAAACACATGGACATAGATGTGAAAAAATGATTGCAAACTTTGTAGAAAGTGATATAGTTAATAACATGTGCCATTTAGTTCACTGTAAACATATTCGATTCATTCAAATTCAATAGTCCGTTCATAACTTACATTAATATTCTGTTAATTAATTAATTTATTTATTTAGCTCATAGCTATGTAGTTTCAGATGATTTTTACTAGCTATTTTTTTTTAATGATTGAATATTTGTACGAAGTGAATATGCTTTACAGGGATGTTTCAATACCTTATAATGATGTTTGAATGCCTTATAGCGTACATACATGTTGATCACAAAGACTTCACTCTAACCATGTAATACTTCACTCTAAGCACGTTTTATTTCACTGAAATGAAAATATAGTGCACTATAAGCATGGATCACAAACACTTCACTCTAAGCATGTAATACTTCACTTTAAGCACGTTTTACTTCACTGAACCGAAAAAACAGTGCACTATAAGCAAGGATCACAAACACTTCACGCTAACCACATTTTACTTCACTGAGATCACCATAAGCATGCATCACAAACACTTCACTCTAACCATAGAATACTTCACTCTATGCACATTTTACTTCACTAAAATGAAAAAATAGTGCACTATAAGCACAGATCACAAACACTTTATTCTGACCATAGAATACTTCACTCTAAGCATGTTTTACTTCACTGAAATGAAAAATAGTGATCCAAAGCATGGATCACAAACACTTCACTCTAAGCACGTTTTACTTCACTGAAATAAAAAAATAGTGCACTATAAGCATAGATCACAAACACTTCACTCTAAGCATGGAATACTTCACTTTAAGCACGTTTTACTTCATTGAACTGAAAAAATATTGCACTATAAGCAAGGATCACAAACACTTCACTCTAAACATGGAATACTTCACTCTAAGCACATTTTACTTCACTAAGATGAAAAAACAGATCACCATAAGCATGCATCACAGATACTTCACTCTAACCATAGAATACTTCACTCTATGCACATTGTACTTCACTAAGATGAAAAATTAGTGCACTATAAGCACGGATCACAAACACTTCACTCTAACCATAGAATACTTCACTCTAAGCACGTTTTACTTCACTGAGATGAAAAAACAGATCACTATAAGCATGCATCACAAACACTTCACTCTAACAATAGAATACTTCACTCTATGCACTATTTACTTCATTGAGATGAAAAAATAGTTCACTATAAGCACGGATCACAAGCACTTCACTCTAACCATGGAATACTTCACTCTAAGCACGTTTTACTTACTGAAATGAAAAAATAGTGCACTATAAGCATGGATCAAAAACACTTCACTCTAAGCATGGAATACTTCACTCTAAGCACATTTTATTTCATTGAGATGAAAAAACATATCACTATGAGTACGGATCACAAACACTTCACTCTAGCCATAAAATACTTCACTCTAAGCACATTTTACTTCATTGGGATGAAAAAACAGATCACTATAAGCATTCATCACAAACACTTCACTCTAACCATAGAATATTTCACCCTATGCACATTTTACTTCACTCTATGCACTATAGTGAAGTATATTGTGTGTACAATTTTGTATGGGTTTTATAGTGAAGTATGTTGCCTTTAGAGTGAAGTGTATTGTCTTTATATGTGTAGTATATTGTGATTACATATTTAAGCACTCAAAACATATTTCATTATATACTAACATCAACATATGCTTCATATACATGTTTACGAGTGAACTGTTATGAAGGTAAAGTAGATCAATTTTGTCTTACAGTCCACCATCTTTGATCGTCTCACAAATTCATGAGATAGAAAAATCAACTCTTGCGATGAAATACTGAATTAACATATCATGAAATCGACTATTAGCGATGTAGAAATCAGCTCTTGCGATGAAAATTGATATAGCAGATCGTGAAATTAATAATTGATGATGGAGAAATCAGCTCTTGCGATGAAAGTGATATAGCAGTTCGTGAAATCGACAATTAAGATGAGGAAATCAGCTCTTGAGATGAAGATTTTGTAAGATGTGATTGTTGAACATGAGCGTGAGTGATGGAGATTGTAGCAAATCTGCATAAGTCTTGTTGCGTCTTGCTGAAGCGATGGACTCCGTCGAGGAAGAAGATGATTCTCTCGTTGTTGCGCAAGACGTTGGTGATGGCGCAGATGGAGATAAAGTTGTAAGAGGTGGAAGAGGAGCACGAGAAGGTGAGGGTGCGAGCATGGAGGTTTATCGGTGGCGGAACGGAGTAGGGCGTCGCCGAAATGTAGGTGTTTTGATTCTGTGTGAGCAAATCTGGATGAAGCGTGAATCTCCATAGAATATGGTTTCCAAAAATGCTCTTGTTAATTACCTTTTAATTAAAATATGTAAAAATAGTTAAGCCATAGGATTAATTTGGAGTATTAAGATGTGTGGCTGAGATTTGTTCTCTAGTTATACACTTAAAATTAGTTAAACATTGATCACTCCTCTATATATATATATATAGGGGAGCACTAGGGTGCCCCCTTATTTAGAGTCACAACGTACATCCAATCTGGTGCTGCCATGTGGCACAAAACATGCAATATTTTAAACACAAAAATGCAATCTAGTTGTATATGCATTTTCGCAGATTGCATTTTAGTTGTATGTAAATTGCATTTTATAGTGTTGAGTTTTGCATTTTCACATAAATTGCATTTTTTATTGTTAAGTTTTGCATTTTCACATATAAAAATGCAATTCGTCTATATATAAAATGCAACTTAAACAGTCAATATCAAAAATGCAAAACTCAATGATAAAAAATGCAATCTGCATATAACAAAAATGCAATCCGCCGAAATTCATTTATAGCTTCTACAAATGTGTATTGCATTTTTCTGTATACAATATTGCATTTTTCGTGCCACATGGCAGCACATGGTTGGATGTACGTTGTAACTTTAAAATTAGTTGTTATACTAGTACATCCCTATATATATATATATAAAAGAAGTGCCAGCCCTTTTTTGCCATTATGTTTTTCAAAGGTTGAGCCATTTTTGTAGGTATATTGAAATGTACATTTTAGACTATAGTTAACCCTACTATTTTGTACTATATGCTAATTTCTTGTGTTTTTTCATGGCTCGCAACTTTTAATTATTCAAAGACCCTTGATAAATTATAGTTGAGTTATATTCATTTTTTAATAATCTCATTGTGATTAATATATTTCTCTTTAATACAAAAATTAATACAATAATTTTTTATATTTTTTATTTTCTCTTCATTTAACTCGTGAAATAATCATTTGTTAAGTTATACACTCATAAGAAACACATCAACTAATGAGAAAGTGTCATCAAAGCTAATTTTATTCATGTCCTATTTAGAGGGTGGGATTAGAGAAATTAAGAATGTATGCATTAAGAAAAGTTCCGAATTATACAAAATGACACGTAATGTGACTAATCCACTTGCTGATTTGTACTCATCTTGGAGGGTGGACAAACTGGCCGAAGTATTTAAGATTAGTCTATATCTAAAGAGTCAAAGATCACAGTTGGGATAACCTCCACCCTTCACACGCATAAAATATGATAGTGGGCCCCTCACTTATGTTTGTGAGTGGTGGAGTAAGGGATGTAGTAGAAAAAGTATTAGGTGATCCCAACTAGAGAGATCGATCTCGTTGACCTTTGATAGTGAAAGGTCATAGACCTGCCTACAACATTTCCTAATACACCGCTATAAAATTGTTAAAAGTATTACATTTGGCAAAATAAAACCTTCTCCCAACATAATATCTCTCTTCCATCTTCACTCTATTATTTCTCTTTCTACTATAATAATAAAAAAAAATATACTCCATATAAGTAAACCTTCTCTCTTTCTAAAAATTCTTTAGAATTTCATTCTTTTTTTGAAAATCTTTCTACTTTATTGAAAAATATATAAAAATATTTATATAATAAATATTCTAAGTAACTCATGCATGTGTTGCGTGTATTCGTGTAGTACAAAAACTGATTAAATTCACTCATTTTTCCAAGGGAATTAGTGCGAAGTACTCCGTCCGTCCCGGAATAGGAGTATTTAGTTATGACACAATTTTTAAAAAATTAAAAAAAAGTAGGTTGAATAAGTAAGTGGAATATAAGTAGCGTTTATATATATTAGTTTTATTACAAAATGTAACTGGAATAAGAAGTCTACTTACCATTTATAGTAAAAATGAAAAAAAAGACTTATATTGTGGGACGGACCGAAATGACAAAGCAAGATTTTTATTGTGGAACGGAGGGAGTAAACAAAGAAGGAAGCATCCAAAAAAAATAATGTTTGAGTTTCAATTGATTGGGGAGGATTTAGAAAACTTCATACTGTTTAGAGATGATTAAGGCTAGATGAGTTCTCTCATTCAACCAAATACTTGGATTATGTGAATTTTTTTATGTACCGCATCAAATCTAATTTTCCCATTTGAGATCATGAGACAATTGAAAAATGTTAAAACTATAATTATATAATTGGATATTTTTGAAAATCATGTAATTAACCAGAAATTGATCAAATTACTTATTTTTTTTTCAAGCAATATGCTCCTTTTTAAACGTGTAGTAGTAATTACATTCTCGGCAAATAAGTATACTAAGAGTGATAAAAAAAATATTGCAAATATAATAAAAAGGAGGATTAAATTGGAACATATCTGAAAATATGCTCCTTACTATTTTTTTTTATTTGTAAAAGATATATATGAAAGTATTGAAGATGATCAACAAATAAAAGTGCAGTTTAGATATGGAAATATAAATTTGTAACAATTTGTGAAATAATTTTGCATACAATTTAGGTGTCCAAGAAATAACTGATCACGTTAATTATGCTATCTTGTTATATGAATATCTTCTGCATAGATTTAGGTGCATATATTTAGGTGTATCTTGCCAAGAAGTACACTATTACTATTATATACTCATTTCTCCACTCCCTTCATCTATACTTCTGAGATTCGAGTTATTGCCTTCAGTTTTCTTTTTCAGTTGGTACTTCAAATTTTTTTTTGGGCCAAAATAATGGATCCTCTACACGAAGATTTATGGATGGACATCCTTGAAATACTCCCGATTAAAAGTATTATGACATGCAAGTGTGTTTGTAAGTCATGGCGCGATCTAATCGAAGAAAGTTACGCTCCAAAACCATGCATGGCTATGGCTTACGATTATCGAGACAAGATGGGGTATGCAGTCGTTGATGAGGCATGCCAGCCACTTTTCAAATTCGGTTTGCCTCCTCCTTACGATCAATATCCAACTAGTGCTAGCCATAGCCATCGCGTGGTAATTGATTCGGTCAATGGTTTGCTTTTGTTGTGGGATGGACTGGATGCTAATGATAATATTCTTTTTGTAGTCAATCCAATGACTTGTGAATATATCGAGCTTCCTCCTTTAGCTACAGGTAGGTGTCTGTTTGGATTTGGAGTGAGCAAATTAAGTGGGCAATATAAGATTTTATGTGTCGATGAAACTAGGTTTTGTCACGTGTACACTCTGGGAGGAGAATGTTGGAGAAGCATCCCAGCAGCTGCGACTAGCCAATTGCCTGACCGAGGACTCTTGAGAATGATCGTGCCTCCAGAATTACGAGGAGCGAATATAACATCTAATTATGCTATATTTTTTAACGGAAATATTCATTGGTTGGCATGTGATATCGAGAATAATTTATTGGTTTGTAACTTTGATCTTGAAACCGAGCTCTATGCTAGTTTTTCTCTGCCTCCCCTTCAAAACTCCAATGATGCGATTAGATACTATTGTGGATATCGACTATGCATTTTGGACAATCGACCATGTTTATGTGATATGGCACATCCTAGACAAGTTGTTATTTGGAAGATGAACAAATATGGAGATACAGACTCTTGGATAATGGAATATATCTTCGACCAATCTGCTATAGCACGACGAGGTAAGTCTAAAATTATTAGACCACTCAAAATTTTAGCAAATGGTGATTTATTGTTCAATAGTGATTTGAATCTATTTATCTACTCTAAAAATAGTGAAGGTATTTTGACACATGTTGTTCTGAAACACTATGTACATCATATGTTGCCTAGCATAATTATTTATACACCAAGTATTGTTTCACTAAAGGTGATGAGGATTCACAATGTTCAGTCAAAGTGTTTATTAGTTAGAAGTTATTTGTGTAATAGTTAAGTATTCGCGCTCTAATAGTTTTTAGAGCAAGTTTTAATAAATATATTTTTTTTGCTAAATCTAGTCAAACATTAGAATTCCGATCTCAATTCACTATAACATGCATTAAATTAAAATTTGATATATAATGTTTTAATAGTAATTGAATTTCATTGTTTTAATAATTTGGATGTAAATTCTTTACTTTCTAGAGTTTAATATATTTAAATTATTAGATTTGAAACTTAAGGAGAAAGCATATAATATAAAGTTGCAGAGTATATACTTCTAAGAAAATGTACAAATAAAAATATAAAAAAAAGGAAAGAGGAAAAAGGGAAAATAAAATAATGCGTATAATATGGAATTAAGGGGTATACTACAAAGAAGACAAATAAATCTAAGGATAATTAATTCACAAAGCAAACAGCTAAATTTATGGAATAGCGTGGATTTGACCTTTCTTTCCAAATAAGTGTATTAGGCTATATATTAATTCAAAATACAAATATAATACCCTAAATTTAGAATTATTGTTGGCCATGCACTAGATATATTATGTCTGTCAAAATAAATTGATACTCCTATCCTACGAATCTTTATTTTCCCTAACTAAATAATTTTTTTTTATTTGTAAAGATATATCAGTATTACTATATGGAAGTATGGAAAAAGATCAACCCAATAAAAAGGGCCGTTTATATATGAAAATATGGAAATATAATTTTGTATACAATTTGTGAAACTAAGGAAATCTCATAAACCTAGGAGTAGAATTTAGGTGTGTACCGATTAATTGCCGAAGGAAATAACCACGTTAATTAAGTTATCTTGTTTTATGAATATCTTCCCGAATCTACAAATCTTATATAGTATAAATAAGCTATCTTGTTTTATGAATATCTTCCCAATTAAATCGGCAAATCCTATAGTGATACTTACTGTATCTCAAATAAAAAATCGGGAACATACGAGTTTTCGATCAAATGTGGTCAACCGGGGAGAAGATATGATTTCTTCGCCATCGGTAGATTTGGAAATGCGTAGCTTATTATGACTTTACATTTAGGTAAATCAACACTACAAATTCAAACCTAAAAAAGTTAGACTCAATCATCTCAAAACCACTCAAACACATGTACCTTCATCACTAACTATATAATCTCCAATGGTGAACAATCATGCTACTATAAATAGTACATTGACTCGTCCATTCTGATTTCCGAAAACAGCTATCGTAGCTTTGCGTACATTCACATGCCTACGGACTTCCTCGCGCCATGACGGCCTGCATGGTCCCTCTCCTGCCACCACCTTATCCCAAATTCTATACTTCCATACACTTTCGACGAGGACAGCTCTACCGTCTATTGTTTCATAAGTAAAGCTCCCTTCACCAACAACACTTACTCGAAACTCATTCCCCAACCTTCCATATTCACTGTCATTTGCTTGCAGCAGAACACTAATTACCTGATCTCGGCAATCTGGATTCACCCCAAACAGTTTGCACGCGACTCGATCTGTAAAAACTATCTCCTCGCTTTCAAGAGTAACAACTTTCACAAAGTTGTGGATCCCTTCGACCCCACCATCATCTCCACTGTCACCGCCACCGTCATCATCAGATCCGTCGTCGTCAGAGCTGCTGCCATCGCCGTTTCCGTCACCATCGGCAGTCTGGTCTATGGTGTCTAGTACATTGTTCCTGTGAGATCCAAGCCCTATAAGGGGTGAAGGTGGGATCTTGGCTTTGCAAGTTGACTGGAATAAGATCTTGCTGAAAATTCAAAAGTTAATATATTAGCCCACTAAGAAGAGGTATAAGAAAAGGTAAAGATGAAGTTAACATTTTTGTTACCTGCACTTCGTAGCTTCTACAAAAGGCTCAGAGTTTATCCCCAAAATGCTATTTGATCCTAAATCATCATAATGCCAACCCACATAGTAATTACACAATAGGACTTTAGTCCCCCCAACTGACAAAAGTGTCACCAGAAGAAAAACATTTGCAACAAAATCTAAATAAATAACAAAATCTGATAACTAGATCAAACATATTGATCCCCTATAACTATTGTGACGATCAGAAACATGTACAATATTTCCGTTTGTGTGTGAACAGAGATCTTGCAAGTAGATAAGTATCCCTTCAAGTAGATCTGGTAACACTTCCCAATATAGAAGCTGGCATGTCCTGCGTCAAAACAAAAGTTTAACATGGTGGCATTTCGTTTTTTAGGGACAAATTTTTTTACCGACCCTATGCGACACTAAGTCCATTTATATGATTATTCTTATCCTTTCCTAAAATGTTTAAACAAGCACTCAATGCTATGATTCTTATTTCTCAACTAATAAACTGGAAAAGGGAAAGGCATCAGACAATTAAGTCTTCAATCATCTTATAGAATCAATCACGATCAAGGAAAAAGACCAAGACAGTGCATTATACCTTCTATATCGCGCACAGGACTTGCTCGCACAGGGTCAGGACTCATGGCCCTTGAATTTGGAGGACCATCGCACCTACCCTTTTCGTTATCATCCTGCCTTAAAGCATACCCAACACAAAGAAGTCTGTCCAATAGCGTACTGAAATTTACAAGTTAATTTATCAGCTCACCAGGAAGAGGTTAAGAAAAATGAAGAGCTGAAGCAAACTAACATATTCATTACCTCAGATGGGTGCACTCCAGAGCTTTTGTAGCATTTTCCTGTGTTTCAAAGTCCACAAAAGCATAATCCGAAAGCATACGTACACCAAGAACCTTCCCATAAGGCTCAAAGTGTGCTTTTATATCATCACATTTGGTAAGATCAGGGTCAAAATTTGCCACATAAAGGGTTCTGTTCGGTATTTGATTTGATCCTGAACTGCCATGCGAACGCGAACCACAGTCATTCTGGAAAACAACATATAATGTCAGATTTTGGAATGATATAACTCTTAGGAACCTAATAAATTCCTTTCAGAAACAAGTGTACATACCTTGCCCCATTGAACTACTAATTTGCATCCGTTAAACTCAGGCCCAGATGGCATGTGTCCATTAAGACCATGGACGGCCTTTTCCGCATCATTATTATCCTCGAAATAGACAACGGAGTACCCTACATGTACTACTAGCGTGAGTAACTGGGTGATCTTATCAGGCCCCCCAACTGACAGTTTATACCCACACTAAGCTCATTTATAACTTCAATGTTTACCTCACACTACCAATTTTCTTCAATGTTTACCAAATGGCAGCACGCATAAAAATTGATATCAAATTGTCCAACTCAATGCTAGTTCAACCGTTCAATTAATACTTACTATATCATTCCTCAACTATAAACTACAAACAACAAAAACATCAAACAATTCATGGAATCGACCAAGATCCATGAAGAAATCAAAGATTTAAAAGCTCCTGCCATCATACATTTAGGTCATCAATCATGGATTCCAATCGATCAAGAGCAATGAAAACACCAAATTAATTTGAATGGTGAAAAATTGAGTTGTCTGTAAGTAATAAATACCTGTTTCCATATCAATTCGCACAACATTTCCGTATCGGGCGAACAGCCTCTTCAGATCCGACTCTCGGGTCTGGTACCCAAAATTAGAGCAATAAATCGCCTTCATATTCGAATTTCACCTTCTGAAACAATTGCAAGAGGAAGTATGAATCACACCTTCAAAATCGATCTATGAAACAAAAAAGCCCTAATTTCACGTTACCGAAATGTGAAAAAAGAAAAGAGAAGTTGAAATATTTGGCGCCCTTTTTGGTTTGTTGTATATATACTCATGGATTTTCAAATGAAGCTATCTCGACTCCAATTTTAAAAAATAAAAAGCAAAATGGAAGGAAAAAATTAGTGGGTTGTGGTAATTATTATAGATTAGTTTTCTAATCAAATAAGTATGAGAGAAAATAGTTAGTGGATGTGAGTTATATTTTCAATAAGTAAAAAGCAAATGTGATTAGCAACAAGTGGACTTGGGTAGAAGTAATTTTTTTAAGATAATGTTAAAGAGACTAATTTTTGTGTATGTATCGTACACTTGGGGTCAATTCACTCATATTAGTAAGAGAATCAGAGTTAGATAAATAAAGAAGGAACCATTAAAAAAAAGGGATAACTGCTCGTAAACTTTTGTTAAATTCCAATTTTTTCCACGAACTATAAACTTGGCGTATAATGTCGCGAACTTTACGAATCGATTGCCGTTTTCTCGTGGCGGGTTTTTCGACTATGAATTCAGCTGATGTGTCTTTTTAAGCTGATGTGGCTGCCAAGTATGCATTGAGCGGATGATGTGGATGCCAAATTTTGAGATGATGTGTCTTATCATCCTCATCCTCCACCACTCACTCCCATCACTGCCACCACCACTCCTCCTCTTTCTCAACGCTAGCCGCCGCCGCCGAGGACTCCGATCAGCGACCACCATCACCGGAATCAGCGACTCCACCATCACCGGAATCAGTTGGACGAGCTAACCTACTCTCTCTCTGTATAAACCCAAAACCCCCAAATCTCCACCTCCGCCGGAAGCAATGGGAAGTTGTACAATTGGCCCTTCCCCATCTCCCTCACATGATCCACATGGCCTTCTGCTCCACCCTTCTCCCCCAGCAAAGTGTAGTGACTCAATTCAGCCCACGCTTGAATCCGACCGCTCCAATTTCGCGTAGAAGTTAGTGAGAAACCACTCCGTGATGGAGAAGCTTCCATCCGTTTTCAAGCTCTGAAACTAGATTGCTCCATTGGAGTTCAGCGATTCAATCGAGGTCGCCAGATTGCTGCGTTGATCGTGAAACTCTAAATTCTCCCCTTGCTTGAGTGGAAAAGCAAACCCTAATCGAGAGGGATCGAGGTTAAAGCATAACTGATGTCAAATCGCGGGCAATAAATCGTCGAAATTAGAAGCGAATTGGTGGTGAAAAACGCTGGTATTTGATGATTTGGGGAGCTGGAAATCCATGGCGGGGGAGAATTTGAGGGCGTCGTCGTTGAGGAGGGATTGATCTTCTTGTTCTTACGGCAGCCACCGCCGTCTCCTCCTCCTCCTCCTTCGCGCCATCGCCGGAGAAGGAGCTTCCAGAGGAGAGAGCAACTCGCCGTCAGTGAGGTCTACCGACGACGTCGTTTCGTCTATGGAAAACAACGTCGTTTCATGAATTTCTGGCGTTCTCCACGTCAGATTTCAGGCTTGCCACGTCCACACAATTTCAATCGGAAAACTCTCAGGTCGGATCAAATGGGAAATACTCACAACCCAACAAAGTTCGTGACATTATACGCCAATTTTATAGTTCGTGGGAAAAATCAGAATTTGGCAAAAGTTTATGACTTTTAAGGCAGTTATCCCTTAAAAAAATGTTCGTATTCACTTAATCTCAAACAAACAATGAAGAACATATGGGTTTTCGGCCAATTAAGGCTGGTATTTGGATCGACTAAGGAGTAGATTCAATTTCTGCACTGGCGGACACAATGACTAGTCTGCTGATTAGTCCCCTCAATAGAGGGTGGAACAATTAGCCAAGGTTTAAAGATGTTTTGATAGTACTACTTAAAGTCAAAATTGATTCTTTGACCTTTGATTAAGGACAAGGATAGATAATTCTCGCATAAGAATTAAATTGTGTTATTTTTTTAAAACAAGTGTAGAAAATAGAATGCCTCTATCAACATAGAACGTGAAATATCAACTGACATAAATAATATTCCAAGCTAAAGAACTATTTACGTATTTTATTTTTAAATAACCAATTGTTTATTAGAGGGAAACATAATAAAAGAAAATTATAACATTTAAATTTAGTCAAATTCTGATTGGTTTTTGTATGATTTTCCAACCAATCCAAATTCGATTTTCTGTACTAGAACTTGAACATGAACCGTTAATTGTAAATGTGGAACCAAATCACTATTCGATTTTTCGAATCGGAACTCAAGAACACAAACAACAAGATTTTTATAGATTAGTGGACTAAAAGATAAAATTAGATTTATATTCAGTGTCATACTCCACACCTCACACTTTCCTAGTTATAGTATTTTCAAGTTTCAACTAAGAACTAACTTCATTCACATATTTAAGGTAGCATAATTTTATTATTAACAAATTTATAAAAGAAAAAATTTGAAAGAGGTATAAAATATCAATGGCATTAATGTGTGCTAGAACATAGGGCTTAGAATTTAATTCATTATAAAATATCTAAATAAAACTAAGTATTAATATTAATATTTAAAGTTTTATATTCTAATAGTTAATTTTTCTTGAAAACCTTCCACTACCAATTATTTTTCACAAAATCTTTTCTTTTCAAATTTTAATCTATATATTAGAACTTGACGTAGGAAATTAAATACGGAGAAAGCGATACTATAATCATATGGGGATGGGTCCCCTGAGGTTCCAAAAACACAGCATATTGTGTTGTGCGCAAAACAGACAATCATAGCCATAGGCATGTAACGCAGCCCATTTCCTTATCCTTTTCTTTAATGTTTTCATCCTTATTTAATACTCCAACTAAGTACTACGTATTATTAGTATAATTTTGAATGCTAAAACACATTATAAAATCTATTTATTAATATATTATTTATTACTATTATCATTTTCAAATGAAATGATTAACTGAAAAATGAGTTATCCTTATTTCTTTATATATATTGAACTATTTTATTATAATTGATGGTTTCCTTAATAGTATTAATTTAGAGAATATATTTATCGTTCAATTTTGAATATTTGAGTTAAATCATTTTATTTCAGAAATGATTACATAATTAATATTCTATAGTTCGATTTTACAATATTTTTTAGTATTTAAAATTATACTAACATTAGTAATAATGAAAACATTGAAGAAAAGAAAAAGGAAATGGGCTGCGTTTCATGCCTATAATTATGCGTTTTGTGCACAACACAATCTGCTGTGTTTTTGGAACAGGAGGGGATCCATCCCCGTATACTCATACATTTGAAAATTGAAACATTACTCATTGTACATAAATACATTTATTACTAATATTAATGCTAATTAACGCTTTGCATCACCAAAAAACTTTTATTTTCAGATTCTGCGGTTAATTTCATTTTGTGATTTTTTACATGCACATAGAATAGTTAGTAAGTAGTATGATATTAATTATTAAGTTGTAAATGTAATTTAGTATTCTTTAATATGATTACTATAAAGTTTTTTTATTTTATTTTATTGTAATAATAGTAATGATGTATGATGTGGAGTACTTATTAAATACTCCCTCATTTCTAAAGAGTATGAACATTTGATTTGACATGAGTTTAATGCATAACTGGAAAAGTAAGAGAGAGATAGAAAGAAAAACTTTTTAAAGTATTGTTAATGGAGAATGAGTCTCATTATTAAAGAAAAAGAAGTTTTCAAAATTAGAAAATTCATACTCAGAGACAGTAAAAAGATTATAATTCATACTTTTCAGGGATGGGGAAGTAATTAGCGTAACCGTTACAAATTTATGATATTTATATAAATTTATAAGTTCTACTTTACAATTCAAAATTCATTTTATAAAATGCTTACATGACTCGGACATTCCCGAGTGAAACATGACAACTATCATAATGGAGGGTTTTCAAGCATAATAATATTTTTTCTCATTTTAGTTGATTAATTGAGAATGTTAAGTTATTAATTTAACATTAAAAATATAATAATAAATTTATTGTATTAAATTATTTAATAGTGTAACCGTGTACATAAACCTTTGGTGTCTTCTCTTTGTTAAGTTGGAGCACGATAGTATCATTTTTTCGGAGTTACAGTTTTGAGAAAAATAAAAATGCGTATCTCAATTAAATGAATTATACATAACATTTGGCATAAACAATATCAAGTATGGCTTTTTACGGGGATTCATAATTATTTATGTTAATTGTGATTATGTGAATTTTTCAATAAAAATTATGAACTATATCCCCAATTTATATATTAATTTCTTAAAAATTACGTAACTAAAGTGTTTGTATTGAATACCAAATTTAGGTATAAAAATTAATAGTACTAGAGATCATTATTTTATAAAATATATATAATGATATTTTTTTAAATTGTTTACATTTTGTATTCATTGGTGAGTTGATTTTGATTTATTTTTACTAGATAAGATAATGTTTTTTATAACTTTGAGTTATATCTTTTCAAAATATTATGTTTATGACTATTATCATGTATTGAATACAAACTTTAAATAGTTTCTATTCTTGATTTGCAATAATTTTTACATTTTTTTTTATATTTTTTAGTTTGATTTAATTCTTTTTAATTATATTTTTTTATTTTTTGAAAATTATTTGACCCGTGCATAGGACGAGTGGTACCACTAGTTTCAATATAAAGGGGGAGAGTGCATATTTTGATTACCTGTATACATATAACTCTAAATATGTTATTTGATCTGTAAAGTTGTAAAATCTGAAAGCTAGCTAGTTTCAAATTTTCAATAATATATATATAGCGTTAAAAGCAGAACCCCTTTTAAATGTAGAACACAGAACCAAATAAAATAGATCTTTATTATAAGATCATTTGTAATTCATTATAGGAAATTTGCATTTTAAAATACACTAAAAAAATCCAAAAATGGAACTAGTTCATTTTAAGAAGCAGATTACTATATTGAAGTAATAATGAAAGAACAATGACCTTAATGGTCTCCTACAATGTACTATTTTCATATAGTTCTATGTTCTGCATTTAAGATTGGTTCTGTGTTGATCATACCACCATTTCTAGCCAATCATTTGTACATGTGGACGAATAATAAGCTGCCACGTGGCCAAAAAAACGGGCAGCAATCTGCTGGTCTTTAAACAACAATTTTTCTTGAACAGCAATATCCGACACACTATACAACAATCTATAGATTGCTGTGTAGTATTTATAATATTGTTGTGTAGCGTTTATAATATTGTTGTATAAGCGGTGTCACGTTGTCATTTTAAGAGGGGTTGTCATTTTAACACAAACATATATATATATATATATATATATATATATATATATATAGAGATGCGATCATATCATAACTCTCAAATCACATGATAACTCTATAACTAAATCTGGACCACACATATTTTATAATCTTGTGGTTGAGATTCAAACTTAGATTTACTTAATAAAAATAGGCGCAGAGGGTAAATATGTCATTTCGCTAATTTAATTTTTGAATTTCGCTCCAGATTCACTCCAGATTTCACGCTCTTCTCATCGGTTTCTTTTCAGCGATTTTCGATTCTCTCATCTTCTCTGTGATTTTGTTTCCATTTTGATCCAGATCACTCAATTTGATTCTCTCCTCTTCTCTGCGATTTTGTTTCCATACTTCTCGCTTATTTTGTTTCCATAGGCTCCATATTTGATTCATTTTCCATAGTCTTCAGATTTTGTTTCCATAATTGTGATCGGGAAGATGTTTTCAATTTTGCGTTCTTATTTTCATTGATTACCTCTTCAATTGCTGTGAAAATTTGCTTCGATGGAATCTGTAGCAAATAACGAAGGTAACAATCATTATCTATTATTTAGCTTATTGATTGTGTTCATATTCATGTATTGAATTTGATTTTAGATTAATATTAGTTGTTGATTGGTTTATGTTTCTGATGTACTGAAATTCTTATTTGATTATATTATGTATTGTCGATTATGTGTTAAAATGATACTTTTGGCTTATAAATGTTAGGTTTACTGCATAACATGATAGTTTTGTCGGATAAAATGATATTATGATAAAATGATACTATGATAAAATGATACTATTACTGATTTGTAGGTATGTACATTCCTGTTTGTGATGATAAGTTTACTGCATAACATGATAGTTTTGTCGGATAAAATGATACTATGATAAAATGATACTATGATAAAATGATTCTATTACTGATTTGTAGGTATTTACATTCCTGTTTGTGATGATAGGTTTATTGCATAACATGATATTTTTACTGCATAAAATGATACTTTTAGTGCATAAAATGATATTATGATAAAATGATACTATGATAAAATGACACTTTTACTGATTTGTAGGTATGTACATTCCTGTTTGTGATGATGCTTTGAAGCCAATGATTGGTATGAAATTCAATACATTAGTAGAAGCAGTTGGTTTCTATGAACATTATGCTCGTTCAGTTGGTTTTGGCATTCGTAAAATGGGTAACAAATCAGTTCAAGGTATTACTAAGTGGCAGTATTTGGCTTGCAACAGACAAGGCTCTAAGAATTTTATACCTGGTCATGCATCCCAATCAACTGAAGTGTCTTTTAAGAAGCGTAGGTGTCGGTCATTTAGGTGTGAATGTCTTGCTAAGCTCAATTTGAGATATTATTCAGATGGCAAGAGCAGAGGATATGAGGTTTATCAGTTTGTTGAGTATCATAATCACTTAATGGTTGCGGATGAGCATAGGCATTTTATGATGGCCAATCGCAATCTGGATCCTATTCATCGGAGGTTTATGGAGGATTGTGGCAGGTGTAATATTGGTCCCACTCTCACATTCAAACTTTTGAAGGAGATAATGGGTGGACCTGAAAATGTTGGATGTGATATTATTGATATTAGAAATGGTTATCGTGATATTATGTCCAATATTGATGGTTCAGATGCTCAAATGATTTTTGATTATATGCGTTCTCAAAAGGAATCATCTGATGCCTTCTATTATGAAATTGAGATAGGATCTCATGGAAAGTTAACTAGACTCTTTTGGGCTGATGCTATTTCAAGACGAAATTATCATATGTTTGGAGATGTAATTTCATTTGATTCAACATACAACACTAACAGGTATATTACTTTTGTTGCTAATAGACATAAAATGATACTTTTTGCTGATAAAATGATACTCATATCTGATAAAATGATACTCATATCTGATAATATGATACTCATTGCTGATAAAATGATACTTGCAGTAGATAAAATGATAGTTCTTACTAATAAAATGATACTTTTGCATGATAAAATGATAGAAATTGTGCTTTTGCATAATAAAATGATAAAATGATACTTTTGCATCATAAAATAGTATCCCTTCTGTCAATAGCTGATAAAATGATACTCATTGCTGATAAAATGATACTTTTGGCTGATAAAATGATACTCATTGCAGATAAAATGATACTTTTGGCTGATAAAATGATACTCATTGCTGATAAAATGATACTTCTTACTAATAAAATGATACTTTTGGCTGATAAAATGATACTCATTGCTGATAAAATGATACTTTTGGCTGATAAAATGATACTCATTGCTGATAAAATGATACTTCTGGCTGATAAAATGATACTCATAGCTGATAAAATGATACTCATAGCTGATAAATATAATTCATTTTTATGTTATATTCTGAAGGTATTGCATGATTTTTGCTCCATTCACTGGAAAAGATAACCATTCTAGACCAGTTACATTTGGAGCTGGCTTGTTATCAAGTGAAGGTAGAGAATCCTATTCTTGGTTGTTTGGCTGTTTTGTTCGATGCATGGGGGTAGCACCCAAATTGATTATCACTGATCAAGATTGGGGGATCAAACTTGCTGTTCAACAAGTACTTTTACAAACAAGGCACCGATGGTGTATGTGGCATATCATGGTTAAGGTGTCAGATAAGTTGCCTAAATCTTTACTTGGTAATGAAGATTTCAAAAAAGAGTTGAATGCATGTGTTTGGTCTGATTTGTTAGAGCCTGATGAGTTTGATATAATATGGAATGATATAATGGAACGGTATGGATTAGAAGACGTGCACTGGTTTGGATCAATGTTTGAAGATAGAGAATTCTGGGTTCCTGCTTATTTTCGAGATTTTCCCATGGGGTCGCTTCTTAGGACTACATCGATGTCTGAATCGGAGAATAGCTTTTTTAAAAACTACACAAAGCCACGTGCAAATCTTGTACAGTTCATCAATTTCTTTAATTATGCTGTGGGAGATCAAAGGAATGCCAATTCACGATTGAACTACTTGGATTACTCAACTATTCCTGATTTGTCAACCCAATTGCCTATTGAGAAGCATGCATCTACAATCTACACTGATTCTATTTTCAAACATGTACAACAGGAAATAAGTATTGTGTGTGAGATTGTTTCTATAACTACTGTTGAGGATAACATCAAGAAGCATCAGGTCAAGGACCAATATGGTAGAACATTGGATGTTATGTATGATTGTAAGCAAGACACATTCGACTGTAGTTGCAAGAAGTTTTCCAGAATTGGTTTGTTATGTTGTCATATATTTTGTTTGTTGAAGAATAAGTCTGCTAATCTCATTCCTGAGAAATATTTTGGTCGAAGGTGGTTGAAGAGCTCTTTACTAAAGGCAGCACATGGTCTACCATCTGAGGAACAACAACCATTTGAACGTGTGTTCCATTTTTAACCTTTATTTGTAAAAATTCTATTTTTCAGTCAGAGAAATGATAGTACTTATTGTAATAATGTTATCTTTTATCTTGCAGATTTGGATGAAAAGCAGGAAGTTAAGAAAAAGTTGTTCTCCAACTTTTATCGATTAGTCCAAAAGTCTGAAGGAAGTATGGATCATTTGTCTTTGTTAAGTGCTGGTCTTGATGATTTGGAACAGCATATGTTTGGAAATTGTGCAGCACCTTCAGTCATTGAAAAGAAGAAGATGGTTGAGGATTTTTATGGAATGGCAGTACCTGATGTAATTGATGTACATCCTCCAGACGTTGTTAGTACTAAAGGATCAGCTAGTGGCAAAGTAGCAAAGAGGCAGAGTGCAATAAGGAAAGCAAATAAGCCTCTACGACGGTGTGGTAAATGTCATGAGATGGGTCGTCATGATTCAAGAAATTGTGGTAGAGTCAATGAGAAGTCAGATTGAAGCCATTTGATATAGTTTAGGTATTTTAGGTGTATAAAATGACATTTTGGCTGATAAACTCATTCTTTTGTTTATAAACTGATAAAATGATACTTTAACCTGAAAAAATGACATAAAAAATGATATATAAGCTGATAAAATGATACTCGCAGTTGATAAAATGATACTCGCAGTTGATAAAATGATACTTCTGACTGATAAAATGATACTTTAACCTGAAAAAATGACATAAAAAATGATATATAAGCTGATAAAATGATACTTTTGGCTTATAAAATTATAAAATGATACTCGCAGTTGATAAAATGATACTTTCAGCAGATAAAATGATAAAATGATACTTCTGACTGATAAAATGATACTTTGGCTGATAACATCATTCTTTTGTTTATAAACTGATAAAATGATACTTTAACCTGAAAAAATGATACTCGCAGCAAATAAAATGACAATAACCTTATAAAATGATGTATAAGCTGGAAAAAATGACATATAAGCTGATAAAATGATACTATCAACGGATAAAATGATGTTTTAATCTCACAAAATGATATATAAGCTGATAAAATGATACTTCTGACTTATAAAATTATAAAATGATACTCGCAGTTGATAAAATGATACTTTCAGCAGATAAAATGATAAAATGATACTTCTGACTGATAAAACGATATAATGACAAAATCATAGTTGTAGCAGATAAAATGATAATTTGGGTGATTATATTCGAAACCACTATTACAAAACGCTATTATCAAGTCATAGAAGTTAGTATATAGGGGGTTTAAATTCTCTAATCATCTTTTCAACATCAATTTCTTCTTTTTTGCTGTCATTCTCAAACTTCTTCTTTATCATTGTAAGTGTCTCAAAAGCCTTCTTGTTAGTATCTCCAATAAGCAATGCTTCAGTATATCTGGCACGGAGTTTTATGAAAGACTCTGTTCCCTTCTTCGTTAAACCCGAATTCCAGTTACGAACAGGACCACCCATGTAAGTCTCCAAATGGCGCATCACATAAATTCCACAGTCAACTTTATTTGTATCGTTCTGCCATGGCATATTCATGTATCTGGTTTTTGACAGTTTGACAGTTCTTCCCATTGATGGATTGAGTCCATTTCCAAGATAAGTTCGGAAGAAATTTCTCTATTCAAATAACACAAAATATACATGAGGTTGATTAAAAATTATATTATGTTCCATACTGAATTATAGTCAATGCATTTTAACTAATAAATACTGAATGCATTTAACTAAACATACCAGAGTACTTGGTGCATCTTCATATTTCTTCTCAAGTAAATCTTGACTAACCAGAGAATTGTCAATCACATCCATCATTTGCATTTTGAGATTGAAGCAGATGATATAATAATGTTCGTACGCCCAGATTGGAAAGAATATCTAATTTTCAAAACATTATATATAAATGTCATTTTCAAAAATATAGGTATGTTGTTCTGTAAGGGATGTGATCATATCATAACCCATATTTATTGTGATAACCTAATAACCCTCATTTTATGGATGAAAAGTATCATTTTGTAGAACAGAATATCATTTTATGGACGAAAAATATCATTTTTAGTAAAAATGATACTTTTGACCCATAAAATGATAGGGTTATTAGCTTATCACATAAATATGGGTTACCATTATAACGCACCCTTGTTCTGTAATGTATATCTAATTATGACTTACCAGGTCATAATTTTCCCATTTGAAATTTTCAATCTGTGACACAAATTCATTCAAGTTTGAGCAAAATCTTTCTCGACTCTCTGCTTCAGTCCAACCAGATCTCCTTGCAGTAATGTTGTAAATCTGTCATGTTTACATTTTTGTAAATATATTTTAACTTTTAATGTAATACTATTATTTATTTACTCGTTTACTGTACCGTAGGTGTGGTGTTGATGAAAAGACGACTCGGTGATGCCTTTGATTTGAATTTTTCATTGTAGTTGAGGAACACAACCCATGCATCTATGATGTTGATCCTGACGTATGAATGTGGAGCAAGGCTGTGGAAGTCAATCTTGAACAATGTGATCTTGTCGTTCTCATAAACTACCTCATAACTGATTTCAAATTCATATTTAATGTTAGTTAAAAGAACTGAATAAGAATATAATTATGTAATTCAAAACTTACTGTTCACTTTCTTCATCTTTCATCAACCAGTACATTATTTCTCTCTCTTCTTTATTCAGCTTTCCTTTCAGATTTACTGCTCTGACATTGTAGGGAGAGCACATTGCTTCAACAATTTTCTTTGTTGTTCTGACCACTTTCTCCTTCTCCTTTTCGACTGGAGAATCTTGATCTTGAGAAACCATCTTCTTCCCTTTGTCCTTATTCAAATTTTCTTCTCTCTGTTTTAAAACTTCATCATCTCCTTTTTCAACATTTATATCCTTGATGACAGTGGATATTATGTTATCAACTCTGTCATGCTTTCATTTTAAAAAAAATATAAATTGTTATTGACAGAAGGGATACTATTTTATGATGCAAAAGTATCATTTTATGATGCAAAAGTATCATTTTATCATTTTATTATGCAAAAGCACAATTTCTATTATTTTTTTCAGGCAAAAGTATCATTTTATCATTTTATCATGCAAAAGCACAATTTCTATCATTTTATCATGCAAAAGTATCATTTTATCATTTTATCAGGCAAAAGTATCATTTTATCCGCTTAAACTATCATTTTATGATTCAAAAGTATCAGTTTTCAAATAAAACAGAACTACCAAAAAACATCATCAAACATATATCATTTTAAACATATAAACAATCATTTTATGTACTTAAACTATCATTTTTAAAAGTTACCTCATATTCTTCATTCTGAACTTCTTTCTCTGAAACTTTTTCCTTTTCTTTTACAGCTGCTTTATTAGCCTTTTCCTTTTCGCTTTCATTCTGTTTCTCTTGCTCGTTTTCCACCTCATCATCTTTTTCCTTCTCCACATCCTTTTCCCGATTAAATTCTTGATTCTCATTAGGACTGTCATCACATTCAGGTATCAGAGTGAAGGTAGGGAACTCATTCTTATTTTTCAATATATTATGTCCTCTCAGCAGCTTTAGTTAACTCAATCATGATATCAATCCATTCAGGATCATCAGTTTCATCATTGTTTATAGCCTGTGTCATTGTATCCTGACTTTCTATAACATGCTTCACACCTTCCTCTCTCAATCCCATTGCATTTCTCGTTGTATCACAGATTATCTTAAAGCTATTGAGATTCCTGAGTTTATCCGGCGCTGCTTCAAGGACATCAACCATCTTCAACATTGAGGCTTTAACATCCTTTGCAGCTCCCTTCCATTCATTTATGAAATTCTCCCATTCATTGGTTGTCCCCACTTCATCATGATCATGATGATCATTTGTCTTCAAAACTTCTACATCTTGAGATTCATCTTCTTCGTCATCTTTATCATTTTCTTCATGTGGCTGCTTTTTATATCGGTCATACATATGACCCAGACCAAATGTTGAATTCTCCATTTCTGCTCTTTGTCTATCTTTCAACAGTTCTGCAGTCCATCCTTTCACTGTTGGGTAACATCTTGGCACCATTTTTTTTTCAAAGAGAATCCTGTCCACGTAACAAGCCTACATTAAACAAAAACTAAATATTAGTTTTTCTGTAAATAGATTCATAGACAATGGAAAACAAATATATTCTTACCACTACAAAGATAACTGGCCCGGTAAATATCTTTGCTGTGTCTTTTTTCCACCTCTTTTGTGTTTCATGCAATCTGGATATGACATAGCCACACCAATTGTATTCTTTGATCTTCTCAACATCAGCTATGTAATCTAAAATTTTTGGCCTCAAATTTCCATCAGCAGGAGTGTTAATCAAGGCATACTCCATGAGAACCATAAAAGTCCATTTAAAGAACTCACCACCTTCTTTGTCTCTCTCCATCTGCTCTACAACATACTTTGGCACCATTTTTTTCTCTCCACCTTTACAGAATTTAGCAATTTCAGTTTTGATGTGGGTATTTTTCTGAAATTTGCTTTTATTGATAGGTAAAGATCCAATCGGGAACCCAAGAGTTATGTGAACATCTTCATCATCTAAAAACAGTGATTCCCCACTGTTCAACTCAATTGATGAAGTTTTACTGTTAAAGTTGTTGATTAGATAATACGCTAATGCTCTTGGGAAACTTCTTATATTGAAGTTTAGGAGTGCGCCAAACCCAATCTCTCTAACAGCTCTTCTTTGATTCTCGTTTAGAGATTCAAGCATGTCAACGAAGAAGTCAGTATTCCTTCTTCCTGCCAAAGTTGCTATCCTAATGACTGCAATATCTTGAACAACTTTTTTCTTGCTCTTCTTTGATGCTGTCTTACCATCAGTTGTATCGTCATTCTTTCTTTTCTTCTTATTTCTTATATGTTCTACTTCTTCTGCTAATGTTCTACGTTGATCATCATCATCATCACGAATGTTCTTTCCTAATAAACAAAAGATTTCAGTGTGTTAAACAGTTTATGTCATTATATAAAGTCAATGTATCATTTTATAATCTGAAACTATCATTTTATCAAGGGCAATTATCATTTTTTCTTCTGAAACTATCATTTTCTATATTTCAATGAGTTTAAAAAAGCAGAGAGGGAATAACTTGTCACTTAAGTAGAACAAAACACTACTTACAAAGTATCATTTTATCATTTTCAGAAACTATCATTTTATGCACCCAAAGTATCATTTTATCAAGCAAAGGCACAATTTCTACATACAAAAACACAGAGATACATACAACAACACACACAAAAACACAGCAGCAGTAGCATCAGGACACACACACAAACAAACATAAAGTATCATTTTATCCCATGAAACTATCATTTTTTCATTCAGAAACTATCATTTTATCCCATGAAACTATCATTTTATTCCATATCCCATGAAACTATCATTTTATAATCTGAAACTATCATTTTATTAAGGGCAATTATCATTTTTTCTTCTGAAACTATCATTTTCTATATTTCAATGAGTTTAAAAAAGCAGAGAGGGAATAACTTGTCACTTAAGTAGAACAAAACACTATTTACAAAGTATCATTTTATCATTTTCAGAAACTATCATTTTATGCACCCAAAGTATCATTTTATCAAGCAAAGGCACAATTTCTACATACAAAAACACAGAGACACACACAACAACACACACAAAAACACAGCAGCAGTAGCATCAGGACACACACACAAACAAACATAAAGTATCATTTTATCCCATGAAACTATCATTTTTTCATTCAGAAACTATCATTTTATCTCATGAAACTATCATTTTATTCCATATCCCATGAAACTATCATTTTATAATCTGAAACTATCATTTTATCAAGGGCAATTATCATTTTTTCTTCTGAAACTATCATTTTCTATATTTCAATGAGTTTAAAAAAGCAGAGAGGGAATAACTTGTCACTTAAGTAGAACAAAACACTATTTACAAAGTATCATTTTATCATTTTCAGAAACTATCATTTTATGCACCCAAAGTATCATTTTATCAAGCAAAGGCACAATTTCTACATACAAAAACACAGAGACACACACAACAACACACACAAAAACACAGCAGCAGTAGCATCAGGACACACACACAAACAAACATAAAGTATCATTTTATCCCATGAAACTATCATTTTTTCATTCAGAAACTATCATTTTATTCCATATATCCCATGAAACTATCATTTTATAATCTGAAACTATCATTTTATCAGAAAGTATCATTTTATCTACATTTAAACAGATCATGCAAACACATAGCAACACACAAAGCAAAACACACATAAACAAAGCAAAACACACACCAGCAGCATATATTGTTATGCATGAACGATATTGTATAAATATAAGAAATATCTACACTAAAAAACTACAGAATCTAAAAATAATCGAGAAAATCATCAGCAAAATGATAAATCGATCAAAATCAAAAGTGAAATAAGTAATAAACTTCATCCAACCTTTCTTCGATGAAAAAACTATGATATCCTTCGACATATTCCAGAATTGTGATGATTTTTCCTTCGATTCGTAGGGTTTCAAATGCGATTCAGAGTGTTTGAGTGTTTCCTTCGATTCGTAGGGTTTGAAATTCGATTCAGAGTGTTTGAGTCTGAGATGAATTCAGATCGTTTTTTTTTTCCCACCAATTTTAAAATTGAAATGACAATTTTGCCCTTAATATATTCGAAAATGATAGTTTTATTTGATAAAATGATAGTTTTGTTAGATTAAATCTAGACCACATATTTTAAAAATGTGTGGTGGAGATTTAGTTATAGGGTTATCACACAAATTGGGGTTATCATTATAATGTACCCCTATATATATATATATATATATATATATATATATAGGGAGATGATCAAAATAAGAATGCATTTAAATCCAGAAATGCAGCCCAAATCTTGGCCCTAGGATTAGATGATCTAATGGTCAATAATTAACTCAAAACACGGAAGGTCATAATAAAGTAGTTTTAGGTCATATTATAAGATTTGGGTTTATGTCATATTAAGATCATTTTAGGTCATGCTTTGTTAGCATGACCTAAAAATAAACTAACTATGACCTAAAAATGCCCTACGTATGACTTTGTTCTACGTTTCTGTATTTAAATCTGGTCTTTATAGATCAAAACCCTATATATATATATATATATATATATATATATATAGAGTTGTGATCAATGTCGAACCATTCTTAAAGACCGAACTAGAGACCAAATCTCATCCATCCATTAATCATATCTAATGGTTATTAATAATTACACATTAGCTGATTTTTTTATTTTGTTAAATTGACACAAGGGTAGTTTTGGAAGAACCAAAATGATGCAGCTACGTGTATACACCTCTCCCCTTCCCAAATCCAATCCACTTCTCTCTCTCTAAATCCAATCCACTTCTCTCTCTCTATGTTTCTCTCTCACCTATCCCCGGCGCAACTACCTCCATGGCCTCCCCCGCCCCACCGCATCCGAGTTGAGGAAGAAACACCACTCTGCGGAGTGGATCTTCGATCTGGTGGAGATGGAAAAGCTCACCGACTACACATGGAACGAGGCATATAGCGTCGTGGAACAAGCTAATGGCGGAGCAGAACCGATTCATGGAACAGATTCGCGCTAGTTTCTCGCTGCATCACACATCTATGGGGCGTGAACACGGATGTGGTGCAAGTAGCGTACGATCTGAATATGATGATGTCGGCGTAATGAGTGGTGGTGATGGGGAGGATGGTAGATAACATGGTGTTGCACTTGCTGTTCAGCATAGTGTAGGTGGTGCATAAGAAGATAATTGATGAGGTTAGGAGAATGGGCAGGAGGGGATGCTGGACGAGTTGTCGTCAGTGGTTGAGAAGAGGAAGAAGCTGCAGAGCAGCGTCACCTACTTCAGTCGTTGCGATTGATTGGATGCATTTCTGAGTGGAGAAGAAAGTATGGAAATTGTCATTATTTAGATTTATATATTACTTCAAACACATAGGCTATAACTTCTTTCAGTTAGATTATTACTTCATTCACCTAGGTTATTACTTCATTTGACTAGGTTATTACTTCATTTTGAAGTAGTCAGAAAGTTTCACGACTTGAGAAGAAATAAAGAATATGTCCAAGCCTGACTGTTAATGTGTCAAATGTGGCGAGGTTGGTCAGCTTGATTCAAGGAATTGCGACAAGATAGTGAGGAGGAGAAGAAGGAGGAGGAGAAGAAGAAGAAGAAGAAGAAGAAGAAGAAGAAGAAGAAGAAGAAGAAGAAGAAGAAGAAGAAGAAGAACTGATGAGTTTATTTCCTTATAGTAAATTATTCATTCCAGTAGGTTTCGTACTTCATTCATGTAGTTATTTACTTCATTCCAGTTGTTTATTACTTCATTCTAATTGTTTATTACTTCACTATACTTTGAATTTGCATTTATTTAAATTTTGGCACACATTAAATCAAATAGACTATATGAAGTGTTTTATTAATGAAGTATTTATTCTTTATAATGATGTATTTGTATGCTAAGACTGCACCTGTCTATTAATCATGCTTATATGTTCAATACTTCATTGTCGTAGTTTATTACTTCATTCCATTAGTTTATTACTTCATTCCAGTAATTTAATAGTGTGCGTGAACTAAAATTATTTGAATTTTCTCCAAAATAGCCAACTATTTCCACAGTAGGAGAAAGTTGGTAAACCACGCCATGCTCACTATATAAATCCCATAACCAAATACAAAATCTCAATTACAAAAAAGAAAAACACAAACTTTTCCAATACAATAAATCATCCAAAAATGAAACACCAACGCATCTCAATAGGATGAGCCATGATTATGGCCATCGCCCCTTTGTTAGGCTTGGGGATAGCCCATTCAGCGACTGCACAAATGTCCTCATCAATAATGCCTCAACTACATCTCCAGAAACTCTTCATCCCCTCCCCCGATTTGATTTCTCATTCAGCTGTGAGCTAGAGGATTTTCCCCAACATTTTGTTCACCTATATACAAGAAACACATAACAACAATTCAACATTTGAAACATAGTTTATATTACCTCAGTAAAATAGTTTGTAACTTCATCATTTAGGTTCTTTAGTTCATTACAAACATACTTTACATCAAAATATGCATACAAAACAGGTCAATTTATATTACTTCATTCCATGAGGTTATTACTTCACTAATTAAGTTATTTAGTTCATTCAATGTAATTTCTTAGCAAAATATGCATACAAAACAGTGAATTTATATTACTTCATTTCATGAGATTGTTACTTCATCAAGTAGGTTAGTTTGTTCATTCAATGTAATTTCTAGCAAAATATGCATACAAAGCAGTGAATTTATATTACTTCATTTCATGAGATTGTTACTTCATCAAGTAGGTTAGTTTGTTCATTCAATGTAATTTCTAACAAAATATGCATACAAAGCAGGTCAGTTTATATTCTTCATTTCATGAGGTTATTACTTCATCACGTAGGTTATTTAGTTCATTCAATTGTTATTTCTTCACCAAAATGCATACAACACAGTTAACTTCATCGTATGAATTTACAATTTCATTATGACTAGGTCATAACTTCATTTTTAAGAAATGAAGAAAGTCATAAACTCGTACATATATACCAACAATAGTGGGTCTATGATAATAAATAAACTTCACAAAAAGAAATGCATATATTGCTTCATTCGGGCTAGAGAAGCTTCGAGAATAATTTGTAGTCATCAAGTTTGATTTTGAAGGATTTCTGGGGGAAATCGTCGTGGTAGATTGAAGGAATTTTTCAGAGTGGAAAAGAACAGATAGAGACTGTGTTATATGTATAGTTTGCGAAGAATTAATTTTGTAATGAACCAAATAACACACATGATGAAGTTATAACCTCAAAGAATGAACTAATATAAACTGAACTGTATCGTATGCATAGATTACGAAGAATTATAATTGTAATGAACTAAATAACGCACTTGATGAAGTTATAACCTTAAGTAATGAAATAATATGAACTGAATTGTGTTGTATGCATAGTTTGCGAAGAATTATAATTGTAATAAACTAAATAACATACTCGATAAAGTTATAACCACATGTAATAAAGTAATATGGACTTAATTGTATTTAATAAGGTAGTGAACTGAAGTAATAACTCACTTGAAGTTTGATGAAGTAAAAAGCTATTGTAATGAAGTGATATATTTGTTGAATGAAGTAAATGCGCGTACGCATGAAGTAGTGATCACTCTTTCGTAAACTTCATCACGTAAATGATTTACTAGTTCATTTCGTTCGTTAATTACTTTGAATCAACATAAAACAAGACAATAACTATTGATAAGTGATTGTCCAACAGAACATTTATCACGATAATCTTAATCATATGTTATATATTTTGTTTGGTAAGAGATTGAAAGGTTAATAAATAATAAAACGAAACGCAAAAAAAAGTATTTCATTAGTAGAATTATGTGCTTTTGAAATGAGATTTTATTTTACCTCCAAAAATTTAAACGACAACAAACTAAATGAATATATCATAATAAATAACGAGGATGTGGAAATACCTTAATAATGCATGCACATATAGTTATCTTTAAATGAATAGGTTCAGCATGAACATATGAATACATTATAATAAAGATAAAGTACTTCATTGTTAAAATAATTCATACAGTCTATTCACTTTAAAGTTTGCAAAAAGTTTAAACAGGTTCAAATTCAAAGTGGAATGAAGTAATAAAGTACCGAAATGATTAACTACTGGAATGAAGTATCAAACATATTGGAATGAAGTAATAAATACAATCAAATAAATGTATCACAACATTTTCAGAAAATCAAAATGCTAACAAAAGAATATCACTAAAACAACTCTTCACTTATATTTGCTTCTTCTCATATGTTTTGTCGCAATTCCTTGAATCATGCCAACCACCTATGTGGCATTTGGCACATCTACGACCAAGCTTGGACAAATTCTTTATTTCTTCATATGGCATATCTACGACCAGGCTTGGACATATACTCTATTTAGAAAATAAAACAAGACACTGGTATAAAACATAAAAACTAAATATTGTTAGTCAAAAATCATAATAAACACAAATATGTAATATTGAGAATGAATAGATATTTACTTCATTCCAGTAGGATTTTACTTCATTCAAAACCATTATTACTTCATTGGACTACGGGTTTACTTCATTCCAGCATTTGATCAAACAAATGCTATATACATTCGAAAAGCAAAGTTTCCGTACGTTTTCACTATTTATGAATTAATTAATAATGATCAGTTTAAAATTAGACCATCTGTAGTTTTGGTTGAGCAAGCATATTCAAATCCCCTAGTCGAGTCGACATTATCATCAAGCATAATATATTCATCTTTACAAGTGCAAGCTTTCCAAAACAGTAGTCAAGTCAGAAACAAAAGCTAAGCTCACAAAGTGATGAAGCAAGAAACATGATTGATAGGCTATATCATCTTCTTCACTCTCTGTGTCCACTTTATTATCACCAAAAACATAAACTTTAGGCTTAATAGTTAGCTATTTTTTCATTATATTGGAGAGTTAGAACGACCGACATAAATAACAAAAAAACACACAACTTAATCATCAAACCTCTATATTCTTTGAAACATTTCTACAAACACATCAAAGGCACAACTCCAAGCAACCATCTCTCACCTCAAACTGTTTTCCTCCTCTACTATGTCTCTTCATGCTCGAATCACAATTGAAACCCCACAGATACTGCAACGAATTTAATCACTTATCTATACATACATACGCCCACATTTGTTAGAGCAAATTGAAGGAAGATTCGCACTTTGTGGTTGGTACCAAACAAGTAATGATGGATGAGAATGGAAAAACAATAAAAGTAAAAACAATAAAGCAATAGGTGTCGTTCACCTTCGGTGGACTATTTGTGAGTGTCAACCATTACGAATTAACGTCCGATTTCGGGTTAGGCTAAAGAGTTGTCGAACTAGGCAGATGGAGATGCCGAATCGGCTGATGGAGATTTTGAATCGGGGATGGTTGTCATCGATTTCAATTGAATCGGCTGGAGATGATCGATGGAGATGCTGAGCGACCGATGGTGATGCTGAATTGACCAATGGAGGTGCTGAATGATGGATGACTGTCGTCGATTTCAGTTGAATTAGCTAGAGATGATCGACGATTTTTCAGCTAGTATCTCAGAGAGGTTTTGAGAGAAGAAGAGACAGAGAGACGAGAATGTGAATGAGTGAATTTTTTGAGATATTGAATTCTAATTTTTTACCCTAATTATAAAATGACATAAATACCCCTATGTTGAAGTAATTTGTCTACCTAATGAAGGAGCGAAATTAATAAAGCATTGTCTAATCTCATCCATTAAAAACTAGATCTAAGGGCCCAAATTTGATCTCTAGTTCGGTCTTTAAGACTGGAGTTGTGAATAATGGGACTCTATATATATATATATATATATATATATATAGGGATGTATTCAAATACTTTTCATATCTTTTGTCCTTTTTCCTTCTTAATCCTAGCCTCACGATTTTGTCATCTGACGGTTAGATTAATGCAACGTGTCATTTAATAATGCACATTTTCATTCTAATAATGCACAGCGGCTAATAATGCAACATTATAGACTAATAATGCACATTTTCATTCTAATAATGCACATCGGCTAATAATGCAACATTATAGACTAATAATGCATTGATCACAACCATCCAATTCAAGGATCCAAGGGCTGAGATTAAGAAGGAAATAGGACACTTAGGGTGCAAAGGAGCCTAACGCACCCCTATATATATATATATATATATATATATATAGGGATTTGATCAGGTCCATAACTCATTTTATGTCAAATATCCAAGTCAATCTCATCCCTTCAATTTATGGATCTGACGGTTTATATGACTCCATTTTATCCTTCTTTTAATATTTATAAAAACCATAAAAGGGTACGGATGGAATGTGATATATTATGCAGTTATTTAGTTTCCATGATTCACGCCAATTTTCTAAAGCAAGATTTATTTTCCATTTTGTAATTGAAACCAAAATTCGTAGAATACTCCTTCTTTTTAGTTTTTTTTTCATGAACTCAACCGCAATAAGAAACTCTGCGCTGTTCTTCATCATCTCAACTCTATTTTTGCTGTTATCAATGATGGAAGAATCTAAGTATTTTCTATGCATACGATTTTTGTATTGAATTTACGTTCTTAAAATCGTTGCCAATTTTGTATATTACAGATCATTAGAAAGATGAATGCATATCGTATTTTGGTTTTATTTTGCGATTAATTTTTTTTGGATGTGCACGACAATATATGAGTATCGTGAAGGAATTTTAATCGCGTCATGTTTGATGGACTTATACAAAAACATTGGAATTCGATGCACGTAATGTAACTTGATGCATAGGAATTAGGATAATGTATTTCTTTTTTTGGGGTAGCCTATCGGTTTTTCCATATCACTGTGTGTCATTGTGTACCAGATAAGTAACATATTATTCAAGCCAGTTAATAACTATAAATTACTTAATTTGAGTGATTTTCATGTTCATAGATGTAGTGGTTTTACAATAGTCAATTTTCTGATTTACATTAGTGTGCATGTGTGATTCAATATTGGCCAATTTCATTGGCTGTTTGATTTTTATTTATGCAGTATCATCAGTTGTTCCCGAATGTTCTCTAGAGTTGGAGCCAGTTGTCGGCCAAAAGTTCAGCTCACCGGATTTTGCAGTTGCCTTTTATGACGTTTATGCACGTGCGGTTGGTTTTGATACACGAAAGCAAGGTACGAGGAAGGTGGATAATGTCATAACTTGGCATTACGTAATATGCAATAGGGAAGGCTTAAAGTGGTCATCATAGGAGTCAGATCATATGAACGCTCTAAGTGGATTTACCATGAAACAGAGACGGCTATCGAAGAGGTGTGGATGTAAAGCTGGCATATCGTACATTATGGGCTTGGACTATTTTCATAATTTAAATTGAGCATCATTTTTGCAATAAGCACGTATTATGTTCAACTAGATCTACGTTGTAATGAACATACGTTGTAGATTAATTGACACAATGAGTTTTCTGTTACATTATTCCAACCTGACATCTACAGTGTATAGAATTTGTTAAAGATTGTTCACGTATACCCTTTACATTATGTAACAATTAAGGATACACTACATTTCTCGTGATGTATCATTACATTATACGTGCTGCATCATTACATTACTAGAGCTTATCGGCCCAAATGTAAAATATGAACTTGAATTTACTGGAACACTACTGGGCTTTTCGACCCCCTTTTGCCTTGTCTGCACTAGCACTAATCTGCATTTTTTAACGGCAAATCCTATGTTTTTTATAGAGTTACATTATAGGCGTTGTATACTTACATTATAAATGCAACATCATTACATTAGACGTGTTGCATCATTACATTACTAGAGCTTATCGGCGCAAATGTAAAATATGAACTTGAATTTACTGGAACTGTACTAGGTTTTTCGACCCCTTTTGCCTTGTCTGCACTAGCACTAATTTGCATTTTTAACAGCAAATCCTATGGTTTTTATAGAGTTACATTATAGGCATTGTATAATTACATTATACGTGCAACATCATTACATTAGACGTGCTGCATCATGACATTACTAGAGTTGCATCATTACATTATTAAAAGCTGAATCATTAGGCTGGAATAATTATACTTAGATTCTTAAAAGGGTTTCGCATAGACTCTGAATATGATAAAACAATAATTATATTAGCTAGATCTAAGTCATTAACCTTAGTACCAAAAATATACATTAAAAATAAAATAGTGATTCACAATCCAAAACTCTAGCCATAAAACACATTACAACCCATAATTCTCGATCCAATTTTCGAAGCTGCCTTTGATCTTCTTCCCTTTCCCAAGAATCATCAGCACCATCACCAACTCTTGCCCTCTTGGACCCTGTATATAAGTACATAAAATCTACACGACTTAAAACCAACTACGAAATATGGTATTTCACACATGTGTTACTATATAATTATGCTAAAAGAGCATAATGTAACAACACCAACTGCATAATGTATATGCACAACAACCTAAAGACACATTTGTTTACATTATTGCTTTTGTTATCATACATTACTGTCTAAGCACTGTTTTAACGTACTGATTGGGCTTAATAATGTAACGTATAGCACGAACACTTTGCATTACAGGCCTCATACGAATGACAACAATGTTAACAAATATGCTATACATTATTCTGGATTGCCTATTGCATAATGTATCAGTCTTTTCTGAACAATGAAACAGAGCACATGAAAAAATTGTCACCACAAGCCTTAATCTGTTAATGATGTTACATTATTCAGAGTTCAAGATCACAATCCTTAACAGATAGACAAAGCTTACCATCTTCGGTGTTCGAATTGGTCTTGAATGGTCGCCCTCTTTTGACCATGTTCTTCCCTTTTTCCATCGTTTAGAACTAAATGAATGAAACATTATATTGGTATTAAAACATCACAATACAACAATTAATCTCAATAATGTAAACCAAAAATCCAATCTTGGTATTAACTCAGTCGAATCAATGGACTACAGTGCAGAAAAACAAAAAAAAAACTCAATCACCGTCGCCGCTTCAATTGTATAAGCTAGGGTCGATTCTACCGCCGTCGCCGTGTCCCACCGCCGCCGTAGCCGTGCAAAGTGGAGAAGGATTCGCCTAGGATCGTTGTCAACGATGCTAAATTGAGAGTGAGGGAATGTAGTGATAAAGAAGAGTAGGGTTGAATGTGTAGAGAATTTTAGGGAACTAGGTTTTGTTGTCGATTGGGCTGCCTTTTGGAGTGAGAAATCGAGAGTGAGGGGAATGTGGGAGGTTGGTTGCAGTGAATTGGTGCAGATTTTAGAACTTCCATTTTGAAATCGTGTGATTTAGGTGATGTTCCAAATATACCCCTATAATGTAATTCGGAAGTGCTAATAATGTAACACGGAGAAGGATGTACATTATGAATCTCAACCATCCATCAAGTTAATCCCGAGGCTGGAAATACATTTGAACTTAACACTTAAGGTCCACTTAGACCATAATACTCCCATATATATATATATATATATAGGGATGTATTCACATCCTTACACTATATATTTGGAAAACGCAACACTAATTACAACCGTTGGATATTCTCATCTAATGTCTCTAATTATGCCAGTTGGAAATTATAAAAAGTATATAAAAAATTCGAAAAGGGCGCTTCAGGAAATATGCTTTTTGAATTGGTTTAAATGTTCCTAATTTCACGCCACCCACATTAAAATTAGTTTTCTTATTTGCACGTATGATTCTAATTACCATATCTTTTTATAATGAAGATCTTTCCACATCACGTATAATTTCTTTAATTATAATTCATATGATAATTCTTTCTTTAGTTAAGTTGATTTTTTTGTTATGATATACCATATCCATATCACGTATTATTCACGCCACCCACATTAGACGTTTTTTTTTTTGTTATATTATTATTTTTGCATGAACCAATCCGACATATACATTGTTTCATGTTTTTTTTTCGTCTAATGTTCATGTTGCGCTCTAATAGTGTATATAAATATTTGATATGGAGCTTTTGTGAACTAAATAATGTACCCTTTAATGTCCATGCGTAATACTAAATGATGTAGTTGTGTAAGTATTTAATGTTTGGCGAGAGTTGAATCCATACCCTTTGGGTTTAGCAATCCATGGAGTTAGGTTGTAGTACACACTTACAAAAGAAACCATCACCAAGGGCAGGGAGTTTGAATCATTCCCCTTGGGTTTAGCAACGCATGGGGCTAGAGTATAGTACTAGGACTGTCAATTTTTGACACGACACGATAATCCGACACGAATCCGCACGAAATTATTGGGTTTGGATCAAGTCTTATTGGATGCGGGTCATTATTGGGTCGACCCACCAAGAACACGAAAAAATCGGGTCGGATGCGGGTTGGATGCGGGTCGGGTCGGGTAACCCGTTAAAATTTAATATTATTATTTTTATTTTGAGTAAAGATAAATTTGCAAAAATTGTATACACAAAATGCCCTTCAAATTTTAAAAAGGATAATATTAATTTATTTTGATTAGATAGCATCATTAATTACATATTTTTGTGACTAATTTGACCTTATTTATAATTTTTCATTTTTCATTTGTATTGTTGTACAATATGTACCAAGACCCTTATTAAAAGATAAAATTTTAGAGAGAATAACCATCCATAGTATTTTAATGGAATAATAATGGAATAATTTTTTATTCATTTTATTTAAACTATCACAATGATATAAAGATAAATAAATTGCTTTTTTTTAAAAGTATAAATTAGGAAAACACTCTTTTATTAGGAAATTCTCTCATATTATTTTTGAAACCATTGATATTTTATCATTAATTTCTAACTTTTAATTTTGAAAATAATATTATACATATTGGTTGATTATTCTATCTAAAATTATTAACATTATAATATGGGTCATTCAATGATGAGACATTGTTGGACTCAACACATATAATAGTAATACAACATTCAAATGTATAGCACTTGCTCCAAAAATTGATAAGATCATGAAAAATTATTAGTATTACTATATGATAAATCACAATATTTTCAATATTTCATTTACTGTATTATTTTAATATTACTTTTATAATTATTTTCATAGTGCGTAATAATATCATAATAGAGATGGTATGATGATAACATGTGGAACCCAACATGTAAGTTGTAACATATCCTTTAATCATATGACTGCTATATAAATTGATATATTTAAATATTATGATAAACCACAACAAATTTTAGACCCATATTATAAAATTAATTTATGATTAATAATCTGTTATATATTATAGTGCATCAAGTGATACATAAAAGCTTGTTCGACGATAGAAGGTTGTTGCTATCAACGTCTAGGTGTGTGACACTTCAAGTATATTAGTTAATATATTCAAAATATATAATTATGTCTTCATTCATGTAATTTTGGATAATAATATTAAATGACCATGTAATGACCCTACTTTCCATATTTCTTCATGTGTTATAATATATAGAAAATATTTGAAATTACAAGCTTCAAATTATATTTCAAATTACAAAAATTAAAGTAGTCGAAAGAAATGAAATAATACAATGTACGTGAGAGATCCAAGTGAAAAATAAAACTAAATCAATTAGTGTTTAGAATAAAATGATAATTTGAATAAATTTATGAAAAATAAGTTTATACTTATAGATACAAAACGTTAATTCAGATATTATGTACTAGCAAAACTAATCAACAAATAATTTTATAATATAATTTATTTTACTATTATATTCTTTTTATTTTGATTCAATAAATTTAATTTAATTTTTAGTATTTTCACTCTTTTTTGTTTTGTTCTTTTTACTTCTTTAGTTCTTTTATCTTGTTTCAAATTTTTTTGTTGGGTTTTGGAACAAAAGTTATGTATTTGGAACAAAAGTTATGTATTTTGTTGGGTTTTTTCGGATTTTGTTGGAGTTTTGTTGTTTAAAATGGAACATCTTCATGCTATATGGCTTTTTAAAGTCTTGATCATTTTTTGAAGCAATATGTAATCGTGTTGTTATCGTGCTTAGGTTGTTGTCGTGTTGTTATCGTGTCGGGTCAACCCAAAGTAGTTCGTGTTGGTATCGTGTTCAGGTCGATATCGTGTTCTTATCGTGTCCAGGTCGATATCGTGTTCTTATCGTGTCGGGTCAACCCAAAGTGGTTCGTGTCGTTATCGTGTTCGGGTCGTGTCCAGGTCGTGTCCGGGTTTGAAGGTGGCGGGTTGGGTTCGTGTTCGGGTTTGGGGTTTCCTTAACAGGTTGGGTTCGGGTTTGGCCTTATTGGGTTGGGTCGTTATCGGGTTGACCCGATGACGACCCAATCCGCACGATTTGCCAGCCCTATATAGTACCATCACATGAATTAAATTTTATTTTTTAATGTGTGTTTTAGATTTGGTACAGTAAATAATGTACCAGTAGTATCTAATAATGTACTTTGTAACACTGAATAATGTACAGATTGAAGAGAATAATGTTGAAAGGAACTTGAATCCATACCCTTTGGGTTTAGCAATCTATGAGGCTAGATTGTAGTACCGCTACACTAACAAAACTTTCACTAAGGCAGAAAGATTAATCCTTTCCCCTATGGGTTTAGCAATCCATGGGGTTAGGGCATATTACCAACACTTGCATATAATTTCTGTTTTTAACTGTATATCATAGAATTAATGTACGAATATTGTATTTTAATTTACATGCCTAGTACTGAATAATGTAGATGTTGAACGGTTTAATGTTTGACGCAAGTTGAATTCATACACTTTGGGTTTAGTAATACATGGGGCTAGGGCATATTACCAACACAAGTTGTGAATACTATACCCTAGTCCAAATGGATAAATGAACCCTATTGTGATGACTCTAACTAAATGCACTTGTTGAACGTTGTGTTACTGGGTTGATACTACATCCTAGCCCCATGGATTGCTAAACCCTTGGGGAATCGATTTAATTTCCGGCTCTTATTGTACCATACAATTCACACAAGGTATAAACAAATAATGTATATATCTACTTAAATGATGTAACAACATATGATGCATCGAAACAAAACCAATTAATGTACATAACAGGCTAAATGATATAACATAATATGATGTATAAAAACGGAACAATTAATGTACACCTAGCTAAATTCCTTTCACCATCACTTCAATGAGAATTGACATTTACTGGCTGGGTGGGTACTACACCCTATCCCCACATGGATCATTTATCCATTTGAATTTATATCATCGCCCTCCACATCTTCAAGCATTTCTTGTCACAGCCAGTAATACAATGGGATGTCATCGTGGAAGTGCTCCTCGTACTCAATTCTTGCTTTCTTTGTACCTATTCAGACATATATACATTTATTAGTTACATTACTAATAAACAAATAATTACATTATAAGTAATAGCAAACCATAATGTAACATATCAGTATAAAAGAACGCAAATATCTAATGCAATGATGTAAATATTTGCATAAATAATGTATCAAATCCAAATGTAATCAGATAATGTAACTTTTAAATGTATTAATGTAAGATATCATATTAAAACAAATAATAAATCTGCATAAATAATGTATCACAGCCTAATGTAAACATGTAATGTACCATTATAATTCATATAATGTTACTTAACAACTGAATTCATATCACCAATCATATTACAACACATAATAATGTAGCACATGAGTATAAATGCTGTAAACAATTGCAAAAATAATGTATCAAAGCATTATTTAATCAGATAATGTACCATTATGAATCCTATAATGTAACTTAAAAAGTGAATTAATATATAGAGTATACTACAAAACCAAATAATGTAGTACATGAGTCTAAAGTAATGTAAACAATTGAATAAACAATGTATCAGAGAATAATGTAATTAGATAATGTGCCCTTATTAATTAAATAATGTATCTTAAAAAGTAAATTAATATACAGAGCATACTATAAAACCTAATAATGTAGCACATGAGTAAAAAGTAACGTTCATATTGGAAGAAACAATGTGTAAATAAGATATTACATTCTACGCAAAAAAAAATGAATTCAACAAAACCCAACAATCGAAATGAATCACTAAACTTGAAAGTATAAATTTACCATATAATCATAGAACAACTAAAAACACATACCAAAACATCAATTAATGAACGGAGTAATGAATCACGACCTCAAATCTACTACAAATGTAGCTTTAGGTGTACGCGAACTGAAACTATTGCACAATCATCAAATTTCAGTCGAGAATTTTACCTGATTTAGGGCTAGAGATAAAATCGACGACGTGTGGTAGCGACTAATCAGCAAAAACGACCGTCGAATGATGACAGCAAGAATGAAATCTTCTTTGTTCTGATTTGCAGTCATGTTTGCAGCTTCAATCGTCATTTTTTCATGTTCTCTGACTGAAAAAAGGGACGGTTAAGGTTTGGGATGAGGGGGGAACTGTGAATTGAGGGAGGAGAGGAGATTGAACTATGAATTGAGGCGGCGCATATGGTTTGCTTCAGATAGAGAATTGAGAGAGAGGAGAGAGAGTGGGTTGTGAAATCGTCGCTCAAATTGATCTCTCGCTGAAATTTAGGAATTGCAGTTTTGAAACTGCTCCACATTATTGTGTGATACCAAATTTGCCCCGATAATGTACAAATAGATGAATAATGTAGCTCGGATGATTTGAATCATATCCATCCAATCCATCTATCCTATGGTTGTGATGTGTTTTGTGTATAACACTAAAAGGGTGTAAGGACCTTAATGCACCCCTATATATATATATATATATATATATATATATATATATATATATAGATTTGATCAGGTCCATAACTCATTTTATGTCAAATATCCAAGTCAATCTCATCCATTCAATTATTTAATCTAACGGTTGATGTGGCTGCCATTTGTATTTTTTTAATATCACGAGCTACATTATTTGCCCCATATTGCTACATTATTGTGGCAAAATTGGTAAAACAAAATTTAATGCATCAGTTTTAAAACTACACATACGAGATTTCAGTGGAATTAAAAATACACCTTTCCTCTCACTCTCTCACATCCCAATCTTTCACCATCATTTCACAATTTCGTCTCCCCAGATTCTCTCTAGTCAAAACCCTAGCCTCCCAATTTCTAACAGGAAAACTCTAATCTTAATTATTTTATACAGCTTTGAAGACGCCGCTGAACAAGCTAGTAGAAATCGATGTCATATTGTGCATTATTTCAAGTTGTTGTGTAGATTGAAGCAAAGATTTCACTGTTTGTGTCGATTTCACTCGCGAAAAAGGTAAGAGGAATCGACACTCAATTTCCATTTTGGTGAAACTTAATTTTGCCCATTTTTCGATTGGGTTTCTGTGAATCTGTGATTTTTAGTGATTTTCGTCAATATTTGGATGATTTTTTGCCAGTTTCGGTGCATTGTGTATGCGTTTTGGTAGTATTTTGTCATAAATTCAACATTCAATTGTTTGATCAACAAATCTACATGTGTATGTGATTGTCTCTGTTTTTTTCAGTTGGAATTTTGTTTATCACTGATTTCCACCTTGATTGTCTCTGTTTTTACAATTGGGATTATGTTTATCACTAATTTTACTGTGTCGCATTTTGATGCTTCGATTGGGTGTTCATTTTAAATCTTGTATTTGTACGTGTTTTGTTTTTACATTATTTCAATAATGAGCTACATTATCTAGTTTTCTGGTGCATTTGTATGTGTTGTATTTGTACATTATTATACTGATGTGGTACATTATTTTCCATTTGTACATTTGTACCATTAACCCACCAGATTCGCCAACTATTGGAGGCAGATATCGAGGCACAGGCAAAGAAGCGCAATAATAAGGCTTTAGGAGGTCGGCGACAAAGTACGTGAACATGACTAAGAAGTCGGACCCTAGACAAGTCGAAGCTTAAATTCTTATAACCATGGTTTCGTACTATGTAATTTGAAATGGATTTTAAGGGTATTTTTTTCTAGATTTATGACAATGTAGAGCACTTGGGGTGGTTTGAATGTTTGTTTTTGAATGGTTGTGCCTTGGTAATTGAATGCTTTTTTTTTATAATGAATATTTACTGCCTAATAATGTAAAGTTACACTATCAAATAATGTAGTATTAAAATCAACGATCATATAAGTGACCCTTATGCATTTTAATGTACATGAACATATCACTAACCCTTGTTTGACACGCGCAAACAAGGTATTTGATATCATGTTAGATTTCTAGATTACCACATGCTAAACATTTACATTATTATGATGTGGCATTACATTACAATAATTTGAGGCACCAAACTATCTATGTTCATCAATAATGTATACGCTTTACACCAAATAATGTAATCTGGGGCTACCTTATTATTTTGTAGATGTACATTAGTACATTGTTAAAGTGTACATTACTTTTATGTACATTTACATTATAATTACTGATGCACTAAAATGTCTTTCTTGCTGCAACTAGGTTCCCCGACATCATCACCATCCATCTCTTCACGCATTTCTTTCCGCGGTTGGTGAGCTACAATTGGCATGTCATCATCGAAGTTGTCATCCAATTCAAATTTGACCCTCTTTGTATCTATTCAAAAGCAAATTCATTCATTAGTCAAAATGGTACATTATCAGTAAATTCCAAATTACATTATTAGCGCATAAATGCTTACACTAGTAAGTAGCATATATCACATAGTAATTAATGAAAACGACACTTAGCATAATGTAAATAATTTTATAGTGTGAATTGATGCACTTTTTATTTGCACTATAAATACCTGCAAGTATACAGAGTAGGTATAGTATAGCAAAAGGTTAGTACCGGGTATCGAACACGGGGAAGATGTACACAAAGTGTCTATCTTCTACTAGAACTCAATTACTATCTGGAGAAACAAGAATTTTTTGTAACTTTTTGAAAACAGTAAATATTAAAAACAGTAAACAACTAAATGCAAGCAAATCACGGAGAGAAAAGTATAGAGATAAGGGGAATTCCAGGGATGTGCTTTCGCTTTTATGGTTATACAAATTCCAAACTACAATACCCTAGCACAGTTAATACTTTGAAAGGACGAGTCACCTAGCTTATGCTCATGCGATACAAACGTTGATTACTAACATTAGGGTTGTCAATCCTAACACGTAACTCCAAAAAGCTCCTAAAACCCTTGAAAAGTCCTCACTCTCAATTAACAGTGCCGTTTTAAAGGAAGCTAACTGTAGTGTCTACTAAGTGGATCTAACTCGCTAGAACTCTGTCACAGTTATGAAGCAAGTTGTATTGAATCATACATAATTGTGTCACTCAATTATGAAGCATCATGATTAACTTAGGGAAGAAACAAAGTAAAAACAAAACGGATATTAAATAGAAAACGGAATTGTATAACCAAAGTTGCTACTAACACATCCCTAGAATCCTATGAGTTTAGTTACACATGACTGAATAAACTAAAAACATAGATTGAAGAGAAAGCAATCTGAACATAAAACTAAAGCAAATAAAACCCGTAGGTTGAATCCTTGTCGTTCTTGATGTTCTTGAAATCCTTCTTCAACTCCTTGCACAATTGAAGTACTCTAGCTTTTGATCTCTATGAATGTGTTCTTGTTGTGTGAAAAAAACTCTCTTTTGATGAAGCTTGAGGTCCTATTTATAGGGGAAGATTATTCCTCATCATAGAAGGAAAAGATCTTCAAAATTTGGTAAATCTTGGAGCAAATCTAGGGCTGGTCGGATTCGCCGCCTTTCTCCGGCGGGCCGCCGCACCTTGGCCGGCGGTCGCCGCGTTGGAGTCCAGAGACTCTGACCCTTCGGTGGCGGACCGCCACATGTCCTCCGGCGGTCGCCGGGCGAGACTCTTCTCCTAGCGTAAATTTCCGAGGCGGGCCGCCACATAGCTCTGACCGCCGGGCGCCGGCGGTCGCCGTACAACTTCGCGGCGGTCGCTGGTCGCCGTCTGACTCCAGATTTCCAGACTATGCGTTTTTACTCCCCTTTTCGGCTCAAATATGCACATTTCTCACAAAACACGTCAAAATACCAAAATGTATAGAATATGCAAATAATGGACATGTAGAGTGATTTTGATAACAAAAACGGACCAAATAATGGCCTTAATACAGTGCAAAATCCGGGCGTATCATGAATGCACATAATGTACCATACTGGTAAAAAAATAGAACAGGTCGTAATGTAAAATATATACATCAATAATGTACTACTATGTATGCACATAATGTAGCACACTCAAGAACATTATATGAACATGTATTAAGCGTATAATGTATTTCCAAAGAAGTGTATTAATGTAACAAAGCATATTACTACGAAAAAATGTAGCTCATCAATGAGGAACATTGTATGAACATGTATTCAACGAGGAAGCACATCCAAACAAGTCATGTATGAAATTGATTCACAATTACACAGAATTACACATCGATTCACTATTAAGCAAATCTGAATAGTTATCCATGTAGATTTGACAACCAAATAATCGAAACAATAAAGAAGTAGAACCTAAACACATACCCAATGCACCGAGACCAACAACATTCGATGAAAAATAAGTTGAATAGAATAACATTGAACGCAATAATGTAGAACAACACATAATTCAATTATTTATTGAACCTCATTTCTAAAACACAATACATTACTCGCCACTTAATGGTTACATCATAGCGAATCAAACAATAACACACACTTCATTACCCATTGAACAGAATCTCAACAATTACCCTTTGAACACAAATCCAGAAATTGAAATAGATAATGATCATAAAACCAAAATATAATTGATGAACAAACACACAAACTATTGGAATCCATAATCACCATATACTCAAGAAATTAGTAATGAACATAAACCTATTTGCAAAAACCAAACAATTGATGTTCGAAAATAACCTGAAATCGAGAGTTTATTGTAGACCGATGCAGAAATAACTGAAATCGATCGTCTATTGCTGAAAGGTTGTCGTATGTTGGAATAATGTACGATATCCATCTGTTGATTGCGAAAAACGGGAGTAAATTCGGTTTCTCGGTGAGAATTGGGGAGAACTAGGTTTTGTAGTCGATTGGGCTGCTTTTGGAGTGGAAAATCGAGAGTGAGGGGAATGTGGGAGGTTGGTTGCAGTGAATTGATGCAGATTTCGGAACTTCCATTTTGAAATCATGTGATTTAGGTGATGTTCCAAATATACCCCTATAATGTAACACGGAGAATAATGTACATTATGAATCTCAACCATCCATCAAGTTAATCCTAAGGCTGAAAATACATTTGAACCTAACACTTAAGGTCCACTTGGACCATATATATATATATATATATATATAGGGATGTATTCATATACTTTTTCTATCTTTTGTTCTATTTCCTTCTCAATCTCGACCATCCATTTTCAAGATCTGATGGCTGAAAATAGTGCCACATGTATTTAATTATATTATTTAAAAAATCGAAAAGGTCAAATTGGGTATACACTAATTAGTTTGTTATGGTAATTCCCTTAATTATCTCTATTAAAGATTACAGCAATTATTTTTCACGATTACACACTGAAATCATTCTTCTCTCCCTAAACTTTCAGCGTGAGTTCTCCATTGATGACATTCTCATTCCTAATCTTTTCTCTCTTTTCTAAATCGAAGAATTCTGGGTTTATATTTCTTCTCGAAATATACCGATCAGTGAGAGAAGTCGTTCATTTCTCTTTCTTCTTTCCCAAAATTTGGTGGTGTCCCTCGATTCCTTTCGGTTTTTTCAACAATGGAAGAAAGTCATTTAATTAATTCTTTCATCGATTTCGAGAATTATTGATAAATTTTGGTAGAAAGTTATTGTATTAGTCGTGTAATTGACATCAATGGTTTTCTGTATTTGTTTGTGATTAGTTCGTTCTTGTATTTACTATTATTTTGCATCAATTATCGTTTTATTTTCATGAAATCCGTCTGACATTTACAGATTTTCGTGTTTTTTTCGTCAGTTATAGCTTGTAAATTTTCGACAAATAATGTACAATGTTAAGCGTATAATGCAGATTGTATTAATGTACGATTATAGTTGTATAATGTATATGTCGTCTTTGAATAATGTAGATTACAATGAGTTTAATGTGTGACAGAAGTTAAATTCATTCTCAAAAGGGTTTAGCAATCTATGGGGCTAGGGTATAGTACTGACTCACTAACAAAACCTTGACTACTAAAAGGGAGTTAAAGCCATTACCATAGGATTTAGCAATCCATAGGGCTAGGGCATATTACTAACTCATACATCAAAATTCATTGTTGAATTAAGTACATGTTTCGGGGAATAATGTTTAGGCTAAGTAGAACTAAATAATGTACGTCAAGTGGCGTATAATGTACGTGTGTAATACTAAATGATGTACTTGTGTAAGTATTTAATGATTGGCGAGAGTTGAATCCATACCCTTTTGGTCAGCAATCAATGGGGTTTTAGTACCCACTCACAAACCAAACCATCACCAAGCACAAAGAGTTTGAATCATTCCCCTTGGGTTTAACAACCCATGGGGCTAGGTTATAGCAACATAAACATGAATTAAATTTTATTTTTTAATGCATTTAAGATTTGGTACAGTCTATAATGTACCAATAGTATTTAATAATGTGCACGGATCATTGAATAATGTACAAACTGAATAGAATAATGTTGAAAGGAAATTGAATTCATGCCCTTTGGGTTTAGCAATCCATGGGGCTAGGTTGTAGTACCCACTCATAAACGGAACCATCACAAAAGGGCAGAGAGTTTGAATCATTCCCGATGGGTTGCTAGCTAGGCTATAACACCACCACATGAATTAAATTTTAATTTTTAATGCGTTTAAGATTTGCTACAGTAAATAATGTACCAATATTATCTAATAATGTGCATGGATCAGTGAATAATGTACAAATTGAATAGAATAATGTTGACAGGAAATTGAATTCATGCCCTTTGAGTTTAGCAATCCATGGGGCTAGGTTGTAGTACCCACTCACAAACGGAACCATCACAAAGGGCAGAGAGTTTGAATCACTCCCCTTGGGTTTAGCAACCCGTGGGACTAGGGTATAGTACCACCATATGAATTAAATTTCATTTTTTAATGTTTAATTTAGATTTGGTACAATAAATAATGTACCAATAGTATCTAATAATGTACATTCGTAACAATGAATAATGTACTGATTACAGAGAATAATGTTACAAAGAACTTGAATTTATGCCCTTTGGATTTACCAATCCATGGGTCAAACGTATATAGTAAACTTATAATATAATAATAGTAGAGATAAAATTATAAAGTAGATCAACTCCAAAACAATGTAATACTTAACTACTAAATAACGTACGACTTAAAGCAAGTATAAAAAACAATATATCTTGAAAACAAACAAAAAAATGTCAATATTTTCTCTTCCACGTATGCTTCTCCTTGCCATTCTCTATATCTTTCAGTGTTGTAGAGTTTCTCGAATCATGGTGGCCCATCTGATCACAAACGGAATCAGAAAAACATACATTAAAATATTATATTCGTACATTACTCAGTAAGAAATATACATTAAATAAATATAGTCGTACATTACAACTATAATAAATAGGATTATTAGACACGACATTAACAATAATGTACAAAAGCAAGCAAATAATGTACGAAAGCAATCGAATAATGCACAAACGAACTAAAACATCCACTCCAACGCAACAACACAACTCGGGGGCACAGAAAATTCAATAGAATTAATTGCATACTATGCAACCAATAGTTTCACCATATAAAAATAACATAATGTACACAACCGCCTACCACAATGTACAACTACTCCATTACATTGCTCACCTGCATTTTGGGTTGGTTGGCTTTTGAACAGTCTTCCTCTCTTAGACATTGTTTGTTCTGTGATACAGACCAGGAACTACAACACAATAAGACTTCCTCAAAAATCGAGCAATACCCAATTGTAAAGCAGTAATTAACTATTAACTTCAATACAGTCAAGTTGAAGTAGATGATTCAAGGAAAAACATAAAAAAATTACCAAATGCTATTTCATTTTTCATGCAAATCAGTTATGTACCAACAAGTCCATATAATGTAGCATAAATTAAATCTACCACAGTGGCAGATCTAAATGATGCAGCAGATATAGTTCAATAATGTAACAAACGGTATATATAATGAATTTGTTACAACAGAGAATAAAACCCCAATTGAAAAACCAAAAATCAGGAACCCTACCTTGTTGTTGATTGCAAGTCTTCCACCGATTAAAACGTTGCTGCGTCGAGCGAGTGAGCAAAATCCGGCAGAATTCGTCTTCTCCGTGTAGTTGCTCCAATTTAGCAAACTAATCAATCAATACTGAAGAAAAACCCAATTGAAAAACCCAAAATCAGGAACCCTACCTTGTTGTTGATTGCAAGTCTTCCACCGATTAAAACGTTGTTGCGTCGAGCGAGTGAGAAAAATCTGGCAGAATTCTCTTCTCCGTGTAGTTGTTGATTTCCGGTGGCTTGGAGTGGCGGCTAGGGTTTGGAAATTGGGGAGGGGGGAATTAGGGGAGACGATGTTGAATCGTGCGTTTGAGGAGTGAGAGAGAGAGTGGGTAGATGGAAGGTCTATGAAAATCTCGCTGAAATCTCGCTCCTGCCGTTTTAATTCATGGCTGTTTTACAATTTTACCCATATAATGCACAGAATGAACCTAATAATGCAACACGGGATGATTTTGTGAGGCTTCATCTTGTCCATCCATCATACTAATCTAATGGATGTGATTAAGAAGGAAATAGTATCTAAAGGGGTAAAAGGAGTTTAATGCTACCCTATATATATATATATATATATAGGGGAGCACTAGGGTGCCCCCTTATTTAGAGTCACAACGTACATCCAACCTGGTGCTGCCATGTGGCACAAAACATGCAATATTTTAAACACAAAAATGCAATCTAGTTGTACATGCATTTTCGCAGATTGCATTTTTGTTGTATGTAAATTGCATTTTATAGTGTTGAGTTTTGCATTTTCACATAAATTGCATTTTTTATTGTTAAGTTTTGCATTTTCATATATAAAAATGCAATCCGTCTATATATAAAATGCAATTTAAACAATCAATATCTAAAATGCAAAACTTAACAATAAAAAATGCAATCTGCATATAACAAAAATGCAATCTGCCGAAATTCATTTATAGCTTCTACAAATGCGTATTGCATTTTTCTGTATACAATATTGCATTTTTCGTGCCATGTGGCAGCACGTGGTTGGATGTACATTGTAACTTTAAAATTAGTTGTTATACTAGTACACCCCTATATATATATATATGGATGTATTCATATACTTTTTCCATCTTTTGTTCTTTTTCCTTCTTAATCTTGGCCATTCAATTTAAAGATCTAATGGCTGAAAATAGACCCTGATTAATATTATTTTATTCCTTAATAAAATCGATAAGGGCCTTTATGGTATAGGATTATGATTTTGTCATGGTAGTTTCCATGATTTCCTCCCTCAATCTTCAACGAAAATACGTTTTAAAATTACAGAAATCTTTCTGGTCTTTCACCGTTTATTCTCCCATCATTCTCCATTGCAGACTTTCGTTCTCATACAATTCCTGGCGAATTTTTTTTTGGTTTTTTCTTCTCGTTCCCTCGATTTCTCTTTTATTATCGTTTGCGGCTTCTTCAACAATGGAAGAAGGTAATCTAATTTGCTTTTATGTTGATGATTAAACTGTTTAGAGAACTTGAAAACCGTTTGGGTGGACTTGTCGTTCATTGCTAAAAGGTTTTCTTTGTTGATTATTATCCTTTTTTTTTTTCTTATTTTTGATATTAGGGTTTTATTTACGTTTTGTCTTGTTTGATTATTTTGCCCACGTTTTCATTTTTTCCCAAAGGGTTTAGCAATCATTCGGGCTAGGGTGTAGTACGTAGTTAGTGCCACAACCGATTCCAAATTGAACAATTGTAGCTAAGGTCTCAGTGGGTTTAGATATGGACGCGGCTAGGGAGTATTTTTTTAACAGGTAAACGTAATGTACATATAATACTGTGTAATGGTAATTATTGACTAATTAATGCACGATTTCTTATGTGTAATGTATCTGTTTGCTGAAATCCGTTTGTGGGGAGTTTTAGGTTATTGCACTAAGGTTTTCTTAGACTATTTGTTTATTTTTTTTATACAATATCAGGGTTTAGTTGACGAGTTGTCCTGTTTGCTTGTTTGGCTCACGTTTCAGTTATTCCCCAAGGGTTTAGCAATCCTTGGGGCTAGGGTGTACTACGTATTTAGTACCACAACCGTCTCTAAAGTGAGCGAGTTTAGATATGGTCTCAGCTAGGGTTTAGATATCGAAGCGGCTAGGGAGTAGTTTTAACAGATAAACGTAATGTACATATATTACTGTGTAATGGTAATTATTGGCTGATTAATGCGCGATTTTTTTGTTTGTGCTTTTATACAGTGGTGGTTGTACCTGAATGTTCTCCAGAATTGAAGCCCGTAGTTGGTCAGAAGTTCCAATCACTAGATTTTGCTTTCGCGTTTTACGATGTATATGTCCGTGATGAGATGGGCCATCACGAATCTAGAAATTGCCCACTGCTTAAAGAGATGGCGAACGAGAAAGAGCTTTGTAAGGGCAAGAGGAAATATTGATGTATTTTGTACCTAAAAAACATTATTAGTTTTGGTTTTCGGTTTAGTCTTAGTAATCATTTCATTGTCTTAGTGTTATTAATCCTACCACTGTCAACAGTTTATGCATAATAATATTACATTTTTAGTCTGTTAATGTAAATTATTAGTAACGAAGTTGTACATTATTGTTTACAAGCAATTAACTTTCTGTACGTAATTATTCGAGTACAGTTCATTATTAGACACATTTTGTACATTACACATAATAACATTGCATTATTAAACTGTTGACGTACATTATTGTACGCAATGACTTAACTTGGTGTACATTATAATTCTGGGACAGTTCATTAATAAGCACATTCAGTACATTATCCATTTAATTTCATCCATTATATAATTTCTATTCTTTTTTGTTTTACATTAATAGTAAAATTCAGTTAAGGTCTTCTACATTATTTTCTTCATTTTTTCACATTATTAAGCAGTACATTGACATTACTCGGTTCATTACATGCATTATATGTTTTGTGTCTATGACATCATACACTAGTACCAAAATATGCTTCTATTAGCAAGAAGTTCCGCATACTATGTATGGTTCAAAACAGACCAAGCAACAAGTCGTCTTTTTTCTCTACCAACATGAGTTACCAAAAAAAAAAAAACCCATAAATGTTTAAAGTAATATAAATAGCGTATCCAATGATTATCCATATGATCACTCCAGCGCCGAAACCCAGTTCATGCACGGCTTCCTTCTGCCGTGGAGTTAGGTTTTTTTTAAACAGGTAAGGAACTTGGTTGTGGTCCGTCGACAGTAGAGGTGGTCGACTTTCTTTCCCCTTGGCTTCCTAACCTCTGCGTCTTCACGAGAGGTACTAGTCTCGACCCTTTGCTGCTTAGCCAACCTCTCCCTGAACATTCTAGTATTGCAAGTGGAAGAACATCATCCATCGTTTCGTCAATGTCTAACCTAGGCTGCTTCGCTGCTGCCCAAAAATCAACAATGTATTGCATTAATGCACGATACAAACTGTATAATGTACAAAAGAAAGCACATAATGCACCAATGAATATTACATTCTATCAACCATTGACCTTTTATAAAACCGATGCATTTAAAGTAAAACAATAAACATAATGTAGACCACTCCCTACAATAATGTACAAATGCAGCAAATAATGTACAAATGCAGCAAATAATGTACAAACTGAATAATGCATAGTATTATCCAAATAATGTAAATAGTAGATGTTGTCTATTTCCTGCTACTAATCCATATATAGAATAAAGAAATAATGCATCAATTCAATTGAAATCATCCATTTAGATTACACACAACCAACAAATAATGATTCCTCTCATTGTGCACCAATCGTTTCATATGCACACCAATTCATGAAACACACAACAGTGACAATAATGCATCCTTTATCCATGGATACAGAGTTACAATGCACGATTTCTCATCAATAATGTAGCAAACACAACGAAAAATGCATCAGAACATGAGAAACAATTATTAAACCTTCTGACTGTGTTGGTTGACTTTTGAATGGTCTTCCTCGCTTCGTCATTGATGTTTTGCAGTACACAGCAACGAAATCAGTTCAATTCCTACATCCAGTTAGACCAAAATAAGAGATATTACACAATAATCAACCAAATCGTCAATAATGGAAAGAATCGACCACACACTGAACACAAATTCGAAAATTGCCAGAAACCAAACAAATCCGAACAATCTCGACAATATCCAGAAACCAAAACAAACATAATCGGACATTTACCACATACAACTCAACAATAAACTATAAAATTAACTAATTGACCGAACCCTAGTTCACACGCATACGATTTCATTTTTTTACCAGAAAAATTGATCCAAAAAATTCGTGCATTATTCGAAGAACGAAGTCAATCGATGACTATGCGGTCCAGAAATTGTCAAAAATCGACGCTTACAAGTGTTTTTACCCAAAAATGGGAACATCAAAAATCAAAACTTTAGAAACACGCCTGGTTGTCGAATGCGACGATTACCTTACTTTGGCGGACGAAACCCTCTTTTTGGATATGACCGGTGATTTTTAATGGACGATTGCATTACTTCAGCGGATGGAGCCCTCGATTTGGAGATGACCGATGATTCTACCACGTTGTTACGGCGACAGACGATGGCAGAAGTTTCTTCTCGACATCAATTTGGGGCGGCCAGGGTTTTTTGTGGAGAGAAGAATTGAGGGAACGTGGTTGATGAGAGAGATTAGAATGATGGAATGAGAATGGTATGTCAATCAGTTTTCCCAATAAATCCCGTAATTATTGTAATCCAGTGCCTTTTTACTCTTATACCCTCATAATGCACAAAATATGACCAATAATGCAACACGGGTTCAGGTTCTTAATCTTGATCTTGACCGTCCAAATCTCTAATCTAATGGTTGATATTATGAAGGAAATAGTATCTAAAGGGGTAAAAGGAGTTTAATACTATTTCCTTCTTAATCACATCCATTAGATTAGTATGATGGATGGACTAGATGAAGCCTCACAAAATCATCCCGTGTTGCATTATTAGGTTCATTATGTGCATTATATGGGTAAAATTGTAAAACAGCCATGAATTAAAACGGCAGGAGCGAGATTTAAGCAATCCTTCCATATGCTCACTCTCTCTCTCACTCCAAACGTCTCTTCCCATCAGCCCACGATTCTCAAATCGTCTCCCCCATTTCAAACTAGGAAAAACCCTAGCCACTGCTCAAATTGAAGAGACACCACCACTCCCGCCGATTTTTCACCGTGAAAGCACCGTCGGTCGACGATTCGTAGTTCTAATGTGATTCCTTCGCCGCGCGATGATAGATTTACAGTTGACAACAAGGCGGGTTTCAAAAGTTCCGATTTTTGGTAAGAGACACTTCTAATCATCAATTTTCGTCATTAAAACAGTGACGATTTTTTAACACATTTGGTCGACACATTTAATGATTCAATTTTTCGTAATACCCACTGTTAATCGCCTATTTTCACCGCCGACACACAACCTAATCGTCGATTATTGATAGGGTTCATTTTTTCGTAATACCCACTGTTAATCACCTATTTTTTCGTAATACCCACTGTAAATCGTAAAATCGTGTTCATTTTTTATAGGGTTCTGTCCATTATTGAAGTTTGTAGTGAATGACTGGTTTCCAATTGTGTATTGGGCGATTTGGTAGATGAAATCGTATCTGGGTTGATTTTTGGTTTTTCTTGCATTTCCCTTTATATTCATTCGTGCATTATTTGATGCAATGTGTACATTATTATAGGTAGTGGTGTGCATTACTTTTTTGTTTGAATCTACATCATTCGGTTTGATAAAATGCCTTAAAATTGAGTGAAATTTGTATTCATATTTGCATTATTTGTTGCCATTTGTACATTATTGTATGGAGTGGTGTAAATTATTGTATGGAGTGGTGTACATTATGTTTTTTGTTTTACTTTAAATGCTTCGGTTTTATGAAAGGTCAATGGTTGATAGAATGTAATATTCATTGGTGCATTATTTGCTTACTTTTGTACATTATACAGTTAGTATTGTGCATTAATGCGATACATTATTGATTTTCGGGCAGCGGCAAAGCAGCCTTGGTTAGATATTGACGAAGCGGTGGATGATGTTCTTCCACTTGCGATTGCGCAAAAGTTCAGGGAGAGGTTGGTTGAGCAGCAAAGGTCCTATTGCCTCCCGTCTGATTTCCAAGAAGGAAAAGGCTATAAAGGAGGCTACTAGGCCTCTTAGACGGTGCAAGGCTTGCGATGAGATGGGACATCACGACTCTAGAAACTGTCCAATGTTTAAAGAGATGGCGAAGGAGAAAGAGCTTCATAAAGGGTAAGAGGAAATCTTGATGTATCTTGTACCTAAAAACATTATTAGTTCTAGTTTTCGGTTTAGTCTTAGTTATCATTTCATTTCGAATGTGTTATTAATCCTACCACTGTCAACAATTTATGCATAATAATTATACATTTTTAGTCTGTTAATGTACATTATTAGTAACGAAGTTGTACATTATTGTCTACAAGCACTTAACTTTCTGTACTTAAATAAAGGGAGTAATGCACAGAAAATCATTATTAATGCAAGACTATTGTTCGATAATGCACGTTAACAAAGTAATGGAATAATGGTATAAATAAAGGGAGTAATGCACAGAAAATCATTATTAATGCAAGGCTATTGTTCGATAATGCACGTTAACAAAGTAATGGAATAATGGTATAAAAAAAAGGGAGTAATGCATAGAAAATCATTATTAATGCAAGGCTATTATTCGATAATGCACATTAACTCCCGAAAAATGCAAATTTATTATGCATAAAATGTTCACAGCGCTAGAAATAATAAAACTAAGACAACGAAACAAATAATAAAACTGAATACAAGACGAAAACTAATTTTTTAGGTACAAAACACATCAAGCTTTCCTCTTGCCTTTACTAAACTCTTTCTCCTTCGCCATCTCTTTAAGCATTGGACAGTTTCTAGAGTCATGATGTCCCAACTCATCGCACGCCTTACAACGTCTAAGAGGCCTACTAGCCTCATTGACAACCTTTTCTCTCTTTGAAATCAGTTGGCTTGTGGAACTGCTAGCATGACCCTTGGTCTTTACAACATCCGGAGGATGGACCTCTACTACTTCAGGCCTTGGCATTCCATAAAACTCTTCAATCATGCGCCTCTTTTCAAAGGCCGACGTTGGAGGAGTTCCAGCTTGAAGAGAATTAACAAGTTCTTCCAAACCACCTACGAATGCACGAAGCACGTCAATGTCCGTCTCAAACCGTCGAATAAAACCGTAGAAAAGCGATATCCCTTGATTTGAAACAGTATAACGAACACTATACATAAATAAAAGCATATCAGAATTTATTTTCATTATATGATATCAACCATACATTACATATAAGAAAGAATGCATTATACAATGTTATTCGTACATTATATAAATCCAAAATTACAACACAGCAGAGGCGAGAAAAAAAAATAAACACTAAACCCTAATACATGAGACTTGTCGCCTAAGCAAAATACTAAACCACATCCACCAATTACTGCTAAAGCCTACTGGACTAACTTCTTCCATTGTTGAACAACACGAATTCGATAATATGGCACGATACGGGGCTGCTCCAATCCAGAAAAGACATAACACAGCAGCCGAGAAAACAAAATAAACACTAAACCCTAAACCACATCCACCAATTACCGGTAAAGCCTACTGGATAGTTTCAAGTTACATAAACCTTCTTCCATTGTTAACGTCAATTATGGAACTAGTACCAATTAACAGATACAGAAAATCAAAAAGGGTTGTGTTAATATGTGTGATATGGAAATTAATGAAACATTGATACAATAATCAAATACTTTTCGACAAATTTACCTTCTTCCATAGTTGAATCATAAGCTTCGTCCATTGTTGAAGAACCACCTTCTTCCATTGTAGTAAAGATAATCTTCCCGAAACTCTCCAAAAAATAATTCTACAAGTTTCGCACGATCGCACTATTTGTTAAGACCAGAATTTTCGAGAATGAAGAACGATGAAAGATTAATCACTGCAAGATGAAAGAGAATGTAGAATGGAGAACGATGAAAGAAAAGAGACAATTCTGTACTATGAATGAAAAAAACCGCTGCAAGATATTGTGAGGGAGAGAATCATGGACTTACCATAACCAACGTCAATGCATATCCCCTAAACGTCCTTCTATAATTTTTTAATGAATAAAAATGATTAAATCAGGAACTAATTTCAGCCTTTAGATCTTAATAATGGATGGGGGAGATTTAAAAGGAAAAAGCACGAAAGATGGGAAAAGTATATGAATACATTCCTATATATATATATATATATATATATATAGGGGTGTACTAGTATAACAACTAATTTTAAAGTTACAACGTACATCCAACCACGTGCTGCCACATGGCACGAAAAATGCAATATTGTATACAAAAAAATGCAATACGCATTTGTAGAAGCTATAAATGAATTTCGGCAGATTTCATTTTTGTTATATGCAGATTGCATTTTTTATTGTTAAGTTTTGCATTTTAGATATTGACTGTTTAAATTGCATTTTATATATAGACGGATTGCATTTTTATATGTGAAAATGCAAAACTTAACAATAAAAAATGCAATCTATGTGAAAATGCAAAACTCAATATTATAAAATGCAATTTACATACAACAAAAATGCAATCTGCAAAAATGCATGTACAACTAGATTGCATTTTTGTGTTTAAAATATTGCATGTTTTGTGCCACATGGCAGCACCAGATTGGATGTACGTTGTGACTCTAAATAAGGGGGCACCCTAGTGCTCCCCTATATATATATATATATATATATATATATATATATATATATATATATATATATATATAGTTGTGATCAATGTCGAACCCTTCTTAAAGACCGAACTAGAGACCAAAAATGGGCCACTCATTTTTCTTAATCTTATGGTTATGATTAATTTAGAATTAATTTAATATTTTATTAAATAAAAACTTTTTAATTTTTTTTTAATTTTTTTTAAGATTTTTTTTTTGAATTTTTTTTTATTCGATAAAAACTTGCTGGAGTAAATAATGAACTATATTCACTACATAATGAACTAAATGAATGTATGTTATGAAGTAATTTTTCGCATTCATTATATACTGAATTTACTTCAACTGAAAGATAATTATGTCATAACACATTATGAAGTAATAAAATAATAAAATGAAGTAATAAACTAATGAAATGAAGTAGTAAACTAATGAAATGAAGTAATAAGATAACTGAATGAAGTAATAAACTAACGGAATGAAGTAATAGCATGACTGAATGAAGTAATAAACTAACGGAATGAAGTACTAAACTAATAGAATGAAGTAATAACATGATTGAATGAAGTGATAAACTAACGGAATGAAGTAATATCCCTAAACCCAACTGAAAGATAATTATGTCATAACACATTATGAAGTAATAAACTAATGGAATGAAGTAATAACATGACTAAATGAAGTAATAAACTAACGGAATGAAGTAATAAACTACTCCCTCCGTCCCGCTTAAGATTACACGTTTTCCTTTTTAGTTTGTCCCAACTAAGAGTCTAAGATGACACATTTCCTTTTTTGGTAATTTTCTCTCTCCAATTAATACATTCAACCACTTTTTCTCACTCCTATTAAAATATCAATCTTTCTTTATCTCTCTACTTTAATACTTACACCCACCTTCTCTTTCCCCAATTAAACACTTTAATCAATAACTCCTAAAACCCTGTGCCGGCTAAGCAATGTATCATCTTAGCCGGGACGGAGGGAGTAACAGAATGAAGTAATAGCATGAATAAATGAAGTAATAAACTAATGGAATGAAGTAATAGCACGACTGGATGAAGTAATAAGCTCATAACAATAACATGACTGAATGAAGTAATAAACTAACGGAATGAAGTAATAACCATAAACCCAAATGAAAGATAATTATGTCATAGCACATTATGAAGTAATAAACTAATGGAATGAAGTAATAGCATGACTGAATGAAGTAATAAACTAACGGAATGAAGTAATAAACTAACGGAATGAAGTAATAAATTTTGTTTATAAAAAATTAAAAAAAAATTTAAAAAAAATTAAAAATGTTTTTATTTAATAAAATATTAAATTAGTTCTAAATTAATCATAATCATAAGATAAAGAAAATTGAGTGGCCTAAATTTGATCTCTAGTTCGGTCTTTAAGAATGGTTCGACATTGATCACAACTCTCTCTATATATATAAGAAGGGCCAGCACTTTTTTGCAATAGGGTAAAATATGTTTTTCTTGTAAGGGGGAGTATGATCAACTTATAATAATCAGTTTTTGTTTGTTATCTTTCTTTAGAAAAATATAATGATAAGATTGAAAATTTACACACGATTCGCCATTAAAGCATATGAATCAACTTATAACAATTTCTCTTTCTCCGCGCAATTTTTGTTGTATAAATGTGACCAATAATTTCACTCAATCCACAAATTGTCACTCAAATCAATTTGCAATTTGAACATAAAAACTAATTTCATAAAAATAGGGATTATTACTTATTGATTAGGTAAAATTAACCACTTAATAATAACAAATTCAACTAAAAATGAAACAGGTCTATAAATTTGTTAAATAATGCAAGAATCAGACCACTCGGGATTCGCTAATTACCGGGACCTCTTTTATTGATTGGTTCTGAGATGGCTAATCTCAGAGGTACAAGCCAAATACAACCATGGTAACTTGATTACACACTAAGTACAATGTTACAAGCGGAAACCCTAGACTAAGCTTAAGAACTCCTTGGTTCTTGAGAGTCCATCTTTTCTGGTTGTACCTGCACACTTAGTAGCTGAATTAGTCACATAAGAAAATGATCCCGAATGATCTAAACACAAAAGAGACTAAGTCAGAGAATCGGGCCACGAGTGGCTCAAGTCACAGCAGTGACTGCACTAGGCCCCACACCTCCCCAATCCTCACAGCAAGTCACAAAGTAGAGCACCGTTGAACAAACTCAAACCAGAGATCAGTGGAACCCTAGATCTCACCGGTCAACGTACACCACGGCCGTCTCACACACGGACTCGGCCACACAGCTTCAGAACACAGCCAAGAACACAAGATCCCTCACCACACACCCCAAGCACTTCGGGATTGGTCACTGACCGAAGACCAAACCCTAGAATGAGAAGGAAACCGAAAAAGTTGCCTAACACTCAATCTACACTGGTGGAACCCTCAAGGAATGAGAAACATCGGTGGAACAGAAAGCTTGAAGGAAAACTCCGGCTAAGTTCGCCGGAATCTTAGAGAGAATGGAGAGAGAGAAGGCGGTTTCTGGAAGCAAGAGAGAGAGCGAGATTGAAGCGAATGAGAGAAGCCAGACGGCCTTCTCTCACTTAACAAACACAACACTCATCCAACGGCTGAGAGCCACGATCCGCGTGGAGTTGTCAGGTGTCACACATCCAGCCACTCTGGATAAGTAAACGGGTCAGACTCGATTTGGGCCAACAATTAATCATATGGGCTCAGCACGGACCAGCCCAATCAATTAATAAAGGAAGCCCAAAGCAAGGAGTCCAATATTTAACAAATAGGAGTAATGAGTAACTTTGGGGAGAAAAGTAGAAGAATGTGGTATGGAGATTTAATGAAACCAAAATCTAAACATGGATGCTTTGGATTTATTCATTACAAAAGGGAATTTTTATCTTATAGTATGACAATAATTTTTTTAAAATTTTATTCAATTTTTATTTAATTTTAATTTTTTATTTTTGTTGGTGAGTGAAACTTCTTTGTCCTTTTTTTGTCTTTGTTTTTAAACCAAGTATAGTATTTATACACACCCTTGAGTAAGTTTTCGGTTAAGGTAAAACTGACGCTCCTATTAAAAAAAAATTGTGTGTTTTATTATTGTAACTTTTTTAGGTGAAAATTTTGTTGTATGTATTGTTTTTTTTAGTTTGAAATATTATTAATCGGGTTTGAGTTGTTGTAAAATCACATATTTCTCGTGGATAAGATTGACGGATAATGTCAGGAAGCGTGTTGTTTTTTTATGCCTTAGAGCATCCCCATCCGTACTCTTAGCTAAGAGCACGGAAGTGGGCCCGGACCCACTTTAACTCCTTGTCCTAAGCTAATAGCACAACACCCACATCCGTGCTCTTAGCTAAGGACAAGCTCAAGGGTCCCACCATTCTATTATTCAATTTAAATACTCCAATTATTAAAAACATTTCTATATTATAAAAATACATTAAAAAATAAAAATTACATAATTAAAATTCTAAAAAATAAAAATTACATAATTAAAATCCTAAAAAATAAAAATTACATAATTAAAATCTTAAAAAATAAAAATACATAATTAAAATCCATGAAAATAAAAAAATACATAATTAAAATCCTACAAATTAAAAATTACACACGTGGAAGACTAGTCCTCTATCCCTAATTGCATCTTGAGACCCCGGATCATTTGCTCATGTGTTGCAAGTTGTTCCAAAGTCATCTTAGACGTATCGTTCAAATAGAGTTGGCCCAAGAGGGTCTACAACGTGTTGTTCGGAGGTGGAGGAGGCACAAAGGGAGCGGGGATGGGGGCGGATGGAGTCGAGGCGCGACGGCGGGTGGCCGTCGCCTTCTTCCTTCCTTGCGGCCGGCGGGAACTGCTCGGGCCAGCGTTGGGGCTACCCAAGTTAGTTCCGGCAAGCTGGGTAGCCACATCATCGGAGGCGCCGTCGGATAGGGCTACCGACCTCGACCGTTTGCTGGAGGAGCTGGAGGAGGATGCTACTACGCCGCCCTTATACTTCGGATGTAGGCGCCCCTCCTGCCAACAATCGAGGTACTTGAACGCTTTGAACTCCATGCGTTGGTAGGTCGCCAAGGCGGCAGTGATGATGTCGAGCTCGCTCGTGCCGCTCCCCGCCGACCACTCTTCCTGGAGGTAATACCCCTGAAACTTCTCGATTGCCTCGTTGCATCTGTAGATGCAATTGCGCACCGTACTATCATTGCGATAGATGGTTCCCCCCGGCCGGGTTTCATTGTAAAGACGAGTGATGCGCTACCAATACGTTTCCCCGGTTTGGTTCGTGCCAGTCTCCGGATCTTCGGAGACTGCCAAGTAGGCTTTGAACATCGCCATCATCTCACCCGCAGTGTACGGGGTGCTAGTGCCACGAACAGGATGAGTAGGAGTAGGAATAGAAGTAGGAGTAGGAGTAGAGTTGTTGCTCCCTCCCGATCCGGGTTCGGGTGCCCACCCAAACCCGGAGGTATTTTGGTCGTGCACCGGGTAAGGACGGTAGCCACCTGGAGCTTGCGAACCTTGGGTTTGAGGAGGGGCCGTAAATTGTGTTTCCAGATTAGGGAATGTGTCGGAGTCGAACCAATCGTGGTTCCAACCGCGATTGCCGGAGGGGTGATCGCTGGAGCCGGGCATTGTGTAGTGTGGTGGGAATTTAGATGAGAGAATATGAGAAAAAAGATGAGAGATGTAGATGATAGAATAGATGAGAATGTGATTTTTTTTTGTGTTGAAGTGGGGGTATTTATAGATGAAAATGTGAATATTGGGGGAAAAAAATTGAAAATAAATTAATAGTGGGTAGAAAACGGATATAATTTTTTGGAAAGTGGGAAAATATTTTTTTTTTTATTTAAAAACATTTTTTTAAATAAATTTCAAATTTTTAAAAAAAATAAAAATAAAAATTCGAAATTTCCAACGGCATAGCCGTTGGCCAATCAGACTCTGCCACGTAAGGGTGCTCAGCGGCATGGACGTGCTCTTAGCTAAAAGCAGCGTCGTGCCGCTGGCACGGACGGACGACGCCTGCTTAGCGGCACGGATGGACGGACGAAATTTTTTTCACCGCCGTGGATGCTCTAATTTCTTATATTCATTTACAGGTTTTAAATAGTAGTGGCTTTGGGTATACTATTTGATTTTGTTTACACGTTAATTTCGTTATTTTTGTCATTGTTTCTATTCTGATATAGTTTCTTTATTTTATTATGTAATTTTGTTTCTCGAACTAATTAATCTAATTAATGTGGTAGGTAACACATCCACATTCATCTAAATTCCTCTTGCGTAATAATGATAAACATTCCTATATGTTTTCCAACAACACATTCATTAGTCTAATTTGACATCATTACATATGCTTAAGCAAATAACAAAGGCCTTCAGAATAAATACATCAACTAATTTTGGGTATATTTGCAGTGAGACCATGAGATGGAAAGACCAAAAAGTTATATATATAAACATAAATAATTAAATAATACTACTAGTAATAATTTTATACAATGATTACCTTTTTTGTATCTCTTTTCCCTACTAAAAAGTAGTACGAGACCATTATTTGAATTTGTCCCACAATTTTGGCTTTTAAATAATCAATCACAAGTTTAACCACATCATGATCAATTATTACTATAGGCAATAATACACAAGTTCTTAAAATTAGCAATGTTTATATTAATGCTACCATTAATTACGTGATAGTTGAGCACTTGTGTGGCTTGTAATACTATTCAGTTTTTCCAAAAACATTAAGATTTTAATATGAATAGCATAAACATAATTACATAAAGTAAGCATTTACGTAAAATAAATAAAGAAGTAATTGTAAATTGAATTTGAGTGAAAAGGATGATTGGCGAAAAGAAGGAAAGATGAGGGACTGAAATGCAAAGGGATATGTAACCATTGGTTTGGGTGCGATGTATGGACCCGCCCACAGCGAAGTACTACCTCACATGGTCTGCTTGTCCATATCACACGGGTGGCGCCCCCGCTAGGGTATTTCAACGGGGAAGATCTTCGTTGTTTTCGAACAAATTTAGTGTTGCCGATGAACTTTGCCGTGATCTTTGACAATGTACCACGCCTTTTTGTACTTAGACAATTTTTTTCCAAATTATGAAAGGCTCTAAGAGCATCCTTAACCCTGTCCCGGATCTGGGCCACAAGTCCCCTCCACGTCATCATTCCCTCAAATTAGGGATTCGAGGCCACAACTCCATTAACACCGCAGGCCACAACTCGGGCCACAACTCAGACCACAACTATTCATTTCACAGCATATTTTAATCGTAAAATAGAATACGTTGAACAATTAAAATCGGGAAAATTCATTGTTCAGTCAGAAAATAGGAAAAGAAAATTACAAATCCTAGAAAAAAAAATTACCAATACTAGAAAAAGAAAATTACCAAACCACAGCGTCCTCGGAGACGTCGACATAGTTCTTGGCCAGCCACATTGTCTCCCGCGGACTATACTTCTTCGGCCCATCCTCATCGGCAACCTTGCCCTTGCCCTTGCCCCTCCGTTGAGCGGGCTCTATATCGCTGATATCGTACTCATCAGTGCTAACAGGCGATTCCATGTCCATATTGGTAGGCAGCCCGGGACTAGGCGTTGCATCTGGATCGGGTGTCGGCGGCACTTGCCAGTTCTGGGAGTTCACGAAATCGTCCATCTGGCGTTGGTCGCTGTTAAACCAATCCATAGAACTCAAAAAGTCTTGAAATGCTAGAGGATTGAGAGTAAGAGTTTGTGTGGAAGAGTATTAACAATGGAGCAAATATAGTGTATAAATAGAAAAACAAAAAAAACAAAAAACAAAAAAAACAAAAAACAAAAAAAAATTGAAAATGTGTGGGGACTTGCGGCCCGGCCCGAACGCAATTAACGCCGGGACGGGCCGCATGGGGTGCGGCACGGGCACGCATAACGCCGGCCGGGACGGGACTCGGGAGCGGCCCCGGGACGCAACTGTGTCCTCGGGACCATCCCGGGCCGGGACGCAAGGAGCTCCAACGGTGAATTCGGGCCGGGACTCGCGAGTTGCGGCCCGGCCCGGCGGCGTTATTGATGCTCTAAGAGCTTATTTTCGAAGACAATCAATGCTCAGCCATATCGCAAGAAAATTATTGTCGCGAGCAGCGAATTTGGTGATACGTTTTGTATCCAGGACCGATGATTCGGAGATGTTCGTAATCCCAATCGAGTATCATGGTTGGTTTTTTTTATTGTCGCATGTATATGTTGTTGGCAATTGAAACTAAAAAAATACTTCCTCCGTCCCACTTTAGGAGTCCCGGTTTATCATTTTTTGGTGTTCCACTTTAGGAGTCCCGGTTGGAATATTTCATAAATGGTATTAAGTCTCACATTCCACTAACCTTTTTCCAGTCATATTTTATTATAAAACTAATATAAAAAAGTAGGACCCACATTCCACTATCTTTTTTCACCAACTTTTCTTTACATTTCTTAAAACCCGTGTCAAACTCAACCGGGACTCCTAAAATGGGACAGAGGGAGTATATTGCAACAATTCCACATCGGTGTATGAAGAGAACTGAAATCACTATATAAGTTTTATGCGCCCCTCCTTCTATTACCAATTGGTTTTAGGATGGAACTCATGGATTTCTATCTGATATTGTCAAGAGGAGCGCCAGTGCCTTCCTTTCTTTCATTGTTGTTGTTATAGAACATATGTAACAGTGATGATTATGTAACAGTGATGAGATATCATGTCTCTTATAATTCTTTATGTATTTTCAAGACAAATTTTTAATTAAATTTAATTACTATTCTAATGTAGAATTCAAATTATTGAAAATATTGCAAAAGAGAAGCATAATTTAAGTTTGAAAGGATAACAGAGTGTCGTAAAATGGCAGAGAATATTTCTGAAATAAATTATCCCAAACTCAGAGAACTTTAATGAAACTTTCATAAGAGCACTCCCAATGCTCTCCCTAAAAACTCCCTTATTTCTCCCTAACTCCTGCCACATCAGCGTCACATCAGCACCAAAATTTATCCCCAGTTTTTAGCCAACTGCTCCAATGGTTTCTCCCTTATTTCTCCCTAACTCAACATTTCATTTTTACATCATTACTAATTTAATTGTTTTATTTTTATATATAATAAAGCTAGCTAATTTATAAGACAAGACAAATAATAGTAATAAAGTTCGTTGTATTAAACACGAGTAAAAAATTACAACGACGAAAATTAAAAAAAAAATAGGGGGGAAATTATTTTAAATTAATTATTAAATTTTAAATTTATAGGGGGGGAAATTAAAAAAAAAAAAACTATTTTTATCGCCGGATTATCGCCCACAGTGGTCGGCGATAATCCGGCGAATTTTCGGGATTCGAGAATTAACGCCGGATTATCGCCGATTCCTCCCCATTGCCGGCGATAATTGGCGATAAAACGCCGGATTTAACGCCGAGTGCATTGGGAGTGCTCTAACATTATATGAGGTTGCCAAATTAATATAAATTGCAATAATTAAACGACGCAAATAGTTCTTTTCTTTAAAAAAAAGAATGAATATTTCCTTTTGAGCTAATAAGATAGGATATACTTGATCTTGGACAAGCTAAGTAGGCTCCCTTTATGTTTGTATAATCAATTATTACCCCCACAAAATTCTCGTACATAGCTATTGGTCCCAATAATTATATCCCAAAATAGGCTATGCTTATCCAATCTGGTCACTATTACTAACCATAAATATTTGGAAAATATTTTCATCTTCTTCCTAATAATCAAAATAACGAATTATTGAATCTACATTTTAGTGGTACTATAAAAATTTGTCTCAACTTTGAAAATATTTATTTTTCTAATATTTTATAATTGAATTATTTCTAACAGTAGTATTTCTTAAGTCCATAATCAATAATCTTGATTTTCTCCTTGGATATCTACAAAATTGCACTCCCTCTATCTGCGAATAGGAGTCCCGCTTTTCCATTTTAGTCTGTTTCGTGAATATGAGTTCCGATTTACTTTTGTCATAAATGGTAATAAGGTCTCACTTTTCATTAAACTACGTTTATCGGTCAAATAAGATTAACCGGCATGTCATTAGCATATTAAAAAAAATTAAAAATTCTTCCATGCGGTCTCTCTCTCTCTCTATCTTTGACATGAGGTTGGGTGGTGGGGGTGGTGGGCAAACACAGACCGAATGGTCTCTCCATTCATTTCACCATTCAGCCAATGAGATTAATCGGTTGATATATATATATATTTTTAAAATTTATATATTTTTAATATATTATGTTAAAAAATTATACCAAAATTTATAATTTTTTATCTTCTATAAATAGAGACCACATTTGTTATAGTTTTGCAAAAAGAAAATATCATCTTTTCTCCTCCTATAATCCTTATTTGATACTACGGTTTCATAAAGTATTTTTTAGTTTCCTTTGTTGCTAACTACTAAGGATGATGAGATTAATATATTCTCCGATTCCCCAAATTTCAATCCTTCTCAAAACTTCAATCCTTTCCAAAATTTCAATCCTTTCCAAGATTATTTTCCTAGCTTTTGACGATGGGATTATTATTTTTAGTTTGTCATTTATTGTGTCTTTTTTTAAATTTTACTGCACAATAATAAATATTTTGTGTATTAATATTATTATTAAAAATAATATAAAATAAATATATAATGGAGTGGTTGGATGGTCACTGATGAACCATAAAAAATAGTGTGGTTGGGTTGAATGAATATTGATGATGTGTAAGATGATGTGGAGAAGATAAAAATTAATTAAATATTGAAAAAGTGGATGATTGGGTTGGATTGGATGATTGTTGATAAACTAGATGTTACTCATTTCACTCACATTTCATTTAAACTAATATATACAATTAAGACGCATATTCCACTAATATTTTTTCACGCACTTTCTTTTAACATTTCTATATCTATATAATGAAGTGAGTTCTTATCACTTCCACTCACAAAACTTTAGCTACTTTTTTCTCCATCTCACTCATATTTCATCAAATTTACATTAAAATTTATGCTTGTTATTATACAGAGAGAGTATTATTTTTACAACTTACCAATTTGATCTCAATCGTTTCTATTTATATAAAATTTTATTTCTTCCATTCCAAATCATGAAATGATGTTGTATAAAGATGACTTATGTAAAAAGAGATTTTATATGTGAATATTATTGATTTTTATTTTACGTAAGAATAAATATTTGAAAATAATTGATTAAACTAGTACAAGTTTTAAAAAACAGTAATAGGTTGGAAAAACTGAAAATTGATAAATTTTACTACTACTGTTATTTAATAGAGAATTAATAAAATCACTAAAAATCAAAATAAGTTTGATCTTTATCCCTAAAACTAATAATGGTACTCAAAAAAGTGAAATATAATTAGTGCATGGTTGCCTATAGACATTGAGAAATAAGCAAAATAATTGTAGCAAAATAATTGTAGCACACTCTTTCTCCACTCTTTTTATAAACTCCTCTTCAGCTGAAAACCAGACTTCACCAACTGAAGAAGAGAGAGAGAAAGAGATGGCGAAGGAACTGAGCGAAGAGGCGGCGGCGCACCACCACCACGGCAAGGACTACGAGGACCCTCCCCCCGCGCCTCTCCTCGACTTGGGCGACCTCAAGCTCTGGTCCTTCTACCGCGCCTTAATCGCCGAGTTCATCGCCACCCTCCTCTTCCGTCATCGGCCACAAGAAGCTCTCCGCCGCCGACCACTGCGACGGCGTCGGCATCGCCTGGGCCTTCGGCGGCATGATCTTCATCCTCGTCTACTGCACCGCCGGCATCTCAGGTCATGTCTCATCAATTAAATTCCATTCCCCCCCAAAACCCTAAAAAAATCCCCAAATTTTACAAACCCTAAAACATAACTGATAACCAAATTCAGGTGGCCACATCAACCCTGCGGTGACGTTCGGGCTTTTCCTGGCCCGGAAGGTGTCGCTTATTCGGGCCGTGGGCTACATTGTGGCTCAGAGCTTGGGCGCCATCTGCGGCGTGGGTTTGGTGAAGGCTTTCATGAGAAGCTTCTACAACAGGCTCGGCGGCGGAGCTAACTCCCTTAACACAGGGTACAATAACGGAACGGCGCTCGGAGCTGAGATCATCGGCACTTTCGTGCTCGTCTACACCGTCTTCTCCGCCACAGGAGCGCGCGTGACTCTCACGTGCCGGTAACCTCTTCAATTCAATTGTAAAAATTCAAAATTGGAAGTTGATTTTGTTTCAATTTTAGGTTTTGGCGCCGCTGCCGATCGGATTTGCAGTTTTCATGGTGCATTTGGCGACGATTCCGATCACCGGGACCGGGATTAATCCGGCGAGGAGCTTTGGGGCGGCGGTGATCTACAACAACGGGAAAGTGGATATTGGGTGTTGATTAATAAAGTTTTGATCTTGATTTTGATTTTTGATTGATTGTGGATTGCAGTGGATATTCTTGGTGGGGCCGATGGTGGGAGCGGCGGCGTATCACCAGTATATATTGAGGGCCGCGGCGATCAAGGCGTTGGGATCGTTCAGGAGCAATGCGAGCCACTGATCAGGAGAATAATTGGATTAAATGATTATTGTGTGTTTAATTTATTTGTTTATCTATTTGTTTGGATTTCTGTGTGTATTTCACTCTGAATTCTCAACCTGTGTATTAATAATTGATCTAAGTATTTTGTAAATTATGTAATGCTTCGTTCTCTCTTTCTTCGTTAATTTAAATTTCAAGTACAAGCATAAAATATGAAAATGTCAGTAGTTGAATATTAAGCGAAATATAATTGTTTTTAAAATTAATTTAATAATAAAATATGGGTAAAATATGTTAATGTATTGTGGTGCTTATTTTTCATTTATTGTAAATTGAAATGAGAGTTTTAATAATCGGCAAATCGAAACAGCAAAAAGTACTACTCTTATTGGTGTGACACGACCTCCAAATCTCTATCATTTCCCATTAAAAAAATAGGTCATTAACTAAATGAATGAGGATTGGAGGTCACTCTCACTACGAATAATTTCTATTAACAATTATTTATATAAAAATTATGAGGAACTTAGGTAGGGTTTGGGATGGACCAATCTCATCATCGATCATGAGTGCATGAAAATTGTATATTAAGTTTGACTTTTGAAGTTGTCGTCAATCCTATGATGTGGCAACTCATCTAAGTTCTCTAGAGTTGAGATTCACTTTCTCATGTTAATTGGCAACCATGTCTGCTGCACTATCTAAATATTCAGATGACGACAACCTTATTTATTATCGTATGCAATTACACACGTTCTATTTTCTGAATCTATACCTTAGAAAAGATGGTATTGCATGCTTTTGTGTCTAAATTTGCAAATTTAATAGGATGAATAAGAAAAGATGATATTGCATGCTTTTGTAGCTAACACTTGCATACACCTTAGCAATAATTTAATGACATAAATTGAGTACAATGAAGGAATGAGGTGGAAAGCCTATCTAATCCTAACTTTTATTGGTGATGGACCAACCAATAGAAGAATGCCACGTGTAAATTTTAACTAGGAAGAAATGAAGAATGCTTTATCCAAAGGCATCATATGGTATAGAAGTATCAACTATAATCTAGAAAGGTCTCTGCAATTATAGAGAGGAGTCACTGAATATTGACCACTTTATATGGGAGAGACAAAAAATAAAATTTCAAAATGTACAACATACTACTAAAGGAAAATGAAAATGTCTTTGCTTGTAATTTAGTTGGCATCACAATCAAATTTATACAAAACATTAATAATTTAGATAAAAAGATGGAACATTTAGGAAATTTTACCAAGTTATTAAGCCGTTTGAGAGACACTAACCTCATGTATTTGTTCTTTTGAAAGCTAATAAGAAGAGATGATTAATCAATAGGATAAACTCTACACGTATTGTGTTATTCAAAAGTATCACAAACTTTGGAATATTCGAAAAAGTTATGCCCTTTAAAAAATATGAGCATAAATACCACTTTCATAAAATAAAGTAAATTATAGGACTATATATATTATTGAGTGAGATCTTATAGACACCATCTTATCTAGTAGTACTACTACTACTATGTAGATTTTATATAAATTAAGTTACTTATATAAAGGAGTGAGATCTTATTGACACATTCTTATCTAGTAGTACAACTCACTAAATAAATAAAATTATTTGTATATGCAAGTGAGATCTTATTGACACTTTTCTTATCTAGTAATAGTACTATGTAAATGATCACACATTATATTATATTCATGTGACTAACATGATATACTTAAATATTTATATTTTTATTAAGCAATTTAAAAGGACGACATGTTAGTATTTTGAAAATAATAGTAAAGCAACTTAAACATTTTTATATTTCTTTATTTATTACTTTGTATTATTTTCTTTATTCATTTAATACAATCAATCAGTAGTTCTTTGTCTTTAAACACATTAACCAATAATAACCAATAATTTCTATAATTGTATGCCAAAAATGTGTTAAGTACTATTTTACATAAGATGTATTTATATTTTATAGTATGGCTATAGAACTCCAAGACCACCATGGCTCAACAATGCGAACTAATAATGATCATCTACCTCACAGAGTTCAACAAGTGAGCGTGAGACATAGTTAATCACGCTCGGGTCAAATAACTAGGTTTAGAGCATCTCCAATGGTACTTCGGCCAGAAATCGGCCAGCAGTTTCTCCCCCTGCCACGTCAGCAGCACTAAAAATCCACCTGCCACATCAGATTTAGGCCAGCCGCAATAAAAATAATTCAAAAAATACTACATTTATGGAATTAAAATCACAATACGGAATTAAATTTACGACATATATACGGGAAAAGTTCGTTAATTTTATTTAAATTAAAAAAAGTACATTAACTAAAAATCAAAAAAATTACATAATAAAAAAAATCTGGGCTTCCACACACGAGCCACCGCCCCACTCTACTCCTCACTAATTTATTAAAAAAATACATTAAAAAATATTAGTATGCCTTAAATCTGTTATAGTTTGCCGCTAGCCGAACGGGGGTCGGTATGACATATTTCTGTTTTAGTTCTTAATTTTGTATTGGGCCTAGTTATTGTTGTCCATCGTTAGATGTTGCTCTTGTACAGAAATTTAGAGAGAGAGAAAATCGCGTTTATATAGATTTTTTTTTAAAAAAAAAAATTTGAAAATCGACGCTGGCCGATCGGCACGCCACAATGGCGGCCAGCGCATCGGCTAGCGCCGGTCGATCGGCCAGCGGACGCCGATATTTTGGCCGATTTAGCGCTGGCCGACTCCAATGGTTCGGCTAGCCGATCGGCCAGCGTGACGAATCGACTAGCCGGTCGCTAGCCGACCATTGGAGATGCTCTTATCCACTTGTTTTCTATTTTATAGAAAATCTATCGTACAAAAATATAAACTTTTAGAACACGCCAGTTTAAGTGAGGTCGTATGTCCGTGAGAAGTAGTGAGGGGAGTGCTTTATTTAGGTAGTCTATAGGAGAAAAATCTTGTTTTCTTTTATTATTTTTTAGAAATTTCCAGTATATTCATTAAAAATTACTACTCCATGAAGCCCAACGGAAATTACACCTATATTTGATAGCTCGTTTTTACAATTACTCTCATTTCCCAAAATTAAACCCTTTCTAAAACCCTAATTCCCTTCCCTCACACTCAGACTCAATTTCACTGCAAAAATGGCTGCGAGATTCAAAGAGCTGATCAAAAAGTACGGCAAGGTAGGAATCGTGGTGCATTGCTCGGTCTCCGCCGCCTCAGTTTCCGGCCTCTACCTCGCGATTAACAACAACGTCGATGTGGAGTCCGTGCTCGAGAGGATCGGATTGCCTAATCTAGCCAAGGATAGATCCGATCATGATTTCGGAAGCAGCTCCGTTCAGCTCCCGGAAACTGCGGCGAGAGAGAAGAATCGGACGGCGGCGTCGAGCGGCGGCGCTCTGGCTATGGCGATCCTGCTCAATAAGGCGCTCTTTCCGGTCAGGGTGCCGATCACGTTGGCCGTCACGCCGGCGGTGGCGCGGTTTTAGGCGAGGCGGAATCTGATCGGTAAAAGCCGATGAATGAATCGTTTTGCGTAAAAATAGCGATGAATGGATAAATGAATCGATATTTGATTTGTTGAATCTGAGAGGAATGGTTTTTTGTTGATGTGATTCTGAAGATTTGGATGGTTTTGATGATTAATTTCATGTTTCTTAGCTTCTGCTTGTTGCTGGATTTGGATTACAAGCTCCGATTCAAATGAAGAATTTTATTTTGGCACAGAAGAATAAAAAATTAATGTTTAAATTGTTTTGGCACAAAGAAATTAAGAAAGTGATATAAATTAAAATTAAAAAATTAAAAGACTTGATCGAGTTTACCTTGATATAGAAAACAGAATTAGAATTTACCTTGATATAGAAAAAAGAATTTTAGAACAGATTATTAGCTAGCTTGCTTAAATATCTAAATTGTACTCCCTCTTTCCGTCATTAAGAGTCTCATTTATGAGCGGCATCTCACTTGTATATATTAATTTTAAATGAAACGTGAATGGAATGAGTTAGTAGAATGCAAGACTCTATTACTATTTATGGTAAAAGTGAACCGAGACTCCTATTTGCGGACGGACTAAAATGAAAAAACGGGACTAGTATTGCGGACAGAGGAAGTGGAAACGTTATGATTGAACTTGAATAATGGAACGTTAGAGATGAGAGCGTCATCTTCAACGACTTCAAATGCTGAATATAATGGAGTTTTCCGTGTGGGTTAGTCGACTTTCCGACCTCACTTGAATCCGCTATTGATGACAGTAACAATAATAATGATACATTTTGTAGGTCAAAAGAATTGAATTTCTGTAAAATTGAAACTTCTCTTTCTCCAGCTACCATCCTATCCATGCGATGCATATATCATAATCAATTTCAACACAAAACAAAAGTAGAAATAAAAGAATGTCTAAATTTCATTACTGTTCCAATAGTATTTTGTTTCATAGTATAATGAGTTGAGCAAGTAGAAGCAGAAGCAGAAACAAACAATCTGAATTTTACAACAAAAAACCTCATGTTCTTGTAAAAAAATTTGACTGCCCTCACCCTTTTCCACCTCCTGCAGCTTACCTAACAACAGAAACAAAATACAGTCGACGAAGACGAAGAAATCGCAAAGAGCAATGAAATTAAATCCTCAAAACTATGGCAATTCACAATTTTTTGCAACTGGATGAGTGAATCCTTGCGGATTTCTCAAACCATGGAACATGGTACCAATGTCTCGAGTTAAGGCGTGCTATGCTGAGACGCAGCACTTAAATAGTTTCGCACAGAATACCTGAAGACTACTGCTATGACTGTGCCAGATGCTCGAATTCTTGACACTCAGCTCCAACATCATTCAGAGCAGATACAAGTTTCGGTAACACTTTAGCAAGCATTAGCTTGAAACCAACTGAATTCGAGTTGGTTATACTATCACTGGCAGAGGCATCTTTTGCAAGCGAGCCAATGAGGTTCCCTTTCATGTAAGCATCACATGCCTTGAGAATGTAAGAGCCACGCTTCCTGAAATGCTCCACAACAAGCTCTTCGAAATCCTGCAAACAATTGGTGTCATTACATTGCAATAAAATTCCCAGCATTCTAATGAAAACACCTACAAGCATTGTAAAACGAAGAAAAAAGGAAGGCAATAATGCATTGTAATTGGAAGTACGGATGGGGGGTGATAAGGACTATGTACACTATATCGACAAAGATCTCCAAACAAGCAATAAAAAGTGGGAAGACTACGAGGAAGTGTTGAATTAATCACCTTTGGGGGCCTCCGCATCAGATACATCATCATCTTACAATTCAATAAAAATGTATTCTCATTGTAGGACAGAGAATTTTTCTCCCCTTCGGCTGTCCCAACTTGTTTGTCATATCCAGCTTCATTGAAATATGGCTTTGCATTTAATACTAGGCCTTGGAGTGAAACCAGTACTTGAAGAATGCTCGATGTTGAAGGATCCCAGACCTCATTTCCTCTACCTGTCCACGTATTCAAAAGACTGAGGCAAACCTTTCCTTCCTCATACAAATTTGGATTTATTCTCCATCCTCCAGAGTGGTAGTATGCAGACTGCAGAAGAATAAAATCAGATTATCATTAGCGTGCATAAAAAATTCAAGCTTCAGGCAAGAAAATGCACCACCATAAAGAAAAAACATATATATAAGCAGAAGTTTTCGTACAGGAGGAACATCTGGATATTCTGGAGGAAGGTGAAAATCGAAGAAGAAAAGTCCGTCTTGGTAAGGAGTCCCATAAGCTCCAACTATCACAGCCCTCAATAAATCCATTCTATCTTCATAGACGCGTACATATATACCCTCTGATTACCAGTAACTTAGGTTATAAAGACAGCTTCCAATATGATCACAAAGATTAACATCTTAGAGAATCAGGAGCATACCCGGCAGATTATTTTGAAGAATGTCCCAATCTTGTTGAACTTTCTTGAGCCACTTCCTGGCGGAATTGTTCTGCAAGATGTTATAAAAGGATTTATCACTCAAATTTCAGAGAAATAACCGACAAGATGTTTAAAGGTTGTCCTGGGTAACCTCAAAACTAATACACAAATCATTTGCATGATCAGCATGACTAGGAAGTACGAACCTGATTCTGTGAACCAAGAAAGTTATGGTCTAAAGGATCTCTAACTATATCGAAACCTTTGAATGTTGAAATAAACTCTTCACGTGCAGAAGCATTCGATTCTGGAGGTTTTAAGTTACATAACGTCTCAGCGATTTCTAACAGATCAGAGGCCTCTGCAGCCTCATGATCCTCCTCCTCGCCTTTAGTTAGCTTAGCAAGGCATTCATCAATATCATGCTGTTTATGAGAGCTTGATCCACCGTCATGATCTTTAGCTTCAGGTTGAAGAACATCTTCATTTTGTATATCTATCTCTGACGGGTCAGAATTTTTCTGTCCCCTGGAAAATATTCCAGACGCTAGTCTAGTCATAAAACCAATTGCAGCTAGGGGAAGTGAAAGAGCTCCATTCTTTCCAGAATTTTCTGCATTCATGGTTTCATCTTCAATTTCAAGCCTGCTGTCTACTGCATTTTCCATCCCATGGTCCTAAAAAATTCAAACATACATATTAAATAAATAGAGAAAATCTACCATAGGAACAACATTGATGATAATAACTTGTAGTAATAGATTGCATATTGAAGCCAAACACTGTGTTTGCTATGCAGAGATTTTGATATTATAAAGCAGCAAAAGAAACAGTTACATAGGTCATCAAATCAAATATCCATTAATTTTCAGAGTTTCAGGCCACTGAAATCATATTTAATGTTTGCTCTGGGGCTATTCTGAAACACTCACTTCACCATATTGCATTTTCCTATACCCCAGTTACATAGGAGAAAGACTCAAAGACTCCATTTGTTAGCACTGAGGTACCTAATACAACTCCTTTGGATCCCGTAGAAGAGAAAAGTAGGCATTTACTAAGAATTTGTAGAAAACTCATATGCTTGAGAATTTATATTATCAAATACTCTCGAGTCATGCACTAAGTATCTACACTAAACCTCTTAAACTTTCGTAGTGCATAGTTTCACTGGCAATAGCTTTGTGCCGTACCAGGGTCCGACAGCCTTAAATTAAAGCCTCAAAGAAGGGATTGAACCACAATTTATGATGCTGACATATATAGTCAACTACTGGATGAATAAAATATAGCTAATAACCTTTACCTCGGGATTATTGACACTGTCTGTGTCATCTTCAACTGTTTCCCAGCTAGCTGCATCATCGCCATCACTTCCAGCAGCAATGGACTCATCATCATCCCGGCCAACAACATATATCGCCTGAGGACCAACCTGATATGCCAATAAAGTTTTACATTAAGGTAGAGTTCACGAAAAAGAACAAGAAAACTGTTAGCATGAAGTATTTTTTGTAAGAAAAGAAGTAGAACGAAGATATTCATGTATCTGGAAAAGAATTACCGTTGATATCATACCATCAGCCCATGTGACTTCTATATCGCCATCTCTCAAACCTGTGATGTTCCCGACCCAAGAGAGGTCAGAAAATTCAGTAGATTCATCATGATTAAGTGTGGTTTCAGTACTTCCACATCCATAATGCTCCCCATTTTCTTGTTTCGGCTCGTCCGGATGAGTTAGTGCCATGTTTTCAACAGAATGCACAAGAGAATCCATTTGGTCTGGCAAAGAAATAGGTGACAGCCTAACAACTACATCTCCATAACAATAATCGTAATCAGGGTGCCCCTCTAGCTCATAAACACTCACCATTTCCTCTTTATCAAATTCTCTAGGGTCCTCCGCCCTTGCAACAGGCTTCAACCACCTAACACAGGCGGTCCGGTCTTTTGCATCGACACTTTTTATAACCCCAACTCGTCTGGTTTCAACAGCATCATCACTGTCAGCAGCTTTTTCCACAACATACTGTTCTGCAACAAATTCATGATCACCAGGACTATCAATAGGAATTAAAGATGTTGAATCCAGGTCACATTTTATCTTGCCATCCTGCCAGACAACATCAACTTTTGTAATGGTGTTGCAAATTAAGAGAGCCCTTTCAAAATTTTCTAATTTCTTTCGGGATTTCTTGTCCTTTCTAACTACCACTTTACGCAACTTCTTGCGATGAAGGAGAACTTCCTTTGACGCTGGCACTGAACTATTGCTTGAATCTTCAGTGAAGGTCTTATTTTCTTTTGATGTTTCACCATTTTGGCCAGATGAAGCAACTAAATCATTTCCAATAGATTTATTATTCTCAGATGATTGCTCCGTAGTGGCCATTTCTGCATCAGAATCATCACCTGTTTCAGTAAATTCATGCTCACCCTTAGTAGAATCATGGGAATCAGCTTTGTCTGATCCCTTGTTCAAGGTTGTAACTGTTGACTCCTTGGAGAACGGGAGTAGGCACCAATCTCCCAACTGCCAATTTGTATGTGCAAAACAAGATAGTAGTTTTAAGTTCTTAGGACTCTGCTCTTCAGCGGGAGTAGTAGCCGAATCAGGCCCATAACCAGCAGATGCAATCCAGTAAATGAACACTGATCCTACAGTAACATTGATTACTGTACCTTGTACTTTGTTAGCTTTCCATGACCCAGATAACCACCGAGAATTCTTGAAAACTGATGAAGAGCTTGACTGCACACGTTGACCTGGATAATACGGGAAATGTCCATCTTCCAGTATATTCTTTCCAACTGGTTTAAGATGGAGTGGGTCAGCTTTCATCACTTTGCAGACAGAACCATCATCAAACTGAACAGTAACATTGTCAAAAACATCTTCAATTCTACCTAGCCAAGGCCCAAGAACCACATGATCCCCAATAGTGAAATCTCTTATGCGCATCAGATCTCTGGATGCTTTATCCTTTATAACAGATCCATCATGTGTTAATAAATCGACATTGATATTCACATCCACCACTATGCCTATTTGGCCAGTTGGATCAGAAGCAGCAGCCACATAGTCTCCATGTAAAAATCCTCTATCAATAACTTCCACGTCGGTAGTAGTTTCTGTTGTTTCAGCCCCATCCATCCAAAGCACCCTAACTTGGTCTGCGGTGAGTGGGTTGTTCTTAGAGTCATTACTTTCATTACTATCAACAGCATTCTCTCCGGAATTTTCATCATTTTCTAAATCACCTTCCTCATTAGAACCTGCCCCATCATCCTTTTCATTATCAACTCCTCCCTCATCTTCATCTTCATCTTCATCTTCATCATCAGTTATGCTGCTATCTGAATCTGAATCTGAATCCCCAGCAACTTCAGTCACTATCCCAATTTGAGTTTTTGTTTTGCATCTGACAACATCTTGTCTGTAGATGTATGAGACATTCTGCAAGTTCTTGAGGATCTCACCAGGTTTATTATCATAGCTCATGTTTTGGTCACCACTATGTCCACAAGATGAAGAATTACTTTCTTCTGAGGTTGCTTTATGGTCAGTATTTGCATCCAGAATGCCAGATTTCTGCTCAGATTCCATCTAGCAAATACAAGACATGGAGAAAGTCAAAAGATGTTTTTTTGTCGATAGGACATTTAAAAGCTTTTGCTTCTCATAATCTGTGATTTTCTCTAAATCCATTCATATATTACGAGATCTTCATCAAGCTCAACCAACCAAATTATGATGTCTAAATGAATCCACTACGAAATGTTATAGTCCTAACCATGTAATTTGAAATAATTCTTCTTATAACTCCAAGTATCATCATCCCAAATGTTTAAAAAATGACATGTGTTATCATTTGGTTGAGTTGGATTAGGGTAAATATAAACCAGTTCAATACATTTCCCCCAAAACTAGAGGGTTGAAAACGCCTCTCCCTATCTGAACTGTGATAAAGGTACCTAATGCCATGGCAACCTTATTGAAGAAAAACGCATATCACTCAACAAGAAAGGTAATCATAAGCCTAGCAGAATCAACTTCATCTGAAAGACATTGAAAGAACACAGCCACAATACACTGTATACAAAAAATCATTTAGTTATGAATCTATTAAGCTCAAATCATCTTTTTTTTCTTTTCTTTAACTTCAAACCAACTCCACCCCATGAATTTAGTAATGAATCAATTAAACAGTCATTAACTGGATGTGACTCTAATCACCACTACAAAGAAAAAATACAAAAATCATCAGCTGTTTACAATGAAATACATACAACATAAATCCCTAGACCAGCTCCAAATTCATATACCAAAATACTCTTTCTTTGCAGCTGAAGCTGAAACAGAAGAAACAAATACTCTTTCTTTTCCGAAAACAAGATCAGCCGACTCTATTCCGCACCAAAATACATTCACCAAAAATAAAACTATAAAAATCCAGGAAAAAAAATAGAAATTCAGAAATGAATTATACAATTCTGAGAAGCGTCGATAGAAATGGTCGTCAATCGATTGCACATCAAATTGAGGAATAGAGACAATAATGCTATCGATTACCTTCAAAATCGAGCTTACGCAAAATTTTAATCGATTGAAAAAAGGAAGAAGAAAATCGAGCAGCTCTGTGCGTCGATCTTATTAATTTAGAAGAAGAAATGTGTGTATATATATATACATCACGCGCCGCTTATATATATGTATACGATAATATATCGGTGAAGTCAAGGGCATTATTGGTAATACGTGCCTTAGAAGCATATTTGGAGTTTTGATCACGAAGTTTCGATTTTTCTGATTTTTAGTACGACAAACAATTCTAGTGAAATCAAAGTTGAGTCGCGGGCCTTAAATGCTAGTAGTGTAGACAAAATGTTCGGTGAATTAAAGCTCAATATCTGGTGCACATATTTGGCGCTTTCAGGCGAAGTATCTAAATTTACGTATCTGATTTTAACATGCCAATAAGTTATTCTCATTCGTCTAACAGAACCTCGATTTTGTGGTGATTATTTGTCGTAACTCGTAAGAAAAATCTGAAAAATCTAAATTTTGTTAGTTGTTCTTAAAGTTTTGATCGACGTACTACAATCAAATTTTGTTAGTGATAATTATCTCAATTAAAATTTACATTATGATTATCATATGTGCAAGTGGACTAGGATTTGGTCTAATTATAGTGTTTGGAAGTTATTGGTATTAGGTAAAGGTTGATTTTATTAACCATTTAAGACATCTATTCAAAAAATGTCCAAATGTTTAGATAATGAGTACTACTTATTTAGTACACATAATTTTATTTTTTTAGAATAAAAAGGTCTTGCAAAAAAGTTTTTAGTGATTGATATATCAACGTAATATTTGAAATTGCACGTCGAATGAGTAATATAAGGTAATTAATTTGGGTGATTGATGTATAATTTCAGTTGTTACATTGATATTCTGATCACCAAAAACTTTTTATATGATATTTTATTCTAAAAATTAAATAGTATGTATTTATTAAATGATAATCACCTAGATGGTGACATATTTTCGGGTACACGTCCCAACACTAGGACAAAATCGCAATTATATTGTTTGCAACAATAAAATATACGTGAATAAAAAATAAATTATTAAAGAGAGTAAAGATATTCTCTTTATATGGCTATCATATGTTATTCAATGATAACGTGATCATGTCATTGAAGTAAGTAATATTCCATGTACTTATTAAATTATATTTCTAATTAATTTATTTAGATTTAGCTTGTTCAAACTTTAGCAGCTCATCACGTATTATATCTGTTAGAATAATCATGAGTTTTATAATCTTTTTTAACATAATATTAGCTGTTGTATGATTAAAGTATTATTTTCCTAGAAAAACATCGATAAACTATCATTTTAATCGTTTTTTATTTCTTTACTTCTTGTATCTTGATATTTTGGACAAACGAATATGTAAAATTTATTTCTTAAATCAATAATTATTTAAATTTCATTTACATGTAAAAACTAGAATAGTACCGAATGCGACAACTTCATAAAATCGAGGGATCATTCTGTAAATAATCACAGATATGGGGTCAAATATGTAAACCCTTCCAAATCTTGCGATTTCATCTAAACAGCGAAGAATCTGAGCTGATTCAGCGCAGAATCAAAGCTATGATTGTCTGCCTCGCCGTCGTCGGCCACGAGGTGCGCCGCCGTCACCCTATAACTGTGTTTCTCTCTGTGATCGGGTCTTTTTTTTGTAGCTGTTTTAATTTATAAATGTGATGTGATCACTCGAAATTTTGTGATAATACTTGGTTTGCGTTTGTTGCGATTGGCAGAATAATCCGTTATACATACAAAGTTTTACTGAATCAGATGATTCACTCAAGCTTCATCATATAGTCCATTGTTCTCTCGACGTCATCGATGAAAGAGGTAATTGTTTGTGTGTGTGGGGGGGGGGGGGGGGGATCTTCTTAATTTTGCTGAATTGGTTGTTGGTTCGTGGATAAATTTACGCCAGTGTTTGGATCAAAACTGCTGAAATGCAGCAATTCCTGAATTTCGCATTTCAGTTGTGAATTTCTGTAATTTTTTTGGGTGAGGGGCTGGATCTTCTTAATTTTGTATCATTGATTGTTGGTTTGAGATAAACATCAGTGATTGGATAAAAACTGCTGAATGTAGCAATTCCTGAATTTCGCATTTCAGCTGTGAATTTCCTGATAATTTAGTGATAACTATATGATATAGAAGCATAGATTTCTCGACGTAATCGGTGAAAGAGGCAATTTTTTGGGTGGTGGGAGGTTGGATCTTCTTAATTTCTCTTCATCGGTTGTTGGTTCGTAGATAAACACCTGTGATTGGAGTAAATTGGATCAAAACTTGTGAAATGTAGCAATTCCTGAATTTTGCATTTCAGTTGTGAATTACCGATAATTTAGTTATACTATGATCTAGAAGCATAGCTCTCTCGACGTCATCGATGAAAGGGATAATTTTTTTGGGGGTGGGGTTGGATCTCCTTAACGTTGCTTCATTAGTCATTGGTTCGTATATAAACACCAGAGACTGGATCAAAACTAGCAATTCCTGAATTTTGCATTCCAGTTGTGAATTACTGATAATTTAGTTATACTGTGATTGAGAAGCATAAGCGTTGGATCTGTCAAGTCAATAATGTTGCTGTTCTGGAGAATTTAGCTGTCTAGTTATGTTTAGTATCTTCCAAATCAACTGAAGTCCGAAGCCTTTTGTCCATCTTGAAATTTATAGTAATAGTCATATTTTGATATTATGATTTAGGCACATTTGATTGAGGAGAATAGTGGATGGATTTGTTATAGAAACTTTGATTTCAGAATTAGCAGCTAAGTAAAAGGGAAGATCAGTTTGGAAAATATCACAATCAGCGTGTATTGTCTTCAATGCTCTCTGTTTACTAGTTTAAGCTCAATAGATATTATTGCTGTAAAGATCGTTGCCATCGTGTTTTACTGTTTTACCTTCAATATTATGGATTCATGGTTGAACTTCTTTTTGCTGTTTTTGACCAGTGAACAACCCCAAAAAGTCAAGCCCCACAATAAATGAGGCATTCCTCGGTTTGTTATATCCAACTGAAAACTTCAAAGTGTAAGTATATAAAACCTTGTTGAAAGGGAACAATACACTGTTCTACATCCTCCTGTTCTGCTCAACTGAGTTCATCTTGCAATGTCTGCAGATATGGTTACTTGACCAATACTAAGGTGAAGTTCATATTGGTGACGACAGATCTTGATGTACGAGATGCAGATGTGAGAAATGTAAGTCTTCTGGTAAACTTGCTCTCATGTGATAACAACTCAGAATAATTTTGATGGCTAACTAATCTGCTTCGGACTGCATTTAGCTTCTTAACTGTTAATGCTCGAGGGTTATCAACTTCCAAATATTTTAGTCTTTGGACTGTTTACTAGTAAAATTTGATGTTTTCTAACTAACTCAGAATTTATAATGTATGGGAGTACTTGATTGTTCCGTCGTCCCTTGTGCTTTGTCAAAAGTTTTATCGAAGTTCTTGATTCTATGGCACATAACTTGAATTTTTTTACTTGGAAACTGCCACAGTTTTTCAGGAAGTTCCATGCTGCCTACGTTGATGCGGTCTCAAACCCGTTTCACATTCCTGGTAAAAAGATCACATCCAAAACCTTCAGGGAGCGAGTTAGCTCAATTGTCAAGTCCTTCGGATTGAGTTCAGCTAGCTGAATATTGATGAGCAGTGATGCACGTCCTCGTCCCAAAACTACAATGCTACTCCATATTCATGTGTTCAATTATGTTTCTCTGCCAGAACTTTTATCACCCATTTTTGTGGATAGAACACTTCAGTTGTGGATGTAATGTTTAGACAGTGATTGATCCACTTTCCTGAATAGCAATGTTGTAATTTGTAAACGCATTATGCCCGATATTCGCTGCTGTATTCGATCTTTTGCTCGTATTGAGGCTGTTTCTAATGTTACTGAAAATCGTAATTCAGTTTCAAGTATATAAGAAAGTTATAGGCATACAGAATGTATAGTATCACTTAGAAAAATCAAGGTGTGCAACTATTCGATTGAACGAAACACAATGTATTTTGATAAAATTTAATGTTAATAAACTTGCAATTTCAACTATGTTCAACATTAAAAACGGTTCTTCGCTGTTTAATGAATCAAAGTGCAACCAACATATACTTGTCCAAGACATAGCTCACACCTATTCCAAAGCTAGTAGCCTCCATCGGTTTGAGGAACATCATTGTACGAAAAACTGACAACCATGGTGGAACATCGTTCATTAGAATTCGTCATCATCCTCCTCAGCTATATGTTTAGCAAGTTCTTGCTCTTGCTGCTGTCTCTCTCTTCTCTTCTCTGCACTCTCCTTTTCCTTATCAGAATTTGGTGGAAATCGTAGAGCACGCACAGCTTCATTGTGCATGTTAAGGCAAAAAGCAATCCTGGAGTTGAATGCGATTTGAGGCTCATTTGTTGAGTATATGTCCCCAGTTTCTTTTGATATCATCCATCCACTAGCGTGGTCAAGTGTGGCATCAATCGCACCGTCTCTAATTGCTTTGGCTACGATACTTTCAGCATCAGCAATAGGATTCGGAGAATCCAATCTCAGCTTCTTAGCAACATCAGCAAGAGATATCTTGGAGTATGAGATGCTAATGTTGCGTAAACCAGTCCTGATCACATTGTGCCGTAGCCTGACAATCAGATTGTTGGTTCCATCAGAGCTGAAGGTGCTGGCGAACTTCTCAGCCACTGTCTTGAACAGCTCCAAATCTCCTATCCGAACAGCCTGAAATAGATATTAGAATGCCAAACACAGATGAGTTAGTCAAGCTAAACTGTTTGAGAGGATATTATGGTCTCAAGTTCTTTACAGATAAGGAAACAAATTTACACTCACATTTGTGAGCTCAAAGTATGGCCTAAGAGCCTTTTCCATTCCTTTCTGCATGAAAACAGTTCTTTCCGGAATCTCTCCAAGCAGCAATCGCACAATCACAGCCCACTTGTTGCACAGGATTCGGAAACCCAGAGCAGAAACTGGTGCTTTTCTTGCAGCTTGAAGGAGAGACTCTTTGGCATCAGTATATTCTAGCTGAATTGTCCTGATTTTTCCAAGGTAGAAGAGGTATCGGCAGAACTGCACACGAAAAAAGTAAGATTGAAACAGCAGGTCACCATAGTAAAAGCTACATTATAGCATAAATTAATAGAAGAATCCCCCAGCACAAAAATAATGCTATAGCAGGAAAAAAAAAATACTCCCCCTGTCCCTTTTAAGTGATTCACATTCCTTTTTTGGATGTCCCAAGCAAAGTGAGTCATTTCCTTTTTTGGCACTCTCTCTCTTACTTTTTTCTCTCTACTTTTTCATCTATCTTACTTTATTCTCTACACTAAACACAAAACTCCACTTCTTAAAACCCGTGCCGAAAAGTAATGCCTCACTTAGTGAGGGATGGAGGGAGTACTTATTTCTATGGTTCTACCTATTCATTACTGAATCAATGATATCCAGCATTAGCATTTCTCATTTAGTATCTGATGATCAATATAGCATACATGACGATTAGGAAGACTTTAAAAGCCACTAGGTATTATCTCAAAGACTCGAAAGTAAAGAAATCTAGTAAGCTCGGCCAGAATTGTTCTAAAGTCTATTGAGATCTGCAAATCCTAGTTGCTCTGAGTTTATTAAAATTTGCAAACAAGGACTCATTCCACACAAAGACATGTAATTTGTCACTCACATATCCGTTTTGCACTATGGTTTTTTACTACATATTCCATTTGATGTTCTAGTAAAGTGTAGTAAAACAAGAACTATTTTGGATAGCAAACTGGAAGATATCAAGTCAGCAGAATAAAAACAGCAGTATAAAAAGTAAATCCCTAATCCAATTGTCTTCTTAAGGTGTAGAACACAAATATCATCTGGTGTTCTGGTAAAACGATAAATATTTTGGATGACATAGTCAAAAGGTGTAGAGCACAAATCCCTGATCCAATGTTAATAAGATATTGAATTATGCAAGGACAGGCTTAAAGAATTGCCTGCTGATTTGAGTGAGCCTCAAAACGAGGAGCCTTTGATCTTAATTTCTCCGCTTTATCATATAAGTTGTAATGGAGGTAATTCCTCAACAGCAGATTCAAAAGTGTCTCCTGCATTATATGATGTCATCAATCATGAGAACACTGATATCAAAGTATCAGAAACAAAATACTAGTTAGCCCGATTACAAACAAACCTGCCCCAGCTCATCATGGCGCAAAGTAGCAGTACGATGCAAAGCATGCAAGGAGCTGTTAATAAATGAAAGTTATTATCAGAAATGCCATGTGGATTTCATGAAAAAATAAAATATATAACTAAAAACAAAAGAACAGAAACATAACATTCACACCACTTTATTCCTTACTCATAAGTTGATTCCAAAATTTTAAGCAGCGGCTTTAAAGTTCAGCAGAAAAAAATTAAATTAGCTGAAAAAAAAAAGCATACCCTCGTATTTCAGCAAGATCACCAGTAAGTTCATAGCTCAGAGAATAGTAAAAGTAGAGCCTGGATGCCAGGACATCAATAGTCCGCCTGTTGAGATTCTTTATGCGTGCAATACTAGCTGAAGAACAAGCCTTAGCCTGATTATAACAAAAATTGAATGAGTTAACATGCATAAGTGCATCTATCATTACGCAAGCCTTTCTGGAAACATAATCATCAGGACAGACCTCATCGTATCTCTTCTGATCAATCAAAAATATTAGGACAAGCAAATAGCAATAGATCTCAATCTCCGGTAATGAGTGCTTTGATGGAAGAGTAGCAGATGTTTCTATATCCACTTCCATGTCTTGATCCTCTTCCTGAAACATCAGTAGATGAAGATGATTGAAAGTAATATACATTCCTTATCTTCCATTTCAACATCATTTTGATTAAACAGAATGCCAGTATGAAATACCAACTGCTCCATGCCATGCTTTTCTAGACAAGATAGTTACTTTTTTCACATTAGAAATCTGAAATTTACGACAATAAGATTAAGAAAGATGAAATCCAGATGTAATCATGTAATAGAATCGATGCAGGATGCAATGACACATCATCATTCTCTTGGAAATCTTACCACTTAGTAGTTGTGGAATTATAGGTTTTAATACGCCTAATATAGTAGTAATATTGTGTCAAGAGCTTAACAGGATAGACCATTAAAATATGAATGAATGAAATAGCTGCAATAAGAAATGGAAACAACACAAATACAGCTGGTTGGTATAAATTTTTTTTTCCAGCTTATTAGCAATGAACCTCTTGAATCCAGAAACTCAGGCAAACAATATATGTGTGATGCACAAAATTGTCAGAATGCATTACTGAATGAAAACTAAAACAAATCATACGTACTTCATCAATGAGAAACTGAACTTTAAAAACAAGTTGAAGAAATTAGCCAACAGGTCTGACTTACTTTAGGAATATAAGACGCCAAGCGAGAATGCACTTCAGACCCAGGGGCGAATGCAGAATTCAGAAATGCAGAAAGCACAGACACATTTAGCTTCTTCCTTATCTGAATTGTCCACCGGATAGCCCTCGTAATCCTCCTAACCTCACGTGTGTAAGCCCCCGTCTCAATCAAAGCAGCTATGTCCTTCAATTCTAATATAAACAAACCAAATGTATTAGTATTATAAAACATAAACATGTATACAACAGCAAAAACTATCCTTCATATCTTCATCCCTCCAATAACTATCAATCAGAAGCCCAAACAGTTGCAACACCCAGCTCCCTCTCTCTCTCTCTCTCGCACACAAACACGCACACACGCATCTCTACACCAAAATCAAGTATAATCCACTGAAAATTTACAGATTTATACATATAATTCAAGCACTTACGCTCAAGAACGGAGGGCGAAATCAACGAGACGGAATTGTCAGCAGCGGGGGCAGGCTGCTGCTCCTTCATCTCAACATCTTGAGTCATCTTCGCCAAAATCTGAGAAATCAACGCAAACATGATGGTCGCATAAAAAACAGAAATAAAAGCAGGAAGATCCATTTTTTATTTCTATCCAACTATCGTAGATTTACTAAAACTGACCAGATTTTACCTGAAATTGAGTGAAATAGTGATTCTTGAGATAAAGGACGGATGGGAAAAAAGCTAGGGTTCCGATTACTTTCTTTCACTGCAAGCCAGAATACAAAATTGAATATTTTCCCGAAATTCACAAAGCCAAAAGATGAAATTCGATGTGGATAGTTAAAAAGCGGGAGATTGAGCCACAACCTGAGATTCGATTCAATAGGAAAAGAAGAAACCCTTCAAACTGCAGGGATTGTTCGAATTGGGGATTCTTTTTCTCCAAGCCTTGAAGAAAGTAGAATATAGACTGATCTCTGATTTTTGAAGTATGACGAGTAGGGGTATATTTGTCATTCCAGTCTTTCAGGGTACTATTAAATTTTTTTTCAAATTTAATTCATTTACAATATAGTCATATTTGTCATTCCCTCTATTTCATGCTAGTAATTTTTTTGACATTTAAATGATTTATACGAGTTCAATTTTGAATGTATATAATTAAACAGTCCAATTTAAGACATTCTGTATCAATGTTTCATTCGATCTTACCTGTATAGATTATATATGGCTTTACCTCTGTTTATTCTCTCTTTGTCCACGACATATTGACTTATTTTGTCATTTTAGGTTGTAGTCTCGTAGATTGTAGCATAATCTATTTTGACGTTTTATTTTAGTACGTATACGTATTCGCTATAAAAGTGAGACTCATATTATACTATATGACTATGAAAACATGAAAAAAATATTAAAGGAGTGCCACAATACAAAACTTTGATGAAGACATAGTATTTATATTCAATAAAGCCACTTCCATACAATAAAACGGATGGGAGACACTATTGAAATATTTACACGTGAGTTGTTTCACGTTGAAAATGTTAAGTAAATTAATTTTTTTAAATATCTAATAATGTCAATTTATATAGTTGGTCTCGACTTCACATACTCATAAATATATAGCCTTGCAATTAAACCTCAAGAGCAAGATCACCACAGTCAAAACTAGCTCTCTTCAACACAACTCTAGTCATAAACTTATCTCTCAAAAACTGCACCAAGACCCCATCACTTTGCTGCATGAAACTAACAATGTACGAGGAGCTAATCAGATCGAAGCATCTCCAACCCCTCTCCCTCGCCAAATTCTCCACCGCCTCTGAGACTGCCCGGTGCTCATTGTCTCCATCACTCCTCCTCAGTGCCCCGGCCAAAAGCCTGGCTAAAACAACACTATCTTCAAGAGCAGAGCAACCGCCTTGGGCCATCTCGGGTGTCATGGGATGCAACGCATCGCCAAGGACACAGACGTTGCCTTTGCTTATGTTTCCCCATAGCATCTCCCACGGATATCTGAACCTTATTTGTGCACACGCCATGTTTTCTAACTCGGTTTCTTCAAATACCCGCCTTATCTTGTCCGAGGCTTTGCCAAACTTCCTGAGCACGAGCTGTTTCACCTTGGTCGGATCCTTCACCATCTCTTTCTCTGCACCGTTGGAGTTCAACATGTTAGGAATTCACGTTCAATCATGGCATAGCTTTCACTCATTAAATAGTGTACAAAGAATCGTTCCTATAACAAATTGGCATGCCCGTGGATACGTGAATTCAACTGCAGGATTCGATCAAACACGATAAACAAACAAATGCGAAAATTGTTCCTTCATTGGATTGGTATGCATGTGGATGTGTAAATTCAACTGCAGTATTCGATCAAACACGGGAAACAAACAATATGAAAATCTGTACCTTCATCGGATTTGCCTGCATGTGGATGTCTACCTAGTGATGAATTCAACTTAAGATTTGATCAAACACGGAAAACAAACAATACAACAATTAAGTTATCTTGCGTTTAAATGCTCAACATGCAATATTTGTTATAAATCTAGATCTTTTCATGTCTCTGCTACGTATCACTAAATGATGACATGAATTCTTCAGACAAAAATGATCATAACAAATACACACAATGAAAGATGAAACAAAATCAGAAATTATGAAAGAAAGATCATAAGATCTACCCTGGGATGAAGGAGTAAAGGTGAGAAACCAGTAAACATTACAACCATCACAAGGGATAACACCAAATCTCACACCCTCTCCAAAGAACTGCATGAACTTCGGCTCAAAACCATGTCCATCTTTAAAACACACGAAGCCCCTAACTTCTGTCCGGCCAGCATAAGCCGGCTTACTAAAGCCTAGGAACTTCGACACCACAGAGTTCACTCCATCACATCCAATCAAGACCTATCCAAAGCCAAGAACTACATCACACTTCTTATTAACACACATTAATCAACCAACTCGAGCAAGCATTCTTGTTTCCACATTAACTACCTTCGTTCTCAGGACAGTTCCATCGGTTAGATGAAGAGATTTGACACGACCCTCGCTCTGTATACGAACCACCTTCGAGGAGTACCTGATCGTACCTCTCGGGAGTTCGTTTTCTAGTGTTTCCAGCAGCACTCCCCGATTCACACACCGATACTCAAGATCATCCCTTCATATGTAGATGCAACCATACATAAATCAATAATCATGTACTCGAAATTGAAGAAATTCAATCTTTTACTATACACATTAAGCTACACTTACTGTGTGTGTAAATCCCTAAAATATAGCTCTGCATTTTGAATCCCAGAGTCAACTGATGTAACCACAATTCTGCAAAATCAAAACCAGATAAAATAACTACTTTGAAGTTTGAAGGCAAACACTGAAGAAATATCAATGAATCAATCCATTTCAATCAAAAAAAGGAAAAAAATCAACGTTACCCACTAATTTTATTGTGTTTTTCACGAAGTATGTTGCCTATGCCAATAGCATCTAATGCCCTCCAACCATTTGCCCAAATTCCCAAAGCAAATCCCGAAGCTCTCAATCCATCTGCTGATTCCAAAACCACGCTTCGAACTCCCAATCTACGATTATCCGTAAACAACGGCTTTAAAATCTTCAAATCATGATCATCTAGACGGAAGAGCTTCAACAACTTACGTGTTCGACGAAATGTCGGTATCTCAATTGAAAGATTTGAGAAGGTTTGTGGTTGGGGATTTACCTGTGTAGCCCTAGAGATGTTGCAAGGCCAGCAATTCCAGCTCCAACAATCACTCTATCTTCCATTTTCAACAAAAAAAATGTTTAAATTGAGTTCAATTTTCAAAGAGAGTGTTTGATTTTGAAAGCTTATACATATGATTCATTTCAATACATTGTTGCTAAACCAATTTGTTATAATTTCTCTCTCGATTTCATCGTGATCATCATCTTCCATTTGTATAATCATAATATAGCTCTCTTGATATTATCGTAGTCATCGTCTTCTATTTGTATTTATTTGCATGTGATGTGATTTTCAATAGTTATATATATCTATATTGGTTTCTGTTAAAATGACAACACCTCAAGTGACAAAGTGATCACATATACAACAATATTATAAACGTTACATAACAATATTCAATATGCTAAACAATAATCTATAGATTACTGTCTAGCGTGTTGGATATTGTTGTCCGAGAAAAATTGCTTGAACATTTTTTTTATTGCCACATAGCAGCTGATATTCGTCCACGTATACAAATGATTGGCTAAAAATAATGGTATGATGTTACTTTAAGAGGTGGTGGCATTCTAATTTCTAACAGTCCCCTATCTATGTTTACACTAATCCCATTTATATACCCAAAAAATATTAATCTACTGCACAAATCAACATTATGATTGATGATGTTTAACTAATGAAGTTTAATTTCTTTTTTTGGTATAATTAAATAAATTATAAATGCTGGCCAAACAATAAAACTCAGAGTGAGCTGGTGCTCATGTGATGCGTATTCCTTTGTTTTTATACCATGGTTTATGTATTATAAACATGCTTAAATAATGGAGTTATGTACAAATTAATAACATAACTTCATAAATTTAACAAAATTCTATTTTTTTTATTAATATAACAATGTTTTATTATACTTTTACTATTTTTGAGAAATAAACTTTAATACTTTATATTCCATTAGAAAATTAATAAGTATAATACTCGTATTCTACTGTAATATTTTCCATTCGTATTAAACCTATTCCTCTAAACTTGTGGCGAATCAAATCGGAACATTTGATCATGAATGGATGAAGTAATACTTAAAAAAAAAATTAGAATCATTACATAAGATTACTATAAAATCATACAATAATTTTCATAATTATTGAAGTGCATAGGGCCACTGTGTATAAACACATGCAAAAAATACTATATCGAGGCAAGCACCAAAAAAGGGCCCAACTCACTAGTCCAAGATTGAAAAAGTGTATTATTCACATTCTCATTTTGTTTTCTATAGACTTTAATTTATTTTTCGAATTAATTACTTTCTCTATATAGGCATTTAATGTTTGTTATGATTAATATTTTATGAAATACAAATCTATTTAGATTGTGAATAGAATGTTTATAATTTATTTTTTATAATAAATTTAAACTAGAGATTTGTTATTTTAATAAAATGGTTTGACATTCTTTTTGCTTATTTTTAATCTTAATTAGCTCATTTATTATGAATGGGCCAAACATTTATATTTATTGAATTCGATACCTAAATTGACATATAGTATATCACTTTAATAATTAATGATTATTAGTATTAATACTTTATTTTTGTGGATGCAAGTAACTTTAATCAATGGCTAATGATTCGTGCCTACTCTCCACAAACCAACTAACCCTAAAAATAGAGATTGTTCATTTGGTGATTATCAAATTGTTTATTATTAAAAGTAAAATGATTATAAAATATTTCGAATCAAGAACTAACCAACGGAACAACTTTTATGTTATCAATACTTGAGACAGTTAAAAGTATTAATAAGATGAATACTAAAATATGTTAGCTTAGGGTACAAGGGTAAATTAAGAGTATCCACGGTCAATCGGAGCACTTCATATATATTATTAATGGATTCCATTTGTACTTTACGCTTTTTATTTCAACAACCACAATTAGAAGCATGGTAGAGTACCTTACTCGTCAGTCACCAATTCGTCAGTCACCAATATAATTATATTGAAAGAGACATGGCGGTTGGCAACGACTCTTGATTCTTTTTAAAAGTGAACTATAATCAATCAAACGCGTGCCACATCATTGTTCGAGGCTATATTTATACTATTAATGAGTTTCATTTGCACTTTACGCTTTCTACTTCAACAATAACAATCAGAAGCATTATGGAGCACCTTATTTGCCAGTCACTAATATAATTATAATGAAAAAGACATTACGATTGACAACGACTCTTGATTCTTTTTAAAAGTCAACTATAATCGCGCAAACGCGTGCCACATCATTGTTCGAGGCTATATTTATAATATTAATGAGTTTCATTCGCACTTTACGCTTTCTACCTCAACAACAACAATTAGAAGCATTTTATGGAGCACTTTATTTGTCAGTTGTTGATATAATTATATTGAAAAAGACATGACGATTGACAACGACTTTAACGCGTGTCACATCATTGTTCGAGGCTATATTTATACTATTAATGAGTTCCATTCGTATTTTATGCTTTCTACTTCAACAACAACAACCAGAAACATTATGGAGCACTTTATTTATCAATTGCTAGTATAATTACATTGAAAAAGACTTTGGCGGTCGGCAACCACTTTTATTCTCTTTAAAAGTCAACTATAATCGCTCAAACGTGTGTCATACCATTGGTCGAGACGGGCGATGAGCACATGAACTGCACGTTACACACAAACATGTGTAAGTACGATATGGTGGGAGGTTGTAACGCACACACACTTACACATTATGCAGTGCATTAAAATAAACGCGTTCAAATGCTCTAAATAATAGTATAACTGAATAAGTAAATAAAACCTACCTCAGTCCTTACCCAAACCTAGCAAGTGGCTAATGTAGTGTTTACTCTGATTTGGAGTATGACATCAATTTCGAATTAAAAATCTAATCAATTATTAAAGGTTGAACTTATTCTAAAGTCTCAAGTCCAATTCACCATGCATTGCAGTGAATAAACTCAATTAACCATATTTCACTAACATATAAAGAATACTCAAATGCTCATTTCCATTTAAAGGTAACAATATCTACTTAAATTACAAATTATAATATTTAATTATGAAAATTTTATATTTCTATATCATCCAATCTGTGTTTATAAAAAGTATTTTGATTGATGAAGTATTTTTCATTACTTTAACAAACAATGTCATTTTTACACGAACAAAACAACTAAGAAAAATAAAGACTTTATGATTTAGTATTCAATTTTGAAATCTTATAAACTGACCGTAATTTTTTAAAAATTAGTGATTTAAATAAATAGGCATATTAATTTTGTGTAAAATAAATTTGTAGTAATTTAAATCACTTTTTTTGATTTTGCGAGAAAATAAAATTAGTAAAGCTCCGACCTCTCTCTACAATGGTATAAATACAGTTTCTCTCTCTACAACGGTATAAATACAGTTTCTCTCTCTAAAATCCACCCATCTGTAAGAAGAAGAGAGTGGAGCCCGAAACTGGTCCTCTGCTTTGCTGGATTGAAAGTTGAAGCTCTCCGTTGTTGCTTCTTTAATGGCGTTTGTCTCCCCATCGATACCACCACAGTTGCTGTTACCAGAGTCTCATTCATAATTCCCAATTTCTCTCTTTATATTCTGTTTTTCCCCCTTTTTATATGTATTTTGCTCCATTGTTCCATTGCCATCTTCTTTACAAACACCACGGAGGAGGATTGGATTAGAAAGCTAGAAACCCTCATTTCCGAAGCTTACTTTGTGATTTTTCTGTTTTATTGTGAAAACCCCCTTTGATTCGCTGGATCCGCAGATCTAAGTTTTTTTCAGTTTGAGATCTTCCTGAATCAGCTCCAAGGTAACTCATGCGGCATATTCGTTTTTTGGAATTGAATTATCTAGTGTTGAATTAACGAATTTCATTTTCGATTGCTCGATTTCAGCTGATTTTTTTAGTTTTTTCGTTTGATTAGGTATCGTGAAGTTGGATTTTTTTCCTAATTCGAATAGTTTTTACCTAAATTAAGTGAATTTCATCGGCAATTTATTTGTGCCCCTTCCTCGTCGTGTTCTGATTGTTGATTTGGGAGATCTGTTTCACATTGGAGGCCTATCTTGGTAATCGTGTCCCTCAAATTGGAAATTAAGTTCAAATTATTGTTATTACTTGTTCGAATTCTTATGGTTGTTAGACTTTTAATGCGCATAGTTTGAAGAAGAAGGCAATTCGGATTGGGTTAAGTTTCATTGTTCAGAGAAGGTTATCGTTGAGTGTGCGGTAAATGTGGATGTTTTCGAGGGTGGTTTGGACGAGATGAGGGATGTTATCGGGGTTAATGAACTTTTTGAGGGCCTGTTTTCGGCCAAGGGCAGACGGGTATGCTCATAAAGGCTCGGATGCCAATGGCCGGCAGGATGGACTGCTTTGGTATAAGGACTTGGGGCAGCATTTCAATGGGGATTTCTCAATGGCTGTAGTTCAAGCAAATAATTTACTTGAGGATCAAAGCCAGCTCGAATCTGGTTGTTTGAGCACGACTGAGTCTGGCCCTTATGGAACCTTCGTGGGGGTTTATGATGGGCATGGAGGTCCCGAGACCTCCCGGTTCATCAATGATCACCTCTTCCCACATCTAAAGAGTAAGTCTCAATGGCATTTTGAAATTTGAGTTGCTATAAACTTTAGTTGGTTTAATTTGTTGCTTTGTTTTAGGAAAGAAGACTGGTTGAAATATAGTACTAACATCTATGTAATCTAGGATGTATATAGTGGGATTCTTTTTATTACATGTGTGGAGCTAATACTATAAATGAGTCTGATTTCAATTTAAACGTGGAGGATGTGGTGTATGGCTAAGTATGATCATGATTAATTTTGTATGGTTGTCATAGTCTAGTTTGATTGTGCAGGGTTTGCGGCGGAGCATCAGTCGATGTCAGTAGAAGTTATTCGCAAGGCATTTCAAGCAACTGAGGATGGTTTTTTCTCAGTTGTTAGCAGACATTGGCCAACGAGACCACAGATTGCAGCGGTTGGCTCTTGTTGTCTTGTAGGAATAATCTGCAACGGAACTCTTTATATTGCGAATCTTGGTGATTCCCGTGCTGTTCTAGGAAGGCTTGTCAAGGCAACAGGGGAAGTACTTGCTATTCAGCTCTCAGCCGAGCACAATGCAAGTTTTGAGTCAGTGAGACAGGAGTTGCAATCTTTGCACCCTGATGATTCACATATTGTAGTTTTAAAGCATAATGTATGGCGTGTGAAGGGTCTTATACAGGTAATTTATCATTTCCCCATTGACCATTGGTTTGATTTCATTATAATGAAGACAGGGATGGCATGTTTCCTTTCACATTAATTGTGATGTGGATCGTATGGATATAACTTATACATCCAAGGGCTGTTATGAGAAGCGTTTTCGGAATAATATATATCACTTCAAGGATCTCGGTGCTGTATTAGTTTGGGAAAATTGAAACATGATACTTGTAAAAAGTATAAGGGTTCAACACTAACTAAATGAGTAATTAAATTCATTTCTTTCTGATATTTCATTAGATATTTTTCTTTCTAAAATTGATTTACAGTAAGCTCTACAAGTCTTCAAAGTGTAATTTCCATTATTGATATATTGCAAATATCTGTTTCTTTATAATGGCATGAGCTTCACGAGTTGGTATTTGAAATTTTGAGCAGCTAATCGTTTCCACGGTTGTGAGCTAAGCCATTGCCATATCATATCACTTCTTTCAATAATATGAATCAAATCTGATACTCCAAGAATATAATTTTCCTTTATATGTTTGATGTGAAGTGGTCATAACTCATCCATAAGCAGAACTCTTGATATCAAGACATTAGGACCCTGACTTGGTGCAGTGCTTATGTTTTAGCCCTCAAGTTGTTTAGCCTATATTGATGTTCGACTCAGTTTTAGGAACTTGGTTTTTATGCTGTCCATGCTGGACGAAATTTTGTGATCTTGAAATCATTAATATAGAATTGATGTCAACTGTGTTGCTTACAGATCTCAAGATCAATTGGAGATGTGTATTTAAAAAAGGCTGAATTCAACAGGGAGCCACTGTTCCAGAAATTCCGACTTCGTGAACCTTTCAAAAGACCTATTTTGAGCGCAGACCCTGCAATCGCTGTGCAACAGCTGTTGCCTCATGACCAATTCATCATATTTGCATCTGATGGCCTCTGGGAGCACCTTACCAACCAAGAGGCCGTTGATATAGTCCAAAATCATCCGCACTGTGTAAGATGTTTAACTCTGAAATCCTTAAGCAGATTTTTATTTGGGGCCATACTTTGTTGTGTGCAACTTTCTCATGATCATGTTACAGTTTGCGAGTAGACTGCTCTGCATTTGTTTTCACACATGCATTTCTCGTTATAAGCTCGTGTTCCCACGCATCAATATCAGCTACCAGGGGAGCAAAGAGCTCTGTTGTTAGTTTATCACATTGGTTCGACAAATTATTTCGTACTGTTTTTTTTGAATTATGCTATAGATTCAAATACCTCAAAAATGGTTAAATTGTCCAGGGGAGTGCTAGGAGATTAGTGAAAGCAGCTTTGCAAGAGGCAGCAAAGAAAAGGGAGATGAGGTATTCAGACCTGAAGAAAATCGACCGTGGAGTCCGTCGTCACTTCCACGACGACATAACTGTAGTGGTGGTGTTTATCGACTCTCATCTCGTGAGCAGGGCTAGTTCAGGCCGGAGCCCCAACATATCCGTGAAGGGGAGTGGCATCACCATCCCTCCAAATCACCTCGCGCCTTTCACAACACCAGCAGAACCGGCAACAACTTGACGCTACGCCAATTCGTTTCACCTGATGGAAGGATGAATGAATACACAGGTAGCTTCTTGAGCAGCAGCCCTTGAATTCTTTAATGTACACTGTAACTTTTTTTTTTAACCCCAAGACTTGCTAGTTCTGGAATCCTCCTATCATACTTAAGCTTTTTTTGTAAATCCCCCATGTTTCCAATTGTCACCACTTTTATAAACAGATTTTATAGCTGAAACTTCCATACCTATAACTCTTTTTTTTGGTCTCATGATACTCTGCTTTCCTTCCTTTGTATGAGGATAATGCAAGATTGCATGGCTCTATGTTTATGATGATTACAAATGATGATTGTTGATCAATCATTTTGTTCATTATGTTATGTCTCATGTTTTTTTTTGTTGCCAAGCACAAATAAGTATTTACTACTCCTACTAATTACCCTTGGGCCTTGATTGGGTACACACATAGTTGCGGGCAATGTTTAAAAAAACCGGATTGGTGAGCGAAGTGGTGAAACTGTCAAAAGCCAGATTGGTAGACGAATTGGTGAAACTATCGATTCATGGTTCAATCGGTTGGATCATAACTCTATAGAAATCAATTCCATTGATAGGAGTAATGTTCCATTTTTACTATAAATAACAAAAAAGCTTCATATTTTTTAATAACTAATGCTATCATTTACTCACATTTTATTACTATAAAACTATATAAAAATAAAATTCATATTCTACTAACTTCTTTTAATTTATTAAAAATTGTGTCGAAATAAATGAGACTGCAATCGTAGACTAAGGGAGTACTCTTTCAAATTTAGTTAATAAAAAAACATCGAGGAACAAATTATTTAATCTTATTAACAAATATAACAACTATGTTGAATTGTTAAACAAAATTGGGTAAGTTATGGAAATTGAGAAGTTTGGTCGTGAAAAAAATTAAATTTGGATTTTGTACGCAATTTGCCATTGCATAGTACATAGAATTTGATTAACCTTAGTGATTGTGGATAATTTGTAGAATAAAATATATGTCGACGTTGTCTCTGTCACCATAATCTCCACCACATAATCATAATCAAGCGCAACGTGTCGCCTTCTAAACCGTCCGATTCGAACCAATTCCCTCTTACAGAGGCGATAGTCTACGCTTGATTCTATTGTACCTTCGCCGGTAAAAATACGCATCCACGACTTGTACACTCAATTTTTCGTTTTCATTCCAGCAATTATTCATAATAAAAAAAGAAAAAAAATTCATCACATGATACGTGACTCGAAATACTGACAATCCATTTGGTTCCAATCGTCAGATCTCACTGCAATTCTCATCGCTTTCTCTCTAATTGCGACTCGGTGAAAAGGTATGCCTCTTTTTAGATCCAGCTTTGAGCGTATCCAGTTTAATTTGATCATCTCGATTATGCTGTTCGTGGAGTTGAATTTGATCCGTACATCCATTGTCGTTGCTGTTGTGCATTGCGGGGGAGAATCTGAGGGGAAAGAGATAGTAGTAGTTTTTGTTCCTTTCTAATTGCGGTGATCTGTGTCGAAGCTCAATTAATTTACAATGATTTTGTGGCTGTTTGGAAATGTTGGCAAACTTTTGATGAGATGTGAATGGAAAGTGTTAATGATCTGAATTTATTTGGTTTACACTAGTAGATCGTAGATAGTATGATTTTGATTATTGAATCGATAAGCAATTAGGAGCAGTAGGTTAGCAAGCAGCAATGTGTAAGCTGGGCTGGAGGGTTCAGCAGACCTCTTTATTCTCATGAGTCATGACAACGTGTTTAACTCGAAGTAGAAGTACCGTGTAAAGTTAGGGAGTTGAGGGAGAGTTTCTCTAGTTAGCCAAACATATGTTATGCCTCGCTGCATGCTCGCAGAGTCGCAGGAGATATAGAGTAAGGTCTAGTCATGTTTTTCAGATGCCCTGGGACTAATTGCTTCAAATCAATTGGAATTTACTCTCTATATCTCTCTCCCCCCCCCCCCCCCCCACACACACACATCTGATTTGGTCTGAAATATTGTCTAATATTGTAGGTTGAATATGGGTGTGGCACAAAACACCATTGACATGGAGGAGGGAACACTAGAGATTGGAATGGGTATACTCTCAAACTGTAACCAGTTATCTTTCTGTTCACATAATTGCATAGATGTTTATGTTAATCACCAGTTCATGTATAACCAAGCATCATCAATTTATGTGTTTCTCGAATCTACCAAAGGCCTGTTTCCCCGAGTTATTAATGTAATTATGTTAAAAAAAAAGCTGTAAATATTCCCTTTACGTATATACTGATATACTATAAAGTTCATAGTATGACGTTCTTGAAAATTTCTCAGAATATAGAACAGTCTCTGGTGTTGCTGGACCTCTTGTTATCCTAGACAAAGTCAAGGTGAACATTGTACTCCTTATTCATTTCTTCTGTCTGTGCAACTCTCTATGGAATCTGAAACAATATACTAACTTAGATGGATTCCAAACTTTTGTCAGGGACCCAAGTACCAGGAGATTGTCAACATTCGCTTGGGAGATGGAACTACCCGCCGGGGGCAGGTTCTGGAGGTTGATGGAGAGAAGGCTGTTGTCCAGGTTACTGCCATAATAATTTATTGCTTTGTTTTTTGCAACCTTCGGAACTGTTTCCTTGATATTTTTTGCAATTTTAAGGATTACATACTCCTTTCCACAAGTATACGCTCTTTCTCCTCGAAAGTCTCCTTGTTGACTAATCAGCTGTACTGCCATTTTGGAGAGTGCTTGAATTGTTTGATCTTTGCGTATCTGCTTGGATTTTATTTTCCACATTTACCTAGTCAGTTCTTTCCATCTGTTTCTTGTAGTATTAGATAGTATAATTGAAATCCTTTGTTCTATTTATCAGGTTTTTGAAGGAACATCTGGAATTGACAACAAATACACTACTGTCCAGTTTACTGGGGAGGTACAAATGCTTCCTTTTTTTTTGGCAGTTATTTCTCCCAGCTTCTTTCTGTTATCTCGCTAGTGAAGTAAGATGAACTCATGTTCTCTTGGCATAGTTTTCTCTTTGCAGTCTACTTTAATCCCTGAACATCCACACCATTCTGTTATAGAGAGAGAAAATTTATTTACCATTTGGTACTTAGATGGAAAAAGTTGAAATTATTATTTAAGTTATCGCATTATTAATCACCGAGGATAATCATTGTCATGTTAGTTGTGTTAGTTCTTCCTAGATAGACTAATGATTGGTCCATAAGATCTTTAGATGCACTGAAGTTTATGAATGGACTTCCAAAAAGCACGAACATTTAAGTAAATTCTGTTGACTTCCGTTTTTGGAATACATTTATGCATTATATGTGACAAAGTTTAATTTTGTCGTAGTTGTTTTTGGGGTAAATGGGCTGATTTCACCCTGGTGCAGTATTAATTAATTCTCTGGTATTTAAATTGGTTTCATAGAAATTGGCTATAACTTGTGTGCAGGTTTTGAAAACACCCGTCTCATTGGACATGCTTGGTCGTATTTTTAATGGTTCTGGAAAGCCCATTGACAACGGCCCTCCTATTCTTCCAGAGGCCTACTTAGATATTTCAGGCAAGTACTACTAATATAGAAGTGTCCTTGGTGTACATTGGAGAATTCCACAGTTGATGTATTCTCTAATTTCTTGGGTCCAGGGAGTTCCATCAATCCTAGTGAGAGAACCTATCCTGAAGAAATGATACAGACTGGAATTTCAACAATCGATGTCATGAACTCAATTGCCCGTGGTCAGAAGATTCCTCTATTCTCTGCTGCTGGTCTTCCCCACAATGAAATTGCTGCACAGATTTGTCGCCAGGCAGGCTTGGTGAAACGTCTGGAGAAAACTGAGAATCTTCTCGAGGTATGATGTTACCACTGGAGAGTTTCTTGTAGCTTAATTTTTTTTTATTCCTCTAGCCTTTTCATTAATTGATATTGACATGATTCTAACATCAATGCTGTGCAACAGGGTGGCGAAGAGGACAACTTTGCCATTGTCTTTGCAGCTATGGGAGTAAACATGGAGACAGCACAGTTCTTCAAACGTGATTTTGAGGAGAATGGATCAATGGAGCGGGTGACCCTTTTCCTGAACTTGGTAATTACGCCGATCACCTCATTCTGGACTGTTTTATTACATAAATCTTGGTTTGAGGTGGTCTCCCATATTTAATCTCTTATTTTCTTCAGGCCAATGACCCTACAATAGAACGTATTATTACTCCTCGCATTGCCCTGACAACTGCAGAATACTTAGCATATGAATGTGGCAAGCATGTTCTTGTCATATTGACAGATATGAGTTCCTATGCCGATGCTCTTCGTGAGGTAATATCTGAACATCCTTCCTGCTTTATCAGCTGTTAACCGACAATTCTATCTTCTTCTTAGATTTATTTTGAAATGTTTGGAACCTCTTAATTCACATTCTATGAACTTTTTTCAAGTGAAAAGTGCCGTTACAAGTGTTTTTTATGCACCCCATCTTGGCTGTTCATTAGTATGTGTATTTTAGTCATTCCACTTCCAAGTGAAAGTCGAAAGATAAGGGCTAGAGATCATATATTCGTCTTAGGTGTCTGCTGCTCGAGAGGAAGTTCCTGGGAGGCGTGGGTATCCTGGTTATATGTACACTGATCTGGCTACCATATATGAGCGAGCTGGACGTATTGAAGGACGAAAAGGATCCATTACTCAAATTCCTATATTAACCATGCCTAATGATGGTAATACATACACCTATAAATTTCTCCCAACTATCTCACTTTCACTTTTACAAATCAATGTTAATCCTTTTCTTTTCTGTCGCAATTCTCAGATATTACACATCCTACCCCAGATCTCACGGGGTATATTACCGAGGGACAGATATATATTGACAGACAACTTTACAATAGGCAGGTAAAGTGAGGTTGATGCACTCCATTATTATCTAATCAAAGAACCACTTGTATCTTTTAGGCCTTCTTTCTTGTTTATGAATTTAGGTATATTCCAGTTTCAGCTTAATAGATATCTGCTTGAATTGACAGATATACCCTCCAATCAATGTGCTGCCATCCTTGTCTCGTCTAATGAAGGTAAGGACGTGTGTTTATTATTTCTATATTTGAGGAACTATTTAAGATAGTGAAGGTGCTACTATTGCTGCTTGAATATGTTGTAGAGTGCCATTGGTGAGGGAATGACACGGCGGGATCACTCTGATGTATCCAACCAGGTAGTACACTTCCAACGTTCGTTTTACTGCTTCTGATTTCCTCGGACTGGCCCAAGGATTCAGTTGAATTTGCACTAATTTCTTCTTCCTCGGATTTACTATTCTCAGCTATATGCAAACTATGCCATTGGGAAGGATGTCCAGGCGATGAAAGCCGTGGTTGGCGAGGAAGCTCTTTCTTCCGAAGACCTGGTCTGTATCCCGTACACACACGGCCATTTCTTGTATTCAATTCCCAACGGCAACTAGTTTGGATTACTAACTCCACATGGTTGTACAGCTGTATCTCGAGTTCCTTGATAAATTCGAGAAGAAGTTTGTGGCGCAAGGAGCTTATGACACGCGCAACATCTTCCAGTCACTAGACTTGGCGTGGACCCTGCTTCGTATCTTTCCCAGGGAGCTTCTTCACCGCATTCCAGCCAAGACACTCGACCAATACTACAGCAGGGATGCGTCCAACTGAACGAGGAGAGAGGAGGAAGCGCTGAGTTTTGTGCCCGACAGTCTTGGCGCGGGCGCCTCGAGGTGCGTTTCTTGATGTGTTTGTTTTGTTCCCATCTGGTTTGGAATAAGATGGAAATCTTTGAGAAAGACCAAGGCAGGCAGCAGTTTCTTTGGAAGTAAAAGAGAGTTGTATTCTTTCAAGACAGAGAAGCATGCATGCTTTAATTCGTTTGTATCATTTTGTTTTGGGATCTTAAATTATTACTACTCACCATTTATATATAGGAGCAGTATATCTTTTTTTCTGGATTTGTGTTTTGCTGGAACATTGTTGCTTCTTGTACTTGGGTTTCTAAAATAAATGGAGATATTATATTGTATTCTAATTCAGATTGTCCCAAGTTAGATGAGTAATTTTTCTTTATGGAAAAAAAACACAATATCTAATCATTCTCAACACTCTCTCTTGCTTTTGCTCTTTCTTCTTTCTCATATTTATTTTATTTAATCTACTAAACATAATTTTCTTGAATACTGTATAAAAAAACGTAGAAAGAGAGAATTAAGTAAAGAGAGAATAAAATAAATAATTGATAGAAAGAGTGAAGTAAGAGAGGTGTAGTGTATTGAATTTTATCATAAACAAAAATGAGTCAACTGTAATGCGAGCAATATATTGAAGAGAGAGATCTACACCACAAAATGAACTACGGGGCAACTAATCCAAAATTGGAGTACACGAACAAAAATATTTCTGCTGTTCTAACTTAAAAGTCTCAATTTGCTTTTACTATTTTCGATAGATAAATCTTATATTCTACAACTCATTCTACTCACATTCCATTAAAAAATTATACTATTTCACTTATACACATTCCTTAAAACCAATGCTAAATCAAAGTGAGACTCCTTAAGTTAGAACAGAGGGAGTATTAAGTTACAAATTAAATTTATCCGCTAGCGATGGCCACGTCTCAGGGCAGAAAAGAATCCAGGTCCCTTCTCCTTTCGCCCGCCCCGATCCCCTCCAACCTGTTGTATACCGAACCAGTTTGAGATTCATAAGCATATTTAAAAAACAAATCATTAATGGTTCCTTATTAACTCACGACGATCTTAAGACTCAAACCCTCAACTTACTTAGAAAAACATACCTCTCTTATAATTTTGTGCAAGATTTGAGTTATATCAGAGAAGTCAGGTCTTAAAGCTGGATCTCTCTGCCAGCATCTCTCAAGTAGCTCAGCAAGCTTTGCATTTGTGTGTGTCGGAATAGTTGGCCGGAGACCCTAAATGCAATCACGAAGCACCACACGTTTCGTAAGTAACAACTAAATAACCAATACTCCCTCCGTCCACAGTCGATAGTCCCGATTTTCCATTTTCGTTCGTTCGCAAAATTAGTCCCCTTCCATCTCTGGTAAGTTTCTCTCTTTAGTGAGCTCCTCTAAAAATCTATCTCATACTTTACTAATTTCGTATTAAAACTCATGTCATCTTCCGCCAAGACTATTAGTAGTAGACGAAGGGAGTAATAAACGAGAGAGCAGTTGGCAATTACCCTTTGGACAACAGCAACAGCTGCTTGTAAAGGTGTGAGATACTCGTACGGAAGCTGCAAAGCCAAAATGAAGAAGATATTCAACATGCGAAATTGAAGTATAAAATACAAACAAGTAGAATAATACTTTTCCTGTGAGTAGTTCCCACACTACCACCCCAAAACTGAACACATCGGCTTTGTGATCATACGACTTATGCTCGATCACCTACACAAAGCGCGGGAAAAGAACTAACTAATAAGCTCAAACATGTCCCATCTCTTCACTAATTCATCCATGCACATTTTGCATCAAGCAAAAGAAAATCCCAAATTGTTTGTTTTTCGTTATACGGAAGAGAATATACCTCAGGGGCCATCCACCGATATGTCCCGGTTTCAGCAGTCATCACACCTGTTTGCGCCTTCACTCTTGCCACTCCAAAATCGCCCACTTTAACCACCTGAAACCAGCCAGCCATTATGCGGTCTCAATGCTCCAACTCCGGTGATGTATATCAAGTTAAACAACACTAAGATCGTCCGTGTTGGGATAGAATACCTACTTTGTTTTCGTCCATCAAAAGGTTTGCACTCTTCAAGTCCCTGTGAATTATGTTGTTCTGATGCAAAAAGTTCATTCCCTTTGAAACATTAATAGCAACTTTAAGTAATCCTGGAAGCTTGAAACTATCACTTTGCTTGTGTAAAAACTCGTAAACACTCCCTCCAGACATGAATTCTGCAGTTAGAAGAACATGTGCATGACGAACTTTATTCTCAGAGGGAAGAAGAAATAGATACATATGCCTACACGTACCTGTAACGATGCACAAGTGTGGAGGCCTGGTGCATGCCCCTATAAATTGAACCACATTTTTGTGACGAATTTTTCTGTTAATACAAAAAACCATCATACATCTGAAACAATGCACAAATATCAGGCCTAAGTAATAAGCTAGTGCTTAATATCGACAAACCTCAGTATATACACTTCTTGAGCAAATTCCTTCTGGAGTTCTGTATTCAAGCGCTCAGCCTTGAGTATCTTTATTGCGACATCCTGACTACGGTAAGTACCTCGGTATCTGAACATAGAGCTTCTACAGTGAATCATATGCTCAACTGCATTGTTAAGATTAAAAAAATGGCATCCATGATACTTACAAATCACCATATGATCCTGAAGCTATTTTGGACTCAAATTTCAGTAGTTGAGGATCGATTTCCCAGTCATCAGTATCATCACTGGGTACTGTCAGTTGATCATATTCACATTTGACCCTTATCTGTTGATGTTCATTGAGAAGAGGCAAAGACTCTAGATGAGGCCATGAACTTTTCTGCAAGATTACATAATTTTAGCTTTACAGAGCATGAATCAAGTCTCACTATATAACGTTCTACTTAAATTTCTCGTGCTTTATACTATCTCGTGAAAAAAAGTGTATAGATCATAACAATCATGCAGAGGAGGAAGGAACGTGCAATACAAATACGTCAGGAATTATGGGCAGTACCAAAAATCCTAATAGTATAATATTTATACCACAAAGCTTAGAAGAATCTTACCTCAGTTTTTAGAACTTCTTTTTCAAGTGCAGCCCGAAGTTGATCAACCTCCTGATGAGTAGAAAGATAAGGGTTAGTCAGTAACTCTCCAACTGCGAGGATCTACAGGTTGCATTTGAGAATGCATATCAAAGTATTAAAAGGCCCTAAAACAAGCCATTCTTCTCAGCTTCAGTGATATGATGATGATAAGGTGATGCCACTTAAGAATGATGTGTATTTCTGTAGAGCTTGAATGGATTTTAAAAGTAAATAACAATTCTACTAGGGGTGGAATTAAAATGAAGATGGAGTACCTCAAATGGCCAACCATCAACAACAAAAACATCAAGAGAATAACCATCTACAGTTGAAAAGGCGTGTGCTTCTTGAATGTTGAGCCCAACTTTTGCTAATAAAGAAGTCAGCTGCAAGTTCACCACTCTAGTTCAGTCACAGAGCTATGGTTCACACCTTTAAGGTATAGTAAAAAACTCTGCAGTTACAAGCAGCGTCACAGAATTGCTAAAGCTTGATTCAATTAACTTACAAAGAGATACAAACAGATGTTCTTGTGAGTTTGTAAAATTTGAAAATCATATTGTGGAGTCATGCTTCAGAATAAGTAAGCAATATTCGCTACCTGACTAAGGAGCTTCGGCCTGTCAATTGTTGAGAAAGTAATCTCATGCATGGGCCTACATTACCAATTGTAAGAGAAGGGTTAAGCTCTAGAATACAATTGTCAGATCAAGGTACTGATAGGTTAAAAACCAAAAAGATCACATCTATATAGAGCATACCTTCTTAACTTTGTATTGGCATCTGCGCCAATATCAGCATCTTCTATTTCTGATTCGCACGCTTGAAGCGCAAGTTCCTCAAGATTAAGAGAAGATCCAAAGGCAGGTGGTGGATGGATGCTGCATTCGCAATGGTAGTAAGATATCATAATATCCCAATGAATCAAACCAAAGAGGGGATAGAAAATTTTCAGATTAGTTAAAATCACCAAATGGCTGCAATGACGAAAACGAAGAAAAAGTGATAACAATGTGAAGAACATTGCACATTTCAGAAAATACACCTCATAAGTAATACCTTCCCTTTCTCGGAGAACTTGAATGTGCTGCATCTCCTAAACTTCCATCTGAGGCAGGTATTACCTGTATAAAACAAGATAACACCCAGAATTAAGATTATATTATATCAACCAGATACGAGAACTACATGCTAGTATACTATACACCAAAACAAGATGCCTCCTCAAGCATGACAATATCTAGTTGAGCAAAAAAGGCAAAATGCCTATGAATTTTGAATGAGCGTGTAGTATTTCATGAACCTGTACCATGCTTCTAACCTTACAGCATATTTTGGAGTGATTCATTATTCTTTTTGGAGATAACTTCAGCCAAATATGTACAATTTCAGTAAACAAGAAAGATGAGAAACTATTGATCATCCCTATATTCACCAATCAAGCTGTGCTGGATTCTACAGCCTTCTCAATATTTACCATCGTACATGATAATACTACGGCTCTTATCTACTACAAACTCTTCCAAAATTTTCATTGCTAGGATAGGTACCGGAGCCTCGTTTCATGGATCTATCCTAGATAATCCTCCCATTCTTAATAAAAAATGAAGATCTCAACTACTCCTTCCAATATAAGATCACAAACATCCCTTTCTGGACAGATCATCAACGAATGTGAGGCCGAAACTGACCAACTTCTATTAAGTTTGTGTGCAAGAAATACCATGTCCCACAAGATTATCCAAAATCAGATAGACATAAAAAAAACTGTGGCGGATTAGGCTTGACATTGATGAACCAACCTGCACTAGACGAACATCAAAAGACGGCCTATTAGCAGGATCACGCGCCAGATGCAGCAGCCTTTTGTGCGTGAGAACATCAACCGCCCTCTCCAAGCTCACATCCATCCCATACCTACCACACCATTAATCACATTCACGAAATGCTCAATAGTCAATCTCAATGCAATCATGAAAGAAATCACTCATCAACAGTAAGAAAAACACACAATTCAATCCCATTCTACGGCAACATTTCATTTAGTTTTCACAAATTACATCAAATACGAACAAAATTCAGCAGTGATAAGGAACACTCACAAGCTAGAGAAGATCAACCATCCGATAACAAACAAATCACTCATCGACAGTAAGAAAAACATACATTTCATTCTCATTCTACAACAGCATTTGATTTACTATTCACAAATTACATGAAATACGATAAGGAACACTTACAAGCTAGAGAAGATCAATCATCTGATGTTATAACAAACAAATCACTCATCGATAACACATGCATGAATTAGTTAAACTTTTACACATTTCAATCTCATTTTATAGCAACATTTCATTTAGTTTTTACAAAATACGACCAAAATTCAGAAAAATTAAAGCCAGTGAATATCAATCATCTGATAACAAACAATTGGGGAAGTAATCGTAACCTGTGCGGCAGGCGATTGAAATGCGCCCAAAGCTGATGATCGAAATCCATTTCCTGAGCTTCGGAACGTCCGATTTCCTTAAGCCGTTGCAAAACCTCATTGTAAACCTCCGTTTTCTTCTGCTGTAAGCGGTTATTCGCCGACGGCGGTTTCTGATCCTTTCCTCTGCTTCCGCAGCTCCCTGTTTCGTCCATCGCCATCTGAATCTCGACAAGTAGCTCGCAATTTTCCGCAATCAGCTGCTGCAGTTTACGTAGAGTGAGATTTTCACCAGGGATGCGGATTTGTACGTAGCTAATGATGCCGATTTGAGACGGCTGTGAGCTTCAGATTATTGAACTTCATTGCTATTGCCAATTGATGTAAAAGTATATCTCTGAAAATGATTTCATGGATTAGCTATGGTATTTGAAGTAGTGTATATTGCTTAAGCTTCTCTCTATTAGAGGAAAATTTTAACTGCCTTTTTCTTCAAGAAATATATTTAATGAATTTTATTGTATATGAATAATATATTGTGTTTAGAAATATCATAAATGGAATGTTGCACGAGTTTTAATTTTAATGAAATGAGAGTGTATCACGAACTGTTGCATGTCTTTTAATTGAAAAGATAGTTATGAGTAATTTAATTGTAAATATATTGTGATGAATATTCTAATTGTTAGTAATATACATATATCATGTGAAGAAAATATCAGGAAGGGATTAATGCAGGAGTATAGTGTATTGTGAATAATCTAATGTGTGTAGAATATTTTGAGTGGAAAAAGGGACATATTTATCAATGTTAATGATATTTATAAATAGAAAATGATTAATATTGAGTAGATATCCCAAAACTTGATGCAATATGAGATATTTATTAATGTGATTTCGGAAACCAGCATTTAAATTCAATTCCTATGATTTTGAGTGACGCTGGATTGGTATCACAGTGACGTGGATTTTTAAAGTCGATCGATCTCATTATTGGCTCCATCCTAATTTTTTGTGGATAAGGTTCAAATGAATCTAATAATCCTATGTGTTTAGTAATTGCAATGACTCAGTCTCTACGTGGAAAACGCTCCAACCTTGGTCCCAAAAATCATAGCATGTGATTATTAATTTATTAACTATTGCTGCTAATTACTCTATTAATTCACTGTTAAATATCCCATTTCTCATTTGCACTTTTTATCAGATCATATAATGAGATACTCTTATACTAAATCAATATATTATTTTGAAATAAATTCAGTGATTTATTTTATAAAAGATATTTCCAAGTTGGCTTGTTTACACCAACGGACCAACCAAACTAAACTACTAATTACACACATCACAAATCATAAAATGGGAAGCACCAATTAATTAATTGAGCGCATGAACCACAACACAACATGATTTATGCACTCATTTATCCAACTTTTCAAGTTTATAGCAAATACTATATAACACAAACAAACTCCACAATTGAGTTTAATCCATCAAGATTTCCAATAAGGTTTTGAATAAGTTTCTCTAAAACTGAATACAAACAAGTATTGATTAAACTAATTCTTCAAACCCAAAATACCTATCAGCAGCATAATCAACAAAGCTATATAAAGGCATAACCTTATCACCATATTTCTCCAACCTATCCAACTCTTTCTTTGCTTGTGATCTCAAATCCTCAGCCACCTCCATTGCTTTCTCAACTCCATACACAGACACATAACTCTTACCCTTACTCTTGCCTCCATCCTCCTCTCCCGACTGCTGTTTCGCTTCCCGGATGTCATCCACCACCTCATACAAAATACCCACAGCCCGGCCGTATTTCCTCAGGTGCTCAATCTCGTCATCCGAGGCACCGGCAAGCAGGCCGCCGCAAACAGCAGAGCACTGGCCCATTTCACCAAACTTCTTCTCTTGCACTAGATCGACTGCGTTCGGCCCACCCTCGAGGTCGAGAAACTGACCTGCAGCCATGCCGGTGGACCCCACTGCCCTTGCGATCTCAGCAATGACCCGAAGGAGGCGGCTTTGAGGGACGAGATCTGTGGGGGTGTGGGACACAATATGTTGGAAACCAAGAGGGAACAATGCATCCCCTGCTAATATTGCCATATCCTCACCGAATACTGTGTGGTTGGAGGGCTTGCCTCTTCTTGATGGATCATCATCCATGCATGGCAAGTCGTCGTGTATCAGTGAAGCAGCGTGGACCTATTGTTCCGAGGCACATATGTCAAGGAATGAGAGATTATAAACAAAATTAAACCAATGTATTGAAACTAGATCATATGAAAACGACCGTACAAATTCCAGACACTAAATTTAACATTGACCTCAAAAAAAATGTAATACACAATGAAATTGTGCCGATTCCTAAGTTTAAGATTCAAAGATGTTTGATTTTCAGTTCACAAATTCGGTGGAATTCATGGTTAGAACTATACTACACCAAAGCAAACCATCAACATTCTTGAGGTAAGTATAACATATAATAATCTGGCAGGGAGATTCTGAAAAATAGATCTCAGGAGTAAATTAAACCCAACATGAAAGAAGATTCAAGAGGAATACAACTCCTCAAACTGAACCTTAGGGAAGCTCGATTGAAGCTTGCCACTGATCGAAGACAGGGAAACTACTACTTGGACTGAACCCTCGGATAGACCGAATCCAATCTCCCTACTCCTAAAACAAAGCAAAACTATCATGTTCCCATTTGCAGTCTCTGTGATTTAGGGCAGCTCGATTGAGCTTGCCACTGATTGAAGACAGGGGAACTAATATTCGAATTGAACACTTGGGACAGACTGAGTCCAACCTTTCCACTGCTAAAACAGAGCAAACCTATCATGTTTTTGTAGTCTCTGTGATTTAGGGAAGCTCGATTGAAGCTTGCCACTGATCGAAGACAGGGAAACTACTACTAGGACTGAACCCTCGGATAGACCGAATCCAACCTCCCCACTCCTAAAACAAAGCAAAACTATCATGTTCCCATTTGCAGTCTCTGTGATTTAGGGCAGCTCGATTGAAGCTTGCCACTGATTGAAGACAGGGGAACTAATATTCGAATTGAACACTTGGGAAAGACTGAATCCAACCTTCCCACTGCTAAAACAGAGCAAAGCTATCATGTTTTTGCAGTTTCTGTGATTTAGGGCAGCTCGATTGAAGCTTGCCACTGATTGAAGACAGGGGAACTAATATTCGAATTGAACACTTGGGAAAGACTGAATCCAACCTTCCCACTGCTAAAACAGAGCAAAGCTATCATGTTTTTGCAGTTTCTGTGATTTAGGGCAGCTCGATTGAAGCTTGCCACTGATCGAAGACAGGGGAACTAGTGATTTAGGCCATTCATGTACCTATCCTCACATCTTCATCTGTGTCTAGACTAAACCTACCAAAATCCAAGCAGGAGCATTGGAGAAAAAACGGCATTTATAGCCAACCTATATTCAGCATTATACAATCTTAACATGTGATTTAAGCCCCAATAATCACTAAACAGCATTGATTTCTAGATCAGAACAATATAAATGCACAATTTGTACAAATTTCAAACTAGAGCATTGATTTCAAGTGAGTAGCCTTGCAGCTGATTCAGAATATGAGAGCGCAGAAAGACTTAAGCAATCAATTGAAGAATAGATTAAAAAGAAAAAACAGTAAATTTCAATCAATATTCAGAAAACAAACCATCTCAAGAGCGCAGGCGGTGGGGAAGGCGGCGAGGCGATTACCGCCGAAAATCTCACAGGCGGCGACGCACATAACCGGCGGCGCTCTCTTAGCGCCCTTGGCCAAAACCGAATAGCGCATCGATTCATAGATCTGCTCCGGGTACTTCACCGGAATCGCCTCGTCGAGCTTCTGATCGATTTCTCTAATTAGAGACGTCCAATACGTCTTGAGATCGAATCCCGGCGAAACCGACGCGGCGGAGCATCGAATCGTGCGGCGGAGCGCGGGGCGGGCGATCTTCGGCAAGCAAACGTGGGGAGTCGATGCAATTACGGAAGAGAAAACCATTTGATTATGGATTTTCAGCTTTATTGCTGCGGATTTGAGCTGAACTTGTGTCTAGATTATGGCTTTGGGGCTGAAATTTGATTGAGTGAGGGACTAGAGGGAGGGATGGTGAAAGAAGATCAGATGGTTGACGAAACCGAAGCTTGTGCGCCTGCTGCTGACTTGGCGTCTCTTTATTGGCTATCGCTTGCCAGTTTAGCTCTTTTTTAAAATTAATCTTGTTTAAACGAAGAATCCAAGTGAACCTCGATCACGAATGACATGGACGATGTTGTCGTACCACGAAATCAATTACAACTTCAAAATTCGAATTATAACGCAACTGTTCAACCCTGGATCAATAATCTTTCAAAAAATTGTTATACTGCAGAAATACCGATTACTACCAAAAAAAGAAAAAAATTAATGAAATTTTATCATCTTAGTTTGTTAGATCATGGACCAATAGGTGTACATGCTCAGACAGCAGATGGTCCATATCCACCGGCTTAACTAATGTTGACAAAGTAAACAGACATGAAAGTCTAATATTAAGGAGATTTACTTATTTTATTTTTATTAAGAATGTAAATAATTTAAATAAATTCATCTCAATATAATAATTAATTAATTGTGCATAAAATTTAAATTAATTTGAAGTGCCGACCACCGTCTCGTTTCTGACTCCATTTCTCCGGATGTCTCATATTCTCTACCTCTTCTTCTCCCGCTGCACAAATCAGACCCAAAATTGAATACACAAACATTATTATTATTATTATTATTATTATTATTATTATTATTATTATTATTATTATTATTATTATTATTATTATTATTATTATTATTATTATTATATAACAATAAATTATCTACCAATAATTAATATTTCATAACAACATTAGCATTCTAACAAGCAAATATACTCTATAAATCTAATACATTAGTGGCTTTACCAATGATAAACAAATTTTTTTTATAATAAACCTATAGGCCTATCCCAAAAAAAAAGTCCTTGAAATTTTTTTAACAGCCTAGCTAAGTCAAGCTCAGATCAAATAATGCTTAAAATTTCGTAGCTGTTTCATTAGCTGTGTCATTGTCTCAAATGTATATATGAGTTTAACAATTCAAACTAGTTTACTTTTATTTTGCTAATCCCACTAATCATTCTCATGGGCGGTGTGCTACGATTTAAAATGACATTTAACAACCTTGATTAAAATACTTTATTAGTATTACACCGACTGAAAAGGATCTACACAATATGTTATGATTAAAATATGAAAAAGTTCTATCAACACATCAATGCATGAATATTAAATTGTAATCTAATAGCCATGAGTATTGGTCCTTTTTTTTTTTTTATATATAAATAAAGAGGTCGTAATTTAAATCGTGCACGAATCCTAAATTGTAATCTAATAGCCATGACTATTGTCCTTTTTCATATAAATAAAGAAGTCATTATTTCAAATCATTGTAATGGGCCATGATATTGATCCCTTTTTATATAAATTAAAATGTCATTATTTGTGTGTAAGTTAGCCTAATAACGAAATGGTAATGCCCAAACGGCTAAATCTAAAGGTCTTAGGTTCGAGTAGTATTTTTTCAGAGAATCCTAATTATATAAACGAGAGTTATTTCTTAGTTTGTCAAAGTAAATTCTTTAAATTTTTTTCTTACTTTACTTCTTTTGTAATGAGTTCAGCAAATATAAATTTTATAATCTCAACTCCGATGCCCTAGATCAATGCTTGTCCCATTTAATTATTCTGCCTCGTTTCTTGTTTTGTGATTTGAATATCAAATTTTATAAGTATAGTGGAGTGGTTGGTTGCAAAAGATAAGAACGAAGGTTATAATATTTTGATTAACGACGCGTAGATACAACCTCAATTATTAGGATTATGTGTATTAAATTGGATAACCAGTTGATAATGTATACTATAATTATTCTCTCTGCCCAATGAAATTGGGTTAACATTTATTGATTTGGTTACCACATGTCCAGCTAATTACAATTATAAAATATTTCCCCTTAGTTTTCGCCAATGTGATTGGCGTGCGGACACATGAGGTCGGCGACAGCTCCAAGAATAAAACTAATGGAGTTTTCCAACACGAGTTGGCGGGCGGTGGATTCAATCGATCATTCTGACTCCACCTGTGACCCTCCATGCTCGCACACGATGCTAGCTCCTTGGCATGGGCTAAGCTCATATGTATATATGAGGTTCATGAGATCATGTGTCGTTCACTGTTAAACTATTTTTTGCAGAGTATAATTATTTTGAATATCAAACTTTCTACAAAGTAGATAATATATATTCAATTCCATCCCATTAAATTTGAAGCATCTGTTTCTCTGTATATGAAATTTTACATAGGGTTAATTGTTTTATTAAATTTTATGGCGCTTATAGTTTTCTTAAAAGAGTTCATATTTTAGATTTTAGAATCCACTTTCATAGAACTTAGGTATTTGAATGTTGGGTGGCGGGTGGCCTACCTTCTCTCACCAAAAAATAAAGTTGAAATACTTTTCTATTTTAGGAAATTTATCTTTTAGGTGGGGCAATTTAAAAAGGCAAATGTTTCACTTGTTAGCACTATATAATGCCTTACACATGTACAAAGAAGCAGGGCAAAACCTCAAAATCCACATCCTCAATAACTCAATCAACAAAAATGGATGCTAAATCAATCAAAGAAGAGAAGGCCGAGCTAGAAATCTGGCAATACATATTCGGCTTCACGCCAGTGGCCGTAGTGAAGTGCGCAATCGAGCTCGAAATCGCCGACACCATCGAGAGCCACGGCGGCGCCGTGTCCCTCCCCGACCTCGCCTCCGCCGTCTGCTGCTCGCCCTCCGCCCTCGGCCGCATCATGCGGTACCTGACCCACCGTGGCTTCTTCGAGCTCCACGAATCCACGCACAAATACTCCAACACTCCCCTCTCCCTCCGCCTCCTCCTCAAAAACGGAGCGAACAGCGTCGCTCCGTTTCTGCTGATGGAGGCCAGCCCCGAGATGCTGGCCCCGTGGCACAGGCTGCGGGCCAGCGCCGCGCCCGGCGGGGGCTCGGCCTTCAGGGCCGTGTACGGGGAGGATTTCTGGGATTATGCGTCCCAGAATCCGGCCGTGAGCAAGCTGTTTGACGATGGGATAGCGAGCCACGCCACGCGGGCCATTTGCGAGATCATAGAGCGGTGCGGTGACGTGTTTGAAGGGATCGGGTGCTTGTTGGACGTCGGTGGAGGCGATGGCACGACGCTCCGTTACATCACGGAGGCGTGCCCGTGGGTCCGGGGAATCAACTTCGATCTCCCCCACGTTGTCTGCGTGGCTCCGCAGATACGAGGTGTGGAGCATGTCGCTGGGGACATGTTCAAACATATACCCGAGGCTGATGCTGTTTTCATTAAGGTACTCTGTTCATGATTAATTCATATAGTAACATCTTTTTTTAGTGCGTCTCAGAAAAATATGTATTTTCTAATTTTGGATAGTCTTTTCACTTTAATAAATTGTGACCTATTCTCCACTAATAATACTTTAATTAATTTTTCTCTCTATCTCTCTCTTACCTTATTAATTTTACATTAAAACTCGTGCTAAACCTAAATTGCATATTCTTGGAGAACGGAGAGAGTATAGAAAAGTAGCCAAGTCAACTCATATCAATTAGTCATAATCTATGCTATGGCAGAAAATTTAATTTTCTAGATACAACAAATTTTATTATGAATTCAATAATTTTATACATTCCCTTAAAACGAAACCTTCTATTTTAAGAAAACAAATTTTCTTAACTGAAGTGGTACCCATTCTATACTATCACTTATTTTTTTTCATGCTCTTATTTTTTCAACTGTGTATTTAAATATATATCGTTTTAAAAATGTTCTCTTTTTAAAGGACAGATAGTTAGTAAAGTTTAAATAAATAAAAAATATTATTATCATGAGAACGAAAATTCATTTCAATACTTCAATTGCTAATATCTATGTTATATGCAATTTTTTATTGGACGAGTGCAACACCAGAGTCGGATCTCATGAGGACCAAAAGTTAATTTTTTTCAGAATACATTATTAATATATCACTAAGAATGCACCGCCTATAATCTATATACAGTGTTCTCAATTCTCAAGATAAAATTAGTAAAGTCAGAATAGAGATAGGAAGAAAAGGTAATTAAAATATCATTAGTAGAGAAGGATCTCACTTCATTAAAGAAAAAAAATGTTTCCTAAAATAGAAAGTATTTTACGTTAGCTTTATCTTGTACACGCAGTGGGTGCTGCATGACCGGAGCGATGACGAGTGCATGCATGTATTGAAGAAATGCCGGGAAGCGGTTCCGAAGGAGACGGGGAAGGTGATAATCGTGGAGACGGTGATCGTCGAGGGAGAAGAAGACGAGTACAGCGACACTAAGCTGGCGCTGGACATGGTGATGATGGCCCACACTGAGAAGGGGAAGGAGAGGACTCTTGAAGAGTGGGATTGTGTGATCAAAGGGGCTGGTTTCAGTAGCTACACTGTCAAACATATTGGCTCCATTTTCTCTATTATTGTGGCTTGTCCTTGATTTCCTATTTGTTTTGTACTACAATAATGCATTTTGAACTTCTATGCTTGGTTTATTGGTAATTTCTGTGAGGAGGTGTAGCGATGATGATATGCATTTTAGTTGATAAAATGTTTGTTCTATAATTGTTATAATGGTGGTTCAATAGTAGTCATTTTAAAAGTATTTATTGGCCTATAAATAGGTGATAAAATCATTTTCATCCACATTTTCAGTTATCTCTTTACGTTTTTCTCTCATTTTCAATAGGTCTTGTCAGAAAAAGAATCAAAGTATTACCCTCTCCGTCCGTGAAATATTGTCTAATTTTTCTATTTCGGTTGTCTGTGAATTGTTGTCCACTTTACTTTTTTTCCCCCATTTTTGGTAAATGAACCCATTTTCCACTAACTTATTATACTCACATTCTGTTATAAAACTAATATATAAATGTGGAATCTACATTCCATCAATTTTTTCCATACTTTTCTTCACATTTCTTAAAACCCATGCCAAATCAAACTAGGACAACATTTCACGGACGGAGGGAGTCTATTAGAAAATCGAAGGTTGAAGAGAAGAACTAATTCGGGGAGAAGACAGAAACCATCATCAAGTCTACAAGGGTAAGATGCCATCACCGATATATGAGTTGACCTAGTGGTAAAATAAGGAGTCGTTCGCTTCGTTTGTTAGCGAATATCAGAAATAAAACTGCTTCGGAATTAACATGGCATGGCCCACCTTCTCCATATTTGATAATGGTGTTCACCTTTTAAGATAAGGGCCCAGTTTTAGATATAATTGGAAATTATTTTAAGCCATACTTAATTGAGCTGCCCCACTTCATGAGCAAATTGCCAAAATTACCCCTGTACGTATTTCAAATTTTCATCTCCCCACGCTGTAGCAAAAATACACATTCAAAAATACACAGAACAGAGTTTCACACCAGTTGAAATAGAGGTAGCAAAAAGTGAAGGACATCTCTACCGTTTCGCTCTCAGGCTGCCCTACGAGGTAATTTGAATTATTTTCGAACGAGCTTGACACATAGGTTTCGAACAACGACGGGCTGAAAAATTTCGAGCTATGCAAGCCCAAATGTGATGAACATGTTTATTTGATAAGAAGAAAAATCTCGACGTTGCAATCACGGGGTACCTGAAATTGGTACCCGATTCAGCCCAAACACAAAATCAAAGCTTGGAAATGGGATGAGAGCTTCCGATCACCTTGTTTTGACAGCGAATAAAGATTGGAAACGGGATGAGAGCTTCAACACCACCGCTGGCTAGGGTTAGGGATTTCGAAAATTCTGGTGTGTTCAAATGTGTGCTGAGAAAGGGGGGAACACATAAATGAGAGGGATAATTTGGGAAGGGCACTTCTCATTTTTTGGTAAAACTTTTCTTCCAAAAAAATACCAATAGAATTTATTTATCTCATTTATGCGGCACACAGTGCTGGCTTCATCAATTATGTGGGTCCATACGAAATAAACCACATACACCGAACAACATAAATGAGCAGAAATAAAGCCATTTCTGGTGATATATGACACACCGAACGCGTCCTTAATGTCTAAATAAAGTAAGAAAGAGAAAGAAAGAAAAAAGTAAGAGAGGGGATAAAATAAGAAAGAGAGAATAAAGTACTCCCTCAGTCCACCATTTAAAGACCCATTTTGACTTGTCACGGGTTTTAAGAAATTATTTAATTTTGTGAAGAAAAGTAAAGGGAAAAAGTGGGTGAAATGTGGGACCCATTGAAAGTATTAGTTTTATACTCCCTTCGTCTCATTTTAGGAGTCCCGGTTTACCATTTGTGGGTGTTCCACTTTAGGAGTCCCGGTTGGAATATTCCATAAATAGTAATATGCCCCATATTCCACTAATCTTTTTCCACTCACATTTTATTATAAAACTAATATATATAAAAGTGGGACCCACATTCTACTTTTTTTTTTCACTAACTTTTCTTTACATTTCTTAAAACTCGTGCTTATCTCGAATGAGACTCCTAAAATGGGACGGAGGGAGTATTGAATCGTGAGGATAAAAAGTTGGTGGAATGTAGGATCCGCAATTCCGCATACTAAAAGTGGAATAAAGTAAATGGTTCTATAAATCATGGACAAACCAAAATGACAAAAGGGTTCTTTAAATGGTGGACGGAGGGAGTAAGAGAAAGAAAAAAGTAGATAAGAGGATAAAGTAGGAGAGAGGAGTGAGTTGATTGTTGCCAACAAAGGAAACGTCTCACTTAGACTGGGATGTACCAAAAAGGAATACGTCTCACTTAGACTGGGATGTACCAAAAAGGAATACGTCTCACTAGGCTGGGACGGAGAACTTCCATGCACATCAATACTCCATCTGTTTTTTTTTAAATAGCAACTATTTCCATTTTGAGTCGTTCCTTAAAAATAGAAACTTTATAATTTTTCTATTTTAGGACATAGACCTCACAATCTACTAATTAACTCTACTTTTACTATTTTTTCTCTTTCTTTCTCTTACTTTACTCATTTTTTTTCTCTTTCTTACTTTACCAATTATTTTCACTTACTTTATCAATTGTGCATTAAATCCCATACCGTTTCAAATATTTCAATTTTTTGAATACTGATGGAGTATTAATATTCTGCCTCATTGATTATCAAATTCTAAACTATAATTGGTTACCTCGATAAGGACGAAGGATATAATATTTTGACAATGACTACTACTCACAAAATAACATACACCTACCTTTCTTTTATTTGTGACATGCAAGATAACTCATTCATAAAAATGTAAACATCATTGTCTATAGTTTGTTCTTTATTTTATTTAATTTTACTTTACCCGTAAAACAACATTTAAAATCTTATACATCTTCACTGGGACGGACAAAATACTCTCTTTGTCCCCATACAAGTTATAGACTCTCTCTTTTAATTAGTTGTCTTGTTATAAGTAATTAATTTCACTTTTAGCAAAATTATGACTTAGAGTTGGGACAGACTAACTGCTAACATTATATAATGGCTTTGCATGTATGAAGAAGCATCACAAAACCTAAAAATTCACATCCTCATTCATTCAATCGATAAAAATGGATGTAAAATCAATCAAAGAAAAGAAGGCTGAGGTAGAAATATGGCAGTATGTATTCGGCTTCACACCAATGGCCCTAGTCAAGTGCGCAATCGAGCTCGGAATAGGCGGCGCCGTGTCTCTGCCCCTCGGCCGCATCATGAGGTACTTGACCCATCGCGGCTTCTTCGAGCTCAACCAATCCACAAACAAGTACTCCAACACTCCCCTCTCTCTCCTCCTTTCAAAAAGCGGAGCGAATACCATCGCTCCGCTTTTGGTGATGGAGGCTGGCCCCCAACGGAGGTTCGGGATTCAAGGCCGCGCACGGGGAGGAACTATGGGACTTCTGGTCCCACAATCCGGCCCAGAGCAAGCTATTCAATGATGGGATGGCGTGCCACGCTAGACAGGCGGTGTCCGAGATCGTGGACCGGTACAGCGAGGTCTTTGAAGGGATCGGTTGCTTGGTGGATGTCGGCGGAGGGGACGGCACGGCTCTCCATTGTATCGTGGAGGCGTGCCGGGGATCAACTACGATCTCCCCCACGTTGTCTCTGCTGCTCAGCAGAGACCAGGCGTGGAGCATGTCGCTGAACATGTCCCCAATGCAGATGCCGCTTTCATCATGGTATTTACTTCTTCCAATTCTTAAAATTTAAAAATATGAACTTTTGAAGGTACCCAAGATTTAATGCATAATATAAATACGAGAGATAGAAATAAAATTGATTATAGTATAATCAATAGAAAATGAGTCCTATCTCATTACATAAATTTTTTTTAAAATAAAGAAGCATAGGATTAAGAGACAAACTAAAAAGGTAATTAAGTAGTACTCCCTCCGTCCCAAGGAAGATGACCCCTTTCTTGGGCGGCACGAGATTTTATGCAAATTTATTTTGTGTGTTGAGAGGAGAGAGTAAAGTAAGAGAGAGAGAATAAAATAGAGATAAAAGTATTTTCATTTTAAGTAATGAGTCATCTTAGTTGGGACAAAGTAAAAAGGAAAGTGGGTCATCTTCAATGGGACGGAGGGAGTATATTTTTAAGGGACCAAGGGGTTTGTAATTTTTTTTACAACTACTAATAAGAATTTGAGCCTCTTGTCGGAGTCGGTTCTTATTTGTTACTTGAACAATTCATAATTTTTGTTGTTATTTGAAAATTTTTCTATATAATTGAGAGAAAAAAAAAATTCAAATAATTTCTAAAAATGTCTAAAAATTAACTTCTCAAGTGAACATTAACTGATGGAGAGAGTCTTTTTTGCCATTTTTAGAATTTAGAGGAAAAAATGAAAAAAAATAAAGACTTGTTTTAATATGTTTCAGTTTCCTTGTAATTAAGTGTCTCAAAAGGTGCAAAGCACATTTCTTAGGGATTATTAAAATCCACTCAAATTATATTGATTAGTAGACGTTTTAAGTAGAAACTCAGGTTTTATTGTGAGAAGAAAGAATGGTTTGTGAGGCGTTTTTAGTTTTCACGATAAAAAGTAATTTTTACGTTAACCCCATCCATCCTATACACGCAGTGGGTACTGCATGAGTGGAGCGACGATGAGTGCATGCAGATACTGACAGCGATTCCCAAGGAGACGGGGAAGGTGATAATCGTTGAGGGAGAAGAAGACAAGTACCGCGACGTGACAAGAGTGATTATAGGGGCCGGCTTCACTGTTAAAGATATTGGCTCCATTATTTCTATTATTGAAGCCTATCCATGAAATTTACATTTCCAACCATACATTCACAATAACAAGGAATACTTTGATTTTACGACACGTGTATATGATTGGATAACCATTTTGATCATGTATACTGTACGTTGTTAGCATTATACAATGCCCCAGCCTCACAAAATCAAATCGATAAAATGGAAGTTAAATCAATCAAGCAAGAGAAGGCTGAGGTAGAGATCTGGCAATATGTGTTCGGCTTCACTCCAATGGCCGTACTCAAGTGCGCAATCCAGCTCGAAATCGCCGACGCCGTCGAGAGCCACGGCGGCGCCGTGTCTCAGCCCGACCTCGCTTCCGCCGTCGCCTGCTCGCCCTCCGCCCTCGGCCGCATCATGCGCTACTTGACCCACCGCGGCTTCTTCGAGCTCAACCAATCCACAAATCAATACTCCAACACTCCTCTTTCCCGCCAAATTTTAAAAAACGGAGCGAAAAGCTTCGCTCCGTTTCTGCTGATGGAGGCCAGCCAGGCAATGCTGGCCCCGTGGCATAAGTTGAGCGAGCGGGCCGCTCTAGAGGGAGGCTCGGCCTTCGAGGCCGCGCACGGGGAGGATATCTGGGAGTTCGGGTCCCAGAATCCGGCCCAGAGCAAGATCTTCAACGATGGGATGGCGAGCCACGCTAGGCGGGCCGTCTCCGAGATCATGGAGCGCTACGGCGAGGTGTTTGGAGGGATCGGTTCGTTGGTGGATGTCGGCGGAGGCGATGGCACGGCCATGCGTTGTATCGTGGAGGCGTGCCCGTGGATCCGAGGGATCAACTTTGATCTGCCACACGTTGTCTCCGCGGCCCCGCGGGGACAAGATGTGGAGCATGTCGCTGGGGACATGTTCAAACATGTCCCTAGGGCTGATGCTGCTTTTATCATGGTATATATTCTATTTGAATTTGTTTAATTTTAAAAAATTCATTATGAATTTTTACAAATTTTTACGCTTTAGTCTACCATTTAAAGAATCATTCTAATTAGGCATGAGTTTTAATAAATTGTTTGACCTTATGAGAAAAATAAATTAAAAAAGTTTGTTAAATGTGATTCTTATTTTTATTGTTAATTTTATATTGAAATGTGGAGTTTGTATATTAAAAGTTAAAAAAATTAAATAGTTCTTTAAATGGTAGACCTGTCAAAATGACATAGATATTCAATGGAGGGAGTATTCATTTACTTTTTTTATAAAAAAAATTCAATTTTACGTAAAGAATGTTTTTATTGAACATTTTTCTATTTTAATACACCCCCGTCCACAACAAAATAGTTTATCTTTCCAATTCTGTCCTTCCATTAAAACTAATTCCATACTACGAAATGGAAGTTATTTCCAATTTTAAAATATATTTATTTTATTTATCTCTTTTCTACTTCATCAACATTTTCTCTCACTACGAATGCTGCAATGACTCGTGTCTATATGCTATCTCCGTTGTGTTTTTCAATTTTAACGATAAAAGTACTACTTCGTTCCTCCATTAAATATTTCATTTTTCCTTTTTTGTTTGTCCATCATTAATGTCCCATTTCACTTCAACTATTTTTGGCATTTGGACCCCACATTCCACAAATTTATTTTTCTCACATTTTATTATAAAATGTATGTATAAAAGTCGGACTCGCATTCCAGTAAATTTTTCTACCCACTTTTTTTGCAGAGTAAAACAATTTCTTAAAATCCGAGCTGATAAAAAATAAAATAGGACATATATATAGTTTTTACGATAATCCTATCCCGTACATGCAGTGGGTGTTGCATGATTGGAGCGACGAGGAGTGCGTGAAGATACTGGAGAAATGCCGTGAAGCAGTTCCGAAGGAGACGGGGAAGGTGATAATCGCGGAGTTGGTGATCGTGGAAGGAGAAGAAGACAAGTATACCGACGCAAGGCTGGCACTGGACATGGCGATAATGGTTCATACACACAAAGGGAAGGAGAGGACTAATGAAGAATGGGATTTAGTGATCAAAGGGGCTGGTTTCAGTAGCTACACTGTCAAAGATATTGGCTCCATTTTTTCTATCATTGAGGCCTATCCCTGAAATTTACATAGTATGTTTGAGTTTTCCTAATAATAATGCATTTTGAAATTATATGCTTGGTTGTATTGGTGTGTATCCCATTTCCCATATGTTGTTTTTGCTCGTGAAGATACTGTTAGTAATTCATGAATAAATATAATTACAGCCCAATTATAATTATATACTAATTCATATTAGTCCAAATCTAGTCCATTTTCTTTCAGTTTTTACTAGCTTGTAAAGATATTGTTAGAAACTTTTGTCATGATATACAACCAAAACAACAAACATCTAGATTTATAAATGATAGCATGTAAACACATATACGTGTTAATATACTACTTTTGGTATTTATGTGTATTCAACGGCGAACACATCAAATAAGAGCATTAGCAACCGGAGCTGCCCTTAGTTGTTGTATCTTTTCGGAGTATTTTGTTAGAAATCATTTCTTTTAATTTTTCTTACTTTATTAATTTTAATTAGTTCAAAAACTATAATTTTAATAGAATCGTATCGATAAAAACGAAATAGAAGTGGGCATCATCAACTTTGATGCCCTAGTTAGATCAATGCCTTAATATCTCATTTAATTATTCTGCCTCGTTTCTTTCTTTTTTTTTGTGAATTTGAATATCAAATTTTTTACTTATAGTGGAGTAGTTGGTTGCCAAGAATATCAAATTTTATAAGTATAGCCTTATAGGGGAGTAGTTGATTGCCAAGATATAATATATATACTACCTCCATCCCCCAAATTTTGACACACTTCACTTTTTACCATTTTTATAGTAAACTTCATATTCTACTAACTCATTTCTACTCATATTTTATTATAAAACTAACACTTTAAAAGTAGGACCCACATCCCACCAACTTTTTCAACTCACTTTCCATTACATTTCTTAAAACCCGTGCCGGGTCAAAGTGTGTCAAAATTTGGGAGACGAAGGTAGTATTGATTAATGACGCGTACAACCTCAACTATTGTGATTATGTATTTAATTTAATAACAAGTTTATAATGTAGACTATTCCTTCCATCCCAACGAAATCGGGTTAACACTAGTTGGCCGAAGGTGGATTCGATCTATCCCTCTGAGACCCCACTCGGGACCCTCCATGACCGTACACCATGCTAGCTTTGTGGCATGGGCTAAAGCTCATACGTACGGCTACGAGGATGCCTACGATTATGCACTATCAAACTATGGTGCTTGGTTTCCATCTCACTAAATGCGAAGCAATTGGTTTTCAGCATGAGGTTTTAATCACCGTTATTTTATAAGTTAAATGTTGTATGAAGTACTACTAGTTGTTTGCATTATATAATGACTTATGCATGTATGAAGAATCCTAACAAAACCTCACACTCAATAATTCAATCGACAAAATGGATGTCAAATCAATCAAAGAAGAGAAGGCTGAGGTAGAAATCTGGCAATATATATTCGGCTTCACTCCAATGGCCCTAGTCAAGTGCGCAATCGAGCTCGAAATAGCCGACGCCCATCGAAAGCCGCCGTGTCTCTTCCCGATCTCGCCTGCTCCCCCTCCGCCCTCGGCCGCATCATGAGGTACTTGACCCACCGCGGCTTCTTCGAGCTCAACCAATCCACAAACCAATACTCCAATACTCCCCTCTCTCTCCTACTTTTTAAAAAGCGGAGCGAATTGATGCTGGAGGCCAAGGAGTGGAGCATGTCGCTGGGGACATGTTTCAACATGTCCTTAAGGCTGATGCTGCTTTCATCATGGTATATATGCTAATCTTAGTTTGTCTAATTTTCCACTTTTGTGTACTCTCTTCTATCCACTTAGAATTTTCTTTTGCAACAACTACTCATACTTTTTTCTCAAGAGGGAGTATTAGTTTGGCTTTTTTAAATTAAAACTTATTTTTCATAACAAATTTGATTCTTGTCCTTTGATTAACTTCATATTCTTTCCGTTCTATTGAACATGACTCACATTGCTTTTTCGTCCGTCTCAATAAAAATGACCCATTCCTTATTTAGAAAATAATTAAAATATTTCAACTACATTTCTCTCTTTTATTTTTATTTCCATCCTATTTTTAAACATCAAATAATCATCTCTATGTTACTTTATTCATATTTCCTACTCCCTCTGTCCCGCTTAAGATGACACGTTTTCTTGTTAGTTTATTCCAATTAAGATGACACATTTCCTTATTTGGAAACTTTCTCACTCCAATTAATACACCCACCACTTTTTCTCACTCATCTTAAAATATTCATCTTTCTTTTTCTATTTAATACTTGCACCCACATTTTCTCTCTCCAGTTAAACACTTAAACCAATAATTTCTAAAATGTCATGCCGGCCAAGAAATGTGTCATCTTAGACGAGAAGGATGGAGTACTTTAAAAATCCAATTATCTTTTCTTAAAATAAGAGTGCATAAAATCCTATGGGGTTATCTCTGCTAAGACGACACAAATCTTAATCGGCACAAGATTTTAGTAATTGAAAGTTAATGTGTTTAACTGAACATAAGAAATGTGAGTGTAAGTACTAAATAGAAAGAGAATGAGAGTTGAATATTTTAATTTGAGAGAGAAAATTACTTTATTCTGTCCCATTTAACTAGGACAGAGGGAGTAGTTTTTACGTTAACCCTATCCTATACACACAGTGGGTGCTGCATGACTGGAGCGATTTCGAGTGCATGAAGATACTAACGAAATGTCGAGAAGCAGTTCCGAAGGAGACGAGCAAGGTTATAATCGCGGAGGCGGTGATCGTGGAAGGTGAAGAAGACAAGTATACCGACGCAAGGCTGGCGCTGGACATGATGATAATGGTTCACACAGACAAAGGGAGAGAGAGGACTGTTGAAGAATGGGATTTAGTGATCAAAGGGGCTGGTTTCAGTAGCTACACTGTCAAACATATTGGCTCAATTATTTCTATCATTGAGGCCTATCCCTGAAATTTACATATGTTTGAATTTTCCTACTTGCTTTGTACTATAATAATGCATATTGAACTTATATGCTTGTTTTATTGGTTTCTACCTTGTTGTTTTTGCTTGTGAAGATATGGTTTGTAATTCATGAATAAAATCACATCTTAAGTATATAAACACAATAGTTAGATAATCAAGATTTATACTAAATGATATCGCATGTAAACAAAATAGCTAGAACTTATTTGCTGTGTTACTTATTTCCAATGTTTGATCGAATCCTAGAAGTGAATTCACTATTTTTTTTAAGTGAATATAAATTTATAGACCATGTCACGATGGAGTAGAGTCTCAGACTTTTGACCTCAGACATTACCATTCTACCGTTTGATCAACTCATACACACATGAATCCATTGTTTTGGGTTTTCACATGCATGTCAATTTGATGCGGGAATAGTTACATAGTTTAATTTATCCCCCTTTCGCATATGTTGTTTTTACTCTTAAAGATTTTGTTAGAAATATTTGTCTTGATAAGCAACAAAATAACAAACATCTATATTTGTAAATGATATCACATGTAAACACATCTATAGATGAATCTACTAATTTTGGTACCTACGTGTATACAACGGCGAACGCTGTAAATTGTTTTGGTAGTGGCGATTCGTTCTAAATTTCAAAAAAATAATTATAATATGTTTTTTATGATGACAAGGGCTTTACATAATAATTCACACAAAAAACTAAAAATATGAAAATATTAATGAATAAAATAAATCAAGGCCCTAGTCTCTTTAATGTGTGTCCATCCCTATCTGTACGTCAATCTGATGCAAAAACAATTCTCAGTGCACAGTTATTCTAAATTCTAGAGAAAGCTACAAATTTTTTTATTGAAAATATGTACTCCCTTTATCCTAAGAAAGATGAGCCCTTCCTTGGGCGGCATAGAATTTATGCCACTTTATTTTGTGTATTAAGTGGAAGAATAAAGTAAGAGAGACGTGTCAATATGTCATCTTAATTGTGAAAAACCAAAAACTAAAGTGGATCATTTGTACACTGATATTATTCCAATTTACATGAAATTGTGTAAACAAAATGGATTTCCAAATAAATCCTCATTGCTCATTACCATCAACACTTTGCAATGTCACTTATTATGAATGAACACAAACTTGACAATGTGTATAGCAAGTTGTCCTGTCACTCCTTTGCCAGCTGACTAAAGCTAATCGGCGACACATAAGTTGGGCCCAAGTAGAGTTCTAGAGCCGCAAGTATCGAAGCTTCCTGAGTCGGGTGGTACATGTCCCAGAATAGATACGAGAGGCGGTCCGAACAAAGCGCCGCTTTTTGGTTGCACGGGCCTTCCGCGTTCAGGGCTCCACTCCCACAACATGCCGTATCCACCGATCCGAATAGGGCTGACGTAGGAAAACAGAAGAGGTTAAGGCTCCGTTAGATATCACAAAATAGGAATTGAGTTGGAATCAGAATACTGTGGAATAAAGTTGAACTTATGATATTCCAATTTAATTCCAAACCTTTTTTTTTATAAGGTTAAATAAATTTATATATAATTATATTCTAATTAGAAAAATAAGTTACCAGAAATAGAAATGTGTTATTTTTATGAGACGAACTAAAATAGAAAGAGCTATTTTTATGGAATTGCGAGAGTATTTTTTTGTTTATATAATTCAAATAGTGAAATTAAAAGAAGTTGGAAATATCCACACCCTCTCAAGTTTTTTCTTCACTTTGTGCATGTATTTTTTTAGTTTCCAACACTGAAATATGGCAAGAATTTGATGCACTTTTTCTTACAGGAATTTCTTGGTCTGTTAATGACATCAAGTGTCATATTGAATGTGTTCCCAAGAGAGTATTTCATCCCCGGAAGCTCCGAGCTGATGTGGAGAAGAAGGCCATCGAGGGCGAGGTGGAACGCCTGAGCAAGCTCGTTCATCGGGGGGAAGCACCCGTTCGTCCCGGTAAGGTTCAGCTGGATTAGCCTCGAAAACGGACAGCAGCCTACCGGTGGAATGCTTATGATCCCGAATTTTCTCGCCCCAAGCCCGTATAACGCCTAACGTATGTACACCACCTCGTTTGAAGTCATTTTAAAGCTTGAAAAGTGTTTGGAAATCTTTTAAAAAAAAAATCTTACTTTGATATGCTGAGAATATGCTGATAGCATCATGTTGATGAAGGTGCTGGGAGGTTTTTTTGCATCACTTGTGTTGAAATAACCAAATATGTCATTGCTGCCGATGCTGATGAAGAAGAGGGACTGGTTGAGCTTCGCTTCGGTTGCGGGGTCGCCTATCAAGGCGCTGAGATTACTGCGGACGGTAGCGAACTGGTTGATCTGTTCCGATAATGGCACTGTCTGTTGGCAACACAATGCAACGCGGCATGAAATTAAACGGAAAGGGTACCTAAGAAACCTGCCTGTAAATTATCGAGCTATTGATTTGTTCTGACTTTGCAACTTTTTGATAGCTTGATGACTTACTTGCGTGGCACGGTCGGAGGTCAAGTAAAACGGTGTCACATTGTTGGAAATATAACGACGTTGTACTCCCTCCGTCCCAATAAATATGCAACATTTGGTTTCTGGCACGAGATTTTATGCAGTGTTGTTTTGTAAGTTAATGAAAAGAGAGTAAAATAAGAGAGAAGAAAAAGTAGAGATAGTGTTGTTTCCATTTTAGGAAACGTATCATTTATGTTGAAACAACCTAAAAAAGGAAAATGTTTCATTTCTAATGGGACAGAGAGAGTATTATTTAGTGGGCGTTCAATTGGTGCAACTTTGCATGTGTACTGTTTAATCCTATGTTCGGTTAGTAAAATTGGACTAACTAATTAATCCATGATACTATCTTAGATGGATAATCTCCCCATTGTGACTCGCACCCGTACCCCTGCGACAAAAATAGTATGGGGAATGATTAGTGGCGGATCTAGGGGGGCAGGAGGAGGAGGGGGTGGTCGCCCCCTCCGTGCGACTATTTTCCCCTTATCGGGACGTAAAATTACCATTTCTGCCCCCTCCGTTTGCCTCCGGCGTCGCTCCAAACAACGGAAAAAATAGTCATGTCCGCACTAAATCAAGCTAATACTATATATTCCGCCCCTTCCGTTTCCGGATCCTGGATCCGCCACTGGGAATGATTAACCTTTAGTTCCATTTCACCCCCCCCCCCCCCCTTCAACCACACCAGGCAGATCTAGATTTTGCCGCCTCAGCAACCTCAGCAAACGCTGTTGCTGTATCGACTGCCATGTCTCAGGCGGCAACAGAGGTGCTACACCAGCAAATTGGTGATCTTCGCCGGCGGAGAAACTGAGGTTATGAATGGTATATAGGTAAATATGTGTTAAGTAATTATATAAATTAAATATCTTTTAAAGCATAGGAAGATTGTCAGATCAACCGAACCCTTTATATTTATCTAATATTCAATCTAGATCTATCCCATACTCAATCCCATACTCAATCCCACACTCAATCTCAATATTATTTTGTCATGAAAACCGAACGTAGCCATAATATACTAGAATAATACGACGTTGTTTCGCTGCCTATATTGTTTTGGTTGACGTTTGATAGTACCACGTGAGTAAGCGCTAGGAATCTTAATCAGTTGCAAAATCATAACAAATCAATAGTCAGAGTTTAAAGTTGGTATGCATAATCAGAATTAGGCGGAAGTTTAGGAATCTTTACAATGGATCGAGTTAAAGTCTTACATTGTTGATATTGGTGATGTCTAGGAGTCCGGCACCCCCAGAGGCGAAGTTTACACCTTTGCTGAGTTGCTGTTGGAATCCCGATCCAAGGGTGAGCAGATACAGGAAAGGAGGTGGGCTCATCATCAACCCGAAATTCTTTACTGAGACAGTCAACATATCATCAGCATATCGTTTATAATGTACAAAGCCTTGAGAGATAGTATAGTGAACTACGTGTGAACTAACCAAGTTCGTCCGCGTTGTTGAAGCCATTGCTGAACCTCCCAGTCGGTTGGCCCCCGGGGAAGTCTATGCCATTTGGGGGGAAGTTGGCTTTTAAAGGGGTTGTGATGTAGTTATTAGTTCCAACATCGGCCGTTGAGTCTCCAAGAAAGAACACGAGTTTCTTGGTGGGGTCGTCCGTCTGAGGCGTGGAAGTGGCACAGATGATCAGGAGGGACATACACAAAGGTATGGTTACCATGGCCATAACAGGGATGAGGACGAGGACGAGGAAGAAGGTGTATTGCTAGCTTTACTTTACTTGTGGTAGAACTTGTTTGTGTGCATGTTGGAAGTATTTATAGTGTTTTTTGTGGTTAAGTAGTGTTTGCTGTGGCCAAAGGAGTTAAAGTTTTCTCTAATACCAAAGATCAATGAGTTGTTTGGCGGTATGAACTATTAAGTGTCTAGATTTTGATGTTTTCCTGACTTTGCATGAATGTGTGGAATCGATTTGATTCACTATAATAGAGTTAGAGCTTTATAACAAATGATTGTGACTGCTAATAGAACAATACAAGACAAAACAAATGATATAATAGGATTTATGTCTATGAAATTTGTCTTATACTACTACCTCCGTCCACTAAAATTTGTCTCACTTTGGATTTTAAGAAATGTAATGGAAAGTGAGTTGAAAAAGTTAGTGGATCGTAGGTCCTACTTTTATATATTATATGAGTAGAAATGAATTAGTAGAATATGGGGTCAACTATAAAAAATGGTAAAAAGTGAAATGAGACAAATTTTCAGGGACGGAGGTAGTAGTATATATCGATTGTGTAAGATAACAGAGTCCTGATTTATATACGAGCATAAGCTTTCTTTTAATAGATTAATATTTTGGAACATTGGTTCTTTCACGACTTTGTGAGCTGGTCTCCCTTGGTCTGGGGAAGGAGCCAATCGAAACCTCATTTGATGCTAATGATGTAGGAATATCTCCAAAATTGTGATGATGAAATATATTCTGTAAAAATAATATGAGTAGATGACATGAGCTTTTATATAATACTATTAGGGAATATCCAAGAGTCGATCAAAATTGTAGGGCCTAACCCAAAATTGGAGCCCTTCGAAAAATTCTCGACAGCACAAATCAAGCCCAGACCAAAGAGGGGTAACGTTTGGAAATAGTTTTCAACCAGCAATAGACGTGTCTCGATTAGAACTTCACTAACTGCGTCATTGCCCCAAGTTTAACAAATCAAATTAATTTACTTTGATATTGCCTATCCCACTAATCATTATCGTGAATGAGCGATGTGGGATTAGTTAGTACTCCTATTCATTTGAGAGAACAATAATACAATATAGTCTTTTTACATGCATTTCCTCTTTATAGTAAACTAGAGTTTATATTATGTGTTGTATAATGTCTTCTATTGTTTATAATATTCTAGATTATTTTTTTATTCCGAATGTGTATACATATTTCATATTTGCTACAGTATTTTGGTCTGGCCTCAATAGGTTAACTGATTAGACCAGTTAAACCATGAAACGCTAATTTTGTTGACCCGCTTACTAGTCTAGTTTTTAAAACACTGCTGTAAACATATGAAATACTCTCGCTATCTCAATCAAAGTAATACGTTTTCTTTTTCGGAATGCTCATTTAAAGTAACACAGTTCTAAAAAGAAAAATACCGGTATTCTCTCTTAATTTATTATATCTCATACTTTATTTTTCATCCAACTTAACACACAAAACAGCGTTACGCCATATTACTTTTTTCTAGAAAGGAATCATGGGAAAACCTGAATGACAGATCTCAAGCCTAAGGCAGGAGTAATTTTATAGTCTCCGAAGGCAGCAGCGAAGCCCACTCTTTCTCGGTCCTCTCTTTGCCGTTGATCACAGCCATCATCTTCAAATCAAAGAGAAGTTGAGTTTCCGTTGCTTCGTCGTCTTCCTCGCGATCCTCGACAACCAATTCAACAAGAATCACCTTACCACCCTTAGGGCTTATGGCTTCTTTGCAATTTTTAAGTATTTTCACACAATCATCCTCACTCCAATCGTGCAACACCCACTGTTGCAAATACAATAGGGCTATTAGTTCCTAAAAGCGTAAAGTTGGTATTTTACCACAAACTTAAAATCTGAATTATATCGTCTACAAATCATGAACTCATGCATGTGCTCACGATGTTAAATTTTGGTGAAAATTGGGAGAAAATTTTTAACTGAAGTATGTCACAAAACGATGTGTTTCGAAACAATTAAAAGCAATGTCGTTGCTTATGTTGACGTTTGATCCAACGTGCTGTGTCGAATTCAATTTATGGAAAAAAATTGAACTCGTGGAAAATTCGATATTAAACTCAAAAGTTAATGATATTAGCGACCAAATTTTAAATTCATGAAAAATTACAAAATTTCAACCAAGGTTTGTGAAATTAGGGACTATTACCCCAATACAATAATATACAGTCACCTTGTGTCCAATTTCAAATATATTCCAATAATAAAAAATGTTGATATTAGTTTTAATAAAAAGTAGGAGATTAATGGAGAAAAAATATATTGGAATAGTGTTAGGAGATTAGAGAGATGTCTATAGTCGAAAATTCTAGACAATTAAAATTAAAAAATTTCATCAAATAGAGAAGAATATAAAATTTTAAAAAGAGCTAAAATATATTTGGGGAAGGGCAGAAAAATAGTCTCGTTTTTTATTGACACAGCAAAATTAATATCTATGTATTTGTTATATACAGTAAGTTTGATTAACTAATAATAATTCAATTATTTTTCTTCTTATGTCAAACTCTAACAACTACCAAAATACATCATAAAAAATTATCAAATGAATTAACACATAAAATAAATAAATAAATAAATCCTGAAAACCGCATCAGCCTTAGGAATGGACTCAAACATATCCCCACCAACAAACCTCACATTCTCAGCCCCTTCCAATCCCTCCACCACCCTCGGCAGGTCCAGCACCACCCCGGAAACTCCGCCGTCCCGACCCCCTCGAACCCGGCGTCGCTCGCCATCCCCTCGTTGAACAGCCCGTCGCCCTCCGCCTACTCCCAGAACGTGGCCCCGTGCTCGGTCTCGAACATCGCGTCCCATCGAGAGGTAGGATTCCTCTACCTCCTCACTGGGGGAGTTGTTGACTTTGACTATTTGGAAGAATTTGGAGTGGGAGAGGAGGCGCATGAGGCGGCGGAGGGCGGGGGTTTTGGAGGGGGGGATGGAGAGGCGGGAGAGGGGCATCGGGGCCGGGCCGTGGGCGTCGATGGCCAGTTGGATGGCGCATTTTAGAGACATGGAGTTGATGTAGTTGAAGAGGTGGTTCCAAACATGGGCTTCGGAGTCTAGGAGCTCTTGCTTAGGGGAGCTCATTTTTTTTTTTCCTTTTTTGGATACAATATTGCTCTTTTTATTGTTGCAATATTTATAGTAAAGTGAACCACAAATTTTACTTTCTATTTGATCTCTTCAATTATTATTCACTTATCTTCTCATCTCTTTCTTAGTAGTATGTTTTTTAAAATAAAAAATATTCTTAGATTTTCTTTAGGGATTTTTTTTTTTATATTCTTCTCAGTAACATTTAGGGTATATAATGCAAACTCATATATTGTACAAACTCCAAACTATGATCTGGACCATTAAAAAATATTAACACATGATAAAATAGTAGCAACAGAAAATGTCAACACAGCATCAACCGTTGACACTGTGTTGACATTTTCTGTTTCTACTATTTTGTCATCTATTGACATTTTTTAATAGTCCAGATCATAGTTTAGAATTTGTACAATACTTAGGGTTTGCATTTAATCACATTCCTTTAAAAATAAAACTAAACTTCCTTATAGAGTATTATTGTGTTTCTGTTTATTTAGAATTGAAAGAGGATAAATAGTATACTAAAATGAAAAAGTTCCTTGAATGAATAAAACTTTAGTCTAGTGACTTCTGGCAAAATTTATTTTTATGGAGTAAAGCAAATAGTATGCATTTAGTTCACTAGCAACTGCAAAGAGGATTTTGTTTATGTTATGGATTACAAACATTATCTATATCTTATCCGGAGTGTGATTTACATGTTTATGGATTAGGAATAAAATCAATACAGTTAAATGAAATCAACAAAAAGCTAGCAAATAATTTGGACAAATTGTTCTTTTTCAATTATTATTGCAGCAAGATCAGATGCGTTTGATGTTGAATATGGAATAGTAAAGAATGAGATGAGATTTAAGATTACTATTTTTTAGTTTATTTACATATTCACGTGCATCCAGTATTTTAATGCAAATAAAGACTAGAAAATGACTGCCAATATAGTTTGATTTTGGTTTTATTTGCTATATAAATTTATAAATTCAATTCAAAATCTTAATAGTTTAAAATAAAGTTTCATTTGAAATATACAAAAATTCAACAATATCTAATTACAATTAATATTTAGAGGGAACATCTATTTTAGTACATCAACTATCCCAAATGAGCAAATTTGGTCTGTGTCCATCAACTATAAGTTAATATCAATTCAACTACTTTTTTGTTATTTTCAATATTTTCATTACCAAAGTACCCTTAAGGCCATGAAGGGCAATTCGATTTATTTACCCTCTCATTTTCATTAAAGTATGTAATTTGAAAAATTCGAATAGCTGATGTACCAAAAAAGATATTCCCTATAATTTTAATTTCAAAATAAAAATATCTTAATGATATTAATGTTCTATTTCTATTAATTATTTACGTTTAGTTTTACTTATTTGTAATATTTTAAATCATTGTACTATATTTAATATTAATAGTGAAATAACTTAGGTAAAAATATATATAAACATTATACTTATACAATATATGTATATAAAATTAAAGTAGTTCAATTTATTAGATGGAATATTGATTTTTCAATCTTAAAGCTATATATAGAAGAATATGTTATTTTAAGTGCAATACAAAATTGACAATTAAAAATAATTAAAATTCATTAACATGCACATAATCTTAAATAATTCAAAGAGCTAAGTTTTATTTTATCTACTCTTATGTAGTAATTGTAGTCTAAAATAATTAGTTGAAATTATCAATAATCAATTTAATAAAAAAAGACCATGGCATTCTTAGTTGAATAAAAATTAGAGGAGCTCATGTTTTTTTTCTTTTCTTTTTTTTGGAAAAGAATTGGTGAATAATACTCTTTCTATTATTTCATTATTTATAGTCAACAAATTTAGTGAAAACAAATTGGACTAAAGTTTTAATTTGTTTATGATACTTTTTTTACTTTTCTATTTTATCTCTTCAGTTATTTTTCTCTTATCTTCACGTCTCTTACTTAGTACTCCCTCCGTCCGCAGATAAGAGTCTCATTTTATTCCAGTACGAATTTTAAGAAATGTTAAGAAAAATAGGTAGAAGAAAGTTAGTGGAATATAAGTCTCACTTGTATATATTAGTTTTAAGTAATATGTGAGCGGAATGAGTTAATGGAATGTGAGACCTCTTTACCGTTTATATAGTAATCATGAACCGTAACTCCTATTCGCGGACAGATCAAAATGGAAAAACAGAACTCCTATTCGTGGATGGAGGGAGTATGTATTTTAAAATAAAAATAATCTTAGATTTTCTTTAGGGTTATTTTTTTATATTCTCAAAAACATTCTTTCATACAAATTTAATAAAATAAAAGTAAAACTTCCTTATAGAATACTGTGTTTCTGTTTATTTAAAATTGTAAGAGGAAAATGAAAAGGAAATAGTAATAAAATGAAAAAAGTTCCTTAAATGAATAAAACTTCAGAAATTTCTGGCACAATTTATTTTTATGGAGTGACGCAAATATGCCTTTTGTTCACTAGCAACTACTCGTCATTAATTGTCTTATTTAAGATCGGAATGAGTCTTAAGAAATGGAAAAAATATAGTTAATTGATCTCAAATGTGTTTTACATGCTTATAGATAAGACTATCTATATATTTTTTGGAGTTTGTTTCACGCATATGGATTAAGAACGTTATCTATATCTTATCTGGAGTGTGCTATCAATACAATATAAAAGGCTAAAAAATAATTTTGACAAATTGTTCTTGTTCAAATATTCCCATCATTATTGCAGCAGTCCTAGATGGGAAAAGTGAATTGAATATGGAATAGTAAAGAATGAGACATAAAATGCAAGTGTAAAGAATAAGAGTATCGTTCATGGGGTAGGGATAAAATGCAAACTTATACCCTCCATCCACGAATAAGAGTCTCGTTCACTTTTTTATACTTGTTTTGTAAAAATAATTATAAATAGTTAAAGTGGAGAAGTGATAAAGTAGATAAAGAATAATGTAGATAAGAGTCTAGTCTACATTATTCTCTACCTTATTTTATCATTTCTCCACTTTAACTATTTATTATATCATTTTTATAAAACAAGTGTAAAAAAGTGAACGGGATTCTTATTCATGGACGGAGGAAGTATGATATAAACTCAAAACTCCTCAACACAGCTTCAACACTGCTTCAATACAATATCAACACATTGTAAAATTTCAAGAATTTAATATCAACTCAGTATCAACACAGCATCTATCATTGGCTACCGTTGAAATTATGTTGACATTTCCCGAGATAAGTACACCTTACATACAAAATGTTTCACCAATGTTTCAATTGAGTGCAAAATGTTTTAAGGTAACAAATATCATACAAAAAGTTTGATTAGTGTTTCAAATTAGTACATTCCATCTAAAAATCACTAACATCGTTACTTTTTCTTATTTTTCATCCTTTCGACTCTAAAATTAGCTACAAATATTAGCTGAAAGTTAAATGTGAATTCATTGCTTGATAAAATGCCCATATAGCAATGCATAAGGTATTATTTAGAGAAATAATATTATTTTTTAGGGCATAATTTTGTAGAAAAAAAAAAGTAATGGTGTTAGTGATTTTAGATGGAATATAATCAAATTATTTGTATAGTATTTGTTAACTTAAAACATTTTATACTCAATTGAAACATTGGTGAAACATTTTGTATGTAATTTGTAATTCCCCACATTTTCCTATTAATGTTTTTTTGATCTGTTGACATTTTTTAATAGTCCAGATCATAATTTTTAGTTTGTACTCCCTCCGTCCCACATAATTTGACCCAATATTCCATTTTAAACCGTCCCATATAATTTGATACATTTTACTTTTACCATTTTTGATAGTGGACCTCATATTCAACTAACTCATTCCTACTCACATTTTATTATAAAACTAATACTTTAAAAGTAGGACCCACATCTCACCAACTCTTTCAATTCACTTTCCATTAGATTTCTTAAAATTCACGCCGGGTCAAAGTGTCCCAAATTATGTGAGACGGAGGTAGTGCAATATTTAGAGTTTTCATTTGATCACGTTCCTATATTTACGTGTATCCAGCATTTTAATGCAATTCGATATTTCAAAAATAAAGACCAGAAAATGATTGCCAATATAGTTTGATGTTGGTTGCCATATAAAGGTATTGAAAAAATGATGAATAAAAGGATTATTAATTATAGACTTTTTATCATGAAAATGCGATCTCCTCTCCATGTTAGCATTTCCTCAAACACAAAATCTACACTACGAATTCGAAAATCACTGAAAATTTTTAAATAATCTCAGCAACAAGCTAACAAAATGTGCTGACATTGCTGTTGTTGCTGTAAATAGTAAGGCGATGAGCATCTACAATCCGCCATTGACAGCAAGAAAGCTTTCCCCACTTCTTCAGCTGCATTCTTCTCCATCAAAGACGCGACATATCTCAACACCTGCGAATCGCAGGGCAATGTGATCGGTCCGTTTCTGGGATGCCCAAATTCCTCCTCAGACATCCTCAGCAGCTCCCTGAAGATAAGGCAGCTGAGATAACCGATCGGGAACGAGAATCGAACTCCGTCGCTCGCATACACCACGAAATGCCCCTTCTCCGCCACCTCCGCGGATCGATCGATCTTCTCCGGGTAAGAGATGCGTTTCCTTCCTAGGGCTGCAATTTCCCTCCATTTCCTTGCCACGTCGATTTTGATCATCATCGAATTCGAGAAATTTAGGGTTTTGCTTTTTTGTTGATGGATTGATTGATTGATTGAATTCTCGATTGATTGGTGTTGTTATGTGTTTGGATTTGATGGATTGGGGTTTATATATTGGGGAATTTGCAGACAGTGCATTGAATTTTGGCTTTTGTGAATTGTGGTGATTAGGGCTACAAGGCCATGTGGGATTTGGGGGAAAAAAGGGAGGAATTGCTGAGAGCCACAAGAATGGGGATGATGAATCTTTTTCAAGGAGGTGGATGCATTGATAGCTGGGAAACAAGATCCTTAAATGAGTGGGGAAGTTTGGCAGGTCAAAGACAAGGCAATGCTGGTCGAGGGAGGCTTCGGAACAGGCTGGTAAACGTGGCTCGAATCGCCTAAGTTGAAATGGTACACTCGTTTTTGTTTACTCGAAACACCAACATGTGGCCACACCCTGTCTTCAAGTTCACTTTTATGTTATATAATATCAATACATGATCATATACTGCAAGCTTTTCGCGGTGTTTTGCTTATATTATTCGCGTGCTAGTGAGACTGGGTTGATGTTAGAGACGAGGACCTTAAAATTCATTGTTACAAAGAATTTTTTGGCTCAAACCGCCGAAGTTGAAATGGCACACTCTTGTTTGTATGCTCGAAACACCGACATGTGGCCACACTCTGTCTATAGGATAAAGAAGATATTTATCAATACATGATCATATACTGCAAGCTTTCCGTGATCATGAGGTGGTTATTTTACTCTTGTGCTTGTGAGACTGGGTTAATGTTAGAGACGAGGGGTCTGAAATGCGTTGTTGCTAAGGGTTTTGAAAATGGTATGTGTTGTCTGCATTTTACAATCCGTATCGCCTTTATGGTGATGATCAATTGTTGATTGGTATTTAGGTGTTCGATACCTTGTGCTAGTTGATCTCCTTTATATCGATACATGATCATATATTGCAAGCTTTTCGTGATCATGAGGCGTCCACACTAGTGTTTTGCTTGCGTACTTATGAGACAAGGCAGCAGCTTCTGGCAAACGACTCAAGCAAAGCTCGATGTAAATCTCCATCCCGGCCTTCCCGGATGAGGCTGATGACGTAGTCCATGAAGATATCTCGGGCCTCTAAAAGTCAGGCCGTACTCCTCTTCAGACATCTTGGGCAGCTGTGTGAACTCGAGGGTTTTGAGATCGGGGGCATGGGCCTCCTAGCAATTTCGGATAATATCGAGAGTATTTTGCTAATTTTAAAATTTATTAATAAATTTTCTTAAGTTATTTGTATCCATTGTTGATTTTCCCTTTTTTGAATCATGTTTTTCTTTCTTGCAAATTACTAAAACTTGTTCGAATCCCTAAGTTCCTACTTCCACTATTTGTCCGACAATATCTCTGCTGCATTCACAGTTGTCTCTCTCGTTTCACTCTATCTCACTTGCAGCTTCTTTCAATGTGGATATTGCTGCTTCAACTCACCGCATCTCGAGCTTCTTTCACCGATCCTATAGTTTCTCTCTTATGAGTCATTACCCATCTCTCTCTCGCAGCCGACAACCACCAATGCCGTTGCTGAGAGAGATGCCGCTGCCAAATACCAACGCCCCCAACGTCAAAATTTTGGCTATCGCTAATATTGCATTTGAAAGTGCGTAGAATATCACTAATTGATGTACATTTCTTTTCGTCACTCAAATCATCTAATTATTTCTTCATCATTACGTAGTGCTCTAGTGGATTAAATGAATTATGCTTAACCTTTCGATCCAAAGCAATTTTTGTTCAGACAGAGCTTTCAGAATTAATTAAAATATAAATATTATTTTAAAAAGTCTGGCAATGATTTGGCGATATGTCACTGACAACATGGGATGTTCGACGAACTTCATAAGAAATCTGCTAGCTAGAGAGATACTACTATAAATAGTTACTATGATAATATAATTATTAATCAAAGGAATTATAATATGAATGCAGACTCCTAGAAATTACACTAGTGACGACTATATGTACATTTCCTTATTGTCTCCATTAACATTTTCCTTTTATTTTCTTTGCACAAACAAAGATTTTTTGTTGGCATCATAACTATCAGTCCAAAATCCCTCCCCATTGGCCATATGTGTGTTAGTTAACGCATAAGTGATACGACAGTTTCATTCCAAAATTAATTGATAATAACGGGAATGACTCGCTATATGTAGGATAGTTCACTTGTAAATCTCAGTATGTTTAGTCATATGCGAGGAAACATGATCACTTATGTCTTGTCATCTCCTCCAACAATACATTAGGCTTAAGCATAATATCATGTTAACGGGTGTTTCTAAGTCCATACATGGAAGGAAATTTGTTACAAAAAATAAATGAAGTTTGATTTTGCTAATTCTAGCTAATTCTTCTAAGACTTGTTCAAATTGAAAAGGAAAGGGCATATGAATCGTGGTGGGTCATACTACTAAGTGTTTTGTCCAATATTATCCAACATGCATAAAATTACAAAATTCCTAGTTTTAGTTCAAAGTTAAACAAAATTTTATTATGAAATGCTTTTGAAGTCTGAAGTGAACGAATGGGAAAAGCAAAATGTTTTGTTTTAATTGTAATTTTCACAACATAAATTTTTTTTCAAAATTCCAAAATGGCAACGTTGAAGTCTTCTTCGAAGAAATTATGCAGATCGAGAGGACAACCATGACATTATCGATAGATTCTAAAGGAAAATTAGGTCCTCATGGCGGTGACAATAAATCATCAAAGCTGGTAATGAGTCGCGAAATGGGCCCACCTTTGAGGGAAGACTTAAATTTCCAAGTCAATTGATGTGATAACTTAAAAAATAAGTGATTTGCATCAATTCCTTATACCATTATGATAACTACGCGTTTTATTGATTACAAATTTCCTCAGTTGGTTAGTTTTCTCTCCCTCTCTACAATATGTTTGCAATACATACTTTCATAGATTGATTATAGTGATTTGTCATTTGAGAAGTCTCTAGTGTGAAAAGTAATTTTGAGTCCACTATATAGTGGGATTTCCTACGATGACCAATTCAAAGTCCCATTAGTTGGAATAAAAAAATCACTTAAGGAAACTTCACTGTAAGATTTTAAGGTTCCATTGAATAATTTTGATTAGACTATACCTGATTTTATAGGTACTCAAAGCGTTAATGTTTTGATTGAAAGAGAGACGTCTTACTCGCTTAATTGATCTATCATTCACGTATCAAATACATTTCAATGTTCAGATTATACATAGTCTATGTATAATCTAATATAATATCAGAGGACTCCATACTCAAGCCAGATATGTTACAATTAATAAAAGGGTACCAAATCGATGCAAAGTTTAAGAGGATATCAGAACAAGCCCTATTCTCGAGCCAAATGTGTCGTCGAATGTGATCAGAAGTACAGTTCAATGAATCAGATCGTATCTAACCCTCGTAAAATCTTTGATAGTATCAGAATAGCCTCCGACATAAAAGTTACTTCATCCGTCCCACCTCAAGTGATTAAAAAATTTTTGGACCATCCCAACTAAAGTGATGCATTTTTTTTTGGCAAACTCAACGGTTTTTTTTATCTTTCATACTTTTTATTTCTCCTACTTTATTTTTTCCCCAACTTTTACTTTTACTGCTAAACAATACTCCCTCCGTCCCGGCTAAGATGACACATTGCTTAGCCGACACGGGATTTTAGGAGTTATTGGTTAAAGTGTTTAATTGAAGAGAGAGAAGGTGGGTGTAAGTATTAAAGTAGAGAGATAAAGAAAGATCGGATATTTTAATAGGAGTGAGAAAAAGTGGTTGAGTGTGTTAATTGGAGAGAGAAAGTTACCAAAAAAGGAAATGTGTCATCTTAGTTGGGACAAACTAAAAAGGAAAACGTGTCATCTTAAGCGGGACGGAGGGAGTACTTCCTAAAATTTTCGTGCCCGGAGCGTCTCATTTAAGGCGGGACCGAGGGAATACTGTTCTATGGACCCATATGAGAAAGTGAAAGGAAGAAGGCTTCAACATTTAGTACTCCAAAAACCGCGTGTAGAAGTCAAGGTAGCAATTCTTTCTCAAACAGAGATTGCCCTTCTTCTCAATCAATACCATGAACTCTCTCTCTCTCACACACACACACACAAACACACATTTAGACGTGCCATCATGGTCACATCCACTGTCTATAAATATAATCCCCAAATGTACCATGTTTCCACACACTCACACAACATATTGTGTCTGAAGTTATTACAGCATCAAGAAAACACCCTATAATCATCCGAGCTGCCTTCATCATTAAATTAAATCCATGGACGAATCACCGTCACCGCCACCATCATCATCACCATCCCCGTCTCACGAGGTCGATCTCCCCGGATTCCGCTTCCACCCCACCGAGGAGGAGCTTCTCAACTTCTACCTCCGGAGAATGCTCTCTGGCAACAAACTCCACGGCGACATCATCGGCTTCCTCAACATCTACAAGCATCATCCTAGAGAATTGCCAGGTAAATATATCCAGTGGCGAACACAAGATTAAGTCACGGCCCTAAAAAAGAAAAATGATCAAATAAACCGCGAAAGATATTTTAAAAATATGTGAGTGCATAATGAATTATCCATTAATGAAACAGGAGTGGCAAGAATGAATGGAGAGAGAGAATGGTACTTTTTCGTGCCTCGGGAAAGGAAGCACGGCAGCGGAGGCAGGCCTAACCGGACCACAGAACACGGCTTCTGGAAGGCGACCGGCTCTGATAGAAGAATCCTGAGCTCGTTGGATCCGAGGAAGGTGTCGGGAGTGAAGAAAACACTTGTTTTCTACGAGGGGAGGGCGCCAAGAGGGAGAAAGACCGATTGGGTGATGAATGAGTTCCGTTTGCCAGATGCGTGCACCTTACCACAGGTGATAAGCACTAAATGCGTCCCAACTTTCGTAACACCTAAAATACTTAAGAGTTAAATGGACAATAACCCAAAAAATTTCCCTCCAAATTAATAATAAAATGAACCCTAAAATGCTTCCATTGTTGGTATACTAAACGATGTCGTCATGTGCCTATGCCCAGAGGCGAAACCAGGAAATTATCTCAATTTTATACTAGTACTATATTTATAGGGATTAATTGAAAGTTCGTGTATTAGAAATCACTTTGTTGATTTGTTTGTTGCAAATGCAGGAGATAGTGTTGTGCAAGATATACCGGAAGGCGACGCCGTTGAAGGTGCTGGAGCAGAGAGCCACCATGGAGGAGGAGAGCAAGACCGTCACTTCCCCAACCCCGTCATCGGATTTTTCCATGTTCTCCGATTTCGAGGATGTGAAGTTTGAAGGGTGGAGCTGCAACACCGCCTTGAACATGGACTGGACCCTCAACCAAGACAATTTGTGGCCACTAGACATTCTCACACCCAATTTCATGCCACTATGTTGAATCTATTTCTACAATTGTTCTATATATTTATTAAATTAATGCACCAAGTATTGTTTCTATTCCATTTTAGATAGTACTGTAAATTATAATGTAAAAGGGAAAACCATTAAAAAAGACAAAAGGTCGAGGTTCGATTGAAGGTCGGGCTAACTATAACAGGATCGGACCTAACTCAGGCTCGTGAACTAACAAGGACCCCAAACATTAGGTGTTGCGCGCCCATGCTGCTCTGTCAAGCCAGCATGTCACTGAACACAGCCGCGTGCAGCCATGAACGACAGGCCTCCCCACAAACGGGCCTGAGCCCGATCAAATCAAGCTCAGGGAACAGATTCGACTGCCCCGACTCTCCTTAAACCCGTCCCAGAGGGAACGGACTAACCAAATTAGATTCTCGATGAGAGATCTCCGTCCAAAGTTGGGCACGAGCCCGGATAGATCGATCCCCTCATTATCTTTTAGCTAGCGCGACATCAACCTTCTATCCCGCCTTAATGCCCCTGCTTAGGTGATAGGCTCGCGCAACCGAACCCGGCAATTTCTCTACTTCGTTTTTTCATTTATAAATAACCATAGACTTCTCCCTGTTTTCGATGTGGGATAAGTTATTGTATATACAATTTGGGTACATTAAACTTGAAAATATTATGACAAATCATGGGGTAAAATGGGCATGTTATAAATTATAATGTATGATTAGTAAGATTAAAGTTCATAATTTTAATTGTTTAAAACCACACAATCTAGGATATGTCGTCCACATGATTAATCATCCTAGCCATCTAGCTCCAACAAAATTCGTCATGGCTCTAATTAGACTTTAATGCTCCATTTATTATCAGTACTTTTATCACCTGCATAATTTAATTATTTTTTCATTTTTTAATATTTTAATATTTTTAGCTAAACATTTGAATTTTAAATTCTCTTCTCCCTAGCTCCAAATGAATCCGCATGTAACAACTTACGATCGCGTGCGAAACCGGCAAGACTTTTGCCACAAACTTGGCGAGGAGCTTAGACATTATTGTATGAGGTGCCGAGTCCAAGTCTTCTTGACATCAGTTGTAATTTTCTCCTTCATATAGGAGTTTATTTTTTTTAAAAAAAAAACTCGGAACGCCCACGACCGAAGACGTGAGAAATACTTCCACTTCAAAGCTTCAGCGTATGCAAGAGAAAAGGCCCTCGTGGGACGGCCTTTGTCACACTTCAGTTTCATTCCACTATTTTTTTTCATCCACTTAGCTAAAACAGACCTCAAATCAAAACTAGCTAATTAAATTGGAAAGAATGAATGTTATACTATGATAGTCCCAATTTTACAATTTGGCCCGTGCACCAAAATTAGTCTCGTTTTTATGTGTACAAATTTTCTCATCACCTTTTCCTACTCTCTCTCATATTTCATCATTTTTTCTTTTCATCTCCTATGCTTAACTGATATACATTAAAACTCGTGACATCCATAAACGAATTACTTTTGCGGACGGATGTATTATTGGATTAATGAATCTGTATATAACCCATAATTTAAATTCCTTATGCTAAACACATCAGCTCCAAAAGCCCAAATTACATTGGGGCTTCAGTTTTATTATTGGGCTTGTCACAATTTGACCAAGTCATAATGCAGCCCACCAAAAATGATAAAATCCAGATGCCACGTGGCCTTTGAATCTCTCCCTCTCCCTCTCTCTTCTATCTCTCTCATGATTTGCATTTGCAGATTGCGGCTGTGTGAATAACAATCGCAAATTCACACACACCAACGCGTGTTTCCGCAGCAGAAGGAGGAGAGGATGAATAAGCTCAACACATCGAGCTCCGAATTGGATTTGGATCGCCCTAACATCGAGGACTATCTCCCCTCCGGATCCATCCAAGAGCCCCATGGCGAGCTCCGCTTGTAATTCCTTTCCCTCTCTCGATTTCATACCTGCATGCCATAATATGAATATTTGCGTATCACAAACGCGTCTGAGGCCTTCAATTTCATCGAATTCAGGCGCGATTTGCTCGATATTTCGCCAACTCTCACCGAGGCAGCTGGCGCCATTGTCGACGTAAGCTTCTTCTCTTCACTGGCGGAATGCTAATCTGTTTAATTAGAGGTCTAATGATTTTATTGCCCCAATTAATTCATCATTTTTTCAGTTTTTTATATGCTGCTCTTCAGTTTTTGGCAATTGTTCCTTTGAGAATCTGAGTGTATAACTTGAATCCAATTGCGTGCTTATAAATGTGCTATTTAATTGGTTATGATTTTCCATTGGTGCTTACAAGTTACAAGCCTTGGTATTGTCGCCCATTTTTGGTAAGTGTTGGTTATGTTGTGGCGGTATAACCTCTGAAGAAACATAAACATCAATTCTTTATTGTTTCTACTATTACTGTGGCTTATCATTATTGCTGCACTACAGGATTCTTTCACGAGATGTTTCAAGTCGAATCCCCCGGAACCATGGAACTGGAATATATACTTGTTTCCTTTGTGGTGCTTGGGAGTTGTTGTCAGATATATGATTCTGTTCCCATTAAGGTGAATGTTTTGCCTATGCATATGTGCCTTCTTATCATTGTCTTGAAAAGATTACCAATGACTGATCCTACTCTTCTGTTATAATGCAAGATTATAAATTTTTCATCTGACAATCTTGCTTTATATCCTGTGGTGTCCTTACATGATCTATCATTTATTATTAGTAGTCAAGAAAAATATAGTCTTTTTTCTTCTTACGTGATTTATTGCAATATGCTTTTTTTGCCTTTCATGCACATCTTGATTCATGTCATTTCAATGCAGGGTAATGGTGTTGACGCTAGGATGGATTGTATTCCTCTCTTGCTATTTTCCTGTGCATTTCCTGTTAACAGGGCAGGAGAAGTTGAGAAAAAGATTAGAGGTATGATTGGTTAAATCTCTTTGAGACTATATAGGCCTGACTGCTTTATTATTCTTTTCTCTTGCTGTGTTAATACTTCTATGACTTGGGTAGGTTATCTTCATGTTCCTCTTTGTATCCTGGAAATCATGATAACACCTAGTACAGTATTACTTTGCAGTAGCTTGGTAGAACTTTGAGTTCAAAGAGGAAAGGGGGTTATAATGCTGTTTGGGACACATAACTTGTTAATTATGAGTACTATGACTGATCTGGTATTTTGTCACAAAGATAAGAAAACTACCCCAGTGACGTTACTTAAGTCTTTAACTGTTTTTGTTGTTTTGCTTATGCTTCAGAGAGGTCTTGTGGAGCTGATTTGCAGTTTCTTTGTGGCATCATGGACTGGAGTTGTCAAGTACCATGGTCCACGTCCTAGTATGCGGCCTAAGCAGGTCGGCTGTGCATAGGGGTTTTAAATCGTCTGAATATTTCTGTGTAGTTAACTAAGATTTTTGTCATATCTAGTATATCAAATTTAAATTGTTATTTTGCAGGTTTTTGTTGCTAACCACACATCCATGATTGACTTCATTGTTTTGGAACAAATGACTGCATTTGCAGTGATTATGCAGAAGCATCCTGGGTGGGTCGGTAAGTTTCTTCTGGTGTTGCATGAATCGTGAGCAGTATGTGCCTATCATTTTAAATGCTAGACCTTCTAAATTATTACTTATTTGGAATGTTTAAATGTGCATTCTCTAAAGGATCTTATTTTCTATAGTCTACATTAGATCAATTGATGCGATCAGGTGAAGGTTAACCTTAATATTGTTCATTTATCATTTTGTGTTGTCCCACACAAGGACTATTGCAGAGCACTATTCTGGAAAGTCTAGGATGTATCTGGTTTAACCGCTCAGAGGCCAAGGATCGTGAAATTGTTGCAAGAAAGTATGTTTTCCTACAAAGAGATTACTTATTTTGAGTTGTATTATTCTCTTTGTTTTGTTCATCTTATTCTTTACGTTCTTTTCTTTTTTTGAATCAGGCTAAGAGAACATGTTCATGGTGCTGATAATAATCCTCTTCTTATATTCCCAGAAGGAACTTGTGTTAATAATCACTACACTGTGATGTTTAAGAAGGTTTCACTTATTCAAATGCCTACTACAGTTTTCAAATTGAGTTTGCTGTCTAACAATTGAAGTCCCTCCCTTTGGTGGTGCATATGCTTATTGTACCATACCATAGCATCCCGTCCTCTATAAACATATCTTACTTTAATATGAGCTTTCAAAGTAAAGTTCTTTTATAACACTTGAAGAAAATAAGGTGTTGCTACATACATTAGAGAGTAGCTTGTGGAGATGTATGCATGATGATTACCTAATTATTTTTTTTATGTTTATCATCATTATTTTATCTATCATTTTCTTATGGTTTAGGGCGCATTTGAACTTGGCTGCACTGTATGTCCAATCGCAGTCAAGTATAACAAGATTTTTGTGGATGCCTTCTGGAACAGCCGGAAGTAAGTTTTGTTATGGTGCTGTTGGTTATTGCAATTGCACTTTTTCAAATGTCACATCTGATATTGTACGAGTTCTCTCATCCTGGGGTGTCCTGAACCATCCTTGTTGCTGAACTTGCTCCTGTGAAATGCTCTAATTTAATATGGCAGAGCTTGCTTTCAATGAAATCCTGATGATAATTTGTTGCTTCTTGATGATAATGATACTTCTTACAAGCTTGATGCCCAAATGCTAATTTTCATTGGTTGAAACACCTATTGAAAACATAATTGATCTTGTTTGCAGACAGTCCTTCACAACACACTTGTTACAGCTTATGACTTCCTGGGCTGTTGTTTGTGATGTATGGTACCTGGAGCCTCAAAACCTGAAACCAGGGGAAACAGCAATTGAATTTGCCGAAAGGTTTGTATTTGTTTTCTAATTTATACCCTACATTGCATTTCTAGTTTCCCAATCAATGTTACAAACAAAAGATAGACATGTAATGAGTGTGATGCTTATTCTAGGGTGAGGGACATTATTTCTGTTCGAGCAGGCCTTAAAAAGGTGCCCTGGGATGGATATTTGAAATATTCCCGCCCAAGCCCCAAGCATCGTGAGCAAAAGTAAGCTTTTGCGTGTGATTACTATCGTTATGCGTTTGCAATATTACGTGTTGATGCTGGAAGATTGAATATTCTCGTACGAATATTTTTACAAGGAAAATGCTATTAATTTGATTTCTTGGTGGTTGAACCAATTGACCCGTGGACTGTGTGATGAGCTCACCACCAAGAAATCAAGTAAAAAATGGTTTCCCTTCTTGGGACGGGGTTGTTCACTAACTATAAACACGAACATTTGCCATTACGTAAATGCCCCTCAAAGATCACCTGCTCATTTGTGATCGTAGACTACATTTCCGATGAGCTGTACACCTAGACATCTAATTGAGCATAGAATCTTGCTGATCTCTCTACTCCTTACATTTGCAGGCAGCAAAGCTTCGCTGAATCCATTCTCCGTCGCCTGGAGGAGAAATGAATTGCAAAATTATGATTGTGTTGTTTATTTATTGTCTTATTTGGACGCAGGTTGTCAACTGTTTCAAAAATAATTTCTTGCTGTAATGGTCATGAACTGAAATAGTGAAATCTTTTGATTATTTATAGGATGTTGAATACAAAGTTAAATCAGAGGGTAAAAAACGTTGCAATGGTATCTTGTTTCTCATCTTCCACACTTCACTCTCTCTAGTACACCATGAATCTCATTCGTGACTAATTGTCTTACTTTGTCTCGGCTTAAGTTTTAAGAAATATAAATGAAAGTAGGTAGAAAATAATATAGTTTTATTTTTGTTATTAATTTTTTAATAAAATGTGAGTTTTAAGAAATATAAATGAAAGTAGGTAGAAAATAATATAGTTTTATTTTTGTTATTAATTTTTTAATAAAATGTGAGTCAGGAGTTAATAGAATGTGTATGTCAAATTAGCTTCTCCTCCATTTACATATAGCTATATTGTTGGGAGAAGAAAAACATAAGGAGAGATAAGTGTATGAAAATTGAAAAGACATTTTCATTCAAAAATAAGCAAAACCAGACATGGAACAATATTATACCTCATGTCAATTAACAAGTATAGCATATGCAGAAGTAAAAACATCATATAACTTCCACAATTTGGGGTATAAAGCAACACCAGTACAACCCCAATGCTCATTCTTCTTTCTTCGTGAGACGACGACTCACAATCATTATTTTGCTCGGTCTTCTCTGGGGAGCAGAAAAAATAATTATATGAAAATGTAAAAGATCATTACAAGAAGGGCGGGCGCGAGGCTTCTTGCGAAGCTCTAGATAAGTCCTGCAATCGATGTTAGAGGAATTCATTCGAGATTTGCGATGACAGCATCTACAACTTCTTGGGTGGTGCTGACGCCGCCAAGATCCTTTGTTCGGTACTTACCTTCTGATATGACACGCTTCACTGCAGTTTCTAGTCGGTCAGCGAAGGAAGGGAATTGCAAGTGTCTTAGCATCATGGCGGAAGAGAGTAGCAATGCTACTGGATTGGCCTTCTTTTGCTCTAGTAATTTCTCGTTTCCTACATTGCCCGCAGAAGCACCTTGCTCGAAAATAGCATGATCAGCTCCTACGTTCCCTGAGAGAAGCACAGTCACACCTATTATCACCCTTGTTCTATTTCACACTTTGCATGATCAATGGTAATTATAAGACGTAAGTGAAGTGCCCACGAGCAACATCAACATGTCAAATCAGAAATACAAGTTCCGGAAATGCTCTCCCTAACATGTCTCACATCCATAATTTTCAGCAATTGAGGGGAGAAAGTTGCAAAATTTACTGATAATGCGTACCTCCAGGCATGACACCAGTACCACCAGCAATACCAGCAGCTACATTGGAGACCAGGTTTCCGTAGAGATTTGGAGTCACCTACAAATTAAAAAATGCAGATTAACGAGCTGTAGCCTGAACACTTGAATATAAGTAAAGGATATACTAGGATTATGCATACAAAAAGTAAATTCAAGAGGAAAATATATCATGTTGATCATAAATCATAGTTCGAAACTTGAAGGATACAGTTTGACCCCAGAACCCAACATCTTATTTCTAAACAGAGAAACAAACGATGGAGAATATGATTAGTTCCAAGATTCCTTCCCTAAACACATTTTCCCTCCAACTTAGTTTTTTCAAACAATAAACGAAACCATAAATGATAGAAACACAAAATTCATGCATGGCTCTCTATAAAGAAGTTTGGCTGACTGATAAATAACATGAAAAGAACTAAGGATAAAGGCTTATGCATCACTATAGAGGGTCTAAGTTTTATGCACTAGGGTCTTATTCAAAGCCTCCTCTAATATGCATCTTCATGTGAAACTGAAACCAAGCACCTCGACTTCAAGTTCACATTTCAAATGGAAATTATTACCTAATTTTGCAAAGAAAAAAGGACATCTCATCTTTGTAAATGTTGATATGAAAATTTCATGCTTTGAATTTGAACCAGAAAGAAAATATGAAAACACATGCAACTTATGCAACTCACGTTGAAATTCAAGTACTGTACCATCTGAGCCAAAGTGATATGGTCCAAGTAAAATGAAAAACAGAAAACTTTATTTCCTTACCATAACATCAAACTGCTCTGGCTTTGAAACGAGTTGCATGGAGCAGTTATCCACAATCATCTCATTATACTGGATACTAGGGTACTTGCTAGCAATCTCCCGACAGGATTCCAAAAACAAACCATCTGCAAGTTTCATGATATTTGCTTTATGCACAGCAGTCACCTTCTTGCGGTTGTTCAGATACGCATACTCAAACGCATACTTTGCTATTCGCTCAGAACAGAACTTTGTTATCACCTATCATTTTGAGAGAAATCAGAACGATAGATCTTTTCCAGTGTCATCTTAAGCATGCACATTCATACAAAAGTTGCAAACGCACCAAAAAAAAGTGGCTAGAAAATAAGATTTTAAAGTCATATTCCGAACACACGGCAAAAAATGCTAACACGTGAGGAAAATTTTACAATCTGAGATGATACAGGACATCAAAAAATGAAACATTATATGCATCAGCAAACATATGTAGACTACGACTCTTACTTTATACGATCATCATCTGAGCTCTGAACTAGATTCTAACTATCGAAAAAGCATACAGTATCCAGAAAATTAGTGTTACTTGTGTAAGTACTACTAAGTAGCAAAACATTGATTCTAACACTATGTGAACAACTGAGGAAAAATTCAATTTCTACATTCACTACATTCACATATATTAGAAAATTATCCATACGATCATAAAATCCAATCCGATCTGTGTCTTCTACCAAGTAAAACTGGACATTTCACAGCTATTTCCAAAATTCAGCAAATTGCATCAACAAAAGAAATGAACATAACAAATAATTAAACAAAAAAAACACCTTCAAGCTCTCAACGACTCCAGGAACAACCTCGTGCTCGAGTCCAGCATACTCTCCCTCGGTATTCTCCCGGATCACAACAATATCGACATTCTGGTGGCGCGTGGGGAGCCCCTTGAGGTTAAAGCAGTGCACCAGCGAAGCGTAGAGATCGAGCTCCTTCCGCAGCATCACGTTCAGCGAGCTCACGCCTCCGCCGACCGGCGTCTTGAGCCCGCCCTTGAGGCACACCTTGTTCTTCTTAATCGACTCGATCAGCTCCGGCGGCACCGTCTTCATGTCGCCGTGGACGTCGTACTTCTCGAAGTAGACCGGCGCGTGCATAGCCTCCATCACCTGCTCCACGGCGCCGGTGACGAGCGGGCCGACGCCGTCGCCGGGGATCAGCGTGACGGGGCGCGGGGTTCCGTCGCCGGGTCGGGGCATGTAGGTCACGGATCGGGTGGATCCGGCGCCGGAGAGGAGGTTTTTGAAGATCGGAAGAGTTCGCCTTGACATCTTCAGTGATGGAGAGATTCAAATCGGTGTAATTAGGGCTTGAAGTGGGGGAATTGGGAATTAGGGGTGGCTGCGGTGACCAAGGCTCGTCAAGTCAATCAAGCTGGAGAAAAAGAGGAGAGAAGAAGGAGAGAGAATTTTCCCTTTTTAGCTCTCAAGCTAATGTAATTTTAAATTTTAATTATTAAATTAATGACAACTTTCTTTAAGAGCATCCACGATAAGAATAGGCCAGTCACTCTCTCTCCACCTGCCACATCAGCATTTTACTCAAATACGCTAGCCTTAGATCAGCCACAGGTCAGCCGCAATAAAAATAATTCAAAAACAACTACATTTACGGAATTAAATTTACGATTAAATTACGAAATTAAATTTACGATTAAATTACGGAATTAAATTCATTCACTTCATTAAAAAAAAGGTATATAAATAAAAAAAATACATGATTTTTTTAAAAAAAAACGGGCTTACACACACGAGCCCCGCCGCTCTCTACTCCTCGTCGTCGCCGCCGCCACCCGGGGTATCTGAGCCCCCCACCAGTGCCCTCGTGGCATCCAAATCCACCTGCATGTTCTCGATCATCGAGTGGAGAAACCTCTTCTCCGTGGGTCAGTTGCGGCCTTCCATTCTTGGAAGACCGTGTACATCCGTTCCGCGAGAATAAGGTGTACGCGCGTGGGGGGGGTGCCGAGATGACCTCATAAGGCGATAGGGGGGATCCTCCCCTCGCTGCCCGTTGCGCTCGCTTTTGGCCAACCGGGCGAGGGCGACCAGTAAAGGATGGAGGGGGCGGAAACTCCTCAGCATCCGCGGGGAGGTCGTGGGATCCGCCGCTGCTGCCGCTGTAGTCGCCGGAATAGTTCAGCCTCTGCTTCTTCGGCCACCCAGCGTCGCACCCCGCCCGGAACTTCTCAGAGTCCTTCAGCAACACATAGCATTCCCAGAAGGTGAACTCCTTATACTTCCCCGGCAAGGGGAACTGACTCTCCGCTATCGGCCGCCCGACTCCCCGAGATCGATCCTCATCTCATGCAATGACAAAAGGTCATCGCCAGTGAACTGCGTCTCCACTTGGGTCGACGTGTGAGACGAAGCCGTCAAAAAATCAAGAGAGGGACGATAGACTATGTCCCCCCCCCCCCTGGTGACCCCTGCATCCCGGGATGCATACCGGGCTGTATCCCTCCCCCTGCCATACCGGCATCATCCCCATCATCTGCTGCATCTAGGGCATACCTCCCCACCCCGGCATTGCCTGTCCGCCGCTGGCTTGCACCCCGCCCAACATCCCCCACGGCATCCCCCCTGGTTCCCCCCTGCGCTCCCGCCATCATCCCCATCAATTGTTGCCAAGGGACGTTAAACCCTGGGCCCATCTGCCCGCCATCTGGCCCCATCCAGATCCCACGGGTACCGTGGGAGTCTGAGATCCGCTCGTCGCCGGACTGGACTTGTTGTTTTCCATCACTCGATATTGCTCTTGTACAAAAATTTAGAGAGAGAGAAAACTCGTTAAAACAAGTGGTGGAAATGAAAATGAAACTAAAATCGCGTATATATAGGTTTTCAAAAATTTAAAAGAAAAATGAAAATTGGGCGTTGGCCGATCGGCACGCCACAATGACGGCCAGCGCATCGGCCAGCGCCCTCAAATCGGCTAGCCCACGCCGATTTTTTCGCCGATTCACGGCTGACCGATTCCAATAGTTCGGCTCCGACCGGCTAGCGACGCGAATCGGCTAGCCGATGGGCTAGCCGCTATTGGAGATGCTCTAAACAAATGTGTAAATGAGAATATTCAATATGTTTGGCTTTTGTCATATCATAGTGACTCTATTATTAATTAAATAGTTAATTCTTTGTTATTACTCCCTCCGTCCCGCTTAAGATGACACGTTTTCCTTATTAGTTTGTCCCAACTAAGATGACACATTTCCTTTTTTGGTAACTTTCTCTCTCCAATTAATACACTCAACTACTTTTTCTCACTCCTATTAAAATATTCATCTTTCTTCATCTCTCTACTTTAAAACCTACACACACCTTCTCTCTCTCCAATTAAACATTTTAACCAATAATTCCTAAAATCCCCTGCCGGCTAAGCAATGTGTCATCTTAGCCGGGACGGAGGGAGTAATAATGAAAGAGAGAGATCTTATATACCCTGCGATTAATTATCTTAATTTTCCTTAATTTAATTTTTAATACGTTATATCTCTTGTTCAAAGTATATACTCCCTCCATCCACCATTAGGAATCTCATTTGTTGGTGGTACGAGTTTTAAGAAATGTTAAGAAAAGTGGATGGTAAAAAAGTAATGGAATATGAGTCCAACTGGTATATATGAAATATGAGTGAAATGAGTTAGTGGAATGTGAAATCCTATTACCATTTATGGTAAAAGTGAACCAGGACTATGTAGGGGAGTGATCAATTGCTAACTCATCATTTAATTGCTAACTACAACTAATTTAAGGCCATAGGATTTTAGAAAACGTGTGGTCTACAATTTGTCACGTGTAATTTTCGTTTTTATTAATAAAATCAAAAAAGATAAAAAAAAAACTCTAAATTAGGGTTTTTGATGAAAATGTCAATATAGTATTTCGAAAATATCAACACAATGCTTTGAGAATGTCAACACAATGCTTTAAGAATGTTAACCCATTGTTTATATTGACATTCTACATGTATTATATTGACATATTTTATATAGTATGTTGACATTTCTGCTTGTACGAAAAAAATAAAAAAATTCAAATTTTTTTTCAAATTTTTGACGCCGGAACATATGCATGTAGGATATCGTTGGAATCCTTATGAAATTATCTTTAATTTGATATATGTTATATGAATTTAAAGTTTTGGATTTCTTTTAAAAGTTAGTTATAACTAAATATGTAGTTAATTGACATTAATACCCCTATTGATATTTTTTGGAATTAATCATATGGCCTTATTGACGTTTTTCGTTGATGGTATTGACATTTAGAGATTAATGATCTAAGTCCTTAATTTGAATATCTAATGGCTATTATTTAGTTGTAGTTAGCAATTAAATTATGAGTTAGCAATATAACACTCCCCAATTTTTGTATGTGTCATAATTTTAAAATCAACTAAAAAGACCATGATCGTATTATCCACACTTTTATTTGAGCAAAAATGATACTCCCTCTGTTTCCGTTTCTGAAAAATATAAACTATTTTTTTTTTAGTCCATCATTGAAAAATATAAACTTTCTAATTTTGAAAATTCTTTTTTGTTAGTACACGTACTCCACTAACAATATTTTAAAAACATTTTCTTTCTATATCTCTTTTAGTTTTTCAATCATGCATTAAAACACGTACCGAACTAAATGTTCATATTTTTCAGAGATGTAAGGAGTAGGTGACGGTCAAACTTTGGGTTTATATTTTAGTCAAAACATTTAAATATAGAATATAATATAATGAATTTGACGAAACATTTAACATTTATTCTGTCACATGATGAGTTTGAGATACATATGCATCACACAACAATAACCAACGCAGGCGAGCGGAATATTTCTGGCACCGGAGGCTGTCTAGGCTGCTCCCTCAACATCTCGAGCACTTGGAGTGTCTCAACAATCTCTTGCATTGATGGCCTGTTTCTCGGCTCAATCTCAAGACAAAAGAGAGCAAGTTGGGCTATCTTCGATGCTGATCTTGAAGGATATCTCCCTTCCAAACGTGAATCCATCACACTCTTCAACTTCCTCCGGACGATTCGTGTCAATAGCACGCAGCCCGGTTAGCATCTCCATCAACACCACGCCAAATCCATAGACGTCGCTCTTCTCATTTAGATGCCCTGTGCCAATACATTCCGGAGCAACATAGTCGTACCTTCCTACCACCTTGTGGCAACATACTCCCGAGCAGCATAGCTTGGCGTGGTACGACTGATCACACAAGAAACATCTGATTATGTTACATGATAAACATGAGAATTCATCCTTAAAAACTAGTTTGTCACCAGAGAGTTATTTGTTCTACAAAATTTACATCAGTTGTGAAGACAATTGAATTTTTGCCTAAGGACCCGGTGGCATGCTTTCTCTAATGGCTAGGCACTCCTCTTCACAAAGACAACAAAAATGTGCGGATTTCTTTGTTCTATTTTATCTTATGTTTGATATGGGATGTTCGAAATAAAATGATTTTCCAAGGTTTTGTGCCGAATAGGGAGCTTGGGAAAAAAAATTGATTTGACGACTAAGCTTGTCAACAAGATGTTGACACCCAAATTCTCCCTTTCCAAACATTTTGTGTGAGAGTTGATCCATTTCCTGAAGGCCTTAATATAGGTGATTTTTACTTTTGGTTTTTTTTTTGTCTTTCTTATAGTTTCTTTTGCCTTAGTGTGATGGTTTTGTTAGTTTTTTGGTGCCCGTTGCATTTTGAGCTTATGCTCACCACTCATGATTTTAGTCTTTTATTTTATTAAAAAAAAGCTATTGTTGTGAGAACAACTGATGACGTGGGATATTAGAGTTGGTAACAGAATACCGGGTCGAGCAAGATATTGGAGGCCTTGAAGTGTCCGTAGATGGCCGTTCTATCGGAAGCATGCAAGAATGCAAGGCCTCGGGCTGCTCCGATCAGTATCTTCAGCCGCGTATCCCATGGCAGCGGCTGGAGAGCAGCATCCCCTACATCATCATTATTACAATCTCAAATACCATACAATAATAAATAAATGAATATGAAAATCTTACTTCCAAAGAGATGGTTTTCAAGGCTGCCATTCTGCATGAATTCATACACAAGCAATAGTTCTTTTTCATTCCAACAGTATCCCAACAGCTTAACAAGATTCTGATGCGACAGATTCCCAAAAAAATTCACCTCCGACTGCACACACACATGTATATAGAATCAACAGTTTATCACAAATGAAAACAAACAAACTTTATCCCAACAAATAAGAACTAAAACAACTACTACCTTTGTATATGATAGTTGAGTCACTTTTTCCATTTTGGAACGTTTTATGATAGTTAAGTCATTTTCACTTTAAGTAAAACGTAACACATTTTTTCACTCTTACTTTATTTTCTTTGCTTTTCCTATTATCTACAGTATTATTTAATACACTATACATCTATTTCTTATTTTCCGTGCCGAAATGATATTACTCTATTATCACGGTACCAAAGGTGTACTATTATATAAATATAAATGTCATAGCCTACTACTCCACCTATAAATAACTTTTTAAAGATGCAACAACATTGGCTTATATCCCGATATTAGAGTGGGCAGCGTTAAGCTGAAACTTAAAAAATCTAACAATATATCTTAGCGGAAAAAAAATTGACCCAACAACATACGTGCTTAAAAAGTCAGCCCTGCTTAAAAAAGTCAATTCCTCCAAAGTTCAGCTTCGAGGGATGGTGTTGGCAAATGAAAACAAGTAAAATATCTCACATCGAGTAAACCTGCCATTCTTCGAGCCCTTGGAGGCTTTCAGGATTGAGCTTCTTAACCGCAACCACCATCGATCCGCTCTTGGAGTCGAGCCGGCCTTTGTACACTTTCCCGAATCCACCCTCTCCGACCACCTTATCGCTCCGGAAGTTTCTAGTAGCAGCCCGAAGCTCCGCGAACGTAAAGATCCTGAAATTAGTGGGAGGGTTGTGATCATCAACAGCCTTACTACTCCAGCAGATTCCCATCTCTCCTGCCTCGATCAAAATGCAATCTTTGATCAATTGTTAATCCACTTTTTTCTTATGAAAAAGCAAGTGATGAATTTATTGATCATGCTTTGTCTTGGGTTTATTTTATAAATATTGTTCAAGAAAGAAAGAAGGTCAAGTCAAACGGTTCCGACTTTGAATATCGCAGCCATGTATTTTCTTTAGGAGATAATAACATTTGTTATGGAAAGTCAAATTACATATGAAATTTTTATGACACCTTTATTAGAAAGTCAACTGACATAAGAAAAAATAAAATTTAAAATGCACGCCTTATTAGAAAGTAGACTTCAAATTTAGATGGATAAATTAATAAGAGACTATAAATATGAGAAGGATACAATATTTGAAAAAAATATAATGCCATCACAAATAATGAATGAGATAAATAATGTTAAGATGGAACAACATTAGGTGGGTCAACAGTGTAATTTCCACATTCTACATTATGTATATATGATGATTAATTCAATACGAATATTATTCTAAAATATACATAAAACAATAATGCACTTTCTTTATGAAATGTACTTTTATAGCTTTCAATTTCCAAATCATTCAGTCATATATTTTCATATTCACACAAAACTAATCTACAATCTAATGATTTAATAATTGTGAAGTAATAATGGTCGGCGGCGGAATGCAATTAGTATTAGTATTTATTTAATTAATCATTGTGAGTTGGAATTCAATTACTAATTATAATTAAAATATAATTGAGACAAATGTATAATTTAAATCAAGCTGATTTTAAACAATATACACATCCGTCCACAAAAAATAGTTTCATTTTATCATTTTGAAATGTACACAAAAGTAATCTTTCGCCAAAATCTTCGTAATCGAAATACAATCAATTTGACAATGCCATATCACATTAATTGCTCTTTCGCCAAAATCTTCGTATTCGAAATACAATCAATTTGACAATGCCATATAACATTAATTGCTCATTCACACAACAATTTGAGATATATATGTGTCACATCAACAGTTTCGAAATCTACTCCACACATATCAAGCTTCTTTGTTGAATAATCAATTTTGGTGCGCATTTGCTAGCAAAATTTTCTTCTACTAATATTTATGATCAGGTTAACTCGATAACAAATTAAGAGCGCTCTCACCACGCGCATGCAGAGTAACTATGCGCGTGGTGGGAGTGGATAGGCACGTTTAGCTTCCTTCCTCGTTTGATTTTGGTGACGATAATGTTGTTGCTGTTGAGGCACACTCCTATCATCCGCTCGATAACTAGAGTGCACCCGAGGTTGCCTAGGCCGTTCCCTTGCCATCTCGATCTCTTCGAGTGTCTCAACAATCTCCTGCATCGACGGCCGGTTTTTTTGCTCACTCTCAACACAATTGAGGGCAAGTTGGGCTATCTTTAATGCTGATCTTGAAGGATATCTCCCCTCCAAATGTGAATCCATAACACACTTCAACTTCCTCCTCTCCTGCAAACTCGGCTTTATCCAATCCACTAGATTGTGTTGCTTAGCCGGGCGGTTAGTGTCGAGAGCACGTAGCCCGGTCAGCATCTCCACTAAGACCACGCCAAATCCATAGACGTCGCTCTTCACATATAGATGCCCTGTGGCAACATATTCCGGGGCAGCATAGCCGTACGTCCCCATTACCTGTGTTGAAACATGGGACTTGCTTGCGGTTGGCCCCATTCTTGCCAGCCCGAAATCGGATAATTTCGCGTGGTACGACTAATCAATGACAAGAAATATCATAACACAGTCAGACGAGAACTCATCCTAAAAGACTGGTCTATTTGGTCTATAAATTCCACACCAGTTGTGAAGACAAGATATTAGAGTCGGTAACAAAATACCTGGTCGAGCAAGATGTTGGAGGCCTTGAAGTCTCGGTAGATGACCTTTCTATCGGAAGCGTGCAAGAATGCGAGGCCTCTGGCTGCTCCGATCAGTATCTTCAGCCGCGTATCCCACGGCAGCGGCTGGACAGCAGCACCCCCTAAATCATCATATCCATCAACACCACTTTTTTAATTAGTTGTTACAATCACAAATCTACAATAAATGGAATGAATGAATATGAATCTCTTACTTCCAAATAGATGATTTTCAAGGCTGCCTTTCTGCATGAATTCATACACAAGCAGCAGTTCTTTCTCATCCCAACAGTATCCTAACAGCTTAACAAGATTCCGATGCGACAATTTCCCGAGAAAATTAACCTCCGACTGCACACACAACCCACACACACATATAGAATCAACACATCATCGCAAATGAAAACAAACAAATATATAATTAAAAGAGAACTGGAACAACAATATATTGAATTTTCGAAGGAAATGCTTCTATCATGGTATTAGAATGGATCGTCACAGTATCTGACCTAAGGCTAAAACAAAAAAATAAAGACTGATCCAACAATATATCTGAGCAAAAAAGTCCAATCCCTCTCTACCCCATCAAACGAGAACTGTAGCAACTATATAAATGTCACGACCTACTACTTGTAATCAATTCTATTAATTATAGACGGAACACATATGCTTCTATCATGATACTAGAGTGGGTCGCGACGATAAACTAAAACGTTAAGTGGCCCAACAATATATTTTGTTGAAACAAAAAGAAAATGATGGACCAAACAACTATCAAGGCCTAAAAAAGGTCCAACCCCTCCAAAGCTTGAAAAATGTAAACAAACAAATCTCCCATCAAGAGAAATAGAATAACTATATAACCGCGACCACTCCACTTATAATCAACTTTTTAAATGGAACCAGTGTATTTTAATTGATCTAACAATATATCGGAACTAAAACAAAATGAATGACTAACCCAACAACATATATGAGCTTAAGTACGGACTCGAGTTACGATTTTGACAAATGAAAAGAAACAATATCTCACATCGGTGCAAACAAACCTGCCATTCCTCAAATCCCTGGAGGCTCTCAGGATTTAGCTTCTTAACCGCAACGACAGTCGATCCGCTCTTCGAGTCGAGCCACCCTTTATACACCTTCCCGAACCCGCCCTCCCCGACCACCGTATCGTTCCGGAAGTTTCTAGTAGCCGCCCGAAGCTCCGCGAACGTAAAAATCCTCAAACTAGGGTGCGGCAGCATCTGCGGACTCTGGGCCGGGCTCGCCCCCCAGAATCCGCTGCTGCCGCTCGACACCAACGTCGTGTCCGTCGTCGGCGCCGTTGAAGAGCAGAGCTCCCCTGTGGCGGGAGGGCTCCGATCATCAGAAGGCTTAGAGCTCCAGCAGATTCCCATCAAAAATGCAAAATTTGATCAATTTTCAATCAATCCACTTTGTTCAAATTTATTGATCATTGATTAGTGGCTGAATTTGATTGGTCTGTGGCAGAAATTTGGGTTTTGGACAAAGTATTTATGAGGTGATCAGGTCAAAGAGTTGGGAATTTGAATATCGCAGCCATTTCTTGAAGGTAATGAAGATGTGTCCCAACTATTGTTGTCTAAGGTTGTTAGATTTTGTGAATAAGCCAAAAACAGTTGTAAATCGTTCTCACTTTCAAAAGTCAAAGCTTCCGTCCACCACGAATTTGGAAATTTTCAATTTTTAAAAATTTCTATGTTTGCTTTGTTTTGTTTCGGTTGGTATAGATTAATATCGAACGGGGATTATTTTCTATGTTGATTTGTAGTTATATCGAGTAATGAGACAGCTTGCTTGAGAATTTAGAAGGTTTGGTTGGTCTTTCGATATACAAGAAGAGAATTGTTATTTAAATCAAACTTAATTTTTTATCTGATTCGTAGCTTTCACGTCATATGAATTAAATATATGAATTTTATTACAATTTGCAATTTTCCTTTAAAACTATTAATTTGTGAAACTGGTTGTGGCGTGGAGGGCGAATTTTTTGACATACCCAAATCGTTGGTTCTTTGAAACGTTATGGTCTAAGTAGACATGAAAAGATATTATTTTCGTCACTGACGTCTGGATTTTAAAAACTTCGTTATTTTAGTTAGCATTCATTACTCATCGCTGAGAGAAAACAAATTATGGTTCACAACTCTCAAATCGCTAATTCAGACTTTTTTATAAGAAAGTATATAATAATAATGTTTTAATGTAACTCGACTAAAAATTAGTGACATTTTCTGTTAAGAAAAAATGAAAATGTAGTTTAAAGTATGTTTATCTTTATTGTTTTTTTTTTAATACGATATGTTCACATTATGAACTGCATTTATGATGTATTTTCCTAAATTTATGTGTTTTCGCGTGTTTCACACTTTTTCATTTCAAATTAATGTTTAATAATCAGAGGTACATAAGGGTGAACTACGTAAATGGGCACCTAGTCCTTTATTAATAACAATAATTTTTAAATATAATAATAATAAAACATTATTATTATTATTATTATTATTATTATTATTATTATTATTATTATTATTATTTACTCCACATGTTTCAAACTTACAACACCATTACTCATTTCGTACGTGACCAGAATATGTGTTTTGGAAAGTCAAATTACATAAGAAAATTGTATTATACTTGTATACCTTTATCTATACTGAAACTAATTGTTAATTTTAAGAACATATAATTTTTAATGCACACCGTATTAGAAAGTGGACTTTAATTTTAACATTGATGAAAATGAATAAGAGAGTAAGTTCGGATACAATTTTATTTAAAATTTAATGTCATCCTATTATAATAATGAAGATAAATAATACTCCCTCCGTCCCATATTAGTTATGACATGGATTTTTCTAAGACATTGGTGGAGTGTGCGATAATGAAGTAAACGATTGAGTGTATAATAAATGAAGTGAGTTGGTTGATGGGTTCCTTTTTTACTTTTTGGTTTTTTATTTTTGTTTTGGTTTATTTTAATGTAGATAATGACATTTTGATGTAATTATGATGAACAATGGGGTAAAATTGTATGACCAAATATAAAAAGTTCTAAATGTGACTCTTAAACTGAGATGAACTTTTATGGCAAAATATAACTTTTAAACTGAAACGGAGGGAGTATTAAGGTGAACAGTATTATGTGGGTCTACAGTGTAAATTCCACATCCTAGATTCAGAATTTCAGATGATTAATTGAAAAATATAAAACAATAATGCACTTTCTTTATTAAATGTACTTATAGCTTTCAAAATCTTAATCATTCAGTATATATTTCGTGATCCGCGTGTTTCTTTAGCTATGTAGTTGAATGCTTCGTTTCGTCTTCTGTTTTTTTTTTTTTGATATTGTTGCATTTTTTATTTAGCTTTTGCAATTTGACTTTTGACTGCTTGTCGCGAATTTTTGCTTGTCATGCTGATTTAGCCTTTTTTAATTAACAAAAATATCTAATGTTTTAATAATCGTGAATTAATAATGGTGGCGGAGGAATGCAATTAGGAGTATTTTGGTATTTGTGAATTAAAATTCAATTACTAATTATAATTAATTAAGATGAATGGTTATAGTTTTTAAAAATATAATAAAACAAAAAAGACATGAGACCGTATATGTACACAAAATGAATACAAAAGAACATACTCTGCAGTACAGAAGCAGTTAATTAACAACCGAAAACACAATAAAAGAACAAGGAAATGCCACATGTATAAAAGTAATTGTTCCACCTAAAATCACTACAGAAAAGCACATATCCAGATCATTTGTCAACCGACTCAATTCCAACTGACTCAATGCACAAGAGAGGAGTGGTTCTATAACAACACTAAGTCGTCGTAAGAGAAGTCCAAAGCAACCAAAACATAACACACGACAAAAGTATGCAGTTATATATCGAAAATTTAAATGTGTAATATTCTACCCTAGTCGTTAGCTACTAGAAAATTTAAAAATGATGGGTATTCAGTTTATTTATAAACTCAAATCCAATTTTGAAAATGATTAGCATATAATGTGATGAAAGTGTCAAATAATCATAGTCTAAATTCAAGTCCATTTGAGGAGACCGTCGTGCCCCTTTGGAATGGTTGCGCTATCTTATTTATTTTCATCAGCATTAATAATAGTAATATTTTTAAACTCCAAAATTTTGACTAAACAATTTTTTCTGTTCCTTTAGACGAATGACTTAACAAATTATATTCTCCTCTATAGATTATTTTATTGGATTCTAGTCTCTAGACATCAAGGTTTGACTTATCCTCATAATGATCAATTATCATATAAGTCTTCCTTTTTGATGCTAGAACTTTTTTTTTTGGTCTATAACTAAAATAAATTTCATCAATGACAGATTCACCAAACAAATTCGAGAGATCGGTCAAGAAAGTCGTCGCTGGCATTGGAAGACAGAAGCTATTTGACGATCATTGTTGAATATCTGTACAGTTGAGGCAAAGCCAATCAGCTGAATTTATAAATTTATTTATTGTTACTCATATTCATATGCGGAGAAAATTCATATGGAGACATGGTATGGAAAGTTTTAGCTATAGTTAATACATGTGAGGTAACCTTTTTTGGCGAATTTTCACAAACAAAAAGTGACAAAAAAAAATAACTTTCTTGATATGTGATAATCATGTATTTATGTAACCAGGGGCGGATGCAGAAATAATCATCGATAGAGGCTGAGATTTCTAAATTTTATTTTGATGTACATTTTTGAGTAATTTTGATAATTTGTAGGGGCTTTTACACTATAACTTACATTAAACTTTACTAAATTTAAAAAAGAATTAATAAAAAAAAGTTTTAAAAAATAATTCATTGAGGGCTTAAGCCCCTCACTCTTACAGTCTTACACTTTGGGTCCGCCCATGTATGTAACATTCTCCTCGTCCCAACTAAAGTAATGCATTTTATTTTGGAAAGAAAATCGTGCATTACAATGTTCTATCATGCATCACAAATCAACTTATGAAATCTGAAAAATATATAGTAAGTAATTTTTTAGTTATTGTTACTAATGTTTTGTACCGATGGATCTTTTGTTAGATCAATAGTGTTTAGCTATTGAGATACTAGTATTAGCAAAATCTGAATCCTAATTTTTATAATTGCAAATCCAAATTTATACAAATACGTCAATGGTTGTTGTTACAATGCAACCCCTATATTTTGTACTGGTGGATTTTAGCCATGTCTGACTACGTATACACGAGATCCATTTTTCGAATCTATCAATGGGCATGAGAACTGCTTGCGGTTCACGATGGAGCCCTCCGGCCCTTCCCCTCTCGCGCGTGCAAGCCGTCCCACCGCGGCACCTATTCATCGGTCTTACAAGATCTTGGTCCATTTAGATTGTTTGTACCTGTCTTAGGTATTAAAAATATCTATACATAGAGGCAAACCCAACATTAGTTTTTGGGGCCCAACAAACCAACTTATGGTCTTAACATGATCGGCTGCATGTGCAATTTAATTTTTAGATTTAATTACAACTACTTCCTATGTTGAATCATACAAGATATTTTTCTATATAGTACTATTAAAGAGAATAGTACTAGTATAAGATCATGTTTTGCTTTTGAATGTCTTCGTTGGTCGATCTTTTTGTACCCCACCGAAACGCCCAAAAAAAAATTGGATTGAGTTAACAATATTATATGTACATAAGTTTGACAAATATATATGATTCACTTTGCAACGGTGTAGTATAAAATAATTCACTTCATTACTTTGAAACATACTCCTACAAAATAGATATAATTTCTTACCACCTACATTTATTATTATTTGTCTTTATCAATTAAATGCTCATTTTACTTTGGGTATATATTCAGAAAATCCATGAATTTCGTCAAATTTTCGTTTAGCTCCACAACTTTGAAAATCAGCTAGAATGACCATAAATTTTCACAATTTTTTTCATAACAGGAAAAAAGTAAATTTTTAAAAGAGTAAAGGTTAAAATTGGTCCTAAACATATGGTCATTTTACCTTTTTGGTCCTAAACATTATCTTTTGGATTTTTTGGTCCTGAACATATGGAAATTTGATCATTTTGGTCCCGAACTAACTGTTCCGTTAAAAAACTAACGGTCAACGGGCTTAATCCGATTTTGACCAAATTAGACTTTTAATTCTGATTTTTTACTCCCTAATTAATTTCCTAATTATTTTAGTAAATTTTCATTTAAAATTTTCACATTCATCAAATCCGTCAAACAATTCCCCTACAGCCTCTCCATTGATCAGCCAGCCAATCGCCCCTATCGTCGTCCTCTCCGCCGCCGCCCCCTCCGACGTCAACATCACCACGCTCGTCGACAAGGCAGGCTGCAAGACGTTCGTCTCTCTCATTGTTTCAACCGGAGCTGTCAAAGTTTACGCCTCCGCCGCGGGGAAGGGTTTGACCGTTTTTGCCCCCAACAATGAGGCGTTTAAGGCGGCGGACGCGCCGGATCTGAGCAAGCTCACCAATGCGGAGGTCGTTTCTCTCCTCCAGTACCATGCGCTCGCCGCATACAGCCCCGTCGGAACTCTCAAGCAGACCAAAGGGAGGATCTCCACACTCGCCACCAACGGCGCCGGGAAATACGACCTCGGCGTGAAAACCGCCGGTGATTCGGTCAGTCTCGTCATCGGAGTCGACGATTCCAGGATTGCTTCCACCGTCATTGATTCCACTCCTCTCTGCATTTTCACCGTCGACAGTTTGCTCCTCCCCATCGAGCTCTTCGGGAAAGCTCCTTCTCCAGCGCCTGGATCGGCGCCGGAGACATCTCCATCTCCTTCTCCGGCGGAGGCTCCTACCCCTGCGTCTGCTCCGGAGCCTGCCGCCGCGCCATCGCCTTATTAAAAATTTTAAATGAAAATTTACTAAAATAATTAGGAAATTAATTAGGGAGTAAAAAATCTGAATTAAAAGTCTAACGGAACAGTTCCGTTAGTTTTTTAACGGAACAGTTAGTCTAGGACCAAAATGATCAAATTTTCATATGTTCAGAACCAGAAAATCCAAAAAATAATGTTTAGGACCAAAAAAGTAAATGACCATATATTCATGACCAATTTTGGCTTTTACTCTTTTTAAAACTTTATCCTTTTACTTTCTTCTACTACTACCATTTGTAATTATTATTTTAAAATTTGATTTATGAAGTGACATATTGTACTTCAATAAAAGCATCATTCAATTATAATCTCCTAATACCCCTTTATTTTATCAATTTTAAACTAGGAATAATCTTATTCTTTAATTAAAACTCGAAAATCCATGCAGCTAAAATATCGGTATTAAATCCGAAACTCTAAGCATTGAAAGTGATTAAGGTCTAACTAATTTTAAGTGTATAACTAGAGAATAAATCTCAGCCACATGTTATCTTAATCCAATGACTAAAATAAGTAAATAACTTTAGTTAATAAAAATTGCATAGGGGTATTTTAGGAAATCAACTTTGTTCTCATATTTTCACATACACACACAAACACACACTCTCTCCTTCTCTCACGACGGAGGTGGCGGAGCACACTTGCACCTCCTCTCCGCGACACCCTCCTCCGGCCTGCCTGCCTCTCACGGTTGCCTCCCTATCTGTGCCCCCCTCCTCCGGTCTGCCTCTCGCGGAGTACGGCTCACCTCCTCTCGCAGGCATCGACAATATCTCTACACCTGTGCCCTCGTCGCCTCTTGCTCCCCGACTAATTTGTTATAATCTCCATTGCACATACTCATGCTCAACAATCTCCATAGCCAATTGAAGAATCTTCATCGCAAGAACTGATTTACTCCATCGTCAATTATCGATTTCAGAATCTGCAAATTCGTTATACTCACGCAGATTCTATAGATTTTTATCGCTAATGCTGAGATTTTTCCTATTTCCATCACTCACGTTGATTTGTTGTGATCTCCCAAGCCAATTATACAATCTACATAGCTCCGCTCATGTTCAACAATCTCCATCATCAATTGTAGATTCTTCATCGCAAGAACTGATTTCTCTATCGTCAATTGTCAATTTCACGATCTGCAAATTTGCTATTTCATACAGGCCACATGTCTTCAATTGATCAAATGGACTTGGTATCAATTCTAGAAGAAGCCTAATTCGAATCTGATTCATCTTCGTATGAAGTGAATATTTCTTATAGTGAAGTAAATCTGACTTACAGTGAAGTATAACGGTTCCTAGGTGTATGGCATATATCAGTAACTATGATATTATGAAGTGAATATTTCTTATAGTGAAGTATATCGATTAGCTCGTATACCGAGACATTATGAAGTAAATATTTATTATAGTGAAATAAATAAGACTTATAGTGAAGTATAATGGTGCATAAGTATATGGCTTAAACTGAGACCATTTGAAGTGAATATTTGTTATAGTGAACTAGTATATGCTTTCAGTGATGTATATTGAGCATATAGTGATGTATATTGTGAATATAATGAGTTCCATCTGTTGAGGTCCTTGGATATCTGAGATGAGTTCCACGTTAGGTTCGTCCACATTCTCTTTGCTATGATGGTGCAGTTCTGGCTTGTCGTCGTCTTCATTATCGTCGATAGTTATGATTAGTTTTGGTGTCAAGGTGAAAGCGTGGTTTGGAGCCTTCATTGTACGGCTTCCAAAAGGTTTGCTGGGGTAACGAGGCGGAGTGAGGATTGTTCCTGTTGAAGAAAATGCAGGAGAAAATGGATAGTCCTAAGTGGTGGTTTTAGTTCACTTTTTATATGTATTTAGTTCATTTTCCAATGGTTTTAGTTCACTGTCAATGAGTTTTGTTTCGTTGAATTTTTTTTTTTCGTTCAGCATACTTATTTTGGGTACACTATAGGTGAGAATTATTTAATTGCTTTATTCAAATGAACTACATATTTTATGTGATGAGGCAATGCAACTTATTTGTTTTCCTATTAACTATAATCTAGTTGTTGTGAAGTATTGAATTCATATAATGAAGTAGGAGTAATATAAATGATCTGTTTATACAGTAGGTTTTAATTACTAAAATGAAGTAATAAAACATTATAATGAAGTAAATGACTCTAATAATGAAGTAATAATACATTATAATAAAGTAACATTTTTAGCTGATGTGTTGTTTGCACATTAAAATGAACTATATATTCTTTTTAATGAAGTAGTAAATTGATAAGATGAAGTAATAAATTATGATATTGAAGTAATATAAATGATCTGTTTATACAGTAAGATTTATTATCAAAATGAAGTAATAAAAATGATAATGAAGTAATAGTCTATAAATATGAGTATATGTTTACTGTTTTGTACGAGTTTAGGATTTTAGAATTAAAATTAACTGCTGCATTGTTTGCATATTCAAATGAACTACATATCTTATGTGATGAGGTACTGCCACTTATCTGTTTTCCTATTAACTATAATCTAGTTGTTGTGAAGTATTGAATTCATATGATGAAGTAATAAGTTATGATAATGAAGTAATACAAATGATTTGTTTATACAGTAGGTTTTATAATTAAAATGAAGTAATAAAACATTATAATGAAGTAAATGACTCTAAAAATGAAGTAATAATACATTATAATGAAGTAACATCTTTAACTGATGCATTGTTTACACATTAAATAAACTACATATTCTTTTTGATGAATTAGTAAATTGATATAATGAAGTTAGTTGTGTTTTTAATGAAGCAACAATGGCAAGGCGCATTTTGTCCAAGGTGGTGACTCGGTAGCATAAACAAACACGGTGAGCAGAGGCAGCGCGAAGGAGATGAAGATGATGTAGCTTCGAGCGAAACATAGACAGCGCTGGAGTTAGAAAACTCCGAGCGCAAACCGACGGTGGCCGCGGCGGCAAATATGCAACAATGGCACACCGGCAGCGGCTCTGGTGAGGTGACGACGCTGAAGGGGTGCGACAACCGTGAGAGTTTGGCGGCAGCACATGCCGCCTCACGCCGGCGACGACGTCTGTACCGCGAAAATGAAGATGCTGAATCGGCGGATTTAGATGCTGAATCGATCGATGGAGATGTTGAATCGGCGGATTTAGATGCTGAATCGGAGATGGTTATCTTCGATTTCGGTTTAATCGATAGGAGATGATGGATGAAGATGAGAATCATTGCTTTTTCAGAGAGGTTTTGAGAGAAGAAGAGGCGGGGAGGCGGAATGTGAATGAGTTGATTTTTTGTAATCTGTGAACTCTAATTCTTTACCCTAATTATGAAATGACGTAAATACCCCCGTGTTGAAGTAAATTGTGTATGCAATGAACTGCGAAAAATAACCCTTGATTATCTAATCTAGCCCTTGATTTTCTTGATCTTGTGGCTGTAATTTGTTCTCTAGTTATGTACTTAATAGGCACTTGCCCTATATCACTACTATATGGCACGTAGCCAAAGAAACGAAAATCTCGGTTACATTAATTATATAATCTCCATTTATATAGACTAAAAACTAGTAAAAATTAACAAGAGTTCTTTTCCTCACTTTATCCCTTTTTGTGTTATTCGAAATTCGAGTAAAAAATCCGACTAATCATAAAATGTAACTTACTAATTATACAGATGTAAGGGCATCCACTATAGGGGCGGCGCGCCGGCCGCCCCCTTCCCGGCTACGCCGCGGCGGCGTATAGTGGACTAGGCGTCCGCCCCGGGGGCGGACGAATTGGCTGGGGCGAAAGGGCCATCGCCGGCTTTGCGGCGAGGACGAGCCGCATGAGAGAGAAGCGCGGCGGCCACCGCGCCTATCTATTGCGCGGCGAAACGGCCGCGGCGGTCGCCGGCTTTTCTTTTCTTTTTTCTTTTTTTTTCGAATCTATAAATGTTTTTTTATAAATATTCCTCCCATTTTCATCTTCTCTCCACACACTTCTTCTCTCTCTATCCAAATTTTCTATCTCTAAAACTTTTCAATTTATGGATGATTTGTGGAATCAAGCATGGGATTCTTTGATTCAAGAGGTGCAGAGGGAGGCCGACGAGGAGGCGGCGGCGGCGGCGGCGGCGATCCCTCGTGAGATTCGTCATCGTCGGACAATCCCACGAGACCATGTCGGAGCGGCTGAGCGGCTTATGGCCGACTACTTTAGCGATGAGCCTCGTTACCCGGCTGAGATTTTTCGTCGGCGTTTCAGAATGTCGCGACCGCTATTCACCCATATAGCGACGACATTGGCGGACCGGTTCGGGTGCTTCACGCTCCGGAGGGATTGCACTGGCCGGATCGGGCTTTCTACTTTGCAGAAATGCACCTCTGCAATTAGGCAGCTTGCCTATGCCGGACCGGCTGATATGTTCGACGAATACCTACAGATGGGTGAGACGACTAGTCTAACTGTGCTCCGGCAGTTTTGTAAGGGCATTCGGCAAGTCTTTGGTCCGGAGTTCCTACGAAAGCAACCCCTGATGAGTGCCAGAGACTGCTAGATATGCACGGTGCGGTGCACAGTTTCCCCGGGATGATGGACAGCATTGATTGCATGCATTGGGAGTGGAGAAACTGCCCGGTGGCGTGGAAAGGCCAGTTCACTACCGGTTTCAAGCAGAAACATCCGTCGATGATCCTCGAAGCCGTTGCTGACTACCGTTTGCAGATCTGGCATGCATATTTCGGTGTTGCAGGTTCGAACAACGACATCAACGTTCTGCAGTCGTCGCCTATCTTCAATGATGAGTGCCGGGGAGAGGGTCCAGAGATCAGTTTTGTAGCAAACGGCACGCAGTATCGCAGGGGATACTATTGGCAGATGGAATATACCCTCGTTGGCCCGTATTCGTCAAGACACTTCGGCAACCGGCTGGCGCGAAGAGACAATATTTTGCGCGCAAACAAGAGGCCGCTAGGAAAGATGTTGAGCGAGCTTTTGGTGTGCTCCAAGCGCGATGGGCCATTCTACGCTGCCCCGCACGAGTGTGGCACGAAGATGATGTCGCGGATATCATGGTAGCGTGTATCATATTGCACAATATGATAATAGAAGATGAAGGATTCGCTGCAGAACGTTGGGCGCCGGAAGATGGTGCAAGTACAAGTCACGGTGTTGCCTCCGCGCCGATACAGATGGGTGTACCACGTAGTAATGAATATCTGATCCAACGTTTCGCTGATATACGCCGGAGCACAGCACATGACCAACTCCAGGTCGATTTGATTGAAGAGATCTGGGCACGTAGGGGAGGCGGCGTAGCATGAACAACATGTGTGATTTCCGTAGATCAAATTTTCGTTGTAATTTTCCTCTCACTTTAATCCGACGAAAATTTAGTTTTCAATTTTAATTTTATTGCACTAGCCGTTTATCTCGAATTATTTTTAGTCCGATAATTTGTAATTGAATTAAAATATACAACAAGAAAAATAAAGTGAAAGTTGTCTACTAAAAAGTGTCCACCATTGCTGTGGACACTTTTTTTTGTGGCTGTGGACAAATAAAATGGGACTATAGATAAAAAAAAAAAGTTGTCCACCAAAAGTTGTCCACCTATAGTGGATGCTCTGAGGATTCCGACAAAATGATTCTTGGGATAGCAACATAGCATAAGCTAGATAAAACCAATTGACTAATTAACAACCAAAAGTTGTGTTTGGAGTTAATGAATAGCATTGGGGCCGACACAAGCTTTGAGAAGTGGGCTCCAAAGCCACTGCACCAAAAACTTCCTCCCATTCCGGCCGTTCAAATTGAAGGTCCGGCCGGCGGAATCCCTCATGACCGCCCCCATGTACCCTCCGCCGCCCCCGGTGCCGTAGAGCCCCTCGCAGAGGTCCCCGATCTCCGTGGGCGCCGTGGGGTCCTCCCCCGCGTACCACGCGTTGACGAGCGGGTTCGAGGCCAGCTCGGCCAGCTCGTGCGCGATCACGCTGATCATCCCGTCCACCCCCGGGTCCCCGTTGGGGGGCCGCAGCGCCCCCGGCCCCCCTCCGGCCATGTACCCCGGGACGGCGAACGGGTACGCGCAGACCTCGGGGCACTGGGCCGCGGAGTTGCCGACCCACGCGTACGGGAGCGTGTACCCGACCTCGGACGGGAACGTGAAGTAGTGGAACCCGCACACCGCGCGGCAGAAGTCCTGCATCGCCACGTCCGAGGCCGTGAGCACCAGGAACACGCCGCTCCGGTGGTCGACGGCGATGACGGATTGGATGGAGAGGCGGGTGAGGGATTTGCCGTGGGAGTAGCGGCGATCGGAGAATTCGGCGGAGATTCGGAGGCGGGAGGAGATGTTGGCGGAGGTTTGGTCGGAGTAGAGGGAGAGGGTGCGCCACCACTGGGAGACGGAGGGGGAGGGGGAGGAGGGGTGGGAGATGGAGAGGAGGAAGTCTCTGATGAGGAGGCGGTGGGAGAGGGGCCAGCGGCCGTACCAGATGAGGTAGAGGTTGATGGGAGAGGAGAGGACGGGGCCCATGTGGTAGCGGAGATTCACCAGATTGGAGGACCCTTCGAATCTTTTCGAGGCGGGGATTCCGCGGGGGGGAATCTTGGGGTTGAAGGAGTTTAAGTTGAGGGGCTGTTTGGAGGCATTGTGGGAGTGGGAGTGGGCGGCGGAGATTAGTGAGGTGAGGAAGACTAAGTGTATGAGCATGATGGCGGATTGGCGGTGGTGAGTCAGAGAGTAAGTGAATTTGAGTTTTTCAAAGAGAAAAGGGAACTAGTATTCAATATTCAGCTGGTGACACCTAATCTGCAGCTGCGCTGGTGGGGCGCTACCTTTTTTCGGGTTAACGATCGGATTTATGCATAAATACTTCTAACTTTTTTTTTAATGTCACTCCAAAAATAATCTCATTCTAATAAATAACTTTGATGCTTATAATTTATTTAATTCATATTTTATTATGTAGGAGTAATGTATATATATAAGTGAGATTTATGTTTCACAAATTTTTCCTATTTTTATTTTGCATTTCTTAAAATCATGGGCAGATGAAGTACGATCTTTTATATGAGTACTTTATTTAGAGTTAATTTTACATCAACGGATGTTTGCCAAGGTCAATTTTAGCTATCTGACTTAATTGGTGTAACAGCTATTAGCGCATGATCTATTGGTCTCATTCCCCCAATTGTCTTCAATTATGTCAACTTCAAATGTTTGTATAAATATGAAATGATGACAAAACTTATTTTATGACTAGTATAATTACCCTCATTTTACCTTCATCGAGTTCTATAATTACCTTCATTTTTTCTCCATTTTGGCTCCATTAATTCTCCGCTCATAAGAAATGGATAAATTTGGATGATATGTGGGCTGTCACAAGTCATTGTCTGATTACGTAGATAAATCAATAAAGACGGTGATTAAGACAAGATATCTCTCTCTCCTCTTTGAGTATGGGCTTGGCCCTTTGCCATATTGGACCTCACTCTGTTAAGATTCCCCAAACCCAATCCACCATTCACCAGATTCCAAAGTCCAAACCACATCAAAAGTTTAGGCTATATTTATTTGTCTCAAATTTGAATTACTATGTGTTTAAGAGAATCAAATACAATAGCAGCTGTGAAATGGAAGTGAGAAATTGAATTGGATCAATGGAATCTAAAGATTGAATCCAACTCCATATGATTCTAGTTGGTTTGATTTTGCTCAACTTGTGTATGGTCGATTCACACCGGCACACTTAATGACCAACAGCCGATTCACATCGGGACTCTTAACGACGGACGGATGGATTATAACACACATTCACAATCCCAGTATCTTAAATTCTTAATTGATAAACAGAATAGCCATTACATCATCAATTCCACAGGGCAAAATAACTGCTTCAAAAGATAATATCCAAATTTCAATTTACAAATTCCTTATTTCCATTATCAGAAAAATGGCTGCATCAAAGAGCCAACAAGAGGCACTAAGTATACATATACAGATTGGATTCTCCCAATTTAGAAAGAATCTTGGACAAACAAAACCAACACAAACAAAACTGAATCACAAAATCATACCTTCACAGAGATCATCTCCTCAAGGGAGTAGCAAGTTCCTATAACAGCAAGAACTGTCCCTACAACAATCACCCCCAAATCAAACCCAGCCCTCCTCAAGCTCATCTCATCCTTGAATGTCAGGTAATGGAACAGCGCCGGCAGCACGAACCCCAGAATACAGCAAGTGCTGCTCCCGACCAACGACAAGAAATCCGCAAAATTCGGGACAAACAGCGCCACCAAACACACTGCTAAAACCAGCATCCATCTCATCCAAATGCAGTACCTCCCCTCCCAAAACCTTCTCTCGAACACCTCATAGACAGGATTCATCATCAATGGGAATGTGAAGAACAGATTGATGCAAAGGCCTAATTGAACGAAGGTGCTTAACAGCCCTTTCCCCATGTTTGCAGTGATGATGTCTGCGGTTTCAGAGCCGAAGGCGAAGTATCCCATCACTCCGAAGGAACCGTAGATTGCGGCGATGAAGATCATCGTTAGGCATAGGATTCTCCCGAATTTGGACTTGTCCTTCATCTCTGATTCGAGGGGGAGAGCCATCCCGACGCCTTCGAAGGAGTAGACCGCGACGCCGAGGCCGTAGAAGAAGGTGGAGACAGTGCCGAACGCCTCCACCGGCGGCATATGGCGGCTGAATAGGAGGGCGTCTTCGATCATGACTAAGCCCATCGCGGCGAGGTCGACGATGTCGGCGAAGATGCTGAGGGGAGCTAGCAGGGTTAGGGATGGGATCGAATTTAGGGCTAATTCGAAGGGGAAGCACGCCCAAATGTATAGGGTTTTGGCGGAAAATCCCCAAATTGTGGCGGAGGCGGCGAGCTCGTACGAGGAGGAGAAGAGATTGGCGAGGGTGTTGCCGATGAAGATGAGGTATCCGACGCAGAATCCGGCTTGGGAGAGGACGATCATGAGATCGACGGCGGATCGGCCGATTTCGCCGCAGACGGCGAAGCCTAGGTCGCCGAAGGAGGCGATTTTGTTGTTGGAGGAGGAGCAGGTGGATTCCTCGATTCGCCTGCGGGTGACGACGAGGAGCATCATGCCGTGGTAGGTGAAGATGGAGACGACGAAGACGGTGATGAGGCTGGTGAGCCACCCCGTGCGCATGAAGGTGTAGGGGAGGCCGAGGACGCCGGCGCCGACGATGGCGATGAAGACGTTGGCGAATGTTTTGGGCTGGGAGGAGAGGGCCGCGTGCTTTCCGGCGGCGGAGGTGTCGAGGAGAGGGGTTTCTACTTGCGGCAGGGAATGGGCGGAGGATTCGCCGTCGGTGAGCTTGCGGATCCCCATTTTCAGCTGGATTTTGATTTTGATTTTGATTTTTTAGGGTTTTTTGGGATATGGATGAATAAGATGAAGGTGGGAGAGAACAGAGAGATGAAAAGGGGGAAATTATAGAAGAATTTGGGATATTTTATTGAATAGGAAAAGGTGGATATTGAAGAGGAGAAATAGATATTTTTATTTAGCTTTTTGGGATATTAATGGAAGGAAATGAATGAAGCTCTCTCTAAGTTGTTGTCTAGCTAATTTTCATACATGGTGTTCTGTTTAATTGAATGTAGGCCAGGTGGATAGTAGCTGTTTGGACGGACCAATTCAATCTCGGACAATTTCAGAAACAAACATTGTAAAATATAGTACTTTTAACGGCATCTTTTGTATAGGAATATATGGGGTGTATAATGTTTGGTTGGTAGCCGATTCTTCAGCTTAGGTTAGCCCGGTGTTTTAATCTTGGTTCACTGTTGAATGGAGACATACAGTCACTTATTCATCGCTCTAGTTTCATCTGATTATTTCTGTTTTCATTCGATAGTGGAATTGATTTCATTTTTTCTCTCGATTTCTAACATGAATATGCCGTCTCAGCAGGAAAGCAACTATTCAGACCATTTCAATCTCGAAAGGTATCTTAATCATAGGAGTTCAAGGTGAAGATAATCATGGCTCTATTACTATATAACACTGCTTGTTTGGTAGCCGATTTCTTTGGCTCGGAATAGCCCAATTCAGCCCGGTGTTTTAATCTCGGTCCACTGTTGTTTGGAGACATACCTCCACTTGCTTATCGCTCCAATTTCGTTCGATTGTTTCTATCTTCTTTCTATGGTAAACCCTATTTTGCCTTTTCTCTCAATTTTTGAGAGACATCTCTCAGTTTGTGTTCCATTTCGTGATTCACGTGTGTAACAAATCAGTAACATGATTCATGAAAACCAATACTATATTTAACAACCACTTTATTTATTGGGTCAATGCTAACCACATCTTCAAACAAGCCTTAGTTTTATCTATACCAGCTGCCAAACGGGCCCTCAAATTTAAAATTATTTCAAACAAACACAAGTCAAGTCACCATCTAACAACTGTCCATCTATATGAATAATCTTCAATCCCATTCCACCAAAAATTATGTGCCCATAGCTTATCACTTATCACTATCCTAAAATAAGAGGTAACAGCTGCTCCTATCCTTAACGTTCTTGAATCTAAAAGATGGAATATCCATTTCAATTTGAAATGAATTCAAAATTTGAAATTCAATCATTGACAACAGCTCAAAGAGAGGGTGAGAAAGAGAAAGGAGGGTAATTTCTATACCGAATCGACGCGTTTCCGTTTTGCAGATGTATCTTGGTGATCATCTTTGAATGTCCAACCCGGAAAATCCAGCTCAGAAAACAAGCACGCGGGAGTCGTTTTGTAGAACGCCAACGCCACCTGTTTGACCCTTCGCCTTATCTGTAAGGTTTTGATAGCAATTATACTGATAATGCCTTCCCAGTAAAGAAAGTCGAATAATGAGTGTCATGTGATTCAGATTGGTTACCTCATCGCCGAAAATTGTAACATATGAACCCGAACTGAAATCGCTTACTGCAACTTCAGGAAGTCTGCTTCTTACAGCCAAATCATTCACCAGAGACAAAGCGAATCTGATCACATGAGACGGATACATCAGTCAACGGTAGTGGGAAAGATGAGGACATGTTGAACTTAGCACGTACCTTGAAACCGGAGGGCTGTAATGATGACGAAGAGTGTCGATCTCCCAGAGAGAGCTTCCTGCTCGGTCATTGCCACAATTATACATATCAGTTTTCTGTTATCATAGAATCAGCTAAGAGCAAAATAAGTGCAATTGAGTTCACAACCTCAAGGTCTATATGATAAAGTATGTAAATTGAATTGATGGATGGGTTCTGTTGGGAATGAGCTATCCATGGACATTTATATTAGTAATGAGATCTGATTTATTTATTATCTTTGAGTTTAATCAACCTTGGATATATATAAAAGTAACACAACACTCAATGAAATAGGAAAAAGCTTAACACTTAATGAAATAGGAAAAAGCTTACTCATAGCATTGGTATCTCTAGGATCATTTTCCTCATTTTTAAAGTGATCAATTCCTGGCTTCTCTTCAAACAAGTCCTCGCTCGCACCATCAGGAGTGTTGTTTTCTGCAATAGTATCCGGATCGATTTCCTACATAGTGAATATATTATGCCGCACTGAGTGAGCTTGTCAATAAATTAAAGGAATGCACAAAAATGGCTAAACAAAAAGAAAACAAGGCTGCTCTTACCCTATGGACCAGAAAACTAATCGAAGGATGCCTCTGTAGAAGGTTGTGAACCAAAGCGATGATGACTAATGCTCCTGAAGGAGGGGCAAACAGTGCAAGTCTACTCAATTTCTTGCAGAAAGCAGCAGCCAGATATGCAGGAAGCAGCGATGATTTCAAGCACGAGCCCAGCAGCTGACGGTGACACATTAAATAAATATATAATTAGCGCTATGCAGCTTACTAGATCGGTGCAACTTTCCATCGTCGATGCAATATGTTGTGGCAAGTTACACCTATCTTTAGATGATTGCAAGTAATATTCTTTCTTCGGCAATTGCATCGTGGCCAACCATTCCTCTTCAACATGTCTAAAGTTGGGTGCAACTTGCCACAACATACTCTCAGCTCTCAAGTTCAACAACCAACAGTGGGTAGCTTATAAGATTCACAAAATCATTAATAGTTCAATGAGATTGTATATCACTAACCTGGAAGAATTTTGATCGATGTTTTGCCATAAACACAGAGGGCTCCAACAGAGCATAGAGTTTATTATAGAAGTTGGGGTACTCAAGGCCATGCTGTGTCATCAGTATAAAGAGGCTGCTGAGAGCCATAACCCTGACAATACCACCTATGTCATAGGATCGTGTCAAGAAATCACTGCAGATGATTGCACCAAAATAAATATTAAGTGTGAGAAAACATCGATTAGACAAGACTTGACAAATTCCAGTGCAGTTTACCATAGCATGATGGGGTTTGAGAGGTGAGAAATGACAGACTGATGAAGTGTTACAAGAACCTGCCATAATGTATAGGTATTAGTTGAAATTCTAGTACTATCAATTTCAAAATGAAATATAGCACAGAAATTCACAGAGCAGTTCATGGACCCATTAATAAAAGCATCTGCATCTTATTAACTGTAATGTTAAAGAGCTATATTTGAGAGTAAATAATACAATGAAAGAATTCCTTATAGAGCAGTTCATGGACCCATTGGCATACATACTTAACGTTACCTCTTTGTATACATCAAGAGGAAGAGGCAGACTGAGGAATGATATCCATGCTTTAGTAAACTTCTGTTTCATTTTCTTTGCAGTATTTTTGGAAGACAAAACCTGTAAAGTACCAAGGTTGGGGATGCTTAGAAGTAAGAAATCAAACATGTACTTTAAAGATGCATAGTAACTGTCTAAGATTCATCTAGAGAACTTACATTGTCATTGGACTTTTTATACTTTCCCTCTTTATCCTGTGAGGAGATGCCTGTTATATACAGAAGAAGAAGCAACATTGTTGTTAGCAAAAAGTTCATTAAGTTGATTAAGATGCATCGGAAACTTGCTAGTAAATGCTAACACATCTAAAATATGTTGAAAACCCCACGCAGGAAAAGTACAATACTTTCGATGCTTCCATCTGTCAGTGGCAACTCAAATTATATGAATGTCAAAATCACTAAAATGGGGCGATAACTGATAGAAAAAAAAGATATTATCTGTTTACTTTAACAAGATATTTGCTACAACATTTGATGTTGGATAGTGAATTATTACAACCAAATTAGCATATTTTAACTCATGGACCGGGGATTGTTATACCTTAGCAAAGGAAGAAAGAGAATCAGTGACCTTGTAACTAATTCTTGCATCTCATGGTGTTCCCGTGCAGTCAGAAAAGAAGAAAATGAGCACCTCAATTCGCAAGTTAGAATAAAGAAATCCATGGAATTTAAGGACATTCTCTCCATTAGTTCAAATGCAAACTGAATGGCATGTTGCATAGTAGTAAATGCTAATAGCCTAATATAGATTAACATCCAAACTTAAATACAGGATAAAATTACCTGATTCGTTCCACATCTCTAACTTCTCCTCTACAGCTTCCAGTGGTTGGATGCAGGCTAATAACTTGTACATCTTTTGAATGGAAAGCTCAATGCTACATATACAACATAAAAATAAGTATAAGCACCTTAAAAATGAAAAGCACAATATCTACAGCAGTAACGCTGATGCAACCAAGTAATAATGCCCGGGAGCCCTAGATCAGTAAATGTTCTATAAAAGTGTTCAAATAGCAGGTTGAACATATAATTCACTAATTCCAGTCATATCAAACAACAGCTTCAATGAGAAAATATTCACTAACCTTGATCTTGAGACGAGATCATTCACATCCTGACTTACTTCTTTGTTTTCTGTTAGAGAGAACACAATTATTTATCAACAGAGAAACAAATTTGACACTAAAATGCTATAAGATACCACTAGATCCATGCCCACCGATGAGTATCATAACAGTATAAAGAGTCCGAACCTTCCTTCTCCAAAGTCCGAGCCAGCTTTTCGAAGGAACTGCAAGTGAGTACCTACACAGTACAATCTGGCATAAACTATGTTCCTAAAACTAATAAAATCAATAAATTAAAATGTTGAAAGCTACAAATTCATCGAACTTCTTATCTCCATTGAGAACATTTGTGCACTTGCTCAAAGGATGTGCTCAAGAAAAAAGGAGCTTACCGAACATCAACGTAATTGAAATACTTCTCTGCTAGCATATCCAATACAACGTCATCAACACTAAGCTCAGAACGAACCTTCACGCATGATCCAATTCAATAGAAATGAGATGTGAATCAACGAATTCACTACGAAATTCACCAATTCAGAGAAATGACCACGGAAAATCAATCAGACTCACAATAGCACGGAGAAGCCTGTGATAAACAGCGGTATTGAACTTCCCCGCATTTCCGACGTTCACAAATTCCATTATCGAATCAAGCACAACTTCCTGCATTAAAAACAAGCTGATGACGCCTCGCGCATTCAATTTCGGAGAATTCAATTAAGTAATTGTACCCTGAGAGCGCCGTCGGATTGGGAGGAGGAGACGAGGTCGATGAGGCACTGCGTCAGCTCGTCGAATTTGGAGCGCAGCCACGTGAGGTAGATGAATTCGGGGTCGGGATCGGCGTCGGGATGCTTGGAGGAGGAGGGGAGATTGGGGATGAGAGGAGTGAAGAAGGATTGGAGTGAGAGGAGAGATTCGAGGGCGTGTGGTGGCGGAGAATTGGGGGTGATGCAGGATAGGAGAAGGGGGAGGTTGTTGACGTGAGCTCTTGATGTTAGAAGCTGCTGCCCCATGGTTTTGAGCTCCGAGAGAGTGTGCTTCTTTCTCTTCCTCTTCTGCTTCTTCTTCTCCGAAGCCATGGCTGCCGGGGAGAGAGAGGTTTTTGGGGTTTTGGGTTTTTTCTTTTTTTTTTTGTTTTTTCTAATTTACATTTTCGTGTTCTATTATTCAGTCTATATCAAGGCCCAAATTATTAGTTTGGGCTATTAATTAGGCTATATATAATCTAGGCCTAAATTATTTATTTTGTGGATCATTTGTTTAGTTTTACTAAATTTAAAATGAAATATTCACAATTGCAAATTATACTACTCCTATTATGATAGTAATAAGAAAGAGTTAAAAACTAGTGACAAAGTGAAGTCTCATTCAGAGCATCTCCAACGGCGGACGTCGTGGAAGTCCCACCCGACGTCCGCCATTGTGGAGCAAAAGGTCGGACACACCCATCCCATTAGCCCGTCGGATGTCCTCGGATATCCTCGCGACGTCCTACCTGATGCCCGCCATTGTGAAGGGGGTCGGACGTCCGAGTTAAAATTTTATTTTATTTTTTTAAAAAAACCTCTATAAATACGGCTCTATATATACGGCTCGTTAAATTTCGTAAAATTTGAAACGTATAAATTGAATAATTGTGATTTTATTTTATTGCGGGAAAAAAGTCATAGTGATGTGGCAGGAGGTTTTTGTGGGATTATGGATACTGAAGCCGAACCAGGCTAGTTGGTTTGATCGGTTGGACTTTAATTTCAATGTTTGATTTAAGCACGTTAAATTGGTGAACTATAGAACTGAAAAAACTAATTGGTTCGATTTCGAATTGCGGACCAATTAAACCACTTTTTATTGTGCAAGCATCTAAAAGATTTATGTTTTTTTATATGAACATAAAATTTAGTAGTACATATTTGTGGATTACTTATCAATCGAATTTAGAAAATATTGTGTTTGATAGCACAAGAAACAAAAATGAAATCAAGAATTTGGAATCTCTTGGATTGGGCCTTGGAGTAATGAGAGAGGGAATGATATGTGCAATTTTGATGCCCAAAATCAAAGCTTTAAGAGTCCATTAATCACACCATAATCTATGATTAATTAGGGCTCCAAAGTCCAATTGATGCAAAAGATTGCAACTTTCCTCTGCATGTTTGAAGATGAATTAAAGCCCTTCTAATTTTGCGGGTCTCAGCATGGAAACGTGGATCAATTTCACAACAACAACGACAATAAAAAGTAGCTGCTATATACGACTGGTTCCTGCAATTTCGCGGCTCTGATGTCGAATCGAATCGAATTGAATTGAATTGAACAGGCTTAGCTGCGAGTATGATCGAGCGGTGCTGAATTCGTTTCAAGCGACGGGAATTTGGGGATGGAGACGTGGCGGCGGCGGCGCAACATCGAGGAGTTTTCCAAGGGGTATTACGGGGTGTGCGCGGCGGGAGGAATGCTCAGCGCCGGAGCTACGCATCTCGCCATCACCCCTCTCGATGTGTTGAAGGTTAACATGCAGGTTTTGCTCCGTTTACGATCTCCAGCTTCATCTGTTTTTGACGATGATTGCATTTGTTCTTAAGTTCTAATTGTGATTTTGGGCATAGAAATCCGAATGTGGAGCCTTCTAGAATTCGGAAGAAATGAATTTCTGGGTAGAATTGTGTTATGTTTGTTGCAGTTGGTAGATTTCTTCAATTTCTGCTTGTTTTCTGAGTAGAATTGTGTGGTGTTCTTAGGTTATGTCGAAATGATTTCCGTCGTGTGTAGCTTAAGGTCCCTGAGTGCTACCTTGTTATGAGATGATAAATGTTGCTGGAAATTAGAAGAAAAAGAGGTGGTGATGGTGATGTGCCCTGGTTGTGTTTTTCGGTTTTGACTCGAGATGATTGCGTTTCACGTTTCAGTTCGTGATTCCTGATTATGTTTTGGGCCTAGAAATCTCAATGTGGAGCCTTCTAATATTCTAAAGAAGTGTTTTTCTGAATAGAATTATGCATATGTTGAAACATGCATTACAGTTGGTCAATTCCTTCATTTGTCCCTTGTTTTCTGAATAGAATCTTGTAATGTTCTTTGGTTATGTTATGTCGCGATGATTTTTATTGTGCGTAGCTTCTTATTCGGTTCTTTAGTGCTACCTTGTCTTCAGATGAGAAATGTTGCTGAGAATTCGAAGAGAAAGAGGGGGGTGGGGGGGGGGGGGATGTGCCCTTGTTGTGTGTTTTTTTAATTGTTTTGAATCTTGTTGATTGCAATACACAATCATGTGTCAGTTCGTAAAGCCCTAATTGAGATTTCGGGCCTAGAAATCCCGCTGTGGAGCCTTTTACTATCTGAAAGAAATGAATTTTCTGAATAGAATTATGTTTATGTTGACAGTTCATGTATTACAGTTAGGTAATCCCTTCATTTCCCCCTTGTTTTCTTAATAGAGTTATGCCATGTTCAATGGTTATGTCAAGATGATTTTCGCTGTGTAGCTTATATAGTTAGGTTCCTGAGTGCTTATTTGTTTTCAGATGAGAAATGTTGCTGAAAATTAGAAGAAAAAGAGAACAAAGGTGATGGTGGTGTGGAGGGGGATGTGCCCTGGTTGTGTGTGTGTGTGTTTTATCGATGATTGTGTTTCATCACTTCATGTTTAAGTTCGTACTCCCTAATTGCGATGATGTGCCCTGGTTGTGTTTTTCAGTGCTACATTTGCTGATTTGCACGTTTCAGGTGAATCCAGTGAAATATAATGGCATCATATCAGGGTTCAGTACTCTTTGCCGAGAAGAAGGTGCTTCGGCTCTTTGGAGAGGTTGGTCCGGAAAACTTATTGGTTATGGTGTACAAGGTGGATGCAAGTTTGGTCTCTACGAATATTTCAAGAAACTTTATGGCGATCTACTGGTGAATCAGAACAAGGGTGTCATATTCTTCCTCAGCGCTGCCTCTGCTCAAGTCTTTGCTGACATTGCTCTCTGCCCATTTGAAGCTGTCAAAGTTCGAGTCCAGTCGCAGCCACGTTTCGCCAATGGCTTGGCTGATGGATTTCCTAAAGTTTACACTAAAGAAGGGTTTTACGGGTAACTAAAGCTAACCCCATCAAGTTTAGTTGAAATCTCACCTTGGGAAACATTGACACGTGCTGCGTTAAAATTGTTTGCAGATTGTACAGAGGACTGCTTCCACTCTGGGGCCGTAACCTTCCATGTAAGCACCTTTGCTGCAATCGTCTTCTTTTATTTCATTGCTTAATGTGCTTGCTCTTACATTTTTAGTTCTTGGGCTCTAAAAAGTTTGTTCCCGAATTCGTTGGAGATATTGTTCATCTATAGATACGAACTATAGGATACATCAGTCCCCATGAAGCCCAGAAACATGACCTTTTCCACTAAAAGCATTCTTTGCTCGCTGCATTACGTGATTACCTCCATACCGACATCTAAAGATCACTAGGGCGTTATAACCCATGGCTGAGAATATACGTGTTTTCATGTACGATAGCTTCACTTTTGCTACTGCTGACCGCCATCCTTGTTTTTGGCAGTCTCCATGTTCATGTTCACAACATTTGAGCACTCCGTGGATCTAATGCATCGCAAAGTTATACGAAGAAAGAGAGAAGATTGCTCGATACCCCAGCAACTTGCTGTGACGTGTCTAGCCGGGTATTCAGCTGGGATTGTTGGTGCTGTGATCTCCAATCCTGCTGACAACATAGTTTCATCTCTTTACAACAAAAAGGCTCCAAGTATACTGCAGGTATTTCGCTAGGATCGATCAAATCCGTTCATATTGGTCCTCGTATACAAATATATATGTCGCCCGTGTTTTTCTTTCAGGCGATAAAGAAGATCGGGCTTGCCAATCTGTTCACCAGAAGTCTCTCCGTTAGAATTGCAACGGTGGGTCCTGTCGTTACGTTGCAATGGTTTTTCTACGACAGCATCAAAATGTTCACGGGACTGTAAGTATATATAACCACTCCAATTGTTCGTAGTTTCTGCTCAGATATTGTCATCCTTCTTCTCATCAGATGAAAACATTGTGTTTTTTTCGGGTATGCAGACCTGCGAGCGGAGGGGTGAGGAGCTAGTTGGCTATCATCGAGCAGCCAGCGACAAAGGCAACGGGGGCTTGGCCGGTGCCAGACAAAGGCAGGGTCGGGTGGACAAGAAATGGACCAAAAATGAAGCTTTGGGGAGTTTCAGTCATTTTGGTAGAAATAATAAGCAACAGCTTTAAATTTCTTATTTTTGGATAAATTGATTTTTTAACCTAATGGAAAGTGACGTTTGGGTAATTCTAAAGTTAGATTTATATTAATACTTCTTTATTTTCTAGTAGAGTATAAAATATCCTTACCTTTTTTCTCTTTTTTTTGGTAGCTTCCTACTTTTTTGTTAGACTTATAGTTGTTTATAATTAATAGTTAGGACTCTAAATATTTTATTTAAATATGAATTCATCTATTTATGAATTAATTAGTTACTACTTCCTCGGTTCGTGAGGATAATTGTTTTATCATTTTAGTCCGTTCATGAATAAGTGTTTTGATTCATTTTTATTATAAATGATAATAGGGTTTTACATTTTATTAACTCATTCTACTCATATTTTATTTAAAATATATATATATATATATATATATATATATATATATATAAGTTGGACCTATATTCTCTTAATTTTCTTTCTTAATATTTTTTAAAATTCGTGTCGACATAAAATGAGTCTCATAATGACGGGCGGATGGAGAATTAACTATAAAGAGAAAAAATGATTAGAGAAATATTAGTGGAAAATTAAATGAAACATATTAGAAAAAAAAAATACTTTTATAGAGAAATTAAAATAGAAAAAATAAAATTATTTTTGTGGACTAGTATTACATACAAAATGCATAGGCATAACATATTCTTATTTCAATAATAAAAAAACTACACTAAATTATATTATGTAGTAAGTACTGAGAAGGAGAATTAAATGCAAATTCATAGCAAATTAAAAAAAAGAAATTCATGGCATATTAGTATTTATTTTTGAAATATATGTGATATTTAAAAAATAAATATATGTATGTATGATGTATGTATACAGGCATACAGCAGTAAGCAGTTGACGGATTAAACGCGCAGCGGTCCGACACACATATATATACGAATTCCTTTGACTCAATCAATCCCTCTCTCCCCATTTTTCCCGGTAATGCTTCAATTTCATCTCGAGATCTACAAAGCCTCTTCATTTCCTCTCCATCAATCCATCTCCGCATCTGCTCAATCATCTGCGTACGTTTCCTTCTCCTTCGCTCTCCAATATTCATTTTCCTTTACCATTTCCGCAATCATCTATTTATGCTTATTGGTTTGATTATTCATCCGATCTCCATCGCCATTTCTGTTTATTGCGCTGAATTAGCTTTTAATTGAGTTTTTCCGTTGATTAATTGGCGTGTAATTGTATGATTGAATTCATAATTTCCAGAAAAAAGGGGGGGGGGGGGGGAAGAATAATTGGATGGTGGAAAGGGGCAGAGAGAGATTTAAGGTTTGATGGGCAATACATGCCGTGGATCATTGGGAGACAAGCCTTCAGAGGTGTATAGTGAGCCGGAAGAGCAGCTGAATTCGAAGTCCGATTCCTCCTCCCGGAGCGGTGAAGACGCCCACCCCAGCCCTAAAAAGGAGCATAGTTTGCCGCCGGTGATTTGCCCCAGCAAAGACAGCCACAGCAGCAGCATCGTCATGACCCGAGGCATGGCCAACCAGGCTCACTTCGTCATGGGCCACAAGACGGCCAATATCCGGGATCTATACGTGCTCGGGCATAAACTCGGGCAGGGGCAGTTCGGTACGACTTATCTCTGCACTGAGATCGCCACGGGTTTACAATTCGCTTGTAAATCGATAACGAAGAGGAAGCTGATCTCCAAGGAGGATGTGGAGGATGTTAGGAGGGAGATCCAGATAATGCACCATCTGGCTGGTCACAAGAATATCGTCACGATTAAGGGGGCGTACGAGGACACTCTGTATGTCCACATTGTCATGGAGCTTTGCAATGGAGGTGAATTGTTTGACCGGATTATACAGAGGGGGCACTACACGGAGCAGAAGGCGGCTGAGCTGACTAAGATCGTCGTTGGTGTTGTTGAGGCTTGCCATTCGCTCGGAGTTATGCATAGAGATCTTAAACCGGAGAATTTCTTGTTGGTTAACAAGGATGATGATTTCTCTCTTAAAGCTATTGATTTTGGACTCTCTGTTTTCTTCAAGCCAGGTATTAGTAGCTAATTACCACTTCTAATTGCTTCGGATGTCTGTTTAACTTCGTACACTGTTTGCTTCTTCAGGGCAGATTTTCACTGATGTGGTCGGAAGCCCGTATTATGTTGCACCTGAAGTTCTGTTGAAGCATTACGGGCCACAAGCTGATGTGTGGACAGCAGGAGTCATCCTCTACATATTGCTTAGTGGTGTGCCTCCGTTTTGGGCTGGTAATGAGTTTTTACATCCCCTTGCTTTAGAGATTCGTATCCAAATTCCAAACTGATGATTTATGTTGGTTGTTCAGAAACACAGCAGGGGATATTTGATGCTGTTTTGAAGGGTCACATTGACTTTGAATCCGACCCATGGCCACTGATATCGGAGAGTGCTAAGGATCTTATTCGGAAGATGCTATGCATGCATCCTGCAGACCGTGCAACTGCTCATCAAGTATTAAGTGTGTTTGCTACCCTATCTTTAATATCGTATTTTCCACTTCGTATGTCAATCAGCAATCCTTCAGCCTGTGCGACTGCACATGATCGTTGTTTGCACTACACTACAAAAACATCTTTAATGCTTTTCTTGCTTGAAAACCATACTAGGTCATCCTTGGATATCTGAAAATGGCGTTGCTCCTGACAGAGCCTTGGACGCGGCTGTACTTTCTCGCCTTAAGCAATTTTCTGCAATGAATAGGTTGAAGAAAATGGCTTTGAGGGTAAGTAACGGGCGCAGTTAAATATTTATAGCATTTTTCTTTGAAGGTTCTCATCAGTTTTGATTCTGTTGTCAGTCAAGATTTAGGAAATAGAAATAAATGGGATTCTACTCTTGCTCCAGGTAATAGCTGAAAGCTTGTCAGAAGAGGAGATAGCCGGCTTAAGAGAGATGTTTACGGCCATGGACACTGACAACAGTGGCGCAATCACATTTGACGAACTCAAAGCTGGTTTGAGGAAATATGGTTCCACATTGAAGGATACAGAAATTCGTGATCTTATGGATGCGGTATGGGCGTATCTTGTCAATAAGTTTATAGTCTGTATGCTTCTTGTTCGGTTCTTCAGTAAGATTTTTTTATCAATATGTTTAAAGTTTCTGTCATTCATAGTTGAATTGTTATTATGCTTGCAGGCTGATGTAGACAACAGTGGGACGATTGATTACGGAGAATTTATAGCAGCGACAATGCACTTGAATAAACTCGAGCGTGAGGAACATCTTTTGGCAGCGTTTCATTATTTTGACAAAGATGGAAGTGGCTATATTACATTTGATGAACTCCAGCAAGCTTGCGAAGAACAACACATGTCGGATAACTTCATTGAAGATATCATCAAAGAAGTTGACCAAGATAACGTAAGTCCCCCTGCTTTTGTTGAGCGATGCAAGTAATTTATCATGGATATGAGTTTAGATAATCTTCCCCGGTACATGATTCCAGGATGGAAGGATCGATTATGGGGAATTCGTTGCTATGATGACAAAGGGTAATGCTGGCATCGGAAGGCGCACGATGCGAAACAGCTTGAATATGAGCATGAGAGACGCTCCGGAAGCCCTTAGCTTTTCGCTTTAAACTCGCCACAGGTATTTAACACAACTTTTTTTGCCTTCTAGATTTATCACAACAAGTGAAGCTCTCTCTATGTTTATAATAGAAATCCATTATTTCATTAGTTTATTGAAGTAGAGATTTTATCATCAGGTCTAGTGAGACAGCATACCCCTTACCTGACCTTCACCCATCAATTCAATCCCGATTGACCTATTAAACCGTTAGCCCGACTTGCATAGGACTAGGGCGCGGTGTACAGGAAGAAGAATGTTAGACAAGGTTCGGCTAAATATGCCTCTTAAAGTGATGCGTGTTCAAGTACTTGGGACGGTACTCGTGTCTCTGCGAAACTAGACAGGTTGTGACCTTCATACTGGAGATAGGAATGTTGTAATTTAGATTAGTGAACTACTACAGCAGCGGATGCTTGGTAATCTATTTATAGTGTTGTAATTTTGTCTTTCTTTTGATTTATTTTTTTTCTGTTGGATATACCAATATCATATAGTACATGTGTATTTAACAAAATGCAATCAATATTTACAAGCGATAACAGAGTATTTGTAGATTCTCTAAGGTATTGCATTTGCTATGATTTATAGCATTATATTCCACTTGCAGTATCATTTGCAATTGCAATCTCTTGCAACAGAATTGTGTGAAAACATGCACACAATGACAATATATATATATACAGCTTAGTAAAATATTGGCCCAAATCTCCTCTAATTCTTGAATACATGTGCCATGTGGGTTAATGATTGAGATGATGAAGGTGTTCAATTAATTCTTTATGCAATTGTCCATATTAAATGAGGGACCCAATTTAAGTATTCTCAATCGAGACCCAACTACCCAATTAATCTATTCATGCCACTCCATAATTCCCAATTTCCTTTATTTCAATGGAACTATGACTTAGATATTCTCCCAAGCATTAAGGATGGAATTATTCCTTTAAGGTAACACCTAATGAAATAGGACTTTTGTCGTTTCATATTAAGATGAAGGGTGCCTTAGTTAGAACTTTCGGTGACCAATGACAATAACGCGTCTTAGTTGATAAGACGTTTTTTCTGGTTTCTTAAAAATAAATGAAAAAGGCTTCAAAGAAATCATTAGTTTCTAATTTTGCGGAAGATGGTTGTTGATGTTTATTTTTGTTTCAGCCATTAATCCAGCAGAACCGGCCTACAACGTTTACAATTTCATTTTTTTAAAAACGTAACAAGACCACTTAATTTTTTTTCGGTTACTGATTCGGCCCGAATTTATAGTCAATGGTCCCCAATCGGCGATAAACGGGCCCGTTTCGATTAAAATTGGCATCACCGATTCATGAAATGAGACAGCGTGGACATACTTTAATTTCCTCGTCACCCTCAAGTTGGATGACCTGTCATTAGTATGAGTAGCATATGCCTTTCAATGACTAATACCAAATTCCAATTATTACAACCATGTGCATCCTTTGTTAACTTGTCATTCTCTTCCTATTATTGCATTAAAATTCAATTTAATCTAATTTAATCAGCAACTAGTTAATTAATTTAACTTTCCAATAAGTGATGTTGTTTCCACCTACTACAAGTCTACAAGCAGGAAATCGAAGGTTCGTCAAACTAATTTTGTCACGTCAAGCTTTCTGCAAGTTAACTTAATCGGTAATACACTTTCCTCGCAATTAGGTGATCGAAGAATTGAATCATTACACTCACGAGTCAATGAGAAACCATTATTGGTGTGTGTATGTTTGTTAAACTCGTACACATGAAGCCCTCTAGGAACTTGATCGATAATGCAATCAATGAATCGAAGACTTAGATGAGAAACCATTTTTACTTTTCATTAATAGTACCAGCATCTAACACTTTACAAGTTAACTTAATTGATAATGCGTTTTCCTTAGCATCAGTAAGTAGCTTGTGAAAACGGATTAATTGAGAAATTATTAGCAAAAATGTGCCACCGACATAGGCAACAATAAATAAATAAATTTTGCACCGACGGCCAGAACCGAATCCAGACTGTAGCCGAGCATTTTACAATTACGCGTTTATCTTCAAAATTCCACCAATTACAAACCAAACTAATCAATCAATTCAAAGAATATCATACAAATTCACATAATATGCTACAAACAACGCGTGATTGAATGAATCCAGTCGACAGAAATCACAGCAGCGAATATATGATATATCAACATAATCGGAACGGTAGATTCAGTGAATGAGAGAAGCGGCGGACCTTCCGTCGTCGAAATTCTTCGCGTAATTGAACGAATCGTAGCGGAACGTCTGCGGCAGGCCGACGCCGTCCGATCCTCGCAGCTTGCGCCGCAGCTGCGACGCGACCTTGTGGATGACGTGGCGCCAGCTGCCCCTGCTGTGGCTGCCGATCGCGGCGGCCTCGTCCTCGTTCATCTCCAGATCGGCGGCGAAGGTAGGTTTTCTGGCGAGGATCCAGCCCCATCCCCATCCCCACCACCTCCGCACCGAGCTGCCGGCGTATTCGCCCATGGCGGAGATGGATTTGGAGCGGCGCATCGCCCAGGCGGCGGCGGCGGAGGAGGAGGACGGCTGGATCTTCAGATTTAGCGAGAGGGAGGAGAGGCGGCGGCGGATCCCCGGGGCTGAGGAGGCCTCGGATTGCGAGAGAGGGAGGGATTCGTTTCTGTGGAGGTGGAAAACGGAGCTCATTGTGAATCTGTGATTGATTTTGGAGTGAATTGTAGAGAGAGAAAGGAGATGGAGAAGAAGAGAGATGGAATGATTTTTTTTGTGTTTACACTTTTACAGCGTGTTTTTATTTGGGTGTTTGAAATTGTGATGATTGGTTGTTTCGTCTGTTTACATTTTGAATTTCCGTTTTTTTGTTTTGTTTTTTATTTTCAAAATCTTCCCTTAATTGTGGGATTTTTCTTTATTACTAATACTTTTCCTTTTCATCATTCTCGAATCTTTGATTTGTGGATGCAGTAATCAGTAATCACTTTACTTTCCATGGCGGAAGCCGGATTCGGGAATTAGAAATCGTGAAGAGTGTCGTAGTTTGTGGTTCATCGACCAATAGTGAATGATTATCATAATGGACGAAGAAATGACACGAACCACAATTCTATGGGAAACCAAACTCGTTGAGTCAAAGATATAAGAATTTTGTCTAATTTGATCCAATCCGAGAATTTAAATTTTTATGAAAAATGAATCTGATCCGAAAAACCAAAATTTTATGAGAAATGAATCCGATCCACATTGTCTGAAAATCTGAATTCGAAATCTGATCCGATCCGAAAAATCTTAAATTGCATAAAAATATAGTCTTTCAATATCACAAAAATTTGAAAATTAAATGCCAAAATCTGAAAATCTAGTCAAATAGCATTAAAATTGTTCAACACATAATATATTTGTTAAGTTTATAATTGTAATATACCATAAAAATAAAGGCACGAGAATTAATGCATAATTGGTAAGCAGGTGAGATAAAGAATGCTAGTGTAGCCAAAATTAGTTTAGTATGAATGCATATATTTCTGAAGTAACCCAAAATGGCTTTGTTCCTCAATATAGAATCTTCAAGCATCAAAACAATATCCCTATCGATAATGAATGAGGCAACAGAAGAATCTCAATTTATACTCTATACATAAACAAGCCTCACTTACATACTAAAGGACCTATACACGACTGAAATATACTGCTCAAAACCCTCTGCACTTCCATCGAACTATGCTCGCTTCGCACGAGACCCACCAGCAACGGAAACAGCTGAGAAACATGCCTCCTGAACGAATCCCTCTCTAGACTGCCCAGAATCCGCATAACTGACAGAACTAGAGGCGTCCGAGCTGCTAGTTCCTCCTTCTTCGCGGAGCCCAGTGGGAGAACACAGTTTGCCCTGGGTTTATCCTGTGATACGTATTCGAATCCACTGCACCCCAGGTATGTCTGCAGCACTTGCTTGCATACAGAAACGAGCTCGCCTTCCACGTTCTTCTCCTGGGACAGAGATGGACTGTTCACTAGTAGATCGTGCAAGAAGTTTAGGTAGCTCTTGTATGACTCGTTTTCAAAGTGAACGAGTGGTGGACCTGAGATCTCCAGCATAGAGCATGCTCTGTCTAACTTGAGCAGTAATGACGTTTGGGTGTTCAAATCGTGGGAGTGAGACGATGTTGATGAAAAGATTCCGAGTACTGTGGTGACAATATTTGGAGACAGGGACTTCCAGTGGATCTTGTAAATATCAGTCACAACCTGTGAGTAAGGAGAAAGATCAGCATGAAACTTCAACGAGCTATCGAAAATTGAGTTTAAGAAAAAAGATTTGGCATGCTGGTAAACGCACGACTCAGAGAAAGATAGAGCGTGAACCTGTATAACAAGTAGCTGTATATTAATATGGACTTTCATCCTTGATACAATATATGCCACAGTTTGAAGGTTTTCGTTATTATCCTCAGAGCCATCATTATTTACTCCACGGCCGGTAGACAATTCCATTTCATTATCGGGCTGAGAAACATCTGGAATCTCAATGCTGTCCATGGTTTTCAGAAGCTTCGCAAATTCAGGCAGACTGGAACCAGCAGCCTCTTTCAAACAGAGAACGATATCTTGCCACTCATCTTCGGAGAGTTTGCTCCCTAAATCATTAGCCAAACGCATCAAAGCAGCTACCGCTGCACTTGAGGGGCCTTGACCTGGACTTTTCATAAACCCCACTAGTATGGATACTACTCCATGCATCTGGGTTCTTACCATATCGAAGAAATGGACAAATAAGTCAATCAGACACTCTGCTGCAACTATAGAAGTTTCAGAATCCCATACATTCCCCTCGGGATGTAAGGGACCAGAATCTTTAATGTCAACACTGATTCTGAATATGGGAAAGATCGCGCAATTGAAAACATTAGCCCAGAATGGTTGTGTAAAAAGTTGACCATGATCCTTTAAAATATTGAACAGGACTTCCAGAGCACCCTTTCTGATGGCTGCTCGAGGATCTGATGTCAATTTTGATAGTCCTGAAGTTGAAATAATAAAAAAAATCAATAACCTAAAGCAAGGGGTATCAATCGGTAAATTTGTTATATCCACCAATAGAAACAAGACTACAACGACATCAGAAAAAAACAAGACATTTTTTGTGACCAGAGATACAACCATTTCTGGCTAGACTGCCACCAGAATGATTATCAATTAAATTAAATACCTGAGAGCAAGGGAATCCAGAAATTCGCAACATAGTCATCCTTGTCTGTGCAAGTTTGACTATCGGCAGCATTTTCATTTAAACCTTGACTGCAAGAATCATCCTCCTTACTTTTTTCCCTACAAACAAGTCCACCATCTGCAAGTTTGACGGCGCAGAACCGCAGAAAAGCAATAGCATTGAGGCTGACATCACTGTTAAATTTACTATTTGTGAAGGTGATGAGGCACTTGACACAATCTGTAAAAATCAAAGCTTCTGTCTCAGTTATGTAGGGGAAATATTCCCGCACTATTTTCTCCATTGTTTCAAAGGCCAACAAGACTATGCTCTTCCTTTCATCAGCTGCAGCCGCTGTAAAAACCTGAAATCACATTTCAAAGGCCAACCAAGGCATCACAATATGGTTCAAAATATAATCTAAGAAGCAAGGGCGTTATTTCAATCTTTACTAAAACTCGATGAATTAAGGAAGTTCATTAATCAGTCTGAACAAAAGTATGCACCTTCTACAACTATTAGCCATCTCAAAAATCTAAAAGATAGTCTCACTGGTAGCTGGACAACAAAGTGTAACATGAACTTCCATGGAAGTTCCATAAAAACCTATATGAAAGATACTTGGAAATGAAAGCATCCATGATTAAATGTGAAATAAAACATTACCGTGAAAACACTCTTCCATCCAGATTTTATGTTACCAACACGACTGAGGACCATTTGAGAGATACATCGAACTATTAACTCTCTGATCTCTGTGGAATTACTTTTCTGCATCACAACTGCAAAGGGTATCAAAAATTCATTTTGAAAGTTGTAATTTGCCAGTTCTTCTCGTTCTAGGAATTTCATAGCAAGTTGCCGCAGTGAGTCCATAACAAAGATTGCAACAGACAGATTTTCTGACAACCCAACCGCCACAAAAAAATCGGAAAGGACACTCCATATCCGGGACCACACAAGTCTTATGCGATTCATGTTATAATGTCTGCAAAACAAAGGCATCAATTTGTTTTATTTCCCAATCTAAATGACACAAGCACAGCACTAAGATTAATCATTACTTTCAATTCAGGAAAGGATCTTACGCAACTTCCACGAGTTTTGTGAGGCTAAACACGCGTGGATCAGTTGGAGACTGCAATTCTAACATGGAGACTTTGCAGAGTGCCGTTACAAAGGACACAATTGCTTCACTATTTAACCTTTGGCTATGAGCGAAAATGTGGTTTAGTTCAAAATTCCCTATTTGGTCAAGCAAATACAAGTTTGAAATGAAATGATTGATCTGCTCTGGAGAAACAAGACCAGGAGTGTTTTTTCCAAGAGAGGTGCTATCGTAAGAGCCCCCTCGAACAACTGCCATTACAGCTGGGTTCTGGAGTGTTCCTTTTCTCTTCAGGGATGGATAATTCACATTTCTTAATGTAACATCATCGTGTTCTGAGTTCGATGTATTAAGGAAGGATGAATCAGATGGTGCTCCCTCTCCCAAGAGCTGTAGATTCTCAAACCGGGATAAACATGTCAAAATGTGTTCCCATGATTCCTGAAGGTTATTGCCATCTTCAATAGCAATTGATATAATGGCCTGAAAAGGAAACACAGTTTGCCTCAGTTCACTTTCATGGAATATAAATACTTCATATTACCAAAATACCCATACAATCAGCGCATACATTCATCGAGATAACGGAAACCACACATAAATATTATACTCGTCATGGTGGTCTTGACACTTGAGTTAAAGGTAAGCAGATATCACACAAGTGGTTTATTTATTGAAGGATCAAATTGACATATACCTTCACTGCATCTACATTTTTTTGTTTCATATCTGCAGCACAATGGAGGTAAGTAAATTTGGCGACAGTGGTAACAAAAGCATCCCTCTGGGTTTGCATCCCCATCACTGCTGTAACATGCACAGCATTTCGGAAGCCCTGTAAGCACTGAGAAGTAGCCTCCTTGTCATCACTCTGGTCCAGAGTTACACTAAATGCAGCAAGCATTGGGCCCCAACAAACTTCAACCATGAACCTCAATATTGCAGGATCTGCTACAGCATGATAAACAACTCTGCAGAAGAAAAAGGGAATACTTAAGAAAATTCTGCAAAGTAGTACACCCTCAGAATGAAAAACCAGAAACATGATAACATTGCATTATAGTTTACTCCAATTGCATTGAATAATTTCAACTGATAGTTCCGTTTAGGCCACTTCCTATTCCAAGTAGATGATAGCCTGATACTGGTTCTAGATAACAAATATCTAATACAAAAATAGTCTAGCAAACTACTGTAAAGTGTAACTGGATCATACTCTGATTTTGCAGATTTTGCTTTAAACTGTTCCTGGATATGTTTTAACAGATATCCGTTTGCACCCAGTGCTTTTTCTTCAGGCTGCTTCCACACCAGATTGAGTATACCATCTAAGCCCAGCAGTTTATTCAGGCTGTTTCCTTGTTTGCTTTGTGGAGCAGAAGGATCAGGCTTCATTTTAATCTCATTTTTCACAATATGGTCATACAGAGTGCCCAAGTAATCCTCAGATAGGTCCTTGCCGTCATCTATGCCTCGGTTATTCCGAATGAAATCAGCCTTGGTCATCTTCAAAGTCAAAACCCAATCTCAATATAAGTCAGAAGAAGCCCACACTTACAAACAAAACCAAATCAAGGAGTAGCTAGAACTGGGGAAAACAAGTGCAGTGTAAGTAAAACACTTCTACTTTCACATCTTTTGCCTATTCATGAACATAAAAATGGGTCCGAGAATTCGAGATACATGGGACATCTTGGGTCCATGCAAGCTTAGATTATGAATGTCCACAAGGAATTATTCAATTGTTTAGTACGTCTAAGGTGCTATGATATCCAATTTATATGTTTCTGGACCATGCTTCTAGCAGATAATAATGGCTTAGAGTTCACCAACAAAGAGGAAGCATGTCAAAGAACGCTTCTGAAAAGTTTATTTAGAACGAAAAGATCAAATCATGCAAATTAAGACCATCTACATATAATGGTTTTTAATTAATTTCATAAAATTATGGGGAAGGAAAAATTATACTCAAACTAGTAAAGAACTCTTTTGCTTAAAATTTAAAGATCTCATTCTAAATAAAATAGATATTACCGTACTAAAGTTATATAGACTAAAGTGTTGCAGAATGCAGAGTATAGATATTACCTTACTAAAGTTATATAGACTAAAGTGTTGCAGAAGTCAGAATGCAGAGTGAAGAAAGAATATCATAATGCGTGCATAGTAAAGCATACCGAAGAGAATATTGAATCGTGAATCTAAATAAGATTACAATGAAGGCATCAAGTTAAAAGAGAATACTTCAGTAGTACATAGTTTGACTTCTATGCTGGGAGATAGCACAGGGATGCCAAAAAGAAATAAGACTATATACTATGCAACCAAACTGTTCGAATTCTTGTCATTAAGCATACATGCACTTTATTTCCAATAATATTGTCACAGAGCTCATTACTAAAAGTCTAGAAGCATGTTACTTTCCCCTTTCAAACAAATTAGAAACATTCCTGGAAACATTGACAGAATAGAAAGGAAACTACTGAAGTATTAGAAATGCACCTTATCCTTTACCATACTATTATGGGCATCGGTATTGAGCATTATGACAGAGTAAGCAAGGACATAAGCCGTATCTGCGCTGGTGAACGAGTTCGGATTGCATTTACAATAGCGCTCTGCAAACTTTTCCATGATGCGGTCGATCTTTTGTGCTTCTCCAGGTAGCCTAAATCCTCTTAGAAAGAATCGTATTGCTTCACCAAAGCCCATCTTCTCAAAGTTGAAGGAATCAACATAAGCGTGCATGACTTTCATAGGGAATTCCTCCCGCTCACCAAAATAATCACCTATCATACTTTCATTCAGGCCAGAAGTAGTTTTCAGAAAATGAGCCACTTCTTCAGGGGAGCTACCAACTTTTTTGGCTTTTATCAAGAACTCAATTCCCTTTGATGGTTTTCTATTGAACAGCGCAGTACCTTTCTGCATTCATTACACTGACATAATCACTGAAATGTCCAAAATCATACCAGTCTTCCACTATAAGAAAATTTTGACTCTTAGTTTTACATGTTAAATATTTGCATTGTTAGAATGCAACCCTATTCTGACATTAAGTTACCCAAAAATTTGACTCCTACTTTAGAATTCTTGAGGACACAGATAAATTACTTAAAGAGAAATAATACGCAAACCTGAATTTCCAACTTATGAGCTCTACGCTGCTCCAGTGTTGCAGCATCATAAATTTCAGAGTTTGCTTCTGGGTGCAGTTCAAAATCAGCATTAGTTGCATCATCATTGTGGTAATTCGGACTCTCAACCATGTTTTCATTATCAGAGGTCTTTGTTGGATTATATTCTCCAACTTTCAGCTGTTGGTCCATCCATGATCCCATTGATTTAATTATCCTCACTAGACACTTAACTGATTCATGACGAAATGTCATATCTTGGATGGGAGACAAGGAGGAAACGGAACCAGGCGGTGGACCTAGAGCAGTTTTTAGAAGGCCATTGACAGACCTGCAAAAATCTATGGGAATTAAAAATTGGCACAAGCTATAGAATACTGTAAAAGGCTATTGAAATCCTGTAAGTATTTGGTCTGCTAAAGGAAATTATTTACTAGTTAAAATATACCAAAAACAACAACAATTTGGGATCAAACTCTCTGTACCTTTCAAATATGTTGGGAGCATCCACATCGCAATCGTAGTTGACAAAAATATCAATAACAATCTGTGGATCCTGAGAGATCTTCTCTAATAAACTCAAAACAGTCATCTTCTGCAAGAAACTAGGCTGGAGCACATTCTCTAGTACTCGAAGAATCAACATGGGAAAGAAAATTCCAATCTCTGATTTCAACCCAGACCTAAATTTCAACAATAGGTTCCAAAATATTGAACAAAGAAGTTGAAAAATAGACATTACAGATTGTCCACTGTTCTTCAACAATGACAGACACAGGTATTGCTTGACAGCATTAAGAAACCTGTTAGAGAAGAACATATTAGCTACTTCGTAAACAAAACATTCCCCTAACATACAAGAAACAGAAGAACATATTAGCTACTTCATAAACAAAACATTCCCCTAATATACAAGAAAGAGAAAACCTCTTAATAATCAAGAAATTATGTGTGCAACTGCAAGTATGATTCCCTTCACTTCAGCCAGTTATTAAGAATCATGAAGATAAAGTTTTGAGTTTCAAAAGGGCTAATGTTGCAACTCATCTTGGGAAGATTAGGGTCTTTCCATTCACATCACCTCCCTGCTAAAGAAGCTCAATAGACACAGACTCAGCACCATACTCGTTCATCCTACTATCTTGACTAATCTATTAATCTATCAAGGCAAATTCGATCAACTTTGTAGGAGAACTAATCTTAATCCACATAGATACTTATGCAGAGATCTCCCTATTGATTTAGCCAAAAATGCTAACTAGAGATCATGTTCAATTAGGTCCACATGAATCATTCTACAGCTTGGTACTTGCCTCTCATTTGTACGCCAGATTGGCCCTGCATTTCCCATGACCACGTTCAAGAGCTCCAAGGAGAGGGTTTTTCCCCTCAGCAGAATCTGATCATCAGAACTCTCCTGTGATGAAAATTTCATAGACAACTTGCATAAATTCTTGAAGAGCATAAAACCATCCTCCCTAATCGTACTATACTCGCTCACATCAGCACTCTCATCAACAGATTTTCTGCTTTCCTCATCAGGCATTTCTTCAGAAGCTTTGGAACCATTTTGCAACTCCGTAGGCGATTTCACCATAAAAGGGCTATCCTTACACTCCATAATCTCATTGATAAAGGTCTGAGCGAAATGTATAGAACTCCCTTCATTAAGATTCCTATCCGCAAACTCGAGCAATTCAAAAACCGAAACGTTCTTCACATCAACGTGCATCGAATTCTCCTGCGTTCGAGTGAAAACAATGATCATCATCTGCGCAAGTACAGCCTTGGCACAGATCTGATTGGTACCACTGTGGCCGCCGAGGTACACATTGTAGCAAGACCTAACAATATAGATTAGGCAATCACCGAGAATGCGATTGCACGGAGATCGAACTGCCGCCAGCAAAACCTTCAGCACCGCCAGCTCAATCGCCTCATCGGCAATTGCAGCACATTTGCAGGCGGAATCAACGATCCGGTAGATAATCGAGGCATCCTCCTTGATCTCGCAGCCGCGGATGAGGCCAAATGAGAAGAGACGGAAGGCGCAATCGAGAGCCGGCTCGACGACCTTAGGGTAGGCCGATTCGAGCGCGGCGATGAGCGGCTGAAGCAGGAGGTCGGCATCGGAGGAGGAGAGGCCGTAGAGAGGGGAGCAGGAGGCGGGATCGGAGGGGTCGTCGGAGAGAGATTCGAGCTTGTCGAGAGCGGATTTGGAGGCGGAAACGAGCTGAGAGTGCTTCCTCCAGGCCACATTTTTGATGATCTTGTCGAGCGAAGGCCCCAGCACCCAGCCGCAGCGGGATGCGCCGCCTAGGGTTGGAGACGCCGACATCGACCGCCCTACCTCTCCAATTGCGGAAACCACATTCCCTAAATCTCGAGCTCAAATGCGGAAATTGGATTTAGTGAAATGAATCGGAGAGGATTAATTAATTGCAGCAGTCGTCGTCGTCGTGAATCGGAAGCAATTCCACTGCTTCCTCAGTTGAATTTTGAATCGGATCGCCTTCACACCTTCGTTTCCGAATTCCGATCTCTCTTCTTCTCTGTTCGTCGCTCTTTCTTTTTCTTTTATTTTTCCTTTTTTTTATTCAATTCGTGTTTAATTTCTCGTGCTTAATTATATCGGACCAAATCCAAGACTCAATTGATTTTATACATGGAAACTCTATTAATTCTATTTTACTTTAATTTTCACTTTCTTTTAATTAATTTTTATTATTATAATCATTTGGATTAATTCTTTGGAATTAGGATTATAGATTTAAGTAGTAACACCCTTTATTATTGAATAGTTAAGAACAAGTGATGCCACTAAAACACATTTTCATTTATTTCAACCAAAAGAATATTGTTTCAACTTATTATTCATAAATCTATTTTAAAGCTTTGTGGGTCAAACTTATGCAATATCTTCACCAACAATTCAAGGGATGGATAAATATAGATTATATTAATTTCAATAGTCCTTATCCTTAATTTCAATTTTAATTCCTACATTTTCGTCAAACTTTACTTATTTAATTTTTGAGTTTTTCCGGCATTGCAACAATTTTCTAAACACTAATCTCTTTTAATTAATGTTAAACAAGAATTTGTTGTATTTATAATCTTTTAGTATATAATAATAATAATAATAAATAAAATCATAAAATGACGTAGAATGCAGAAAATAAGATATAAACTTATTTGAAACAAAACAAAACTTGTTGTTCGGAATGATAGTAAGGGTTGATTCCACTGTTAATGTTATTCATAAAGAAGTTTTTCAAAACTTATGAACTACTAGATTGTTGTTATTTTTCTAAATCTTTTTCTTATTTATGAATATCTGTGTTTTGTTGATCAAAACGGTTGAACTATTTATTTATTCAGTTTATATGATTTTTTCCTCTTTTATCCTTAGTCGCACATTTCTTTTTTATTGTACTATATCATACTCTTTGATCCTCCTTAGTCGCACATCTTTCCTTTGTTGTTTATTTTATTTTACTCCACTTATATTAAAAACTAAAATTGTATAAAATCATTTGTCAAATACGAAATGTTTCATTTTAAGTGGGGTGAGAGAAATATATTTATCTTTTTTGTTATTGTTTATAATGTTTTTTAAGTGTTTATAGTGTTATGAATACTTATTACAATTAATATATATTTTTAACTATAGTATTATATTCTCTTTATCCTCTTTTTTTAAAATCTACGAATTTATTTTTCCTATTTGAAAATCTTATGTCCCGTACATACGGGTGATAACATTAGTTTTCTAAACAGTAATCTCTTGTAATTAATGTTAAATAGAATTTGTTGTATTTATAATCTTTTAGTATATAATAATAATGAATAAAATCATAACACTACTGATGTAGAGTGCGAAAAATAAGATATAAACTTATTTGAAACAAAACAAAACTTGTTGTTCGGAATGACTCCAACATTTGATCTATTGATTAAAGGGGAAATGCATTACTAAGTTATGTTGTGTTGTCATTAGAAGTTCATTTATTCTTAATTTAGTTGGGTATATATGAGTATATGATGCTTATTGTGTTTAGGGCCCATTTTCATACTATTTTTTTTAGAGCTATTTCATAAATTAGAAATTAAAGTCTAAAATAACTTTTCTACCAAGATCTTTCCAATTGTAGTTCATTTGACCATTCAATATTTAGTGCATCAAAATAAATCCATATTTTTTATAATAAGATATACACAAACTATTGTCGTGCATCCTAATAAATCAATATTTTTTATAACAAGATATGTTCAAAATCGTGTTTGCAGAGTGCAAGTTTGATGCCCATTTTTGCAAGAGTGCGGGTTTGATGGTCCAAACGTATTGTCAACATGTATTTCGTCAAATTCCTTATTAATACCATATATTGATCTATGGAACTCGGTAAATACAACCAGTTCAAAATACAAACTATATATTGCCTGGCAAAACTCAGATTCTATACAGAAGAAATCAATAAACTTACAACTATACCCCAAACTTAATAATGAAAAAAATATGGGCGAATTTTATTTAATTATAATACTAAGTAGCACTCATTTATTAAGTCGTAATCAGCTTCATCTCCTCCCAAAAACTGTTGACTTTTGATGCCTCATTTCTTCAGGGTTAGCAAAATATATTCAGCATATAGATCACTGCACACAACATATCAATAACAAGAGTTACAAGAACTATGTTCCATTTTTTGCCAAAAAATAAAAGCTATGATTTTCTGCATAAAATTGTAGCTGTGCATGATTTTTTGAAATGTCAAAAATGGTAAATTATCGAAAAAAAGCATAAAGTTTGGTCAAATTTTAGGTTTCGACTCAACCTAAAAAATCAACCTTTGATTTAATTTTTTTGAAGCTATATAATTTTATTTTTTTTTAAATTACATTCTGATATGACATTCGTGAAATTATACGTGGACGCCACATCTAGTGAGCATATGCTCACACATAAAACAACATCCAGCAATCACGAGATAGAACGGAATTCAACCGATTTTCATGCTTTTGACTCACATGGATTGTTGAATAGTTTCAAGCGCAGCGGCCGGAGGCAAGAAGTCGTTCACGGCCACCTCTTTATTTTCATTCTTTTTATCTGAACACATACATTTAATTAGAGTGATTACATAGCAATTGAAATTAAACGTGACAAATAATTAAAATAATTACAATCTTCGAAAAATCGTCGAATTTCCATGAGTCGATGAGGAGCGAGCTGTTTGATGTCAGTGTAGTGTCTGTATTCTGGATCATCAGCGCATACTGCTATCAGCTTATCATCTTTCTCCCCCTGTTTTTTTGTCGTTTTGTCCGTTTAGTTAATTAATCGATGTGATTATAATTATTCTTTTATATTTAATTAGAATGGATGCACCGTGCATACCTGGTCGACCATTGGCATCAACCCGATAGGCCTGCACCTCAGCATGCTGCCCGGACAGACGGGCTCCTGTTTATGACATGGATTTTAATAAAAACATTAGGTGTGGTGAGTAAAATAAGGTGTCACCTCAAACCTAATATTGATAATAATTATTTTACGAGTTTGAATGTAAAGATAAATAGGCTGATATAGTGAAAGTAATAGTACTGAGTATAGTTTATAAATGAGAATCGACTAATTTTAAGGAAGTATCAAAATTGGCAAAAAAATACTATTTTTAAGAAACAGAGAAAGAGAAAGAAACATTCATAATGTAGGGACCTGCATGAGAACCAAAACGTCGATGGGGTCATTGTCTTCGCATAGTGTGCGTGGGATGAAACCATAGTTGTGGGGATATACCACTGACGAGTACAGAATACGATCAACCTGAAAAAGGTTTAAAACAACAATAAGAAGAAAGAGTACTTTTTTTTAAAATTTTACTAAAAATGATAAATTAACTATATTATAATTCCTCAATTATTTATATTATCTTCACTTATTGATTCCAATGATGATGGATATAATCGTTATAAGAAAAATCATACTTTCATGTTTTACTATATCACTAGTAAATGAATTGATTTTTATTTGATTGAAATCATAGCAAGGATGTTATAGTCGAATAACATCACTAGTGAATTATATTTTTGATGAAATCAATTACTATAAATTAGTGAATTGTATCTTTGATGGAAGCAATGGTTATATCAAGCAACCAACCTTTATGAGGCCAGTTTTCTTGTCAAGTTCATATTTGACTTTACTTCCTTTTGTTATCTCCACAACCTGTCCAACCACATACTCTTTAATAGTATCAAAACTAAGTTAATCAAATATATTGATCCAACGATAAAATTGTAATTTCACAACAAAAGTTAAAAAATTTCATAAAACAACATCATTTCGCGTTTTCTTCTTAAAAATAAAAAACATGCACACTAGTAGGAAAATTATAATTTCACATGGCTTTTTCTGTCGACCATAAGGGAAAATTAGGCCCTCATGACATAAATATGTCGTTGTATTAAGGGACACGTGGCTCGAAGACCTACGCAATTGAGAATATGAGGTGCTTCAGCTCCTGCAGTGAAACAAAAACATGGTGTGATCTAATTAAATAATTTAATTAACATAATTAAGGTGTCAAATATAAAATTGAGATTAATGAATTTACCAACTTCAATGTCATGCCAAAGATGTGCAATGACTGATCTCTTGGACAAGGATGACAAGATTCTCTTGTTCAGCTTTGGAGATTCAGACTTTGATCCTTCTGGTGCACTCATTTTGAATCAATCTGCAAAAAGAAAAGATGAATTAATATTTTGATCTCTTGCATTGATCTGCTTTGAATCAAGAAAATGCATTACTACTTTTTTGTTAGTAGATTGAAACTGCCCAAGAATGTTAATGGCAATTACTGAAACGTGTTAGCATAATATATATAGTTAGTACGGTAACACATGTAAATCGATCCATGTAAAAAGGTAGTACTATAATTAAATTAGTGTATAACTATGAAATATGTATAATTAAGACACTTGGTGATCCATACATATCGGTATTCAGTTTGATTTGTCGATAATAGAGTTGGAAATGTTGTAAGAACTGAGGTCAAAAGTTGTAATATACTAGTACTAATTAATTTGTTTTTTTTGGTTGATTAATTAATAGATTTAGGAAGCTAGGTAGGAAAAATTGTTACACAATGAAATGGTTTGTAAATAAGTAGTGACCAACTAAGCGGGCATCTATTGATATGGTCCGGTCCGGTCCGGTTCAATTTGGGACAACATGTGGATCGAATCGGGCGACATGATATATGAAGGAGGCTATCCAGCTACGGGCTACCTCCGGCCACGTAGCCCTTGGTGATATGCAGTGGCGGAATTAGAGGGGTAGGAGGGGCTTCGACCACGAATAGGGGCTAATTTTCCCTTTATAGTTGGCCGAAAATGCCATGGCCAAGCATAAGAAGTAGAGTTAAACCATGCCTTTTTTGTTTTTTAAACTTCGAATTATAATTTTACTACTTATTAAAGTAAAAAATCTTTCTTCGGTTAGTGCAAAAATGATTGCACCCAATGGTTCGACCCCAAAATTAAGTTTTGGATCCGCCATTAGTGCAAAACGATCTGCCACGTGTGATATGCATCAGCTCCCTCGCAACATACACCATCCCGAACATGTCTACAGAGCAAACACCACTCCACGAGGTCCATGACCATCTGAATCTGCTCAGGCCCGGACGACTGCAACTCGTGGTAGTAGATGCTTCCACGTTGGTGTAAACAAAGAACTGAAACCAACATGTATAAATTTCACACACCACTCTTCATATCACCAATTAGTTCTAGGTTATACAACCTTATGGATTTCTATCAATCATATACTTATGTTTAATAATTACTACATTGAATTTTCTTTTCATTCCTCCATTATACTGTGCACAAAAAACATTTATACCATTACATAATAAATGAGGATTACACTATTCTTGCAAGTAAACACAGAAAATTGTTAAGAAGCAAAGTAGAAAAGTGTGACTGAGGAATATATATGTCCATCAAAGGAAGTTATTTGAATTACATTTGCTTAGTCTCCTAGACACAACAACAACTACACCAAATGTACCGATACGACGTAGTTCTTTCAATCAATACATTAAACTCGACACATAACACAGAACGAAGCGAAAAAAAAAATGCAATACCAAAGACGGCGCAGCAGCTTTACACGTATAATCCTCAACATCAAGTAGAAGCCTCTCCTTCCACGCGCAATCTCTTGGGGCATTTCTCTTCATCATGGCCGTTTCCCGACACACCACACTCTTTCGCCTCCACTGAACACCTCTTGTAAGGTTTGAATCCAGTTCTGCGCGCTGATAGCTTACACTGTCCCAGTCCAGTGTACAGGCCTTCTTTTTCCTTGTTCTCGCCAATCACAGATGCGCCATCTTCCTCGCCTTTCTTCTGGGAAAAGGAACCCCAAGCCGTACCATTTAGGTCTAACTGGAGTCCCTTTTCGGCTTTCTCATTTTCTCTGAGGCAGTTGATGTTGCCCTTATTCGCGTGAGGTGGTGAAAAGCTCTGGGGCAGTACTTGTCTGGAGAAGAGTTTTTGGAACGCCAGCCGGCCCTGCATTGACGGAAAATAAAGGTAAGAATGCTGGCATGCTATGTTTTCAAAAGGACAGAATGCTTTATTACCTCATCCGATACTTCCTTCCAGGAGTCACTGACGTTAATTGTGCTTCTACAACGTCGATTAAATGGATCACCAAAAGGATTCATTGCAGCTTCTATATCATCCTGCTTCTCTTGTTCCTCTGTCTGTTTTTCCTCTTCCCCTTCTGCATGCTTTTCCGTAGGATCAGCTTCTACTTCACTGCTGGAGGGAGTGTTCGATCCACATGAAGAACGGTCTGCTGGCTTTTTACTCTTGGACTTGTCTACATCTTTCAGCTCACCCGTAGCCTCGACCTTTTCTGTTCCAGAAGCGGCTAAGCCAACATTCAGTTTCACACCTTCATTTTCTTCAGAATCTGATGATGATAATGTTGGCAACTTTGAAACTGGTTGCGTTTTGTGAAGAGCCTCGGAGCATTCTGGTTCGAGTTGTTGACCACCTAAGGCAGGATCAGGACTGCTCTCTCTTTTTTCACTGTTTACAGCTTGATCTTGGCTGCAAGCCATTGGAGCTGCCGATGCTGATGCAGGAGAAGACGTAAAGCCAGGATGATACGGAGCACATAAAGGAAGTAGGCCATGAGCTGCCCACCATGCAGTTGCCGCTGCTGTGGTGGCTGCAGCAAGTGCAGCCAAACTAGGAGTCGAAGTTACAGGCCTTGTTTGAAACGCCGCAGCTGAGGCTGTAGATGGTTTAACTGAAGCTTCTGGATTCAAAGAAGGCCACGAAGTTGCTGCAAAGGTAGCTGCAGCATAGACTAAAGGATTTTGTGATAGAGCAGATACAATAAGACTGGAAAATGTGGTTGATAAATGCAGAAACGACTGGTAATCATCTTGACTTTGGATAGGAGCGAAGACTGGATGATAACTGGGGAATGACTGGTGAACCGAAGATTTTGATGCACTATCATAATGCTCAGAAATACCAGAAGCAGCTGGATTCGTGAAATGATTTTGAGGAGCAGGGACCCCACCCATCTGACAAAATGCAGAATCAGCATACGATGTATCCTGGGAGATATCGAATGCCCTCATTCCTAAGCTCCCATCCAGAATGTGCACAGGGACATGGCGAGGATAATTTTGTGTGGCCGGGGCATCAGCAGTTCCCACTGTATCATCATTTTCAGACTGCTTCAGTTCATCATTTGAAATCTTAAACGCGAGTTTATCCTGAAGAGGCTGGTCATTAACAGACTTCTCAATCTGAAATCCTTTGGCTTCGGTAGTGACCTGGGATGCAGCTGTTTCATCCTGATCCATTGCTTCTCCCGAAAGTGGGATATATTGCCTAAAAGTACATGAGTTTTTAGGAGCATCAGATACAGATGCGATTTTGTTTGCTGAAGATGGAAATTCACAGGGAGCTGTCTTGAGAGTGAAAGCCTCAAAGCAATCATCCTTGTCATAGTATTCTTTACTGTTTCCAATTTTCTCATCGTCGGAAGGTTTCTGGTTGAACATACCGTGACATGGGAAAAAAAAGAACATGTTTATTCCAAGTGAACTAATAAACAAAAAACTAAACTGAAGATCAGAGTACTTTCTTGCCAAGACAAGGTATATAAAACAAGACTGTAAACAAATACAACTATAGCAGGAAAATTGTAATCATTATTCATATAATGAAATTTAGCTCTGCTAACATAAAGAAAAGCTTATACCTCAAGTTCCACGGTTACTTTACTCTGACATGAGGAAGAAACTGGGTTTGATATTTTCCCATCATTCACCCCCACTTGGGAAGCAGAAGTTCCTGCACTTGTCTTCCGAGGATAAGGATTATTCGGTTTTCTTTTAGGCCGTGGTGGAGGGATTTTGATGTCAAGAGATTTCCCAATTGGAACTCCTTTAACAATGGCCTCCTTTTCCAACTGGATTACAGAAAATAAATTAAGCATCACAACACAGGTGGAACAAAATTATCCAAGGTACAAAAAGTAGCATACGATAAGCTAACAATCAACTAAGTATTTAAGAAGTATATGCCACAATATCAATGAGAAATACACCATCCTGAATGCACCTTTTGACAACCTAAAAGATGTCAGAATATCCAATTCAGTATCGTAGTAGATACCCACTGGTGCTTGGCCTCTTCATAACAGCAAACCACAAATTCGAGCATTATATATAAGATAAAATCATTTGTACTTCCTGCTCTTAGTGAGCTAAAGTAAATACATAATGCATTATGGGCCTCAAATATAAACTCGTCAAAGAATATTCACAGCCAAAAAAAGGGCTGGCTCAACCTAACCGAGCCAGCCTAAACCCATTTCATGCTGGATTTGTCTGACAATAAACCCTCATTTTCTCTGTATATACAGGCCAGCCTTGGGGTTCGGCAGGATTGTGACATCCTTACAAGCAATCAACTATTTTTTTTTTCTTCATATTTCATCATTTCCATCATTTAGTTTAGATACATTTCCTCCTTATGGGTCTTCCTATATTGAAAATCACTTTTTGATGATGAAAAACATTTTGGGCTATATTTGTCACAAGTATTATTGGACTTGAATAATGTATTGATGATTTGTTTGGCTAAAGCCGTAACGAAGTCATATTATCATGTCCAACCAGTGTCCAGTGTATATATAATTTTTTTAAAGTAGTTTGAGGAACTGAAGAAGTAAGTGTTTTTCCTCAATTATCCTTCTTGACTCCTCATATCCTCTACTTCTTCAACCTTAGAAGCTTGCACTCGCTTTATTTGGTCCAATATAAATGTCGTTGGGGGGGTCATAAACAGAAATAGTTTTAAAAAATTTCACTTAATGAAAAAACTCTTTTTTGTCCACAAGCTTGCCCCTTATACGTAATTCATATATTGAATGTAACTTTTCCTGAGCTCAAGATGAAAACAAGCAAGAAAATGGCTCATTGGAAGCTAGAAGCATCAGTAGTAAAATTTTGTGATGTTTCCTACACAGAATCAAAGAACAAGGACACTATTTAAATGATACTCCTTATACACTTAAACAAAAAAATCTCATATAAATTTAAGCCCAAAATTCATGTAAACTGTTCCTCCAGAAGCAGAATTCAAATAATGTTACTCCCTAGGAATCACAAGATAATATCACAGGCACACTGTCAATTGTGCAAGTCTTAATAAGAAAATAACATGTAACATATGAAAAAGTTCCAGTCACCTAATTTCAAGCATGAGATCTAATCCTAGCAAGGGCAATTTCATATATCACAAACAAGATAGAAAAAGAAGGCAATAGAATTGACCTTTGTAAAAAACTTCTGTGCATGACTTCTTATCTGCACAGCAGTCTTGGTTCCTATATGTTCTGTGCCAACACCAGATACAAAACAGAAAGAAAAGCAGGGACAACTCCATAATCAAAAGAAAGTACAACCAAGAAACATAAATCTCATAAAAGGAATAATCACAAATACATCTTAATAACAAGTACAAATAACGATGTGCACATGATACACAAGGAAGCATATAATCAACCTGATCCAATTTCCAGGCATAGATTTAGTTAGGTTCCGGTCACAGATAAAAAAAACACAAACAAGCAATATAATAGAGACCTTCTATTCGCTGCCAAGCACGCCCATAGAGCTTGAGAGCTTCTAGAAACCTATTATGCTCCTCTTCAGTCCATCGCTCGCGCTGCTTAGTAATTGTGTAAGGTTTCCTTGTCTGCAACGAAGAACAAATACTAACGGTTCTAGAAAACACATGTGACAACCAACTAGGTAGCCGTTTACAATTCCATTGAAATATAACGAGTTAAACAAGACCTTAACGATAACGTCGTCACCCGATGAATAAGGGTCCATCTTAACACGAAACCAAGATAGGTTTCATATAAAGACGGTGTTTTCGTCCATCACTTCCAGTTACAGTGCCAAACAACTTGGCCGTGGTGGTGGTGGTGGTGGTGGTGGTGTTATTGTACAGGATTTGATAAAGTAACACTAGTACTGCAAAAGAAAACAGCTTGTAACAGAAACACTTGCACCAAATACACTCAAACGAAACCTTCCTCTGTTTCCAATCATCAACTCTTCCTAAGCATTACTTTTTCTCTCAATTCAAATACTCAGAATTGGAATTAAACATATACCTAACAAAACTAAACAAGCTTTGGATTCAATTCAACTAAGCCGGTACTCAGAGAAGCAGGATTATAAGCGGAAACACAGATAGCGAAATAGAGCAAGGAAAGAGAAACGCATCTCCGAATCCGAAATACAGTAAAACAAGCAGTAGGTAACTCCTTATCCAGAAACCTCACCAAAACGAACCGCATGTTGCCTTAGCCTTCGCATCCACCAAAAAACAGAAACGGTTCAACGATTCAATCAGTAGGCACGAGTATACTCGGAGACTCAGTGAGTCATCAATCAACATTGGCAGCACAGCAAATCAATCGAATAGAAAACAAAAATTGAGCTAATTGCGAGCTCGAGAAGTACCTTCGGAGATAGCCATGGCGTCACAGCAGCTCAGAGCCTCCGATCTCCATCCGATCGTGCATGAAGGGACCGAAATCTCCACCGACGCCGTGCCCGAGCTCGATAAGGCGATTCGAAAAGGCAATTAAGCGCTGCAACCTGCTAATTAACGAGAGCAGCTCCAATGGAGGAAAGCGAGTGGGGAAGAAAGGGGAAAGCAGAGAGAGAAAGAGAGAGAGGGAGAGAGAAAATTGTGTGGTTTTGTTTTTTATTTTTGACGGGAGGAAAATTGTGAGCCACGAGAAAATACAGAGTAGATTTAATTAATAAAAAAAGAAATAAATTGGGGGTTTTATTTGAGGCTGGAAGAGAACCAACAGTGGAGTTAGGGCAGGAGAGGGTGCCAGGTGGCGAAAAGTTAGTGGGTGATGAGTCTCCTCCTGAAGTCCCTGGGCCCACCTTGCGCTTTTATTTGTTTTCTTTTTATTAGAATATGCAGAGAAAGAGAGAGAGCCACAAACTCGCGGTCGAGCGCTGAGTCGCCCGACTCGACTCGTCTGCCGAGACAGAGGTGGGACCCCTCGCGCCTACGTGGCTATCCTTTTCCTTATCTAGAAGTGTCTACACAAGGCGTTAGTAATTTTGCAATAAATAGGAGTAACATTTTTTCATCATTCATTTTATTCACAAAAAGATTACTTCCACACTCCTTTTTATTTCAAGGAGGGTGTGAATTTTATTCATAAAAAAAATAAAATTGTGAGTAAGGTGTTGTTTGTGATAGTAATTCTAATGTAAACAATACCTAATTTAATCTGATATTCTACGTCCATAATCTACTTCATATTTGATAGGTTGTTGATGTCAACCGACGAGAACCTAACATCTTTTTATCAATAAATTAACTACTCTTTCTGTCCATTATTAGGACCCCAATCTTCTATTTTAGTCTGTCCGCTATTAGGAATCTCGGTACATTTTTATTATAAATGGTATGTACACATCATTTTCCATTAACTTATTCAACCCACATCATTTTCCACATAAAATAGACTAGTTTTACCATTTTGGGGTGTCCACCAAAATTAGACTAAGTCTAAAAATGAAAAGTTTTTAACCAATACTAACCCTACACATCATTCTAAATGCGGACCCCACAATCCAATAGAACTCATTTCACTACCTGTTCCTTCCATGTCTCTTACTTTTTCATATCTCTCTTACTTTAGAGTGACTCCAATAGGTTATAGGAGCGCCGCGGTGGGGTGGGGTGGACGACTGCGAGCCGCATTTGCGGCTAGAGAGAGTAAGACGAAGGAGATGGCCAGTGATGAAATTATTTATTTAATTCCTTTTAGATCTTGTATTTCTCTATTAGGCGGTGATGGGCCAATTCAAGAATTTTGCGCCCTAATTTCCCAAATCTAGATTAGGGTGTTTTTGGCAATACAATTTTAATGTGGGGGTACATTTGGAATATCAATTATATTTTCATATGATACATAATTGAACCAAACAATCAATATAAGATTAACAAGGTTCACATATATGCTAGTACCAAACATTATTTCGTGGGGAAATTTCTAACCACGAAACCTTGGTCCTTGAAAATACCACTAACAACCAAACCTTGTTAATTACTAAAATTGAAACAAACGTGGCCTACTACTACTACTACTTTATAAAGAGTGAGATTTAAAGAGGTTTACAGTCAATTCATCGGATTATAAAAATAGTTAATTTATGTGTATATATTGGAATTAACCACAATCGCTCAAACTCTCAAATCAACTATTCCACCATGATTATTTGTTTTCAGTTTAATTGCAATGTTTTAAAAAAATCGATGTGTCTTCTAAACGTCAATTCTTTATTTTACAATTTATTCGAATTTGTGCTAAAAAATTTTACTGCTACCAATCAATGAATCAATCCATGTGTTCTATTTCAAAGTGGACAATGGGCACAACAATCAAGGAAAATTCAGAAATGGGCCTAGGCCCAATATATACACTGGAATCAATATGGACTCAGGCCCAATATTTACCAATTAAATTTGATGGTGTTGGCACATCAAATTTAACAAGAAGTAAATTTCATCAACCCATATTGTAACTCAAATTAACAAAACATTATGATGTGAGAGGTGAGTGCACTACATTTTTCAGGTTCTATAAATAGGTTTTCATAGAGAATATGTTCATCTTTTAATTTGCATCTATTGCCAAGAAAGTGCAAATGGTGTTAAATAAACCTCAAGAAAGTAATTAATCACTAGTAGATTATGATTCGATTGATGTTAGTGGAGAATATAAGGATGATAAAGGAAGCCAAGCTTCTAAAACAATACACTACTATAGCTTGTAGTTTGGAAAGAATCAATTCTCATGCATTACCAACTCCCTAAGCAATAATCTTTTTCTTTATGGATTCTTATTTTCGAAAAGACACCTCCGCCTACCAAAATTTAATGATACACCTATCTATTTCCACATTTGAAATTTGAATGATATATATACTATCAAGAAAAACATTGAGTTTCTTTCTTTGTAGCCGGAATTCGAAGAGGAAGAGTTTTGTAAGGGATGGTGTTTGATTCTATGAATGATACGTCGTTGAGGTATTCAAATGTGAATTGTTCGTATCCAGAAAGTGAAAATATGGGGACATCTACTCCTATACACCCACTAGTTTTAGATTGAATTTCACTTAGATCATCACATATAGTATTCTGATCTGCTTAGTTTGTCCTTCACATCTTATGTAACCTTTAATAAATGATATACTCATACTCCCTCTGTCTCACTTTAAGACTCCTATTTTGTCATTTTCGCCCGTCCCATTTAGAATTTACTATATTTGGACATAAAATTTAACCGATGAAATTTACACTCAAATATCATTACTTTCATGAAAATAAAACAAACAAAATCCTAAACACACAAAAAGTAATAAAGATCCCACTTTTCACTACTTCACTTCAATTACTACATACTTCGGCAACCACTAACTCACTTCAATTATTACATACTCAAAAAATTTCTTAAAACTCGTGCCCTAACTAAATTGCACTCCTAAACTGAGACAGAATGAGTATATATCTGTCCCGTAAAAATGAGAGAGTACTTAGCCCCGTAAAATCTAACATTCGAGATAGTAACGACATTTTGTTCGATTAATTATTACACTTGTGATAATTAAAAATACAAAAAAAAAACATTACAAAAATGGAAATCAATCAAAGGTAGACTTTGCACGGCGGCGATCCAAGAAGAGTGAGTTTTCCGACGAAGCCATTCTTCAAACTGATGAGCAAGTCACAAGCGATGGAAACCCCGCGGCGCCGGCTCCGGAGCGCCCCGGCCTTGTACCTCATCTTCCCGGCCATCACGAGCCTCAGCTCGACCACCCCGTACGCCTCGTCCATCGCCAGCGCGTTCGCCAGCTCCGCCTCCACCGGCACGGCGGCGCCGCCCAGCAGCGGCGACAGCGCCACCGTGCTGCGGGGCTCCTGCAGGAGCGGCGGCAGCGAGGCGGCGGGGGTGATGGCGCGGCCGCGGTAGGAGACGTAGGCGGAGAGGGGGTCGTAGAGGATGGCGGCGCGGCGGCTGGGGTTGGTGGCGGCGACGGTGAACTGGGCGGTGGCGGTGACGAAGGGCGGGGAGGAGGTGTTGAGCTGGTAGGCGGCGGCGCTGAGGACGCGGAACTTGGGGCGGTGGGGGCGGTAGATGAGGTAGAGGGCGAGGGCGGCGGAGCCCAGGAGGAGGAGGAGGATGGCGGCAGCGGCGCAGAGGGCGCGGCGGGGGTCTTTCGGGGGGTAGGGCGGTTGTTTTTGCTTGTGGTGGGGCTTTTCGTCGGCCATTTTGGCGGTGGGGTGGCCGTGGGGTGGTGGTGGTGGTGATTCCTCGGCCATGGTTTCAAGAGAGGGAGGGAGAAGTAGGAGATGTTTTAGTGAGACAAAGTGGAATGTATGTTGTCAAATTTGTTAAATATATGTGTGTGTATACACAAGAATATAATTGTGTAGTGTAGTATACTACACATATTTACGTAGTGTATTGTGGATCAATGATCGTTAATACGATGTGGTGGCTCGAATTCCTGATTTATTGATTAGAGGGAGAGCATTTTATCAACTCAATTGTGTTTCATCTATTGGACATTATTTATCATCATATATATTCAAGACTACATAATTGAATATAAGTAAAGCAAGATCTTTGAACAACATGTATTTCACGTAAACCATAAACTTAATAGGATCGAGATATACCTTGGCGATCCATAGCGGAAGCGATTGAGGAAGGAGGAGACGATTTCCTCGGACTTTCTTTGGCGTAGTGGCGCAACTCCAACTCCAAGGATTTGTTTCTCTCTCTTTCCCTCGTTTATGTGTTCTCTTGATGTGTGTGATTTGATGGGATCCCACACTTATATTTATAGGCAGAGAGAGGACAAACCCTAATTATCAAACCCTAAAAGCCCTTTCCATCAAAGAGGCTATATAATAATATAATAATAACGTTTCTTTTGCATTAATATCGCTAACTAATTTGATCCATAAATATATCATTCCTTAATCAAATCGTAATGACTAATTGACCAAATTAATTTGAATCAATTTCTTTAAAGTAGCCGCAAATTAAAGTATATATTCTCATTTTATTGGCTACACATAAATGGCAGCCAAATCATTATATATATACTCATATATTCTTTTAGCGCTAATTGACTGAAATATATTTTGCCAATTAACAAAGAAATCGTCTCATTCATAATATGATATTCCAATAACTAATTAATTAGGGAAAATGTGTCATATACCAAATTTATGTATTATATTAAAAATCCAACTCTATTTAAGATTCTATCACATGTCACATATGTGAGACATAAAACTTACATTCTCCCACTTGGCGAACATGTGGGACACAAAATTTTCGATTCTCCCACTTGTCACACGTGACAGAGCCACATTAAAATAGATATAATAAACATAAGGCGCGCATAATATTGGACATTATAAATACTTTCATCATTGGTAAACATAAGTATTATATTAGAGAGACTACTAATGCGGGTCATGGCGGACGTATATCATTCAATCGATACAGTTCCTTCCATGTACCACATCACCAATATCCACTCTAATATAATCTATAAGTGACACCGAGTCCGTAATTGTCTTATTTCAAGACCTCCTGCATTAATACTAAAAACGTACATATGCATATCAAATAATAAGTATATGCAGGAAAAGTAGAAACAACTTTATTGAATTCAAAATATCTATAACTTAAGTGTCTGAACCAACATGGAAACATAAAGATTAGACATTTCCATACCCAAGACCCATTCTGTTAACTTGTTCCATAAATGTCTTAGGCGGTAATGCCTTAGTCAATGGATCGGCAACCATAAGCTGTGTGCTTATATGTTCTATAGATATTCTTTGTTCCCGAACTTCATCTTTGACGACAAGAAACTTTAATTCCATGTGTTTAGCTCCTTTTGAATACTTGTCATTCTTAGAGAAAAACACGGCTGCACTATTATCACAATACAATTTCAAGGGCTTGGATATTGAGGAGACAACACCAAGTCCTGAAATAAAATTTCGCAACCACGTAGTTTGAATAGATGCTTCAAAGCAAGCTATAAATTCAGCTTCCATGGTAGACGTCGAAATAGAACTCTGCTTGGCACTCTTCCATGATATGGCTCCTCCAGCCATAAGAAAAATGTAACCAAAGGTTGATTTTCTAGAGTCGACACATCCAGCATAATCTGAATCGGAATATCCAATCACTTCTAATTGATCAGATTTCCTAAATGTGAGCATAAAATCTTTTGTCCCCTTTAAGTATCTCATTGTCTTCTTTGCAGCTCTCCAATGTTCAACACCAGGGTTACTTTGGTAACGGCCTAGCATTCCAACTGCAAAGCTGATGTCTGGTCTAGTACAGACTTGAGCATACATCAAACTTCCCACAATAGATGCATAAGGAATATTTTCCATCTCTTTACGTTCCAATTCATTTTTTGGACATTGATCCAAACTGAATTTGTCACCTTTATGAATTGGAACAACACTTGGGGAACATGCACTCATCCCATATCTCTCTAAAATTCGATCTATGTAGTTTTTCTGAGACAATCCTAACACTCCACGTGATCGATCTCGTGATATTTCTATTCCAATCACGTAGGATGCCTCACCCATATCTTTCATGTCGAAATTTTTAGAGAGATAATTCTTAGTGTCATGTAGTAATCCAAGATCACTACTAGCAAGCAATATATCATCAACATAAAGAACCAAAAATATGAACTTACTCCCACTAACCTTGAGGTATATACACCGATCAACAGTGTTTTCTTTAAAACCAAAAGCAGTAATAGTGTCATGGAATTTAAAATACCATTGTCGAGAAGCCTGTTTCAGTCCATAAATTGATTTCTTAAGTTTGCAGACTAAATGTTCATTCCCTTTCTTAATGAAGCCTTCAGGTTGTTCCATGTAGACTTCTTCTTCCAAATCACCATTCAGAAAAGCAGTTTTCACATCCATTTGATGTAGTTCCAAGTCGAAATGGGCTACAAGTGCCAAAATAATTCTAAGTGAGTCCTTCTTTGATACAGGAGAGAAGGTCTCTTTATAATCTACACCATCTTTCTGAGTGTAACCTTTGGCAACAAGTCTGGCTTTAAATCGTTAGATTAAACCGTTCATGTCGAATTTGGTCTTGAAGACCCATTTACACCCGATGCACTTGTGTCCATCAGGCAATGCGACAAGGTCCCAGACTTCATTAAAATCCATAGATTTCAACTCTTCTATCATGGCATCAACCCATTTATTAGAATTATTACTCTTAATGGCTAGTGAATATGAAATTGGATCGTTGCGTATCCCTATATCACATTCAGATTCTTGGAGATATACCAAATAGTCATCAGAAATTGCCGATTTTCGTTCTCGTTGAGAACGCCTTAGTGGCACTTCTGGAGGTGGTTCTTCCACATCTATTTCAATGACTTCGGCATCATTATTAAGTGGTTGGTCATTCAAGTGTTCAATATTGTTAGGTTGTTCAACAATATTTGGTACACTTGATTCTTGAGGAATTAAGGGAAGAGGGAATTCTGCCCTTATTTCACTAATGACCGCATTACGAGTGTCAGAACTCCCACTGATCTCACCATTCTCGAAGAATCTTGCATTTCCAGTTTCAACAATTCTCATGCTATGATTAGGACAATAAAACCTATACCCTTTGGATTTTTCCGGGTAACCAATAAAGTAACCGCTGACTGTTCTGAAATCCAATTTCTTTTCTTGCGGGGAGTATACTCTAGCCTCCGCTGGACAGCCCCAAACATGAAGGTGCTGTAAACTAGGTTTCCTACCTGTCCAAAGTTCAAAGGGAGTCTTTGGCACAGCCTTACTAGGAACCCGGTTTAATACATACATAGCGGTTCTTAGAGCATACATCCACAACGATATGGGCAAGGTAGAATTGCTCAACATACTTCTAACCATTTCCATGAGAGTTCGGTTACGTCTTTCAGCAACACCATTCTGCTGAGGCGTACCAGGCATTGTGTATTGCGCACAAATGCCATGCTTTTCTAAGTATTTGGCAAACGGTCCAGGTAATTGACCCATTTCAGTGGTACGACCATAAAATTCACCACCCCTATCAGATCGAACAATTTTCACCTTTCTATTTAATTGCCTTTCAACCTCAGTCACAAAATGTTCAAGTGTTTCTGCTGCCTGAGATTTTTCATGCAATAAATAAATATATCCATAACGCGAATAATCGTCAATAAAGGTGATAAAATACTTTTCTCCACCAAAAGTTGGGACATCAAAAGGTCCACAAATATCTGTATGTATAATTTCAAGGAGCTCAGTGCTTCTTGTGGCATTTTTCTTATTGTGTTTGGTTTGTTTTCCTTTAATACAATCCACACAAACAGTAAAGTCTGTAAAGTCTAAATTCGAAAGAATATTATCCTTTACAAGCCTCTTAATTCTTTCACTGGAAATGTGTCCCAGTCTTTTATGCCATAAGAATGATGAATTTTTATTCATCGCACTATGTTTGGTTTCGTCATTATTTTGCAGGGCCATACACGCTTCTGAATTATTAAGAAATAATTGGTATAAACCATCAACAATAAAACCAGAAGCAATAATATTGGAATTCTTAAATAAAGTAAAACAATTATTCCCAAACTCAAAATTAAACCCATCATAATCAAGTTTCGAAACAGAAATTAAATTTCTAGAAAGAGTCGGAACATAAAGGGTGTGATACAAGTCCAAATGAAAACCATTATCTAAAATTAATCGGTATGTCCCAATAGCTTCGACTGGAGCCTTATTCCGATTTCCCATAAGCAAGAAGTTCTCATTTGGTCTTGTGGTTTGGGTCATAAGGAATCCCTGCAAGGAATTCGAAACATGAACATTAGCACCAGAATCAATCCACCAAGTATTAGATGGAACAACGATCATATTTGATTCAAAAAAGCTTGTGAATCCTAAGAATTCACCTTTCTTTGCGAACCACTGACGGCGTCTGTCGCAGTCCTTCTGAAAATGTCCATCCTTTCCACAGAAGCGGCACTTGTCATTATTGCCCTTCTTCTTAAGCTTGGTTTGAGAGTTCACATTCCTTTTGGGAGGTGCACGTTTCTTGCCTTTGTCCGGCATATTCCCAACTTTCTTAGATGCTCCTTCAGTTGCAATGTGAGCATGAGATGCACTCATTCCATGCTCCTTCAGCCTTTGCTCCTCTTGGACCAACATATTTCCCAATTCATTTAGAGTCCACTTATCCTTTATAGTGTTATAGTGAATTTGGAATGGCCCATACTGAGGAGGCAAGGAAGTTAGAATGAATTGGACAAGGAAACCCTCATCCACCGGTAATCCTAACTTTCCCAGCTTGGAAGCAATGCTGTTCATGTCCATCACATGCTCGTACATGGTCCGAGAACCATCATATCGCATGCTCATAAGATCCTTCATAAGTTTTCCTGCAAGAGACTTGTCTGCAGTTTTGAAGCGATCTTCAACATTCTGCAAATATTCCTTTGCAACATTAGTCGCTGGGAGGCTTGCCTTAATATTATCGGCAACAGACATTCTGATGAACTGCAAACTTAGCCTGTTAGATTTTTCCCAAGCATTATGGGCAGTGATCTCAGCCGAACTACTTTCATCAGAAAGATCAGTTGGCTTATCATTCAACAATGCTAGGTCTAAGTCCATCACTCCCAGGGTGAACTCAAGTTTCTCTTTCCATTCAGAGAAGTTGGTTCCATTAAGTTGGGGAACGTTTGAAGTAAACAAACTAGTAGAAAATTATGCTGCAATTATAGGGAAAATTAAGAACATGAGTGCTCACATAAAGCTTTGAATAATAACACAAACATTAATTTGAAAATCCATATAATTATGAAAAACTCCTTTGGGCAGTTTTGCATACAATAATAAACATCATGCTTTCAATATTCACTAATTCAGTAATTGAGTAATAAATAAATTAACGTTACCTTTGGGTAATCACCAATTTAAAATTACCACCATTAGTGTTCATTACATCACAAAAACACTATTTCCTTTGGGAATCTAGAATCGTTATGACAAACAAACATGAATATGCATTATAGCCACAACAAGCATAATGAATAATTGATTAAATAGATTTTCATATAAATATTTGATTATAAACTCTTCTTATTTTACCTCACTTTGGTGATTGCAAAATAAATATAATATAATCAAATTTTATGGCAATAATAACAATCATTCTTATACACAACATATGCGAATATATATCAAATATAATCACATAAAAAGAACAACCATTAATTAATAAAGTAATTATCCAGTACAATTCACAAACAAATTATGCGCACAAAATTAAATAACCTAAATTATCAATTCAATCATCCCACTGCCTTGAATTCACAAAGTCGTGCAGGAACAATAATCAATACATAAAAGTTTAACCAGTCATTTGCATATATTGAATTCACAAATACATAATACACAATTGAAACAACTGTATTTGAAATCACAATCCATTAAAATGCCGAAAGCGATTTACCGAAACCAAATATACAAGAATACATAATTCTCAATTAAGCATATGAATTCATTAAAGTCACGTAATACATGAATTGGATTCAGAATTCATACTATGCCAACATATTAAAATCACCGATTCATTCATAGCAATTTATTAAAATAAATTCACAAATATGATTTTCAATCATACGAAAATACATGAGTTCTTAACCATGCTCTGATACCACATATTGGACATTATTTATCATCATATATATTCAAGACTACATAATTGAATATAAGTAAAGCAAGATCTTTGAACAACATGTATTTCACGTAAACCATAAACTTAATAGGATCGAGATATACCTTGGCGATCCATAGCGGAAGCGATTGAGGAAGGAGGAGACGATTTCCTCGGACTTTCTTTGGCGTAGTGGCGCAACTCCAACTCCAAGGATTTGTTTCTCTCTCTTTCCCTCGTTTATGTGTTCTCTTGATGTGTGTGATTTGATGGGATCCCACACTTATATTTATAGGCAGAGAGAGGACAAACCCTAATTATCAAACCCTAAAAGCCCTTTCCATCAAAGAGGCTATATAATAATATAATAATAACGTTTCTTTTGCATTAATATCGCTAACTAATTTGATCCATAAATATATCATTCCTTAATCAAATCGTAATGACTAATTGACCAAATTAATTTGAATCAATTTCTTTAAAGTAGCCGCAAATTAAAGTATATATTCTCATTTTATTGGCTACACATAAATGGCAGCCAAATCATTATATATATACTCATATATTCTTTTAGCGCTAATTGACTGAAATATATTTTGCCAATTAACAAAGAAATCGTCTCATTCATAATATGATATTCCAATAACTAATTAATTAGGGAAAATGTGTCATATACCAAATTTATGTATTATATTAAAAATCCAACTCTATTTAAGATTCTATCACATGTCACATATGTGAGACATAAAACTTACATCATCGTCACTCGCATGGTCTCGACTCTCTACCTTCATCAAGACATGTATATATGTGCTAGGGGATTTTAATGTGTTTTTGTGGGAAAAATTCACATTTTCGTGTGCAATAGCCTACGGCTACAAGTTATATGAGATTAACGTGCTTTCATGGAAGAAATTTGTGTTGTTGTGTGCAATAGCCGGCAAATTGTATAAGATTAATGTGTTTTCGTGTGCAATAGCCTGCAAATTGTATAAGATTAATGTGTTTTCGTGTGCAATATAGCCTGCAAAATGTATAAGATTAATGTGTTTTCGTGGGACAAGTTAGTATTTTTACGTGCAATAGCCTGCAAATTATATATGATTAATTTATTTTTGTGGGAGAAATTTGTGTTTTCGTGTGCAGTAGTGTACAAATTATACGTGGTAAAATCAAATTTATAAAACTCTTGTGAAATTCAAACTTGATACCTTTAACGGGTTGTTTAAATAAAGGTAATTAAAGTAACAATTAGAAAATGAGAGCGTCTAGCACGGTGAGCTAAGTCATTTTGCGCAAGAAGATAACTTTGGAGCCGGTGGCGACGACGGTGGGTGCGGAAGGGGATATGGCGACGCCACGGTGGAAAAATATTATTGTGTTTTTTTGGAACAAATTCATGTTTTCACCTGCAAATTTTATGTAAGATTTAAACATGATAAATTCAAATTTAAAATGTTCATGAAATTCTCACCGGATATTCTTAACAAAAATATGGATATCAATAGTCTCTCTAATAGAGTAAGAGGTACAAGTAAAAGTTGATTATTTCTAAATGGGCCTAACTTTAAAACTAAGTAGTCGATGTAAATCCAAACCAATATGTTTCTTCGTATTTGGGCTTTGGCTATCCAAGCAGATATATTACCACATGACATTCATAACAATATTTATCTATTCTTATCACTATTTATAGGTGTAATATATTTTTTTAATTATTACCAATATCATCAATTCTAGAGAATAAAAAAAGTGAAAAAGAAAACAAAAAAACATAAAAAGGTCAAATTAAATTGCGGCGATCTAGTTTCAGAACTAAGACAATTCTCCTATTAGAATGTTGTATTTAATTGTGGAATAGACAAGCTCTCTCTTTTTCAAGGCTACTGTCTGACAATGCGCCCTGCGTTATTTCGATCGGTATTGCGGATGATCGATCTTAGAAATTAACTCAAAGATATAATGGACCTAGGGTAGGGGGGACGGAAGCATAGTAATCAATCAAATCACCAATAAATTAGTGGTGGTTGATCACCTTCTTTTTCACACTTTTATTTTTACTATCATTATCAAGTGGTTGCTTAATTAAAATTGAACACAAGTAAGGTGACAATTTGTGAATATTATTACAGACCAAGAGGTCTAATTTCAACGTGGTCCTCACCTTTCTATCTCTCTTTCCGTTGTTTTGTGGCTATAATATTCTTTTACTTTTGAGCGCCACAATTAGAAAATTGAGATTTAGTAGTAGAAAATAAAATAGAAGAGTAAATAGGAAAATAGGAAAGATAATAATATAAGAGAAGGGTCATGTTAAAATGCACGTTGTATTCAATCCACGACTAAGACTAATACTACATCATTAGATCTTAAAATGAGTTGATGGGATTTAAAGCTCACATATTTCAATAAATAATAGATAAAATATCAACAAAAGGGTAAAATAGTCAATATGTTATAACATACTAATTTTTATAGTTTTTTATATCAACATAGTGTATTACAAATACACTATTACAAATATAAATACAGTGATACGAAAATTGACATTAATACCCTTTAAATTTATTTAATAATGTTTTTAATTTAATATATAATCCACGTGATATTATTTTAACCACTAGATCTTTTAATTTAATGGCTAATATTTTATCTTAATTTGTTATCGCCAATTAATTAGTAGTTGATTATAACTCTGTATAGGGATAATAATAAAAGTTAATTTTAGTTAAAAGACAAAATGCAATACTCCTTATCTTGAAATATTCCAAAAAGAATCACTTGCCTTGATATACATAGCTGGTGGAATCATTAAACACTCACAATATATCAACAAATCAAATAGAAGGATTCATACCATATGAAAAAATAAAATGATGTGTGCACCCATCAATTAATAAATACTCCATCCGTCCCGTCTCACTGAAGATGACTCACTTTCCTTTTTAATTTGTCTCAACTAAGATGACTCATTACTAAAAATGAAAACATATTTATCTTTACTTTATTTCATCTCTGTTACTTTACTCTCTCCACCTAACATATAAAATAAAGTTATATAAAATCTCGTATTATCCAAGAAAGAGATCGATTTTCCTTAGGACGGAGGGAGTACTGTACTCACTTCACGTATAAATATACCAGCAAATCAAATGGAAGGATTCGTACCATATCAAAAAATAAAACATTGTGTGCACCCATCAATTAATAAATCCTACACTCACTTCATATATAAACACGCTAAGAGACATAATATACCCCACGTGGATATCATCTTTAAGCCCAAGATCCACGCACACGCTACGCTTCTATACCAAACATTTCAACATATAAATAATTGAACCATGAAAATATAATATAATAAAATTTCTCAGTATAGCATCTGACGGTGATGGATATATAATTATATTTAAAACATGTAATTAATTAGCCAAACATATATACTTTTTTAATTACATCAACTAATAAATATGGCTATATACTATGTTACTATTAATTGAATTTATATCGTGTGCCCTAGCAACACAACTACACAAGAATGCTTGTGTCGGTTAAGCCGAGTCCACACATATTCCAACCCACACACCCTCACCAAACCACCCCACCGACATTCACCCGGCCCAAGTCACGGGCACACGTCGAGAAAATTATGAGATGTCTTCTTAGCCACCTAACGTGATGAGTTTAGTCCGTTACGAGTCTTATGTGGTAGCATTTCATTAAGAGCAAATTACCTGAAAAATTACAAATTTTTATTGAATTCGGGTTTGCTCATAATTACCCCATGACGATATTTTCGGTGAAATATGTATCTGATACTGCAGTTAGATAATATACGTGGATGTCGCCGTTGGTGAGGTGAACAATGTCGTCTGTTCATACATAAAAAGACTTAGTTTGGTTGAAAAACATAAACAATACTCCTATTTTACGTAAGCGACCAGATTTTGTCACCGTCCGTGGGATAGTTGTGAACGAAGCCAAACTTCATATTTTGTTTAGTAAGATTAAATAAACGTAAGAATAACCATGAAAGTTAGATTTGTTCGCAATTATCCCACAATAGAATTCTTTTAGTGAAATTGTATCTAATATGGTAGATCAGAAATCTTATGTTGACATCGTTGTGTGAGTTAAACAATATCTTCTATTCATACAACAAAATGACGTCGTTTAGCAATACATTACACACAGGCGACTGAATTTCATCCCCGTTGAGTAGTTGCTAAGAGCATCTCTAAAGTGAGAGGGTAAATGAAGAAGTAAACTCTTATAACTACCATATTTGTCTTCTTTTCATGAAAAATCATTCTCCAAGAAAGAAGGTATTATACCTTTATATTTTGAAATTCATTTTATGCTATTATTTTATTTTAGAAAATAATTTACCTTATCCTTTTGCTTTTATAATAGATTAGTTTGTTTTTGAGATGCTCTAAAGTCCACTTGCACCTTCATTTATATATAGCACTTGCACATTCATTTATTTACCACTAATTAACACATCCAAACACACACACACATAAATCCATCGATGGGAAATTGCATATTCAAAGCGTTGGGAGCGGTGGAAGACATGGCCAAAGTGGTGACGCCCGACGGCAGCGTGATGGAGCTCTACGCTCCCATCACCGCCGAGTGCGTCACCAACGAATTCCCGGGCCACGCCATCTTCGGCAGCCCCGGCCGCACCTCCCCGCCGCTCCTCCACAGCGAGAGCCTCCGCGCCGGCCACCACTACTACCTCCTCCCCGCGCACCGGGCCAAGGGCGCCGCCGCCGCCGCCGGTGCTCCGCCGCCGCCGTACCGGATGTCGGTGGACAAGCTGCGGCGGCTGCCGGAGCAGGCGGAGGCGTTCCCGAGCGCGGGGGTGTGGAAGGTGCGGCTGGTCATCGACACGGACCGGCTGTCGGAGATACTGTCGCAGGAGGCGCGGACGGAGGCGCTCATCGAGAGCGTCCGCACGGCGGCCAAGTGTGCGGCCGCCGGGGTCCCGTCCTCCTCCGCCGCGAGCTCCGAGCGGCGGAGTAGGACGAGCGCCGCGGAGTATTGGTGATGATTTTAGGCTTATTTGTAGATAGTAAACTCACAAGTTGAATAGTTCTAATTTGTCCATCACAATATTGTATGATGATTTGTGGTTTTGATTAGAGCATGAATAGTGATTATTATTAAATTGATCAAGTGCTACAATGTTAAAGTTTATTTTAGCAATTTAAATATTGTCTTTCATTCCACGTAGTATTGTTTGGATCCAAGAAATGAAACTCGTGAAATCAGACACAATGAAGAAGTTCATTGTTGTCTAATAACAGAAGATCGGCGATCGATGAGCACCAGAAGGCAACGACTGAAATTCGAGCACCATAGGGTTTTCGAAAATTGTGAAGAAAAGGAAAAACAAAGATAAGAAAAATAGATTTTGTTAAAGATATACTCCCTCCGTCCCACAATAATTGTAACTCTTTTCCATTTCGGTCCATCCCACAATAATTATCACACTTCATTTTTACAATAAATGGTAAGTAGGTCACACATTCCATTAACTCACTTCGCTCACATTTTATTATAAATAACCAACTAACTGCGTAATCTAGATATCTTTTGATAAGTTTTATTGTGTTTTGGTCTTGTGTTGTAGGCGAGAGCCCCGGCCCCCGATGCTCAAGTTTAGGGCTGGGAAAAAATACCGAAATATCGAAATACCGCCCTTATCATACCGAAAAATACCGAAAATACCGAATTTTCGGTATACCGTGACTTACGGTACGGTATGATACCTTACCGAAAAATTCCGGTAAAGTAACGGTATGAATTTTCAAATACAGCGTTATACCGCTGCATACCAAAATTCGGTATATACCGTAAATTATGGTATATATCACAAAAATATAAACACAATTATATATAAAATATATTTTATATATTTTTAAATTATAAAATTTATAATGAAATATAAATATAATTATGAATAAATTATATTTAATTTATTTTTAAAATTATAAAATATAAATAATATTCTAAAAACTCTATTTTTCTATTTTAATTGATGTTGAAAGTGAGGTATACCGCAAAAGTAAGGTATACCGAACTTCAATACGGTATATCGAAAATGAGGTACGGTATCGGTATGAAAATTCGTCAGACCGAAAATAAGGTATACCGAAGTTCGGTATGCCGAAAACTTTGGTAAGGTAAAGGTATGACTTTTTCCCATACCGTATTTAAGGTAAGGTATACGGTATGGTGATTTCGGTAAGATATACCGTACCTACCCACCCCTACTCAAATTGGCTGTCGTGACTGGGTCGCTCTATACCTGATCCACGATGTTCGTATCACTGACAATAAATGTCAAATAAAGAATAGAAGTGTGTCTTAACTCGAAGAATTGGGGCAAATTATTAAGTTTAATGGAGTTTACCGACCTCGTGAATATATCAACGATTGAATCGATCGATCCCCAACTACCCCTCAATCATGCTTCTTTCTTATCACACTAATGCAAGTCTCTAAAGTTTAGTCACCACGTTGCTGAATAATTTTTCATATTTGTTTACAATATATTGTGAATATGACCTTGGAATTATAAGCACCAACCAAATCTCAACGAATACAACAAAATGAAAATTGGACAGATATAAAATCCTTCCGAAAAATCACATTTCTTTTATTTGTGGTCATGTAAGATTCTGACAAGCTACGTCAAATTTCTGGTGTTAGATTTGTGAAAATTCAACTTCAATTAATGGAAGATTGAGACATTTATGTAATCAGTCTAATGCCTATACAAAGGCTATATTTGGGATGGTTGTTACTTGTTAGCTCAATGAAGTCTAAATTCGTTTTAGGTTAAGAAAATAGGTAAAATCACCCACTAATAAAATAAAAGGGCAAGCGGAAAAACTACGAATTTTGTCAAGTAGATTTAAAAATTCATTGTAAAAATCATAAAATTTGAATTTGTTCATAATTATCTTACAATGAAAAGATCCAATTGCCTGAATGTAAAATGTAACTGTTAATGTTTTTAGCCAACAATGTTGATTTATTTATAAATACTCCCTCCGTTCCAACTTAATTGTCACTCTTGGAGTGGACACAAATATTAAGAAATGTAAAGAAAAGTTGGATAGAAAAGTTAGTGTAATATAAAACCCATTATTTTATATTAATTTTATAATAAAATGTGAGTAGATTGATTTAGTGGAATGTGTTACTTACTTACCATTTATGGTAAATATGAAGTGTGGCAATTAAGTTAGGACGGAACGAAATGAAAAAGAGCGACAATTAAATTGGGACGGAAGAAGTAAATAATTTCTAAGTACTACTACTATTATTTAACTCTTCATCAGTGACATCCACAATTGACACAATTGATAATTCTGGCTGCTAAATCAAAGTACAATTTTACCACAAAAGTGATTGTGAAAAAAATCTATATTTAAGAGTTTTATCAATTTTTGAAGTTACGGGACTGACCAATATTTGACCAAATGTTAGTAAAAATTTTGGATAATTTTCCTTAAATTAAAATTGAGGCAAAGTTAATCAATGATAATCCCTGACAGACTGACAGTCGAATGAAAGCCCAAATTCTTATCTGCAAGTACAAGTAAGGCTGGATATTTATTGGGCTAGGGCTAGGCTAATGAATTGCCTTTATTGGATAAGATACAGTATTAATGAATCTATGGATAAAGTTCAGACCAATAATCTTGCTTTGATTTGTAGTATTAATAATGAAAATATTAAATGTCATATCTCATATGGGTGACGAAATAAATGATAGTGTGTGATAGAATAGTAAATAAATCGATAAGTGTGATTTATTTTAATTTGATTTGTTAATAAATTTTAACTATTGTAAAATGATTTATAGTCATTGATTATATAATGTTTGAATTAATTTTTAAAATTCTAACCGTTACTTTAATTTTAGAAATATTGCTATTCAAATAAATGTACGAAATCGAAGTTCTAGGAAAAAAACATGAAATTAGAAAAGTAAGTGGTGGGATTCCTATTTCCTGACCCGTGGTTGCGGATGTTTGTGGCCTTTGTTTAAAAAGCTAGTGTGACGCTTGAATAATTTATAGATGAACAATATTATAACATGTATGAATGCTTAAACAAAATATACTTAATTTTTGTGAAAAAACTAAAAGTCAAACTGAGACCATTTTTTAAGGAACATAGAGAATATTTTGAAATGTTGTTACATAAATTCAAATAATTTTTTTTAAAAAAATTGGTGGTAAGTAGATTTGGGAAACAGCCTATCACATTAATATTTCCCACTGAAGTGGGAAGTGACCACGGCGGGTAAACAGCATCTATACTAAATTCCACTTTTAGTTTAGTGGGACCTCTTATTTTTATTTTATATTAGTAGTTGTTAGATATTAATAGTAATATATCATGAGATTTCTATATATAATGGAGAGATTATATTAATCTTAAAACTTGTTGTATCCAACCAAATGATGACAAATTTTAGATGACAAATTTCAAATATAGTTGGTGTTTGATAATGTTGCATAAAGTAGCATTGTTTGGTTTCAATGAATGTGTATGGATTTAGTCAAAATAAAATATTCCCTATACATACATATATTTTTAATTGAACTCATTTAGGAATGAGAAGTTTTAAGGATAAATGATCGATTTTATTTTGTTGTTTGAACCATTAATCTAAAATGTCATATGGTATAGGTAATTATCATTTAATAGCCATTGTTTTATTTCTAAGAATAAAATATCGTGTAAAAAATTTATGCCGATCAGAATACGAATGTGATAGTAGAAATTATGCGGCGATTACCTAAATTACACGGTGATTATAAAAAATTACACATCGATTACTAGATCAATGTTTAATTTTGATTGTGAGTTCGATATTTCGATCACTATAAATTTTTTGTAGAACATTTTGCTTCTAATAAAAAACGAAAGACAATAACTGATAATTGATAAATACCTAAACGATGAGATATTTTTGGGTAAACTCTCAAACGAGAGACAAAATCAAGCCTTACCCAAGTTTAAAATAAGCTAACGAATGAGCATTTCTTTTGTATGAAAAGAATTAAAAATCATTCCAAAAATGCATTATTAGATTGAATAATGGTGTCACGTACGTAAATACTTAATATGATACAATCAGTTTGTTTCACACTGTCATATGTCATGTACATAAAGTTGCTTTTGCGTCGTAAATGAAAACTTTACTTCTTGAAACGATTATTAATTTATGTACATAATTAATCCCCAAATACTTAATAAAAACAATCTTCCATTTATGTACTAATATACATAAAATAAAAATTTGTTTGTTCACATTAACACATATTTTATAGGTCGTCATCTAATCCAATAAAATCTAATTCGAACCTGACCAAAATACATGAAAAGATGATATATAATAATCATATCTATAAAGGCTCTTCTCCACTGTCCCAAATCCTTCCAAAGGTAGTACCCTTTTCCCCAACAATTTCAACACATTCATTATGTTGGACAAGAAAACAATAAAATAATTCAGAAAGTGAAGAAAATACAGACCTGAAACATGGGATCAACTTATTAAAGGGAGGGTTCTGTCAATTGAGTGCTCACCTAGAAGGATTATTTATTAGCATTTGTTTGAGAATTTATATTTCAAATAAATTAATTTTTTCCCTATAAATAAATAATTAAATATTGGAAGTCCTATATATTTCCACGAAAATGATGCAGATGGTACAGACACAACCAACAATGGCTCGAGCCACAAGGACCTTGTCCAGCCCAACTCGCCTCAACCGTCGAAGTGTCACCATGCCTTAGAGATATTTAGACTAGGCCAAATCAACTACCTATGTTTTTTATTTCTCTCCTTAATTTAATACAATTATTTAATTATTAATGCAATAAGTCAAGTATTATTTTAAGTTCATTTATGGATTTTTTCCCTATAAATAAATAATTAAATATTGGAAGTCCTATATATTTCCACGAAAATGATGCAGATGGTACAGACACAACCAACAATGGCTCGAGCCACGAGGACCTTGTCCAGCCCAACTCGCCTCAACCGTCGAAGTGTCACCATGCCTTAGAGATATTTAGACTAGGCCAAATCAACTACCTATGTTTTTTATTTCTCTCCTTAATTTAATACAATTATTTAATTATTAATGCAATAAGTCAAGTATTATTTTAAGTTCATTTATGGATTTGCTCGTTGCGCCTTCAGCTTGAGCATTTCTTTTGTATAAAAAAAGTTTCATTTATGAATTTTCTTTTGTCAATTTTTGAGTAAAAGAAAGTCGAACCGCTATAGTTTAATATATCTATAAATATATAATTTATACCTGATTCGAAATATTTCGAACCCTAGCTCTAGGGTTTACGAAAAATCGCCGCCCCTCCTCGATCGACACCTCGTCGACCACCACCGGTCTTCAAAGTATATCAGAGGTCAACGCCTTAATTACATCAAACTAATTAAAATGTTACTTTCCGATTTCCCATTGAGACCAGACTTTATATTTTAACAAACACAAGATTAAGATTACGTATTTCAGAAACGAGGGGAATATAATAAATTTAGGAAAACAAATTAAACAAATGAAAGTTAGTTGTTAAAAGTAGGGAGTGGTTGTGTGGTCAATTGAGAAGAGATAACAATTAATGATTAAGCAGATTGAATTTAATTTGAGGTGCAATGCTAAACATAATTATGGAGACCACTAAAATTTAAGTTGCCTAACTAAATAAGCATGCCCTTCTCATGATGGTTTTAGAGATTAATCAAGTCATTTGGAATTGACAATCCAGCCACATTATAATAATAATAATTATTATTATATACATACTCTCTCCCATTTCTTTTTAACTCTCTCTCAATGTACATGTCTTACTTTAACTAGAAATATTCCAAGCACACATAAAGACATTGTTTTAAGATAAGAAGATGGCATATGATCAATATCTTTTGGTAAGTGGGCTAATTAAGACAAAATGTAGCAAGGTTTTAACTATTGTAAATTGATGTTGTTCATTTTATAAATTCATAATCTCACTAGATGTAATTTTTGGGGTTAATAGCTATTTAAATTATAAAGTTTGATTGGATTTTGGTCAGTCTAATGAGATTTGAAATCGAAATATTAAATTATGAAGTTTCAATTCGTGTACAAAATGTCATTTTTTGATGATGTTTACAATGACGCGTTTCATTAATATGAGTATTTTTCTTTTATGTTCCTTTCTTTTTTTCTAGTGAAATAACGTTATTTGTAACATCACCAAAAAAGATGTTATTTTGTATCTAGACGAGACAATTAAGAAGAATTGAAACTTAATTCTATAATGGAGTATTTTCAATTTCATGAAACGTTATACACTGATAAGAGTTTGACCAAACTATTTAAATAACTATTATACGGTTTTTTTGTATGTAGTAGAAAATACCCATTCAATATGACATCATAACCAAGTCATAATCGACCATCGCACAAAATAAGGTTCCTAATAAATTTTACTCAACAATCGTAAATTGGCTTGATTTATAAGCTCTAACTGATCAATCCAAACCCAACTTGGATAGATTTAGATTCATCATTAAATGAAAATTGTCACCACTCTAATCTTCAGTTAATTTCGTAATCACCAACAAAGTCAAACAAAGTGAAAAATCAGAAAAGTGTGTCGATCAAAGTTTCTATCTTCTTTTCACTTTTATACACAAACAACAATAGGCAATCATACTATTTCCCTTATAAGTATATATATTTCACTACGCAATATATATTTATATGGATAATAGGAGTATAGTATTTGAAAAGAAGATGATATTCTACCATGCATGTAGCATGTACTACATCAATACTATAGAAAAATGGCGGGTCCCATGGTCACGTGTATTGGTGTAATATATGTACACGTCCTTTTGATCGGGTTTTGCAATCCTTCGCCTCAAACAAGATCAAATTTAATTCCTGATATACTCTTGAGTTCGATAAAATTTTAACCCAAAATTGATGACACATTTTGAATCTACGATTAAAATCCACAAGGTTCCTACTTCAAATCAAAGGCAAATTGCTAGAAAACCCAGGAATTTTAGTCAAATTTTGATTCATCATGCGATTAAAAAATTAGTCACAAAACCATGAATTTGAAAATTTTCTCAATTTCCCCACGAGATCTAAATCAAGTGCAGTGGCTTCTGAATAATTCTATGTGTACGAGACTGCCCACGAAGTTTATTCTTTTTTCAAACACACTTCATGGATAACTGAACCACGTCATCAATTCGAAACTTGTGTGCGTAAACCAGCAATATATTACAAACAGAGAATCGAAATATTTCATCATGGAAAAATTAAAAAAGGGTAAAATTTCACTTTATAACACCCGATTTTTAATTTGCGAGGCGGACCAGAATTTGTCCAAATTCCATGGTTTTTTCGACAATATGCAGACAAGTATATAATCAAATCAAAATACATATTTCCAAAGATGACAAAACTTGGAAAGAGGACAAGAATAGGGAAAGTGGTGAATATGGTTGATGAGTGCATGCATGCATTGGTATAGAGTGAGAGGTACATCACAACCGTATGTATGTAATAAAATGATACACACAAAACCCTCTTAATCCATATGACTATATCAATACCTATACATAAAATTATATGTAAGAAAGGTAGAATATGATACACACATATATAGAAATAGGTATATCCATAGGCCCACCCTCACCATACACCATCATTGTCTATCATCACCATCATCATCATCATGGTGGTTGCCCAATTTCATTCCATCATCGGATTTTTAAGGTCCGAGGTCGCCGTTATGCCGGTGGCGGCAGGCACCGCGGTGGGCCCCAACCCCCTCTCTCTCTAGGTAGCTTCATCCCTTCATGGCCCCACCTCAGCCTCATCTTATAAAGTTATAATTCCATGCACAAAATCACAACCAAAAAAATTCCATGTTTTCTTTTTCTTTTTTATTTTATTTATGGTGATTGTGTTGAGATAGGAAGATGAGTATTTCGGTGAACGGACAGTCGCAAGTGCCTCCGGGCTTCCGGTTTCACCCGACCGAAGAGGAGCTTCTGCAGTATTACTTGAAGAAGAAGGTTGGTTCGGAGAAGATTGATTTGGATGTCATACAAGATGTGGATCTTAACAAACTCGAACCTTGGGATATTCAAGGTACCTTCTTCGTTTTTTTAGTCGTTAGTATAGAGAGAAATGCAAGCCTCGAGCAGAAAATCGTATATAGTGATCAATCTTTGAATGGTTGTTTGTCGCTTTCTATAAGTTTTAAATAAATGAAGACTCGTCGAAAAATAAATCAGATGTTATATGAGTAATTTTGTTTTGAACAATGTTTCAAAATGTACTACTTTTATGGTATTATTTATTTGGCGTGTTATGTAATTACTATTTTTCATTAAAATTTATGGTGTAGATAAGTGCAAAATTGGGACTACTCCACAAAACGATTGGTACTTCTTCAGCCACAAAGACAAGAAGTACCCGACGGGGACGCGCACGAACCGGGCGACGTGCTCGGGCTTCTGGAAGGCGACGGGGCGCGACAAGGTCATCTACGGCGGAAACTCAGCCAGAATCGGGATGAGGAAGACTCTGGTGTTCTACAAGGGCCGCGCCCCGCACGGCCAGAAATCCGACTGGATCATGCACGAGTACCGGCTCGACGACAACGCTGCTCCGACCTCGGTAAAGCTTTGCTTGCTACATACTCCCTCTGTCCCATTAGATATAAAACGTTTTCCTTTTAGAGTTGTTCCATAAAAAATGAAAAATAAAAACAACACTCTCTCTTCAGTTGCATTTAAATTTGTCCAATGTGATGTAAAAAAACATCATTTCAAGGTTTGTAGCGCGGCGGGGGAAGGCGGGCCGGAGGACGGGTGGGTGGTTTGCCGCGTGTTCAAGAAGAAAAGCCTCGGCCACAAAGCGTCCGACAGCGCGGCGTCATGGTCGTGCTCGTCGATGATGACCATGAATGCATGCAACGAGGCCAGCCTCGAGGAAATGCTTGGCACTCCCTGTATAAGAGATCTGGATACAGACGACAATAACAACAACAACGATAATAATAATAATAATAACGGCAACAACAGCAGCAGCAACAGCAGAAGATTCCTGAAACTTCCAGGACTCAGCTACTACCAACCACTCCACCTTCAAATGTTGGGCGACGACGTCGTCGCCGACTTCCCGTCATTCCTCCCTCAGCCGCCCGAGATCCAGGACTGGGCGGCGCTGGACCGCCTCGTGGTGTCGCACCTGATCAGCGACGCCCCGAGGCAGGGGTCCACCAGCTTCGACGATCCGCTGCTGAATATGCATCAGCAGCAGAGATCGTCGAGGCGCTACGCCGTGGCGGCGCATGATTACCAGAGTGAAGGCGATTTATGGAGCTTTGTGCCGACGGATAACGACCCGATGTGTGACGTGTCGGCCGTTCAGCCCATCTAGGATATATATTGTATAAAACAATATAGTTACATTAATAATGATGATAATGATAATAATAATGTGTTGTTACTAATAAGTCAGAGCGATTAGCTTAAGTAATTATTAATTGCGTACTGTTTACGTGACTGTACATATATAGTATTCAAGGAATTTGGAGTCTTTGGAAGGAATGTAATCAAATGTAGCATTTTCAATTAATTACGATTTTCAGGTCACTAACTACCATAATCATATTGTTCAATAATTGATATTATAGTGCGTATTTATTTTCACCAATCTGAGTAATGATGGCAGAAAAATCCATATGTACGTGTCACTCAAACATGAGGGGCAAAATCTTATGATATTTTTAAATATTAAAATTATAAGACAACGTTGCATAAGTTACAGTAAGATCGAACATGAGATTTTTGGTTATGCAGTTAGGTGTCCTTTTATGACTCTATGAAAAGTAGTCGTAAATAGTTGTACAATGATTGATCAAAACAGAACCAATCTCGGTTCGTGGTAACTGAAAACTTCATTAAATTCAGTATTTACGGGGTGGTTAACGATTGAAAATATCCAGTTTATTTGAAGGCAAAAATATATTGGATGACCAGCAATAGTGTTTATCACCCAAATTCTTCTTGCTGGACCTTATTTCAATTTCATACTGTATTTGCTTATTCTTTGGGCCTTCACTTTGGCTCAATAATGAATTGACATTCTCTATAGTTCTACTTGTAGACCTAATAGTAAGAGAAATGGAAGAAATTATTTGCAACGTTTGGTGATAAAGAAATAGCAACCAACAGATGAGAGAAGGAGAAAGTGGGCGTTTGGGGCCACACTTCCCTCATTTTAAACAACAATCGATCTAATAAACAGAACTCGTCAAATTGAGAATAGTGAAGAACATTGTGGTGTAGATCCTATTGCTGACAATGAATAACATATGATAAAAAAATGAAAATAGAGCACAATCCCAAATAATTGAGACAAAAGTCATTGTAAATTTGTAGTCGTATAAAGCGCTAGATGTCGAATTTAATGACAATTTCAAACTTTCATATGCTAGCGCTCGGCTTTTATCTGATTGAAATCCTACTTAGGGAATATTTGCATTTAGAGTAAGTAATTAATGAATTCAAAATAGAGAGGTTCATTTAGACTGAAACTTATTCTCTCCTCCTTCCATCTTATTAAAAGTGTGGTGTATTTCTTTTTAGGTCGTCCCATTATAAACGAGACATTTCATTTTCTGCCAAAAAACGACACTATATTTCTTTTACTTTATTTTCTCCCTTTTTTCTCTTAATTTTTTTCACTCGCGTAATAATCCGTGCCTAAAAGAAATATCTCACTTGAAATGTGACAAACTAGGGAGTACTATTTTTATTGCAATCTCATCTACTGAAATTTAATATCCACTTTTATATTTAAATTTTAAAAATTATTAGGGGTGTGATGTACAATTCACTAATGCTTCACAAAAAAAAAAAAAAAAAAAAAGTACAACTCCACTTCTCCTTCTCTTCCACATTCCACCGCCAATTTGATGTTCTTAAACATCCTAATTTCGACAGATTATTCCCCTTTTTCAGCTGAGCAAGAGCAATTTGATCACGCGGGCTTAGGGTTTTATGCTTTCCGTTTCGGAAAAAGTAAAATAGAACTCAATCTCGATTGATTGCTTGGGTTTCGGTGGAGATTGTAAATTGCAAAATTTCGTAGTAATTTGTAATTAAGCAGGAGATAGATAGTAGAGATGCAGCAACCGGCGCCAATGTTTCCCGTCATGCCGTCGTTTCCACCTACAAACATCACCACGGAGCAGATTCAGAAGGTCATGCCTCTATCCATTTCCCCCAAATTTTAGGGCAAATTTATGAATTCGATGATGATGTTTTTAGCTTTCATCTGGAAAAGATTGGATTTTTTTAAAATTGATTAAATTCTTAGTGTGAATTAGTCTGTTACATAGTTCTAACCAATGTCAAGACTTTGCAAAAAAAAACTTTGATGATTTGATAATTGAAGAATTTAACTAGAGCAAGGAGTTCTATTGGGAAACTACTAGAGTTTACTAAACAAATGTCAAGACTTTGCATAAAAAACTTCAAGCACCTTCTGACGAAGTGGGATTAATAGAAATGCGGTTATCGTCGTTTTAAAGCCACGTGGTAGTTGCTAGAAAATCATATCTTCCTAGGACTGCAGTACTAATCATGCTTTGGTTGGTTATGGGAAGAGAATAGTGATTTTCGGGTTGTGTATCACCTGGTGTGGTGGGGCTTAAGAATGAAATTTCTCTAATTTATGAAGTTGTGAAGAGTTGTGTCAAAATCGGGAGTGGTGCAAGAGTTTATATTGTTCGGAAGTTAAGGTTTACTATTTGATTAAGCACTTTAGCACTAGTTATGCTTCGGTTGGTCGCGGAAAAGAATAGTGATTTCGGGGTTGTGTACCACCTGGCATGGTTGGAGGCTTAAGAAATTAACTTTTTCTGATTTATGAAGTTGCGTAGAGTTGTGTGAAGTTTAGCGGTGGTGAATAGAGTTTATGTCGTTTGGAAGTTGAGGTTTGTTCCATTAAGGATGCAGTCCTGTTATAAATTTTGTTGTGTCCGTTGGTTTAGGAGACTTTTAAACAGTATATTAGCAACAGGACTTTCGTGACGTGTCCGATTGAAAGTTTCATTCATGGGCTAATGTTTTTAAATGGCACTTGCTAGTTGTTTTAATCCATGGGCTAATCCCGGAACACAAGTACTATTCCATTTCAAATTTGTTTAATTGACTCCTCAAGCATAAGTTTTGTGTACAATAGAATAATAAACATTGACCGAATCTTTTCCCTTGAAAACGTGATCTAGTTTTTGAATTTTATGAAACACAATATGATCTACCATGTCAATACCATATAGGACTTAATCACCAACATCGCTTCTGGGGTTGAATCTAGCCATACAGCTTGCTTTGGGTGTTTCCTTGCTCCAATCTGAAGTTAATAGATGCACATTTTAACCATTTTTCTTCATACTTGATTTTTTCAAGTGTTGGATATATTATCATCAGAATGAGTTCAGCAACCAGCGGAACTGATCTTATATGCATATCTCTCCTAAGCAATTCATGGGATGAGGCAATTCTCATAAAATAATTTTCAGCATATAGTTGTGCTTTTTTTTGATGCATTAGATCCACATCATGCACCAGATCGGTTTAGAAATTGAAAAAAGGTTTAGTTTGAGTTTTCTAAATTGGGCTGTGCGTGTCATGATTCTTTTGCTTAGAAGTGATCCATGGCATGCATCTTCAGTTTCTCACTTGTATGTGTTACTGTATTACACATCATTATAGCATAATTCATCATAATATAATTCACGTTCTGATTATCGACAACTCATGATGCAGTACCTAGACGAGAACAAGAAACTGATATTGGCTATTCTGGATAATCAAAATCTAGGCAAACTCGCTGAATGTGCCCAGTAAGTTCTGCTGCTTACATGCTGCAAATTATGCTTACTTTTATCGAATGCAGAAATTACTTCAAATATTACTATGCTTACTCTCTCGTGATATTGTTGGAACGATCTCTAGCGCGAACATAATTTCGTGAATTCTTTTGTTGACAAGAATAATTAGTCTGATCAGATGGTTTCATTTTTTCAATACTCTTTATGAAGTCTAGATCAAGAATCTTTCGAAATTGAATTCTGGTAACAGGGTACCGACATGTTATCATACCAACGCATAACATTAGTTTTGTATGTGGGACACCATCGTATATAACCCCCCAACATGTCTGTTCAACAGCTAATTACGTTGTTAAATTGAACAGCTAAGTGAATTCCATGTATTGTTGTTTCGGGTATCCTTTTGATTCTGAATCAATCAGGTACCAGGCTCAGCTTCAAAAGAACCTGATGTATTTGGCTGCTATAGCCGATGCCCAACCTCAAACACCCACAATGCCTAGCCAGGTATTTTTTCAAGTCATGTAGGAGGATGTTTAACTGATGACATTCGACATGATTTGCTTATCCATGCATCGAATAATGCAGATGACTCCTCATCCCGCAATGCAACAAGGAGGGTTCTACATGCAGCATCCTCAGGCTGCAGCCATACCTCAGCAGCAAGGCATGTTCCAGCCCCGACCGCCACCCTTTAACAGCCCACACTTATTGCAAGATCCTCAGCAACATCCGAATAACCAACTGGGCATGAGGTCTGTCGGTCCCAACAATGGCATGAACCCCCAGCATACGGACCCCAGTCTTGGAGGGGCCAGCAGCAGCGTTCCCACTAAGGACACCCGCGGGGTAAGTATGCAAGATAAACCTGATAGTCGGGCTGCAGCCGGTCCTGATGGCCAGGGAAACTCTCCTGCAATTCGTGGCATTGGAGATGCGGAGGAAGCCAAGTGAAGGACATCGGCTTGGTGTTGTAGAACTAGCAACTTTTGTTCGACTAGATGTAGTGTTTCTTTTCGGGTTTGTTGTAATAGCAGAGGGAAGAATGAATGAATGATTGTCCATTGTAAGCTGGGGAGAAAAGCTTGTGTTGTAGCTGTAATGCCTTTGTTTTATCCTATAACTTAGTACTCCTTGTTTTAACTTTTTTAGGTCCAATTGTGAATTTTGTACTTCAATGTCTCATTTTAAAATTTTGACAATGTATATTAACGATTTGTTTCATTTGTCTCATTCCCTTGTCAAAATTTTAATATTTCAATTTTAGATAAGTTAGAAAAAAAATCAAGAATTTTAGTCAAATTTTGGTTTGTCCCGTAACTTTAAAAATTGGCTATAAAAATCATAAATTCTAGTAACATTTTTTTCAAATGGCATTGAAAATATTTTATGAGGATGAGACTACCTGTAAACTTTATCATTTTTTTCAACACACCAGTTCATCAAATTGAACTACGTGTGTGCTAAAATCAAGAATATATTACAAGTAGGAATCAAAATTTATTGCCATGAGAAAACAGAGAAAAATATTGAAAAACAAGCTTTTTATGGCTGATTTATAAAGTTGTGGGATAGATCATATAATTTGACCATAATTCACATTTATAGGCAATTTGCCCTTCAATTTTCCTTTTAATAGTTTGGGTTTAAAAAGTAAGCTATCCAATTATTTGCATAATAAATATTGATCACTGAGAATTATAATTCCCGATCCCAAACAACAGTCTTTACTTTTTCATTTTAGTTTCTCTCATAGAATTAATTCATGTTGTTTTTGACAAGTTTATTTCTCTTATGTCTAATGAGATGGTTTCATACTCCATTAACATTAATTCAATTACTCTTTCTTTCGATCTCCTTCACTTAGATTGAGACATCCCAATTTCCAAAAGGGAATACACTTCACTTAGGCTAGGACAGAGAGAGTAGATAGATTTCGGTCTGAAATCTCCTAAGAGTGTGGCTTAAAATGGAGCATGTATTAAGTGACATAATGTGTATACACGAAAATATTTTATCATTTAATTAAACATATGTGGTTATGTAGTTTGAGGTTGTTCTTCCTCGAAAGAATATGAGTTGGACAAGATGTGAGACAAGTGCATGTGAGTTTCAAAAGTAGGTACAATCTACAAGGATTGTTTTTCTCGCATATGAAGTCAACAACCAAAGATGTTGCCCCTGCTGCCATCCAACTTGTTTAAGCAAAATATCGTAATCAAACGATGAAACACAGTTTAGTTGGTAAATATTTTCTCTCGAACTAATAAGTTAGAACCACAATGCTGTTACAAGAATAGTTTGTCCAATGCTTTTATAAATTTTTTTCAATTTTGAACTTACAATTTCAACTATTGTTGGAAAGAATCTGGATAAAGATAAGTGGAATTTATACCCCACACAGTCTAGGAAGGTGAAGTTTTTGAGATTTTATATGTAAGTTGTCCCATATCGAGATTATATATAAAGTTGTCGCATTATGTTGCAATGAATGTGACTATAGCTTATTTTATTAAATCTAACATAAAATGGACATTTTAATTTGGTGGGTCGGGTCAAATCATGTCGTTCGGTTGGTATTGTTATGAATCTTACCGCTAGCCGTACGTACCAAAACAAAAAAATCGAACCAAAAACCGGTTCAAATCAGAATCTGAACTCTAATGCACACCATCATTCAACTTAGGGTTTCAGAAACATGTGTTCATTTTTTTTTTGTCCTTTGCTTACAAGTTCATATGAACAAGTACAACGTAGAAAACACTAACACAATATTATCGAAATGTGTCTTGAAAAATGTAGCAATATTTATTGGCAAATGCATGATTCTTCTTGAGGAGAGAAAACTTCCCAACCACACAAGCATTTTCAATCAATCACTTCATCTATCTACATTGTATGCATATATGTATGCACTCAAAGACAATGTATAGAGTTTACAACAAAAGTTCAGTATTCAGAAAAAACTTGAAATAAATAACTTAAATTTGAAAATTATGAAATTAGGACAATTTAATGGATGACAAAGTACTAGAAACAATATACATTTGTACTTGCAAATACTTACACAAATAATTCAAATGTAGGAAAATACAATTACTAGTAAACAAGGAAAATCAAACACAATAAACACCAAATCTAGATAAATCAAGAACGCAAATTGATGCAGTTCTAGAAAAAAATCATGATGAACCCTAGATCCAGGGGAAGACATTGATTTTAAAAAAATCAAAATTATTCATTTTCTAAAAAAAAAAAAATAGATCTAGAATCTTAGAATCAAAAAATTTCACAGATCTAATACTAAAAGGGATCATCAAATTCATGCTTCAAACGTTAAACATCCCAAGAAAAGGAAAATCATCTGACACAAAAACACAATCATGACATGTAAGAAAAAAAAGAGAATGATAAACAACCAAATTTTGTACAACCAAAACAAGATTATATTAGTAATTTTGATATGTTAATTAAATATTAAAATAATAGATATAATTAGTTAACAAATTAAAACCAATTTATTAGTCTTTAGCCTCATTTTCAATTTTTTATTTTTATATTTGAATTATTTCTCTATTATATTTTAAATTTGTATTAAAGTATGCATTAATTACATTTTATGGTTCAAAAAAATTTAAAAAAATTATACACAAATACCATAATATTGTGCATATTCCATATACTATATATATGTCTATACTTTTTAATTAAATGCATAAATAAATTATTTTTTTACTCAAATACACCAATTTTTGGTTGTACAAAATTTGGTTGCATAGACTTATTGGAAAAAAAACACAAACTAAAAGTATGAATGTAACTAATCATCACAAACCTTTCCCTAGATTCTATCCAAAGTCAAAACTGAAAAAAAAGTCAAGATCCCATTAATCATTACACAAATCTGCAAACCTACTCCTAAAATATCAAAACCAATCTTCCCCTATCTACCAATTTGTAAATGAAAAAAGCAAAATTTAATTCATAGGAGACTTTACCTTTGGATCAACACAATCGAAAAATCGGATAACGGAGCAGAAATTGGGGGGAATGAAGCCTGGTCCGAAGACTCTAGCATTAGATCTACAAAACAATTCTTCAAGAGTGAAGAAGAAAAAAAATAGATCGAAAAAGTCCTCGAGCCAGACAACATTCCCCTCAAAAAAATTAGCTCCTCTTTCATTTTTTTTGATGGAGTTTATTTGTATATAAAGCATGCACTAGAAAGTGAAGACGACATTTATATGTATAAGAGAGTGTGTATCTCACTTACGCCTAGTTTCAAGGGAGAGAAATGGAATTGTGGAATATGATTTGTTATAAAAGACCTTAATTATAAGAGCATTGTGTAGGTTTTTTTGGACCGGATCACAAAAGTAGGCTCTGGGGCCGGGCCTCGGATCCCTCTGTGAATCCAGGAATGATTTGCGGTCCGACCCTGGATGCTGTTGTGTTGCGGGGGGGCAATCGGACCGCAAAATCATTATTTTTATTATTAAATTTTTTCTTGAAAATTGATTTTTTTATTATTTATTTAATCATGTTTTTATGTGTATATATTCGAACAATCACAATTCCTTTATTATATTTTAAGGTTCTTTACAAAATTTAAATTATATTTGGTATTTAATTAATTTAGTTTTAGGAAAGATGAATTAAGTTATTTATTGTGTTTAATTAATGTAATTTTTAGTTAGTCATATTAATGTTACAAATAATAAAAATTTAAAATAGTTGTGTGTTTTTGCTTGATTTGAGAATTATTTTTTTTAAATAAAAGAATTAATCAAGGTTTAATTTCAAGTCTAGGATTATTGTAGAATTTGAGAGAGTGGATAATATGTTGGTGTTCTGGCCTGATTTAAGATACGAACAGAGTCCGTATTACTTCGGGTTAAAAGTGTTGACTGCTACACAATAATACACCTATGCATTCTCTATCCACTCTCTCTCTTGAAATTTGGACAAAATTTTCAAAAACACTTTAATTTCGAACTCTACTACCATTGGAATTTAAAGTTTTAACTAGATGCATCAAACAAGAACTCACTTTAGCAACACACACTGAAATAGAGGTGAAAAAATAGCATAAAAATGCAATGAAAGTTGTGTAACATAAAGAGATGGGTGATGAGTGAGTAATGATGGATGAATAATTTAACAAAAGAGAATCATTAATATGACACACAAATGAGTCAGAGGAGTAGTTGAGTTATTGATTTGCCCGATAATAGGCACAGCATTAATTAATCATGGCCCTCTTTTCTTTTCTTTGAATAAAGCTATGCATCATGGCATACAAGCTTAATTTTATAAATTTTGATAAAAATACAAATAATGAATTAATAATTTTAATTTATATGATTAAATATCTGTATATTATTACCTTTTATGCTTATTTTAAAATGATAAATTTTTTATTAAAATGGTATTTTAAGTTTATTAATGTTTTATTAAATCTTGAATCATATTTTTATTTAAATTGAAATTATACATAATAAATAAACAATAGAATTATTTTTATTATATGCAGATCATTAAATTTGATCAAATTTTGGTCTACCATTTTAAAAATCAGCTGAAAAGATTATAAAGTTTGAACTTATTCGAAAATGTCTCACAATAAAAAAAAATCTATTCACCTACACTTATTACATTGTTGATGTTTTTCAGCTATAAATATCGTTTTCTTTTTGATAAACAACATTATTTAATTCATAGACGACAATGATCACATGTAATCACAGGTAACATATCACGTACTACAATTCAACTGAAAAAATTCATCTTGAGATAATTAAGACCAAATCGAATTCATTACTTCATCCCACAAAAGATGTCATAATTGTGGGACGACACAGGATTTTAGGATGTCTTATTCCGTGTGTTAGGTGGAAAGAGAAAATATTACTATAATATTTATATTATTCTGATAGACAACTTTTTCTAAAAATGAAAATGTGACATGAGACAGACTTACAGAAAATGAGACATTTCTTTAAATTGCAACATTAAACCATTATTTATCTAAATTTTATGTTTTTTTTTTTAATTTGCCCATTTATTTGAATGCCATTCTACTCCTGCTTAATATACTTGTGACAAAGTTAGGGGACCCTCGTTAGCCGCGTGCCTTTATTTCTTTCTTTTGACATTTTCTGAAATGGTGATGAATTCGATATCACCACTATGCCTACTACCTATATAGCTAGCCTTATTTATTATTATTAGGCTGCTGTGTACCTATATTTCTTTTAAATCTGAAATTTTTGCTAAACTACAAAAGTTGAAAATCTAATGTACATACTCCCTCTATCCCATTAAAAATAAAATGCCTTCTTTTTTTATTGTCTCATTAAAAATAAAATATTTTTTAAAATAGAAACAATTCTATCTCTACTTTTTCATCTCTCTTATTTTACTCTCTTTTTATTAACTCACAAAACAACACTGTATAAAATTTCGTGTCGATTCTCAAATATTATATTTTAAGTGGGACGGAGGGAGTACATCATATTAAATGGATTGACTTCCCTGACCATCTTTTGTAATTTGAAATGAGTATAATAATAATATATGGTGTTTTTGATGGTGTCTCAAGTGAGATGTGACTCATCAATGAAATTTTTGGAAGGAGGAGAATGCCCTACACCCGAGGGTGAAAGCCAAATTAAAACATGTTCATTGTCACCAACAAATATAGTTAATGCGAAATGTACAATTCAAGAGCTTTGAATATATTTTCGATATCCACATACATATATTTACATATATTTATACAGGAGCACGATTTGTTGCTAATTTTTTCTTAAATTAGTAACTTTACTAATTCATAAATGTAATATATTACAAATATCAATACACTCTTCCTTATAAATGCCACGAATTATAGAAATTGAAATGTTATTATCAGTGATTAAGTTTTAGCTAAGTTGATTACTTGTTAAATAGGTGATTAATTGAAATCTCTTCTAGCATGTATGAAGTAGCAAAGCACACATGATCAAAGCGGCTCATCTAGAAAATTATTCTACATACAACCATAATGTGACTGTTTAACATCATTCATTTTTCTTTATGATAACAACAATTTAAAAGCATTCTGCAATAACTTCTATTTTTCAATTTTTTTAGGAAGTTACATACATCATTGTTTAATGCTATCTCCGTCCGTGAAAATTTGTCTCATTTTCCATTTCCGTTCGTCCCCCAAAATTTGTCCCATTTCATTTTTACCATTTTTTGTAGTGGACCTCATATTCCACTAACTCATTTCTACTCACATTTTATTATAAAATTAATATATAAAAGTAGGACCCACAATCTACTAACTTTTTCAACTCATTTTCTATTTCATTTTTTAAAACTAATGTCAAGTCAAAGTGGAACAAATTTTGGGAGACGAGGCAGTAGTTCTCGGCAATTATTTATCAATTTTGTGACAGGAATTGACATTATTATTATCTTACCAACACTAAATATAGTACTATATGTTTTCTCTAATTATTTTGATTTGTGAGGAAAACAATGTAATTGAATGGGGAGAGAGAGAGAGGCTGAGAGGGTAGGGAGCTATACTCTTATTAATCCTGCCAAATTGAAAAGTGCAATTTGTCCCAATTTGTTTGATTATTATGGTCAAACTGTCATTGTTTTCTGCTCTGCTTATAAATTACAAAAACAATTTAACTAGATATCATTGTTGGCAACAAGCCTACTCTACACAATACAATTTGTGCTATTCTACTCCTTAAGCTAGCTAGATAGTATGTCATAAACTATAATGTATTTTTATTAGTTTTATTCATTTCACTAAATTAATGTGTGCAACATTTTTAAAACAACTAGATTTATTTGGTTGCCTCAAAGCCTCTAATTTAACAATCACTGCTCGATGTGTCAGTAAGAAAGCTTAAATATATTGACTTTTGCTATAAATAAATTTGACTCAATTACCATTGGATGACTCAACTATATTAAGACTAATAAAAATAAAAAAATTAGTCCTATGCATTCTGATTCATCAAAAGTATGATTACACTAATGGGCTGATGGCAAAAGAACTATTTTGATTCAAGCCCATTTCCACACATATCCATTGTTCAACTATACATCATAGGAATTAAAATGGGCCCAATCTTTATAAATGCTAGGCCCATTTGAAAACCTAACCTGAACCACATTATAAATTGTTTGTGATAAGTTTAGTAATCTATTATTAGGATTTAATATTCAGTTTAATTACAAATTAATGAATTAATTGGCACAAAGTAAGATCTTTCATGCAAAATTAGCAATGTGAGAGCATCCGCATCGCGTCTCGATGCGGGCTCTATCTCGTCTCGAAGAGACGAGACCGCATCGAGACGGCGATGCGGCCTCCATCTCGTCTCGACAAGACGGGACATCTCGTCCCGTGTCTCCTTCCGAAGAGGCCGGCCTCGAGACGTCTCGCCACGCGCCTTGGCGACGTGGCGAGCTGTGGTTCGTGCGTGACGCCCACTCGCCGACCCGCGAGTGGGCGTCGTTTATATCCGTTAAAATTGATTTTTTATTTTTTTTCAAAAATCAGAAAAAATTCAAAAAATAGATATAAAAAAATTCCAAAAATTATACTAGCCGTTTACAGCCGTTTTTTTCAAATTTGTAAATTTTTTTCAATTTTTTTAAAGCCTCCAATCACTTCTATAAATACCAAATCATTCCCACAGATTATCCACCATAAAAAAACTCTCTATTCTCACTCAAATTTTTTTAATGGTGTTTTTTTTTATGATTTTAATTATGTATTTTTAAATTTTTTTTAGGATTTTAATTATGTATTTTTAAATTTTTAAGCCTTTAAATTGTAATTTTTATTTTATTTAATGAAGTGTGTTTTTATTAATTGAATTTGTTGGAATTAAAAATAAAAAATGAAATTGAATGAATAGTTAAGGGATGAGATGGTTAAGAGCATCTCCAATGCTACATAGGTCAGCAATAGGCCAGCAATAGGCTAACCATTCTCTCCCATGCCATGTCAGCAGCACTAAAAAATCTACCTGCCACATCAGATTTAGGCCAGTCATAGGCCAGCCGCAATAAAAATAATTCAAAATATACTACATTTACGGAATTAAAATTACGATTAAATTACGGAATTAAATTTACGACACATATACGGAAAAATTAATCCATTCCATTCAAAAAAAGTACAAAGATTTAAAAAAAAAGTACATGATTTTTTTTTAAAAAAAAGGGCTTCCACACACGAGCCCCGCCACTCTCTACTCCTCATCGCCGTCGCCGCCGTCCTCGCCGTCGCTGTCGCCGCCGCCGCTGCTGCCACCCGTGGTATCTGAGCCCACGTCGGAACCCCCTAGCCGTGCCCTCGCGATATCCAAATCAACCCGCATGCTCTCGAGCATCGAGTAAAGAAACATCTTCTCCATGGGGTCAGTGGCGGTCCTCCAATCTTGGAAGACCTTGTACATCTGAGCCCGCGTTTGGTTACGCGAATGGAGAGTGTACTCGAGTGGGGCGGCGGGTGGGAGGGCGGAGGACTGGACCTCGCGGTGCGATAGGGGGGATCCGCCCCTCGCAGCCCGTTGCGCCCGCTTCTGTCCAACCGGGCGGGGGCGACCAACAAATGAAGGAGGGGATGGAAACTCCTCAAAATCCAGAGAGGGACGATAGACCGTGTCCCCCCCCCCCCCCCCCCCGGTGACCCCTGCATCCCCCCGTGCTGCTTCCCCCCCTGCATCCCTCCCTGCCACATCATCCCCATCATCTGCTGCAGCATCTGCTGCTGCATCTGGGGTTGCATCTGGGGCATACCTCCCCACCCGCCGCTCCCCTGCCCCACGCCCGGCATCCCCCACGGCATACCCCCCGGCATACCCCCCTGGTTCCCCCCCTGCATCCCCCCGGCGCATCGGCCATCATCCCCATCAACTGCCCCCAAGGGACGTTAAACCCTGGGCCCATCTGGCCCCATCCAGATCCCACAGGTACCGTGGAAGTCTGAGATCCACTCGTCGCTGGACTGGACTCGTTGTTGTGATCCATCGCTCGATGATGCTCTTGTACAGAAAGTTAGAGAGAGAGAAAACTCGTTAAAACAAGTGGTTCAAATGAAAATGAAACGAAAATCGCGTTTATATAGGTTTTTTTAAAAAAAAACAAAACAAAACAAAATTCGGGCGCTGGCCGATCGGGCCGTCACAATTGCGGCCAGCGCGCATCGGCCAGCCCACGCCGATCGGCTCGCCGATTTCCGGCTAGTCGCCTCCAATGGTTCGGCTAGCCGATCGGCCAGCGCCACGAATCGGCTAGCTGGTCGCTAGCCGACCATTGGAGATGCTCTAAGAGATGGAGGGATGCATGTGCTGTCTCTTAGTTAAGAGATGAGATGAAAAGCACAGTGGGGCCCGTGAATAGTGAAGAGATGAGACGGTTAAGAGACGGATAAGAGACAGGGATACGGATGACCTGATGACTACTTAGTTGAAAAGACATTTCTCCTTTTTCAAATAAGTCTAGAGTTCGAATCATCATGAGAGTAAATTGAGAACCACTTTGAGCTCCACCTGCGTGCGTGCACGACTGACTAATTCTTTTTATTTAGTTTGGTTACCTATATAAATACAAATAATGATTAAAATTGAACCTAGGTCGAATTTGGTGGTTTTACTATAGTTCAAACTTCAAATCATATTCATTACACACATATGAATTGGTCCACGTTTTAAATTAAGTGAAGTAGAATGATACTGATGGGTCTCTGCCTCAGCAAACCTTAAGCTGGCATGTGCATAAGAAGACGATATTAGTGAATAGGACATCTTTTAATATCTCCTATTTTTACTACCTTTCTCTTTAGTCAATGCCTATCCCCCACCCTAATTACCCTAATTATTCATGAAATCAATCGACATTTGCCTCTTAACCTTGTTTTATCTAAAAACATCATTAATAGTTATTCATTTAAAAGAAACAATCACAATTTAAATGAAGTTATATAGCCAAATCTATAAAAGCGAGTAGTATTTTTTGTAAATTTTTTACTATGAGTAAATGGTCATTTAAATCAGCACCGTTTTGAATATGATCGAATTTGGTCAAATTCTAGTCAATTTTATAAAGTTTTAACCGGATATTATATCAAGAAATTGTAATTTTTCGCAATTGTCGCATATATACACAAAATGTCATATGATGTACAAAACGATGCGCTTCATTTAAATTTATAAACTTTTTTTTTTCTCGTTTCAGTGAAACCGTACAGTTTTTAACATCAACAAAAAATGACATGTTATATATGTATGAGATAATTGAATAAAATTAAAATTTCGTCGTTATATAATCCTGATTTCAAACTTCGTGAGAGTAATCGGAATTTGATAAATTTTCATGATTTAAATGATAAAAAATTATTAGTTTAATGACTTTATCAATGGTCAAATCTCTTTACAAAATTACTAAAAAATAGTTTGATTTTTGTTTAAACTGAAACTATGACAAATCATAATTAATCAAAAAATTTATCTTATACTATGGGCGTTAGGTGGGTCATGGGTGGATTAAGCGACACGATTAACCTAATTAACCAAAGGAAATTAAAAGGTAAACAAAGTGTGTGGGCCCAGCAGAAGCAGCCGTGATAGTGACGTGCCACCATCGTATTTTTCAACACCGTATAAAAAAGACACACGTGTCCCACCGTTCACCAGTGGTCCCCACCTCTCGCGACACGTGTCCCGTACTGCTTTGACTTTGTATCCGCTGGCGCACTCTCATTGGCGCTTACAAAACACACAAATTAATTATCAACAGTGATGGTGACTTGTCTTTTTAAATAATCCCTTCCGTCTAGGGGTGGCGAAACGGGTTACCCACGGGTACCCACACCCGATAAGTCGGGTACCCGTACCCGATTTTAGCAAAAATTTGTTGTCCCAATACCCGCCCCACGACATACCGGGATTACCCGATACCCATGACGGATATCCCGTACCCGACATTGCGGGTACCCGTACCCGACCTGAAATACTAATAAAAAATTTGAAAACCATAATAACAACCGTCAATGTTCCCTAATTTACTTTATTAATATCGATGGTAAACGTTGAATATATTGAGAACAAAAGTAAGGGGACACTCTATAGCTAGTTCCGGTGAGTTTTCAATTGTATGTTCGTTGAAATATAAAAATGTTTTAAAAGATCTCTTAGATTATATAAAGTACTCGCATTGTTCCGCATTTATAGAGGCATTTCATTTTCTTCACTCATTTTGGAAATATAATAATATAAATACTCTTTTCTACATTATTATTATTATTATTATTATCTCTCTTACTTTATTTTTTCTCCATTCTAACTATTTATTTTTAATTTTTCAAAATGAGTGCATATTTGGCTATTATTATTTAACTATTTACTTTTTTTTCTCCACTTTAACTATTTGAAACACCTCTATTTATATGGAACGGAGGGAGTATTAAAAGATGGAATATGACTAATACTAATAATAACGGGTATTACGGGACTAACGGGTATACCTGCACGGGTAATGCGTATACCCGCTACCCGCAAAACTCTAAAATACACTACCCAATCCCGCCCGTTTTCCGTTATCATCGGGTAGCGGGTACCCAATATCCGGCGGGTAGCGGGTCGAGATGGGAATTACCCATTACCCGCTACCCATTTTGCCGCCCCTACTTCCGTCACATAATAAGAATTACTTTTAACATAGACACATGTTTTAATAAATATAAAAAATAATAGATTAAAAAAGTGTTATAGAATATGAGATCCACTTTTTTATATGAGTTTTACAATAGAATGCAAGTAAAATGAGTTAGTGGAATGCGTGACCTACTTACCCTCTATAGTTCAGTGAAATGCGACTCTTATTGTGGACGGTCGGACGGACAAAAATGATAAAATGAGACTCTTATCGAGGGATGAAGGGGATATTTCTTAAACTTATGTTTTTTAAAAGGATATTCCGTACAGTTATAAGTGAGACGTTTCTTTTAAATATATAATTTAATAATATTTAAAAAAATTGAGAGGAGAAAAAATAAAATTGAGAAAATTTAAATAAAAAATTAAAAAAATAATGTAGGAGACATAATAAAACTCCGTCTCATCCACGACAATAATCTTGGTAATGAATGACACACATTTTAATATAAATTTATTAAATAATAAATAAATAAATAAATAAATTAGTACTCCATCCCTTCCTAATAATTTGTCACCAGTTGATGTGACATGAGTTTTAAGAAATGTAATAGAAAGTGAGTTGAAAAAATAGTGGAATTGTGTCCTACTTTTATATATTAGTTTTATTATAAAATGTGAGTGAGAATGAATATTATTTAGTGGAATGTAGAGTCTACTATAAAAAAAATAAAAGTGAAAGGTGTCAAAATTTTGGAGATGGACAAAAATGGAAATAAGTGATTTCAAGGACGGGGAAGTATATTATATAAATAGAGGAAGATAAATTTTTGGACGGACGAAAATATAAAAATAAGACTATATATTATATCCGACATAGTATAGTTTTGTAAAAATCTATAAAGACAATAATTACTGATATATTCATTCCGTTTCATAATTCATTATAAAGAACAAATATGTTTGAATACGTGTATTTGAAAGAATTTAAAACAGTGCACGAATATATAAACCTGTTTTCATTATAGTTTAATTAGTGAAAACAAGACTCGACCATTGTAGAAAAGAATAATCAGCACGACTCCCTCATAAATAGAAATTCATCAAAAAGAAAAGAATAAAGAAGAACATAGCAAAAACATACAAAAAAGACTCCCTCTATTTCATGCAAAAACATTCTTTTTTTTATTTATAAGAAAAATATTTTTTATTAATTACTTTAAAAGTAATTTTAATGTTTAAATGCAAAATTTTGAAATTTGCATGATAGTGAAGCATGGGACCCAATCCACAACGTGATTCACATACAATATTTAATTTTAGGTATTTGTTTTATTATTAAATTATAAAAATCAAACAACGTATCCCTTTGAAACAATTGTCCCCATCTTCAACATTAAATAATTCCCTTCGTCATGAGTAAATTTGTTGTCGGCTCTATCTGCATGCCATTACCACATTCCCTTAAGTATCTTTTACCACTTCACTATTAGGAACAATTTAATTAATCACATATAATCAATGGGTAAGTACATATTAGTGGATTTCAAACTATTCACCGTGAACCTTGAAAAGAGGTTTCGTTGGGTCGGACACAGTAAAAAAAGATCGTTGCCAACATTGTAAAGCAGAAGCAGTATGGCGGACGTTGCTGATAATGACAGTGATCGAAGAATACAAGTGAACTACTCCAAAAGAGTGGCCAGAGACAGAATGCCAGCGAATTACCCCAAGGTCTACGATAACGTCCAAATGCCTAATTCAATAGAGTTTTTCAGCCCTCATGGATCAGTGTAGTATTAGTCAATGCTTTTACCTCACATGAATTCACCATTGCTATAATTACACCTTACGATACTTCGAGATAAAAATAAAATTTAGTAAAAATACAACAATAATTCCAAAAAAGCCCGCTGATTTTGACCAATATCAAACCTGTAAACTTGATGAAGCTTGAAACCCATGTGAGAAAAAACAACATAGTGATGATTTTGACTATTATCCAACTTGCACATTCACTGCATCTATTCAATGTTAACATTCATCCATCACAATTGAGATTTATTTTAATTTTGTATAAAAGTTCACTAGTATATCACGTCAAAATGGCTCTTATGTATCACTGTGTTATTACATTATAAGTTTCACTTTTTAAAATACATCGGGAAGTTATCCAACATAAAGTCAATCAAATTCAATAACTCTCATCTTTTGATGCACAAAACACAACTTTTTTATTTCATAATTTCAAATATAATAAATCATCAGCTTGCACGAATTTATTTTTGAATTATTCTCAAAACTTTTTGGAACTGGACAATAATATATACAACTTCCACTTCTCTCACTCATCCTATGTGGAATTAGTTTGTAACTCAACAAATGAGATCTAGAAAGTATTAATTAAAGTCCAAATTATTTTAAAAACTAGAAAAATTATTCAAATTTCCAATGTCCACGTGTCATTTTTCGAGGGGCATCTAGATACAATTGCACTAAAAAATTTTAAAAATTGTTGAACAGACCAGAATCTAACCAAATTTCACTATTTTTTTTACAATTAATTAAGTTGCTTAGGAGTGTGGTGGTGGGCAATATAATCCAACGAAGGAAGCAGAAGAAAATATGTACACGTCTCCTTAGTATAAATTCAACATGTAAACATTTCCAAAAATCCTCCCAAAAACACAAGAGCATGAGATGACCTTCCTTCACTCAAATATACACACAAACACATGGCGGATCCAATCACGCGCAAGAGCGGCAACGACAAGCGCCGGTTCAGCGACGAGCAGATCCGGCGCCTCGAGGCGATGTTCGCCTCCGAGAGCAAGCTCGAGCCCCGGAGGAAGACGGAGGTGGCCCGGGAGCTAGGGCTGCAGCCGCGCCAGGTGGCGATCTGGTTCCAGAACAAGCGGGCGCGGTGGAAGTCGAAGCACGTGGAGAAGGAGTATGCCGCGCTGGCCGCGAGCTACGACGCCCTCTCCGACCGGTTCGAGTCGTTGAAGAGAGAGAAGCAGTCGTTGGTCGATCAGGTAGTTAGTTAGTTACTAATTTCATTCACGATTAATTCACATAACTTTTTTTTTATCCATCCATAGTTAATTAATATTTTTACTTTTTTCTAGTTTTGGTAACTGACATACGTTCTACTGACTCATCTAACTCATATTTTATTATAAAAGTATAAATCATATTTGGTAATTCGTTAGTTAGTTACTACTTGCGTCCACGATTTGACATAATTTTTTTTTTTACATTCGTTCCATGATTAATTAACATTTTTACTTTTTACTAATTTTTGGTAATTGATCACACGTTCTACTGAGTCACCTAACTCACAATTTATTAATAAAAGTATGAATCATATTCTACTGATTTTTTCAACTCATGCTACTATATTTCTTAAAATTCGAGCCGAATCAACTCATGTCAACTGATTTATTTGTTTGTGAAACAGCTGCGGAAGTTGAAGGGGGAGGGAGGGAGCGATGGAGAATCGGAGAGTGGGAAGAATGAGTTTGAAGTGAAGGAGGAGGGAGTTGGGATGGTGGAGGAGGAAGAGATGATGATGAGGATGGTGGATACGGCGTCGGATTGGGGTGGTCTTGATTTTGATGATGTTGTTATGGATCAAAGTAGCTGCCAGTGGTTGGGTTTCTGGTCTTGATTTCGATTCATTATACGTGCAGATTGTCGGAAAACTCATGAAATTTTGTCAAATTGTGGTATGTGTCGTAACTCTAAGAATTAATCAAAAAACCCAGGAAGTTTTGATTTGTTTGCAAATTATCGCAAGACAAAAAATATCCAGTTGCGTACATGTAATATATTGATTGTGTTTTTCAACCAAACGCCGATGTTTTCTTCATGAATCGATGACATCGTTTAGCGGTGATATCTACGTATTTATCACCAAAACATTTCGTGGAGGGATGATTGCGAACAAATTAATTTTTGAAGTTGCGGGACGTATCAGAACTGGACCGAGCTTCTTAGTGTTTCTTGCAATTAATTATGCTCCGCAATTTGATTTCTCTATCCTACTTATGGCTGAGGTATAAATAGGGCTTTGGTCTGTATAGACTATGGAGGGAATGAAATATGATTTTAAGGTATAATAGGAAATATGAATCTCCCACTTTGATTTTAATGTTATTCCACATGTAATATGAAATTCACAAAGATATGGAATATAGTTAGTTCTTAACTCCAAATGCTTAAGCACTTTATGTAGCAATCTAAACAATAAAAAAAATAAGAAAAAAAAATATGAGTAACTGAAATATGATATCGGTGAGCAGGAAGATAAAACTGATTATTGCAGGCCCAATATCCGTGACAATTAAATAAGGTATGGGCCATGAACTAACTAGGCCCATTAAAACCTTCTCATAGAAACAAATAAATTTCTTATAAGTGGATTAGGACCATTTATTTTGAGCAAGACCGAAGTATACCTCTAGCAAGCGTGGTCAGAGGGGTCAACTGATCCCACCGCTGGTCACGAGGGCAGGAAAATTTAGTAAGTTTGACATTTGAGCTATCGCCGCCCCTACAATGCAAAACTCTGCTCTAATCAATCGGGGTTGGGGTTCACTTCTGTTCTCTATCAACCAACCATTCACAATTACCAACAACAGTCGTGATATCGCCTCTGCATTCCAATGCCGGATGACTATGAGTACCTTTTCTTTCTGTTTGATACGAAAGAATCTGTTTCCTAGATATTGTAAATGCAATTTACTGCATTTACACTAACTACTCTTTATTTTTTTTCATTTCCATCAATAATGAATCTCATTTATTCATATACAATTGTACTGATTCAAAGTGTATATTATTTGTCGCACATAACTAAAAAAGACCAATCTAAAACAGCCCTAATCACGACACACAATCTTAATTCGAAGTTAAATCGTAGATTAGCTTACCCACACTCATCATGCCCATGTTTGTACACCTAATGCAAAATAATTTGCATAATTCACAATAGATTAATATTCAACACCCGTTTTCAACTACCACTACATAAAATCACAAAATTAGCAAATAAACAATTGTCATGTCAAATTAAAATCCCCTAATGTCATGACCATACCAACTCCGATGCAAATAAAACTTACTTTAAGGTAACTTTTAAAGTCACATGTTCAACATTCTACATACTCCATTCGTCCATAAACACCAAAAAAAAAAAAAAAAAACGCATAATAGTGACGGAATTAGTGACGGCATCTAATAGCTCAACAACTAGTCACAGAATTAGTGACTGAAAGTGTCAGTCACTAATTAGTTACAGATTTATCTGTCGTTAATCCGAAGCAGTCGCATGTGGTTCCGTCATAGTTACTTTAGTGACGGAAAAATCCGTCACTTAAAACTTTTTACTGACAAGTTTATTATTGACGGATCTGCCGAAACTTGATACGTGTGTAATCTGTTAATGAAGAAATTTCACTAATTAGTGACCACTGATCGGTGAGTTTTTTGTAGTGAAAAATAGTCTTATTTGTAGATGACACGAATTTTAATGACAAATTAGTAAAGTAAGAAAAAAATAGGTAAAATATGAGACAAAAATTTCAAACTTTTATAAATTGGATTAATTTTTGTTGACACCCCACCCGATATGATAAAATGAGTACTATTTTTCGTGACCGGAGTGAGTATCAAAATAGTGAGGTGAGACAATTTGTAGACCGTCTTATAAAACTTCGATTGTCTGCTTAAAATATCGACATTACATATTGTTATTAAAACCCAATGTTGTGAAAAAAATAGAGCACTTATGTAATTGAGAAACTCTAAAATGGGAAATGTGATTTATTTTTATGGAAAGGAGGAAATAATAATTTTTATTGTAAAAATTAAAAATAAAAGTATAATATAATAAGGAAAGTTTTAGCGGGAGTGCTATATAAATTGATTCGCTCTTATTCTGCATGATCAAAGCCCTAGAGCAGCTGCTATCTCACAACAATGGATCCGCGGCATGATCTCTCTGATCCGACGCTGGTTGAGCTTGAGAGGAAGTTGAAGAAAGAAGGAAAGGTTAGAGCATCGCTTGTTTTACTATTAATTGCAATATTATGTCGATTTTAGAATCGTTGTAGTGCAGCCTAGCCTCATAATTTCGAGTTTAAATTCAAATGCTCTGAACTATGTATCTTCCTGGTTTTGTTTTTGGTGCGATTGATTGTGAAATCTGAGCTGAAAATCGGAACGATTCTAGTTTTGATTGAATTCTTAATTTCGATATGTCGAATTCATGAATCATAGGCTCAGAATTTCTCCTGGTTCTGTTTTTTCGTTGGAAATAGGAATGATTGATTGTATTTTTGTTTTTAGATTAAGTAATTATGAAATTGTGAGTGTAGGCTAGAGAGAAGGAGTTGAAGAAACTTAAAGCTGCTCAAAAAGCAGCTGCGGCGAAGCATCAGGTGCTAATTCACTTCATTCTGCCCCAAACCAGTATAGCTATGTTACTTGATTATCATATACGTTTGTGTTTGTTAGAGATACTCATGCTTTGCGTGTTTGTGTTTGATTTCTCGCAAAATCCAGAAACAACAACCTTCAAAAAATGCAAAAAAAGAAGCACAGAAGGTAAATCCCCTGGAAGTTGACCCAGAGACACCTCTGGGTGAAAAGAAAAAACTCTCTGACCAGATGCCACAGAGTTATAATCCAATGACCGTTGAAAAATCGTAAGCTATAGATTATTGATCTAGTGTTGTTGCTAAATATGAGAGTCTTCCGTCTCATCATTGCCAAATTTCTTGCTAGGTGGTATGAATGGTGGGAGAAGTCAAAATTCTTTCAGGCAGACTCCAAAAGCTCCAAACCACCTTTTGTCATCGTAAGTTTCTGCACATCCTTTGGGCAGTAACATATTTTCAAAATTCAAATTAACTGTTCATGGCTGATAGTACTTCAACTGTTCTTTTAATACACATTTAATCCTAATGCAGATGCTCCCACCTCCTAATGTTACTGGGGCCCTTCACATTGGCCACGCTCTTACTGCTGCTATTGAGGTTTTCAAGTGGCAATTGATTAATTATCATGTCATTAATTTATTTGAAATGTTTGATTTCTAAGCACATTTTTCCTCTAGGACACCATTATTCGCTGGAAGCGGATGGCTGGGTACAATGCATTGTGGGTGCCTGGTATGGATCATGCTGGAATAGCTACACAGGTTGTTCATTCGGATATATTTCAGCTTTTAATATATCCGTGGTCTACTTTGTCATAAACTTGCTGAGCCAATCACCGATTCCAATGCAGGTTGTTGTGGAAAAGAAACTTAAGGCGGAACAGGAATTGGAAAGGCATGATCTTGGTCGTGAAAGATTTGTAGATGCAGTAAGTTCTTTCATATATTCTCATTTAATATAATTTTGGTAATTTGCAGCATCCTCTAACCAGGGCTATCTCATTTATGCTCTTTTACTTGTTAAATGTGGTAATAGGTCTGGAAATGGAAGAACGAGTATGGGGGCACAATTTTAAAGCAACTCCACCGCTTGGGTGCATCTCTTGATTGGTCACGTGAGGTGATAATTTGGATCATCATTGCATATTTGATTAGGCAGAGATTTAAAGTGGAACTAATATCTTGTTCTATACAGTGTTTTACCCTTGACGAGAAGAGATCAAGGGCGGTCACGGAGTCTTTTATAAGACTTCACAAGGAAGGTCTCATATATAGGTATGCTCATGCTTAAATGCAATGTTTCAATTTTCTTGTGATCTGAGATAGTTTCTTTCCTTGTGTTCTTGGAAGCCTAATTTTGTGAAGACCAATATCCTCATATTTGAGATTTTTATTTATAATGGATGACACATTCTCGATCAGTTAAATCATGCACTTGCATTTGATAACTGTGCAATGTGATGGATAATTGATTTTTGCTGTTATAGCATGAGGTTAGTTGACACTTTTATGGACAAGACACCCCGTGATTAGTCAAATTTTTGTTGCATTTCGTCCTCCAACTACTACCTATTCGTCAATACTTTTATATCGTTCTTTGGTGTTTCTGTGTTGTTGTGCAGTTGTCTGGTATATGGTGGTTTATTTGTTCCCCTTTCTTAAAGTTTCTCATCCAATATTCTTTTTAGGGATAAACGTCTGGTGGCTTGGGACTGTCGTATGCAAACAACAATATCCAAGACTGAGTTAAAAGACGAATATATCAAAGAGAGAACACTGCGACCGGTTCATGGGTATGAAACTGAAGTCGAATTTGGGGTTCTGACCTCATTTGCTTATCCTCTGGAAGGGGATTTGGGTGAGATTGTTGTGGCAACTACTCGAGTGGAAACAATGCTTGGGGATACGGCTGTGGCAATACATCCAGAGGATCCAAAATACATGCATCTTCATGGGAAATTCGCTGTTCATCCTTTCAATGGAAGGAAGCTAAAAATAATTTGTGATAGTGTCCTTGTCGATATGAAATTCGGGACTGGTGCGGTTAAGGTGAGCAGAACAGTTTCTGCTAATAATACTTTCTTTTCTATTTTCAGTTCATATTCTGAGAAGTACTTGGACGTGATATTTTGCAGATAACTCCAGCCCATGATCCTGATGATTATGAAGTTGGCAAGCGCCACGATCTCGACTGCATCACTATCTTCACTGATGATGGGAAAATAAATAGCAATGGTGGTGAAGAATTTGAAGGAATGCCACGTTTTAAGGCACGTGTGGCTATGATCCAAGCTTTAAAAGAAAAGGTACTCCTACACTTCACTTTTTATTAAGCATTACTTGAAGTAGTTGCCCTTATTTTAATTATGCTGATTGTTAGCTCTATTTGCAATCAAGGGACTTCATAGAGGTGATAAAGATAATGAGATGTGCCTTAAAATTTGTTCAACAAGCAATGAAGTAGTGGAATACCTTGTAAAGCCCCAGTGGTTTTTGAGCTGCAAAGGCATGGCAGAGGATGGTCTGAATGCTGTTTTTGGTTGTACAACTCCAAAGTTAGGGATCTTACCGAAACAATATCTTGCTGAATGGCAGAGGTATTTTTGAGAATTGATAATAGTCTTTGAAGCCTTAAGTTTTCTCACCTTTCCTTTATAGTTGATGTATTTCCTCCCTGCTTTGTGCTGCGCTTAAACTTTTGATTAACTAACATTTATGCAAAATTAGCTTCTAATGATATCCCGTGTTCCATAGATGGCTTGAAAACATGCGTGACTGGTGCATTTCAAGGCAGATTTGGTGGGGCCATCGTATCCCAGCGTGGTATGTGGAGTTGGAAGATGATCAGCTCAAGGGGCTTGGTGCATACGATGATCGGTGGGTTGTTTGCAGGACAGAGGAAGAAGCTCAGGAGGAGGCTAGCCGATTGTTTGCTGGGAAGAAGTTCCAGCTTATCCAAGATCCAGACGTGTTAGATACCTGGTTTTCTTCTGGTTTATTTCCATTATCTGCATTTGGTTGGCCAGACGAAACTGAAGATCTCAAAGCTTTTTATCCAACAAGCATGCTTGAAACTGGTCATGATATTCTCTTTTTCTGGGTGGCGCGTATGGTGATGATGTGTATGAAGCTAGGAGGTGATCTACCATTTACAAAGGTTTGTAGCATTCTTATTTTCCTGCATGTTTGAACTTTAAATTTTAAAATTATAATTCTGTATACGTTGCTAAGGCGGATTCTTTTTGTGCCAGCCTAAACCTATTTTTTCAGCCTAGAAGGATTATGGTGCAATTTTGTTCATTTCATAATTATGAGTTCTGTTATGTGATTAGTGTAGATACTGAAAGAGAAGAATTTATGTGTCGTAGTTGAATGTTCTGTTAACCTGCTGGTCGTCTGATCTATGTACCAGTTTTACTGGCACTTTTGCTTTTGAGTTACTAAACGATATAATTATGTTGCAATCTGTGCTGTGTTGTGGCATTTTAGTTTTATAGTATGTAAAAGAAGTTGACCTCATTGCTAAAATGCAAGTTATTGAACATTCTTTACTTGCATTCAGGTTTACTTGCACCCAATGGTTCGTGACTCGCATGGATGCAAAATGTCCAAATCCTTAGGAAATGGTATCGATCCACTCGACATTATTAATGGTGCAACTCTCGAAGAACTCCATGAAAAGCTGGATAAAAGATTTAAAGAAGGAAACTTGACAGAGGATGAAGTCAAAACTGCAAAAGAGCATCAAAAGAAAGAATTCCCTGATGGGATTGTAGAATGTGGCACTGATGCTCTGCGCTTCGCTCTTGTTTCTTATACAGCTCAGGTGAATACTTATATTTTACTTTATCTGAACTTGTTTTTTCTTCTTGTTCATCAAAGTCTTATCTTCACGTTCCTTCCTTCCAGTCGGACAAAATAAATCTGGACATTCAGAGGGTTGAGGGATATCGGGAGTGGTGCAATAAGCTGTGGAATGCAATTAGGTTTGCTCTGACTAAACTTGGAGATGACTATACCCCTCCAATAGAGATTGATCCAGCTTCCATGCCTTTTAGCTGCAAGTGGATACTGTCTGTGTTGAACAAAGCTATATCAAAAACAGTTGCGTCGCTGGAATCATATGAGTTTTCTGATGCTGCCACGGCTGTGTACTCGTGGTGGAAGTATCAGTTGTGTGATGTCTTCATTGAAGTAATCAAGCCGTATTTTGGTGGCAGCGATCCTGCATTTGCATCAGCGAGAAGATCTGCACAGGATACCTTATGGCTGTGCCTAGATTGTGGCTTACGGCTGCTCCATCCGTTTATGCCTTTTATCACAGAAGACCTGTGGCAGCGTCTTCCCTCCAAGATAGATTCTGCCAGAAAAGAATCCATTGTGATATCGGAATATCCATCCGTTGTTAAGGTAACATCGTTTTTAACACTTTGCTCATTCTTGTCAATCTTTATGAAATAACTCATTCCCTTGAAATGTCAGAGCTGGACGAATGATGAGGTGGAGTCGCAGATGGATACGATCAATTCTGCGATTAAATCAGTAAGGTCTCTTAAATCACTTTTGCCACCAAAAGTGAGGCCAGCAGCTATTGTTCATTGCCACACAAATGAGGCACATGGTATCATCAAGGGACATGAAATGGAGATTGTTACTCTTGCCAAGCTATCATCTCTGACTGTATGCAATTATTATTCTTTCTTACCACATTTTATCTATCTTTTTCTTTCTATTACGGTATTACCTTTTACTTGACTTCCAAACTATGCTAATTTTAGGTGTTGAGTGAGGATGATGAGGTTCCAGTGGGTTACTTGGTGGAACTAGTCAATGAATCTGTCTCAGTCTTCCTCGAAAAAGGAAGCATTAACATCGAAGCTCTACTTGGAAAGCTGAAGAAGATGACTTGTGCTGCTGGCTACTGAAATTTCATCTCTAGATATAAATATGTAAAATGGAAAGACAAAACTAATTAATTAACACATTCTCACAAACCCAAATACTCCTACCTGATCCGGAAGCATAATTTTGTTTATACCAATCAATGCGTAAAATATTACAAGAAATGTTAATTTTATTTATGAGTCACTAATTTTATTCATTTTTTAGTTTTATTTTTATTTTTTTGTAACAAAATATGTACAATGATATTGTCAAGAATAACAAATGAAGTTATTTGATATACCAAAAAAAATTATAAGAACATAACCTAAATGTATTATAGTAGTAGTAACATAGAAATATTTTAAAATACTACGTGATACTCAATTCCTCCCACAAGAATATGCACTTTTTTTTATTTTTGGTGTCTTACAAGAATATGTACTTTTTAATTTTAGAAATTCTTTCTCTCTAATATGGTGGGACACTTTCTATTTTAATAATTGTGTCATTTAGAGAGACATCCCAAAAAGAAAATATGTCACTTATAGTGACTAGTGAGATAGGAGAGTACTACTTTAATAAATATATTATAAAATAATTATTTTGTCCTTGAAAAATAAAAACTTTTAAAATGACACAAGTTTTAATGCACAATTGATAAAGTAAGAAAAAAGAATTGGTAAAGTATGAGAGAGGAAAATAAAAGTTGGTAAAATAAGAGAGAGGAAGAAGGGGAAAAGTAGTTTGACTTTTGAGCTATCGCAAGCCCTACAGCGCGAAACTCTATTTTAAATAATCAGAGTTGGGGTTCACTTATGTTCTTCATTAACCATCCATTAACCATTGCCAACAATAATCGCGATATCTCCCCTGCATTCCGACGCCAGATGACTATGAGTACTTTTTTCACTCTGTCTGATCTGAAAGAATTCGTTTCTTAAATCCACTATTGTAAACGCAATTTACTGCACTTACACTAGCTAGTACCTTTTTTTTTTAAATGCGATCAATAATGAATCTTCATTTATTCATATACAATCGTATTGATTCAAATTCCGGCTTATTCTTTTTCAAATCCCCCTTGTTTTTTAATTATGTCCAAACTAAAACAAATAAACTAATTAACTCACTTACCTTAATCACAAAATAATTAATTGATAATACAAGACTCACTTGTCCACTTGCAAAGGGGTGATACAAATTATTCATTCTTCCAAAATAAAATACCCACAATAATTTGAATGAAAGATGCTATTGCCGGTTTGCCTCTCCTTATAGCCATTATTAACATATAGTACTATTAAAATAAAATAGCTTAATGACGACACTAATTTGACCTCGACTATATCATGCGTGGACTTTCTAGTCAACTTAGACATATATAAATATTGATATAGGGGAATTTTTTGTTATATATTATTCTCAGTAGCTTTTAATAACAACCTTTCTATATACATATATTAACCGGCACTGTCGTACTATTTACAAGTATAAATTATTCCTCAAAATATTGAATGTGATTATAGAATTGAAACCATATAATTTGATAAATAAGAGTCATAAGACATCCACTCGTTCCTTGTAAGGTTAAATTTCTTACATATATGCTCTAAATACTAATCAAGAATTATTCAGAAAAAATATAATTGTCTCGGAATCAAAAGCTTTAAAGCATCATTGCTTTTCCAATTTCCACACTCTTATTTAAGCATACACTGCGAGCTTTACCCGCCATCAGTGTAAGGGCACCCGTTTTGTTGCACAATCAGAGCTCCTCACATGTCATCTTTCTTGTCTGTATATACACCCATTTCACAATTTCCAATTATCTATTTTATTATTTATTTTGAGTATATAATTTTGATTTTATTGAAATTTTTATTTGTTAATTAATACTATAGAATTGAAAATTTAAGAAAAGAAAATTTAAAAAATATATAGGTGAATAGTGTAAGTGCTTAATTTCTTCGTGTTCAAGGATTGTGAGTAGTATTCAAAAATGCGTAAGTTGATTATAGTCAAGGTATTACTATTACTGCTCAAGGGCTATGGATAACCTCGAAACGAGATATTTTCGAGAAATTTACCCAAAGAGGAAAGGTTAAGATTTTGAGTCCAAACATCAATCATCATACTAGAATCATAGGCGGGGAAATGCACAGTTTTTTATCATAAAAACAAGAATAACTATTTTAGTCAAAGATTAAGTGGCAAATAAAGGCTAATTAGATTAAATAGCCATTAATAAAGTGTTGAAATTGATTAAAGATACTCCAAAAAAAGCCTGTGTTTTCGCTAGGGTTAATCAACCTCAACTCCACAATTAAACTACACAAATTATTCTTCACTTATATCAACACATTGAAGAATAAAATTGTCGAAAAAAACAACTATAGTGAGAATCTTTACACCTAAAAATCAGCCACAAAGATGATTTTGTAAGATCATGGCATCGAATCCAATCATTTCTTGAATGAGAACAAGTGGCTTTGTGTGACAAGTTGCAAGCCACTTCAATTAAATAAATCTTGTTTCACATATATGAAGAATCTATGTTTAAGGTTTCACTTTATCCATTAAAAATGGAGATGATTATTGTTTGTTTGATTATAGAATTTACTCTATGCAACTGTGCCTCTACCTTGAGAAAGGTTTGAGGCTATGATGAATTTGGAAACTAACTCAAGATGATGATAAGGTTGCACAAATAAATGGTTTATGATCATTGAGTACATCTATTATCATATGTTTGACAAAAAACATGACCTTGGTTTTAGTAGTTCAAGTCAAGGGGATCTCGATCATGGTCGTCCAATGACCTATAATCGGGTCGCCCTTGATGAACACGTCAAGAAAAGAAGATGGAGTTGTGCTGTTTCGAATGTGTTGTTGTTCTGTGTTGCTGATTGCTTCTAGTCTTGTCTTTATTTGATAGTATTTTGTTTGTGTTCTCTTTTATTAGATGACATCTTTTGTTTGTTCTATGATGTTGTCAGTGGTAATTGTCTAGTCATCTCTTGTATCATACTTTACATCTTCTCTGTATCATGATATGCTTAGTTTATATTTGTCATATCTTCCTGATAGTATTTGTTTTGGTGTACCTTAATAACAACGATAATTGGTAGGTTATAAAGGACAACAATAATAATGGGTAGGAAACCGAAACGGTTAGTTCTCACTAAATCATATCGATAATTATAGATGTGGTTGGATCATCGATCGATTCTAGCTTTCATGACTAGTAATCATAGAGACGATTTAATAATGTGTTATAACCGAACCAACTGATAAGTACACCTATTAACACATCTACTCAAAGAAGTGTTATGCTAAAATAATAAACCATCAATTGAGTCTATTTTTTGGATTATGATTTTTACTTTTTTACCCTTCTGTAGATCTCGGATATATCATGGGAACTCATTTATTTTATAAATATATACGTATATGACATGAATTTTCTTCTATAGTTGTCTAATCAAGTCTAGATATTAAATTACAAAATTCCTAGAATCCCTTTGATTAATTTTACAAACAAAAAGATGTTGGATTAAGAAGTCTATCCACTATTCTAGTTCACGAACAAATCCATTTCCTTTCGTCGTTGGAAATCCCACTTGAAACTAAAGTTTCTGATAAATATTGTAATGAATAATTTAGTTGCAACCATGAATCATTGGGAAAGTAATTAATTGCTGGGAAAAAGACATGTATTAGTGTATATATATTGTGGGTATGGTCCTAAAAATTCAATTAATATAGTAAGTAGTGCATGATTGATGCTTATATAAATAAATATCGCATATCCTTGTATTAAAATGAACAATTTTATTAAATTATTTAGAAAAGAATCATATCTAAGGAAAAAGAGCCAAATGCCAATCTTAATTTGAATATGCCCCCTTAATTAGTTTAATTCTTTTATTTTGTGATGTCATGAAGTAGCACATCATGATAGGGAGTCGAATAATATTCTTTCATCTAACTTTCAATAATAATAATAGTAATAATTTAGATCATTAAATCATGAGGCATTACCATTAGCCATTAGGTACACAAAGATATCCACTATCTTTTTCCATCAAAACTTGTGAACAAATCCTAGCACTATTCTGACTCATCTCTTGAATATTGAAGAGTTAAAGATTAAAATTATTGTTAGCTAAATAGTACAATTACACACAAAAATATAACACCAACACACTTGGGAAAAATGGTGAAAGGTTGAAGTTAGGAGCAAAAAAGATGCAAAAATAATTTGAAGGAGAGTAATCATGTTGATTACGGTTTAATTTTGGGATAATTTCTTATTATGTTTGTGATTATCCATGTTTGAATTTTATACCCAAATTATGCAACCTGGACATCATCAATTCACTTTTTATACAAAACTCCAAAAAGGAATGCAACAGATGGAGTCTTTTGGATGGGATTCAAATTCCATAGTCTTAAGAACAATTTTTTCATGACTCCATAATCACATTTGCTATTTTCTTTTTAATTTTCATTATTTAGTTTTCAATTTTCATTATTTTTTAAAAACATTTAGGATTAGTAAAATATTATTTTTAGATATGTAAAAATAGTTTTTAATTCATTTTTTAACATTATTAGTACTCTTTATTTAGGAAAAAATGTACTATCATCACTCTATAAGTTAAAACTACTATTAGTTTCTATCATTATAGATATAAAATTATCAACAAAAATATTAGTATATAACTAAAAAAATTATAAAATTTGTCGAGCCCGATGGGTCCAACAGATTAGCCGCCCGAAATTCGAAAGTTCAGGGTTGGAATTGACCATTTATAACCCGAAAATATTCTAACCCTGATGACTCGTACCTGAATAGTCTTACAATCCAAGCAAACAAGTCGATCCGATTGGCGTCCTTAGCATATGAAAAAAGAAATTGACGAACACAAGAAAACATGAGCAATTAAGAGGCAACCCACATCCCGACATTACCTCCCATCATCATCCATTTGAGAAATCAAACACTAGTAGCCAAAAATATCAAGAAACAGAAAACCCACATATCACATTTGCTATTGAAATGAAGACTTAGAAAGAGCAAACAAGAGGGAGACCAAGGTCAATATTTGAAAGATCTTGATGTTTGTGTGTACGTGTGATGTGTACCTCAACAGTTGAACGATCAACGGTGGGGGAATCATTCTTCATTCAACCACACAATCCTGGTCGTCAACTGCTTTGTGGTCTTTATTTCAAATTAAGTAATGGGGTCCCATTTAATTTAATTCACCTTCATATGTTGGCAATTTGGTTTGTTTCTTTCTATTTATTGCCCTATTCAACTGTCCTCAATCACTGACCGATCATGTTCATTCCTTAATAGTTGTATAATTATATTTTGTCTTGGATTGGTACAATAGGAAGACTATTTATTGATATACTTAATTATAAAATAAAAGGTTTGCATACAAACTAAGTAAATTTCTTCACCTTTTATTATTTTCCCAATATGTTGAGAAATATATCTCAAAATAATTTCCCAATATTTATTGCCCTAGTCACACGGGTGTCGTCGGTTCAAGAATCGTCAAATTCCAGTTCAGAATCGCTGATTCCGATTTAAAAATTGGCACCGCAACTAGCGTGACAAAGGAAATGGTAGTCTTTTGGAATCAAAACGGTCGATTTTACGCATTTTTCACTAATTTTCCTCAATGTTCCCCTTTTTCAAGTTTTTTCTTGTTACGAGTACGATTATCCACTAGTTACGTTTCCAAATATTTTGAGACTTGACTAGTAGAACTAGTATATTGATTCCGCTCAGCTCGAGAGAAGTGGTTACGTTTCAAAAACTGGAATCATCAATCCAGTTACTATTGAATCTGTGGTTCCAATTTAGTCATGCATCCCTATCGAGTCTTCATAACTTTAGTAGTACTATTATATTTCTGTTTCAACAACTTGGACATTTACCAACTAGATTAAACTAAGTAAACAAGGCCATCAGCTTAATCCTCTTGGCTAAAAGATGACAACATGTTTATGGATAAATTAAAAGCTAGTTGGAGTTCGATCTAATTATATTTAGTATTCTCCCATCAAATTGCTCTATGTGTGGAAAAAAATATTGGCAGAGTGGAAGTGGTAATGCCAAATTAGGTGCGGTTTAATAAGAAAGGCAGAGGCAAGTAGTGACCTCACAGATCTTGATCCATACATAAGTAATTAACAAAAACACCACTTTATTAACAAATAATAAGATTTTGATTAATTAATTAATGGCTTAAGGCATCTTCTGTCGCATTAAGGTTTTGGTTGTCGCACGTTATCAATTCCTATTGGTGCGTGCCCCTACGCACTATCCTTAATTTTAGTTTGCTCTTCCCTCTGTTGTTGCCCATGGCGGCGCTGTTCTTTTCCGGTAACTACTTCCTTTGTCATCGATATTTAGTCCCATTTTGACTCGACATGGAATTATAAAAATAGTGAGTTAAAAAAACAAGTGAAAGTATGAGACTCGGCTTTATATACCACCCTTGTTTTACAACTAATAGTATATTTTTTCCATATTGTTTCATCCACTATTCATGGTGAAATGCTCCGTGTCTCACTGTAGTGAGTCGTATTTCTATTTGGAGTGGCCAACTATAGTTAAGTTTCTATGGCAAAGAAAACCCTTAATCCCTTTTACTTTAATTTTTTCTATAATTATTTACTATTATCTCTCTTACTTTATTTCCAATTCATTTATCTAGTTTATTTTCTCTTCTCTTTTATTTTCACTCCACTTAACTAACTATACATTCCTAACCCAAAATAAATACCTCAACTATAGATGTACGAACTTTTAATTAATAATATTCCAACTATTTTGTTCAACTTTTCGATATCAATTTTATTTTAAAATATTTATCGTACGTCCATTAAGGTAATATATAGGATTATGAATAGTATAATAATTTAATAAGTAGTATCGAAATAACAAAATTAGACTTTATACTGTATATATATGAAAGGAGTAATAATTTTTCAACCACTCATACAAAAACACACACTTATTAATTCAAAAGTAGAAAAAAGTGAAATCCGAAGCACACTCATCTCTCTCTATATAAACCATGTTGCAAGTAGCAAGCTTCAAAAGCAATCAAACTTTCCTCCTTTCTTTGCATATCTCTTTCTATCTCTCTCACACAAAAACATAACATGATCAAACCACACGTAGACAATCTATGGCTCATAACTCTAGTCTCCAAATGCAAATCCCTCTCTCCTTCAAACGCCATAATCTTGGCATTTGTCTTCTTCCTATCATGGCTAATCCTCCACATCATCTTCTGGGCTCACCCCGGCGGCTCCGCCTGGGGCCGCCTTCGGTGGTCGAGCCCCTTCTCTCGGGCCGGGGCCATCCCCGGCCCGAGAGGCCTCCCTGTGGTGGGCAGCATGTCGCTCATGGCCGGCCTGGCCCACCGCAGACTGGCCTCCGCGGCTGAATCCCACCAGGCTAAGCGCCTGATGGCGTTCAGCCTAGGGGAGACGCCTGCGGTCGTCACGTGCGACCCTGAGGTCGCACGTGACATCCTGAACGGGTCGGCCTTCGTGGACCGGCCGGCGAAGGAGTCGGCCTACGAGCTGATGTTCGGCCGGTCCATGGGGTTCGCCCCGTACGGGGTTTACTGGACGACGCTCCGGAGGATCGCCTCCGGCCACCTCTTCTGCCCGAAGCAGCTCAGGGCTTCGGCCGGGAGGCGGTTGGAGATTGGCGATCAGATGGCGGCGGCGGTGATGGAAGACGGTGGTGGTGTGGTTCGAGTGAGGGATGTGTTGAAGGTGGCGTCGCTTAACAACATGATGTTCACTGTGTTTGGGCGGCGGTATGTTCTTGATTCCGGTAACGGGGAGACGGCGGAGCTGAGGGAGTTGGTGGAGGAAGGGTACGATTTGCTCGGCCGGCTCAACTGGTCCGACCACTTGTCGTTTTTGTCGGATTTCGACTTGCAGAGAATCCGGCTCCGGTGCTCCATGATGGCGCCCCGGGTAAACCGGATTGTGGGCCGGATCATGGCCGAGCACGAGAGGCGAGACGGAGATCATGACTTCGTAGACGTCCTTATGTCGCTTCAAGGGCCCGACCGGTTGTCGGAACCCGACATGATCTCACTTCTCTGGGTAAGTAGAAAGTAGTATATATGTCTGTGTTGTACTGTATACTGTGCTAGCAAATAAAAATATAATAATATAAAAGGAGAACTGAAATCACTATATAAATATTTTTTTAATCCTGTCATGCAGGAAATGATATTCAGAGGGACAGACACAGTGGCAGTCCTGATGGAGTGGATACTAGCCAGGCTCGTGCTGCATCGCGACGTTCAGTCAAAGGTGCAGCACGAGCTGGACGAGGTGGTCGGGAGCTCGCGCCAGGTCGCAGAGTCTGACCTGACGAAGCTCCCTTATTTGACGGCTGTCGTCAAAGAGGTCCTGCGCCTGCACCCGCCCGGGCCGTTGCTCTCGTGGTCCCGTCTCTCGATCCGGGACGCGACGGTGGACGGCCACCTCGTCCCCGCGGGGACCACGGCTATGGTCAACATGTGGGCGATATGCCGGGATCCAGACAACTGGCCCGACCCGCTAACCTTCAAGCCCGAGAGGTTCCTCTTGGGCGCGGAGATTGCGGATATGACGCTGGCGCCGTTCGGGTCGGGCCGGAGGTCGTGCCCGGGGAAAGTAATGGGAATGACGGCGGTGAGCTTTTGGGTGGCGAGGCTTTTGCATGAGTTTGATTTTGCGGCAGCGGGTGACGTGGATTTGTCGGAGGAGATGAGGCTGTCTTGTGAAATGAAGAAGCCGCTGGCGGTGGCGGTGCGGCGCCGGCGGGATAGAGGCGTTGGAGCAGTGAAAGTTTAAGGAAAAGGGATCATGATAGCGACAATATTGGAGAATATATGTATCTATTGCTATAAATATTTGAATGTGGCGTGATGTCATCACTGCATTTTGATGTAACTTTTGGATTATTATTTTATGACTATGTATTTGTATAATGTGGAAAGTAGTAAGGGAAAATCGCGTGCAATATTTTACTTCATCGGTCCTTCAAAAATACTCTCATCTGTGGACGACAAGAGTTTTAATGAGAAATCAGAAGCCTTAATCCGAGTAGCAATATGAATCGGATTGTGCCTAAAGAAGCACGCGCAGAAGCCAACCAACGCGTGGCTTGGGTGTTCCATACTTCTATACTTCAATATTTAGTAAGTGATATTATGATGAGACTTACCATGCGATATTTCACTTCAAGCAATGGTAAATCCAGAAAACAAAACACGTGCGGCGTCAGAGGCAAAATGTTGACATGAATGGACGTCGAACACGAAGCGCAAGTGGACCCAACCACGAAGAGTTGGCGGTAGCACCAAAGTCCGAATTTATTTAATATTTTCAATTTTTACGTATCGATAAAACTCGTGCAGAGAAATTATTTGCATGCGCGCGCATTCTACATTATTACAAAGTACTACTAAATGGGCCCATAGCATATCAACCGACAATGCGGATCTATTACTAGTATGAGCATTGTTCTAGCTTATCCAAAAAAATTTCCCCTCACAAATCATACTACCATTGCTCTACCTTTGTCTTCTAACACCGTCAAATTGAACACCTTCAGTTTCACGAGTTTTATTTTCTGAATATACCAACACCTTTGTCTTCCGACACCTTCAAATTAAATACGTTTCACGAGTTTTATTTTCTGAATATACTAATACCTTTGTCTCCGACACCTCCAAATACCTTTAGTTTCACAATTTCTATTTTCTGAATTTACAACTGAGTTGGTCTATAATCTATATTAATATATGTAACTATAAAAATTTAATGATTGCATCGTCACATCTTGACCACTTGGTTTACTTGACAAGGACTTAATTAAGGTTTAGGATGTGGTCAAACTTAACAACCAGAATATTATATGTTTAATTAGATCATTTTGAAAAGTTTGTTTTCGGATTTTTCCTTTTAAGTGAGGATTCTCCATGCAATTATATTTGTTTTTCGGCAATGATGTACTACTACAATAACTAGGGCTGGGGAAAAATACCGAAATACCGAAATACCGGCCTTATCATATCGAAAAAATACCGAAAATACCGAATTTTCGGTATACCGTGACTTTCGGTACGGTATGATACCTTACCGAAAGATTCCGGTAAGGTAACGGTATGAATTTTCAAATACCGCGGTATACCGCTGCATACCGAAATTCGGTATATACCGTAAATTAAGGTATATACCGTAAACTAAGGTATATACCACAAAAATATAAACACAATTATATATAAAATATATTTTATATATTTTTAAATTATAAAATCTATCATAAAATATAAATATAATTATGAATACATTATATTTAATTTATTTTTAAAATTATAAAATATAAATAATATTCTAGAAACTTTAATTTTTTATTTTAATTGATGTTGAAAGTCAGGTATACTGTAAAAGTAAGGTATACCGAACTTCGGTACGGTATATCGAAAATGAGATACGGTATTGGTATGGAAATTCGTCATACCGAAAATAAGGTATATCGAAGTTCGGTATACCGAAAACTTTGGTAAGGTAAAGGTATGACTTTTTCGCTTACCGTATTTACGATAAGGTATACGGTATGGTGGTTTCGGTAAGGTATACCGTACCTACCCACCCCTAACAATAACTAACTAAATAAAATAACTAAATTGTTTATTTATTTATGTAATTTCAGTATTCTTTATGAGCCAACCACTCCTTGGAACAAAACCATTTGATCCTACCTTAATATACTGTCAAGATCAATGAGTTTTGAACATATAAAAACACATTGAGACAAGAACATGTACGTGAAGCCATTTCAAGAAAAAGGAACAAAGTATATTGTTATGTACAGATATAGTATGGTCATTCAAATAGTAATAAATGGGACATGTTAACAGACACATACATTAATTATACTCTCTTCGTCACATTCAAGATATTCACTTTTTCTTTTTAGTTTATCTCATTCAAATGTCCATTTTCTATATTTGGAAATAACTCCTCTCTCCTTATTAAAATATCCAACTACATTTTTTCTCTATACTTTATTCCCCCTAATAACTCTTCCTAAAATCTCGTGCCACTCAAGAATGTGGACATCTTGAGTGGGACGGATGCAGTATATTTTTTGGTTCATTATGTAAACATACACAGATAGTAATTGACTAATTCTCTTGTTGATTTATAGTTAATTCAGAAGGCGGCTCAATAATATAAGGATTGTTGATTTGTAGATACCTCAAAATGCAGGACTACTAATCGACGTACTTAAAACTATTCAATACCCAAAATCGAGGATCGGACTCCTTATGTTTGTTTAAGGATAGACGAGTCTCTATCAGTCCATCAAACTCTAAAATTATACATTTATGCATTGTTTAGTATCCAAAATTTGTAAGAAAAAGATCTTTATAAGCTCAAAACACAACTACAAAATCTACTAATAATATCGTATATTGTTATATGAAGTCAAACAATCCCTAATTATACGGCAGTGAAATGAAAATGATCTAATGAAAGAGGTGAATTGAAAAGGGAGCATGATGTGATTTGACATAGAAAAAGACTTCCCACCATAATAGAAGGAAAGAAAACAGTGAAACAAATCGCACGCATATCGTTACATCCCATATATAATATTGTTACCGACCAAATAAAATACTCTCTCCGTCCCATAAAAAATGTCACACTTGTGGAACAGTACAAGATTTTAGGAGGTTTTGTTTTGTGTGTTAAATAAAGAAAGAAAATATAATATGTGAGAGAGACCATTTTTTCCAAAAATGAAAATGTGACATCTTTTGTGGGACAAACTAAAAAGGAAAGTGGTCCAGAGCCTTTTTTCCTAACGACAAGGAGCTTAGACATCAATGTATGAGGTGCCGAGTTCGAGCCATCTTGACGTCAGTTGTAATTTCTTCCTTTCATAGGAGTTTATTTGTAATTTCCTCCTTCGTAAAGGAGTTAATTTTTAAGGGAAAAAAAAACTAAAAAGAAAAGTGTGACATTTATTATGAGAAAAAAAACAAAAAAAACTAGCTAAACTCTCTGAAAGGATTGTTAGTTAGGTCTATAATATAAACTCCCACCAGTTGCTTTATATAATCGATTTGGGACACATGTCAAGCTAGTGATGGCCGATTAGTTGTTAGAACATTGGCAACAACCTATGTTGTCAAGGGGCGTCGACTGACTCCATAGCTAACTCCATTAATCAAATTTACTAGCATTTACAGCTGTAGCTATTTGCACGCGCAACGGTTCTGTCCCAATCCTTTACAATCAGTGTTCAGCTTTGTTCTTCGTTAGCCAACCATTAAAATATACTAACACGTATCTTATTCGTTCTCTTCCGACTAATAGGTTAGATATTCGAGTCCTCCCGCAATCATAATTCAACGAAGAAGGCAATCAAGTAAAAATTAGTTCAATTATTAACTTATACTATTTGTTTTCACTGTCACATTTCCTCCATCAAGTAATGCTCTTCACCAGAGTGGCATATCCCACGAATCTCTCGAGCACTTGTATTCTACTACTAATCCTCACAGTGAAGAAAACGACTCGTTGTTTCCCCATTCAATCGTGTGATCAATTTCCCACCCATCTAAAAAAACAAAAGTACCAATTTGCTCAAACATTACTATGCCATGTAATGAAATAGTTGCCATCAATAATTAATTAGTCGATGACTCTTCCACTTGGCCCATGATGAGCACATCTAGTTTCTATTATAGGATAGCCACTCATAATATTTATAATATTTAAATAGAAAATGTACGATAGGCCTGTTAAAAAAAACTTATCTTTTAAGTATGTTACATTTGCAGTATTAAATGTCGTGCCAATCCAATAGCCAATCAGACTTCTCATACGGTACCTATATTCGATCCAAATTCATATCCAGTGACATATTTAATTTGTAATTTTATGGATTTAGTGGGCACCGAGAAAGTTAATTTATGCCATGTGAGAATTGAGATATATATATTCTCCAATGTGCAATTAGACTTGCACGAGCAATTACTAACTTCTATAAGCAAAACTGGTGAGATATTTACATGTAAATTCTATCAAATCTAAAATTTCCTCTTATTACTACTGATTCATTAGTTTTATAGGATGAAACATCATCATAATTTGTTTAATTTCCCTACTACGCTTCAATAAATAGGACCACAGACCATCCCTGTGTAATAAACACCATAATTTGTTTAGTTTTCTTTTTCGTATCAAGTACGCTTCAATAATCGGACCATAGACCATCACCCACACCAACCTCTTAATCGAATTGCTTTCTAGACTTACCAAACCATAAATAAAACTCGAGAGATTTGTCACAAACAAAAAAAAAAAAGGTTCAAATGGCCATAGTTGTGAATTATTATGAAGCCATGGATGAGAAGCCCAAAACTAGTTGCTGTTGTAGTAACGTAGAAGAAATGCAAATACGAGTATGAATAGGGGCGCGGCGTAGAGCAAGAGACGGGATGATGAATCGTTGCTCGAAGAAGCATCATATTCATGTTTGGTGAATTTCTTCTGCATCTCAGGAAGAGTGTTTGCATCTATTTTCCCAATCAACAAATCCTTCATCAATCCTCGTGCATAATCGGTGTGCGAAACGTCCTCAAATTCAACCGTTGCATCCATCCCTACATCATGAAATACCAAAAATAAAAAAATGAATTAGCAATATGTTTAATTAAAGTTATGGCACGTCCCAATTCTCAAAATTTAACTAATCAAATAGCAATACAATGGTCTTGTTTTAATTTGTTCGTGGATAACACATGTTTTAACGTAAAATTAATAAAGTAGATACACAACCAACTTGTTTTGGGAAAATGTACCCGATGATGCGTTTAACATGACTTCATCGCCCCCGGGATGTTCGTCAAGAAATCGCGACACGTCATACACCTGATATATATATGTATTGCGACTAAAGCCATTAGATTACTAAATAAATGGTCACACTCCACTTGGAACTCATCAATTTTATTAATCAGATCTTAATTTGCAGCTGAAATTGGATCAAAATATTTGCCGTATATTTTTTCAATTGACATGTTTGACTTATGTATATCTAAACGTAAAATTATTTCACAAAAAGATTTTGATATTTCCATGCTTTCTAGTTAATTCTATCAAATATTGTAAGCGAATAAAAAGTTAAAAGATGAATATCGGCCCATTAAATGCCCTTATCGGGCTGGTTAAGGGTCCAAAATGTTAAACTACGGCCCATCTATTTTGGGTCAACCAGAGCGGCCCATGAATGCCTACGGAATTAGTACAATTTAATCACTCCCTACCTAAATTCACTAAACGAGGCGTTATTTTCCGGGCACGAATTTTAAGAATAAAATAAGATAGAATGTCGGAAAAAAGGGAACAATTTTCACTTAACTTAGAGCATCCCTATAAGGATTTACTAAAGTTGGTAAGGAATAGAAAATCAAAAAAAGAATTATGAATCACCTGGCAAGGAATAGAAAGTGTACATGATAAACCATCCAACATTTAAACAACCTATTTAAGGATCGAAACAAAATAAAAATATTAATTCAAATCCTATCCCAAAGTTGGTCAGCACAACTATGTGATTTGACAATCTAGTAAAATCCCAATTTCCGCAAATAGTTGGTCGTCCTATTCAGATATTAACAAATACGCAGTATTTACATGTGAAATGACATTATTTTATTTACGCAAGGGATAATCTTAAACAACTAGTTACATATGGGGGGCCAGCAACATGTGAGGGACTAACATTTATTCGATACTCCCTCCGTCCATCGATAAGTTTCCTATATTGTTATTTTCGTCCGTTCACTAATAAATGTCATATTTATTTTTTTTTACTATTTTTGGTAATGAATTCTACATTCTATTAATATTTTCCATTCACTTTCTACTATATTTCTTAAAACCCGTGCTCAGTTAAAAGTGGTCTTGAATTAGTGGACGGAGGGAGTATTAACATACTCGAAGGTTGTTCGGTTTGCAAGATTATATCTCATGATTAAATATGTATTATATCCGGTTCATGAGATTGAATACCACAACTTAATCTTAGATGGATAATCATGTGATAATTAGTCATAGCCAACTCTCTCCAACTAAAATAATCTAACAATTATATCCTAGATTATATCTCGATACTATTTTATCTAATAAACTGAATACCACCGAGAGTATCTAACTTTAAACAAATGATAATAGTATATAATTTTACCTTTAAAATTGAAAGGTATCTGTATCATAAGATTATTAATCAAAAACATATACACAAACAAACACACACTAACGATGCCACCGATAAGAAGAAGAGAGTAAGATGAGAAAAAGAGAAGTGTTAAAACTATATAATCTGAAGTACTAAAGAAATTTGGCTACTATACTACGATTCCTCCCAATCTTCATGCTCCTATCGCCGCGACTCTAAGTATTATTTACCACACCCCCGAACTCGGAATTCTGAATACGCCACCCCTCATCTGAGGACCGGATCTAATTCGAAAAAATCTAACAATTTTGACCCTAGAAACACAAATTTCATATTCCTCCAACTATATTTGATTTGCCCATATATAGAAAGAGATAGAAGAAAATGACCTTGCCATGGATGACTAACCAACAATCCCCTTTAGTATTGTGCTTGGACACCTCCTCAAAGCTAAACACCTTTTCCTCCATTTCTTCAAACTAAATCAAACCAAACCTTAGAAAAAAAAGGAAGTAAACAATGCAATAAATAATAATCTCAATCACATACAAAATGAGTCAAAATCTTCCACTCTTTTTTTCTATTATTTATGTTGACTAATTTACTAGACTGGTCTATCACGCCGCCTACTGATAAATAAAAGTTGGGTTAATAATTAATATTCGTCGTAATTTCTTATAATATTGGCCAATCGGCGCAGGTTGTCCTTTGAATTCAATTTGCACATCGTTTTTGAACCTACAAATTTGTTATCTGTTTGACTCTCCTTTTGTTTTATTTGTTGATGTGCAAGGAATTTGTTATTTGTTGGAGTTTCTATATATATATATTTTGTTATTGATCAATCTTCAAAATTCCAACTCTCACATTAGTGAAAAATAATAGTAGAAATATAAGAACAATAAATACTACAAAACAAAACATGATGAATAGTGGAGTACTAGTGAATAACATATCGGTGACAATTAATTGAACAAAACTCACATTATCAATAGGAGGAGACTTGATTTATTTATACCATTTGACCAGTCAACACAAGATCAAATATACCCCACTAAATTTGATAAGTCAGAAAATAGTAGTAAAATCTAAATATACATGAAAATGTCAAAATTATAGTAGTAAGTTAGTAATAAAATGAAGTGTTTGGACTTCTTTAATTAGCTCCCTCTACCTTTTTTTTTTGGTTCTGGATTTAATAAGTTTAGGCGTAATATTTAATAATAATATGAATAGGGCCGGGGCTTCGCTATATATAAATTCCATTGCTAATTTTCGATCAATTCCGGCTATGAAGCCCAATACAATATATAAAGAAAAATTAATTGGCAAGGTAATCAACTGTCAACATATTTTCGATGGATACTATACATTTTCCATGTTTCTTTTAATAACAATAATGGTCAGCGCGACATCTGTCAATAGCAATCTTGTCATATTTGTCGTATCTGATCTAAAGGATTTTGATCTATGAAAACTAGATATATATATAGAAACACAGAATAATATCATAGTAGGGCATTTTTAGGTCATAATTAGTACCCGCTCTGTCCCACTAGAAATGAAACGTTTTCCTTTTTGGATTGTCCCATTAAAAATGAACCATTTCTTAACATAGAAATAACTTTATCTCTACTTTTCTCTCTCTCTTACTTTACTCTTTCTTCTTTAACTCACAAAACAACACTACATAAAATCTTGTGCCGAAAAGCAAACGTTTCATATTTATTGGGACGGAGGGAGTATATTTTTAGGTCATGTTTTCTTATAATATGACCTAAAACTGCTTAATTAATGACCTTCCGTGTTTTTGGTTGATTATTGACCATTAGATCATCTAATTATAGGGCCAAGATTTGGGCTGCATTTTTAGATTTAAATGCATTCTCGTTTTGATCATCACCCCTGGTCCAAATTCATATCTAGTGACATTTATAATTTTATGAATTTAGTAGGCTCCAAGCAAGTTAATTTATACCATGTGAGATATATATTCTCCATTGTGCAATTAGATTAGACTCGAGCAATTACCAACTTCTATAGGGAAAACATATTCACGTGTGAATTGTATGAAATTAAAAAAATTTCTTTTTATTGCTACCAATAGTTTCATAGGAGGATACATCACTAGAATTTGTTTCGTTTCCTTTCTTATATCAGGCACGCTTCAACAAAAAAGGATCATATACCATCCCTGTCTAATAAAAACCATAGTTATTTGCTACAAACTGACCAATAACACAATATCATCACCCTCACCAACCTCTTATTTGAATCGAAGCAAATGAATGGCCATTATTGTTGTGAATTATTTATTATGAAGCTTTGAAACTAGACGGTGTAGTCGTTGTTGTTGCTATTGTAATAACGAAAAAGAAATGCTGCCGCGAGTATGAATGGGGGCATGGTGGCATAGAGCAAGCCGAGTCTCGAAGTTGAAGTTGAAATTGAAGTTGAAGTTGAAGTTGAATTGTGGCTTATGAGACCATCAACATTTCTATTTATACTCGGCCTTATTTTAGGACGAGTATATGGCTCTATTTTCCCAACAAAGAATTCCTTCATCAGTTCTTCAGTTTTTTCGCTGTGCCCAACATCCTCAAATTCAAAGGTTGCATCTTCCCCTACATCATGAAATTTATTTCAGTGACTCGATATATGCAATGACAGAGCCAGTCATTTCACGTTGAGGGCCCAATAAGATATTTCACATTAAGAAGGTACCTTTTGAAATCAAAACAAAAATTAAACTTAACTACTCTTATTTTAGCATATATAGTTCTCAATATTAATCTTAAAACAAAGAGAAATAAAAAAAATAGAAAAATGAATTAGCTATAGGATTAAAAAAACAATTACCTTTGTCAACTTCCATTAGTCTTGTTAGTGGATATCACATATTATAACATAAAATTAATAAAGTAGGAGGAATAAAAAAAGATTGAAGTAATATTAATGGACTTATTTTTGTGGGGAAAAGTGAATATCATACCAAAACGAAATGTGTTTTCTTTTTTTTTTGAATGGGTCAAAATGAAAAGAAAAAAAATTGATTATAAACTAATATAGTTTTAATAGTTATAAAATTACCAAAACATGCATAGAAAACCCTAGACCCCATCATGTAACTCAATACACGATGGGATGGGCTAGAATAAAATACTTATAATAAAAATGAAAATTAGATATACTCATCACCTATTTTATTGAAGCGTACCTGATATGTTTAACATGGGTCCCTTGCCTCCAGGATGGTCGTCAAGAAATCCCGTAACGTCGTAGGCCTGGTATACAATGCTACAAAAGCTATTAGCTTACAATACAAATGGTCACCCACTCAACTTGGAATTCGTCAATTTTTTGATTAAACAGATCCTAATTTGCAGCTGTGAATCGATCAAAATATTTCCTGTACATTTTTTCAATGACCATATTTAATTCATGTATTTCTAAAGAAATTATTTCAGAAAAATATCTTAGTAAAGTAAAGTGTTAAAGCCCTTAGTGGGCTGTGCATGGGTACAAAATCTTGAATATATGGCCCACTTATTCTGGGTCGAATGTCCCGGCCCAATGCAATTTTTAATGAATTTATTATTTTTATTATTTAATTTTAGAGCACAACTTGAAATAAAACGAAGAATTTGTTATTGAAAAACAACAACTACTACTACTACTATATTCACTACTACTACTATATTCGACATTGTTATTACAATTTCATCAATTTTCAAGTTGAATTAGAATTTAATCACATTCGAGTTCAATCACCCAACATTATACAACCTATTTTAATTAGGGGAGCTAGAATGTTAGCATGTTATATATATAGATGTAATTTGAATCATCTAAAAAATTAACAGGTGCATATGATATTAGAATAAAAACCTCAACACAACTATAGGATTTGACAATATAGTAAAATCCATCCGTCCATAAAAAATAGACTGATTTTACTATTTTGGATCGTCCACTAAAATTAGATTAGTTTCTAAATATAGAAAATTTTATACATTTATATACTATGGACTTCATAATCCACTAACACTACTTCTCTTTTACTACTTTTTATATTTCTCTTCCTTTATCAATTGTACATTAAAACTCGTGTGATAGACAATTATATCTATTTTTTGGTAGATACATGGAGTATATGAAGGATTCTTAATGTCACGAATCATCTAATATTATAGATTTTGAGTTTAATAATATAAATATAGAAGAAAGAGAGAGAAGAAGATGACCTTGCCATCGATGATAAGCCAACAATCGTCTGGGTTACAGTGCTGTGACGCCTCCTCAAAGGTGAACACCTTTGTCTCCATTTCTGCAAAACTAAACTAAACCAAATTATCCTTACAAAAAATCTATGTAAACATTTCAATAAATAGTACTTCTAGAGTGTCATAAATCTTGCAATCTTTTTTTTTTTATTTATTTTTATTATTATTGTTATTTATGTTGATTAATTTACTATACTAGACTGGTCTCTCACGCCGCCTTCTCATAATAAAAATTCGGTTAATAATTAATATTCGTCGTAATCCTTTTAATTCAACGAGCACATCACCTACAAATTTATTGTGCTGAGAAATTTGTTACTTTTTTGACTTTCTATTTATAATTAATTAATTAATCACTCCAAAACATAATGAATGATACTAGTTATTAACATATCGGAGACAATTAATTGAACAAAACTCAAATTATCAATTTATACCATTTGACCAGTCAACACAAGAAAAAATTACAAAATTTAAATCCCAATTAATTTGATTAGTTAAAGGATATAGTAAAATCTTAAACTCCTTGAAAATACCTAAATTATAAGTGCAAAAATTGAAGTATTTGGACTTCTATAGCTATTACTAAGTCTTCTACTTTATTGGTCCGAGCTTTAATGAGTTAGGCACTAATATTTATTAATAATATGATTAGGGGGTGCGCTATATATAAATTCCATGGCTAATTCTATATCAATTTTGGCTATGGGCTATGCTAATGTATGTGTATGACATCTCCCTCGCATGGAAGGAAACGTCTCTGGACTTGGACAAACATAACGCACTACACTCTGGACTTTCGATACGAACGAAATTATTGGGTTTGGATCAAGCCTTATTGGGTTCATATCCTTATTAGTTTGACCTGTTAAGAACCCGATAATTTCGGATTAGATGCCCGTTAAGAAATAGTAATATTATTATTTATTATTATTATTTTAAAAAAATATGTTTCACTTTAATTATGTCATTTCTTTTTAATCAGGTTTAAATTGTATAACACGAATTTTTATCGTGTAAATTTGGTTTAAAAATAAGGTTTAATTGTGAATCTCAGGTTTTAAATAGTGTAATATCAGGTTCGAGTTGCTATCATGTTGTGTCAACCATATTATATTGTGTCGTAAACGGATCAGGTTAGCCTTATCGGTTGGGTCGCTATTGAGTCAACCCGAGAACGACCCAACCTGCATGATTTACCACCCCTAGTAAATTAGCAATCATGTATCTCCATGTTTCAGAAACCAAACTCTTATCCTTCAAAATTTTCTCCTATTGTTGGGAGAAACACACACACAATTTGAGTTCTATTGAAATGCGGTTTAATTGACTTGATTATATCTACCTATATGTGTGTGTGTTTGCATAATCAATGTATTGATGAGTAAATTAAAATTGCAAGAATGAAAAAAAAAACATTGAAACATGGGCAACCCAACTTCTATAATAGCACAATCCAAACATGGAATCAAATTCGTACATTACACATAATACACACACACTTCAATCAAACAATTATATACTTATCATCCAAGAGAACAAACCGTTACATTTAATGAAACCAAAGCCAAGAAATCTTCAAATTATAGATGGCCTCACCATGTCTCAGACATACTTCATTCTTGAAAGAATCATTCTGCAATAAAATATCATTCATCATTCATACAATTAAATACAAGAATGAAATCTATGAATGGTGACTAATCGTCTTGCGGAAATTTCAGGGACATAAATGATTGAAAATATGTACTTTTGATCCAAAAAAGAGGACCACGTCTATCAGTTCTCAATATCGACAAACAAAAAGATAGATCAAACCATGTGGTTTCTTATCCAAGAATGATATTACTAAAGATATTTATTGTTGGTATAGCTAGGGACTAGAGTTAGATATTTTATTTTACGGGTGACGGTTAGTTGACAAGTGAAAGAGTTATACATTTTCGATGGGTAACAAGTCATATGTGAATACCTGAACATATATCGGTTATATTCTACTCCCTCCGTTCCATAGTAACGGAGGCGTTTCTTTTCAGCACGGAGACTAAGAAAAACTATATTAGATGAGTTAAGTAAATGGATAATAAAGTGAAAAATGAACAAGGTAGAGAGATAAAGAGAGAAAAAAGTAAGAGAGAGTAAAGTATGTGTGGAAAAATGTATTGACTTTTACTAAAAAGGGAAATAACTCTATTACTATGAAACGTACCAAAATGACAAAATGACTCTATTACTATGGAACGGAGGGAGTACGACATAGTGCATAATGGAAGAAGAACGCCGAGTGTAGATGGAATTCTTGTTCCAATTCCAACTCTCTATTTAAGTTCGGGAATAATAACTATGTAAATCACAAAGTATGGTCAAATGTCGCTTTCATAAGATTTAAAAGACTATATTAAAGCGCAAAGTTGAATTTTTCTTGATTGTCTCCTTCGTGTATAAAACAACGTCGTTGGTAATGCTCAAAACGATATTTTTAGTTAAACAAGAAAAGAAAAATTGAATGTAAATAAAAAATATTAGTTTTAATGAAGCAGTAGCATCACCAAAAGACCCCTTTTTATACACAAATGTGATAATTGAAAAAATTTAAAATTTCCTGGCCAGAATCTGACCAGACCTTGTTATATAAATGGAAAGATAATCTTAATTTGGAAATAAGAATATTATATGTGATTCTACTACTAGTACCACTATATGTCAACAAGTTAAAAATTAAAATAATACTCCTCGTTTCATTAAAAATGAAACGTTTTTCTTTTTAGTCTGTCCCATTAAAAATGAAACGTTTCTAAAAATGGAAACAATACTCTCTCTACTTTTTTTCTCTCTTACTTTACTCTTTGTTCATTAATTCACAAAACAATATTACTTGAAAAGCAAATGTTGCATATTTAATGGGAGAGAGGGAGTAAAAATTAAAAGTCGGCAAATCAGTAAAACAAAAAAACGCACCTTGAGTTGGAAGAAGCGCAGCGCAATCGTCAGAAACGCGACTCCTACTAATATAATCATTCAATGTGGCGACTTTAGGATTGATGGGTCCCACGTCAGGATGGATCTTTCTTCTCATCATTCTTCGCATCACCTAAATTACATGCCATTATTTATGAGTAATTAATTAAAATCAACTAATGTTGGTGATGATACTTATAAAGTCCTACGAAATCTTATATGCAGTATAAAGTTATCGATAATAGTGAAATGCGAGATGCAATACGCAGTCAGCTTCAGGGTTTAGGGGTATTAGGGACTGGAGCGAATGCAGGAAAAAAAGATTAAGACATCCTATTTTTGAAAATTTTATTCCAAGAGTTGGTCTCATGTGCACGCGAGCGAATCTCACTTAGTAAACTTAATTAATCATCTTACTAATCACATAACCATCCTACAAAAATTTGAGAGTGATGTACACATGAGAAAATATCTTTTTTAGAAGATTTAGATCACATTAATAAACACTTTTATATAACAATTTACATAATATTTGGACAAATTTATAATAAAAGGAAGTTTGGTAGGAGCTCAAGTCGCTTGACCACCTCACTTGTGGCCACAGTGCCGAGGTCCTAAATTTTTTTAGTATTGATCGAAAACGTCTTGATTGTTCCTCGATCTGAAGAATCTTTTTTTGAAGAAGAAGAAGATTGCATTGTTTTAAGTCTTTTTAAAAAAATTAACAATATGAAATTAAAATCTTATCCTCGTTAAATTATAAAAACGTAACTCTATAAAACTACAATTTTACCCCTCATTAAATTATAAAAACGTAACTCTATAAAACTACAGTTTCCACTAAAGTATATTGAACATAGAAAAAATTATGTTTTGAATCCGCCACTGATAGTACTAGAAAACTCACTTTATTGAGTTTGTGGATGGGGCGATGACCGTCCTTCGCAGTGAGCTTCCCGGAAGCCGACGACGGCGCGCACTTGCGACTCGACTTCTCCCCGACTGAATCCGGCTTTTCGAACTTCCGGTTCCCGCCAATAGCGCGATCATCCTTGCCCGAATCGACCACAAACAAATCCGCAAGCGTGGTTCTCTCCTTCTTCTTCATCATCACATATTCAAACCCAAACTGCTCCTCATTCTCCTCCGTCTCTGCAATCTCCCCCTCGTTAAGCTCGCAAGCCACGAGCACCAAAGGCTCGTCGCCATCTTCCTCGTCCCCACTCTCGTCCGCCTCCTCGAAAAAGTAATCGCTCTTAAGTTCTTGATTTTCATCTTTCAAATGGTCATAGCCAAATGTTCCGATCGCCAAAATCCCCCCTCTCCACCCCTCGAAAACGTCGTCGCATTTGCTCTCGGCCGGGAAATGCTCGTCCGCGGCGGCATTGTCGCCGTGCTTCTTCGCATTCTCTGCTGCATGAATTACACATTTGATGATAAAAAAAATATATAAAAAAATAAAAGACAAGAAAGTTTGATTGGAAAAGAAGGGATTGTTACCTTTGTTATTAAACTTGCGGTGAACCCAATTGAAGATCTATACGTAAACAAAGGAAACAATGAAAAACATGATCAAGAATAATAAGAAGATGGATAATAGAATTTGATGAGAAACTTGCCTTCATTTTTTTTCTTGTTGGTGAGTGATGAAAGTTGAGAGAGTGGGAAGTGTGGTGGCAATTTAGATAGAGTAGTCCTAATTAATAAATGTGGAGGATTAAGATTAGACCACGTCAATAAAGATTCCATCTAAAATTCAACATATGAGATAAACTAGAAAATTGAAAACTATGTGATTTAATTAGTGGATTTCAAACTTTGTGGAATAGACCACATTTTAATCAAATTTGGTGATTTAAACAGCCATTTCCACGATCTCACTATAACGTTTTCAGCAGCCATGACATTTTAAATGAAAATGACATATACTACTGTAGAGAAATAGAATGAGCATGTTTGTTTATCAAAAACTAATGTTGTTGGAGATTATAAGTATTGAGAGATTATTTGTCCTGTGTTTAGAAATGTCAAGAAAAATTGTTAATATTTTTAGCTTATACTATTAATCAATTGAATTTGATTAACTAATAGACATTATAATAAAATAACTAACTGATGTAAAAATTGAAGTAAGAAAGTTTTTAATTAAATTTTTAATCTATAAAACAATAATAATAATAATAATAATAATAATAATAATAATAATAATATTATAGTCAATCATTTTAAAAGTACATTAAAATTTACTTAATAAGTTATTATCGAGGACATAATAATCATCATTATATTAACATTTTTATTATTATGATTCATACTATATATAAGGGCAAATTGATGAAAAAATGGTAAAATTTTTATGGTAATATTGTGTACTTTCTACATGTGATTGACATACGCATAAGTATGAAAGCAGTGAATTCAGCGGTTGAATTCAATCAAAATAATGCAACAAATCATATTTACATGTTGAACACGAATCTATGTTTATATTCTCGCCTTTTTTTCCCGCTGCATATTATTAGACGACGACAGAAGTAAAAAATTAGGCTTTGTTGGTAGAGAGACGGCGCGACCCCCTAAATTCGCTTTTCGATAGGAGCTTCTAAGTTCTAACTAAATGCGACGTTTCTATAGCTAGGTGGGTCCCTAGTTTGGCCTCCTCTTGGAAGACTCTCATTGCCTGCTCTCTCTGCCTTTTTCGATGCCCAAACAACCGATGTGCCCTAATCCCTTTAATTCCTTTCTTTTAATTATTTCTTCGTACTAATAATTATGGAATAGCACCCCTAAACTAAGACAAAAACACACTCCCAACACAAACCAATCCAATCTATATATCATAATCACATTCCTACTTACTCAAATGAAGTGATATTTAAAGCTAATAACCCCATGTAAAAGAATATTATTATTTACTCAATTTTTCATTAGGTTTAGGCATAATTCCCCTTAGTTTATAGATATTGCTCATTAATTGGTAGGGTTCTATTATTAAGACCCAATTATCGAAGTATATGTTACAAACCATGCTCAAGAGAAATTACCCATTAAGATATTAGGTTCTAGTCTTAGTTCATGCGATCAATCGGATTAGTCAAAAGTTGTGGCAAACACAAGGTGGGTGACCCGAATCACCTAACAATTTCATAGCCATTATCAATGTTTTTTTTTTCCCGGCCGCCCATGGTCTTGTAAAAAAGGTAATTTTCTATTAATGGAAAAAGTAATTTAGCAGAGTATATAATGATATAATGTCAAATATTTCATTTTATTACGGACAAAAATTATAGATGAATATATAAAAAAGGTAATTTTCCATTAATGGAAAAAGTAATTTAGTAGAGTATATAATGATATAACGTCAATATTTCATTTTATTATGAACAAAAACTATAGATGAATATAGGTCTTAATTAGTTACTTAGTGTATTTGTATATATAGAAAGAAAACAATAAGATGGGACATGAAATCCAGGTCTACATGGGCCATGTGTTACAGCATATAATGTTTGAACTGTGTGTTGCTTTGGATTCTTACAAAAGCTAAATCATGAGATTATATGTGGACTGCGATGGTTGAGAGAAATTCCAACTTTTTGGTGGATAATAATGGTGTTATTTTACGGGGCTAGGTACAGACCCCTTTTATCGAACGGTACATGGTACGTGAAGGGGACATCAACTAAATCCGAATGGGGTTCAATTTTAAAAACAACTGGTGTTATGATCAAGGACTCACTGTGTATTTAAGTTGATCTCTTTTTATTTTATATTTCGATGCATGACAATTCACTTGTAAATATCCGAACATTCTCATCCATTTCGGCTCGAGCATGAGGCATTCGCTGATACAATGTATAAGAGTTGAATTTGTTCCCTAGTGATTGGTTTTCTCTAACACATTTGACTCCTTTATAAGGTGTTTTGTTACCTATATATGGAAAGGTTGTATTTTCACCAACTAATTTATTTTCTTCTTTTTTACTACTAAAGTTTGCTAAATTCTACTCCCTCCATCAAGTAAAAAAGAGTTTTACTTTCTTCCGCTACAGGTTTTAAGAAATGTGAAATCTGAATTAGTCGAACGCGGATCTCATTTTTTTTTTATATTAATAGTTTACACTAATAAAATGGGGGTGGAATGCTTCAATGTAAATAGGGACTATTTATTATTTTATATGAAAAGCAAATAAGATTTCTATTGGAGGACATATATATTGTTAATTGAGTTAATTGTAGATAATTTGGGAGTTAAAGGTCATGTGTTTCTATAGTGATATAAATAACCAACGAGCTTCGTAACTTGTACTACTTGCTATTAATAATTTATCTATGTCTTTTTTCTCTTTTTCTATAATGATATAAAAGGACCAATTAATTTAGTACACGTTTTATGGATATATATTGAAGCTTAGAACCAAATAAAAAAACAAAATAAGATATAAAAACAAATAATCTCATGTTTTTATAAATATTTCTATTATGAATCTTTATTGGGCTTGGCCCATTCGAGTTAGTTATGAATCTTCAATAATAAAATTCCAATACCCTTAACTTTTGATCATCTTAATTACAATAAACTTTTCATAATATCGTTACAAAATTCTAACGAGCACTAGTTTAGCCCCTATAAGATTTTTATTAAGGGAACATAGTCATTTATATTACAAAATTTAGCTAAATTTGTAGTCTCATTAGGTTTGAAAGTTGAATAGTAGTATTAAATTACAAAGTTTGAAATTTTTTTCAAATGTCCATTTTATATAAAAAATGATGTCTTTTCATTATTTTCAATACAACATTCACTAAAAAAAAAGTTAGATTACCTACGGAATGTCAATAGCTCACATCTAAAGATTTGTTAAAATAAAAAAGGAAAGAAAGGAAAATTGTGCAAATTGGAACGTACATAACTTATTGACTGAAGTAAAAACATCTGACCGATTAAGTGAAGCTTCATCGTCGTGAATCTCTACTGAAATGTGAGCCTCACAAATGGTTTGAATAATTGAAAGAGTGAGTCCGACATGTTAGGCATGGCAGGTAACCGGCAACTTATCCCTATCTATTGGAACACTATCGATTATGCACTCAACATATATCCATTGCCAAACATATCTATACTTCTACACCTATATAACACCCAAGACTACATATTTTCAATAAAGGAGAACTTTTAAAACTTAGTTATAACCGGATAAGAAGAAAAAAAAAACTTCATATTTTAATTTTCTACTTATTTAACATATTTTAGAGTTTATTTGTAGTTTGGGCCAAAATGTCCAAGTCCAAGAGATAAAGGGCAGGTCTATAGTTTTATGCAAAAATCTACATACTAGTACAACTAATTTTCCGGGTTTCGAGCTAGTCCAAGAGCTACTCGGCCTACTAATGTTAAAATTAATATGTGATATTAATCATATTTTATAGGATGTAAAAAAATTAATTATGATAACTTTTATATGCTTTAACTCAAACATATTGGATAAAAATATAAGATTTGTGTAAATCAAATAAAATTTAAACATATTTTAATTGAGAAATTTGAAGCATGTTTTAAATTAATATTTTTACAATAAATTTGAATTTTTTAAATTATTTATCTATTACTATTATAAAATAAAAAAATTTAACATATATGTATATGTATTTGGGGTCCTATTCTAATGCTTATATCACCCTAATCCAAAATCAAGACTAAATCTCCACCCTTGGATTTTAAAATGAGTGGATGAGACTAAAGTTCACAAATCTCAATAAATAGTAGACAAAATATCAACAAAAGGGTCATTATGTTATCATATGATAATTTTCGTGAGTGTTTTTTTATATCAACATTGTGTATTACAAATATCAACAATATGACATTATAATATCAACACAAGGACAAGAAAATATCAACACATTTTTATTGAGATTGGACATGCATAATATTGAGATTTTGCCTACAATATATTGAGATTTTTTGTTGCATTTGTTGATAAAAGCTGTTTATCAACATGTACGAAAATTGAAATATAATTTATCAAATTTCATCACCCGGACATCGTCGGAACATATGCAATTGAGATCTCGTTGGAATCCTTATTAAATTATCTTTAATTTGATATATTTTTTGCGAAAAAATAATTTAAATTGAGAGAGTTACGTAAATTTAAAGATTTGAGATGATTTTGAGGAGAGAGAAAGTAGTTAGTTATAATTTTTACGTATAGGATTTGACATTAATACCCTTTTAATTTAATTAATAATTATTTAAATTTAAAATATGTTACACTTGGCATTATATCAATCACAAATCTTCTAATCTAATGATTAAAAATTGGTCTCAATTTTAGATTGATAATTAGTTAGCAATTGATCACATCCCTATGTATTTAATATAAAATCGAAGGTTTTTGTGTTTAGTTATATTATAAAAATCATCATTAAGTATCGGATTAGGTATCAAACAGATGAAACAATAGACAATAGTTGCACTTAAGTCCAATTCATTAGATCAGCCTATCAAGTTCTGGATCAATCTTATTCGGGTTGCAGGCAAATTGGGTTATAATTTTATCGAGCTAGATATCTCTCACTCCAAACCTCTAAATTTAGATGGATATTCAAGTCAGCCCATGAATTAGGTATTTACTAACATCCATGCATCCAAATACCTTTTCTATCTCCTCTTTATTACTTCAATGACTATTTTCCTTTTTCATTAATATATATTTCTATACTTTTCCTTATTTTATTCAACACACAAAAAACTTCTAAATTCCCCTTTCATCCTCCAAGTTTAATTACTGAGTATTCACGAAAGGGGGGGAGTATTAACACTACATGAGACTACAAAGCAAGTAATGAATGATGAAAATTGGAGCCACGTTGCAAGCATGTAATGAATGAGGTCCATTCAATATTTGAGATATCCATTGTTAAAATTAGAACTTGCTTGTCTGATGTGGTCGATCCACAAATTTTTTATGGTAAAGGGCCCATGAGAATTAGTGGACTTGAATTGTAAATCGAATTCTTCATGGGCTCACCATATATAAATTAGAAATTCAAATAATTATATTTATATCTTAAATAGAGGATCATTGATAATCATTTTTCAAACAATATTTCTTATATGAATATAGTTCATGACAAAAGGGTGGAGGCTAGAACATGTTGATGAAAGTGGGTAACACTCCCAAACAAAGTCATAATCCCAAACACTAAGTATCTTTAGACTTTGTGTTTTTGTTATATTTTAATTTAATTTAGTACTCATTGTTTTTGTAATTGAACATGTGAGGGTAGTCATGGAAGGTTCAATGATATTAACAAACAAAGTAACTGAAGCCAACACATCATTACTGACGATCTCAGTGTGTCCCGGCTTTTTGAAAGTTTCTCCCGTGTAATTTTTGACGTCACCTAAGTTATCGATCATTGATCCGACTATAATGGAATGTTTGAACATCATTCTCTAGTTTAATTTTAAAGCGCGAGAATAAGCATTTATTCTTATAAAACTTGCTAGGAGTGCTACCTTGTTACTGATATCTCAAATAGACCATGATATCACGTAGAATATGCAAAATTGTAATTTTTCACTGAACATATTATGATATAGGAAGCACATCTTCGAGGCCTTGGAAACACCGATGAGAATATTTCAACGCTCACGACAATAATATCAAGGACTACTTAATATCTTGTTGTAAAGTGTTAGATAGTCTCCTATTCTTCTTTACAAAATACACAACAATATCTTCAATTCAGCCACATTAATGATCAAGCCTATACATATTAATTCCTTATTTAATTGAATAGGAAAATGACAACTACGAGTTTATTACACGGCTTCCACGCGCTATGTTAACCTAGCGATTAACAATTAAGTGGTCCAATTATATTAAAATATCTTAGCTAGTAGATGATATATCAAGGCAGTTTTGCTAAATTATAATTTAATAAGGAATTTATCAATTATTAATCAAAGAGTTAAGTTAATCCACGCACGCTTAATTATCTTGTTCGCCATTATTTTCTTAGTCATCTTTAGTGGTTGTAATTAATAATCAAAGAATCTTCTCCAACCTTTTAAATTTTTTTTAATAATTTGAAATAAATTAAAATTCACCCAAATTTTATCCCACCGAATCTACTTAGTATTAGTACGAATAATGAATTTCAGTTCTTTATTTCAGTTATTAATACCTAATGGAATTTACTTTTTTATTGTTGTAGCCACCATTATAGTTTAGAAGCAATTTGGTTGATAACTATGATTGATTGTTTCATTGATGTATTTATGGTTAGATCTTATTGTTAGAATAAAAAACTTCACCTAATTAAAGGATAAATTATCATTAAGTAATTAACAAGTGATAATTGAAGTCGATTGTTATATTACAAGTTTCATAATTACTCTATTTTGAGTCAATTATTGTCACTGATGACTTATTATACGAATATAAAAGATACATTATAATTTTCTTAATCCCAATACCATTAATTATCTTTAAAATTGAATAAATTAAAGTTGACATTTGGTCACATAGTCCCACTTGTCGAGAACCATAGGCCACAAGTCATATTTCCTTTTCCCCCAATATTATAGTCCACTTTTCTTATCATATAATGTGTATAAGACATCATAAGTCACCTTATCTTTATTCCCCCAAGATTAAAGTTCACCTCTCTTATAAATGTGCATTAAATTTCATCTTTTTAATTTACCATCTTATTTGGGATTCCCATTTTTCGTTTTGAATACCTAAATAAAGTCATAGTAGGGAAGGATTTACTTGTTTATATTGTTTCAGGCATTATAATAAATTTTCTTTATTATGTATGGAAAAAGAAAGTGGACAATATTTATAAAGGGATATATTCTATTTTTACCTATTAAAATAAATAAATACTTATCTGTTGGCCATATTGGCCATAGGATATTCAAATTAACTTTAGCAATTAAAACAAAAATATCTACTGCGAAATGAGGATATTCTGGTTCTTATTAGCGACACGTAAAATTAAATGAAAATGAAGAGATATATACTTGGGAATAGGTTGATTTCTCCTCTATTAGATGTTTACAAGAACTTTGTGTTTGATAATATTTGGTTTTATTGCTTTTTGTGAATTAAGTAAGAAGGATAGGGTTGAAAGTTGGAATTAAGTAGTACTAATATTTTCCTTAATTAGGTTGATTTCTCCTTCATTAGTGGTAGATGTTAACAAGATTTTGTGTTTGATACTAATGATTTTTGTTTTTATTGCTTTTGTGGATTAAGAAAGAAAGTGTTGTGAGATTGAACTTAAATCTCATAGTAGAATTTAGAAAAAGATATATTTCATTCGATCAATATTAAAAGTCTTATTTTGTCATTTTAATTCGTCCGTAAATAAAAATTTCATTTCACATTTTTATTTAATAAACAAATATTTTAACGATAATCATTTTCTAAAATATTAATTAATTAGTTTGCCACAACTCATGTTAAAAAAAACTTATTATGGTTCCAAAATCAAAATCACCAATTACGAACTAACCACGCATAACCACTCCCAAATAATATAGGAATTTAAGTCAAACAAATCTAATACTAGTAGAAATTTAAATATCTAACTTTATTGTGTTGGAGAAGCAACCCATAACTATTAGAATTTCGTAGGCACCTAAGCAAAACGACACCACTTCATCCCCATTGCCGTGCACTCTAAAATCATAATCCATATTTATTAATTAATCACATTATCACATTATATTATCTTGCTAATTTCTTAACTAAAACGTCTACTTAATAACGACAATTCGAAAATATTATTTTATTCGAAAAAAGTAGACTGCAGACCAACCTCCACTACAAAAATTAACAATAATGATAATAATATATAATAAATAAATAAAAAGAATCCCTCAACTTTATTCCAAATTCCAAATAATATTTGCGGCGCTCTCTCTCTGCTCAACTCTCTTCTCCTCTCTCGAGTCTCGACTATATATATATATATATATAAATCGTCTACGTTGAAATTTTCTTCTTCATAATTCATAAATTCATCTCAAATCAAGGAGAAGATTTTTAATTACTGTGTATATCCATGTTTGTTGTGAATCTGTTGTTGATATGCTTCTCAATTTTCCTGGTGCGCTGGTTTCTGCTTCGAACTGCTCTGATCTACGCCGTCAGGAAAGGGATTGAGTGGATCGGCGACCGAGTTCACGTTCACCAGCACTTCAAGGTCCCCGAGTTGAACGATTCGACTCACCAGCGCAACCTCTTCTACCGCCGCGTCTCGCTCTACCTCACCTCCCTCGCGTCGCTCGAGGACTCCGATTTCACCAACCTCTCCGCCGGCAAAAAGTCAAACGACATCGTTTTGTCGCTCGACGACAATCAGACGATCCACGACGATTTCCTCGGCGCGAGAGTCTCGTGGCTGAATCGAGTGGAGAGAGGCGGCGGCGGAAGCCGGAGCTTCGTGCTGAGGATTAGGAAGAAGGATAAGCGGAGGATTCTGAAGCCGTATCTGCAGCACATCCACGCGGTTTCCGATGCAATTGAGGAGAGAGGGAACGAATTGAGGATTTACAGCCACTGCGGCGGGAGATGGAAGTCGATTCTGTTCAATCACCCCGCCGATTTCGACGCGATCGTTCTCGATCCGGATCTGAAGGCGAAAATCCGGCACGATTTGGAGAATTTTCTGAAATCGAAACAGTACTACCACAAACTCGGCCGCGTTTGGAAGCGGAGCTATCTCCTCTACGGCCAATCCGGCACCGGAAAATCCAGCTTCATCGCCGCCGCGGCGAATCTCCTAAGCTACGACGTGTACTACCTCAATCTCTCGCAAATCGCCGATGCGGAGGATCTGAATTCGCTCCTAATTCAAACCACGAGCAAGTCTCTGATCGTCGTCGAGGATCTCGATCGTTACGTCTCCGATTCTAGGCCTAATTCGCGGATTAATTCATCCTGTTTGCTGAATTTCATGGACGGACTATTGAATTCGCAGGAGGAGCGGATTTCGATCTTCACGATGAACAGCAAGGACGGAATCGATCCGGCGCTGCTCCGGCCGGGGAGAATCGATATGCACATTCACTTCCCCCTGTGCGATTTCGCCTCTTTCAAAAACCTAGCGAGCAATTATCTCGGAGTGAAGGAGCACAAGCTGTTTCCTCAGGTGGAGGAGATTTTCCAGAGCGGCGCGGCGATGAGCGCGGCGGAGATCAGCGAGCTGATGTTGGTGAAACGCTCTTCGCCGAGCCGCGCGCTGAAATCGGTCATTTCCGCATTGCAATCGAGCGGCGGAACGCGGCGGAGCGACAGCTCGGCATCGTCGCCGGCGCCGCCGTCTGCGGCGGAGGAAGGCGGCGGTGCCGCCTGGAAGGGAGCAATGCCTAAGGAATTCCGGAAATTGTATGGGCTGTTACGGCTGAAGAGCTGCAGGAGAGCTGGATCGTTCGATCAAGATGAAATCGGACGGTTATAGATGTGTCAAATAAACACAATTTACAATTATTTTTATCGAATAGAATTTTTTTTTCCTTTTTTAATTTTATATATTGAGTTTATAAATGAATATAATTTGTGCATAAATTACTTTTACCTTTAAATATTTGTTGCATTCGTGCAAGGGCTTAGCCATATTAATTTAGCGTAGATTCATTTCGCATGAAGAATTAAATTGTTGTCATACCTCATCATGTTGTTTTATTTGATTGTGTTACTTTTAAATGGTGTGGACATATATAGTGCTCACTTTTTTGGATTCGAACGATTAAGAGAGAAATACAAATTCGCCTTTCTAATTTAGCTTGTTTAAGTGTGGATTAGAGGATGGTACTCGGACTTCACATTTTCTCGGGACATATGTGTGTCGAGTGGAGTCATGTTCGGAGTGACACCACGAGCAATAAATATGCATTGGACACAAGATTTAATGTTTAACTTTTTTCGTGCGCGAAGCGAGAGCTGTTGGTGGATAATTGTACGGTTGTTGTTTTTCGGTGTTATCGGGAGATGCTCCTTAGGTTGATTTATTACATCCTTGGTGGCTGTTTTGGTAAGTCCACGGCCTTTGTTTCTTGTGTTGCTTGGTTGTGCCTTTGGTTATTTGCTTAGTCATATATGTAGTTGTTGATTGACATTGCATTGTTGGTTGTTACACAATGCCTAGTTGTAAGGATGCTTAAATTAGTTGTAATTGTTGCATTGTTTGTTGGATTTGTTGTTTACTTTTTTGAGTAATTTGTATGTTGCCAATTTTTCCGCTCGTCTATTTTTTTTTCCGGCTTCGAGCATTTGATTTTGTCGAGAAAAGTAAAAGGACCCTTTAAAGCCTTTTGTGCAAGATTGAAAGGGTGAGAATTGGATGCATTGACTTTTTTTCAAGATTGAAATGGTGAGATTTATTGAAGAACTATACAAAATACAATTGGACAAAGTGGTGCTCCTCCATATCATGTCAAATACTCCATAAAGAAATTTATCCTATAAATTAAAAAAAAAAGAAAAAGAAATTACAAGAAAGGGAAGGGAGGCGAGGAAGCTGTTTGATGAGGCTATTCCAAAAATTTAGTTGTTTGCTTTGTGAATTAAATATCCTTAGATTTAGTTGTCTTTTTTTTAGATTATTATGGAATATCAAATCAATTTAATAGTATATCCCTTAATTCTATACTATACGCATCATTTTATTTTCCAAGTTTTTTCTTTTTAGGTAAAATCAAAATGAGATGGCAAAAATATATGACAGGGCATGTAGTTTGAACCTAGCCAAAGAATCCCACTTTGGAATTTTTCCTGTAATTGTTGAGGTATATGATTTGGTGTGATATGGCATGTAGGAGTAGATGTTAACAAGAATTAAACAGAGCCAGCTATGTTATTTCAATTAAAACATGTTACTCTAAATTTGTTATGTATATACTGAGTAAAATCATACTCTTAATAAGTTGAGATTATTATTTCTTTTAATTTTTTGACCTTTTAAAACACAATCTATATATGTGATGTTGAAGGTGGTTTTTAGGTCTAGATTATAGGAATATTTTTATTTTATGGAAATAAAAGTTTATATCTATGTAGGGATGTCAATCGAGCTAACCCGTTCGGGTTCGGGCAATCCACTCGGGTTACCGGGCAATTTTGGTGCGGGCTATTCGTTATAAATTTTTCGGGTCATAAATTTTCAACCCTAACCCTAACCCGCCGGGTTCCGGGCTAACCCATCGGGCTAATTGGGCCAAAAAATTCAAAAATAATCTCTTGTAATCAAATTTTCCTCAATAAAATGATTTTAAATTTTAAATATTTTTTCTTCTTAGTGATAAAATCATATAAAATCTTCAAATTTTTCATAGTTTTCCACAATAATAGTTGAAGAGAAGTCTTTCATCTCAATCAACTACAATCTAAACAAAGATAAATTAAAATTAAATCAATTAATTTCAATTAAAGCTTGTGCTTGTGTTATTATTTTGGCATTGTTCATAATTAATTTTTTATGAAAATAAAAATCATATCTTACATGAATCATTACTAAAATCATAAATATATTGAAATTTTGATGGGTTAATTCTTAAGTTTATATTGATTTACGTTGGTGATAGTAAGACAGTAGTGACAGATGATGAGACGATAGAATAATGAGTTGATAGTATGAGATTGAGTGGAAAATTGTAGAATGTAGATTGAAAAAGACTAATGATTGTGCCACAAGAAATTCCAAAATACAAAAGTCCCTAAAACTCAATATATTTTAATTAAAAGTTGCAACCCGCCGGGCCAGCCCGTTTAGCCCGTTTTATATTCGGGTTATAAAATTACAGCTCTAACCCGCTCATTTTACCAGACTATTCGGGCCAACCCATGGGTTTAGGATTGAATTGATATTCCTGTATATATGTGATCTATTGATTATAATTATTTTATTAATTACTTAATAAGCGACTAAATTTAGCAATGATTGAAATGCATATATGAAAAAGGTCAATAATATTAGTAATTAAGCTCATTAAAATTCACTAATGAGAAGAATGCCTTGTACTTTTTCATGTTGTTTTGTTATTATTCCCACGATAATAAGTGTTTGTGTGTTTCATGGATGATTAAAAACAAAACAACGAACTCAATTATCCACGAATTCCTTTGAAGAAATATGACGTATCATCTTTTATCCAAATTTTATGGTTCTGTACTGAAACACATAGGCGTAATTTAATATTGAGTCGGATTCTTTGTGTTACTGGTAAAAATCACTACTTGATAAGGCTCTAACCGTAGATCTGAAATTTCCATGAGCAGATATTGAAGTACACAAACGACTTTCAGCTAACAATTTTCAAGGGGACATTTTTGTTAGAAAAGGAATTACAACCATAGAAAACAATCTCTAGAGATGCGTGGAGTGCAGCATCAACTGATAACGAGCGAGCCTCACATCCCACGTGGATATTTGGATGTGGCGCAGTCATCTGGATCAGAAATATTGAATGGCATCCTGTTGAAAATATCAACAAAGTGGTGCTCATGGACTTGAAAAAAGGTAGTTTATACTGACTTTTGCAACTACACAGACAACTCGATTTCATCACGTGAACCTAATTATTGATGATTTTACCTTTTACTGTGTATATTTTTGAGATATAATTAAAACAGTATCACAATTGAATCAGACTTGTGTGCTTGTTGATGCACTTTTTATTTGCACTATAAATACCTGCAAGTATACAGAGTAGGTATAGTATAGCAAAAGGTTAGTATCGGGTATCGAACACGGGGAAGATGTACACAAAGTGTCTATCTTCTACTAGAACTCAATTACTATCTGGAGAAACAAGAATTTTTGGAAACTTTTGAAAACAGTAAATATTAAAAACAGTAAACAACTAAATGCAAGCAAATCACGGAGAGAAAAATATAGAGATAAGGGGAATTCCAGGGATGTGCTTTCACTTTTATGGTTATACAAATTCCAAACTACAATACCCTAGCACAGTTAATACTTTGAAAGGACGAGTCACCTAGCTTATGCTCATGCGATACAAACGTTGATTACTAACATTAGGGTTGTCAATCCTAACACGTAACTCCAAAAAGCTCCTAAGACCCTTGAAAAGTCCTCACTCTCAATTAACAGTGCCGTTTTAAAGGAAGCTAACTGTAGTGTCTACTAAGTGGATCTAACTCGCTAGAACTCTGTCACAGTTATGAAGCAAGTTGTATTGAATCATACATAATTGTGTCACTCAATTATGAAGCATCATGATTAACTTAGGGAAGAAACAAAGTAAAAACAAAACGGATATTAAATAGAAAACGGAATTGTATAACCAAAGTTGCTACTAACACATCCCTAGAATCCTATGAGTTTAGTTACACATGACTGAATAAACTAAAAACATAGATTGAAGGGAAAACAATTTGAACATAAAACTAAAGCAAATAAAACCCGTAGGTTGAATCCTTGTCGTTCTTGATGATCTTGAAATCCTTCTCCAATTCCTTGCACAATTGAAGTACTCTAGCTTTTGATCTCTATGAATGTTGCAAGTAGTCACTCTCTTTCTCTATGAATGTGTTCTTGTTGTGTGAAACTCCTTTTTTGATGAAGCTTGAGGTCCTATTTATAGGGGAAGATTATTCCTCATCATAGAAGGAAAAGATCTTCAAAGTTTGGTAAATCTTGGAGCAAATCTAGGGCTGGTCGGATTCGCCGCCTTTCTCCGGCGGGCCGCCGCACCTTGGCCGGCGGTCGCCGCGTTGGAGTCCAGAGACTCTGACTCTTCGGTGGCGGACCGCCACATGTCCTCCGGCGGTCGCCGAGCGAGACTCTTCTCCTAGCGTAAATTTCCGAGGCGGGCCGCCACATAGCTCTGACCGCCGGGCGCCGGCGGTCGCCGTACAACTTCGCGGCGGTCGCTGGTCGCCGTCTGACTCCAGATTTCCAGACTATGCGTTTTTACTCCCCTTTTCGGCTCAAATATGCACATTTCTCACAAAACACGTCAAAATACCAAAATGTATAGAATATGCAAATAATGGACATGTAGAGTGATTTTGATAACAAAACCAGACCAAATAATGGCCTTAAAACATGCAAAATCTGGGCGTATCACTTGTTTATATGAATAATGTAGGCATGTTATATTTATACATTTTGCTTGCTGACAATTTGGAAGTTACATTGGAAGTATGATGAGATTATTATCATAACAGATAACAGATTAATATACATGATGGCTATTCTGAAGTAAACATAGTGTCAGCGTAAGGACGGTATAAATGGCAGGATGCCTCCAAAAAGAGGAAATGAAATTGTAGAACTTTAAATCTTTGTTGAGGGCACCATGTTTAAGTCTTTGTTTTCACGTAGGACTTATGCCAATGAGCTTCTATATTTGCTTGCTATCTACGTATCGGATATCTCTCACACATGTAAATATTCAAAATCACATCTACTTTTCTTGTCATGCTACCACAGTAATGTTAGTATGGCAAGATCAGTGCATTTGACTGAAAGCTTAGTGTTAGCATGGCAAGATCAGTGTGTTACCTAATTGACGCTTTTCCTTTTGCATTTTTTGAAACAAGAAAATGTATCAATTTGTCAAATCTCATTTTTAAGCTTCCTGCTTGTTTGTGTGGGTCTCCTAGTGGTAACTGATTGTGTCAATGAGTTATGAATGCAAATACATTGCTCTGTATCTTATAATTGGTTCTGCCCGTGTTGGATAGTCTTCTAAAGATTTATAGAAACATTCTTGAAGTATGTTCAGATGCAATTGGTGTAATTTTTTTGTTTCTGTACTCATGCTAGTTAGTACATTCATGTAGGCTATAATTCAGTCGATTTTAAGGAGCAACAATTGATGATCTATGATTCTAAATAAACATTATTAGTTGGCAAGCCGGTGGTGGGAAAGCCGGTGGAAGTGGAAGTAGCCCGGTGGAAGCAGCAGGAAAGCCGGTGGAAGTGGAAGCAGCAAGAAAGCCGGTGGAAGCAGCAAGAAAGCCGGTGGTAGCAAGACAGCCAGTGGCAGTTGGGAGGATGAGGATGGCAGCAGTGAGGACGAGGGTAATGGGGAAGGGGGGTTGGGAATGACGTCCGTAACGATATTGGGGCTGTATGATGTCTCTTGCACGACTTTTCTTGCCATGCTACCACAGTAGTCTTAGCATGGCAAGATGAAACGTCTTTCTTTTGCAGTGGAACTATGAGTGTATTACAACAGCTGTATGATGTCTCTCGCACGCCTTTTCTTGCCATGCTACCATAGTAGTGTTAACATGGCAAGATCAGTATCATAAGGAGTAAGTCGAACGTGCATTTTTGTGTTCCATTTATTATTTTGCAGTGTTCAGCGACGTTGAAGAGGCTTCCGGTGGTGGAAGCAGTGGGAAAGTTGAGGATGAGGGCGGAAGCAGCGGGAAAGCTGAGCATGAGGGTGGAAGCAGTAGGAAAGCTGAGGATGAGGGTGGAAGCAGCAGTACCGGCACTGAGGGTGAGAGTGAGGATAGGGATGGCGATGAGGGTCGTGTGTTGGTTCTGGATGACGTCCCTACCGATATTGGGCTCCATGGATATAAAGTATCCTTCAAGCTCGATGATGAAGACGTCAAGCTCTCGAATGAATCTTCTATGTTACTATTTGGACAGTGTACCTTCGCTCGTAAGCCCTACCGACACATGATCACCATCATGCCTTTAGAGCTTTTCTTCATCACCATCAAAGATGCAACACGCAACTACAAGATTCACGGGAAGAAGTGGAACTCTCGTGTTGTCAAGGAGATGATGGAAAACAGTGTCTCCAAGCTTACGCTGGATAATAGCCGTGGCTACGTTCTTGCCACTTTCTCTTAGTGTTTGAAATTCGTTTTGTAATGATACTCTGAGTTTGGAATGATACTCTTAAAGCTTCACGTCATCTTATTCTCACTTTTTACGCCTCTCACGTCATTTTATTCACACTTTTTACTCCTTGAGTTAATATATATATATATATAGAGTCCCATTATCCACAAATCCACTCTTAAAGACCGAACCACCGAACCCTACCAAATTAGGGCTTTTAGATCTAGTTTTTTTATGGATAAGATACATAAATTTATAAATTATTTTCGCCTTCATCACGAGCCTATTTTAATTCATCTGAAGGTAAATAAGTCATACTAACATGTTACGAAGATTTAACTTCGTCCAGAATATATTACTTCATTCTAGTTGGTTTTTACTTCATTCCAGTACGTAAATGTGGTTTCGTCGTCGCGTGCCGTTCTTTCTCTCTACAATATCTATCACCACCGCCATGACGATACTATGGTTTAATAAACACATAGAATAATATAATAAATTATTGGAATGAAGTATGTGTAGAAGCATTTGAAGTCCTACTAGAATGAAGTAAAAATCTTATCCAATGAAGTAATAACATTTCTGAATGAAGTAATAAACTTACTTGAATAAATTGCATATTTAAATGTTAATCAAGCAAAAACCCACGTCAATGAATTTGAATGAAGCATATGTTGAATCATTTCAAAACCTACTGGAAGCAAATAAAAACATGTTGTAGTTTCAAGGTATTATGTATAGAATGAAGTAATAAACCTATACAATGAAGTAAAATGGGCTAGTAATGAAGCAGAAAAAATTTTCACAGCAGCACATCTCATCAAAAAAACTAGATCTAATGGCCCAGATTTGGTCTCTAGTTCGGTCTTTAAAATTGGTTCGACATTGATCACAACTCTATATGGATATATATAGGGGTGTACTATGGTGCCACCATAGATAAAATAACACCATACCACCAATATACACCCTTAGATCCGGAAATCCAACGCTCAAGATTGAATTTGGAGAACAGAATTGAGATTGTTGTCTAGTGTATACAGAATTGCTGTCGGGGGCATTTTAGTCATTTCATATAGAATCAAATTGGGGATATCCCCCAAAAATAGCATCACTCTCCAAATCCGTCTCTCTCTCCCCGACTCTTCTCACCCTCTCTCTCCCCGACTCTCTCTCTCTCCCATATAGCGATTACTCTCATCCTCCATATCACAAATCGATTTCTCGCTCCTCCGCCTCTAAATCCCGCCGCCTCCGCCTCCGCCTCTAAAATTTAAACCAGATTCAGATTTGGAACTTGAGTCAATTACCAAAAATCGCGACGCTTTTCTTTTTTACTACTCCAAAATATATTCCCTCATTCTGAAACCCTAGCACATCCACAATCTCCATCCACAGGCTTGAATAATCAACTTCCGGTGGAGATTCGAAGGGGAAAACTTGGTGATTGTTGATTACGGTTGACGGCGACGGCGATTCGAAGAGAAATTGTCGAAATTCTAATTTCACCGACGATCGGTGAGTAGAACTGAGTTTTGATGGCAAATCAAAGAGCTTTGATTGGCGATTGTGAACTACGTTCAGTGGCAATACATTTCTCCAATGACGCCTAGGTAAAATTTCGATTCGCCTCACTATGTTTTTAGTTTTCTTTTTCAGTTTTTTGTTTAATTTGCTATGTATCGCGGCGAGTTTTGCAATTGTATCGCGTTATCGCTCAGTGTATTGTTGATTTTTGGTAGTTATTTCCAAAAATTTTGGAGAATTTTGTACTGTTAATGGTTTTAGGAGAATTTTGGTCAGTTAATAGTTTTTGGAGAATTTTGTTCTGCTTGTTCTGTGCATCTGAATCTATTTGGCAGTTGCACACAGTGCATCTGAGTCTATATTGCAGTAGATTGTTATATGCATTGCATATTTGTTTTATGAATTGCACACTTTAATTTAATTTGTTGACAGTGTCTTGCAGATTGCAGTGCTTTGCATATTGTAGTGGATCTGAGTTTGTATTGCAATACTTTGTTATACTTTGTTATATGGATTGCTCGATTAGGAAACCCTAGATCAGTGAGCAACTGTAACCATCAACTTTGGTTGATGTGCCTTCGATTTTTACTCAATTAATCTCGATTTGTGGATGATTTGGTTGTTGATTAGTTGCTAAAACGTAGACACTGGATGTTTTTGGATATTACTTGTATGATGGATGATATTTGATTGATGTTCTTGGTTTAATGATGTGATAGAAGAATTATAATGGCAAGAAAGAGAACAAGAACTGAACCGGATGAGGACGAAGTTGAAACAAGTAATAGTGAATGGAATATGAATGAAGAAGAGATTGAAGAAAGCAGCAATAGCATGAATGAAGATGAAACACAATCTGTACAAGGAGGTTTAGGTATTGTGATACATCTTGTAGTTTTCCATATTATATATTGCAGTATTGATTGTTATATATTGCAGTATTGTTTTATAACAAGATGTTGTAGTGCATCAGTTAGAGTATTACTGTGCATCATTTAGAATATTGCAGTATTCTTCCCGCTGATTCGTGACAAATACTGTACAATACAACAATGCACAACAACGACATTCTTGTAATTGACTCTATCATGAGTATTGCATCAAAGCACTTCGAGGAGGGGAAAAGAAGGGACCAATAGATGTTGAGAAGATGGTCACGAACTACAACAGTGACCAATTATTGAACTTTTTTTTCTTCTTCAAACATAGAGTTTGATTTCTTTATTGTTTTTTTTGTGTAGATGATTTGATTGATATTTTGATTTGGTTACTACTCGTACTTAAAACAAGTCGGTTTTATTTTGGTGTAGCTAATGTTGATGATGTAATTTGAATGTTCTTTGTTGCGTACTTGTTTGATCTCCTATAATTCTATATCTTTTGGATGCTTAATGTAGTAAAAGAATAAACATCAACATTTTGATCTCTTGTACATCAAAATATAAACTGCAATTGGATAAAATGAAAAGACATCACGTTAGGCAAATCATATATAAACTGCAATTAACCATATGGTGGACTGCAATACGTATCATATAATGCAGCAATCTGGTAAAAACGGAGAATGGCCATAAGAACTGAATCAAAATTGAATCAGAGCGAATTTGGGTAGCAAAACACCATGTAATTCCAACACAAATTGAAACACACAACTGAACAAGTGCATTTAACCATTAGGCAGATCATATATAAACTGCAATTAATCATACGATGGACTGCAATATGTACCGCATAATGCAGCAATCTGGTAAAAACAGAGTATGCCAATTGCAAATACTATGTGGTAACAAAATAATATTCATGGACTTAAAATACAATTTGGTAAGGTAAAAACAAATACGACTACAATCTTTAAGTACTTCGAAACGAACTAAGTGATCTCTTATTCATTTCTGCCACAATTTCTAGAGTCACGGGGACACATTTCTCCACATTTCTACACCGACGCAATGGTTTGGTCATCAAATTCATGGCCTTCTTCTTCATGGACACCAATCAGCTTGTAGAAAGCTTCCTGAATTGAATGCAACCAACCATATGTAGGACTACAATATGTAACACATAATGCAGCAACCTGGTAAAAAGCAGAGGATGACCATAAGAAATTATTTCATACAAAATACGAAATATGAAATACATAATCAACAATTATTTCATACAAAATTCGAAATACATAAATCAGAAATTATTTAATACAAAATACGAAATAGAACACTGCCATAAAATCATAGGTCAACATTCTGCATTATGCCTTATAAAAATAGAACACTATGTAACCATATAACACAACATAAGCCGAATTAGTTCAGATAGTATTGACTGCAATACATAATTATCTAAACAGCAAGATGTAATACGCAAAACAGCAACTAGTACATAGAAAATACGAAAAATAGAGACATAGTATTGCCATAAAATCATAGCCTACATATTCTGCATGAATCCTTACTCAACCAAAAACTTCTCATCAACTCATCAACCAAAAACTTCTCATCAACCAAAATCAAACAAAACTCAGCAACAAATATTGTACATAATCAACTAAACAATTAACGCTACAATTTGATAAACTCGACAAACAATAAATTACTGAATCTGACAATAATCGATAGCGCGACAATACATGAAAAATCTATCGAGAATTGATAATCTGACAAAGCTCACCTTCTGGAAAAACACCCAAATAAAAGTTGATAATCGATTCACCCATATTCAAACGAAATTGTGGAATGAATTGCAGAGAACACGCCGGCAATTGTGGGAGAATCGAATTGAGATGAAATCAGTATGAATTGAACAACTCATAATTTTGCAGATCGGAATGAACAGCTCGTGATTTTGCAGATTGATATGGAAATCGATATGGATTTGGATTTTGCAGAATCGAATTGAGATAAAATCGATATGGATTAGGAGATCGATCTGGAAATCGATAATGATTGTGTGATTTGAATAAAATAGCGTGAAATTGAGTTGAGAAAAGGAAGGAAAGAGGCGTGAATTGTGTGAATTGAATTGTGATTGCATAGATGAATTAGAAAAGAAATTACCTATTTTGCCCTTAAGCATTTTAATTTGAATAAACAATAATAAAATGAGCTGCCACATGGCAGCTTAGCAACCATCTGATTTTCAGCTCCTAGGACTGATATGGGTGATATGGTGTTATATTAAAAGGTGTTGTCATTTTAACACATTCCTATATATATATATATATATATATATATATATATATATATATATATATATATATATATATATATATATATATATATATATAGGGGTGTATTCAGATTAAAACCATAATGTATACACACTAATAATGTACATTTTATTCATGTATATTAAAGATTTTGAGATGATTTTGAGGAGAGAGAAAGTAGTTAGTTATAATTACTACATATAGAATTTGACATTAATACCCTTTTAATTTAATTAATAATTATTTAAATTTAAAATATATTACACTTGGCATCATATTAACCACAAGATCTTCTAATCTAATGGTTGAAAATTGGTCTCAATTTGGGATTGGTAATTAGTTAGCAATTGATTACATCCCTAACTGAATAAACAAACACAATTTGATGCAATATATATTGCATTTATCACAATTAATATCAAATACACTTTCCAGAAACACAAAGCATAACAGAAATTGAGAATTGATTTATATACCAACACCACCATAAAAAAAAAATCTGAAAAATCAGAAACGGGCGAAGTCGGTTACAGCAATCCGCTACAGAATTCTTAACTTATTTTCATATAGCAGAGAATCAGCAACTCCATGATGATCACAGATCTGACCTTGCTTACGCTCGCGATTTACGCCGGAGAAGGCGAATTCCCCTCCACAGCCTCTCGATTCACCAATCGAGATGATCTCCTGCTCCGGCGACGGTGATTTCTAGGGTTTGCGGCGTGCGATTGAACGATTTCCCAACCACCTCTTGAATCTGCACTCATTTGATTTCTCTGTTAATCAAATAATTAAAAAATAAAATAAAAGATGTGTAAACTAATTGATCGATTGATGCGAACCGTGCTGAGATTTGAAGATAATATGAGCTCCTCTATTCTTCAAAGCCTGAATCAATCGCTTGTCGTCGCCGGAAACGAAGAGCGAGACCAAATAAATGAGGAACGAGAAAGGATTATCGGAGCGCATCCGCCATTTTAAAGCTCTGAGGATCAGCATCTCCTTTCTCTCAATCGTTGCGGAATTGAAGATCAAACCTCCATCATTATCCTGCAATTCATCGCGAGGAAGATGTAAATAAAAAATGCTGATGAATTGAAAACTGATTAATCGCAAAATTACCGCGAGATCGGAGACAGAGAGCTCCATTGATATGACATCCGCAGCAGAGGAAGAAGAAGTAGAGCGCGGAGACTCGAAGGCGGAGACAATTCAGATTGAACCTCTTCTTCAGGCGGAGCTCTTCAACTTCCACGGCCACGAACTGCTACCGCCGCCGCTGCCAGAGGAGGTGCTTCTCCCGCTCTAGCTACGGCTGCTGCTGCTACTGAGGTCGGCGATTGAGACGGTCTGGAGCTCATCGGAGGCGTCGAGGTAGGATAGGGTGGCGTCGAGGAGCTTGTCACCGGCGGAGATTGTAGCGGAGATTTATGGGGCGGCGGAGAAGTAGATGGGATGGGATGGAAATCAGCTGCAGGGATTTGGGAAGGAGAGAACAGCGGAAGAACATAATCTAAATATGAAATTACCATTCTGCCCTTCCATAATTAATTAATCTAAAAATATTTTTTATGTGGCAAATTCTGGACCACTCATTTAATAAAAATGAGTGGCTGATATTGCATCTCATTTCTCAATTAGCTTAAAAAATCTCAATTGATCACAATCCTATATATATATAAATATATATATAGGGGAGCATTAAGGTGCTTTTCCACCTTAAGTGTCTTTCTCCTTTTTAATATCAACCATTAGATTGATGGAATGGACGGACAAGATTGAGAAGGGAATTCTAAGCCCGTGTTGCATTATTGGTTATAATGTGTGTATTATGAGGATATAAGAGTAAAAACATAATGCTTCCACGCGTTTCAAAACGGAAGGTCCCGATAATTAAGTGGGATTTTCCTCAACCTTCTGTCTTCTCACTCTCTCTCTCATTCAATCCTCTCAACCCACGATCAACCTCATTCTCCACCACTTCAAAACTCCAGAAACCCTAGCCACCTCTTCACTAGACGAGATAGCACCTACACCGTCGATTGCCGCCGCAAAGTCGACGTCGGTCGCCGATTGAAAGGCCTAAAGTACCGATTTTCTGTTTGGCGCGCCGATTGAAGTGTTCAATTTCCGATTTCTGGGTAGTGACGGTGGGTTTCTAAAGTCCCGATTTTGGGTATAAAACTCTTGCTATCGTCGATTTGTGTTCTTTTTCGGAAATAATGCACAATTTTGGTTTGTGAACCTTTCTGGAAACATTGAATTTGTTATCTTGTGAACTAGGGTTCTTCCCAATAGTTATTCTTTGATTTTGTTGTTGACTTGTATGTGGTTTATGTTCCATTTTTTTGTTGCTGAAATTTGACATTATTGGTTAAACGTGTATAATGTTTAGTGCATTCGTTGTAGTAACCAATGGTTGTATATGTTGCATTATCTAAGCTTTGTTGTACATTATTGTCAATTGTACTGTACTTGTATTCTGTTTAATCTCTGCATTATATGGTTTCTGTAGGACATTGCATTATTATTTTGATATTATGCATTAGTCTATGATATACATTTTTTGGAGGAAAGAATTGAACTCATTTCGTTGGTGTGCATTACTTACAGAACATCAATGTCTAAGAGAGGGAGACCCGGGGGCAGTCAACCAACACCAGCTGAAGGTGAAGAAATTATTTCCCTTGTTCTGATGCATTAATCGTTTTCTATGTTACATTATTGTTCACTGTTCTTGCATTATGAAATTATTTTACAGAGTTGAGTATTGTCTGTTTTGTTGAGTCCTGATGTATGTGGCAGTGTGTGAGTAATTTAAAGCGTTTACTTCACTCTCATTGATGCATTCATTCTAGTAATCATTTGTTTAAACTTATGCATTATTTATGCTTTGTTGTACATTAGTGGCTAGTTTATTGCGTTTGGATTTTGTAGCGTTGGACAATAGGTGATTGATGTATGTCAACAAATTCTTCAAATTATAATTTATGTCCTCCTTAAATACTGCAGTATTGGGTTTGTGGATGACCTTATTGATGCATTTGTAAGTGACAAATTTATGTTGTTTGTGGGTATCATACATGTACATTACTAATCATTTTAGAATGCATTATAATGTACTTTATCTGCATTGGTATAACATCAATTTGTACATTACATATTTATTTATTTTCCATTAATGCAATTCCGTACTCCTATGTTTTTCAGGATCCAAACAACCACGGTTGACTGTGGACGATGCAGTGGATGATCTTCTTGTTGGGGATAATCGCAGCGGAAAATGCAAAACAAATAAATCCACATAAGAATCTATTTAGGTGATTATGTGGGTCGATTCCATTTCATGCTTGAACATGTAGAAACATATAATTGCGCAATTAATCACATAATTTAAATTAAATTATGTTGTTGAATACTTACAACAATGATTCTCCAAAGAATCGAAGTGGCTTGCTACTTCTCCACGTGTAGATCTTGAAGCTTGATTGTGAATGCAAGACCAAAGATCTTCTAACCTATGACCCTTAACTCTATAGATCTAAATTCCTTGTGGGAGGAATCTTTTAGAAATTATAAGGATCTTGAAGGAGAAGACAAGAAAAACCAAGAACACACAAAGAGGAATTTCGAGTTCCTCTATTAGAGAGAGAGGGCCGAAAATTCCAAGTGTGGAGGCTAGGGTTTTGTGTTGTGTGTGTTGTCTCCTCTCCTTACATCCTTATTTATAGAGTTTATGATGGGCTAGGTTAGGGATCTATGGGGCTTGGATTGGGCCTCCCCAATTGGACCTTCTTTACTAATTAAATTATAACCCATAATTCAATATAAGGCCAATGGAATATTTCTTGTGCCACTATCGAAGAAATACTGACCGCCCATCCAAACCGTGATTACAAGCAATCCGGGTTAACCTCTTTAATATATTATTTCCTGTGTCTAAGACTTTCTATATCCATTAATTAATTTGTAGTCTGCTATAGACTTTAAATTAATTAATATCTTTTTATTTCCAAGAGTTTGTCTAGTACGAGATGTATATTAAAAATATACTTTTCCCTTTCTATTTATTCTTGGATTAAATCCAAACCGGCCGGGTTTCCGAATAATAGAACTTCTCTCGAACACCTCTTGGGGATATAGTCAAACCGCGCAGGCACACGATTCAATGTAATAATAAAACTGACACCATACTAGTTATTAATTACTACTACCCAAGATATCAGGAATATTGGGTTACGAAAAACCCGCACCTATTGATAAGTCAAAGCAGCGTATGATTAAATAACGTGTGTCCTATATTATTACAAAGATTAGGAAATATTAAATCTCCAAGACATCGTCTTACAGTAGATAGCAACAAAGACGTGTCTATACTTTAGATCCATTCAATGCTATACCACACCAGTGTCACTAGTCATTCTCAAGGTAAAGACGACTTTTCGGATGGACACTGCAACCTTTCACGATAGGTAGCCAAAGCCTATCTAGGTTGTGAAAAAGTTTTACTTCTACAAGGTACCGGTTGGGCCACCTACTGTGATGACCTGTTCCACGACCCAACCTTCAATGTAGAAGACTTAGACTGATTTTACTTTCCGGCGCTTTAATTATATAATTTAATATATAATTAAATACGGTCAATACCCATTAAAGTAAAATACTCAGTATGAAGAAAATATTTATTATTCTCATTAAATGAAGAATGTTTACAATATACAAGCAATTTATCAAATTCAAAATAAACTCGAAAAATACTTTTTAGTATATATGTTCCAACACTTCTTCCACTAGCAATTGCTCAAAAGTTCAGGAACAGATTGAAGGAACAAAATATGGCCGAAGGTAGTACCTCTACTCAAGAGGCGGAGAGGAGGAGGCAGAGGGGGAAAAAGGTCAACCACCTATACAGTCGGAGCACAACAAAATTTTTTAACTGTTTGAATGGCCTAACTCCGCGGCAGAAGGAAGCTGTGCATGAACTGGGGTTTGGCGCTATCCTTAACTTTAGCATCAAGGAGGTACCTGGTTACATTGCATATTGGGTGCTAAAGTCATTTAATCTAGCTCGGTGCAAGATACCATTGTCTGGGGGTGTTAGCTTGAGTCTAGATGAGGAGGACGTGCACCTGACGTTAGGCTTTCCTAGAGGATCGACCCGCATCTCACGTCCAGCAGATAAGCAAAGCAACTTCCAGTTTAACGACTATGCTGCAGAGCGTTATAAAAAGAGTAGGTACAAAATGACCGCAGGAGACATTGCAAAGATGATTATAGAGGAGGTCAATGGCAGTCCAGACTTCAAACGTTTATTCATGTTCTTGTTAGAAAATGCTATTATTGAGACTTCGGCCGACGGACAATTGAAGCCAAAGATTCTACATTTCATTGACGACGTTGATGAGATTGGCAACTTAAATTGGTGTGGGTACGTCTTATCAGTGTTGGAGGCCACCTATCCGACTTGGGACAGAGGGGATTCTGTGTATTTCACGGGGCCACTCCACTTCTTAGTGGTGATGGAAACAATTATTGCAATAGAAGCTAACGTACCGACTTTTATTCCGACTGAAAACATGCATTATTGAGTCTACTTTATATTAGGGCATAAGCGAATTTTTTTCATGTTGGGTGTGCATTACTACATTGGGTCTATACATTGTATTGGTAATATTCACGCATTATTTATATGATTCCATTCATTACTGACCATGTGGAATCTTTTGCTAATGTCAGTATGCATATGTGGACCGCGTGGTTCACATAAGGAGGAGAGTCGACCGTGCCTGGCCCACTATAAAAGGCTGGACAACAGAGACCCTCAAACAAAGGGAGGATGCGGAGCGTGACCAGTTTGGAACTGGTAGGTTGGAGGGCCCGATAGACAAACAGAAGTATTTGCTGGATGCTGAAGCAAGGAGGGTTGAAGCTTTAGCCAGAGGAGGTGGTGCAACACCAAGCAGGCATAGAGCGAAACGCATTCGAGATAAGTTTGTCTCGTCAAGCGTGCTGCTGAGACATGCAATTTTGACGTGGGTAGATGATTTTAGGATGATTCCTATTGAGTTGCTAGAGGATGAATGCGTCCGAGTAGGTAGTCAGATTGGGAAAAAGTTGTTGGGATTAGAGGAAGACGTTGTGGTTGAAGAAGCAGACATTGTTTCAAGATTGACGCAAGCAAGAGAAGATGAAGAGGAGTACAGCCAAGAATGGATACAAGAGATGGAGAAGATGATGGCAGCCTATGACAAAAAGAAGACCATTATCAGAAGCTTTTATAGGCCCTCATTTGTGTTGGATGGGTTAGAGTGTCCTGACCCATTTGCTACACAGCCAACAACTGAGACAGAGGGTGTTGTTGGGGATCATCCGGTAGTTGATGATCAGGGATGTGACATTCCCATTGCTGAGCCGATAGGCAATGATATGACGGGTATCATAACAGAAGATGATGGTGGTGCCAGACATGATAAGCCATTAATGATGCATACTTCAGCAAGAGCAGCTTAGGTATGGACTAATAAACTAAAGACTTAAGTTTTCCTATTTAAGTAAATTTGTGGACTTTTAAACTTGTTTTATTAACTGTGTGAAGGATTCTAAAATCACGGTGGAGGATGTTGTGGGAAATGATGGGGAGGATTCAGGGGCTAATACAAAAGTAGAGACAAAGCAAGCCCCATCAAAGAGTGCAGATGCAGAGGAGACTAACAAGGTAAATACGTTTTAAAAAGAAAGCCGAGACAATGTTTAAAGCATTACTGAATATCTGTGGTTCTTTGCATTATATATATTTTTTTTTGTAATGGGATTTATTTTATGAAACCAGACAAGTAAGGGGAAACGTGCAGTTGATCCGGCTACCAAGAGAAAGCAGCCCATTAGGGAGGCCGCTTCAAAGGTACCGACGGACAAACAGTTTGACTTTCCACATGCAGTTGATTCTATGAATTACATATTTAAATTACTACATTATTCTGTTACTTTCATGCATTATATTGTTATTATGTTGGAATCAGGCACTTGGAACAGCACATCATAAGGCCATTGAGATTGGTGCTGCCAAAACCGGGCAGCCTTCAAACCTTGCAGATGGAAAAGGTGGTAGGGGAAAAGAGCTAGCCAGTGCAAAGGTGGTTTCTGAAGGAAAAGGAAAAGGGAAACAGATCCAACAAGAAGCGGCTGGAGATGCGGTATGGAATTGATTATTTAGCTAAACCATTACAGTATTGGCTATGGGATCTGTAAATGATCTTTCCTTTGTGAAGAAGCCTACAGCGGCTGCAACATCAAGAATGAAGAAACCCAGTCTGGCAGCCAGGTCACCCTTCCACGAGAGAGCGGTTAGAGTTACGGCAAAGGCGAACACAGTTGACAAGCAAATCTACTACTGGGTTCTTGACACAGCCGAAATGAAGAAGTAAATTTTGTACTTCACCCGTTGTTATGGTTTGCACATTTATTATTAATTAAACGGTTTAAACATGTTCAGGGATTGTGTTGTCTATCAAGACACGTTTAAGAAAACTGTCCAAAAGGAGTTCGAGTCACTAGCGCCGTTCAAGCCAGTGAGCCATGCTGTTATAGATACCTGGAGCTCGTACCTCAATACAATGGAAAAGAGCAAGGCGCCAGAGAGTGTTTCACGGTTGTTTTTCTCTACAAATCCATGCGTGAGTGTACCATGGTTTAGTGTTCTTTACAAAGTACTCTACTGATTAACATTTCATAACTAATTACTCAAAAAACCTACAGCGTCAAACCGTGGTCGACACAGTTCCAGAATGGACAGAAAAACAGAGGTTTGATACGTTCTGGACTCGGCTCTTTGAGGAAGCGCTTGGAACCGGGAACTTCAAATGGGACAAATTTGACTTGGTGAGTGATAGTGTATTAATGTACCTCATATTCAGACATAATCCGTATAGTAGAAGTCTTGTAATGTACCATTTCATTGTGCAGTTGTTCTTCCCAATTTGTGGGACGACCCATCAGTACGTGGTATGTTTCGATCTGCCCGATGGTAAGATGAACATAATTGACCACAGCTTGGCCGAACCACACGGGTCATTTGTCGAAAAATATGGAAACACAATCTCCTTGCTGGTACGTAAAAGGGTGTATATCTACATTGCATTATGTTGAATAAAATGTACATTATCTATAATTCTTGATGAACGTTTTTTTTTTTTTGTTATTGGTGTAGAAAAAGTTCTTGGTAGAAGCACTTGTTAAGTCCAGGGTTCCAAAAATGGCTGCTCAGCTCCGAAACTGTAATACAAATGTCGTGTCAATGCCCTGGAGGAATAACAACAGCACGATGGACACGGGGGTCTATGTGATGCGGCATATGGAGACGTACTTTGGTGAGATGGAGAAAGATTGGGAGTGCGGACTCAGCGCTAAAGGGACAAAGTGCTTGGAAATGTTGCGCATAAAGTTTGCAATGGCTCTACTTACCTCTCCACTTAACTCCAAAGGTGGAAGCAACCAAACTCAAGCCACCAAGCATTGGATAGATAGGCCTTCAAAGTTCAACTTCGAAAGGTGGGTGGAGAATTACGGGCTCAACTGATCATCTGATTGGTGTTTGAAAACAATATTTATTCTGGTTTGAACTTCTTGTTTTTGTTACTATAACTCATGCTGGAAGGTGTAGTAGCCGTTTTGTGGATTTGAATGTTTTGGAACAATATGTATTGTGTTGAACTTGTTGCAAGAAGATAGATCTGTTGGTTGTACTGAATTATTTCACGAGCAGCGAACTAAAACCGATATAAAGACCAAATAATGTTACTTTATTGCGTAATAATGTAAAATATTAGGGATATAATGTAGAACAAGATAACCTAATTTTACAATATTGTACATATAATGTAATTAATATATTTGATAATGGACTTTACTCGAATAATAATGCGCAGTCAGTAAAGGAACTTTAAACAATATTATTCTACTTCCCAGAATAGTAATGGGTGGTAACATTGTAATAATGCATGATTATGACAAATGATGTACATATAAGGTAGTAGTAATGCACGACAAACATATTCAAATGAACATTGATTACACAAAAATTGTGGACTGTGGAAAGTGGTCCAGTTCAGTAATTAGCACTAACCGAAAAAAAAAACAATTCCTAGAGTCGTGAGATACAAAATTCATCAACATTTCCTCTTTCCCTTATGCTGCTCCTTCTCTTTTTCCAGCTCTTTAAGCATTGGACAATTTCTGGAGTCGTGATGGCCCAACTCATCGCATGTCTTACACCGTCTAAGGGGCCTAGTAGCGTCCTTGATAGCTTTTTCTCTCTTGGAAATCAGACGGCTTGCTGAATTGTTCGTGTGGCCCTTTGTCTTTACAACATCCGGAGGATGGACCTCAAAGACTTCCGGCCTTTCCATTCCATAAAACTGTTCAATCATTCGCCTCTTCTCAGAGGCGGATGTTGTAGGAGTTCCCGCTTGAAGTGAATTACCAAGTTCCTTCAGTCCACCTATGAATGCACGAAGCATATCAATGTCCATCTCAAATCGACGAAGAAAACCATAGAACATTGAGATCTCTTGCTTTGAAACGTTTTGCTTTTCATCAACGATGGACTTGGTAGGTAGAGTGTCATCAAACTGACCATGGACAGCCTTGGCTAATGGAGTCTTCATCCATCTACTTGCGCAGTATTGATCCGGAATCTTTTCCACTTCATTGTTCCTGAACAAAAAGAAGATATGACTGCACAGATATCCCTGCCTACCGAAAAGTTTGCAATCGCAGGAGTATGACGCGTCACTCTTATCATGTCTAACAAAGTAAGAATTGCGAAGGCTGTCCCCAAGTTTGTAGGTGTCGACCAGGTCTGCAGAGGAGAACCCCAACACGCGACATCTGTCATTACCCTCAACAATTTCCTCTTGTATTTTCTTGAACATACTATCTGTGTACATCGTTGAAGCATGTTTCTCAAACGGCAAGATAGTGGCCAATATAGGCAAGGCATTAGCGTCTTGGTAGTCCAACTTTGTTTTACTATCCCGCTGAAATTCCAAAGCTTGGTTGAAATTCAAGTAGAATTCGGCAATATTGTTGCGTGGCTTCAAAAAGTTTTTGTAGAAGCTGTTCTCCGACTCAGATATCGAGGTGGTTCTAATCATCGACCCAAGTGGAAAATCTCTGAAGTATGCAGGTATCCATAATTTTCTGTAGTCGTACAATGTCTTCAACCAACCATGGTCTTCCAGGCCGTAACGTTCAAGTAATCCGTTCCACTCTTCTTCGAACTCGTCGGGTTCAAGCAGATCTGACCAGACGCAGGCATTGAACTCTTTCTTGAAATCTTCGTCCCGCAACAACCGACCAGGAACTTTATTGGCCAACTTATGCATGATATGCCACATACACCATCTGTGGCGTGTCCCGACAAGAATCTCTTCAATAGCCGACCTCATGCCCAAATCTTGATCTATAATGATCATCTTCGGAGCAACCCTCATGCACTGGACAAAATTTCTAAACAACCATGCAAAAGCGCCTATCTTCTCGCTGCTTACCAAACCAGCAGCGAAAGTCACTGGTCGACCATGATTGTCCTTTCCCGTGAATGGCGCGAAGATCATACAATACCTGCGTAGCAAAGGCAAACATAATTCATACTTCGACACATATAATGCATAATAACAGAAATAGTACTGCAGGTAATAATGTACATATCCAAATGTTATAATGCACGTCATGTATACCTATTGGTGTTATAGGTGGTGTCAAAAGCGACTATATCACCAAACATATGGTAATTCCTCTTCATCAAACCATCGCACCAAAACAGAGCAACCAATTGGTTGCTAGCATTAACCTCGTATTCGTATGTGAATGCCTCGGACATCTCCTTCTTCTTAGCCATATCATCCAAAACCATTTGCACGTCAATACCATGTGCGTATGCTTTGATGTCTCGAGAAGCATTCCCGATGTCCCCAACGTTGCAACCAACTAGCTGAAAACCACCAAGTATTTCCTTCAAAACACTGAACGTAAGTGTGGGGCCTATATTAGCCTTCGAACAATCCAAAATAAATTGGTGATGTACGTCCTCCAAGTTTCGATTGAGTGACATAAAATGCCGATGCTCTGACTCAACCATATAATGGTTATGAACCTCGGTGAACTCCTCGATAAAATAACCTGGAACTCCTCCTTCGGAGAGAAGAACTTGAAAGATATCCTCGCTTTACATCCACACCGCTTGGATAACCGTCGGCGCTTGATCGAAAAACCAGACCGTGCATTCGCTTGGTCATCCTCGCTCGACTTCTTGCTGTCTTCCCTATTGCATACCACACTATACCAAGTAGTAACACCATCTATTTTCCTCATTTGTGATTTACGCGTATCAAAACCAACAGCACGTGCATACACGTCATAGAACGCGAAACCAAAATCTAATGATTTGAACTTCTGCCCAACCACAGGCTTCAAATCTGAAGAGCAATAAGGAACAACAACCACTGTATACAATCACAAAAAACAAAGTCTCAGCTAACGTACGCATTACAAATTATAAAACGTGCATTATATAATTGAAATTTGAAATTACACAGTACTAAATCTATATTAATTTTATCTACTCAAATAACACCCTAGCCGAGACCAAAACTAAACTCTTGCTCGTAGTACACGATTGTGGTAGTCAAATCTGAAGAACAAACATGAACAACAGCCACTGTATACAATCACAAAAAAACAAGTCTCAGCTGACATACTCATTACTAATTAAAAAACGTGCATTATATAATTTAAATTTTAAATTACACAGTACAAAGTCTACATTACTCTTATCTACTAAAATAACAACCTGGCCGCCCTGATTTCTAAACCCTAGTCGAGACCAAAACTAAACTCTTGCTCCTAGTACACGATTGTGGCCCAAGAACCAAATAAAAACTGATACGATTAGGAAACGGTCGCACAAATCCCTACAGACTACATACAAGCCACAACGATTGTGTCTCTCCTTGGCAATGAATGAAACATGGAAAGAATATTCATACAATTTTCTAAAAAGATTACCTTCTTCCATTGTTGAAGAATAATCTTCTTCCATTGGAAACGAACAACCTTCTTGCATTGTAGAAGAAATTACGGGGACGACTAAATAAAATTATCAACAAGAATTGTCTCCCTAAAACGCAACGACCTAATATAAATATCAAATTTTTGTCAGACTATTTAGAACAAGAATTGTCTTCAATGGAGAATAATGAGAAATTTGACGGTGAAGAAGAGATATATTTGAGCAGATTCGTTGCAATATTTTAAGATGGAGTGAATCAAGGGGTTACCATAACAGACGTGCATGTATACTTCCCTAAACGCCCTTTTCTCAATTTTTTAATGGTTAAAAATGATTAAATGAGGCTCTAATTTCGGCCTTAGGATCTTGATTATGGATGGTATAGATTGAGAAGTAAAACGTATAAAAGATGGGAAAAGTATATGAATACATCCATATATATATATATATATATATGTATGTATATATATATATATATATATTTGATCAATGAAAACTAGATTTAAATACAAAAACGCAGAACAATATCATGCGTAGGGCATTTTTAGGTCATAGTAAGTTTATTGTTAGGTCATACTAATAAAGCATGACCTAAAATGATCTTAACATGACAATAAACTCAAATCTTATAATATGACCTAAAACTGCTTAATTATGACCTTTCGTGTTTTTGGTCAATTATTGACCATTAGATCATCTAATCCTAGGGCCAAGATTTGGGCTGCATTTCTTGATTTAAATGCATTCTTGTTTTGATTCACACTCGTAATGCCAAATCGCAACATTGTCCACCTTCTTCAGTCCTTGCCTTCATGTATCAAAACCAACATCGCTAGCACACGTCATAAAAATCAACAACAAAATCAAGTGATTTGAACCTCTGACCAACAACCGATTTCAACTCTTGAGTACATTCGGGTACAACCAATACTGTAAACAAAAACAAATATATCATGTTAAATTATGTACTACATTATACAAGCATAAATGCACATGACTGCATAACATCCTACATTGTTACACGATGTACCAATATCTCTACATCATGTTCAAAATTACATTATTAAGTAACATCAATATCTGTATGAAACCAAAAACAGAATAATAAAAATACATTATGTGATTCATACATTAAAAATACCATACTCGTACATCAATATTTGTATGAAACCAAAAACAGAATAATAAAAACATAAATTACAGAATAATGTTGGTAATATGCCCTAGCTAAAGTGATTGCTAAACCCTATAGGAATGGGTTTATCACCATGCCCTTGGTGAAGTTTTCATTAATTAGGGAGTACTACAACCTAGCCCCATGGATTGCTAAACCCAAAGGGGATGGATTCTATAAAAATTTATGGAAAAATAAGTGCTACATGACATTAAATGAGTGCTTTCGTACATCACTAAGAAGGGCATATACATTAGGTTGTTATATCCGTACATCATGCTCTATTACATTATTCAGTCATTCGTACAGTAACGTGTGAGATTAATACATTAACAGACAAATTTCGTACAAAACCAGTTGCACAAATGTAAAAACGTAAATTACAGGAAAGTGTTGGTACTAGGCCCTAGCCAAATGGATTGCTAAACCCTAAGGGAATGGATTTATCTCCCTGCCCTTGGTGAAGTTTTCATTAATCAGTGAATACTACAACCTAGTCCCATGGATTGTTAAACCCTAGGGGAAAGGATTATACATGATGCAAACATAAAAATACATTGAAAGCCAAACAAAAAAGACAAGAACACGACACATAAGAGATTTACTCAAAGCCAAACAAATCATGGTCGTCTCCCAACGTTCGAGAAAAAATCCAAGCAATTCGAGGAACCTAATTACTATTCAAAAACCATGCTTCAAAAAAAAATTTACCTTCTTCCATTGTTGATAACCCCAGATGACGAAGGCGATGAAGAACTACGGTTGTTCGAATTTTATGCAGCAATAACACTACAACTTTCTTCTTCAAAATCGGCGCATATAAGAGTTTTGACGGTGTGGGTTTGAGTTTGATAATTAAGAAAAACTAATCTCCTGGATAAATAAAAGAACGTGAATGATGGGAGGTGCATAACTGACGTTTTTTTTGCTCTCCCATTCTTACCTTTTTTATTTTTTATTAATTAATTTCATTTTATGTGGCTTCCACATCAACCGTTAGATAATGCCTAATCAAGGGTGTAATTTGTTTTCCTTTTTAACTGTTTTATGCACATTTATATACTTATTGACTCGTGTACAATAAGTTTGAACATATTGGAATCATAATATTTACATATATAAAAGGCGAGTTTTGGGCAGTTTTTGAATATTTGTGAATTTTGAGCATAAATTTAAATATTTGTAAATACAGGGTGTGATATTAAATATTTAAATAGCCGCTAATAAAATATGGAATAACGGCTGAAATATAAATGACTCCAATATTTATATACTTATTTGACTCGTGTACAATAAGTTTGAACATATTGGAATCATAATATTTACATATATAAAAGGCGAGTTTTGGGCAGTTTTTGAATATTTGTGAATTTTGAGTATAAATTTAAATATTTGTAAATACAGGGTGTGATATTAAATATTTAAATAGCCGCTAATAAAATATGGAATAACGGCTGAAATATAAATGACTCCAATATTGAAACCGTTACATTCATATGAATTGAAATGGTTACATTCAAATGAACAAACTAATCAATTACTGTACAATATTATTATATTGATAGAACATACGAAATTATAAATTTGATTACACTGTTGGTCAATAAACATTAATATGACGGTCAAATGATTAATTCAAAAAATTAACCACTAATCAATTACAATATCATAATCAATTGCATAAAAGTAACGGTCATCCTCTCTTATTTGTTCATCTACACTATAAATATGTAGTATGCGCAAGATTATAATCACTTCTTCATTGTCTTATTTTATTTGTTGAAAGCATGGAATTCATCTTCCTTGATAATCTACAACCTAGCAATACTTCGTCACTCATTCGAGTACGATGTCGTGTGTCTATGAATTCATCAAACGTGGAGACAAAACCAATGTAATATCCTTAGAATGTATTTTCCATGACAGGATGGTATGAGTGTCACTTCTTACCTTATTACGGTTTGTCTTGCGGAAAGAGGTTTTTTCTCGAACAAACTTATAGTTCGGTTTATTTTATAATTTTCATTGTAATTTCCATTTCATTTATTGTTGTTTTTTTTCTTTGATTACAATAGTTAGAGTACCGCGTGTATATGGTTCGAGAATTTTATCCTAATATTTTTTACAATTCTTAGAGATGGAAGAATTGTAACATCCTTAACTCGAAACATGTATAATATTTATCTTCTTCTTAACACAATTTATTACATTTGTATATTTATATTGTCACTGACGCTATAATTATATTAAGTGGTGTCACAAAAAATAATATTTTACTAATAATATTATTGTTGAAATTAGGATTTGACACTTAATTAGTCTAGGATACAACTGATTTTATATTAAAATCTAATTATCTTATCTATAGGTGATCATGCTGAGTAAGATAGTATATTATACTATTAAGAACTATATTTTTACAAAAAGAAATTTTGCAGTATTTAAAATTGTAAAGTAGTATAAAAAATAGTAGATCGAGTATATATGTTTCATGTTCCAACAAACCACGTTTAAAAGTGCAATAAATAAAGATAAACGTTATAAACGTTCAAAAGAGTTATCATTATTCATTAATATAATAGTGTTAATTCAACCAATTAATGTAATGTTTTTTTGTGTAGTTTATCATTTGAATTTTTTTATGGTCATAATTTTGACCTTTTCAATATATATTATGAGTTATCAATTTATTATTTAGTTAAAAGTGTGATTTACATTATTTTTAGTATAGAAATAGGAAGGATTGTTTTTCAAAAGTGTCAACAATTGATATAGTCTCTTCATCGTTGTCCAAATAATTGTGTTTGTTTTACTCCATTTCAAATATGTTTAATTTTATGTGTTTATGTATAAAATGAATTGAAGAGCATATATTTATTGAATTGTTATTATATAGTAGTACAGTATATATTTTTTTTATTTTTAAATATTATTTAGTTATATTATTTCTTATTTTAAATAATCAATTAAGAATTTAAAACCGTGTATGACAGAAAAAATATTCCGTCGTGCATCGCACGTGGGTTAAAACTAGTTAATAATAATAATACAGTTATCGATGTAATTATATTGGGAATTAACAATTAGTACTAATCCAATTTTATTAATTCAAGGATAATTAATAAAAATTCTTCCTCTCTCCCATCCAGTCTCTCCTCTTATACCGACACTAAGCTCGTTTCTTCTTATCTTTTTCTTCGATTTTTACCTCACAATATAATAAATTAATCATGTCAATCTATACCAGCATTGCAACAAACAGAACAAGAATATATCACTGATTGCAGAAAGAAACACATAAAATTAAATCATGAAAATATTTAACTATAACTATAATCACTCAATGCTAGTAGTTCAAGTGTGGAAAACGGGAAAAAAACATCAAACAATTAGATCTCTATTTCAGTCTCAATCACTTCAAATCGATTACGGAGTCAATCAAGAATCTAATTCGCACACCACGAAAAATCGAGCTGTGTGCAAATGCAAAAGTGCGTATTAACTATACCTTTTTTCAATACAATTTGCTCAATTATTCCGTAGTATCTGGAGAACAAATGTTGGAAGATGTTGATGAAGTTACTTAAGTCGGTTATATTTGACATAAATGGAAAGACACTTTTTTATTTTGTTATACACAATTCATAAAAAAAATAGGCTTAAAATGAGAGTAATAAAATTAGTAAATAAATTGGTGTATTAAGAATGATTATTATTTGTGATATTATTATAAATGGAAATGAACTAATTTCTATATTCATACAAAAATGGATCCACTCAATCAGTGGCATTGTCATGTCCACCCCTTCATTTGCCCCGACGTCGCCCCAAAGATTTCAAAAAATAGTCCGCCAAAACCAAGCTAGTACTGTACTCCCTCCGTCCCGCTTTAGCAGTCCCATTAACTTTTTTGCACTCGTTTTGTAAAAATGATAATAAATAGTTAAAGTGGAGAAATAATAAAATAAAAAAAAGAATAATGTAGATAAGACTCTTCTCTATATTATTCTCTTTTTTAATTTATTATTTATCCACTTTAATTATTTATTATCATTTTTACAAAATGAGTGCAGAAAAGTCAATGGGACTGCTAAAGTGGGACGGAGGGAGTAATATATATTCTGCTCCCTCCATTTACGAACCTAACTTTGTGGCTTGTGGAGTACTGATGTCTAACTTTGTGGCTTGTGCTAAATCTTAATACTAGTAAAATTTCAAGAATTATCCTAAACAAATGTCAAATAAGAAAGCTAAAACTTGAATTAGGAGAACAAAATAGAGCAATAAATCGAAAAATAATACAAAATACTATGAAGTACATAAAATATTCTTATTAAATGGAGTACTTAATTATTACAAAAATACTCCCTCCATCAAGCGATAGAAGTCTCGTTTTTCCGTTTTGGAACGTCCGGGAATAGGAGTCCCGGTTCTACTTACAATATTTGGACAATCTAATTACCCTACTCATTCACTTAAATTTCAAAAATGCCATCCAAAAACCCCCCAAATTGATTCCCTAATTTCCATTCTCTCTCTCTCATTCTCCCATTCTCTCTCGGAAAACCTAATCCTCCACCACGCTGCCTCCACCGCGCCGCTGCCATCGCCATCGCCTCCACCACGCTGCCTCTACCAAGCCGCCGTACCACGCCGCCTCCACGTCTCCTCATCGCCCACCGCCTCCTCCACCCCATATCGAACCATAATCGGTCATCTCCTTCTCTCTGGAATACAGTCCAAAAATTGTCCCTTATCTCTCTCTCTCAGCGAACCCTAATCCCCTTCCTCTTCTTAAAATTAATTGTTGTGTTAAGTGTAATTAGGTTTTTTCGACTGGTTCTGTGCCTGATTTGGACAAAGATCCAAAACATTGTTGTATTGGAGTATTAATTTCAAAAGAAATTGTTCTTGAAAAATCTGTTCTTGTTGCCTCTCTGCGGTTTTTGATCTTTGATTTAAGTTTGGTGCTAGATTTGATTCATTAATCTCATCTTTTGAAATCGATTCAGATTGGGTTTGATTTAAAGTGTGGTTTTTGCTGCGTGTATTGCCTTGAGCTGGTTTGGTTTGGTTTGGCTCCGTTCTTGGTGTTTAAATCTTCGTATTGTGACTGCAATTAGTGAATTTTGTTTACTTTGATTGTGGGATAATTTGGAATAAAAACAGTGATAAAAAAAACTAAAATCAAAAAATTATTGCACCATAAAAGATGAATTTATAAATTAAATATTTTAAGTGGACCCAAAATTCCACTGTCACATCCTATTTGTTACACACTCCAAAATTTTCTTAAAACTCGTGCCATTTAGAAATGGGACTGCTAGACGGAGTAGAAACTCCTAACTTATAAACGTCTACTAATACTTAATGTCGAATATTGTGATAACAAAGTTTGGGGTATTCCATCTAGAGTGAAACAATCCTCATCGCATTGAGTGAAACAAAGTTTGGGGTATAAATAATTATACTAGGTAACATATAATAGGCGCAGTGTTTAAGAACAACATGTGTCCCAATATCTTCAGTGTTTTTGGAGTAGATTAATAGATTCGATCCACAACTAAACAACAAGTCACTATTTTCCAAAACTTTGATTGGTCTAAGAAAGAAACACATTTCTTGGGCATGCCCAAGAAACTTGGCCCTTGCCCTCAAAACTTGGCCACCACAATGGTGGCCCTCCGGGCCACCATTTTTTTTTTCTATTTCAACAATTAAAATTGTTTTTATACATTTTTGGTATATTTTAATATTCCTAGAATAAAAATTATATGCATATAATAAGTAAAAAATGCATAATTAAAAAAAATGCATACTTTAAAAATTACTAAAAACATTTGAAACCAGATTGTCGTAGTATTATAGATAGGGTAAAATTATACAACGACAATGTTTTAAATACAAAAAAAAATGACGCACACCGCCCGACTACTCGGTGTCGTCATCGTCATCCATCACATCATCGGCACCGCCTCCACCGCCTCCACCGCCGCCACTGCCACTTGCACCGACCCCACTGCCGCGGGCACCGCCCGACTGCGACCCTTCCGACCATCCCAACTTCGACCTCAGTCGAATAATGAGGTCGTAGTAGAACCTCTTGGTCTCCGGATCAGTTGACTTCTCGTACAAGGCCAAATTATCCTGAAGTTGCTTCATCATCTGCACCTCTAGGGTATGAGCCAAAGCCGCCCGCGGTGTTGCGGGCATCGCTGTAGAGGTCGCAGCGGAGAACTGAGAGTCGGTTCTAGATTCCCGGATTGCGGCACGCTGGCCCTGCGGACGTGAGCGCCGAGAGAGTCTGGAGGGGGGCTCCTTCTCCGAAGCATCATCGTTCAGGTCGAAGGCGCGTGAGTCACTACTATTGCTGTAGTTGCCGGCGACGCCCAGTCTAGTCCACTTCGGCCCAGAGACAGGATCTTTGTCGATGAGGACCCTGAATTTCGGGCAGTCACGCAGCACGAGGTATTCGTCCCAGTAGGTAAACTTCGGCCACGATTCAGTATTGAACAACTGATACGACAACGCTCGTACGTCGGCTTCGGTGCGGCCGCTCTTAGCAAGGCGGAGTTGGGTCTCGTATATGCCACTGAACCTCTTCAACGCTTTAGTAATCCTTCCGAACTTCTTCCGGACCTGGCTAGCCGTACGCTCGACGCTCCCATCTGGTTTGAATTCGTTGTACACATCGAGAACGCGATTCCAAAAGCAAACGTCGGTCTGATCAGTACCGACTATAGAATCGGTCGTGACCGCATACCAGGCTCTGGCTACAGCAATGGATTCTTCATTGCTATAGTAGGTCGACCGCCGGTTTCCACCGCCACCGCCACCGCCACCGCCGCCTCGCCGACCACTTCGGCCGCCACCTCCTCCGGTGCTCTGCTCTCCACGGCGGCCGGCGGTTCGACCACCGCCGCCGCTTCGCCCCCCACCATTTCCGCCATTTCGCCCACCTCTGTCGCCGTTTCGCCCCCCAACGCCTTGATTTCGCCCGCGACCGCCTTGAGAACCGGACACCGGAGTATCTGGTGGTGTTCCCATCAACTGTTCCCACGTGAATCTATCAGATTCAGATAGAGGGGATTGGGTGTATTGGAATTGGGAGGATTGGAATTGCTGAGAAGGGTTGTTTATCGCGTCCATATTGGGCCGGTAGTCGCCGAACCCCGATTGGGGACGACCCACGTTCCTCTGCGGCTGAGAGGAGGACTGACCCCGGAGTTGGGGTGTCTGTTGCCACGGCGGCGGCGATTGTGGACTCCACAGGTTCGTTGGAGGGGAGGTCGGACTCGATCTCCACGGTTGGGAAGACGAAAAGGCGGCAAATCCCGATTCTCCATAGCCGGGAGAATCATCTCCACCTTGCATTTTGTAGACTTTGAAAATGGTAGAAATTTTTAGGGTTTAGAATGGAGGAAGATAAAAAAAATGGAATGAATATAGTATTTATAAATATAATTTTCGAATTTTTTTTAAAATAAAAAATAAAAAAAAATGGAAATTCGGTGGGCAGGCCGCGGCTCTCGGCCCTTGCAAGTGGCGGGCCGAGCCGCCTGCCCAAGAGCCTCGGCCTGGCCGAGCGCTCGGCTCTCTCTCGTCCACCCCCCCGAGCCGCGGGCTGCCCTCGCCTCAGTAGTGGGGGGCCGCGGGCTGCCCAAGCCCGGGCCGAGAGCCGCGGCTCCCCCACTGTGGATGCTCTTATCTCCATAGTTGTTCATCTTCTAAATAACAATTTTTGTAGAATGAAATAAATCGCACAAACATAGTCGACCATCCAAAATGCATAGTCAATAGAACCAAGAGAATTCAATCGCTCTTTTGCCTGCTCGAAGGGAAGGAAGTGAAAAACAGCTGAAAAGATCAGTTTCAAGATCAAAGCAACTAACCATGAAATTATTCTTGAAATCACGTGCCAACCAATGAATATATCCGTTAAAAAATATAGCATAATCAAATCGCGTTATTGTTCCTTCAAGTTCTTTTGGTGGCACGAAACTTCTCAAGTCTTCTAGGTCAAGCAATTGACTTGTCTCAGCGGCTAGGATGTTTCTCCAACATAGTCCTCCTAGAGTATACACGTGACAAAACCTAGTTTCATCGACACATAAAATCTTATATTGCCCACTTAATTTGGTCACTCCAAATCCAAATAGGCACCTGCGTGTAGCTAGAGGAGGAAGCTCGATATATTCACAAGTCATAGGATTGACTATGAAAAGAATATTATCGTTAGCATCCGGTCCATCCCACAACAAAAGCAAACCATTGACCGAATCAATTACCATACGATGCACATCACGAGTTGGATATTGATCGTAAGGAGGAGGCAAGCCGAATCTGAAAAGTGGTTGGCATGCCTCATCAACGACTGCATAGCCTCGATGGTCGAAAGCCATAGCCATGCATGGTTTTGGAGTGTACGACTTTCCGAATCTAATGTCTTCTATTAGATCGCGCCATGACTTACAAACACACTTGCATATCAAAATACTTTTAATCAGGAGTCTTATAAGGATGTCCATCCATAAATCTTCGTGTATATCAGTCATTGTATTGCAGAAAAGATAAAAGTAGCAATTGAAAAAGAAAACTGAAGGCAATTGAAAAAGTATTAGATGATGGGAGGAGCGAAAGAAGTATTTCTTTATGAAACTCTCTAGTATTTATACTATATAGGATTTGCCGATTTAATTGGGAAGATATTCATAACACAAGATCGCTTATTTATACTATATACGATTTGTCGATTCGGGAAGATATTCATAAAACAAGATGACTTAATTAACGTGGTTATTTCCTTCGGCAACCTAAATTGTACTCCTAGGTTTATGAGATTTCCTTAGTTTCACAAATTGTATACAAAATTATATTTCCATATTTTCATATATAAACACCCCTTTTTATTGGGTTGATCTTTTTCCATACTTCCATATACTATTATATACTGATATATCTTTTTCAGAATTATATTTTGTATTTTGAATTAATATATAGCCTAATACACTTATTTGGAAAGAAAGCTCAAATCCACGCTATTCCGTAAATTTAGTTGTTTGCCTTGTGAATTAATCATCCTTAGATTTAGTTGTCTTCTTTGTAATATACCCCCTTAATTCCTTATTATACGCATTATTTTGTTTTCCCTTTTTTCTGTTTCCTTTTTTTCTTTATATTTTTATTTGTACATTTTCTTAAAAGTATATACTCTGCAACTTTATACTGTACGCTTTGTCCTTAAGTTTCAAATCTAATAATTTAAATATATTAAACTCTAGAAAGTAAAGAATTTATACTATAGAAAACCATAATAACTCCTAACTGATAAACACTTTGACTGAATATTGTGAATCCTCGTCACCTGTAGTGAAACAAGACTTGGAGTATAAATAATTATGCTAGGCAACATATAATGTGTATAGATAAATAGATTCGAATCCCTGTTGAACAATAAGTCACCATTTGCCAAAACTTTGAGTGGTCTAATAATTTTAGACTTACCTCGTGGTGCTATCGGAGATTGGTCGAAGGTATATTCCATTATCCAAGAGTTTGTATCTCCATATTTGTTCATCTTCCAAACAACAACTTGTCTAGGATGTGTCAGATCGCATAAACATAGTCGATTGTCCAAAATGCATAGTTGATATCCGCAATAGAATCTAATCGCATCATTGGAGTTTTGAAGGGGAAGCAGAGAAAAACTAGCATAGAGCTCGGTTTTCAAGATCAAAGTTACAAACCAATAAATTATTCTCGATATCACATGCCAACCAATTAATATTTCCGTTAAAAAATATAGCATAATCCGATGTTATCTTTGCTCCTCGTAATTCTGGAGGCACGATCATGGATTAACTACGAAAAGAATATCATCGTTAGCATCCAGTCCATCCCACAACAAAAGCAAACCATTGACCGAATCAATTACCACGCAATGGCTATGGCTAGCAATAGTTGGATATTGATCGTAAGGAGGAGGCAAGCCGAATCTGAAAAGTGGCTGGCATGCCTCATCAACGACTGCATACCCCATCTTGTCTCGATAATCGAAAGCCATAGCCATGCATGGTTTTGGAGCGTACGACTTTCCAAACCTACTGCCTTTGATTAGATCGCGCCATGACTTACAAACACACTTGCATCTCGTAATACTTTTAATCGGGGGTCTTTCAAGGATGTCCATCCATAAATCTTCGTGTAAAGGATTCTTTATTTTGCAAAAAAAAATAGAACTGAAAAAGAAAACGGAAGACAATGACTCGAATCTCAGAAGTATAGATGAAGGGAGTGGAGAAACGAGTAGATAATAGTAGTAGTGTTCTTGGCAAGATATACCTAAATCTATGCAGAAGATATTCATATAACAAGATAGCATAATAAACGTGATCAGTTATTTCTTGGACACCTAAATTGTATGCAAAATTATTTCACAAATTGTTACAAATTTATATTTCCATATATTAACTGCAAATTTATATGTTGATCTTCAATACTTTCATATACTATTATCTATGTACATGTAATTTTATTGATAGTGATATATCTTTACAAAAAAAAAAGATATATTTAGTAAGGAAAATATTTTCAGATTTTTTCCAATTTAATTCAGAGTAGCCTTAATAATCTCTAACAGTGTAAAATTTTTTAAATCCTCCCCAATCAATTGAACTCAAACATTTTTTTTGGATGATTCCTTCATTGTTTACTCCCTTCGTCCCACAATAAGAGTCTTGTTTTGTCATTTCGATCCGTCCTACAATAAGAATCTTTGTTTCATTTTTATTATAAATGGTAAGCAGACTCCACATTCCACTAACTTATTTCAGTCACATATTGTTATAAAACTAATATGTATAAATGAGACTCATATTCCACTTGATTTATTCAAGTTACTTTTCTTTACAAATTTTTAGAAAGAGTAAAGGCCAAAATTGGTCTTGAGTCCTACACATTATCTTTTGGATTTTTTGGTCCAACATATGGAAATTTGATCATTTTGGTCCTCTGTCAACATTTCCGTTAAAAACTAACGGTCAACGGATTTAATCTCGATTTTGACCAAAGTAAACTTTTAATTCTGATTTTTTACTCCCTAATTAATTCCCTAATTATTTTTATAAATATTCTAAACCCATCATCACCACCCACAATTATGTATATTGATCAGAAGTGGTGCGTTAAAATGATATTGTTACACCACGCTAGACTGCAATAGTATAAACGCTAGACAGCAACAATCTACTGCAATCTCTAGAGTATTGGATATTGTTATAAAACTAATATATATAAATGAGACTCATATTCGACATGACTTATTCAACTTACTTTTCTTTACAATTTTTTAAAAACCGTGTCATAACTAAATACAACTATTCCGGGACAAAGGGACTTATTCCCCCTTGGAGAAATCAGTGAATTGAGCGAGTATGGTAGGTTCAGAAAATTAATCTCTTTGACCTGATCTCACAAAAAATTACATTAGGATTCCCAAAATTAATCTCTTTGACATTATCTCACAAAAAATAACATAAACAAATTAAAAAGACCGATTTCAATTTGCGCCAAATATTTAAAAAACTCATCAGCTCCTTTCCACTTTCTTCGGCAATGTGCTAATTTCTATCCCAATCGAAATTAGGGTTTATGCTTCTTAATCAATTTTGAAGGTAACACCAAATCTTGCATTGCATAATTGTGTGATTCTTTCACTGATGCAGTTTTTAGAGCATCCGCAATGGTGCTTAGGCCAGCAATAGGCCAGCCATTCTCTCCCCTGCCACGTCAGCAACACTAAAAAATCCACCTGGCACATCAGATTTAGGCCAGCCATAGGCCAGGCGCAATAAAAATAATTCAAAATATACTACATTTACGGAATTAAAATTACGATTAAATTACGGAATTAAATTTACGACACATATACGGGAAAATTCATTAATTGCATTTAAAAAAGTTACATAGATAAAAAAAATCCGGGCTTCCACACACGAGCCACCGCCCCACTCTACTCCTCACTAATTTATTAAAAAAATACATAAAAAATGTTAGTATGCCTTGAATTTGTGTTAGTTTGCAGCTAGCCGAACGGGGTCTCGCTGCCCGGTCAGCGAGTCAGGGGGTCAAGGGGGGCGACGCCCCCTTGCCATGGGGCTCCGGGTGATAAAGGGCATGGAATTAGAGCAGAATCAACTCAAGGGAACTGAATGTCTATCTCATGCTCGACAAAATGCCTCACTGAGAGAGATGACTATTATTTTATCTATCTTAGCCTATTGTTGTGTGCCTGTGTGGCTGTTCATTTGGTATCCTAAGCCAAGGGTAAAGATGAAGCTAGAAGAAGGAGCTCTAGAAGTTCGTCCTCATGATTTCTTGAGGATAAGGAATATCAAATTGTATACTGAACATGGTTGCTTAGTATCAAATTGGTTGACAATGGAGGTGAAGCATAAGGAGAAGATGTCCTATACCAATTTTATTGCAAGTTTGGTATTTAAGACTATGTTGATTTCTGCTTTCAAAAGCAGTAATCATCATTCACTGAAGTGGCTGTCCATTTGGGTTACTAAACCTATGGGAAAGATGAAGTTCATGACTGTTTTCTTTGTAAGTTGTTTGGTCTTTAAGGGATGGGGCATGACTAAAGCTACTCGTATGCAGGAAAATGTTTTGGAAGTGCTTAGGACTAAGAAGGCCTGCAGAGGGAATGGGGGTAGTGAGGAAATAAGCTCTGCCAAAAGTGAGGAGGGTGAATATACTTACTCTTTCTGAAATTTGGAAGGGAAATTTAATGAAGCAAATGAGGACTGGATTTATGAGGTTATATCAGAGGAGTTTAAGGATGAAGCTTCAGAAAATGTCATGGGAAATTCTTCTCCTTTGATGTTTACACAGCTGATCGACAACACTTGGAAGGCAAAGAGGAAAAAATTGGTTACGAAATTTGAGGAGTTGTGCAGGGTGATCAGAAATGTACTTGTCGGCAATGTTGAGAAGGTTGATGTCTTCGACCTTGTTGTGGACTATTCTTGTTGTTTGGTTACTAGAAAATGTGGATGGACTATCAAGAAGATAGTGGAGATCAGCTCTAGTAAACCCAAGGAGGAGCTCAGGAAGAGGGTCGACTATATGACCAAATTGAGAGAATTGTGGACTAACTGTAGGAAGTTTGCAGGCTTAATGACAGAGGAAAAAGAGGATTCCGGTGAAATTTCAGTGAGAGTTATCAATGAGAGTCATGGGATCAATCGAAAGTATGTTCATATGGGTGAGAAGCCTGCTACATCCGTGCTTACGGAGTTGGTTATGGTGCCACTAGCTGGTAATATGAAGTTAGGAAAGATGAGACACAAGAAGCTTGGTTCCATGATTCCTTGCAGACAAGGAATCTTAGGGGGAAGGGATTGTTGCAATCACAAATTCATCGTCGTCATACAAGTTGCGGTGGAGAGGAATAAGCCACGTCAACATGAGAGTGATAATGGAATCAGCAAAGCCAAACAGAAAAGAAGAGGAGTCCTTGTGTGCTTGAGAGATGCAGCCATGATAAAGAAGAAGGTCAATAGGCTTGTCTCCATGATTCCTTGAGGACAAGGAATCTTAAGGGGGATGGATTGTTACGATCACAAAACTTATGTGCCAGCTGGAGTGACACGTCAGCTGCTAAAACAGAAATGAGAGAAGGCAAAAATGAGGAGTAATACAGAGGCCATCTTCTTCAATTGCAGTCATGAAAATAGTGTGTTAGCTTGCGAGCTAGGGTCATCGTGAGAATCCGGTGATCCGGTGATTCTCCGTTGAGCTCGGGCTGAGGATCGTGGATCCAAAGCACTTCTATCTTAGTTTAGTTCGCATTTCATTATCGTTCAATTCCTTTGTTCTTATTTGATCATCTGAATCTATCAAATCATCTGTATTACATTCTGCAATTGGTGTTATTAGTTGATTACTTGAGTTCTCTGTTTTTGTATAAATTGTGGTGTTGATCTTGTTGATTTGGCATTGATTGGTGGTGTTGTGGTGTGGATTGTGGAGTTGTTGTGTCGATTACGCTGTGGATCGTGCGTAGGTGTGATTGAGCTTGCGATTTCAGTTCTTCCATAACTAAAATCGCAACAGCAACTTTGGGTTCGAGACTCGACGGTCGGACTTGCAGGGTTTGTTCTCCCAATACGGAAAAGTTGTGCGACTTGACAAAAAATCAGGTAGTTTTGCGAACTAATTGGATGTTTTTCTTAATCTTCTTCGATTCCATACACCTAATTGTTTGATGTTTTTCCCTTTCCCAGTTTATAGCTCCATCATTGAGTGCCTGTTTATTTGTATGTGTTGCAATTGGTTGATAAATTGGAAGTATTATCTGAACAATGCTGGGATTAATGTCATAATAGATGAATAAATGATGGCTATTGTGAGTAAACAACCTTGAAGAAGAAGAAGATAGGAAGAGTAGTATAAAATGGTGGATGTAAAGAATTTTGTTGTTCCTGGAAATGAGTGTATGTTTGCAGTTTATAGCTGAGAAAAGTATCGGCTGATAAATATATTCTTGATTTTTTTATGGAGTATGTGTTTCTTGTTGCAATTGGTTGGACAATTTGGCTTAAAATTGAAGAAAAAGATAAGAAGAGTGGTATAAATGAGCTTGGTGTCCATAGGGTCGGTATAAAATGGAAGGTGTTTATATGTTTAAATCTTTATCCCTTGAAATGAAATGGCAGGAAATTTAAATCTTTGTAGAGGACATGAGGGCACCACGTTTAAGTGTTTGTTTTGACGCAGGACCTATGCCATGGAAAATGAGCTTTTATATTGGCTTGCCATCTACTCTGCTATAAGAATCTCTATTGCAAGAAGGCTACCTATCTACTTGTCTGATCATAAGGAGGTCCACGAGTTGTATCATTCACATGTCTCCATTTACTGAACATCGCTGTGAAAAATTGGTGAGACCGTGCTTAGCAATGATTGCTCGACTTCCCTTGGTCGTAATTTTAGTTAGCCTTCATCATCACTCACACACTTGTTTTGTTCATCATGCAAGTTATTTCATTCGAACATTCCCATGTTTTCTTGGTTGCAAATGTTTTTCCTCTTAGTGATGCTATTTTCAGCAGTCCTGTTGTGTATTCCCTCTGTTTGAGGCTATGCTTTTGTCTATTTTGAGGATGAACGTGATGCGGAAGATGCCATCTGTGGTCTTAATGGACACATACCATCTGGGCCTCAGTATCACGGATGCAGATTAATAGTTGAATGGGGCAAGGTATGTAGGCCTACACATTTTAATTGTGTTATCAAGTCTAACACGACACAAATGAGAATATTAGGGTGAGCGTGGTGGTTCAGGATCAAATCCGATACCAAACAAAACCCTTTTTGTGGCACACTTTGACTTTATTCGTACTAAAGATCATGACATAAAAAGGCACTTTGAGCCTTATGGGAAGGTTCTTAGTGTAAGTATGCATCAAGATTATGCTTTTGTGCACTTTGAAACTCAGGAAAATGCCACAAAAGCTCTGCAGCACACCCGCAGGAGGTAATGAATATGTTAACTTGCTTCATCTCCTGTACCTTTTCTTAACCTCTTCCTAGTGACCTGATAAATTGACTTGTGAATTTCAGTAAGCTATTCGATACACTTATTCGTGTTGAGTCTGCTTTAAGTTGGGATGACGATGAAAAGGGTAATGGATATGGTCGCCGCAGAGGAGATAGCGGAAGGAGTAGAAATGATGCTTCCTTTAGGTCACCCAGTCCAGCATACCGCTCTAGTCGACCAAGTCCTGTTTGTGCTAAGTACAGGACCCCTGACCGTGCGCGAGCAAGTCCTGTTAATGATCGATGGTCCTTCAAATCCAAGGGCTCTGCCAGCAAGTCTTGTTTATGATAGAATTCTCTTTCAGTCCTCGTCTACACCCTGCTTATCCTTTCCCTTGTGCGTTGGGTCATCCGTGCCAAGGTCGCGAGAGTGACGAGGAAGTAGTGAGCAGCAGTTGAAACTTATGAAATCAACATACAATAGCAGTAGTGTGACTAGTGTGAAGTAATAGTATTTGGACGAATGTATGAAGTAGTTTTGTAGTAACACCTTTTCTTGCTATCTTGTAATTGCAATTTTACCTCTCTGTGCATACAATTCTTGCTAGCAAATAGCAATTCTTGTCCTTTAATGTGCTCATTTTGTCATTTGGGGTCGTTCCAACTTAAGTTTTTCAGGATTTAAATTATGTGATTTTTTGTTATTTTAGTTGTTATGTAAATTTTGATACATAATGAAATTATAAATTATTTGTAATATATAGCTAAGATTCAGGGGAAATAATAAATGTGAATAGTATAAGTGTTTAAGATTGAAGTGTTTCAATTTTCAATATGTATTAGAAAAACCCTTAACCAACATTGAGAACATATTCAATTTTCACTTTTTATTATGTATTTGCAATTTTTTACCCTTATTTAAAACATTTACTATATTAAAAAATTGGCATTACTGTACATAAAAAAAAAAAAAACCTTAGCGATAGATTATTGGCATAGACTCATCCATTTAGAATCAAAGGTCAAGGGGATCGATATTTGACTTTGGATATTAAGCAACTTTAAATTGTTGATCGATTGTTAGTTTTTGATATATAGCACCCTCCAAGATATATACATATCAGTTATAAGTGTCCAAGGTATGTACAAATCGGTAAGTGGAATAATCACTAAATTCATCGGCGATGATGAAATCATATCTTCTCCTCGACAGATCCAAACCTTAGCCTCATTTCTTATGTTCACGGTTGTAATACTCGAGATTCAATAGTAAAGTGTTGTGCACTATGCCATCGATCAAAGATATTAGTCTCTTGAGGTGGCGTGGTTCCTTCTTTGTTGACTTGACATTTAGTCTCTTTCAGTTCGTAAAGATATTAAGAGATTGATAAAGTAGTGTACGTGTATTGGCCTAATATTAATATTCGCATCATCGGATTGTGACCTTCAATTTATTTTTATTAAAAAAAAACATACTAATAGAAGAGTATATAAGAACAAAAGGAGTTGGGTTTCCATTTGCGCCAAAAAAATTTAAAACTCATCGGAGTTTAGCCCCTTTTCTTCTTCGGTAATGTGCTGATTTCCTATCCCAATCGAAATTAGGGTTTGTGGTTTCTTCATTAGTAATTTTGAAGGCAACACCAAATCTTGCGTTGTGTGATTCATTCTTCCACTGCTGCAGTTTTTTCGGACTCGCGAGGGATCATGAGGCCGATCTATTGCACCAACTTCGGGTACCAGACTCGAGAGTCGGACTTGAAGAGTTTGTTCTCCCAATATGGAAATGATGTGCGAATTGAAATGCGAACAGGTAGTTAATACTCACAGACAACTCATTTTTTCACCGCTCGAACTAATTTGATCGATTGGAATCGATGATTGATGACCTAAATGTTTATTTGTATGCGTTTCTTGTTGCAATTGGTTGGGCAATTTGGAAGTAATTTCTGAACAATGCTGGGATTACTGTCATAATAGATGAATAATGACGGCTATTGTTAGGTGAGCATCGAAGAAAAACATAGGAAGAGTTGTGTGTGTAAAAGATAGGCTTAGTGTCGCCGTAGGAAAAAGATAGGAAGTAACACCTGTTTGATGCTTTTCCCTTTTCCAGTTTGTATCTGGGAAATAAGAAAAGTATTGGTTGAACGGTTGAACTAGCATTGAGTGCCTGTTGATAAATATGTCCATGATTTATTTGTATGTGTTTCTTGCTGCAATCAAACAATATATTAATTCTTGTTATGTGATTGAAGACCTAAATGTTTAGAAAATTTTCCCTGTCCCAGTTTATAGTTGAGAAATAAAAGTGTGAGCTGCAATCAAAGTATATGCTTGTTGCAATTGGTTGGAAAATTTGGAAGTAATATCTGAACAATGCTGGGATTCATGTCATAATAGATGAATAAATGATGGCAATTGTGTGCTTATTTGATGCTTTTCCCTTTTTGAGTGTGTGGCTGAGACATAAGAAAAGTATCGGTTGAACAGTTGAACTAGCTAGCATTGAGTATATTCATGATGACTATTGTGACTTGTGAGGTAAACATTGAAGAAAAGATAAGAAGAGAAGAGTCTTATAAATGAGCAGCAGGATGCCTCCAAAACAAATGAAATGGCATCGTGTTTAAGTGTTTGTTTTGACGCAGGACCTATGCTAAGGAAAATGATCTTCTATATTGGGTTGCCATCTACTCTGCAATAAGTGCAAGAAGGGCTACCTATCTACTTGCCGGATCTCTCTTCACATGTCTCCATTTACTGAACGTCTCTGTGAAATTGGTGAAACCATGCTTATCAATGATTGCTTGACTTCTCATGGCTGTAATTTTAGTTAGCCTTCATCATTACTCACACACATCTTTAGTTCATGCAAGTTCTCTACCTCCTTACTTTCATTCAAACATTCCCATTTTATCAGGTTTTGTTCTTTATTTATTTCTTGGTTGCAAACGTTTTTCTTCTTGTGATGCTACTGTCAGCTGGGGGGACCGATAAGAAGCCCTATTGTATATTCACTCTGTTACTCATGCTAGTTAGTGCCTGTAGGCTATGCTTTTGTTTATTTCGAGGATGAAAGTGATGCGCAAAATGCCATCCATGGTCTTAATGGTCGCAAACTATCTGAGCCTGGGTTTCACATATGCAAATTAGTAGTTAAATGGGCCAAGGTATGTAGCCTACACATTTAATTTGTGTTTCACTTATGCGCCTGTTATTAAGTCTAACACAGTACAAATGAGAATTATTTGGTCACTGGCATTATATTTTGTTTTTTAGAATGACCGTGGTTCGCCTTCGGATCCAATACCGAACATAACCCTTTTTGTGGCAAACTTTGACCCTATTCTTACCAAAAATCATGACATAATAAGACACTTTGAGCCTTATGGGAAGGTTCTTGGTGTACGTCAACTTAGGGATTATGCTTTTGTGGACTTTGAAACTCAGGAAATTGCCACAAAAGCTCTGGAGTGCACCCATCAGAGGTAATGAATGTTTTAACTTGCTTCATCTCTTCCTTTTCTCAACCTCTTCATAGTGAGCTGATAAATTGACTTATGAATTTCAGTACGCTTTTTGATAGACTTATTCGTGTTGAGTATGCTTCTCCAAGGCCGGGTGATGATGAAAAGGGTAGGTGTGATGATCCTTCAAATCCAACGGCCATGAGTCCTGACCCTGTGCGAGCAAGTCCTGTTTATGATAGGTGCGATGGTCCTTCAAATCCAAGGGCCATGACTCCTGACCCTGCGCAAGCAAGTCCTGTTGATGATAGGTGCGATGGTCCTTCAAATCCAAGGACCATGACTCCTGACCCTGTACAAGCAAGTCCTGTTGATGATAGGTGTGATGGTCCTTCTAATCCAACGGCCATGAGTCCTGAACCTGGCGAGCAAGTCCTGTTGATGATTGGTACGATGGCCCTTCAAATCCAACGGCCATGAGTCCTGACCCTGCGCGAGCAAGTCCTGTGCGCAATATAGAAGGTACATATATTTATATATACTAGTATATAATATCTTGGTCCTTTTTTTATCTTTTGGTTGTATCCAATCTTTACAAAAATAAGATTTTTACAAAGTCTTTGCTTCTCAGAATCATCTAAATATATGGAGTATAGTATTATACTTGTTGAATCATCTGCTTATCATTTACCTTGTACAGTAGGTCATCCGTGCCAAGGCCGCGACAGTGATGAGGAAATAGTGAGCAGCAGTCGAATGGAAGATTATGATTGAAACTCCTTTTTCTTGCTATGTTATTGCAATTTTAACTATCTTTGCATACAAATCTTGCTAGCAATGTGCAAAATAATACTTTCTTCGTCCTTTGCTCATTTTGTCATTTTGGGTCGTTCCTACTTATTAGACTTCTTTCATATTGACTGGTATTCATGGAGGATTCTAATGAATCATGTTAGGCTTAATATAAATTGTATGAACGCTCAAATCCTGTCTGTATTCCCATTCCAATTGAAAACCTTAGCCCCTTCTTGATTCTTCCTCCTCTCCCAGTGAAGAAATTGTGTCTTCCCTCAATCGATCCAAACCCTAGTCGCATATGATCAAAAACCTGTATGTTCTTCCTTGATTAATTGTATTTAAGTGAAGCATTATTGTCCATCACTAGCTCCTCTCCGGTTCCTTCTTTGTTGACCTAGCATCGATCCTCTTATTCCTTTGTAAAATGGGCGATTCGATTTTGATAGATAGTTTTTAAATCATGTTGATATATAATTATATTTTTTTTGCAAAATATAAGTGCAAATTATGTATAGTTGGAATATAACTTTTTTAGAGTATCACTTATCAAATAATTATTCGTTGGGCATACCAACTCATTCTGTCAAATGATATGTCTACACTAGGGAATTTTTTCTCAATTTGAAATTCTAGCGCCTCTTTAGTCGCATCGATCTCTTCTTACTTTGTACAATGAGTGAATCGGTTTTCTTCCCTAATTTGGTACGTTCACAAAAATGAGTGTATTTCGATTTTACAAACATTGCCCCCCAAAAATATTATTTTGATTATATAAACATTGCCTCCCAATAGGTGGGTTACTACTACATAACAAAAATATTTTTAAAAAGGCTTTAATTTAACCATCAAAAAGAAAATTTCATTTTGCGCCAAATATTTTTAAAACCAACGGACTTCACCTCTCCAACTCGTTTCCCCAATCGAAATTAGGGCTTTTTTGTTTCTTCATCGATTTTGAAGGTAACACCGATTCTTTCACAATATACTTCAATTGGCGTGATTTCTTCTCTGTTGCAGTTTTTAGACGGCGAAATTTCGCAAGGGATCATGTGGTCGGTGTTCTGCCGCAACTATGAGTCCCATACTCAACAGTCGGACTTGGACCGTTTGTTCTCCAGATACGGAAAAATTGGGCGTATTGAAATGAAATCAGGTAGTTATACGCAGTTTTTCCTTTGCACACAGCTCGATTTTTCGTAGTGTGAATTAATTTGATGTTTAGCTTGATCTTGATTGACTCCGTAATAGATTTGAAGTGATTAAGACCTAATTGTTTGATGTTTTCCCGTTTTCCACTTTATTGTGAGTGATTGGTGGTATATATATTCATGATTTATGTGAATTTGTCTCTTGATATACTATTTCTTTTCTGTGTGATGCAATTGGTTGGATAATTTGGTGGTACTATCTGGGCTATTGTGAGGTAAAAATCGAAGAACAAGAAAAGAAGAGTCGGTTTAAAATGGCACTGTGTTTAAGTGTTTGTTTTGACGCAGGACGTATGCCATGGAAAATGAGCCTCTATGTTGGCTTGTCATATGCAAGGGATATCCACGTGCCGGATCTCTCTCACACACGAATGGAAATGTTGCACATGTTTCTGATCATAATAAGGTCCATGAGTTTGTATCATTCACAAGTCTCCATTTACTGAACACCGCTGTGAGAAATTCGTGACTTAGACAATGATGCTCGACTTCACATAGCCGTAATTTTAGTCATCACTCACACTCTTCTTTAGGTTCATCATGCAAGTTCTCCACCTCCGAACTTCCAATCAAACATTCCCAATTTTGAAGTGTTTTTGTTCTTTATTTATTTCTTGGTTGCAAATGTTTTTATCTTTTATACCATCTGTTACTCATGCTAGTTAGTACCTGTAGAATATGCTTTTGTCTATTTCGAGGATGTTAATGATGCGACAAAGGCCATCCGAGAACTTCAAGGCAATCCATTTGGGTCTCAAAGACTCAGAATGCAAGTTAAATGGGCTGTGGTACGTAGCCACCACATTTTTATTTGTGTTATTAAGTCTTACAGAATATAAATGAGACTTATTTGAGAGTTATTTCATTCAAAATCAGTGGCATTATTATTTGTTTTTAGGGTAAGCGTCGTGGGCGTCATGGTGATTTAGAATCAAATCCAAGGCCAACTAGAACCCTTTTTGTGAAACGCTTTGACCCTGTTCGTACTAAAAATCGTGACATTGAAAAACACTTCGAGCCTTATGGGAGGGTTCTTAATGTACGTATGTCAAGGGATGTTGCTTTTGTGCATTTCGAAACTCAGGAGGATGCCACAAGTGCCCTGGAGCTCTCCCAGAGTAGGTAACGAATATGTTAATGTGTGCTTCGTTTCAACCTTTTCTTAACGTCGTCTTCCTAGTGGGCTGATAAATTAATTTGTGAATTTTCAGTATGTTATTTGATACAGTTCTTCGTGTTGAGTATGCTTTTAAGGAAGATAATGATAGGCACAGAAGAAAGAAGCGAAAGCGTAGAAATTATGCTTCCTCGAGGTTACCTAGTCCAGCATACCGCCACAGACGAGCAAGTCCTGTTTATGATAGGTACGCTGGTCCTTCAAATCCAAGGGCCAGGAGTCCTAAACGTGTGCTGCGAGCAAGTCCTGTTTATGATAGGTACGAGGGTCCTACAAATCCAAGGGCTAGGAGTCCTGATCGTGCGCGAGCAAAGTCCCGTGCGAAGGTTGAGACAGTGATGAGGAAGTAGTAAGTAGCACTAGAAACAAACGTATGAAATTTGTGTGAAGTTGTTTTGTAGATAGACAGATTCAATATGAAGTTTGTTGATTTGTAAAGTTTAGAAAGTTTGTTGTTCAAAACCTCAAAAGTTTGTAGATAGACAGATTCAATATGAAGTTTGTTGATTTGTAAGTTTAAAAATCATTCAATTTTTCTTTTTGTTTAATTGTTTGCACTAATTTGGGAATATCACTTCATTTTCCCCCATATAATGAAATTTTGGAAAATAGTTAACCCCAATCCTATTCATAGTTGTAATCGTCTTAGGCCTAAATATAAATGAGTGAATCGGCCTTCATCCATTGTATACTAATTTTATTACTACTATCATATTAGGCCTATTTTTTGGGAATTATGTAAAACAAAATAAAAAGTGGCTTTCATTTACATCAAAGTTCAAACATTCAAATATAACCGACTTAACTACCATCCTTTCCGAATTTTCTTTTCATTTTTTCTAAGGCGAAAATGACTATTATTTTTTAAAAATTTTAGAGCAACGTCGGGGCAAATGAAGGGGCAAACAGACATTTTTATAGTTATATAGAAATTAGTTCTTTTCCATTTATAATATTATCACAAATCACAATTATTCCTAATGTATACCAATTTATTTACTAATTTTATTACTCTCTTGTTAAGTCTATTTTATGAATTGTGTATAACAAAATAAAAAGTGGCTTTCCATTTATGTCAAATATAACCGACTTAACTAACTTCATCAACATCTCTCCACATTTTCCCTTCATTTTTTCTCCCAATCGAAATTAGGGCTTTTTTGTTTCTTGATCGAATTTGAAGATAACATCAAATCTTTCACAATATACTTCAATTTGCGTGATTTCTTCTCTGTTGCAGTTTTTGGAAGGCGGAATTTCGCAAGGGATGGTGTGGCCGCTCTTTTGCCGCAACTATGACTACCAGACTACTAAACAGTCGGACTTGCAAAATTTATTCTCCAGATACGGAAGAATTGAGCGAATTGTCGTGAAAAAAGGTATAGTTAATACGCACTTTTGCATTTGCACACAGCTCGATTTTTCGTGGTGTGCGAATTAGATTCTTGATTGACTCCGTAATCGATTTGAAGTGATTGAGACTGAAATAGAGATCTAATTGTTTGATGTTTTTCCGTTTTCCACACTTGAACTACTAGCATTGAGTGATTGTAGGTAAAATTTTTCATGATTTCTTTATATGTGTTTCTTTCTGCAATCAATGATATGTTCTTGCTCTGTGTGTTGCAATGTTGGGCTTGACATGATTAATTTATTATACATGACGGCTATTGTGAGGTAAAAATCGAAGAAAAGGATAAGAAGAAACGAGCTTAGTGTCGGTATAAAATGGCACGATGCCTCCAAATTTTTGTTGAGGACTTGAGGGAACCGTGTTTAAGTGTTTGTTTTGATGCAGGACATATGCCGTGGAAAATGATCTTCTATATCGGGTTGTCATCTACTCTGCAATAAGAATCTCTAATGCAAGAAGGGCTTGCTGGATCTCTCTCACACACAAATGGAAATGTTGCACATGTTTCTGATCACAATAGTGATAGGGGATCGATGTGTTTTATCCATGAGTTGTATCATTCACATTTCTCCATTTATAGAACATCTCTGTGAAATTGGTGAAAACTATGCTTATCAATGATTGCTTGACTTCCCATGGCTATAATTTTAGTTAGCCTTCATCATCACTCACACACTGCTTTAGTCCATCATGCAAGTTCACTACCTCCTAACTTTCAATCGAACAGTCCCATGTTCACTCCTGTGTTCTTTATTTATTTGTTGGTTGCAAACGTTTTTCTCTTAGTGATGCTATTGTGAGCTCGGGGGAGTGATAAACAGTCCTGTTGTGTATTTCTCTTAGTGTACTCACGCTAGTTAGTACATATAGGCTTTTCTTTTGTCCATTTCAAGTATAAAAATCATGCGGAAGCTGCCATCCGTGGTCTTCATGGCATACTGTTTGGGAATGAGAGACGGGAATTAATGGTTGAATGGGCTACGGTATGTTGCATCCATATTTTATTTGATTTGTTTCTGAAAGGAATGTATGAGGTTCCTAGGAGTGAACTCGCATTTTATTTTGTTTTTTAGGATGAGTGCTGTAGGCATCATGATGGTTCAGAATCAAAAACAAGACCAAATAAAACCCTTTTTGTGATACACTTTGACCTTACTCGTACTCGAGATCATGACATAAAAAGCCATTTTGAGCACTATGGGAGGGTTCTTAATGTATCCATGCGTCAGAATTATGCTTTTGTGCAATTTGAAACTCAGGAAAATGCCACAGAAGCTCTGAAGCGCACCCATGGGAGGTAATGGATATGTTAACTTGCTTCATCTTAACCTCTTCCTAGTGGGCTGATAAATTAACGTGTGAATTTTCAGTAAGATATTCGATAGAATTATTTCTGTTGGTTATGCTTTCCGACGTGCTGATGAAAAGGGCAGTAGAGAGGGTAGCCCCCCTAGAGGGGAAAACGGAAGGCGTAGAAATGATGCTTCCTTAAGGTCATCCATTCCAGCATGCCGCCATGGTCGAACAGGTCCTGATTATGGGTTGGTTCAAGGCACAGATTATGATAGGTACTATAGTCTTGGTGCTTGTTTCCTTATCATTTCGTTGTATCCAATCTTGTCCACCTGAGAAAGGATGCCTATGTGTGTCTTTATGATCTACATGTGTATATTACTTATAGAATTCTCTGTTTGGGCACTACAATAGGAGGTGCGATGGTCCTTCAAAACCATCCCGTGCACAAGCAAGTCATGTTTATGATAGGTACAAAGGTCCTTCAAATCCAAGGGCCAGGATTCTTGACCGTGTGCGTGCAAGGCCTGTTTATGATAGGTACAATGGTCCTTCAAATCAAAGGGCCAGGCGTACTGACCGTGGGCGAGCAAGTCGTGTTTATGATAGGTACGGGGATCCTTCAAATCCAAGGGCTAAGAGTCCGGCGCGTGATATGAAGGTATATATAAGCACTGTCTTGGTGTTTTTTTTTCTTATCTTGTGTTTGTGTCCAATCTTTGATAAAAATAAAAAATTTACCATGTCCAAATTTCTAATAGAATTCTCTTTCAGTCCTCATCTATACCTGCTTATCCTTTCCCTTGTACAGTAGGTCACCCGTGCAAAACCTGCGACTATGATTAGAAAGTAGTAAGCAGCAATCGAAACGGGTGAAAGGTACATACTTCAGAGTGTCAAGTAAATGTCACGTGGACGAATGTGTATGAACTTGTTCTGTAGTTTCACTATGAAGTTTGCTGGTTTGTTACTTTTAATACTATCAAGTTTGCTGGTTTCAATATTGACAATCTTGATTTTTTTTTTCCAGAACAAATGTGTCTTCCTTTTATATCTGCGAATCTCTCTGCAATCGGGACTGTGCACGTGTGCAGCCCCGCTGTCATCTGCTGTGCGTGCGTGCGTGCAAGAATAGAAAGGCTCTTCCATTTTTCGACTGATCAAAACATTCCACCAAATCACATAGTGAAGTTTAGCTGATTTTGGCTTATGATCAGTTTAGAATTGTAGAAAAACTATGTTACTTCTTTACCTGAAATGCCTTTGAAACAATACCACTTTTAGGTCACTACTCCGAGTTGGCTCTCAAACATCCTCGTTGGTTAGACTGTCATTTCGAGTTATAGGGCCTCTCAACAAAACAACTGTGTTTCTTGCATTTAGTTTATTTCATTAGAGGACATGATATAACATATCTAAATTTAATTTACATGTGCATAATAAGTACATTAATTGCATTTTCTTGTGCCTTTCCACGTTATAGCGTGCTTCAAACCTTCACGCATAGTAGCCTGCACTAGTAAAATAAATGTTTAAGCACTAAAAAACCATCCAAGTTTCATAAGAAACAAATCTTAAAATGATCAAACAATCAATAGACAAAATGAAATCCAAATTGAACCTAAATTACAATCTCACTTTTTCTTGAACATTGACAAAACAAAGCATGAAAGCAACATATATTGAATTTTGACAAGTGTAATTATGGCATGTTTTCTAGAACAAGAAAGTTAGATATGATTATTAAATTTTCCCAATTGCCCTAATTATGAAGGTTTCATTTTAGCCACATGAACTGGCAAACTTGTACCTTTTTCATCAATAAAAAGGAAGACAGAAACATTTAAGGCAACAATGACGAGTTAGGGAGATGGGTCCATACGTTTGGACTTGAACTTTCTATGAGCAAATCATACTAAAAAAGGTGTGACAACAATTAATGGCGGACAAAAAATAAAAATAATCCCAGCATTATGGATTGGGCAGAGCTGCCGTATCGTGATTGATAGTAGCTTCAAAGGCCGAATTTAATGAATTGCATTTTTAATAAAATTAAAGCAATATTATTCCTTGATAAGACATCTTGCTTTTTAGCAACTTGAATTTTAAGAAATATGAATACATGCAAGTGATAAAGGTTCAGTGGAAAATAAGTTATACTTTTTATACATAATAAAGTGGAAATGAAACAAGATAAAGGAATACTAGGAGTATATTTTAATTAAATTGATATATGAAGGCAATAAGAGACCCTCCTAACCCAACCCCACTCAAATCAAAAGAAAATGTCATTTTGGAGTTCAACCAATTTCTTGTATAGTCTGGGATTCGGTAATTTTTGGAATCTCTATGCAAGAACTTACAAAAGAAGCTTTTCATTAAAGACGTGAACCGGGAAGGATTGATTGACAGAATATAAACTAAAAACTAAACCTATACTACATTTTGGTCATCCCGGTATATACTTTAATTGAACCTAAATTTAAAATGGGTACACTTTACGATATGAATTGTTAGAAAAATAATCTTAATTGAAATAAATACCACGACGTCCATCTTTTTCGATAAAATCATCACATAGTAAATCAAGCAAATAATATTGCAGCCAGATCAAAATAAGAAATGAAAACATGTAAATTGCTGGTAAAGGAAGTACTTAGATAGAGAAAATAATGAAAGAGAATTTTATATTTACCCATAAAGGAGTAGACGAAGAGGGCGAAAACCCCAAACTACCCTCGGCGCCACTCCTCCCAAACAAGCCGCCCTTCTTCCCGGCCGGCACATGATCCACGTAGCTCCGAGGAGAACTTGGGGCCGTCGAGAAGGGCATTTTGGTAATTCTGCAAGGCATTTGGCGGGTTCGGGTCGGACGATTATTCTGGGCCGACCCGGCTGGCACCGAAGCGGCGGCGTCACCGTCCCAGACCGGCGCTCCGGCCAGACCACGGCGAGTTTGTTATATGATGGGAGATGATGATAGGATTCCTCTTCGTACATTGTCTTTGGATTTTGGTGATACACCAATTTTTTTGGTTTAAGGCCATATATACTAATATCATACTAGTTTGTAGTACTAACTTAAATCTACGTGGTATACTATTCCTTAAAATTACGGTGAAATTTTGGTTTGTTCTGTAATTTTTTTAATTAGTCAAAAAAATCATGAAGTTTTAACTATAGATCTATGTGATATATATTGTGGATGTTTTTTATCGAAATGACGTTGGTATTTTATTAATTGGAAACATTGTTTATCTCGTTATTTCTTTCAGGTATGGTTTCGGGACTATTATATTAGATACAATTTCACTTATATATTTTACTTAAACAAATTGATATTTGTGGTTTTTTCAGTTGATTTTTGAGTTACGAGTAAAATATAATGAGACCAGCTTTATGTAAATTACGAGTAGAATTTATGGCAATTAGACTTTGATATAACAATGAAAAGAAGTTGTGGTTGGATCATGGAAATCCTAATTATTTAATTTTCTATAGTTTTATGGTTCAAGATACGTTACAGAACATAGGGTGCCTAAAATAATTTATTCATGAATTTTTTTTTGTTTTTTAACTAGTCATATAATTGCTAGAAAGTGATCTTTCAGGTGTGGCCACGTCCAAGGAAATTGACACATAGTTTATTTTAATTTAATTAGTTGTGTCATCATTCAAATTCGACACAAAAAATGATAGGGCAGTAAGATTACAAAAGGAATCAATGGTTCAAGTCCGTGCGTGCTGTAATTCAATTTTTTTAAAGCTATTGATGATATATTTCATCCAAGAAATTAGGATAAATTATCACAAAAATTATTAAATTTTAGGATAAATTGCCAAAAAATTATAAAATTTGGTCAAATTTTGTTAATCAATATTGGTGGTCTATTCCCTACACTAATATATAATTTGATGAAGTTTTGCTCAAATTGAAGTCAAATAAATTAGTGATATAAGATGTCAACTTTAATATTCATGAGTTTGATATGGATACTTTCATATTCATGTTAATCAATCCTGGTCAAATCCATATTAAAAAGGGCCGGCCCAGTCGAATTAGTGCTCATGATAGCCCAAATAGGCTTACCGGCCCAACTGGCCCAAAGTCTTCTCACCTATTAATGATGATCCAAAATACTCCATTCAATATTATATATAATTGTGATAGAGTCTACCACAACAAAAGAGATAGATAAACATATACCATGATGAACAAAAGTTTAAACTTTCTCCTCAATTATTTTGTTAATAGGGATGCATTCACTGTGGATCTTTATTATTTAACGGCCAAATATAATTTTTAGGAGTATATTCTAATTCTATTGATAAAAAGTATTCTCATTTGAACTTTATCATATATAAATAATGCATGTAAGTCTAAAAAATCTTATTTGAGATGTGCACCAACGATAAGGTCGGGTACCTCTCGGCTGATTTGGCTTCTTGTTTTATAGTACATGTATTGTCAATGTTGTTTGTCCGTATCTTGTCTGTTTTTTAAGTGTGTAAATACTCTGCACACTATTTTTACGGCATGCAATATTTTTCGCATATATAATCGATAAATCTCAACTATAATAGTAATACGATGGGAGAGACACATGTAGCCTATATGAGGGGTAAATGTCTCCCACATTTTTTGTTCTTCATTTCACTAAATTCATTAAAATTTACTCATATTTGACCTTTTTCACCTTTTCAAAATTTTCTTAGATGTATATTATTACCCTTCCTAAGATAAATATCTGATTTCGCCCCTATAATAGTTCGTACTTCATTCATAGTATATTAATTACCCATCTTAGACATGTCTGTATACATATCTAATTCAATTTATATGACGATGAAATTTAAATTGAAATATTTGAAATTAAGAATATACACATGTATTGTTATTATTTATGCCCTATGGCCCCTATGGCTAAGTAGGCAATCATAATATAAAACATTGATTGTATTTCTTCTTATAATTTATATTCCATGTGCACCTTTTGATGATACTATGTGTCACATACCCCAATTATTTTCCTTTGTGGATCAATTAATGTGTGACTAGTAATAGTTAATAGTACTTCTAGAAAAAGATGTTACTTTCGCGGCAGTACTACTTTTGTCTTCAAATAGATACATTTCATAAATTTTGGTGTGTGACAACGATATATCATAAAACTTTTTACACATGAAAAAAAAAAGTTGATTTATACTCCATATAATTATTCATTTATACATCAAAATATAACTCTTACTTCTAGCAAATTTCTGTCTTAATTAGTTAAAGGATTATCAATTAGTCAAAGGATCGCTCATGATTATCAATCTATTAGAACTTAGAATATGGTATTTACCAATCTCATTTGCAGTTGAGATAATTAACAATATCATTTGCACACAATTATCTAACTTCGTATATATAGGTAGAATCAATTATATTTATAAATAATTGCAAGGGAAAAATCATAAAATTTGATTGAATCTTATCTGTCCTGCAATTTCAATATTGTTGGTAAAACCATAAAGTTTAACATTGTTCGCAATTGTCCACGTGATTTTCATTTCGAAGATTTCGTATAGACGTGACGGTTAAAATTTGGATTTGTTGCTCCATCTTTAATGGTTTGACAACGCATTTAACATCTACTTAGACGCATAATCAATTAAAGATATGCATACTTTACATCGACAATATAAGGGATAGTAATAAAAAATGTTATAATAATTATTTTTTTTACTGATTTTTAAAGTTACGAGATGGATTGACCAAATTTCATGTTTTTTTTATTTCAATTAGCACTAAAACCATCACTAAACTAACTAATGCCTACATCACAATTGGGTATGAATAATATAAATACAATCAACCACATAAATATGAATATAATGTGTATGTGTATACAACAAATCAAACTACATATGTTTCACTTATTTATTCAAATATACAACAAATCAAACTACATATGTTCACTTATTTATTCAAATATACAACAAATCATACACAACCATAAAGAATATAATTAAATAAACTTAGCATCAGCATTGAACTCTCCATAGGTAGAACTCCAACACCAATTCTCCGGCGACGAATATTCATGATGATCACTTATCAACTCCGGCAGCTCAATCTCCGCCCAAAAATCCTCCCCGCCCCCTTCAGCCGCGGAACAGACTACGCCAGTCTGCTCCGCGGCTATGTTGGCCGCCAGCGCTGCCGCGGCCTGTATGTCCCTGGCAGCGCTGGTGGAGGGGCGGGGCAAGAGGTGGATGTCGTCGGGGAAATTGAGCTGCGCTTTATCGCCCTTCAAGCAGTAGGCGGCCACGTCGTACGCCCTGGCCGCCATCTCGGGAGCCGGGAAAGACCCTAGCCAGATTCGGGTCTTTTTCTTGGGCTCCCGGATTTCGGACACCCATTTCCCCCAGCGCCGCTTCCGCACGCCGCGGTAGACGGAGGGGGAGGGATGGGTGGGAGGTTGCATTAGGAGAGGTGGAAATGGAGCATCCTCTAATTTCTCTCTCCTCTCCATATTTATGATGTGAAGATGCTACTACCATTTGCATGTGTGGTTCTTGATACCATGTTTTCATAAGAGAAATATCAAATAGATTCAAGGGGAGCATTCTATCTTTAATTTATTGGGAAAATGATTGTTCGGGACATGTGATTTCTGGTCGTGAATCGTAATATTAAAAGGTGCTTCGTAGTAGTTCGTTCGATTAAAATTATAAGAGAATACAGCGTTGATTTACAAATCGGTTATTGGTTAAAATTAAAGTCGATTATTACTTTTTTCGTTCAATAATAATAGACACATTTCTTTCTGGCACGGATATTTAAGAAATTGTATTAAGTGAGTCAAGTAAGGAAAGAATAAATTAGAAAATAAAAAAGGTAGAGGCATGAAGAGAGAATCAAATAAGAGAAAATAAAGTAAGTGAGAATTAAGTAAGTGAGAAAAAATGCGTTAACTTTTAGTACTGAAAAGGGAAATGACTTCACTACTATAGAGCGCACCAAAATGGCAAAATAACTCTACTAGTATCACACTGTTAATTATTTATACTACCTCCGTTCATAAAAATAATCTGATGGACTATGTGAGTTTGAATGCAAACTCGGCAAGTATACGAAAAATGTAGATAGAGATCAAAGTGGTACTAATAATGTTAGTTAGAAAATAGATCTACCAAAATAGAGAGAAATAACTTACTAAAATTGAATAAAGACTAAATTTGATGGACTATCCAAAATAAGAATAAAATAAAATTATTTTTCGTGAACGAAAGTAGTACCATACTAGTTAATATGGACTTAGGTAGCCTCTTAAGTGTTAAGACCTAGGTTACCAGTGAGTTTAAGTTTAGAATTTAATTTAAGATTTGGATTAGTTATTTTAAGTTATCGAATAACCGATTAATAGTGACATGACATGAGTGTAACAAATAAACATTGCCAATAAAAGTGTCATAAGACTCATAACTATTCAAAGATGGACCTATCATTTAATGTGGTTGTAAATTTGTAGCAAGGGTAGCACAGCTGTCATAGTTGCCTTGGTGTATTTTACATATTTTCATTCATTTATTTATTTATTACTGATAGTACATAAAGTTGGCCATAAGATTTGTTATAATTTTTCATTTACTTAAAAGTATAATATGATTATTATTATTATATCCCTACATGGAAGTCAAAATATCTCTTTAGAGTATACTCCGTATACAAGTAAAGAGTACTACCAAGGTACTTCAATTTTAAATAAAATCATTACTTCATTATTTGTCTTTTTATTAAAATATTATTTTATGGCCAGCTACATATAGATTTAGTCTTTTTTATATATGTCCACTTATTCCCCTGTAAAACTTAGTCAAAAACTTAATTGACTTTTGACAAAAAAAAATGATACTCATAATTAACTTTTGAGCACACGTTAATAAAAAATTATTATTAGTCGCAGAATAATTAATATCCGATGATTCGAATTCTAAATCTATTAATTGATGGCAGCTATTTATCGATTGAAATACGATTCATAATAATCGTATAAATAATCGTATACAGTACGTGTGAATAATAAAATGGTAATGAAAGATCTTTATTGAAGATTTGTACTTGAATTTGCTCCTATTATTGATTGACAAACGCATGGTAGTGAGAAGTAATCAATTCATACACAATATTTACTACTCCCTCCGTCCCGGAGTATTAGACTCACTTCTTTTGGGCACATGATTTAAGGAATTGATATTTAAATAGTTAAAGTGGAGAGAGGGAAAAAGTAGGGGAGAGAAGAAAAAAGTAGGTGGAGAATAAAATAAGATAGATATTTTTTGCTAAAAAAAGAAATGAGTCTAATATGTTGGGACATCCCAAAAAGGAAAGTTGGTCTAATACCTTGTGACGGAGGGAGTATTACACAACAAGTATTTTCCATTGTGGTCAAACTTGATTACTTGTGCTGATTCTTTCTTCTCATATTTTTGTTTTGTTTTCAGCATCTTTAATTCTTGTATTGTTTTTGGATCTTTGGGAGTGATTTAACACAAAAACTTGTGATTCTAGAAGAAGTGATAGCTAGTAGCTTAGCCATGATGTACTCCAATATTGTCATCTGTCCAATTTTATAAATATGATGAACACAAGTTTGGGGATAGTTATAGGAGTGAAAATGGTTTGCGGTATAAAGTGAACGAATTGAAGAGAGAAATGTTATTCCATTTATAATGAAAAATAAAATTATAATTGCAAAAACGTAAGTTTAAAGGAAATATTTTAAAATGAAGTCAACTATAGTATTTTCGATCGATCCTAAAGAAAAATTAAGCTCTGTATCTGCCCGAGGCACCCCTAATCCACAGCAGTTATACACAAACTCTATTAGAAATAATGTGCACGTGTTGCAAAAATCAATATAAATGGACAAAGATGATAAGGTAAGATCAGATCAAATCTATCAACACTCCACTTGTATGATATAGTAAATGTATTCAATATAAGTGACCACAAATTATAGTGATTAAATCACAATGAATACAATGGAAGAAATTTTTTTACACAGAAGTTGGGTGGGCCAAAAAGTTTATTGGCATTATGCATGATTAATTGAAGTGACCACTAGGAAAAAAACAAGAATTAAAAAAATTAAATGAATGAGTTAAACTATTGAAACCGACCTTAGGGCTTGAGGCATAAATGCTTCAAAAGAGTTTGGTCCCGTTAAGAGCTTCACATGTGCAAAAGCCACCACGAGATCTATGTGCCTTTGCTTTCTTTCTCTAGTCTCTTCGTGCGGGCCCGATCGCCTGGACCGAAATCGCACCTAACTCGAATCCACTCTAAAATGATCTTTTGGTTCTAAAAAAATAACATTTGCAATGAAAGTGGTGACTGTTGTGTAAGTAATTATTGTAATGAATAAAAGTGATTGTTATTATAAATAAAAATAACTATCTATTTTTAATTAGAGTGAACTTCAAAAATGGTCCCTGGACTATGGGTTTATCTCGAAAATGGTCCCTGGACTTTAAAAATATCACCAGTAGTCTCTGGACTAAGGGTTAATATCAAAAACGATATTTTGAGACGAAAATGCCCTTTTGAGGGGTTTTGGGGGTTTGGGCAATTTGGTCTTTTTACACTTTTAACATTTTAAATCTGATATTATTTTAGTTATGCACTAAATCTGATATTATTTCAAAATTATCATTCTTCTTCCCTTTTGTCATCCTTCACTTTGTTTCTTTATTTCAATATTAGATTTAATTTTACAAAATTAAATTATAAATTTCAGTTTTTAAATATCAATAAATTTTTTTAATTATAAAAATTATTAAATAACAAAAATTATTAGTCATAATCAATATTTGATAGTGTCCTAATATTTAATCAATAAGATATAACGTCTTAGTTTTAATCAATATTTGATAGCTTTAATCATAAATAGACAATATAACATGATTTATTCTGAAATAAATATGCGTCTAATGTAAAACTAATATAATTTTCGTTTATTAATTTGAAAACAATCAATCAAAATGACTAGAAAATTTCAACAAAAATACTCATATACAAAATTTTTAGTCGACTTCATAATATTCAATCACAAGCAATTATAACAACCGAACGAAGGCTAAATAGAATAGCTCTTATTTTTCCATCACGATTAATATTATTTTTCTGTACTTCTTCAATTCAGCTTAATATTATATTAAATAACAAAAATTAATAGTTTCAATCAATATTTATAGTGTCCATGAATTAATAGTTTTAATTAAAAAAAAATTATTGCTATTTAAAAATTGAAATTTAAAATTTAATTTTGTAAAATTAAATCTAATATTGAAATAAAGAAACAAAGTGAAGGATGACAAAAGGGATGAAGAATGATAATTTTGAAATAATATCAGATTTAGTACATAACTAAAATAATATCAGATTTAAAATGTTAAAAGTGTAAAAAGACCAAATTGCCCAAATCCTTCAAAACCCCTCAAAAGGGCATTTTCGTCTCAAAATACTGTTTTTGATATTATCCCTTAATCCAGAGACTACTGGTGATATTTTTAAAGTCCAGGGACCATTTTCGAAATAAACCCATAATTCAGGGACCATTTTTTAAGTTCACTCTTTTAATTATAAGAAAAACATGTGATTAAAAGTGAAGTTTTTATTAGTAAAAGTGATTGTGTCAATGAATCAAAGTATTCTTATCTAATTGAAAATAATGGGTTAGTCTGTATTTGACACGGTCCAATCCGAGTTTGGCATGGCAGAGTCCGCATGTAGAGTATTCTCTGTGACCTATTAGAATATGCTTCACGCATTGAGCATATGTATTAGAAAATAATATTTTATATTTTTTTCATTCTATAGTATTGAAGGTATTTCTTTACACGGATATTAAGAAAAAAAGTTTGTAAATAAAAAGATAATAAAGTATGAGAAGAAAAAGTAAAGATCATAAAGTAAAAGAGAGGGAAAAGTAAGATCGAGAATATGTATTACTTTTTACTTAAAAAATAATAATTTACTACTATAGAATGCTCAAAATAGAAAAATGGCTCTACTTTTATGGAATGGAGGGAGTGGTAAAGTATAAGATAATAACTTTTTATTGAGACCATAATTTTCCAGTTACAACTTAAACGGTATTAATGAAAATAGATGCTGATTTTTCTTGGCATGTTCGATTTTACTGGTTGAATGGATATATTCAATACGTGTTCTGGGAAGTAATCAATTGCTAACTAATTAGCAATCTTTAACTAAGACTAAATCTTAGTCATTAGATTAGAAGATCTAGTGGTTGAAATAAGGTCACATGGATTATATTTTTAATTAAGAAAATTAATAAATAAAATTAGAGGGTATATGTTAATTCCCTCTCATTAAAATCATATTAAAACTTTAAATTTACATAACTCTCTCCATTTAAATTATTTTTTCGCAAAAAATATATCAAATTAAAGATAATTTTATAAGGATTCCAACGAGATCTCAATTGCATATGTTCCGACGACGTTCGGATGATAAATTTGATCTTTTTTATTTTAGTTTTCATAAATGTTGAAAACCAGATTTTTATCAACAAATACATCAAAAAATCTCAATAAAACCATGTAAAAATCTCAAAAAATATGTGTTGATATTTTCTTGTACTAGTGTTGATATTCTTATGTCATATTGTAGATATTTGTAATACACTATGTTGATATAAAAAAACATTCACGAAAATTATCATATGATAACATAATGATGATATTACCTTTTTGTTGATATTTTGTCTACTATTTATTGAGATTCGTAAGATTTAATCTCATTCACTTATTTTAAAACTAAGAATGAAGATTTGTTCTTAATTTTAAATTAGGGTGCCGTAAGTATTAGAATATGATATATGTATTCTCTGCCTTTTTGTTAAATGATTTTCAATTACTTTTGTTAGTGCGGTGACTGAAAATTTGACCAATTATTGAAAGAGGAGCTTATTATTAACTAAGTTACGCTTAATCAAAGTCGCTGCACTCGAAATTTTGTTGAGTTCAATTTAAGAAAAGATTATATGCTAATTTTAACACTACAAAAGAAAAAAAGGATTATGTGGGCTCAATTTGACATGGGCTTACTTTATCAAATTTGAAACACTTTGTTTGTACTAGTACTTTTAATTTCTGTATAGGTCCTAAATTTGATATGGGCTCAATTATTTTTATAAAACCATTTATTATATAATGTCTCCACGTCATAATATTTATTTACGATCCATTTTAGATTCCAATATTTAGATTAACACCAAAAAACTTAGCTCCACATTCATGCAAGAAAAACAGAAAATTTCTAAACTTAAAAATTGAATAGGTTTTTCAACAAGATAGAAGTGTTGAATTTAAAGCGAAAATTTTCTCATCAACATTACTAACAACAAATTTAATGGACTAAACATAATATTACTTGTTGTGTTTGGCTAAACATATGAAAATATGTTCAAACCACTGAATTTTATTTGACTTTGACTTCAGTTTAGGAAGATTATAATTGAACCTAACTTTGTTTTAGACATATAGGTAAACCTAATTAAAAGTATGTACTATAAAACTATAGATGCATAGCATAGTACCCCTTGCCAAATAAATCTACTCGTGCTTATCCTTTGTAGGAGTACTAGATTAGATCGAATTAAATTTCATTAATTATTAACTGAAAAATGGTAGTACTATCAAACTTTATTTTCTCCCACACAAATCTCTCTTTATTTTTGGTTTTGTGACGGTGGTTCCTAGCTAAAATAAATTGAGTATTTATATTTTTTCAAAATAATTTATTTAATAAACATTAAATTTAATCAATTATTATATTTTTCTAGAATATTCTCTACATAAAATAGATATAATTGCTGCTCAAGATATCTCACTTTCCTTTTCATTATTTTTTTCCGATGGTTTCACCACCACTAAACTATATTTTTTCTCTTTATAAATTATAAAGCCATTCGATACTTTTTTCTTTCTAATATGCCAACATAGTCATGGACGAAATGAATAGCTATTAAATAAGCAAGACAAATAATGTTTTACTAGTAATTGAATATTGTAGCCACGTTCAAATTAATAACTCAATAAGATGGGGACCACGGGCACGTGAACCTTGTGATTTGCATTGACTAGTTGTGATTTTGTTTTGTTTTGCTTTAAATTTAAATTGTTTTATCTTCATCTTCTCCGATTTAGGAGTATTAAATTTTTCGCAATTATGAATAAGGGTCACGGGAACACTAAACGTATGCTTATATATTGATATTCTCTCCATCACCTTCAAAGTGAATTTCGATAGGAGATTTAATATGAAAGTATATTTTAATATAAAATAAAATAGTGGTTATTAGATTCCAATTACTACTTTCTCTTTGTATATAATAGTATAGTTTTTATATAATAATGTACCTTTATCTATGATAGTACAATCGTATTCATTTTTAATCGTCCGACGGTATATAATTGAGCAGTTTCCTTTTTTAATAATAAAATTATTCTCTAATTCTATATTTTGATTAATTCCCTTTGTTCTCTCTACACTTATTCTCTAAATACTTATTTCTTAATACTATATCGAAAAGAAATGCTCTAAATAAGATAGGATAGCAAGAGTATAAAATTATTATTGTTCATAATTATAACTCCTATTTTTCTATTTTAATTTTACCCTACTTTTGATCAATTTCTAAATCTAATGGAGCATCTCTCATTTTCTACTAATAATGCTGTAATAAATTTTTTATAGCTATGTTATTTTGTCAATTTTGAACTAAATCCGTATATCAAATGCGAAAACAATGAGACTCCGACTAGGATAATTATTTCGATGTTAATTATAGGTGTGACTTTCCTTCTTTTGATGCTTTCTTGATGTCGAGGTGTTATGAATTTTTATTGTCTAAATGAAATTTATTACTTTTAAAATTTACATTAGCGTTTATTTTATATTTTATTGTTTGTATTTATTATTAAAGTATGCAATTCTTTTGGTCCGAGCATTTTACTTTACCAAATAAAGAAAAACCTCCTTCCACACACAACCTACACGTTAAAGCAACTAAACAAGATTAAAAGCATGGAAAAACGTAACTAAATGCGGCTCACGTGCTTCTTACACTCGAAACTCCCATCGTGTCACGTGCCTTTCACGTTCGTTGACATGAGAGCCTTTCTGGCCTAACGTGAAACGTGTGAGAATCATGATTCCCACTTTCCACACGTGTCCCACTCTCCCCGCCACGTGTCCCGCTTCCCACCCTCCGATTCTCTAATCACATCACTAAATTTTGAAATCACTCCAAAAATCAACAAATAATCGAATTTATCACCAAATTAATATTACCAATATATCTAACTTGAACAAAAAGTAATACACATGCAGAGGTAGGCCAAAAAAGGTCACGAGCAAAAACAATTTAAATAATTAAATAAAATAACCAAAATTTCATTTCCGAATAACCTTCTTTCTTCTCCCTTTCTCACTTAATTTATTCAAACTATTCTTTTCCCATCTCTCTCAATTTACTAAACCGCAAAACCCCCCAAAATCGGTAAGTAAATTCCTCCAATCCCTTCCATTATTCATCGATTCTTTAGTTTTGCATGTTAATTTTTGAGATCTGAGCAAAAGATTTAATCTTGCTGAATTATTTTAGATAGAAATTTGGTGTTTTCCTTTGATTTGGTGTGTTTGATGAGGAGAGAATCTAGTATGGCCGGTGTTAGGTGGACCGACGAAGATAGGGCTATGGCTTCTGCCGTTTTAGGTAGCAAAGCATTCGATTACTTGATTTCAAACAAGGTTTCTGCGGAATGCTCTTTAATGTCGATTAGCAATGATGAGAATTTGCAGAATAAGCTCTCAGATCTTGTAGAACATCCCAATTTGTCCAATTTCAGTTGGAATTACGCAATTTTCTGGCAAATTTCTAGGTCAAAAATTGGGGATTTAGTGTTGGGGTGGGGGGACGGGTGCTGTCGGGAGCCCCGGGACGAGGAGGAGGATTCCGATGTTACTCGGTTCCTCAGGCTCCGGCAGGAGGACGAGTGCCAGCAGCGGATGCGGAAGCGGGTGCTGCAGAAGCTGCATATCTCGTTCGGGGGGAGCGAGGACGAGAGCTACGCGTTTGGGTTGGATAGGGTGACGGATGCCGAGATGTTCTTCTTGGCGTCGATGTATTTTTCGTTTAGTCGAGGGGAAGGGGGGCCGGGGAGGTGTTTTAGCTCGGGGGAGCATTTGTGGTTGAGCGATGCGTTTAAGTCGCCCGTGGATTATTGCGTTCGCTCATTTTTGGCGAGGAATGCGGGGGTGCAGACCGTTGTGTTGGTTCCGACGGATATTGGTGTGGTGGAGTTGGGCTCAGTTAGGTGTGTTCCGGAGAATGTGGAGGTGTTGAGGGCCGTTAGGTCGTCTTTCTCTTCGTTGTCGGGGATTTTTAAGTCCAAGAAAGTTGCGGTGAATGAGAGGTCCAAGGGTTTTGTAGTCGAGCAAGTGGTTCCTAAGGTTTTCGGGCAAGATTTATGCTCTGGTCGTGTGGAATTGAAGGGGAATGGCGATGTTAGGAAGGTTGAATATGGGACGATTAATGGGAACGGGAACGGTTTGGTGTGGAGACAGTACGCGAACGCTAAGCCTGCAACCCCGGTGGAGGTTTATAATCCTCCAAGGCAAGTAAAACATCCGTTGAACGGGTTGAACGGGCAGAACCGGAAACCAGCGCAAATGCAGATTGATTTTGGCGCGAATTCGCGACCACAGAGCACAGAGGCAGAGCACTCTGACATTGAAGTTCCGTGTATCGAAGAGAGCATGCTGGTATCAGAAGACAACAGGCCAAGGAAGCGTGGCCGGAAGCCCGCCAACGGGAGGGAGGAGCCCCTCAATCACGTGGAGGCGGAGAGGCAGCGACGCGAGAAGCTGAACCAGCGTTTCTACGCGCTGAGAGCGGTGGTTCCGAATATTTCCAAGATGGACAAAGCTTCCCTCTTGGGAGATGCGATTGCTTACATAACCGAGCTTCAGAACAAGCTCAAGGGCTTGGAATCTTCCAACGGGAGGGTGTCGGGAGAGGCGGAAACTCAGCCAAATACGGAAAGGCCACCCCCTAGCATCGACATCCAAGCTGGCGTAGGCGAAGTAACGCTGAAGGTGAGCTGTCAGCTCGATGCTCACCCCGTGTCGAGTTTCGTTCGAGCAATCAAGGATGCTCGGGCGACCATAGTAGACGCAAAATTTGCCTCCGGGAGCGAGAAAGTGTTCCATACCTTTGTCGTCAAATCAGATGCACCAGAGCGGCTAACCAAGGAAAAGCTGCTCGGAGCGATGTCGCGCGATCAGCAGCAGCCGTAGTCGGTCGGGTAAATACCGGTATTTAATGTTTTTTACAAAATAATTAGGCAGTGAGAACCAATATGGAAATCTTTTGCAGATATTATTGTTAGGAAAACAAAGTCTTTATCTGTTTATAGTATAGATTTGTTGTAAGAACATAGCTTTCAAGATTTATTGATTTGTTAAGTTCAATTCAATTATGACCTATATTTTCTCAATTTCAAACATCGTTTCCTTTGTCAGCTTGTTACTTGCTTGAATGAGTAATGTGTAATACTACATAATCTATGTTGTCTGAAATTACTATAAATAGTTGATTTATTGAACATTTTTTCAAGCTTAATTTGACTTTTAGATGAATTGAAGGTTGTAAGATTCTATGATACCATATTGACAACTACCTAGATACAGTAGATCTCTTATTCTACAAACTTCTGTTTTTTGCTATAAATGGAGGTTTCAGATTTGTTAAAGAATAAATTTGTTACTACATTAACTATTTAAGGTTGAAGATGAGTGATGAATGATTAGTTTAACAGCTTTTTCCTTTTCCTTTTCCTTTTCCTTTTCCTTTTCCTTTTCCTTTTCCTTTTCCTTCTTTATCAGTACGATCCTGTGTAAACCGTAATAAAACTGACAGATATGCGTTAAAAAGTCATGTGGTTCTCTTGTATCCAGTTCCGGTTCAAGAACTGCCAATTTCTGTTCAGGTTCAAAAACAAATTGATACCTTAACCAGCCCGGCATAAGCAATGGCGTGTTTTCCCGAATTCCCCAATTTTTAGTGAAATTTTTTCAAATATCAATGGTTTTTCTGGCTTTGGGCCAAAACAACAATTCTAAAAGTTGTGCAATCTGATTGGTGGAAAGGAACTCTAGGTTTGGTTTAGCTCTTGGGAGACGGTTTTGGTTCGAAAATTGTAACTTGCGATCCTATTTCGGTTTAACCACGAGTTATTAATACGTTGGCAATTGTTGAAACCAATGAAGAAACAACTTTAATGTTCAAACGCTATTGGAAAAAATATTGAAAATGTTTAAACCATGTGTCAATTTATTTTATTAATGCTAATCTCATAAAAAGAATATTTTGATATTACAAATGCTTTTGTAAACATATATTGTAGTAGTAAAATTTATGCTACTATAGATTTAATTATCAATTTGTTTTTATAAAACAAATAATCTTTCAGCCCAATTGACCATCAACCTGCTCAGGTAATAAGCCCAACTGCCCAAGTAGTCTGGATATAATATTGGATATTTGGATTATAAAAGCAAATCTATATAGGATAAATAAATCATTTAGTTTCGGACTAAATTGACATCCATATACGGATATCTTTATGTTTTATATGAATCTACATGTGATTTATATAATGGAAACTTGATGAATGGAGTAAGTGTAGATAAAAATGTCCAAATTAGAGGCTTGAATATGAGATTTTATATTTTATTAATTTACATTTGATGCTAAAGTAGAAAAAAAGAAAAGAAAAAGGGGAGTAAGTGATAAAAGAATAGTTAAAAATGCAAAAGTTGTAATATTATTACTCATTTTGATGCTTTTTTCAAACTATATAGATTCGAACTTTTATTATTCCATTGAGTATTAAAATAAAAAATATAAAAATGGGTGTTGAGAGTGGGATTTGAACCCACGCCCTTTCGGACCAGAACCTTAATCTGGCGCCTTAGACCAACTCGGCCATCTCAACATTTTTGTGATGTTATTCTAACAATTTATATTTAAAATATTTAAAACTATTCTCTGTTTCTTTAATTGTACATTTGTGACATCTTAGCTTACATGTAGTACACTATAGTAACTCTCTCTTCGACAAATAACGTTAAATATAGTACTCCGTATAAGTTTATATATAACCTTTGTAGGAGTAATTGAGTAATCTCTGTCTCAATAATTCTTGATTGTCACTTTTACAATGCTAATTTGTTGGAACAGGTTGGTTGTTGTTGTAGTAATTAGTATATGCTTGAATGTTGTTGTATGTGACTTAGTTGAGGTTTCGTTTTGTTGTTGTGGTTGGTGCTGGTTTTAGGTTGTCACTTGTTAGTGGTCTTCATGTTTTTGTTGTGTCGAACCTTAGTTCGCCAGGTGGTTGACTTGGAGCTTTTTTTTATGTAAAAAGTGAATATTTATAAATTATTTTATATTTACAAAATATTTTGGACTTTTCCCACTAATACTTTGAGGTCTTCTTGGTCCTAGAAATGAGAAATAATAAAAGAAACTGTGATAAATGATTTTCCCTAACAAAAGAAGCGAAATAAACTGAAATTCCAAGAAGGTAAAATTGATTTTTGGCAAATAATTTTGGGTCAAATTTCTATAAAGCAAGATGGTAATGGCCCAAATTTCAGCCCAAACCTGCATACACTTTTTGTGTATAGTCAATTTAATGAGCCCAAAATAATAAAAAGTATATGTGGTCCATAATTTTTTATAGTAATGTATAACAGCAATTGGGGGAGACACATATTCGTCTACTCACTTCCTAGTTCCTACCAAACAAATGGCACAATCATGATGGATAATGCTACAAAATAATTAATGTTCGGTGATAGACATATTTATGTATTGTTATATGCATTTTTCACTTGCAAATATGCAAGTTTATGCTTTATATATGTATTTTTTTTCTTTTGTAAATTAAATAAGGATATATGTGAGAATAAATTATAAAGAAGGGTGGACATTTTATCAAAAATAAAAAAAACAGAGTTGGGAGTACGATTTACAATACTTATTTAGAATTTTGTAATACTATACTATGATTTAAATATATTCAAACTATGTGATGAACTTAGTACTATAGTTTAGATGCATTATTCAGAAGAACGTTTATAAAAGATAAAGCTGCATGCCTTCTGCCACATACAGTACCCACAGTGTGTGTGAGAATTTATGCTTAATTATGCTATGATACTATACTACAATTATGTTATTTTGTTTGTGGAAAATTTTCCCTAACTAGCAAGATCTGGCTTGGATTTCCGAGCCTAACAAATGGAGTATCAAATCTCTGTTAATAGTAATAATTAATTAGTAGCTTTCGCATAATTAAATACTTTGTTTACGTAAATTAATGTGCGTGACACAATCTTGGATCAAGACATAATTGAATAAATTAATGATTCTAATAAAAATCGATTCATTCATTGATGATTTAATAAAATATTTAATCACTTAATACCAGTACTTTTTATTATGATATTATACTTTTCATAAAAGAATTTTGACTGAAAAATTATGAAATTTGTCGAATTCTGGCATGTCTTGTAAATTTTAATGGAAAAATTATGAAGTTTGGATTTATTAGCAACAATCGCACAACGAAAAAATTCGATCACCTATGTGTAATAAATATATTGCTGATATTTTTTATTAAACGATGATGTTGTTATTTTGTACTATGAATAAATGACACGTTCAACTCACTGCCACGCATGTATGCTTTCTTCTCTGTCATTCCAGATGCAAGTTCATAAAAAATTTCACTAGATAATTACAAATATTTCAAACTTCATGATTTTTCCAATTTATAAAACTGTGGAGAGACTATAATTTGATCAAGACTTCATGGATTTTCAATAATTTATCCAATATTAAATCAATAATTATCACTTACTTATTTATTAAAATTAATAAAAAATAAAGTGTTTTATGGCCGGACATATAACAGCAGCCTAGCTTTAATCTAATCAATGTTAGTCATTCAATAATTATGACAGCTAACCGACAAATAATCAAATCTGCATGATTATCTCTGAATATATGCATGTGTGTCTGTATGTATATGCTGTGAGAGAGATAGAGAGCTTTATTTTGAGAATAGTGACTTTATTCGTTGTTGGTAGGCAGCTTTGATTCTTACAAAAAGTGAAATTCCAAAGATTCCTTGTCTCTATGGTAAAGAAATTTTATCTTAATTGTGTTAGATTGATGCATGATTTTGGATTTCATCATGAATTTGCTCTTTTAGATTTCATTATAGTATATATAATTTCTTAGTGTCTCGTGTCATGAATAGCATGTGTAATAATCTAGAAACAATAATATGATCATACAATAATTTCAAAAAGTAAAAACACTATTCAAAATAATTGTATGCTATCATTTTGCATTCAACAAATATTATCATTTGTGTGCAGTGGTGAACATAGAAACAAGAGATACAACTATATTCCGAAAACAAAACATAATAATATAAGAATAACAATATGATCAGTATGTATTCGAAACTCCAGGTTATCATGATTATTTATCGCGCCTAAATTTAAAATTCTGGATATGCCTATACACATCTCTTTCGCGGATGAAGTTGATGGTGAACGTTAGGATGTGTGTTGCCCTTTACGTCAATTTTTTTCTATTTTCTTTTGTTCGATTGATATTTTTTTTTGTGTAGTAATTTCGGATATAATTTTTTATATATATTTTACAGTGGTTTTGTCATCTTTTATTGTTGTTCGCAGATATTTTGTTCTTAGCAATTATTTTGTATCAAAAGATAAAGTTGATTTGAAAAGACTCAAACAAAAAATTTTCAAGTCACAAGTCAACCATGAATATATGCTTATAAAATGATAACTATATTTTCTAATAACAGAATATACATTGGAATAACGTAATTCTTCAGAAAAAGACTTTTCGAATGGAATTCACATTAAGCAAGTTCCTGTTTTCTCACTACTGTGGTTATAATTAAATAATATTGGGAGGAATAAATGCTTAGTCATATTTTCATACGACTTTTATTGTTAGAATATTGTATACTTACTACAATATTCCGATGAATTAGTTTGAATATTCAATAGTAGTAAGAAGAATTTTTTTCCCTTATTACTATGATGCTTAATTAAATTGCATAAAGTTTAATTAATTCAAAAGTTGCATCTTCCCACTATTCTGTCATTACAAAAATATACCCATCATATAGATAAGGGATAGTTTCAAGCAAGATATGCCACACACACTCAAGGAGTAAAAGCAAAAAAAACATTATCTACTAATGCTTCATCTCTTTTGGTAAATTTCACTTATCTAATTTGACATTTGGCGAACTTTTTCGTAAATAAAAAAGTTAAAATAAGATTAGGTAACAAAAGAAGCATATGATAGAACATATTTCTATTGTCAGAAGCATGACTCTATTATTCACAAAGGAAACTGACAGTGCCTTGCATTTTCAGTACCTAAGACCAAAACACACACTCACACATGATAGATACAGAGAGTGTTTCACGCGTACCAAAAAGTGTTTATGTGAAAATGAAAATAAATAAAGGGTAATCAAATTGTCGAAAAAACATAAGTTTGGTCAAATTCTAATCTATCCCACAACTTAGAAAATCAACCACCCAAATTTTCTATGTTAAAAATGAAAATAAACATAGGTTAAATTGCCGGAAAGGTCATGAATTTTGGTCAAATTCTGGTCTATCCCACAACTTTGAAAATCAACTAGAACTATATGTGAAGTTCGAATTTGTTATTAGTTATCCAATGGTAAAACTTTTTGGTGAAATCATATCGAAGAATTAAACAATGCCGTCTACAAAACAATGTTAACACTATATATATTACACATAGATGGTCATAATTTTTCAACATGTGATCATTGAAAACAAATCCGAACTTCCTAATTTTTCTGGCTGGTTTTCAAAGTAGCAGAGAATTTGACCAAACATTAAGGATTTCTTTTGTGAATTTTCCCATAAATAAGAAAAAATTTAACAAGAAATTCCTTCGACTTGTTGTCTTCATGATCTCTCACTCGACCATTCAACTCTTTATGTGACTCTCTCTCTCTTAAAGCTTTAGAAGCTTTTATGGGGTTTTGGGACATTGAATGCTTTTTTGGGGTTTTGGAAATGGAAGGAGAGAATGATATATGTGTGGAATTGAGTGCGCATGGTCTTTTAAGAATCTTGTCCGATTTTGTAGAAAAATACAAAACATCAAACACATTCTTGGCAAAATATTATTGGGAAATCATTGTAAAAATTTGATCACGTTATGCATAAATGTATGTATATGTAAGTATTGATTGTTAAAGCCAAAAGGGTCATAGTAATTATTTAAACAAAACATTATTTCGACATTATCTGAGTGAGAAGTTTCCTAGGGAGAGTGAGCACAACTAAATTCTAGGTAGATTTTCTGATGAGAAATTTCAGAAATTTGGTCAAAAGTGAATAGTTTGGATTTTTCTAGGTTTTTTAGGGTACGATGTAATCCTTAGGTAATAATTGGGTTTCAAGGCATTGAAGTTTGAGCTTTTGTTTTCAAGAAATATTATTAGATGTTGTTTAATGCTTTGTTGACTATGAAGTCTCAAAGGAAACTAAATATTAATCTTCGACTATGGTGAATTTATGGGCTGATGTTCAATTATATTTAATTTAATAAAAATATTATCTGAGCTAGAACTAGAGTTCATTATTTTTGCCTATATATATTTGTTTTACCTATCTTAGGTCCGAAAATTATATAGTGAAAATCTGTAGATTGTCATCGCCACCGGATTTATACACATTGTACCGAATTGAGTGAACAAGTCCTTATGTTTCGCCTTTTATATTCGTGATATATTTGCGTTTATTCTAATAATACACTAGTTCAAATTTGTTTAAAGATTAAATGAGGTAATTAAGTTACAATGTTTACTAACTAAATTATGGCAATAGTTAGATTCTACATAAATGTATACATACATTTTAATCTTCCTATACTAATCTTTAAAAAATCATTGGTTAATAGTGAGCACCAAAAAATCATAGTAATATATTTTTATTCTATTAAAACATGTTTGCTTCTCAAACAATGCCTTTTAGTTTTGTGACTTTCAAACCAATTAATCGTAGTATTCTTTTTTTAAGTTCTTTAGACTATAGTTTTGATAGAACAATGAACAATATTGCCACACAATATTGATGAATGAATTTGTTAACAATCCACATATGGAAGATATATTCAAAATACATATAAATAATACATTCTCCCCATAATCTCTACAAGCACTTAATCAATGAGCTCACTTAGAAAAAATAGCTTGATTGTCTTAATAAGTAATTAATTACATTATCATCCATCAAATATTTTTACATTTTTACACACATTTGTACTAATAGCTTGCCAATCTGGAAAGTGTGCACTCCATTAATGAAAAAAGGAACTCTATATCTGAAAATACTTCCTAAATTGTAATTTTACCCTACATTTCAATCAAATGTGATTTATAAAATCTAAATTAAAATAAAATCCTTTGTTGTACGCTATAAAGTTTGGAAACAAGAAGATAAGGGGGAAAAATTACTACCCCTAAAGTCACATCTTATAAAAATAGTAAAAACGTCTTTCAGTGACATCACTTATTCGATTATTCAGTAACCGAGTAAAGATGTTACAAAATTACATTTTGCTTGATCGATGAATGAGTGCGCGCGCGCGTGTTTTACTTCAGTCACCCATTAATTCAATGGAAAACCATCTCCATTTCTAAGAAAGAAAAAACTACAAGAAATCACACATTCATCTAAACATTAATCTCAGCAAGTACATATCAAGTAGAAATATTAAGCTAATTAATGCTCCAAAAAAACCCAAAAATAAAATAAAACCTACCAATTTCTAGGGCTTTTTTCCATGTTCGAGATCATTGATTACAATGGAGTGCTCGTTGAAGAAGAACTGAAATTGGAAAGCTCTGTCCAATTCGTGTTGGAATTCCATTGCTCATTTCCCCCAATTCCTCCCATCAATTGCCTCGACAGATTAGGGTTTTCCTCCATTTTCACCGACGCCAGCTGAGTCAGAAGCGAGCTCGAAAACTTCGGCCGGCTCGCTTCGTGACTCAGAAACCCGGCCTCGCTGCCGGGGAATTGGTAGTTCCCCGGCTGCGAGGCCTCCAAACCCCCGAAAAAGGGAAACTGCTGGACTTGCTGCATCCGCCACGGCTCGACGCTCGACAGCAGCGAAGCCATCACCCCGCCGCCGTGGAACCCCATCTCGTGGGTCCCGGGCGGCGGGTAAGTCAAGCCCATGTCGCCGCTGAAGTTGTCGGTGAGTTGACTCAGCGGCGACATGAACCGGAGAGGCTGGAACTGCGGCAGCATCCCGGCCGCGGCGCCGCCGGTCGAGACGGTGCTCGCGGAGGTCGACGTGGCGGCGGCCTGGCGGTCGCCGCTGGCGGCCGGGGAGGACTTGGACTTGGTCCGCTTGTTGCGGCGGCAGCCGCCCCCGACGGGGACGTTCCGCAGCGCGCCGCCGCGGGTCCAGTAGCGGCGGCACGTCTTGCAGAAGTGCCGCGGCTGCGAGAGGCTGTAGTTGTTGAAGTAGCAGAACTTGGTGTTGGTCGACTCGCAGCGCGGGCACTTCAGGGACGAATCCGGCATCGGCACATTCGCGATGCGCGCCCGCTCCGACATCGTGCCGGGCCGGATCGGCCCCTGCCCGGCAGCAGGAGGCTGCTGCGCACCAGCCTCCTGCCCTGGGAGCAGATGGTGGCTTCCACCGCTGCTCCCAATTATATGATGATTTTGTGGCTGCAAAAAAGAAAGGGAAAGATAATGAAAAACAAAATTAAAGATGTAACAAACAAGTTACGAAAAATTAAATTGAAAAAAATCAAGAAAAGGGGATGGGAATATTTATCTTTTGAAATTCCTGCTTTATTGCCTTATGATCTCATGGAAAATAATGAAATTAATAGTAACAAAGAAAGAAACCCTAACCTGATGCCAATTGTTAGGATCAAGATAAGGAGGAACTGAAGAAAAAACCATGGCTTCTTCTCTTTTGTAAGTGGAGAATCACATCAACTAGAAGCTTGCTTGAGAAAGAAAAGAGAGGAGAGAGAAATGAAGAATGAGAATATAGGAGCTAAAAATAAAGCAGGGAGCTTTATGCTTGTATATATATAGATAGATATAGAATAGATACAGTGATTTTCATGGAAATAAAGCTATGTTACTAAATTGTTTTCACTGTCGAGTTTGGTATTGTTGATTGCTTTTTAGGGTTTCGAGAGGTTGGTGTTTTATTTATTACTTAGTCTTTAAGCTTCTTTTTGTGGTTGCTGCATGGAGAAATCTGGTCTTATTTGCCACGTCATCCATGTTAGAAATTCCCACATTATTATATAGTAAAGAAAATTGGAGCATATGTAATGTTCCATTACTATGTTAATGTGTTTCAAATGGTTTGAGAACTTTTGGAACAGTGAATATGCACTTTTGATAGAAGAATTGTTTGAATAAGTAGCTAAAGTTGTAAATCAAGAGAGTGGATAATTTAGTCCTTAATTTACTCTTAGTTATTGCATTAAGTAATTTTTTTGCTTGAGGCAAGGACAAAACGGTAATTCGGGGTATTTTATTATGAAACAGTGAAATTGGATATTTATTTTGGGACAATATTCATTTTTTGACTATGGACACCTGAAACAAACAAATGTTATACATCAATGTAAAGTGATAATTGAAATTGCTACGTGACTCTCTTGGTTATCACCTTTAAGTGTTAACTGAAATTGCTAAATGAATCTCTTGGTTATTACCTTTGAGTTTTAAGATGAAAACCTACGAACTTCTATCATAGTATAAGAGTTGGTTTTCATTTTAAACTGAAACTTGACTAACACATCATCATATTCGAAAACAACAAAAATGACTAACACATTAGTATACTTAGGCTTCAAATTTGATCCAGTTTGATGAAAGACTAGTCCAACTGATCTAAAAAAAATAAAAAAATTACATTTTCGAGAATTGTAATGGAATTATGAACTAGATTTGTATGTGAATCTATTTGAATGTATATATTCTTTAGCTTATTCTTCTTTCTTAATATCATTCCTTGTTGTTCTCGATCCCTTGTCTGCTTTGTGTGCGGCTTTTATGATCCCATCGTTTATTTTCTTTATATACTTGTTATTAGACTCTGTTTGTTTTTTGTCGATGCTGATTCGCAACTGATGTAGCTGAGATTGGACTAATCACATATTGATAGTTTTTAGCATTTTTGTTCTCTTAGTAAAAAACTTCTTTGTTATGGATATTGGCAAGTCCATGTCATGTGGCTTAACACAAAAAGATACAAAACGTTTCATTTTGTCTTTAATATTACATATTTTATTTTTTAAAGAGGTGCTCTTATCTTTTACTTGAAATATGGTTCCATGCAATTATGTACAAAGGAACAAACACTGGTGTTGCTTTTCTCATGCAATAAATAAGTATATTTTCATAAACTAGTAGTAATAGTTTGTATAGAAAATTGAAATAGCACATAAAAAGGGGGGAAAAGGCCAATCTTGAGGAGAGTTGCTTTGGAGGAAATAAACAGTGTGTCCCAACCTTATGAAACTTTAATTTCTTCTGTCTACATTTTTATTGGCTACCCCACCTCCACTTTCATAAAATTGTCAATTATATTCTTTTTTTATAAGTATATTATTTCGTAATTTATTACATCATATAAAAGTATATGAGAAAGATCTAATTAATTTACTAGAACTATATAAGAAACTCATGAAAGTAATGTGTTTCATGATTTCAGTGTAACGTTAAAAGTAAAAGGGGTCCTATATATGAGAAAAATAGTTACTACAACTTTATGTTACTTTAATCAATTCAGTTATGAATAGAATCGAGATCATAGGATTATTTTTAATCATATAAAATTTTTGATTGTAGCATATAAATTGTGAAAATTTAACACTTCTTTTTATTTTCGGCATCCAATGGTTCTTCCTTTTTATGTAACTAAAAATCTAGAACTAAATTTCTTTGAAACTTTTCATTGGGCCCTAGCCCACCAAAATTTATTTGGCCCAATATAAGATCCATGTTAAATGTAGTAGTATTTGAGTTTTTATTATTTGGAATTTGCCTTTTCGTTTAAGGCTAAATTTTTATTTTGGTAAATTAAGATGTGCAGAAGGATGGAAAGAAAAAATATGATGCATCATGTTTTCAGAGAGAGATGTTAAAATTAGATCGAAACTCGAAACATGATAGTATTGTATTGAGTTCTTGCAATGAAGACTGAATTGTATCATCATCGACCTTGATTTTTCTCAATTTCTTACTCCATCTATTTCATAGTAATAGAGTCATTTTGTTATTTTTGTACGTTCCATAGTAATAAAGTCATTTCCCTTTTTAGTAAAAGTCAACACATTTTTTCACACCTACTTCACTTTCTCTTACTTTTTTTCTTTCTTCATCTCTCTACATTTTTCATTTTCCACTTTATTCTCCCTTTACTTAACTCACCAAACACAATTTTTCTTAATCTCCGTGCCGAAAAGAAACGCATCCATTACTATGGAACGGAGGGAGTACATTTGTTCCAATTCCCCAACTCATTTGGGTTAAGTTGATGCAATTGTTATCGATACTTGTCACAAAAAAATTAAAAACTTTCAGAGTTCACTGATTTGGTCGTTATTTGCTGATAGACCTTCAGATCAAACAAAGCATGTCAAAATCTATCTTCATTTGATAAGTTATATATTTGCCTCGACGTGTTTAGTACAATTATGTTAAAACGACTTAATTTGTTCCTCCTCGATCCACATATCTCTCTACTTCCAAAATTCAATGATGCCTCATATATAATTCCTTATTCAACTCGTCGTATAAGAAAGCGTTCATGATATCGAATTGGTGAATGGCTCATTCTTTATGTATTGGAACAGATATTAACTCCAGAACAATCACCTTTGCTACATGAGTAAAGTTTTCTAAAATAATCCTACCTCGCATATCCTTTTTACACCAATCGTAAATCTCTTATTTGATTCATCGAGCCTTCGTTTGACAGTAAATATCCGTCAACAGGAAATGACACTTTTACCCTTCATGGAAGTTTGACATTTTTCTCAACATTTTCATTTATGCTCTCATCGCATCCCTCCAATATTTCAACTTTAGAGCCTCTTCTATTGTCCGTGGAATTATTATTATTACAAAACATTATGATAAAATAGTACAAAAATCCACCAATCGCTTTCACAATGGTTCTTGCTCCACAAATAGGCTGTCGCCGCGTATGGGAGTCCCACCAAAATAAATAATTGGGCTTATCAACAATACATTATTTAAACAAGTGGACTCCAAAATTGCTTTTGTCACAATCACTATGGAACATGCACATTTTTATGTGGTCTCCAAATTTGTACGAATTATTCACCTATGTTGGCTAAAAGGGATAAAGAAAAAAGATAATTTTTTTTTCCAAATTGTCTTGTGTCTTGGTATATAAACGTATAAAAAATAAACATAATTTGGCTTTTTATAATTGTGTAATATGGCCCCGATGGCGACTTGTCACAAATTTGATACTTTTCACCCACAAAGATAAATTTTGTGTGGAAATATATTAAATATTTTATTTTTAGAAACAATTATCTGAAAATAATGGACTAAATTAATACAAATTGCAAAGATTAGCATATAGTTGAAAAATCTGTGATAGAATCAATACAACCACTAAATATTGAATATATAAATTGATAGTTTTTAAATTTTGAATTGAAATTGAAATTGATAAGCTAAATCATAAGATGACATGATAGATTCGAACAGCATTCCTGAAAATAATACTACAGTATTATTTTGAAATTTTGAGGGTAAAATATTGATTTTTGAGCCCATATAGTGATATCCCTTTATGGGCCGGCCGAAGGTGGGCCGAAACTAACACGCTCTTAACCGTTCTCATTTAGAATTTTTTTTTGTCCTCATACACAATTCTCATTTAATGTAATAAACATATCCTATTTCAAAATAAATAATGACTCGATTGACTTTTTAGCTTCATCAATTCATTGAAATTATTATATTCGGATAACACCAAAAACAAAATAATTGTAAAGACGACTATTATTAGTCCATCTATACCAAGGGTATATTTGTAAAGCGTCTGGCTGAATCCGAGCCACCGGGCCCCGAGAAGTTGATTCGGCTCAATGGATCAGGATGAAAATCCATACTTAGGCCGGCCCCGAGAAGTCGATTCGGCTCAATGGATCAGGATGAAAATCCATACTTAGGCCGGTAGCATGTGTACGTCGTCGACACCACGTTCAAGAGCTATACATTATTTATCGTGTGAAAAACTTATGTCAGATTATCTCATCATCTGACGGGTCAAATTTCAATCCAAACTCATACTCCCTCTGTCCCATTAGAAATGAAACATTTTCCTTTTTAGTTTGTCCCATTAAAAATGAAACGTTTTCTAAAATAAAAACATCTCTATCTCTACTTTTTCATCTCTTTTTCATTTCTCTCTCTTCATTAACTTACAAAATAACACTACATAAAAACCCATGCCGATTTCCAAATGTTGCATATTTAATGGGACGGAGGGAGTATTTCTCTTGTCCATATTGTTAACTTCATTAGTAAATAAAGTATATAGCACTTGGATTTGGATCTAGATCTTGATCAATCTCGTAACGAAACAATCTCAAACATGACTCCCCGTTCAATATAGTTATATCGACTAGTTGACCTAAATGAAAGTCATAGGAAAGTAGGAAACATGTTATGTGGAGAAAACACCTGAATCTGAAGAAGAGGTGATATCTGATTATCCTAAATTTTGGGAATCTAGTTGCAATTAGTTTAATCAACTTGATTAATAATTAATCATTAAAAATTAACAATAATTCCAGTGCGATCTTACAGCTTCAGATCATGTCTTTTCCACAAACTAAGCATGTGGAGAAATTAATTAATTAATGTATTATTAATGGGGCTGTCGCCAAATGACACGATTACAATCAAAGACTAACTATAGATAACTACTAAATGTAATTATCACCTCAAAATGACAAAAGGAATGAGTAATTAGCAACTAATTAAGTGTTAATCCTAATAAGACTGCACTTTTCAAACGTCCCATTGTGCTTTTCTGCTTTTTTTAATGAGAAATATAGTAATTTCACGTGAAATTAATGGCTATTTAATGGAAATTAATATGGTGCTTTTTGGTTTCATTGGTTAATGAATATTGGACTTTCGTAAGCAAGTACATCTTAATTACTATAATATAATACCAATAGATAATGGATATTTTATGTGTATTAAGTTGTCAGTGTGTGATTGTCAGCACATTTGTAAATTGTAATTATTGATCCATTTTATGTTACAAGTGTAACAATCTCAAATTAGTTGACGTCACATAAATCTTTTATCAGATATTTGTCACTATAGGGTAAATCTATTTATAGTGAAGAGTTGGGCACTTGGCTCCTTGGTGGAGTTAGATTAGTTTGCCCTTGCCCCTTCGTCTAAATTTTTTATTTTTGGCATATAAGATTTTATACTACATTATTTTATTATGTTAGGTGGATAATAAAGAGAATGGTATGTTTTTGTTTTTAAAAATGTATCATTTTGATTCGCGTGTTTATTCTAAAAATAAAAATATGTCACTTTGTATAAAAGAGTCTATATTACTTATTAATTAACACATTCAGTTTTAACCTTATAATGACTCTTTAATCGAGATATCCAAGGCAATAACGGATAAAAAAATGAAACCCTTGTGTTGGAACCTGAAACAGTAACAAAAGTCATTGTTAGGACCGGAATGTAGGGCAGTGTGGCAGTCATTGTTAACAATGGATGATGGACAAAGATTAAAAATGAACCTAACTCTTAATTAAAGATTGAGGCAGAATTGTCGCATTGTGGATCGGTGATATAGGTTCTCTAGATCAATCAATCCTTTCAGCCCCACCTAGATCGGCCAATGATCCACGTACATAGGTATTATATTATATTGCTCGACACACATATAAAAGTTCAGAAATTAAATAAATAGTATTATTACAATTTTTTTTAAGCTCAATGCTATGTCACACTTCTAAAACATTATATATGGATCGTGGTTTATTATTAAAGCCTAAGGTGTTACTGTACCAAGTTCTTTTAGCTGACAATTTAAATCTCTAACACTTGTAAAGCACTTGGACTATAGTATAGGAGGAATATCATTTTCTATGCTTGAAAGAAGAGAAATAAGCACAATATTGATAGATGAGATCAACTCCAAACATATATTCAATATACCTATAATCATAAAATTAATAATACTTCAATTTACCTTTTATTTTTAACTCTCTTCTATTTTATTAAATTTGCATTAAGACTTATGTTTTCTTTAAAATTTCTATTTTAATGGATGAATAGAATACGATAATATATATCTTGATAAAAGGGGATCCAAAAAAGGTAGACATTATTTTCCTTGTTATCTTACTTGTATATTATTAGTATCACCAATCAATAAGAGCCAAGCATTATAGAAAAGCCAATCCACTTTTCAAAAAGAGAGAAAAATCAAAAAGAGTCTTATCTACGGCAATGAGTATTAGAAACCATCAAATGTTGCCCATCAAGGTTCATTCATAGAGACGTGTACTGCTTGAATAACACTACTCACCTTAATTATTGCAACCTAATATATATTTATAATTTGTCTATTTAATAATGGGTTGGGTATCACGCACACGATTTTTTTGTCCAACTAATAATTTGATTTGTATATTTTATTCGTTTCATGTGACTTGTTTATAATTGGTTTGTATACTTTTTACTTTTTTATGTGTATTAGTGCAGTTTGCCGTCTGGTATATTTTATTATCTATTTCCCTACCTTTGGTTAAATAATTAAAGATTATGCTATTGAGAACGAGTGGCATAATCAAGTCCCTCAAATATTCTATTTATTATAGAGAGATGGCTTATATATGTAAAAGAAAATATTTAAACTATAAAAAAGTGGTGACCATGAATTTAGAAAGTACGTAGGCAAATATATGGTACAATAACATAAAAAAAAAAAAAATTTGTACTCCATTAATTGAGAACCAACAACAAAAGGGAAAAAAGAATGGCGTATAAGTCCTAAGCAAGTCGAAGATACTCCAATTCCGATTAAGAAAATACTTTTCGTCAGCAAACCAATTCAAAGGTAAGACCCTTACATTCATTCCTAAGCCAAAGGAAATAATAGTCAAGAAAAATTATGTTTTTTAAGGTGAACTCAAGTGAATCAATTTTATTTGAATTAGAATCATGGTCGAGTCACATTATGGTTGGATATCGTTACTCTTTTTCTACATTATATCAATATAATTGTATCGTATTCATGTGGTACGGTAAAAGTATCCACAATTCTTCAGCACATGTTGGTTTACCTTTTATTGTTTGGTCGGAATGTTGTGTTTTTTCATTTTTGATTTAGCGGGTTGGGTTTTTACCACTTGTCTTTAACCTTGCTCACCGCACGCCGGTTCGATCTTTTTTTTCTATTAATATAAAAACAACTCTGATGGATACTAGGTGCATTCATATCTCGACACGAAATATATATGTAATGATAAATTATGTGAAATGGCCAATTAGTATATGGACCATCATATGCGCCAAATAGGAAAAACAGTATGATGGGGATTGACATGTGAATTTTCAAACAATTAAACAGATGCATGAACGTTTACAATATTACATTTTCGGTTTTTTATTTTGGGAAAAACAAAATTAGTTGGTGTCGGTTTGACAACTAATTGTATTTATGGAGTATGGAATAAAATAAGATTACAATCCATAACATGTGATTAAGATGACTATTTATGGTTGTATTTGATTTATCAGATAAGAAAATAGAATGATGTTGTATTGAACAAATTAAGATGGGGTTTTAAAAAAAAATTAAATTACTATTGAATTTAATGTTATTGTTTGAAAAACTATTTGTCTAAGAATGAGAGACAAATAAAATATTTAATTAACATATATAAACATTAATTTTCATTCACTGAAGATATTTTCAGCCAAAATCAATCGACCTGAAAAGATAGCGGCCAAAATCAATCGACCTTAAGAGATAGATAAGAAATCATCAAGTTGAGGTGTAATGGATGATTAGCCAAAAACAAAGTAATCTTGGCACTGCAAATAAAGACAAACACATGCTGAATTTAAGTATCACATATCAATACTTCAGCAAGAAAAATAAACCAAACAATAAGCAAGTATAAACACGATCTCTAGTTAGACCATACATTAGAATCCATGAAAGCTACCAAACATGCTCGAAATATAATCTAAATACGAATGTAAACATCGTTTTAAGTTTCTTGATTCATATGACAATCTGATCTCATATAGTATTTCGTTCCATAAAAATACTAATTTCTTTTTTTCACTCTACAAATTTGGTCTACTTCGATTTTTAATTTTTTTTTTTAAAAACTTATAAAGTGTGACCATTATCTATTAGAGGGAACATCTTTTTTAGTCTATGAACTTTGCCAAAGTATCATTTTAAATCCGTGAACTTTGAAAATATCATTTCAGGTCCATCAACTATGGGTTATTATCATTTGAAGTACTTTTTTACTACTTCCAAGTTTTATAGGACGAAAATACCCTCGATAACTTAAAAGGTATATATTTTTAATAAACTTATCATATACTCATATTTTTTATAAATATCTTTACAATATATTTTTGATGAATTTTCTAAATATAATTTGACCTTCAATATTACTACTATCATTTAATTATGTGACATGCAAGTAAAATTGCTTTTCTTCAATTTTTTATAGGCAAAACACATTCTTAGGTCCTTATACTTTAGTCAAAATGTTAATTAGGTCCTTGTACAATTTTTTCGTTTTACTGGGTCCTTATACTTTTCACAATATTTTTATCAGGTCCTCGTACGATTTTTCGTTTTAGTAGGTCCTTATACTTTTATCATAAATTTCATTAGGTCCTTGTACAATCTTTTATTTTAGGGACTTTTTTACATTTATCTTGGATAATAATATATATTTAATTAAACTTAATGAACTTTTTAATATTCCATTATTTAACTTAGCATAGTCTATAAAGATAATATCATCTTGTTATCCAATAATCTCAATAAGTTGTAGAGAATAATAAAAAGATTAACCGTGATGATTGAAGATTAAAATCGAAGTGTTTTTTTAGTATAACTATCCGAATTTTCAATTGATTATTTATTTTATATTGAAAAATACGTTTCCCTGAATATTCATAATCATAAGATAAGTTAAATAATAAAATTAAAAGGTTCATTAAATTTAATTAATTAAATATAAATTATTATCTAAGATAAAAGTAAAAAATATCTTAAAATAAAAAATTGTATAAGGACCTAATAAAATTTATAATCAAAGTATAAGGACCTATTAAATCGAAAAAATTGTACGAGGACCTAATGAACAATTTGATTAAAGTATAAGGACCTAAGAATGTGTTTTGCCATTTTTTATATTAAAGAATTTTAAAATAGAATAAAGAACTTTTCTTCAATAATAAAAAAAATTGAATAAGGATCTTTTCTTGCATATCACAAAATTAAGTGATAATATTGAAGGTCAAATTATATTTAGAAAATTCATCAAAAATATATAGTAAAGATATTTATAAAAAAATATGAGTATAGGATAAGTTTATTAAAAATATATACTCTTTAAGGTATCAAGGGTATTTTTGTCTAAAAATACTTGGAAATAGTAAAAAAGTACTTCAAATGATATTAACTCGTAGTTGATGGACCTGAAATGGTATTTTCAAAGTTCACAGACCTAAAATAATACTTTGGCAAAGTTCGTGGACCAAAAAAGATGTTCCCTCTCTCTATTAATTCTTCAACCATTTTTTCTTTCAATTTCACTATCAAACATCTTAATTTATGAAAAATTAAATGGAAATAAAGGAATAATAAAGTATACAAATGAGAATAGAAAATAACAAAATAGATAAGGAAAAGGCAAAAGTCATCTACCTTAACAACGTCCAAACGGCGCCGTCGCGATTCAGCCCGGCGATATTCGGTGCCGGCTTTTACCTCACTCTTCCTTCTATAAATACCACTCTCATTTCACCTTTTACATTTTCTCCCTCTCCAAAATCACCTCTTTTTACGCCCCCCCTTTTCCCCATGTTCCACTATTTCACTGTTTCTGCACCAAACTTGCTCAAGCTACATCGCTAATTCTCGTGAAAATTGCTCCAATTAGCTCCTCGTTGAAGGGTGATAGGTTGAATTATTGGTAGGAGAGAAAAAAAGATGAGGATTTTGAGTACAATTGATTCCTCCTCGTGCCCTAATTGTTGTGGATTTTTGGTTGTGGAAGCTTATCCCAAGAGGTATTCTTCCAAGATCCCTTCCGATTTGGTCCTTTTCCTGGGCCTGGGCTTCATAGATTGGTAATATACATCTCAATTTTTATAGATATAGTTTCAATTTAGAGATTTCCCCCTTTCTCTCTCTCTCTCTCTTCGTATATTTGATATTTACAAGGTAGAATATGGATTTGATGGGCTTGATTCAGTGTCTCCGGCCTGTGTTTGGAGGGTTTGAGGAGATTGGTTGGATTTCATTTGATTTCTCTTGATATAAATTAGGGGTTTTTAGTAGTTTCTGATTTCTTGTTATTTTCTGGGAGCTTGTTCTTGATTTTTCTAGCTCTGTGCAATCCAAAATTGGGACGAGTCGCCTTTTTGCTTGAGTTTTAGATATGAACAAGTTTAGGGTTTTAATGGAGGTGGGAGTTTGCAGCTGGGATTGACATCATATAAGGATTGAATTTTGTTAAGATTCTTATTTGGGGGTGAAATTAGTCGATCCAGCGCCTTGAATCTCTCGAAAAAAGGCTTCTTTTTGTGTTTTTATGTGATGGGAGATGCACTTCTAACTGGTTTGTCAATGGAGAATCATCACCCTTCAACCATCCTGTCCATGGATTCGAGCGCCTCGTCTTCCCACGAGGAAATCGACCTTGAGATGAATCGGCAAGTCTTGTTGACCGGGGCCCCTGACATCAACTTGCCCCTTTCGGCCGAGCCTCCACAGCCTTGGAACCCTGAGGCGTGCGACATTCTTGATGTCGGCCTAGGTACTCAAATGTACGAGACAGAGAGCTTCCTTGTTGCCCCCAAGGTCGGGAGGAAATGTGCGAAGAGGGTCGATAGCATCTGGGGTGCTTGGTTCTTCTTCAGCTTCTACTTTAAGCCTGTTTTGAATGAGAAATCGAAGGCGAAGATAGTGAGGGACAGTAATGGGGTTTCGGGTTTTGATAAGTCTGATCTGCAGCTTGATACTTTCATGGTTCAGCATGATATGGAAAACATGTATATGTGGGTGTTCAAGGAGAGGCCCGAGAACGCGCTTGGCAAGATGCAGCTGCGCAGTTATATGAACGGACATTCTCGTCAAGGAGAGCGTCCCTTCCCGTTTAGCGTCGATAAGGGCTTTGTTCGGTCTCACAGGATGCAGCGTAAGCATTATAGGGGTCTTTCGAACCCTCAGTGCGTTCACGGCATTGAGGTTGTTCACTCCCCGAATCTCATGGCTCTGGACGAAGAGGATCGGAAGAGATGGAACGAGCTCACCGGGAGGGAACCCAACCTCACCATTCCACCCGAAGCTAGCGACTATGGCTCGTGGAGAAATCTGCCTAACACTGAGTTCGAGCTTGAGAGATCCGCTCCCGTAAAGGCGAATCCGCATTCCCACGCGAAGAAGCTCCTCAACGGATCCGTGCTGAATCTGTCGACTCAGCCAATCAACAACCATAGCAACGGGGATGTCCTCGACCTCTCGCCCGTCAACAACAAGAGGAAGAAAGACTTTTTCCCACAGGGGAACGACGAAGACTGCTTCCTTGCCGTGAATCCTCCCGACCGCGCCCCGGATCCCGAAGCTCACCCGAACGGGCCTCACTGGCTGCACGAGTTCAGCGGGGTGCTGAGGAGCGCCTGTGGCCCGGTCACAGCCGCCAAGACCGTCTACGAGGACGCGGAGGGCTATCTCATCGTCATCAGCCTGCCCTTCGTGGATCTCCCGAGCGTGAAGGTCTCCTGGAGGAACACCCTGACCCACGGGATCATCAAGGTCTCGTGCACGAGCACCTCCCGCGCGCCATTCGTCAAGAGGCACAACCGGACGTTCAAGCTGACGGATCCGTCGTCAGAGCACTGCCCGCCCGGGGAGTTTGTTCGAGAAATCCCGCTCTTGACTCGGATCCCCGAAGACGCCAACATAGAAGCGTACTACGATGGCCCGGGGACAGTGCTCGAGATATTGGTGCCTAAGCTGCGCGAGGGGCACGAGGAGCACGAGGTGCGCGTCTGTCTTCGTCCTCACCACAGAGGAGGTAGTGATCTCAAACTGACCTGAAATCGAATGGAATATGCTTTATATTATGATTTGTTATATATTCGGTTTTTGAAGCTCTTGAAATCTAGTTTGATTTAAGTTGTAATTTGTTTTTGTTATGGAAAATTATATTTGAATTTATCAGCTCTCATTTCTCTGTGATTTTTGTGTCTACACTTATGTATACATTCTTTAACTAGACTAGTTTGATGAGTATACTCCATATATTTTAGTAGAATATTTGTGATGAGAAAAGATAGAGAGATGGTGTTGACACTTGGGAGAATGCTAGTGGTGGAAGTTCCATCCTAGATATTGAGAGATAATATCAAAAAAAATTAAATTCAAATGTTGAGAAAAACATGTGTATGACATGATAAGGGAGTCTTGTTATTTGTGAGTTCCACCTGTCGTATTGGATGTGTGTGGGGCCCTGAAATTATAAATCATATTCCACTTTCTTCAATAATTCAAAGTTGGTTGGTTGGAGAAACTGCAAGGAAAAGAATAATTAAAGGGGAGAGCAAAAGATGCATTTCTCTTTCTCACTTTGTATGAGAAGGCCAATTATGGAGGCTGAGTCAATGCATTTATTGAAATATCTTCTTTCTGAATAATATACATGGTTCATACTTTGTGGTCTTTTTCATAGAACAAACAGTTTTTTTTAGTGTTTTCTCATTATACAAAATTATCATAATAAATATGAATCTTGATTTATTCAGCAATATTTAAAAATTATTAATAAAATTATAAATATTACTATTAACCTTACCGATGATATTTAATTACAGAAAAAAATGCAAAATTTAACAAAAATAGTACATAATTTTCAAATATTGACATTTTCCTTTATACGTGTATCAAAGTTGGAATTGTTTCATTAAGCTAAGTACAAAGCTAATATTCCAATAAACAGATTCATGGTAACGCTAATTTATATTTAGTTTCGAAGTGTACTCAACAGAGGCTTATAATTACTATAAGCAGAAAATAAGATAAACCAATTGGAAAAGCATATTTCAAGCAGCATATAAAAATCTAAACAATAAGTTACGAGGCAAGATATGGAAAACTAAAAGTCAACAGCATAGAATCCAAAATATGATACTCATTAAAAGAGCATTAACATGATTCTTACAAAAAAAGCAGCATAAAAATATAATATTGTCCAGCAAAAATTTTAAAAGGATAGGGGATATTCAAACACATGGCTCAGCCACCACCACTTAGTCGACCTCCTCGATCTTGGGTCCGGCACTGCTGCCGCCGCTGGGGGCCGGCACATCATCATCGTCCATCGGCGCCTCACCTCCGGCTCCCTGGTACATCTTGGCGATGATGGGGTTGCAGACGCTCTCGAGCTCCTTCATCTTGTCCTCAAACTCATCAGCCTCACCCAGCTGGTTCCCATCGAGCCACTGGATGCAAGACTCAATGGCATCCTCGATCTTCTTCTTGTCATCAGCAGGCAGCTTGGAGGCAATCTTCTCGTCCTTCACGGTGTTCCTCATGTTGTAGGCGTAGTTCTCCAACGCATTCTTAGCCTCGACCTTCTTCTTGTGCTCCTCGTCCTCAGACTTGTACTTCTCCGCCTCCTGGACCATCTTCTCGATGTCGTCCTTGGAGAGCCTGCCCTTGTCGTTGGTGATTGTGATCTTGTTCTTCTGGCCGGTGGTCTTGTCCTCAGCCGAGACATTGAGGATACCGTTGGCATCAATGTCAAAGCAGACAGTGATCTGGGGGACTCCACGGGGAGCAGGTGGGATGCCAGAGAGCTCAAACTTACCAAGGAGATTGTTGTCACGTGTCCTCGTTCTCTCACCTTCATAGACCTGGATCAACACACCAGGCTGGTTGTCGGAGTAGGTCGAGAAGACCTGTTCCTTCTTTGTGGGAATGGTGGTGTTTCTTGGGATCAAGACAGTCATGACACCTCCAGCGGTTTCCAATCCAAGGGAAAGGGGTGTGACGTCAAGAAGCAAGAGATCCTGGACCTTCTCGTTACCCTCACCGCTCAAGATAGCAGCCTGGACTGCAGCACCATAGGCAACAGCCTCATCGGGGTTAATGCTCTTGCAGAGCTCCTTGCCGTTGAAGAAATCCTGCAACAACTGCTGAACTTTGGGAATCCTAGTGGATCCTCCAACAAGGACAACATCATGCACAGTGCTCTTGTCCATCTTGGCATCCCTTAGGCACTTCTCGACTGGCTCCATACACTTCCTGAACAAGTCCATGTTGAGCTCCTCGAACCTAGCACGGGTGATGGGGGCGTAGAAATCAATACCCTCGTACAGAGAGTCGATCTCAATGGTGGTCTGAGCAGTGGACGAAAGAGTCCTCTTCGCCCTCTCACAAGCTGTCCTCAACCTCCTCAGAGCCCTTGGGTTACCGCTGATATCCTTCTTGTTCTTCCTCTTAAACTCCTGAACAAAGTGGTTCACCATTCTGTTGTCGAAGTCCTCACCACCCAAGTGAGTGTCACCAGCAGTAGCCTTCACCTCGAAGATACCCTCCTCGATGGTCAGAAGAGAGACATCAAAAGTGCCACCTCCAAGATCAAAGATCAACACGTTCTTCTCGCCAACGCTGGTCGCCTTCTTGTCAAGACCATAGGCAATGGCAGCGGCAGTGGGCTCGTTGATGATACGCATCACATTGAGGCCAGCAATAACTCCAGCATCCTTGGTGGCTTGACGCTGGGAGTCGTTGAAGTAAGCTGGGACAGTGACGACAGCGTTCTTCACTGCTGAACCTAGGTATGCCTCAGCAATCTCCCTCATTTTCATCAAAACCATGGAGGAGATCTCCTCAGCGGCAAAGTGTTTCTCTTCGCCCTTGTATTGAACACTGATCATGGGCTTCTCAGCAGGTCCGGCAAAAACCTTGAATGGCCACAATTTAATATCGCTCTGGACAGAGGCATCAGTAAAACGCCTTCCAATCAACCTCTTAGCATCTGGAAATAAACAATAGGATATGATCAATCATGTAATTGTAACAATAACCAATTCTCTATCAGCAAACAGTTCCAAAACTGAAATATAGTCACAACTATACAATGTAGAATGACATACATTCAAGTACTCAATAACAAGCATACATTACAACAGAATGTGTAGAAACTAACAGTGAGCTATTTCTGAACAACACCCTATCACACTAGCATTATCAATCTTAGCATTCCAATCAAATCCAAGCTTCTAATGTGAGTCACCAGCAAACTACAATCACACAAGTTAAAGACAAAGTTCAGCATCCGCCCTATATAAAAGATCTAGTTTACAAGTAGTAATTGCTTAGGTCACCGAGCATTAATTTGTCGCACGATCCATACGGTTTATGAATGGATTTACATTAATTTAGCCTACATAGTATAATACAATAGCCAAAAACCACTACAAACATAGCTCAGCAAATTCTAATATGAAAATCAGCTTCAAACTGATTCAGATCTAAGGCGATTTAAAAAAAATTAAAGACACAGATTCATGCTCAACATCATGCGTATTAATCCGCGAACATATAGATGTATAGAAACCATAACTACTAGAAATTCAAGGAAACACAATAAATCAACTTAATTCCAATCAGACGCAGATCTAGCAGACAAAATCAAAAAGTTCATAAAATTCATACCGAAAACTGTGTTGATCGGGTTCATGGCGACTTGATTCTTAGCAGCGTCACCGATGAGGCGCTCGGAGTCTGTGAAGCCGACATAGGACGGCGTGGTTCTGTTTCCCTGGTCATTGGCGATGATCTCAACACGGTCGTGCTGCCACACACCGACGCAGGAGTAGGTGGTGCCGAGATCAATTCCGATGGCCGGACCTTCTCCCTTTCCAGCCATGGTAGCAGTCTACAGATCTAATTGGGAGAAAAAGTGTGAAGGGAAACTAGATTTGAATTGAGAGGCTGAGCAACTGAATATGAGCTGCTATTTATATATTAGGGTTGGAGCTGTGTTTGAAGTTCTAGAATGTTCGGAAGAAACCCTAACCGCTGAGAGCCGTCGGATCGGAAATCGGACGGTGGGAGAGAACTAGGTTTGAACGGATACAACATAGCCGCGCTTGATTTTTATTTTCTTTCCTTTTGTTTTGGAGACTTTTTAATTTTTAATATTTTCCTTTTTTTATTTATAATGAATATGCTACGTACTTAGACCATTTCCAAGGGTACTCTAAAACTTAAAATGAGATAGATATTTAGTTCCAATAGTACTCAAAAATCAATCTCATTTTTAGTTTTTGAGAAAAAAATACCTATCTTTAGGTTTACACTAAACCTAAACCTAAAATTTTTTCAAATTTTGTGTGTAAAAAAAACATAATTTAGAGAATATTCTTTTAAGTTTGAGTTTAGTGTAAATGGTTGGAGTAAAATCAATATTTAGTGTGACATTTACACTAAAATGAGTTTGAGTTTAGTGAAATGGTTGGAGATGCTCTTATGCGGCCTACTCATATGAGCACCATTCTCGTTTGACACACATTTAGTGTTGTTCGTTTCGATTTATCTGTTTAGTTAGATTCTATTACATTAAAAAATATTATTGCATTTTTTGATTTCACAACATTAATAGAAATTAAAGCTTGATTTATTATTTTATTCATTTATTTGAAATTATAGAAAAAACGAGCAAATCGAGCTTTATATTTATGAATTTTGTGAAATTAAAAATTGTAATAACATTTTTTAATGTATTAGAGTCAAACTAAATAGATAAATCGAAACGAACAACATTAAACGTGTGTCAAAAAAGAGTGGTGCTCAAATAAGGAGCCCACATAAGATATGTAGCATATCATTCCTCTTTTGTTACATACTCAAAGTGACGTATTTTTATTTTTTGGATACTCAAATTCAGACATCATATTTGGATACTAAGGGGTGCGTTATATTGCTAACTATTTAAGTTGCTAACTCTGCTAACTCATCAATATAACGTATTAAAAATGTCAACACGGTAACATCAAAATGTCAACACATTATATTGAAGTTCAATAAAATTATGTGTTGACATTTTAATGTCACCGTGTTGACATTTTTAATACACTGCATTGATGAGTTAGCAAGTTAGCAACTTAAGAAAGTTAGCATTTGATCACACTCCTGGATACTTATATCACAAGTTCGGTAATAGAGGAAAAAATATCGTAGTATGGTGTGTTAGAGGTAAGGTTAGCAAACTATCAAAAATTAAAATTTGGTTTATAAAAAGTTGATAATGAGTGTTTAGTAAAGGTGCAAGTTTATATGCTTTTTCGGCGTTTAGAAATATCTCTATTATACGTTTTCGGTACGCAGTACTTTGATACGTAATAAATATCTATGATTAGGAATTGGAGAACGAAGTCGCAAAATAATATCCTCAATTTCATTAGATATCTATACTAATATAAAATGCGAGTTTTGGGCCATATTTGAATATTTAAAAGTTTTTGGTATGATATAAGGTGTGTCCAATATATAAAATTTGTGATTGATATCATAAGCTAAGCTGCCGTTACACTCAAGATTATGCATTTGTGTATAAATGTAGATCTTATATGTAAATATTGATGAGGCCGTTTTCTATCTAAAAATTGATGACATTTATTATTTGCTAGAAATTTATGTTATATTTCAATAGATATAATGAAGGATTATAAATTTTCTCACATCATGAGCATGTTATCCACCACAATAATATGATCCAGTCAAAAGCTATATTCATGCACATTATTGAATTTCAATCATTGTGTCATTACATTAAAACTAAAAGGTTTTAAAAATTTATTATACATAATTGGAGAAATGAAAGGTTTTTTTTCAACTATAAATATATGATATGTGTTGGCTCTAAATCCACAAACTCATTACGTTATTTCTTATTTCTATGGTATTTGTCACTGAATTTCTAATAAACTTTATTATATTTGGTTTCATTTTCCTATAAACTTTATTCTACGGTCTCCTATAAATGTGATTTGATTAGCTCTCATTGTTTATATAATTGCAGGAATTATATACACTACGTGAATTGTGCCGTTGGAGGCAATTGCTTATGCATAAAATTAAAACTTTTTTATTTAAGTATGAGATTCGTAGTTTACATCCTCTCACTCACTACGTTATTTCGTATTTCTATGGCATTTATCACTGAATGTCTAATAAACATTATTCTTTGGTTTCATCTTTCGATAATCTTTATTCTTTATTCTATGGTTTTCTATAAATGTGATTGCATAAATTTGATCCAACTCATTGTAGGAATTATAATACACTACGTGAGTTGTGGTGTTGAAAACAATAGTTTAAGCAAAAAATTAGGACTTTTTTTTATGAAAGTATGAGATTTGTAGTTTATTTCGAGAATTGATATTGAAATGTAACCTTTCCTTCATTCAATTACAAATGTAAATATTAATATAATATGCCTCTAATACAATAAAATTGGATGTCGTATTATCAGTTGACCGCAAATAAGGAGGAAATGGGTTGAGGCATGTAAATATTAATATAATATGCCTCTGATATAATAAAATTGGATGTCGAATTATCAGTTGACCGCAAATAAGGAGGAAATGGGTTGAGGCGCAAGTATATTTATTTAATGTGTAATTATTTTTAGACTTTGCCTTGGAAATAATTACATGCACAATGATTGTAACAAATATATCTTTTTTCCAAAACATAATTGTGTGACATTTTTTGAAAATTTTAATTTGTATCAACGAGGTTGATTGTACTTGTGATTCCACGGTTGATAATGTATACAATTTTTTTTTTCAAAACTTATAAACTAATATGTTATTTATAAAAATTTTATATGTACCACGTACTTAATTAGTCATCTTTACATTTTAAAGTCTCCTTAGTATTGATGATTATTGTTGTGTATTAATTTTTTTATGTGAATGGTATTCAAGTGTTTATGTTCCATTGATAAAATACAAAATTATGATTGTTGTTTTGTGATAGAGATAAAAAATTGGTCATTGGAACTTTGAATAATTTTATAAATAATGCAGATTCCATATCGTTATCTTAAATATGTGTATGCACTTGGTTGATTTCTAAATTTGTTGGAATGTTTTTGGGGTTGTACATTTTAAATTATTTTATGTGTTTGTGATTTTTAATCCTTAAATAAATAGTTGTATCGGATTTAAAAATAATTAATTTCAAATATAAATTTATTTTTTGAAATTAAATTGATTCGTGCATCGCACGGGTGTGATACTAGTATACATAAATTGCAACAATAAGTGGGATTTGCACAGTTTCTTGCCATAAACTCAGGTGGGTCATTTGTTAAATACGAACAACAAAGCAAACGGCAACAAACACAACAATTGGCAGGATTTGTACCGGTTTATGCCTAAAACATAGGTTTTGTGGTAAAATACGAACTACGAAGCAACGATGACAAAATTGGAATAATAAGTCAGATATGTGTCGATATATGCTTGAAACCCGGTTATATGGTAAATCCAAATTGCAAAGCAAAAGACTGCTAAATCACAAAAATAATAGGTCTATACCAGTTTGTGCCTTAAGCCCATCTCATATGGCAAGTACAAACTACAAACAAATAACAGCAAGATCATACTAATAAACGGAATTTGTACCGATGCGTGCTTTAAACGGGGTCATATGATAAAATACAAATGGCAAAGCAACTATAACAACATAATTCAAGAATGTTTAGCTAATCTACCTTTGACATATCTACCTAACAAAGGCTAGATAGAATAATGTCAGTTAACACGTGTTGATAATATTGGTGATATAAAATAATTTGAGAGGTTATGCGTGTGTGTTGGCCTAATAAGGAGTGTGTGAGTCTTATATTCGAGTTCATCGTGATACGATCTTTAAATTTCAATTCATTTATCAATTAAAAAATTAAATGATATGAGATGGTATTGATGTGCACGACACCCAGTGGTGGTGGAAGTTCAATCCTAGAAAATGATAGTAGTAGATAATATCATAATATTGGAATTAATCTTAATTAAAATGTTCAAAAAATAGTCATTGGTAGATTGTGAAGTTTTACGTGAAATTAGTAAATTATTAAAGAGAATAAGATGAAATGGATTAAATAAGAGAAAAACAAAATATGGAAAAAGAGAATTATAAAGAGTATGATATTAATTGGATGGATGGGTGAAAATGAGACTATTTCTGACTTTGTTTTGAGGAAAATATCATATTCTACTTCTTGCAATAATTCATAGTTGGTTGGCTGGAAAAACTGCAAGAAGGCATTTCTCTTTTTCAATTTAGAGGAGAGGCCCAATAGTTATGGATGCTGAGTCAAATCATTTACTAAATCTGATGTATTTCTTTATAGTGAAAGGTTTTTATTTGTTTTTTCTGTCAATGTTTATCAAAGTGCAAATTATGAATTAAATGTGTAATCTCCTCCATCCGTCGTTAATAATTTCATTTTAGTAATATTTAACCAATTAAGTATGAAAAATAATAATGTAAAAATTGTTGAGTTTGGTCAATAAAAAAAGTTTACAAATGATTATTACAAATGAATATCTTTAACACTTCTTGTATGACTGTAAAAAACATAATTTTCATAATTTCCATAAGCTGCAAATATGAAAAACCATGAGAAGAATTTCAATTATTTCAGGAAGTAGATTAAAACCAGAACCTTAGAATAATAGTAAGAAAAGTAAAAAAGCAGAAAATCAGAAGGCAAAACCATAGAATCCAAAATATGGTACTCATATTAAAAGAGCACTAAAATGATTCTGACAAAAAACAGCATCAAGATCAAATCTTGTCCAACAAAAAACTTAAACATAGGATACTCAAAGCCATGGAGGTAAAACACAGGGATAGATTTAGTCGACCTCCTCGATCTTGGGTCCAGCACTGCTGCCGCCGCTGGGGGCTGGGATATCATCATCCATCGGAGCTTCACCTCCGGCTCCCTGGTACATCTTGGCGATGATGGGGTTGCAGACGCTCTCGAGCTCCTTCATCTTGTCCTCAAACTCATCAGCCTCACCCAGCTGGTTCCCATCGAGCCACTGGATGCAAGACTCAATGGCATCCTCGATCTTCTTCTTGTCATCAGCAGGCAGCTTGGAGGCAATCTTCTCGTCCTTCACGGTGTTCCTCATGTTGTAGGCGTAGTTCTCCAACGCATTCTTAGCCTCGACCTTCTTCTTGTGCTCCTCGTCCTCAGACTTGTACTTCTCCGCCTCCTGGACCATCTTCTCGATGTCGTCCTTGGAGAGCCTGCCCTTGTCGTTGGTGATTGTGATCTTGTTCTTCTGGCCGGTGGTCTTGTCCTCAGCCGAGACATTGAGGATACCGTTGGCATCAATGTCAAAGCAGACAGTGATCTGGGGGACTCCACGGGGAGCAGGTGGGATGCCAGAGAGCTCAAACTTACCAAGGAGATTGTTGTCACGTGTCCTCGTTCTCTCACCTTCATAGACCTGGATCAACACACCAGGCTGGTTGTCGGAGTAGGTCGAGAAGACCTGTTCCTTCTTTGTGGGAATGGTGGTGTTTCTTGGGATCAAGACAGTCATGACACCTCCAGCGGTTTCCAATCCAAGGGAAAGGGGTGTGACGTCAAGAAGCAAGAGATCCTGGACCTTCTCGTTACCCTCACCGCTCAAGATAGCAGCCTGGACTGCAGCACCATAGGCAACAGCCTCATCGGGGTTAATGCTCTTGCAGAGCTCCTTGCCGTTGAAGAAATCCTGCAACAACTGCTGAACTTTGGGAATCCTAGTGGATCCTCCAACAAGGACAACATCATGCACAGTGCTCTTGTCCATCTTGGCATCCCTTAGGCACTTCTCGACTGGCTCCATACACTTCCTGAACAAGTCCATGTTGAGCTCCTCGAACCTAGCACGGGTGATGGGGGCGTAGAAATCAATACCCTCGTACAGAGAGTCGATCTCAATGGTGGTCTGAGCAGTGGACGAAAGAGTCCTCTTCGCCCTCTCACAAGCTGTCCTCAACCTCCTCAGAGCCCTTGGGTTACCGCTGATATCCTTCTTGTTCTTCCTCTTAAACTCCTGAACAAAGTGGTTCACCATTCTGTTGTCGAAGTCCTCACCACCCAAGTGAGTGTCACCAGCAGTAGCCTTCACCTCGAAGATACCCTCCTCGATGGTCAGAAGAGAGACATCAAAAGTGCCACCTCCAAGATCAAAGATCAACACGTTCTTCTCGCCAACGCTGGTCGCCTTCTTGTCAAGACCATAGGCAATGGCAGCGGCAGTGGGCTCGTTGATGATACGCATCACATTGAGGCCAGCAATAACTCCAGCATCCTTGGTGGCTTGACGCTGGGAGTCGTTGAAGTAAGCTGGGACAGTGACGACAGCGTTCTTCACTGCTGAACCTAGGTATGCCTCAGCAATCTCCCTCATTTTCATCAAAACCATGGAGGAGATCTCCTCGGCAGCAAAGTGTTTCTCCTCGCCCTTGTATTGTACACTGATCATGGGCTTCTCAGCAGGTCCGGCAAACACCTTGAATGGCCACAATTTAATGTCGCTCTGAACAGAGGCATCGGTAAAACGCCTTCCAATCAACCTCTTAGCATCTGAAAAACAACGAAAATGGAACAATCAACATCCTATACATAAGCAAGGAAACTTCTGCTACATAAAACACTGAAAAATTGAAACCCTTCTCATACAATACAATCCAACATAGATCGTACGTTCATTCAAGCATTCATTAACAATCGTGCATACTAACAGAATGAATACAAACTAACTATAACTGACAGTAGCAATAATCTTAGATATCCGATTAATCCAAGGTCACAAGCTATAAACAAAGCACTATATTAAGCCTATGTAAAATATCTAGTTTTGATGTTATGGTTGTGAACAGATGGTTTATGTTGGATTTACATTAATTTACACCCTCACAAAACATAGTTGCAGCTGAAAATCGCGGCATAGTCACTACTAAAAACTACAATAGCATATGCGTCAGATGAAAATCGACATCCTACTGAATCAGATCTAAGGCGATTTAATAAAAACAAAGATTCATGCTCAGCATTATACCCATTAAGATAAATTCTACTTGCAGCTATTAAATCCTTGGCATACTAAACAAACAAAGCAGATCGACGCAGATACGCATGTTACCGATCCAAAACCACTCCAAATCATAGTAAACAAGATAAATCAACTAAATCACAATCCAAAACAGATCTAACAGACAAAATCATGCTCAGCATCATGCTTACTAAGATAATTCTACTAATCGACGAACATATATATGTAGACAATAGAAAACTACTAGAAATTCAAGGAAACGCGATAAATCAACTAAATCACAATCCAAATAAGATCTAGCGGACAAATCAATAAAAAAAATAAAAAATCCGTACCAAAAACAGTGTTGATAGGGTTCATGGCGACTTGATTCTTAGCAGCGTCACCGATGAGGCGCTCGGAGTCTGTGAAGCCGACATAGGACGGCGTGGTTCTGTTTCCCTGGTCATTGGCGATGATCTCAACACGGTCGTGCTGCCACACACCGACGCAGGAGTAGGTGGTGCCGAGATCTATCCCGATGGCCGGACCCTCTCCCTTTCCAGACATAGTAGCAGTTTACAGATCTAATTGGGAGAGAGATGTGAAGGAAGACTAGATTTGAATTGAGAGGCTGGGCTACAGAAAAGAGCTGGTATTTGTATGTGAGGGAGGGAGCTGGGTTTGACATTCTAGAATGTTCTGAAACAAACCCTAATTGCTGAGAGCCGTCGGATTGGAAATCGAACGGTGGGAGATGGGCTGCGGTTTTGCGCGTAGAGAGTGCTAGGTTTGAACGGTTTGAACATAGCCGCGCTTCATTTTTTGTTTTCTTCTTTTTTCTTATTTTAGAAACTTTTTTATTTTATATTTTCCTTTAAATAATTACTCCCTCCGTCTCGGATAATTCGGGTCACTTTGATCGGGCAAGAGTTTTAAGAATTGTAATGAAAAATGGGTTGAAAAAGTTAGTGGAATGTGGGTCCTACCTTTATATATTAGTTTTATAATAAAATGTGAGTAGGAATGAGTTAGTGGAATATGAGATCCACTACCAAAAATGGTAAAAGTGAAGTGGGACAAATTATGTGGGACGGACCGAAATGGAAAACTGGGACGAATTATCTGGGACGGAGGGAGTAGTATTTACTCCATTCATAAAAAGTAGTACTACATAAACTACTCTTATACCTACATTAATCAATCTCCACTAACACTACTTATATTACATTATATTTCTCACTTATTTACCAAATATACATAAGAACTCGTGTCTAACCAAATATTTATACTTTCAGAAACAAAGGGAGTATTAACAGAGATCTTATTCGAAAAACAATACTTCTTCATCGCACTTATTTTTTTTTGGATGTTCATTTCAGAGTGATGTTTCTAAAATTAGAAACATTTCTTTGTTATACAACTTACTCGATGGCCAAAATTACAATGAATGATATCATAAGTCTGGCATTGAAGCTTAACCTCTGACAATACTACTTTGGTTTGATTTAAATCATAATAAAAAATTAGTTTGAATTTTCTATACTAATTGATTTTTTTTCAAAATTTCGAATGTTCAGATCACATATTGAGTGGTTTAAATTCCTGTAATCTGAAATATATTTATCTATATATTAGTATAAAATTTATTACTATATGCCCAATCGTGTTTGGTATATTAGATTTTCATATTTTGGTATAAGTTTTCAAAAAAGTTTAACTTTTTGTTTTGGATTTTCGTAATTTTACACTCTTGGTTTTTATGCAATTTCAGATTTTTCGGATCGGATTTGAATATTTATATAATTCAGATCAGATCATACTCATTTTTCATAAAATATTGAATTTCGGGATCGGATCGAATCTATCTGAAATCTAATTGTTCACCCCTAATTAGTGGAGAAACCATGTAGTAGCTAGTAGGCATGTCATGATCGGAGAAACTTGACATATTTGATGAGTGTTACTTGTATCATGGACTATAATCCATAATTGATAAAATAGAAGGGACATAAATAAAATATAATTAAAGTATAGTTATTGAAAAATTCATCTCATTAGAGATATAAGGTTACTAAATAAAAAAAATTATTTTTATGATACAAATTAAAATAATAGTAAAAGTATAAGGTTAATTTTCTTTAAAAAAATATATAAATTATAGTAATATTGTTAGTAATTCAGATAATGATAATGGGCTTATAATCTATTGGGCCTCTCTATCTCTATAATGTGCACCGTGTTTTATATTAATGGGCCGAACCAATGCCAGCAAATTTTAAGTTATTGTTTTTTAAGTCATGGTTCATTACTACGATTTTAAAGGCTGGAATATAGATAGCCCAATTTGAGTAATGTAAAATGGAAATAACGATTATTGTATAGTTGCTCATCAATTTACATATGCATATATTCATATTCCTAAATGCTTGCATAGGTTTTAAACGAATGTCAATGATGCTTTTTTAAACATGTTCAATTAGAACATATCTTTGCAAGTCATGATTCGAATGTATTACAAGAGGAACATTGGGTTGAGGTACTCGATTTTGTGTAACTTTAGCTAGATCCACTGTAGACGAGTTGCAGAAGGATCATTTCGCTAGAATGCTTGCTTCCAAGCCTTGCCTTATATAGTAGTTGTGGCCATGGCCTTTGGCAAAATGTTCAATTTCCTCATGCCTCATGTCTATTTGTTATTCATGTCATGCTTTAGCAGCAGTCTCGGGAACTCATGCCTTGAGTAGCTATGCCTTTGAAGCCTTTAGCTACAGGAACAAAACAAACTTTATCGGATTAAAAAGACAAGGAAAGCTACTGTTGTTCAAGAAAGGAAAGAAACCAAGTGCGGACATATTGGTTTTACGAAATACTGTAGTTCAGGGTCGGGTCGGCTTGTTCTCCTATGAAGAGGAGTTTTAGCTGCAACCACTACTTTTACTTCTTTTATGCAATTATGAACTCCACGGAACTTTATCAATTCCAAGGCAACAACTCCTTTTGGAGCTGACGTAACAAACTATGTCAGCCTCCCAACGAAGCCAACATAAATCCGATCCGAATACAAAAAAAAAAGGCATTTTCATTTTGATGGTATACCAGCAAAGGGCTTATTTGATCTTTGCCCTGATTCGTCATACCTTTATCACTTGTGTTTACTCTCAAAGTTTATTACTTGAAGATTTCAAGTTGAGTGATGGTTCCTTATTATGCCAGATTGGGAGTTTGAATCTTTTCAAGTTGGCGACAGCTTTTGTGATTTATATAGTTAAATAAGGCATTTATTTTTTCTTCTAGTTTTGTTTTAACACTTAATTGTTATGTCATTTCTATTATCATTGCTTGTATTGTTTTTGGATCAATTAAAAGGCCGTATTGTGACACATGACAAGTTCATTCCATATGCTCACTAATGTGTCTTGTCTTTTGCTTACTTTTTTTATTTCGTGTCGAGACATTTTATACCCTACTAATAAGTTCAATTTATTTCCCTCCAAAAAAATCACACACATACCCCCAATGAGCATACATTTATAGTTGGATACAAATTTTTTATTATGAGCATAAAAAGGACTTATTTTGTTATTCATATATTTCAAGCATTTCACTTAACATCTATCATCGGTACATACAATAAAAATATTTAAAATTATTTTACTCACACTATTCAATTTTTATGTATAAAATCAATTCTACACATTACCAAGTATTTATTCTCCTCCAATATGGACGCAAAGAATGCATATTGCATACACTCACACTTATTCTCCTGCAACTCATGAACACAAAATACGATTACGAAATGTAAGGAGAGGTGTTCGTTTTGCAAGATTGTATATCAGAATTAAATATGTAGTATGTAAGTGTGTTTGGTTCATGAGATTCAATCTCACAACTTAATTATGGATGGATAATCATGAGATAATTAGTCTAAGCTAATCCTCTCTAATTAAAATAATCTCACAATTCAACCTATATTATATATTTTGGTATTATTTTATCTAGAAAATCGAATAACACCGTAGAGTGTACAGAGTAGTGTATAGAGTGTACAGAGTAGTTGCATTGCTGATGTTCTGACAAGATATGCCGCACGATCAACGCGAAGCTGCCACATAGACTTATGTAATAAATGTAGGTGCACGAATTTTATTTTGAATGAGAGGATATGATCATTTTGATGTACTCATAGCCAAGTAACTCATCCCAACTTACATATACTGTCCAATCAAACTATTCATTTAAATTCTCTCTAGTTGAAGAATTTGTGGAAATCATTGTTTCCTTGTGACAGAGGCAATCCACATTTCCAAATCATGCATTAAATCAAGATCCTCTTCCCTTTAGAGAAATTAGTTCAATTAATATTTGAAATTATTATCCATGTAAGATACATGGATATCAATAGTAGCGGATTTAGGGGTGCGGGGGGGGGGGGGTGTTTGGTGGACTAACTTGTGGTGGTGTGATTTCTTTCGATCTTTGCTGACTGTGTAGTTGCTCGTTTCTTTTACTCCATGCTTTATGTGTTGATGGTAGGTATATATGTCATATCCTTTGCCTTTGTTCCTTTTTCACTCTTAGTTATTGTGTTTATTCGTGTAATTTGTTAAGCTGTTGTTGTTCTTGAACATTGCACTTGATGTTGCTAATCAATTTCAATTGATATGTTTTAAATCTTTTACATAAATGATATGAGATTGTATATTATTAGTAGATTATTATATTGAAGCACAACTATGCTTGGATCAAGTGAACGCACCCACAACCACATCTTTTTATATTCTGACAACTTAATTTCGACTTCACTTCAATAAATATTATTGTGAGAGTTGTTTATTTTTAGTGGACCTTAATTAATGATTTAATAGCAAGACCGAGACACTCATATGAATTATATCCGTACATAAGTTCATATATACTTTTTTATTTTGAATAAATCATAAGTATGGATTGCCTCTGTCGCACTGAATAAAATAATATACGTATTACGGTTCATAGAAAATACATTTAATTAGATGTTATACGAATTAAATATTTGTTTAGCTTGCTTCTATGTGTGTATTCCAATGCATACTAAATAATCACACTGAATATTCTTAGACGAAATTGTATTTCAGTATGGAGCCTGAAAACAAGTTTATAAATTTGCATATTTAGGCATTACTCAATTTCCAATGTACATCATCTTTCACTACAAATTGCATCCCAAAATTATATAGTGATATATATGGCTTAACATCGTCCTTTGGCGTAATTACACTATATTAAATTGCATAAACAATTCTTTGTTTATTTCGTTTATATTCGCTATTATTTGTGTTTATTTTGCCAGAAGAAAGTATCGATATATTTGAAAAATCAAGTGAAAGGTAGCATCGGCTTTGAGTTTCGTGGATCATATATTATGAAAATCGTTTAGGGGGAATCGTAACATTTTTCATGTGTTTTGAATCTTTTGATACCTTCAATTGTAAAATCCTAACTTGAAGTTGAATAAGAAAATACTTTAATTTCTTCACACATGATTTATGACGTGAATGTTAGCTAAATATCAGCATTCCAAACTTTTCATGCAAATAATAAATATTTTATCCATTTATCATAAAAGAAATATCTAGTACAATGATGATCATGGTAATTATCATTGGCATACTAATATCCAAACAGTTGTACGATTCAATACAATTTTAGAATAACGTACCGACAAGGCAATCTTCATACTATATAATACTAGTACTATTGATATTAACTATTACTACTATTATTTGATTGATCGAGAAATTTCGAGATCATCCCATTGTGCTCTAGATCCAAGTAACACTTTCTTTTAGCTAGCTACATCCTTAATTTTTGGTTTAATACAACAAAATTAAGTTCATATATGTATTTAAATCAAGCTTAATGTATCTACAAATTACAATTCAAGCATAATGTATCTACAACTCAAGCTTAATGCACTACAATGTGAGCATTTGTGTCGCACTTCGTTAGCTCGGTATGAGTCAAGAATGGCGAGTTCAAGAAACACTTGTGGGGTGAGATACATTGAAGAAGGTTGCCGTCGATATCTGATGGGAGAATACGTGCGGCGGTTTCGATAACAATGGTTGACTAACGAGAACAAAATAAATAATTATAATGGAACTAGAAGTAACTCCATCAAAGGTGGAGGGAGTATCATTGAGTTTTCCTGCTCTCATGGGCTGACGATACTCTTTCAAATATTCAAGGTCGAGATAGAAACTTTTAATTATACTTAATTTTACCAAACAACGGGATGTAGATATTTATAATATAATTTTTGAAATGTTACGTAACACTTAAAACATAAAAGACATCCGAATTGAACATATAATTAATGCATATGACAAACCGTGTTTTATTAGTTATATAAGCTCTTCCAATCACATAAACTAAGCTCAATCATTTAACTTATTTTGAAATACTATAAGTTCGTAGTAATATTTTATTAAAAGGTTAAAAAATATATTGTCAACTGCTTAGCATAAACTAAGCCCCAGACTTCTTTTGAGTTGTAATTTTATTGCCAAATGTGTGCACTGTGACCAACGGTCTTTATTATGCTACATATTTATATACAGTATTTATTTATTTATTTATTTTTGTGTTTGTGGGTGTGCGATGTAGAGTAAAAATAATTGAAAAATCAAATAAAACTTTGAGGAATGAATATTTAGGATTTTTTCAGAATAAAAAAAATGAACCAAATAGTTGAGGAATATTCCTTCTTAGTTGAAAATATATACTGATTTTCACCCAATTAAAATGATGGAATATAGAATAATAGCTATGAAGAATTGGGGTTGGTGGAGAATGATGATACGACCATTCCTAAAAGAATTATAAGTAAAAGTAAAGAAATCTTAAATATTAGAAAAAACAAAACTATATTGCAAAACAAGAGCATCTTGTCCCATTTCATTGGAATATTGCTGTTTAGATTCAATATATCCTCAAACCAACTCTTGTCGATCTAGTAAATTAATTACCAATCTGATTCTGAAGCATATTAAATATTGAATATGTCGAAATCACACGAGTAAAAATGATGCAACTTTTTTCCAATAATGTGACCGTTTTTTAATTGTTATACATGTAAAATCATCTCTCAAAAATATCTTGTACTAGGCCTGTCAAATCGGGTATCCATGGATACCCGATCTGAAAATTTCGGGTACCCGATCCCGAATTTCCCTAAAATTAATACCCGATACCCGATCCGAATTTTATTTCGGGTATCCAGTACCGAAAAATCGAGTATCCAGTCCCAATTTTGATTTTAATTTTAATTTTAATTTTTTTAAGAATTTTATCTACAAACTTATAGAAATACAAACATACAAACTTGAAGTAGTATTTAAGAGAAAATAACTTTAAACTTTTAAAAATAAAATTAAAATAAATTTAAATAAAACTATCTATTTACGCAAAATTGAACGGAATTTATATAACGCCACTATTTTTAAACTTAGTAGCTACATATATTAACTGAGCAATGCGCCATTGCCACTTTGATATAATGAGCCTTACCACCATTAACTAAAATAAAATCACAGATTCACATCTTATAATAATAAAAATTATGAACAATTTAATTTTCAACACTTTGATCATAAAAATTTATAATGAATTTATCACTTTGTTAAGTAAACATAGTGTTGTTGAATAATGTTCAACACTTTGATCATAAAAAGACAATAAAGAAAGTATATTTAATTGCTTATATTTTTAAAAATCCAAATAAATACATAATTTATTAAATTTTTAAAAAAATCGGATAATTCGGGTATACCCGATCGGGTATCGGGCCCTAAACCCTAAACCCTTACCCGATACCCGATAATCCAAAAATCTCACTACCCGATCCCGATCCGATACCCGAAAAATCGGGTTTCGGATATCCAATTACCCGACTTTTTCGGGTTTGGATATCGGGTATCCAATACCCAATATCCATTTTGACAGGCCTATCTTGTACTATCAATAATATCCACATAATACACATAATTTCATAGGATAGTGATAAAATGCAAACTTATATATTATACAAACTCAAAACTTCTCAACACAAGTTCAACACAGTTTCAATACAATATCAACACAGTGTAAAATTTCAAGATTTTAATGTCAACACAGTATCAACACAGCATCAATCATTGACTACGGTTGAAATTCTGTTGACATTTTCATATTGATGTTTTTTTGTGATCTGCTGATATTTTTTAATAATCCAAATCAGAGTTTTAAGTTTTGTACAATATTTAGAGTTTTCATTTTCACATGTGTATCATAATATAATTGGGTGGCAAAACTGTTAATTATTTTGGCTCGGTAGCAGCCAAATGGCACTCATGTACATACTTATATTCTTTTTGAAACTAAAATGAAGATGATTTTTTCATAAAAAAAAATATTCTGATTATTGAAATGGGGTTTAGGGCGATGATTTGAACTAATCAATTGTTATTACATCGTTGCGGGTTATTGAGGAGAGCATACCACGCGACTCTACCCCGTCACCCAATCAGCACCGCATGTGGGGTAAACCCGGATGGGTGGTGCGACTAGATATCAAAATATCTAATTATGACTGATTAGGTTAATTGCGAAAAATTCATGAATTTTGGTCAATAATTTTCCAGCAATTTACACTAAATAAAATTTCACCCAAATTAAACCACGTAGAAAAATCAAGAAAAACGTCAGTTTTTATAGTTAATTCTCAATGTTGCAAGACTCACTAACATTTGACCAAAATTCATAGTTTTCCGACAATTCACCTATGATTATTTGAATATTATTAATAGTTTAGGTGGCGAAAATGGTAGAAAGTATTTTTAATATTCTCCTTTAATTTATACATAAATATTTACACTATTACTGCCAGCAAACAATTTTGTCAGACTTGTCCAACCGCATCGCAGCAACCACGTTTATAAATAATAAGTCCATCCATGTTTTTCTTGGTAGAATCACTCCATCCTTTTCCCTTCCAAAAAACACTACGTTACTTCTTAACAAAACCCAAAAAGTAAAGAGGAAAAGAAAAAAGATCATAACCCAAATGGGAAGCACCACCTGCACAGTGTCGGAGCGCCGCCGTGCCGCGTGGCGCATGCGGCTGCGCTCCGCGTCACGCACCGCCGCAGCCTGCGCCGCGGTGGGCGTGACCACGCTCTACGGCCCGGAGTTCCTCCGGGCCCGCCACATAAAGTTCGCGGCATTCTCCTACCTGACGGCCGTGACGATCATCTCGGACGCCACGGCCGGGGAGGCGCTGCGCGGGTGCTGGCACGCGCTCTGCGCCACGGCGCAGGTCGTGCCGCTGGCCGTGCTGTGGCGCTGGCTGCTGGGACCTGCGGCCCAGATGCCGCCCCTGGCCGCGGGGGCGGTCGTGGCCGCGGCCGCCTTCGCGGTGGCGCTGCCGGAACGCACGCACCTGACCGCGAAGAAGATCGCGTTCGGGCAGATCGTGCTGGTCAGCTGCGCGGCCGTGCTCGGCGATGGGTCCACGGGGGGGTACATGCACCCGGTGTACCTCGGCGCGAGCACGGCGCTGGGAGCAGTGGCGGCGCTCTTCGCTTTGCTCCTGCCGTACCCGAGCCGAGCCTCTAGTAAGGTATGGTGGTTTTTGGTATGTTTGTGTGTTATGAATAAAAGATATCCAAGTCACAATTCGTCACTATAAAATATTGTAGGAGTATTTATTATTTTGATTGAATATAGTAGGAGTTGTTCTTACTTAAAATTGTTGTTGAATTTACTAACGGAAAGTGAACTAATTGAATAAAATGATCCATATTTTTTTCATTGGATATTGATAAAATACAAACTTATATATTGTACAAACTCAAAACTCTTCAACACAATTTCAATACAACATCAACACAGCATAAAATTTCAAGATTTTAATGTCAACCCAATATCAACACAATTTCAACACAACATCTCAATCATTGACTACCGTTGAAATTCTGTTGACATTTTCCTATTGATGCTTTTTTGTAATCTGTTGACATTTTTTAATGATTCATATCATAATTTTGAATTAGTACAATATTTAGAGTTTTCATTTGATCACATTCTTTTTTTCATTAATTCGTAGTTCTTCGATTTACCTTAATAATGGAATCTTAAATTTTGGATTTTACACTATGGTTAACAAGACGTGAAAACACAATATATGAGTATATCATTTATGTGGTATGTATGCAAGTAGGTACATACAATATATATACCTTTTCTCCTCTCATAAAAAATAGTACTCCCATAAATTAGTTTTTTAATATTCTCTTGTTCGAAGATAAATATTACATTTTCTTTATAATTTATCTCAAAAAAAATTCAAATTTCATTTTTTTTAAGTTCTCCTAATATATACTTAGAAAATATATTCTCTATATTTAATATATAAAAAGTTATTTTTTAAAGGAGTGAGTACAAATTATAGAAAATTACTCTCAATTTATTATTAACTTTTTATATATCCGTCTCATTATTTTTTTGCCACTTTCTCTTTCTCTCTTCTACTTTGTCCACTTTATCTATTTTTTTATCCAATTTTTTTTTATCTATTTCTGTCTTATATTTTTACCAATTTTTCAATAAAACTCGTGTTGTCCACTAATGAGACTAAAGTTGGTAGACGGGGGAAATATTATTTTTCTTCTAATCTTGACATCATTTTAAGATAAGATTAATATATTTAAGAATTGAAATATATAATAATTTAATATACAAAATCAAACCAAATTAAATAGTAATTCGTTTAATTTATTTGTCGTTCTTAAAAAGTCAGTTATTCTATTCGGCCATGTTGTCCACTTTGACGTGTTAGAGCATGATTCCAAAATACTACGTATGATTTTATTTAGAATCTAAATTTGCTTTCCTAAGGTCTTTATCTAATGATAAAATTTCAGTTACGCATGTGTCATTAGTAACTAAATTAATTTTCGAAATTATGAAGTACCTTATTTTAGTAATCAATGAATCTTACTATTATAATTCAATTTCTTCAACATATATATACATAAATAATTTATTTAATTTTTATATTTTCATTAATTAAAATAGAATAATTTTTTTACAATCCTAGTCAAATTGTACATATCCCAAGGTAGCTAAAGAAAAAAAATTTCTTGCTACTTACTAGTTACAAAACTTGTTTATTATTGAGTCAAAATAGCAAATTACATTTAACTCGTTAGACAATCTTAAGCGAACAATATTTTTTTCTTTGACTACAGGTGCAAGAGTTGTGCCGATTGTACGCCGAGAATGCTTCACAGAGAATGAACCTATACCTACGCGCTCTAACCGCAACGGACAAGCTAACCAAGATCGAACTCATCTCACAATCCAAGCCCTTGTCCGAAACCGGATCCAAGCTTTTCCAAAGTATCAAAATCTCCGAGGTAACTAACTAACTAACTAAATAACTACCTCTCCCAAAATTACTCCTTCATATTCAAGAATCATCAACTCAACCATTCTCTCTTTAGGATGGATTATGGTGGGAAAGGCCATGGAGGAAACCAACCAAGCTAGGAGAGAGACTCCAAAACATGGAGCTTGAGATGAGAGGAATAGAATACTCCTTGATTTCTTCAGCTACAGCCACTCCATTTCAAGGAGCAGAGCAGCAACAAATCTCCGAATTCACGCAAGCTATATCCACACGCATCGAGGAGAGAATCGAGCAGCTTCGTTGCTACTCTCCTTTCAATTCCAAAGTCGAAACAGAACTCGTGCCAAACTCATCATCCTTGCCCGATCCAAAGCTCCCATCCCCGAACCACGGATGGCTCTCGTTCCACCTCTCGTGCATACACATGTTCCTCAACGAGGCTGCGTGCTGCAATGCTGAGCCTCCAACGAAGACAGAAACAGGATTCAAGCGATGTATTCCCAGCCACGAGAGGCTGATGTTCGCGACAAAATGCTCGCTCAGCCTCAGCCTTGCAGTGCTGCTGGGGCTGCTATTCGACAAGGAGAACGGATGCTGGGCGGGCCTCACGATCGCCATCAGCTTCGTTGAAGGAAGGCAGGCGATATTCACGGTGGCTAACTCAAGACTGCAGGGGACGGCTCTGGGATCGGTGTATGGAGTGATATGCTGTTTTCTCTTCCATTACGAAGTGCTGAGGCTTCTGGCGCTTGTTCCGTGGATCATCGTCACAACCTCTCTGCGACACAGCAGGATGTTCGGGCAAACAGGCGGAGTGTCAGCAGCCATAGGAGCGTTGGTGATACTCGGGAGGAAGAACTACGGTGTTCCCACTGAATTTGCTATCGCTCGCCTCACAGAGGTTTTTATAGGCATAACGGCCTTCATTGTCGTGGACCTCTTCCTGCAGCCGACCACAGCAGCCACGCTAGCCAGGAACCACGCGTATTTAACAGCTTCCGCCCTGCAAGACTGCGTAAAAGGAACAAGAATGCAGAAAAACCAAACAAGTGATGAGTTTCTTGATATGAAAGAGAGGGAAAAGCATCTGAATCAACTAGTCTCTCAGCTGAAAGGGTTAGTAGCAGATGCAGAGACGGAGCCCAGTTTCTGGTTCCTCCCCTTCCGGGCTTCTTGCTACAAGAAGCTCGTTCGAACCTTCACCAACGCCGTGGATATGCTGTGCTTCATTACCCACAATCTTGAGCTGCTTTCCAAGCTAGCTGAGACTGAATCAGGAAGCAAATTTCAGGAGCAGATAAATAACGAGGTGCAACTATTCGAGGAGACTTTAAGCTCTGCGTATACACATCTCGAGCAAGGGATCGTCACTAAGCCGGAAGCAGTCTTAGAAGACATGGAGGCCGGGAAGCTATGCAGTCGAGAAAAACCAGGTGTTCCGTTGACAGAACATACAGAGGCCTCCCTTGCTCGAGAGGACGAAGGAGAAGACGATAAAAATCAAAGGGAAATGGTGATTCGGTATCTGAATGCAACAAGATTTTGCATCTCTTCATTGATGAAAGAGATGGAGGATATCACGTTTTGCTTGAGAGATATAGGATCATTGGTAGATTAACTCAACATATTTATCTAGATAAAATTCAATAATTTAGTATATATGTGTGCAACACTTGGTGCAGTTATGATGCCAAGATTCAAATATTTTATATGAAACAAACATTCATACATTTTCCATTTGCATATAAATATCAAACAATTTCACATCTCCACAGCTTAAAATGATACTGATGCAAATCATTAGCACATTCAAATCCTTTATCAAAACAACAAAATTGAACGTCTCAACATTCTACACAGCTCCAGATCTGAGCCGAATAAATCGAATTGAATCAACGAAAATCAAACATTGACTGGAAATGTGATTCGATAACAAAAAAATGCATAGAATTATAGCAATGAGGAGGCACAAGGTCATTGAAAACGTTGAAATTTCATTAGCTTTTGCGGAATCAAAGCGGCACAAACATAAACCCCTAATTCGGAAAACACAAACCCTAACCTTCCGATTGGATTCATCTATACATCAATTAAGCCTAAAACCTAACCGCCGAATCCGTAGAGAGTGCGTCCCTGCCTCTTGAGAGCGTAGACGACATCCATCGCCGTGACAGTTTTCCGGCGAGCGTGCTCGGTGTAGGTGACGGCGTCGCGGATGACGTTCTCGAGGAAGATCTTGAGCACGCCGCGAGTCTCCTCGTAGATGAGGCCGCTGATGCGCTTGACGCCGCCCCTGCGAGCCAGGCGGCGGATCGCCGGCTTCGTGATCCCCTGGATGTTGTCGCGGAGCACCTTGCGGTGCCGTTTCGCGCCTCCCTTGCCCAATCCCTTGCCTCCTTTGCCGCGGCCCGACATTTTTTTCGATTTGTGTTTGAGAAAAAGAGGGAATGAATTAGTTTTGAAATTTTGATGGAATATTGATTTTATAGGGAGATGGAGTGTGGGGGTAAGGGATTGGGACCGTGGATCTTGAGGTTTTAATCGTCGATCTGTGTGATGATTAGTTATCTATTGTTGACCGTGGATAAGACTAGATCTGACGTTCCCACTAGATGACTCGGATTCGGTTTTTTAAACTATAATTTTTAACTGATTTTGTCACTATTGCCATGGTTAAACAATAAATTATTACTACTCCATAATTTCTAAATTGGTTTTTTTTTAATTTAAGTTTTGTCAAATTCAATTGCGACTTTATTGGGTACTTGAATCCACAACAATTGTTCCATTTATTATTTCTACATGCTGGTGATTTTCGCCTGTTTCGTCTACCAAGTTAATTAGTTTGAGATTGTATGAATTGATTTTCTTTTTTTTTTCAAAAATTCATAAATAATTTAAAATAATACCAAAAAATAAAATTAAAATATTTTGGATTCCAAAAAAATAGAGTCATTTACGGACCTTTTTTTTTGGATTTTTATGATTTATTTTAATCCCAAAATCATCTATAAATACACACATTCATCATCCACTTACTTTTTCATACTAAATCATCTACATCTTCCTCTCACCCAAGCTCTCTCTAAAAAATTCAAAAATGGATTTCGCCAATCTCATTGCGGAAGCGGAGCGCGAAGAACAAGAATATTATGAACAATATCGTGCCGCCTATGAAGCCTATGTCGCCGCCAATACCCCCGCCCCTCCTCCTCGACTAACTAGAGCAAAACGTCGCTACATCCCTCGTGATCGAGAGGGAGCCCATGAAAGGCTCGTTGCCGACTATTTTTCCGACCAGCCGGGGTATCCAGAAGATTACTTTCGGCACCGTTTTCGCATGTCAAAACGGTTGTTTATGCGTATTGTCAACACATTGTCCACCCGCGTTGAATACTTTCAAGAAGGTGCAGATGCAACCGGTCGGCAAAGTCTCACGGCGTTGCAAAAGTGTACTAGTGCCATCCGACAACCAACTGGAATCCTATGCCTCAAGAATTTTTGTGACGGCGTTCGTTCTTCTTTCGGCGAGGAATTCCTTTGGGCACCCACCACCGACGATTGTCAACGGTTGCTTCGTCTTCACGAAACAGTCCACGGTTTTCTCGGTATGCTAGGCAGCATTGACTGCATGCATTGGAAGTGGAAGAATTGCCCGACTGCTTGGAGGGGGAAACACTTAAGCGACCACAAAGGTGGCGGCCCAACGCTTATCCTTGAAGCGGTCGCCGACCACCGCCTATGGATTTGGCATGCATATTTCGGTGTTGCCGGATCCAACAACGACTTGAACGTGTTATATTCTTCAGCACTCTTCGATGATGTTTTGAATGGTGTAGCACCGACGATCGACTTCACCGTCAACGGAAATGCATACCACATGGGTTACTATCTCGCCGATGGTATCTACCCAAGGTGGTCGACTTTTGTGAAGTCGTTCAGCAATCCACAAGAGCAAAGACGGATTCTTTTAGCGCAGCGTCAAGAGTCTGCTCGGAAAGACGTCGAAAGAGCTTGTGGTGTCCTTCAAGGCCGATTCAACATTGTGAAGTCCCCTTCTCGGCTTTGGTATGTTAAGAATATCGCTGACATCATGTACACGTATATTATCTTGCACAACATGATTATAGCTGACGAAAGACCGATGGCGACAAACTTTTACGATGAGGATGAAGCCGGAAGCTCAACCGCGAGGTCTCCCCCACGTCGAGGTGTGCATACGACGGTGAACGAGAGGATCGAAAGAAGACACACAATGCGCGATACAAGAGCCCACACTGAGCTACAAAAAGATCTAATCAATCACATTTGGGCGAAATTCGGCAACGAGTAGTGCGTCTTTTTAATTTTATTGATTTTTATTGTGTAATTTTTAATTTTTAGGATTTTAATTATGTAATTTTTAATTATTTTGTAATTTGTAATAGTATTTCGGGTATTTTTAATGCATTTTAATATTGTGGAAATATTTTTATTTAAATTGAATAATATAATGGTGGGACCCTTGAGCTTGTCCTTACCTAAGAGCACGGATGTGGGTGTTGTGCTCTTAGCTAAGGACAAAGAGTAAAAGTGGGTTTGGGCCCACCTCCGTGCTCTTAGCTAAGAGCACGGATGGGGATGCTCTAATGGCTCAACAGTAATATCAAGTTGTTTGGTGGATGGGTTAAATATTCACGCATGCTCATTACTCAAGTAAGAGCATCTCCAATGGTACTTCGGCCAGAAATCGGCCAGCAGTTTCTCCCCCTGCCACGTCAGCATCACTAACAATCCACCTGCCACATCAGATTTAGGCCAGCCATAGGCCAGCCGCAATAAAAATAATTCAAAAAATACTACATTTACGGAATTAAAATTACGATTAAATTACGGAATTAAATTTACGAGACATATACGGGAAAATTCATTAATTGCATTTAAAAAAGGTACATAGATAAAAAAAAAATTACATTTAAAAAGGTACATAATAAAGAAAAAAAACTATCGCCGTGCAATCCTCCGTGCCCACAACCCTTCAATTATATCCTTTTGGAGTTGAATATGAGCATCCACTTGGCGCATGTTGGCAAATTCCTTGAGGCGGCCGGCTTCATCGAGAGGTACCCCACGTCGTACACTAGGGGTGGCCGTTCCGTGGCTTGGACCGGCTTCATCATCATTGGCCCAACTAGTCAGTTGTACGCCTTCGTCTTCGACGATCATGTTGTGCAGGATAATGCAGGCGTACATTATCTGGGAAACACATCCGACATCCCACAAACGCGTTGGACTCTTAATTGCCGCCCATCGAGACTGGAGCACACCAAATGCGCGCTCCACGTCCTTGCGCGCCGACTCCTGTCGTTCCGCAAAGTAGGCCTTCTTTTCATCACTTGTTTGCCTGATCATCTTCACAAAGACCGGCCACTGAGGGTATATCCCATCCGCCAAGTAGTATCCCATATCATGCCGGTTGCCGTTGGCCACAAATGAGATGGCTGGACCGACGCCCTGGCACTTCTCGTTGAAGAGGGGAGACAAGTTCAGGACGTTGAGGTCGTTGTTCGACTCGGCTACCCCAAAATACGCATGCCAGATCCACAGCCGGTAATCAGCTACGACCTCGAGGATTATCGTGGGATTCTTTGAATAGCCGGTCGTGTAGGCCCCCTTCCAGCCAGTCGGACAGTTCTTCCACTCCCAATGCATACAGTCTATGCTATCTAACATCCCGGGGAACCCATGCTTCTCCCCGTGCATCTGCATCAAATTCTGACAATCTTCGGGAGTAGGGCTTCGAAGGTACTGCTCACCGAAAACGCTTATCACGCCCCCACATAAATCCTTCAGACATTCCAGGGCCGTCGACTTACCGATGTGGAGGTACTCATCCCACATGTCTGCCGCGCCTCCGTAGGCCAACTGCCTGATTGCCGCCGTGCACTTTTGAATAGGGGTGTGGCCGGGTCTGCCTGCCGCATCGTGCCTAAAGCGGAAACACAGATATCGACGCTCTAATGCGCCAACGATGCGCATAAACAACTCCATGCGCATTCTAAAACGCCGCCGGAACAAGTTGGCGGGAAACCGCGGGTTCTCTGAAAAGTAGTCGTCGTACAGCCGCTGATGTGCAGCGGTGTGATCCCGGTCAATCACTGCTCGGCGGTGGATAACCCGTGGAGGGCGAGGTATCGCCTGCTGTTCCACCATACGCATGTACCGCTCCATCTCGCGGTTCATGTAGGCATTCATAGCCTCGTTCATCCTCCGTTCGTACTCCTCAGCATCCCCACCACTACCACCCGCGTTACTCATCGCTCGATGATGCTCTTGTACAGAAAGTTAGAGAGAGAGAAAACTCTTTAAAACAAGTGGTGCAAATGAAAATGAAATGAAAATCGCGTTTATATAGGTTTTAAAAAAAAAAAACAAAAAACAAAAATCGGCCAGCGCCGAGCGATCGGCCAGCCCACGCCGGTTCGCTCGCCGATTTCGCGCTGGCCGCCTCCAATGGTTCGGCTAGCCGATCGGCCAGCGCGAAAAATCGGCTAGTCGGTCGCTAGCCGACCATTGGAGATGCTCTAAGACTCGCACTTCATTCCATCTTCGGGCATTGTTCTCTGCAGGCTTATTGATCTACACCTCCATGTGCGATTCATTGTATCTCATTTCTATAATAGAGGTAGGTGGCAATAAAGTGGAGTGGGTGGTAGGAGGTGGACAGAAGGACAGAGGAAAGGGAGTTGTGGTAGTGGTAGGGGGTTTCTATTTGTTCGCTTTTCCTCGTGTGCACTCCATTGTTGTCATTTTCGTAATGACAAATTATTACTCTCGATGGTCATCACTTTCTTACGTGTCGACATTGCTGCCACGACCCATGTCGAAGGCGGACTATGCATCGCCGACAACAATGGTCCTCTACTAGATGTCCCCAACAATAGTATTCACCCATGTTATGCCTATGCACTCCATGGCCTTTTATTGGACGTCATCAGGTTGGATTGTTGATGATTGATGTTGATTTTTGACTCTTCTTTGACGTAGTCTGACTGGTGTTGATGATTGTTGTCGTTTGTTGACCCTTTAATTATTCATCATTTTTGGAATGATAAAACGATCCATTATTGTTCACCGTCTAACCCAGATTATTAATAATTGTTGTTGGTTTTTGGACAGTAATTTTTTTTTTCTTATGATTATCTGCCATTGTTGCATTGATAAAGTGGATCACTATAGGACGTTGCCCATTCAGATTGCTCATGATGGTCTTATACTCTTCCATTGATATTTGTGTTGATTTCGATTTTTTATATGCAAAGTTTAAGAAAAAACAAATACAGTACTTCATTACTTTTATATATTAAACAATATACACATGAATACATCACATTCTATTTTCTCTATTAATATAAGTAATTAAACACAAAAGAATCTATTATACTATTATCTTAGCTGTTTATCTCAATTTTTTAATCTTAGGATTCTCAAAAATGTACAAATGAGCCCAACTTGTGAATACTCCAGTTGGAGACATATGCTTTCTTGTTGGGCCTTCGTATGTAGCTGAAGATATATGGGCCAATCTATTTCGACTTTACCCATTTATATCCAAATTCAAATTGAGAGTTTTATTTCTGGGTTGTTTATTAAACAATTTCATCATCTATTTTAATAACAAAAAAATCATGATATGTTCACTCAATAAGAAAATATGAGGAGGCTGATGTATCTTTTCAACATTAAATGTCATTAAAGAATTTTGTCATTTTTTTTTCTATCTAAGGAATTTGCCTCTTAAATGTGATTATTTAATTGAATATATGCCTAATTTGAATTTATTATAAAACCGACAAAAAATGAGTTTCTTTAGTGTGACATATATCTCTAGCACTACCAATAGTAAATTTTCTAGTTTATACTATTAAGTTATTTTTATTTTACTTTTGTAATATTTTGTTCATTTGTTAAACATATTGTTATAGTATACCACTAGAGTTAGAATTATTATTTGTCTCTCTAGAGCAAAACTTGTAAAATAGTCATATGATATTTGTTCAAACTAAAAATTCTCATTTAATTTTGTAAAAAGTGTAAAACGACTTGATTGTTCTACCCAATGAAATGGCTTCTTTAGCAATTCAACGACATAAAAAAAAAGGCTAGACCAAGTGGATGGAATAGTGAAATTAATTATTAGTAGTATTAATAATTAATATACTAATAATAAGCAATCAGCGGATGAATTGGCACTTTTTCCGGTGCTTTAATCGTGGTGAATATATTAAATAATTAGTAAGCAAATTATTTAATATTTTAATTATCTCTCCCACCCACACACATATATGGATATAATATATTTATATAAATGGGTTTAAATTGCTTTCCAAGCGTGGATGTTTTTGTTGGAGAATCCACAAACAAAATGGCTCCATGGATTAATGCCCCACCCCCCAACTTTAGTATTTTTCTTCTCTTGCCAAACAACTAATTTTCCCATTTACTTCCAATGAATCCAATCCACTACTCAAACACACCCAACCCCACTCCACGCGTGCATGTTTATATACATTTATTATTTATATTATATGTAAAAGATATTTCATGAGTATATAGTGGTGTTAGTGGAATTTATATTTGCATAACCATTGTTTCAATATGAAGTTAATTTTTTTTATATAGACCAAGAGAACATATATGTATATGTATGAGTCCTACCCTTTGATTGGATTTTTGATCGATTATGCGTTTGTTATTTTTCCTAAGTTTATGTTGTATATTTTGTTTTGTTTCGTTTCATACTTAGTGTATTTGGCACTATCAGGGGTGCTCCTCGATCTGCGTAGAACTTTGTAGGGATTTATTTTGATGTAGCATATCCTTGTTGATTGTCTTGTTGAACTCTTGCTTACTCTCTTTGATAGTTTGAGTTGTTTATTTACATATAATTAAAGAAGGAGATTTATTGATATTAGTTGAATATATTGAACATTATAACGGAATATAGTTGAATAGGTAGAAACACTATGGTAATTGAATCCCTGAACAACTTTGTGTGAAATTTGTTTTTGTCTTCCAAACATAACTCATACCATTTGGATTATTTTGTAGAGAAAATATAACATATGTTGGAAAAAATCAAACATATACATAATCCTCACATATATGTTTTTTTTAAAAAATTGCAAATTGAAAAGGGATATTTTCAATAGTGTTGTTATTATGATAACTTTTTTTGGTTGTACATGCCAACTAATTTAGATTTTTACATTATGTTTTGGGTTCATCACCTAAGTCTTGATTGAATAACAACTGCATATAGCAAAAAGTAATAGTACTAGAATAATTAGTTCGTGCAGTAATTAACAAAATTTGAGATGATTAGAATGATAATTTGATATAATTGTGCTCATTTTGATTTGAAATATGACCAATTGTGCTAATTTTGATTTGAAATATGACTTTTTTTCTTAAAAAGGGAAAAAAGAAATAAATTCAAGTCAATAATAATGGCTTGAGAGGGGCCATGTTCCTGTGTTCTTGGTGGCTAAGCTAAGCATATGTTGTGACTCTTTACCATATTCCAACTAACTTTTTTTTATCATTTTATTTTAAAAAAATATGATCAAATCTATATATTGAATTAATTAATTGAACAAGGAATATATGGTGGTTTAGACTGATGTATTGACGTTAATCTCAACACAAAACCAATAAGAAAAAAAGTATTATATGCAAAAAATGAACAACAAAGAACACGAGCTCATCGTCTAGTCTAAGTGTCTAACATTAATAGAAGTGAGTCCAGTCATCTTAAACTTAGTCCATTTCCAAAGGTCACTCAAATTATTGATCATTGATCCCAATGAAAAGGGAAATATATGTCGGAAGTATTCGATTCTGTTTGGCAAAATACATAGGAGTATTTATCATTCCTAATTTCATCGTCGACAAGTCCATAGAAACTTTGTGTTGAGCCTTTCTTGAAAGATAAATCAGACTTGAAGTTGTGCATGATAAACCTCGTGGTCCTGTAACTCTTGTTGAGTTTTTCCTCAAGTCAAGTCTTCCATCTATACTAAATGGGTTCTCAATGTATATAAATTACTTAACTTGCAAAATAAGTTAGACACTAAGAAATATTTAACTCATCAATGAAAACAATCTCACAAAGGTGTTACACAAAACTGAAAATTGGTATATTTTGTTAATAGCACTTTGTCATGTAAACTACGAGTGTTTTACGCTACTTTCATTATTAGATGATTAAATAATGTTGCAAAAAAGTTAAAGATGATAAAGTGCAAAAATTGGTGGAGTTAATATGACAAATTCTTTTTGGCCCTTTTATATTGCATGAAAACTGTATAGATGTTCAGATAGAATATACTTATATATTGTGCTTTTTTAATTTACGTACATCAAACACTAAAAATGCTAGTGAATTTGAAAGTGACTTCAACGGTTGTGGGAAACGAGAAATAAAATCCAACTATTGCACAAATTAATAAAAATATGCAATTTGTGGGGAAAAAAAAACTCTTTGGAGACTAATTGAAGAGCTTCTATCAACAAATATACCAATCAACGCAAATAATTTCGATATCAAAATTGAAGAATCAATTCTCTTCTTGTTGGTTGATGCAAAGGTGTTATTTTGATACAATCTTTCTTGTTCTAGCAAGTTGTTGACCTCTGGCAAATTGTGGTGAGGCATCTGATGATGCGACGTTTTGTTTTAAGTTCAATATTTTGTGTATATGGTGTCCGTCTTGAACTTGTTAGATTAGTTGCATCACATTTAGTTTTGTATGATTTTGCTCGCTTTTATTGTATCATTGTTCATGTGTGTCTGATTTGCTTGTATTGGACTTTATTTTTCTTTGCTCGTCGTTCTTGAAGTGATTCGAGCTTTTCTTTTTATCTAAAAAAAGTACTTAATGTTTATCGATGCGATTGGCTAGTTGGTATTAATATAAATAATAAATAATTATCTCTTAATAAGACTCAAATATATAAGACATGGTCCTAGACTCTAGAGGAATCCCTTTTGCCCTTTTCCTTTTATATATTAGTACCATAGTTTATATGTATGTATATAACAATTAACAAAAAAACATCTCGCGAATCTATAAATGTGGAGCACTTTATCAACACTATGAACTTGATTGTATTGTTCCCTCCACTCCAAACAACAAGGCCTGAATTTCTCGATATTAAATACACATTTTTATATTTTTATATTTATTTTCCAATATTATATTTTCCACCCAACACTTTACCCCAATAGGCCTCCACAAATATAATAATTATTATTTCTGCCCCAAGATCTTCTACTCTGTACAAAAGATTTTCCTTTCAGGTGATGAATCATGGTCGTCTTAATTATTTAATTTCTTGGACAATTGTCCTTTGCATTAATTTAAACCTTGATCTATATTTATATTAATGATCTTTTTTTTCCAAACTTTAGTTAATGGATGGCCCATTTGGTTCACTAACCCTATTAAATATTTTATTTGTTATTGTTTGGGAATTATTTAAAACCCTATTTCCACTAGTGTGTCGCACCATACCATCACCTAATTGCTGGATTTATTTTTATTTTCCTAAAAAATGTTTGTGTATGTGTCACTTGGTATTTGGTGACCTTATTTGGGTATTATTTAGGGAGTAGTCAAAAATCACATTTGACTATCATTGTCGATTAAACCTACCACATTATGATAATTATGTCATTATTGTAAAATTCATGGAATCTTGTATTTCAATTGGATTTGATTTCTATATTTTATTTATTTTTCGTACGTATACTATGAGATCATTAGTATGTACTTAACATATATGAATAAACAAATATTAATTGAGAGTAAAATAGTAATTTTTTAATGGTCAAAGCCAATTGAAAGAGAATCTGCTCTTTTCCCAAATTGTTATTAAAAAAAATTGGGATTAGTCAAGTGAACACATCAAATTAGGTTCTAGAATTTAGCTAACCGCAGCCTACTATAAACCAATTATTATTACATTTTCTTGTTTTATATGACCGTGATAATTAATATTTGATGTCACTTTATCCAATGTCGACATTTTAATTGACATACTTAAACAAAAATTAACGAGCAATAATATGATCCCTATTGTTTGAAGTTGGTTTTGATCAAATTGGAAACCTCCATCGAGTTTTTTATAAAGAAAAAGTAGGAGAAAAAAAAATCCATATTTACTTTCAAAGAAATAAAAAAAAAATCTACATTTGATCTTCACTTCACAATTTGAAACAATTTGAAACATGCAATCAACATTATCCAATGTCAAGATTCTTTTTTTGTCACTACTCACTAGGCGTAGCAAAAAACGAATAAGAATAAGATCTGGATTTATAACAGGTAATATGCTGAGTAGATAAACACAACAACACAAAAACTTACATTTTACGTAAATCGTTTTCTAAACTTGATCGAATCCTATAGATGAACCTAATTCTTTCTGTATTTCCGTATATGTCAAAATGTTCCAAAAATAATTTCCAATACAACAACACTTCTTACAAAGAAAGATAGGAATTCAAGAGTGTGTCTTTTGTTTAACAAAGTAATTTTGTTTCGAACTTATTGTGTTTGAAATTAATGGTTCAATCTTAATTAACTAAATTTAATATATCATAATTCAATCCATATATCTTTGGATGTAATACGAATATAATATATATCTCTCATACTAATAAATTTCAATTTAATAGTAAAATATAATGGGATGCTAAAAGATCGACCATGATACACATTTGAATAAAGTGTTGCTAATTTGGGACACGAAATTGATGACTAACTCGATGGTTCAAACAAGGCCATAAATCACATCAATGGAAAGTAGTATTAATTCATTGGCCAATTTGGATTTTCCCTTTCCAAATATTGATGTAGTCTACAAAGTAAGATGTAATTGATGACGAATTTCAATAAAATAGCTTTAACAATACCCTTAAAACTGGACCAGAATATTATATCCCACAAAAATAAAATGAAAAAGAAAATAAAGTTACACTTTATTTTTCTTTTCTTCTTTATTTTTTTAAAATTTATGATTAATGGTTTGAATGGTCAAGAATAGATGATTTGGTCTTCATAGGATGCCTTATCCTCATTCCCTTTTCTGGGCTTTGTATTATTGCCTAGATTGTTCGATCTCATTGCTTATGCTAAAATATAGTACTACTATAACATAGTAGTAGTATTTAATTTGTTGTTTTTCTTTTTTGAGAGATAGGGTTATTTGAGAGTAGAGCTAGACAATTGAATGTCGGTTTTTTATTGCAATATAATAGTCTTTTGTTTAATTAATATTCCGTTTGAGATGATTCAATTTGATTAAGTAGATGGGGTTTGGATTGTGTAGTACTATGAAAAAATTGTTCAATTTATCAATTGTGTCAGCAACTAATTGTCAAAAGATTACATTAAACCAATTTTTTTTCTAAATTATTCATTTTCTTGTTATGTTTAAGATATTTCATTAAAAACATTTTGTTTATTATTTGATATTTGAAATGATTTGTAATTAAGATTAAACAAATTGCACTCTAACATTTTCTTCTTGTTACTGTATTTCATAAAACTATAGTAATATTTTTATAATATATATTTAATATCTACTACTGTATAATATCTGGTCTAATCAATAGACCTATTCGATCAGTTAATGCATGAATTGATAGTTTCACTAATTTAATTATCGGTCTGATTTTTCAAGTAATAAAAAAACTATGTAAATTATGTGATTGTACATATATAGGCTATCCAAAACTTACATTGGAATTGCATTAAAAAAAGCAACAAGAAATTATCAAATTCTCAATGATGATGACGATGATATATAGTGGAATATCAAACACATTTGGGTTTGATTAAGACAATTGTAGACAATTCAGATAATATCAACAATTCGTGTTCCCTTTTTCTCAATCATCGAAGCTTATAATAATTTACTTTATTATCTAAATGAATGTGTAGAAACAGATAATCCATTAGGAAATATGTGGATAATTTACAAGAGGTTGTTGCAACCCTTTTTATCACACACATAAGAAAAATAAACTTTGATTTTACATTATTTTTTTGAGTCGGAAGATAAAAAATTGAGATTTGTGTTACGGTTAAACTAAAAGAATTTTAAGCCCAACTATAACTACCATACACCAAAGAAAAATTAGTAAAATTTAATGCTCTTAATAAGGTAAACTATAACTTTGAAAGTTACAAAAATAAATAAAACATAATATATACATTATCTAACACAACCTGTCAAACAGCTATACTTTTTTGCAACATAAAAATTATTCATGGCCATTTTATTTTTGTCATGATATTTTTATGGAAAATACAGACATTAAAGTTTATTTATCACACGATAGTGGGCTAAGAGAGACGAAGAAACAAAGAGTCCGAAAGTTCAGACCAGATATCTAGTTTTACAGGCGTTTTTGATTGCTTCTTCCCTCTTTTATGTTTCGTCGTTTGCTCACTGTCTTTATTTATTGGCCGATGTTGAGTTTATGTGATTGTGGTTTTATTGCTACTTTGTTTGTTGTGATGTTGTGCACTTGTGCTGGATTTATGCGAATGTTCATTATACATCAAAAAATCTATCACGTGATAGTGTTACATGCACTGCCACGTAACCATAGTTTATCACGGACAACCATTTCGTTTGTAGATAATAAAGTAGTACTACTTCGATGAATAATATGACTATTATTACAATATAATCGACATTAAGACTTACATATACATGTAGAATAGAGGAGTTGATCCTTGCCACCGGCCTTCAGAGTTGCAACCGATTCCAACGCAACAACAAATTGAGATTCACATTCGGTCTTAAGCCACGGTCATTTTGCACTTGTCAACTACAACCATCCTTTATCTTTCGATGCACACAATAATGTTTTTCACTGTGTCCGACTTCACAAATTAGTATCAGCTAGTACTATAACTTCCTTCCAACCCAAAAACATGCACACCAAAAAAAAGGAAAAGCAAGAACAAGAATCACACGCCATGAGAAAAGATAAATTGATTGCTCTTAATTGCCCAAAGAAAACGCCCAAAGCATAGTGATTAATTATTGTTAATTATCACATCAAACAATTGGCGGAATCATGCTTTGCTCTTCTCTCTCTACAACCACCCGCGGGCCCCACCACAAGACCCCTCACGCACGCACACAAAGCCAAACAAGTCCATGATTGTTCACACGTTTGGCACATTAATTCATAAAATTCAATTATTATAGTACTAAAATTAATTTTAAAAAAGTAAAAACCCACAACCAAATTTACCAATTGCAGTTTTCCCTGTTAAACTGTGTGTCTATATAGTCTCAATTCTCCTCTATTCACTGACTTAAACACACACACACTCTTGCTTTCCTCTCTCTCTAAAAAAGAAATTCAGCTGTTTTCTGGATTTGGGATTTTTCTTGGTAGATTGTCTCTTTGGAAGGATAAGTCTTTTTTGGGTGCTGTCTTCTTTTGTGGGCTGTGAGTTTTCTTCTCACTATTTCTTCATTGTTTAAGGTTTTTGTGAACTGTTATTTTGTGATGTGCCTGTGGTTTGAATCTTGCTTGGCTTAATTTTTAGATCTGGTTTATTGGGGTTTTCCTTTGGAGCAATAAAGAAAAAATTAATGGGAAGTGGGAATGGATAATAAGGTTGGGTTTTGTGATTCTTTTGTAAGAATTTGTCTACTTTTAGATCCATTTGTTTATGCAGTCTTAATGCTTAGTTTCAGCGTGTGAAGAAGTTTAGTGATGAAGGTGTTTTTGCATACAGCTAGGGTGATTGGAGAAGATTTTTGTAGCCAATTGTGTATAAAAATCTCTTCTTTTTTTGTTAATTAAGAGGTAAAGATGAGATTTTTGGTGTTTATATCATGTTTTTGTAAGGTTAGTATTAAGAAATTTAATGGATGTGGCTAATTATCCTTGTTTTGTATTCTTGAATTAAAAAGAACCTATCTTGATTAGAACTGTTTTCCTATTTCATGGGTCAAAGAATTGAAAAGAATAGAATGTTGTTACACTGCAATCTCTATTTTTCATAATGGGATCTGTTTATATTTCATCATTGATCTATAAAAACCAAATTAGAGAAGATTTTTGTAGCCAATTGTTTATAAGATCTGTTCTTTTTGTTAATTAAGTGGTAAAGATGAGATTTTTGGTGTTTGTATCATGTTTTTGTAAGGTAGTAGTATTCAAGAAATTTAATGGGTGTGGCTAATTATCCTTGTTTTGTATTGTTGAACTCATTGGTTGCAAATTCGTATAAAAACTTAGCCGCATCATACGTTTATTTATGTGTAGAGAACGTTGAATAGCTTTTCTTGAATGTCCCGACTTGGTTTTGAACTTGTGTTTCGAAATTTCAGCAGGTGTTGGTAAAAAAAAGTGGCAATCAATCAAACTGAAGAAACAGCATGCGGTGGTATAGTCTTTCGATTGATGTTTTCCAGAAAGTCATCTCTTTGAACTTGTATTGCCGTGTGATTCTATAAAGCCTTCGTTTCGTTTCACCAAATACTTTTTTTTATCTCTCTTTCTTTCCCACATTCATCCTAGCATAGAGTCTTATTGCCATGGGATCCACTTGCTTCGTCGTTATCCCTTGCTACGTACGTTGGATTAGCTGATCTTTCTTCTCTCGTCCCACCTCTATACCGTTATAAAGCTCTCTTGCCATCTGAACTGTTTCTTTCGACTAAGTTTAGTGATTTTAGTCATTTCCCTTTGTCATTTCCTTGTGTGGTGCAAGTTCTCGAGATAAGGAATTCGAATCGTTGGATTGGTAGTCACTCTCTTCCGCGACAGTTTTCTGCGAATTTGAGTTAAAAAGTTTTGGGGAAGTAGTTATGGTAAGCCAAGCAGCTAGTCAGACAAGATTTCGAGCATTGAAACACGAGAGTGGAATTGACGGGAGTGCAACCATTATAGTTAGAGTAATAGCATGCTTTCAACCTCTTCAAGATTGTCAGGTTAGTAACGCAAAATTTCGCGACCATAACTCTCTGCGTGCTTCTCCAAAAACGCTAACTAGCTTTCTCATGTGCATTTCAGGCCGAATATTTCAGACATCTACTTAAACCTGTCACGTAGATTCGTTTCTTTTCACGCGTTCAAGTTAAGCTGGATTTTGTTTTATATATTTCTATTTTAGCTCGAAGATTCAACAAGAAATCAGTTAATTCTTAGGTATGTTTTATCTACCCTCTCTTCATAACTCGGATTTCTTCGTTTTCAGTGGTCTCATCGCTCACTTCTGCTCGTTTCTATCAGGTTATTGGTGTGCTTAAATGGAAAGGCATTTCGGGTCCGGGTATGATCAGCACCTACTGTCATCTACACTGAATCTGTCGGGATTTCCCTTCACGAACGGCTATCTGAATACTGAGCCAGTTCATAGGTACCCTTACCCCGTCGAAGATTCCACATTGAGAAATCTTCCTCCCGTACCTGGCTCAGGTTTCCTACAGTCGAAGGCAAGTGAACCAAATCGGTTGCAGAATTGGTTATACCATAAGCAACAATTCCACCAAGCCTTCATTCCTGCGCCAGACTCTGCATCCGGACAGAAGTTCCCTTTGGGCCTTTCTGATGTCGAACGCCTCAGAACCCCTACCATACCCGGTCAAAAGAGGTTTCTCGTATTCGATCAATCCGGTGATAAAACCACTCTCTTATACAGCTCTGGGGTCCACGCTCCTGTTCAGTTTGGAGCTTGTCAGCCGCCGAATCTCCCATCCGCCTACAATTTGGGTGTCGAGATGAGGGATTTGAAAGACGAGAGTTTCGAAGAAAACTCTAAAGATGTCACGGAAGGCGAAATGCGTGAAGACACAGAAGAACTGGATGCCCTCCTCTGCTCTGACTACGACAGCGATTTCTCCGAGGATGAGGAGACGAGCACCGGCCATTCCCCTAGCACCATGACTGACAACGGTGCGCCAAAACTGGCAGAGGAAACCGGTGAAGAAGTCGATAGCTTTTCCGTACCATTGAAAAGGCGAAAGCTTTTGGATGGAAACGGCGACATCCCATCAAGCATGTACGACGCAAGCTCTGTGAAAACCTTTGCCTACTCCGAACAAGTAGAGAGTGATGCTGAGTCGAGCTGTGGTAGTCGTAAGGAGGCATCAACCTGCAAAAGGTCGAGGAAAGACGAAATACTCGACACTGTGAGCATTCTGCAGAGCATAATCCCTGATTCGAACGGGAAAGATGCAATCTTTGTGATTGATCAAGCAATCCATTACTTGAGATCGTTGAAGGCGAAAGCCAAGGCCTTGGGGCTCGAGTCCCTCGACGCCCTATAAACTTCGCCTACTGTCCGTTCCTCGAAAATAACAGGTCGTCGTAGTAACTTCCGTTGTCTATAAACTAGTCGTTGTTTCTAGCAAAGGTAGCCTTAGAGCTTGTGTGAAAAATCGAATCTTGAAAGGCACATCGTGTGAAAAATCGAGTCTTGAAAGGGGTAGCGTGTGAAAAATCGCGTCTTGAAAGACGATCATATTTGAAGTCTTCTCCGATATGATTGATTTGGAAAAAGCAGCAGCAGCCATGTTTTCTTGATGTCTCCGAGCCTCCGTTTTCTCCTCTTCGGCTCTTCACGGCCTTGGGGTGGAGTCGAGTCGAGCTGAGCTTCTGCATCGCGTGTTCGGGGTCTTCGTTCGTGGCCGAAAATGAAGCTCCATCTCTCTGTCTGTGTGTGTCTATTATTGTTCCGTTGTGTGAGAATATTTTTGTTGCATTTGTTGGGATGTAAATGTGAAGTTTGTGTTGTTTTTATTCGGGTGTTGTAATGCAGCGTGCTTGTGTTTGTATTTGTCTGAAACAATGAGAAGTCTATTTTGTAATTTTAAAATCATTTGTATTTTTGCTTCTTGTTTCGATTGTTTGTCTGGTTGTGCAAAGTCAAAGATGAAGGATGTGTGATTGCTAGTGTTCATCCTCCATTTATAACATTCCACTCACATTTTGGTTTGGATCATATTCTTTTTCTTCGAAATTTGAACTTTTGGTTTGGTAATGATTGAAACTGAAAAAATTCAAATTATAGTTAATAAATATTTTATTTCTATATTTCTAAGTTAATTTATTAACTTATAGCAATAAAATCATATCATTACAGATGTCTTGGATTTTCCGACTCAAATTTTAATTATAAATATTTTGTATTTTCGAATTAGGGTTAGGATTTTCGGATCGATTCAAATTCATATTTTCTCAAAATTGAATTTAGCAGATATCTTTATCTGAAATCGGAATACTCCCCCAAAATTGTGAGAGGGATAGAAAAAGAGACTAATAATGAGTTTTTTAAACAAAAGTAATAACATGTGGACAACACATTTTCTTGTGCTATTCTGTATTTCTTGTGGTGGCTTGCGTTTCATGATATAAATCCAAGTCAACAACTATGCCATGGTGATTGAAATTTAGGACGAACTCCATTAAATCATTAAATGGGTTATATAGATTATATGCACACTTATTATTGTATCCTTGTTTGTCAATTGCTCCATTGGTTTCTAGCAACGGTAGCTTCATCGCCTCTGCCTTTCCATCGACAGTAACTACCTTATTCACCATATCTGACTCAACGAGTTCCGTTTTCTAAATCCGTCATTTACGTGACTTGTGTTGAGACTCTAAAACCCCAACTAACATATTCCACCCCTCATGGACGACAATATCCATACTAATGGCCATATACCGGCCGGACCACCACATCTCATCGCACGTGTCACCCACCCAACAAAACCTAACCAGAATTTAGAACTGGTGTCAGAGGGCCTGGGGAGTTTTTACCCTCTCTCACAGCCCTCATCAACATATCGCTTCTCGGCCAAACCATCCACCACCACCACCATGTTATGATGCGTCTCCCTGAAACCGTCCAACGCACTCGCAGAAACGGCCTCCCCTGGAGAAGGTGAAGTTCCGGCCACCCACGTGCTGCCCATAACGGACAGAGATATCTGCCATATTGCAGAAAAGGAAGGAGCTGAGGAAAAGGGAGGATGTGGAGATTAGTTTAGGGCAGGGATTGGAGAATGAAAGGGTGGTGGCTAATGCACCCAACTCAGTTACCCTACTTGTCAACTGCAGATTCGGGTCGGGCTGCAGTGGGGATGAGCAGGTAACGAGGGTGTGCATTGCTTTTCTAGGTGGGCCGGATAGCTGGGAGGAGAAGAAGAAATTCTAGAAGTACCAAAAGTGGGAAGCAATTCTAAATCTTGATAACATTCCACTTCCCACCAAAATCCCCACTCTATTCTTCACAGAGAAATTCATTTTCCCCTTGAAAAAACTGCAACTTCTCCAAATACATTCAGTAACCATTATACTAAAGAATGCGCTTGTCTCTATATTTTCAAATTTCAACAGATCCAGACCACAGATAAAATTGCCAGAACAATATGTGCAATTAACAATGAATCATACCTAAATTAGAGCAACAGATAGAAATAAGAACTGAACATTTTCTAACAGAGGGATCTCAGAGCTCTAACCATATTTCAGCTTTGATAAAAACCAGTTACACAATTAAACTCTATACGTACACCTAATTTAAGAAGACACCATGAGCTCATCGGTGTCTGCAATTTCAAGCAAATTACAAATCCAAAAGCCATAGAGTTAGATGTGAAAGCAGTAACGAAGAGAGGCAGCCAATTGATAAAAGTGTACCAACTTACCTAGCAATTCAACCTATGGATCATCTAATGTACTTATCAGAGAACAATCTACTGGAACACCAAAAACATCAGCTATATAATTCCAGATCCAACAGAAAGGAAAAGCTCCTTACCACTAGTCATTCAAACAAATAAAAATTTCGCAAAAAGAAAGCCCATCAATACATCAAAAGGGCAAATGGTAGGCCAATAACCTAAACTTATAACAAGCAGCTCATTATTGAGAAATAAAGCAAGATATATAGAATTCAATGTAGCTAGCATAAATCATTATAAGTACAGACCCAACTATCATAAATGCAGTCTAAAATAAATCTTAGAATTGGAAAATTTTTGTCCTTGTAACACAAATAAGTGATCCGTACAGTATCTTGGGCACTGCAGGTACACTACAGGAAGTTTTACAATTATAGACCATTTTCATCCACAAACCCACCACAGATGGTTTATAGTGAATAATATGAAAAACCAAACAAACGGGGGGGAGAGGAATGAGATATTCTTACCTCATATAAACCCACCCTCGGACCAGTTGCTGTCCGACTTCCCATTATAACCCCCTGTCTTCTTATCGGGCGCAGGCGCACTCTGATAAAAATCATCAAATCCATCATCTTTTCCGTCGTCCCCCCAGCCGGCCCAGCTATCTCCATTCTGGAAGGTCGTCCCCTTTGGTGACTCCTCTTTCTTGCTGTCTTTGGCATCCCAATCATCCCATGAACCAGAGCTAACTTTGTTAAACTGCTGACTCGATGATGATTGCACTCCAACTGAAGAATTGTATCCCTTAGCCCCCTGTCCAAAATCCTGATGATAACCATTGTTTTCGGTATCATTCCGTGGCCAGCCAGAACCAGAACCAGAGCCAAATCCCGAGCCCGAGCCTTCTTTTGTATACTCCTCAACCTTCTGGGAGGCCAGAGCCATCACCCCTTTAAACATCCCCCATGTTTTCTGCCCTATCTCCGATGTCTTTGCGGTAACAACATTGACAGTTTCATTCACCTTGTGATCATAACCCCCATCTCTTACCTGTTAAACAGATATCAATAATTTAATATACAACTCACTCACCTTTAACCTTGTCTTTACATAATCACCTTTGGCACAAGGTAAATATACCCCAAACATCCAATTTCTGGTGCATTATTTTTCAATTATAGTACTCCCTATTCAAATGAAACTATAACTGTAATTAAGCTTCTCTACAAATGGACACAATCAAAAGCTACATATTCCTCTAGCTCAAATGCACACCTAGTGAGTCATATACACAAGTAAAAGCTACATATTCAATCAAAATACATACTACTCCATAAAACAAAAATGGTCCATTGCATGTAAAATCACAAAGAATACACAGTTAGTACGTCATTATTCATCAACATCACCAAAAGTTTCACGTCATTTTCTTAGGTTCTTAGGCTCAAAACAACGTCGGTTCACATCCGCACATGAAGACACAGTTACATCATTATTCATCAACATCACCAAAAGTTTACAGGTATGCACCAATTTATCATCGCATTTGCACCAATAAATACACAATTGAGAATTTTTAAATCTTCTTAGTTTGTCATTCCTCTAGCTCAAACGCACATCGAATTAGTCAAACAAACAAATAAAAGCTTACATATTCAATCAAAATCAGTACTATAAAGCAAAAAAAGAGCTACCTTGGAAGAGATCTCCTTAGTTCCAGCTTGCACAACATTCACGGCCGACTGCGCTGCCGATGCAGCCACCATTGACAACATGCCAAATCCCTGCATATGCAAAAACAAATCAATCATCACAATCACATCCACACCACAATTAAAACACAACACATAATCAGCAAAACTCCCCATAACCAAACCTGAGTAACAACCGAAAGCACATCCCCATCGCCGCCGTTGTTCCTCACAGGCGCCGGCGACGGAGTGGATCCAAACCCCACATACTTCCCACCTTGCGAGGGCGGGAGCCCCTCCGGCCTCGACTGATTCTCCGAAATCTTCCTCGCAAAGAAATCCCCCTTATTCGCCGCAGACGCCTCCAGCTCCGCCCGCGAATACATATTCTCCGACGACTTCGACCGCGACGGCGTGCTGCCGCCGCTCCCCCCGCTCCTGAAATCCCCAACCGTGTTATTCCTCCTGATATTATTACCATTCCCTCCGTCGTCGAAGCTATCCCAATTATCCCACCCGGAATTGCCATTGCCGTTGCCTCCGCTCAAAGGGGGCTTACTACTACTGTGCCCGTTCCGATTGGAATCGAGCGATTCCTTCACAATTGGGGGATCGCGCCACGGCTTGCCCTCGGCTAGGGCTTGGATCCGATCGCGGTAGACGGCGGCGGCCTTGGTGTTGTACTTGGCGACGATGTCGGTCTCCTTGGGGATCCCGTACTGCGAGGCGAAGCTGTTGAATTTGTCGTTGCCGCCGAGCTCCATCTTCTTCAGCTGGATCTCGGACCAGGAGTCCATGGTGACGGATCGGACGAAGGAGATGTGGACGCCGAGGCCGCGGTGCTTGCCGGAGCACTCGAGGCACATGAAGATGCCGTAGGAGACCGACGCCCATTGCGGGTTCTTCTGGGAGCAATCGACGCAGATCTTGTTGCCGGATTGCGATTGGAGCTCCCGGAGCCGCCGTGACGCCGCCATACAATGATTGGAGGTGTCGGTGCGGATTGATTCACGGAAAATTGACGGTGCGGATTGATTTAGGGAAAATTGAATCGGTGATTGTTGATGCCACCGCACGCAATCGAAAACGTGATTGACAGGTTGAGAGAGAGGGAAAAAAAATCGGATCTAAGCAATTTTGTCTAAGCAATTGAAGGGAAAATGGCGGATGCAAATGGGGGAGAGAGAGCTGACAGGAAATTAAATAAAGAATATAAATATGGGAATTATTTATTTCTGTTATTTACTCCATTTAACAAATAGTGATATTACTATTTGTAATTGATTTAATAGGAGATATGGAAATCCATGGATTTTGAATGTAAGTCAAATAACTATGATTTCATGGTGGATATCTGTATATGGGTACAATTTTGGCATAAGGTACTAGTGTCACATTATTTCTACAGATTTTCACCCCTTTTTTTGGGGTTGGTATATAATGAAAAATAAGGCACATTTTGCTTCGTGCGCGTGCCTAGACGTACTTCACTTGACTTATTTCTATCTTTTTAAAATTATAACTTTCATTTATTAGCATATTCTAAAAATGAGTATTTTTTTTCCATAACAATATAATGGCATTGTAATGACTAATTTCATTTATAACAAGTGCTATTTTAATAAAATAGGGCATGCATTAAGATTGAGTCAAATTTGGATTGGGTTAGGACAAGTTGAGTTAGGGGTAATGTGGTTTTGGTAGAGCCAAGGGTTCGTTTCAGACTGAGTTTGAACCGAGAGTTAGTTTCGAGTTTGAGTATTGGATTCATGCTCAATCATTTTTCATTGATTTTATGTGCTCTTAATAACGTTTGATACTTCGATTTATTTCCATCATTTAAGTCATTCTATGAAATAAATATTTGATTGAAAACCTAATAACAATTGATGGAATTTTAGAATTGGACTTTGTCTTTTTGAGCTCATTCAATTTTTTATTATTATATACGATGATCCACTGAAAACCCATTTATAATTGTAAGCCGAAGTGTAGGGTTTGATCTAATGAAACTTTGGGCTAAATGGAGCTCAATCCCAATTAAATTGTGGGCTAATTTGGTTAGGTATCTTAAATGGAGCCCAGGCCCAATTAATTTGTTTTTCATTCTTGTGTAATGGGCCAAAACTAAATACTGCATGTGAGCATTTCATTCATAAGAACAAAAAAACAATTACTACTATTTCTATTCTAATAGTAATAATGATAATAAAAAAATTGAAGGTGGTATCAATAATTATAGTAATAAGTAATTGTTTATATTTTAATAAGATAATATAAATAATAATATCAAATATGCAAGTAAGTAAGAATCAAGAATACAATTATACTACAAATATGTAAGTCAAGCTATGGAGAAGTAATACTTCTTTCCATTTCAGGATTCTTATTAATTTTTTTCTAAATAAAAAATCGATCAAACAAAAAATTTAGCATCACATCTTCAAATTATTAATTGGACATTGATTACCTTCAGTACCTGCTGATAATATCCAACAATTTATTGATGCTTTTTAAATTTTTTTACTATCAAATTTCAAATTTTAAAGCACAGGAGTAAATTCAAAATAAAATGTCGAAATCTTAAAAAATCAATCATCATAACTAATCTTTTTAAAAAATTTCCATTCATTATGGTGCATTTTATTTTCATTATTTATTTTGGAATTAATCACATTTTAGTAAAATATTGGGCGCTACCGACGACGTACGGTACATTACTACTGTACAACGACATAAATCTTAAATCATGATTAACATTCCATTTTTCGGAATATTTTTTTATTTTACTATTTGATTATGTATAATAATAGCTACATCAATAAATACATTGTTAAATTCATATGCATGTGTTAATTGTGTTGTTTATGTATTGGATTATTTATGGCCCCCTCACCCTCTCACATTTATGTAATATCAACCTTTTTCTTTTATTAAAGTTACAACTCATATACACTGAATTAGTCATGAAGTATAATAAATACACCTCTAAATATGGTGGTAGCAAGAAAATATCTTATGAATTGAGTTATGGACTCTTATCGTATCTAGTAGTAGCAAATTAGCAGTGAGTCTTCAAATAAGCTGACTACCGTTGGCCAATTAAGGCTGGAAACTCCATCGAATTCGGGCTTTGGTAGCTTTGCACCAAACCTCCGAAATGGTTGCCGCATCGTTGATGACTTGATGTCTTCTGACAAGGCGATATACCTTTTTCTCTACAGAAGTTATGTATTCTAATACACTGTTATTTCGGTTTCACCAATTAAAAAAAAAAACAGAAATGTGAGACATACTACTATATGTTAAAAATGAATTAGCATTATGAGGTTAACATCATAAAATTAATTTTTGTGATGATGGTTTTATTCGCTTCGAACAACCCTTTTGCTAGGTTGCATGTTACTCCATGTTCTATGGCTGATCATTGATTTGGGATATTTTAAATATTTTTAAATATATGTTAATTGGAAAAAAAAATAATTTTCACAACTAGGAAGCCGACAATGATATACGGAACATTATGAAGAAAATTATACGGAACGAAGATGGAGTGTATTAAATAGAAAAACAATTCTTATTGCAGAATTACAAACAATGAATTTTTATATAACTTGTAATGAAGTGCCCTCTTATAATACACATTATCACTACATATGGACACAAAAATTGGGACACAATTACTTGCGTTAGAAGGTTTTTAAAAAATATTAAGGATGCAAAAGAAAGCGTCCCTAAATGTTGGACAAATTAACTTAATCTGTTGTTTTTTAGGACGCTTCCATTTGTGTCATTTAATTTTAGTTGAGGCATTAACAATATGGACGCTTTTCGAAGCGTTGGTGATATATTTAGAAATACAAATTAATGTCTTTAATTGTATTAAAAAATGTCCACAACGGTTTTGTTGTTGTGGTGTATGCATATAATGTTTGTCAGAAGGGATAGTCATACAATGTTCATTACAAGTGTATAAAATGTTCATGGTTAGTATATTCAGTCTATAACATTATTTCCTTTATTGAAATCAGCATTAGTTTATTGCCAACGGAAAATTCCAACAGTAAATAATAAGAAAGCATAATCCATCAATACTTCGGTCAATTAAGTCCGTTTTTAGTAGAACCTATTTCTTTAATACAAGTTTATTAAAAAGGACAAATTACCAGAATAATTATTAATTTAAATATTTTCTCAATTTTCTCATAGAGTTTAATGAAACAAAATTGTGTATAAGGGTTCAGGAATAGTGAAGGGAAAAGATGGATAAGATATGGAGTGTTGGAGGTGTTATCCCTTATTTATTTATTTTTTAGCCCTTTAAATTAAATTACGAATGTATAACAAATCTTGAAAAAGAAAAACCAATAACATCTGCTAAAAGCAGTTTAACTACCTCTCTAGGTGGAAATTGAAATAAAAGAAAATATGTATGTAAACTAAGACTATGTTTAGCAAACCAGTCATCTACCTAATTCTTTTCCCTTGGTATGTTTGATATTGCACTCCCAGTCTAATTGCATCATCCGATGTATTGCATGAATTAAATCTCTCAAAGGATGTTGCGCATTAAGTCCCTTTCTAATCATATCAACTAAAGACATGAGTCAGACTCAAGTTCCATTGGCGATAATTCTCTCCCCAGGCGACTCTAAGCCCAATTAGAATTCCCCAGAGCTCGATGAATAGTGAAGTTAAGAGATGTACAAGAGATAGGGTTGTGGATGACCTAACGTGACATCCGAAAAATTATATGAAGATGAGACTGTTCATGAATTTTATCAATTTTTTCAATTCACTTAGCAAATAATTCAACCACATTATATTAAACTCTCCATTGTTGTGCCCCATCGACTTGGAGTTCACTACAAAAAAATCACTGTTTCCCGACCAAAAAGACCGAGCACAGAAAATTGTGCTAGGGAAATACCGAGCACAGAAAATTGTGCTCGGGAAATACCGAGCACCTTCACTTGTGCTCGCCAAACTACCGAGCATTTCAAATGGTGCTCGCCAATGGCAAAAACTGGTGGCTTAGCTGCGAGCAATTACGAGCACGGTCAACGTGCTCGGCTTGGAAATTAACTTGGGGACCTATGGTGCAACAGAAGTGCTCGGCCTTGTGAATATTTTTCACCAATATAGGCGAGCACCATACCAGTGCTCGGAATATGGCGAGCACAATATATGTACTCGGAAATTTGATAAAAATAAAATTATAATTGGCAATACATTAGTCAATTACAAACACTATTTTATTAGGCGAGCACATTCGTGGTGGTCGAGACTTACCGAGCACATATACCGTGCTCGGAAAATTGATAAAAATACTATTATAATTGACAATTAATAGAAATCTTATTTTTTAAACACTTGTTTAATTTTTCAATATATGCTATTCGAATTATTGATAATTAAAAATACTTTTTAATTTTTCAATATATGCTATTCGAATTGTTGATAATATTTTTCAAAGCACAAATATAGTTCTCGGCATTATTGCTTAAAAATATTTATATTTTATGTTCAAAATAATTTTTAATATTTATGGTAAATGATCCGCAAATTTTTATATATGCAAAATTTTCAAGATATTTCTATGTACTAATAAAAAATATTGACATGTTTTAAGTTATTATTGTTGATAATTATTAATTATAGATGTGTGTTTAAAATATTGAAATTTAACCGAGCACCGCTTATATCCTCGGAAAATGCCGAGCACCGTACTTGTGCTCGTAAATTACCGAGCACCGTACTCGTGCTCGGAAATTATACAATTTTTTTTTAATAATTATTCATCAACAAGAAGAATTTAAAACATTATAAATATTACCTATCAATATTTTGAAGTAATACAATATCTCTAGAAATTTGCATGTGGATCCTTCACCATAAATGTGTATGAAAATATTGAAATTTATTTTAAACATATAATATGGTAGTATTATATTTTTAAGAAGTGCCGAGCACCACATCCGTGCTCGGAAAATGCCGAGTACTATGTACGTGCTCGGAAAATATACAATTTTTTTTAAATAATTAGTATTCAACAACAAGAATTTAAAACATTATAAATATTACCTATCCATATTTTGAAGTAATATAATATCTCTGAAAATATGCGCGTGGATCCTTCACCGTTTATATGTATGAAAATATTAAAATTTATTTTAAACATATATTTTTAAGAAGTGCCGAGCACCAAATCCGGGCTCGGCAAATGCCGAGTATTATATACGTGCTCGGAAAATATACAATTTTTTTTAATAATTATTCAACAACAAGAAGGATTTAAAACATTATAAATGTTACCTATCAATATTTTGAAGTAATATAATATCTCTGAAAATATGCATAAGGATCCTTCACTGTGTATGAAAATATTAAAATTTATTTTAAACATATAATATCAATATTTTTAAGAAATGCCGAGCACCATATATGTGCTCGGCACATATAAAAAAATAATTAAAATTATTCAACAACAACAATAATTATTTAAAACATATCAATATTTTTTATTAGTGCATAGAAATATCTTAACAAATTTACGGATCATTCACAATAAATATTAAAATTTATTTTGAACATAAAATACTAACATTTTAAAGCAATAATTCCGAGCACCATATATGTGCTTGCAAATTTCTATCAATTAAAAAATATAATTAATTATTTAACAAGAATAGTAATTTATTTCTATTTTGTGGTCCATTATATGTGTTCGGGATAAAAATATTAAATTCGAAAAATATTTGAAAAACAATTCATTTTATTTTTTTCGATTTCAGCGAGCACATTCTTTTGTGCTCGGCTAATTGCGAGCGAATCTATTTGTGCTCGGCAAAATAATTTTGTACCGCGAAATATTTTATTTTTATCAATATAAGCGAGCAGATTATGTTGTGCTTGGCAAATTGCGAGCAAATCCATTTTGGCTCGGCAAAATAAAATATTTGCAACAAAATTTATTTTAGTTTTATCGATTTAAGCGAGCACATCAAATGGTGCTCAGAAAATTGCGAGCATTCTTACAGGTGCTTGCTCTTCTTCAGATCTTTTATACCACAGGCTTTCCTTTCTTCTTCACATTTTTACCGCTTCTCCTCCAAATTTCGTGTGATTAAGTAGGATTTCTGAAATTACTTCTCAAAAGAAAACCGCGAGTTCTCAAAACCTCACCGCCCTCTTTTTCGAAACATAATCACTTCTCAAAATTCTCACTCTGGTAAACAGTTCTCGGCGGCGAGATTCGACCGGTCGGGTGGCGTTTAAGCATTTCATTTGTTGGAGAAGATCCTCGAGCCGAGATCGGTGAGGTTCATTTGCGATCGTTGTTCTTTTCCATCGGCTAAACTCTCCTGTGTGTTCGATTTATTGTGTGTTTAATATCACTCTTAACCTTCCGTTTCCAAATTTCCTATATATTGTACGTGTTGTGATATACCAATAGCTATCATGTCGGCTGTGGCTGTGTGGAATGATCTTGCCAATTCAATAACATGAAAAATATGTTTGTTTCTATGTTTTGGAGGTCACGAGATTGGATTTGACAGAAATTCTAGGTCAAAATTGATTTTTCTACCTTTTCTTTATTCTGTATAAACCTTAGGTTAAATATTGCACATTTGGAAAGAATAACAGTTGCTCTCAATGTTAGTGTTATAAAAAGAATAAATCTCAATGTTGTGTCTCTGTTATGGAAATGTTATAGTATCAATTTGATGAACTCAGACGAAGGTAAAAACTTGTAGTTGTACATCAAGGTGATACAGGTTAATCTTCTTGAATCTGTCTGTATAGAAACTCACTCTCAACTCAACTGGATACAAGGAATATTGCATTCTCAATATATATGCAACAACTCATTTGTTATTTTCTCTGAATTGTTTTATTGTGACCAGGGGCCAGAGTAAGGGTTTTTATGTCTCTTTAGCAACATTTGAAGTGAGCATCACCCAAAATTTTCACTGCATATGTAAGTGAAATGTGCCTTGTTATCTGATGCATGAATTTGAACTTGTTTTGTAATTATAGATACTCTTTTATGGAAATGTGAAACCAGTTCTATGGCATTAGCAAAGATTGTTGAGTCTTTAGTATTGCTTACTCTAACATACTAATAAATGGAAGTTCAAAATGTGTTAAGTTCTTACATTATTAGTAGTAATAGTTTAGCAATGCTGTGAGATTTCTTACTCTGTTGGCTTAAGCAGCTATGAGGATGTTCGGATTTATCTGATTTCAGTTCTTATTATTTTGCTAGAAGATTGTATACCACTGAGTAAAGGCATAACCCCATTCTGAAACCCTCTCCATCTAATCTTCAGCTCACAATTTCAGTTCAAAGGTATTTTTCTGTATCTCAAATTCTCCATCTAGCATATTTGACTGAAAATGGCTTTCATTTGAATTGAATACTCACTTTCTGATTGTGGAGAAATAGGGAGATGGAGAAATCTTGTATTTTCTGATTGTTGTGTAAATAGCTTTAAGGATCATGTGTAAATTGATTTGATTAGCATTGTTTTTGGAAACAATCTGAATTAGCTTATTGTGACACAATTTCTTTCTTAATCATTACTAATACTACTACTCTTGCTTGTATGTATATGATCTGCAGGACTTGTCCCAATTGTGGCTGGTTCAGGTAAGCTCCGCTCTTCATTTTGTATATATATTTCATCCTCATTTCAGTGTATTATATATTGTCTGTATATTCTCTGTATTTTAACTCATATATTCATATACTCATATTCTTATGGTAAATTGAATGCATGTTTCTTGCTTGCTGAGACACAATTTCTTTCTTACTCAATTCCTTTTGTTCATGAAACGAGATGAGTTTTATTGAATGTAATGAGTTTCTGTTATAAGGTACAAGGAGATGATTTAATTAAGCAAAGAGAGCTATAGTACATGAAACTACTTGAGCAATGATGCATTGGTGGTGTGTGAGGGAGTTACTTGATCATATGGAGCAAATCAAGGATATGATAGCTAAGGTCCTTTGGATTCCTTGTATTTTTATTCATTTAGTATAATGCTACTTTATATTTCTCTCTGGGATGCATGTGTCTTCATAAGTTGATGCAAACTATATGATGTACTCCATATATCTTTGCATTGATGTCTTGTTCTGGAGTTTCTTATTTTCTATATTTATCCTTCTTTAGTTCATCATTAACATTTCTTTTGTTACTAACATTTCTTGTGTCTTCCCAAATTATGGTTGTTTATCGGGGCGGAAGCTAGAAGATAATAGAGCTGGAGAACGGGTTGCTGTAGATACGAGGAAGAAAAATCCTGCTGACTTTGCTATGTGGAAGGTGAGAACTTATATTTCTTTTCAGAAAATTGTTTCTGATTAATTACTTGCCTCGTGAATCTATCAATGTATTCTCATTGTAGGCTGCAAAGCCTGGGGAGCCACAATGGGACAGCCCCTGGGGTCCTGGAAGACCAGGATGGCACATTGAATGCAGTGCCATGAGTGCAAGATTAGAATACAAATTCTGTTTGGAACTGTAAATTTTGAATGCAAGATTGGAACTGCAGTGAAGCGGGAGGAAAGTTGCAATGGTGCGGAAGGAAGCGGCTAAGAGGGAGCAACAAATGGAAGAGCGAATGATGCGGCTTTTTGATGAAAAACTCGGACAAATGAAAAATGTGTAGTTTAGTTTGATTTTGTTAGATAATTTTATATTTTGTAAAACAATCTTACTTATTTAATGTTATTTGAATTTTGCTTACTTTTGAATTTAATTTAATAATTTTTATTTATTTTTAATAATTAAAAATAGAGAATTTATATATTAAAAAAATCTAGGATTGCAAAATAACATGTCTGCCGAGCACCTATCCTAAACCTCTTGAAAATACCGAGCACATGAGTGTGCTCGAATAGAGGTGCTCGCTACATCCAAAGACATGAAGGTGCTCGCCATATTTTCTAAAACCTTTCAGAAATTCCGAGCACATGGAGGTGCTAGCAAATTGCCGAGCACATGGAGGTACTCGCGCATCCTACGGTATGGTTGACCAATTCGGCGAGCACCTATAATCGCTCGGAGAAAAATGCCGACGAAGCGTTTACCGACCACCTAAAATGCTCGGAATGTGCTCGGTATTTTCCCTTCACCGAGCACTTTCACCCTTTATTACCGAGCACTTTGGTGCTCGGGAAATAGCCTTTTTTTTGTAGTGGTTGATCATGTCTCGTCCATATATTATTAGATAATCCTCTAAATTGTGATGTTTTTGACGAGATGGGTGACATATTTCAACAAGTTGTAAATTTGAAATACGTATGCACCAAATCAACAAACAATTACAAATAATTTTATTTTTTTTAAATTTACATTAGAAAATTGGGAAAAAAATTATACAAATTCATGCTTTTTAATTGTTGATATTTAAAGTTACTATGAATTTCCTACCTTTTATATTTCCTACAAAAGAAAATTATACAAATCAAAATTAATTTATAGTAATTCCTACAATTTTCACTACTAAAATATAGCACCAATTGGATGGAATGATGGCAGAGACCTCATCAATGCAATCCACATGAACACGTTCAAAAGTTCAATTGTCCATACCTTTTGTTATGGCATACCATCTTCTAATTAATTGTAAGAAAATAATTAATTCAATAATGTCAACGCCGACTACATATATATGTTCATGTGAAAAAATTAAATAAAGTTTTCCAAATACATAATTCATATGAATCATTTGATATCACAGATTTAAAGAGTGTATATATCCCAGATTTAAATGTAGATACATATGTAGAGTGAGTAAATATGGTGAGTAGTAGTTAGAAATAATTTGTGACTCACTTATAGTATATCAATAAATGCGCACACACCCAATTCATACCTATAATCTCCCAAAGAGGCAAAACCCATTCATATATATATATATATATGGTGTATAAGCCATCACCTCTCATACACTTTATTTCTCTTTTTCTTCTCTTATCTCTCTCTCAAACACACACACCCACACACAAGAAGGAAGATGTTTAGGTTGATCACAGGTATACCGGGGCCTAGTGGGTTCGGATCTGCATCAACGGCTGAGAATGTGACTGAGGGGATTGACGCCACAAACTTGACAGCCATAATCACAGGTTCGGATAATTGACAAATTTATTATATTTGCGAGATAAATCAGAGTTTTAACCAAACTTCGTGGTTTGGTGATTATTTTAATTAATTAGAATCATGCATGCATGCATAATATATAATTTGGTGTGTTTGTGTGTTTTTCTTGGTCATGTTTATCGTCAAAATAGGATCTTATTTGTCGATTCATGAAGTGGATTAATCTAAATTAGCCTTAATTGATACTTTGTAGTTTATTTTAAGTAAGACAGTGTTCATGAAATAGATGACAATGTTTGGTGGGCTTATAATTGCAATTAATTTGGTTCAAAATGATCATTATAGACACAAATTAGTTTTATTTTGGGTTTAATCACCAAATCAGTTGTGTTCAAATAGCAAAACATAAGTAGTGCTTGCAGCCTTGCACCATTTTGTACATTTATTAATTTAGTTATATTTCAACTAGAAGCAATCAACCAATTAAAGGCTGTTTATGAAGTAGATAATGAATGCACCATTAAAACTAGACCTAAAATTATATGAGTCATGCAGTCATGGTACTTTTTGTTTAATTCACAGTTTCAAGCTAGCATTATTTGTTATGTTGTTTATTTACTATGATATAAATACCTCAAGAATTGTATTTACATAATTAATTCTATAAATTATTTAAAAATCAAAAGTCGATCTGATCATTTTATCTATAACTTCATATAATAGATTAAAGTAACAAAATGAACTTTGTTTTCCATGTACTCCTATTTATAAAAATGGTGAACTAACCAATAGCTTTTCTCACAAATGCTGCTCACATAAGTTATGCAGTAACTTTTGTTTTTATACTTAGATCCAACTATGCAGGAATTTAAATATTGAATTTATGAGATATATGTTGTGCAAGACCAATCATAATTTGCAGATTTAGATCTCTGTACATCCCCTCTGCTGATTAGTTGATGCCATGACAAAATCTAGCATAGTGGGTTGCTACAACGACATTCATACCACGAATTTAATTCCCAATTTTCTAGTTGGGTTCAATAATGGAAAAAATAAATTCACAGGATAACAAATATAGAAAATTAAATTGATCCATCACACCCTGATAGTGATAGACCAGGCTAGACAAATTTTCAGTACACACACCAATTAGTTAAAATTAATAACGACAACAATAATAATAATAGAGCAACGACCCTCCAATCATAAATCGAAGATTATTTTTAAATATTTTGTTAAAAAAAAGTTAACAGAAAATTCTCAAACTGCAGGTGGAGCAAGTGGGATTGGTTTGGAAACTGCAAGAGTTCTAGCTAAGAGAAATGCACATGTTATTATAGCAGCAAGAAACATGGAAGCAGCTAATGCAGCAAAGCAGTCCATTCTCAAAGATTACACCAAAGCTAAAGTCACCACCCTTAAACTCGACCTCGCTTCTCTCGACTCAGTCAAGGCTTTCAGTCATGAGTTCGCCACTCTCAATCTTCCCCTCAACATCTTAATGTAACTTAAAAAAAAAAAACTCATTTTAACAACAATTTAGACATTTTTTGGTTAGTGTTCACAATCCGACTTTGTTTTTTTTTTCAGAAACAATGCTGGTATCATGTTCTGCCCTTTTCAGCTGTCTCAAGATGGGATTGAGATGCAGTTTGCTACAAATCATCTTGGTATAGTATAACACATTTATAATTTCTTGAAATATTCTCATCTTAGGTTGTAAGAGTTCATGTCTCATTGGTCAGGCCACTTCTACTTGACTAACCTACTCCTGGACAAGATGAAAGAAACTGCAAAATCTACGGGGATCGAGGGGAGGATTGTGAATCTATCATCGGTAGCACATCTACTCACTTACCCAGAAGGGATTGCTTTCGAACAGATCAGTGATCAAAAGAAGTAAGTGAGTTCATCAAATTTAAATCATAATATGGAAGGCCTAGTGTATAAAGCGATGCATTTTTGTTTGGTGACAGATATGATGACAAGAAAGCATATGGACAGTCCAAACTAGCCAATATATTGCACGCGAACGAGCTCTCTAGGCGTCTGGAGGTAACGTATCGCAACCTCAAAAACACACTAGAGCTCTCTAGGAGGAAAAAGCAGTTGTTTAAACTAGTGTGTTTCTGCAGAGTGAAGGAGTGAACATTACAGTGAATTCAGTGCATCCGGGGCTGATCATGACGAATCTGTTCAGATATTCCGGGATTTTGATGAGTAAGAAGTCCTACAATCTAACATGTGTGTTACACTAAAACAAGATTTTGCTGCAGAAATCTTGAAGTTTTCTTGCACTAAATCAAGATTTTTGCTGCATTAAATCAAGATTTTTTTCTGCAGAAATATCGAATTTACAACACACTGACACACACATTTATGTGCTAGTTTTCTCGCACTAAATCAACATTTTTGTGCAGAAATGTTGAAGCTGGCAACTCACATTCTCTGGAAAAATGTTCCTCAGGTAACAGTCCCTCAAACAGAACATAATGATCTAAAAAAAGTTAAAATGTAGTAGTATGTTAACTTTGCTCTCGATTTTCAGGGTGCAGCTACAACGTGCTATGTTGCGCTCCACCCCGGCCTTAAGGGAGTGTCGGGGAACTACTATGTCGACTGCAACGAGTTCAAGACAAGCAGCCTGGCCAGAGACGAGGCTTTGGCAAAGAGACTCTGGGATTTCAGCTGCAACTTACTTAAGACAGCTGAAAAAGCCTGAATGCACATCAATGAGTTGAACTCTGTTTCAAATTAAGATCTTGTGGTTTTTAATGTTTTGTAAATTTGGACAAGAATATTGCTCAAATCATAGAAGATGGCCTAGTTTTTCTTGTCTAAAAAAGATGTGTTTATTTACATATAACAAATATTTTGAGTGTTATGTGCTTCTGCATGCATTGTAATTGATGTATTAATTTCTCTATATATATCACTATTACTACTACTATCTTACACAATTCTTAGCTATTTTCTAGTATTTTTTCTTTTTAAATGTAATCACTCTTATCATGGATAATATAGTACTCCTATATTTCATGCAATTATTGGTAGTATTTCTTACCCATTTCTTATAAAAAAATACAAATATGTTAAAAATGTGCATTAAATATAACTCAATAATGATATGTTTTCTATATGTAGGAGCGGTACATTATGACATTTTTCACAGATAACTTTAGATCATTGCATTTTTTTCCTGTCAACACTAAATATATTGAGGATTTAGGAAAGCTGCAAAAATCTATAACTGTAATTAAACTAAATTCGAGCCAATTTAGTGACTAAATTCAATTTAATTAGTTAGCTAATTAAACCGGGATCAAACAATTTTAAACAACAACAATAATCAATTTCTAACTCAAGCTGGAGATGAACTATAATTTCTAAATAAACAGTAGTAATAAATCAGCAAACACTAAAAAAAAAAAAATCACAAATCAAAATACCATCACGAGACGTCGTTTGGCGCAACGGATTCGAAAACCGAATTTTATTTCCAAATTAGGGGGAAAATCAAATCGGCGGCGCCTGTTCGTCGTCGGCCTCCCACAATCCGAGTGCTCTGACGGCGAAGGCGGATCCGGCGACGATGACGGCGGCGAAGAGCGGCGGCACGAGCATGTCGATCTCGGAGCGACGGAAGAGGCGCGAGGCGAGGCAGAAGTCCTCCGGCGGGATGTCGAGCGGCAGCCTGACGAGGCCCTCGCCGCGGCAGGGCGGGGAGAGCGGGCTGATGGCGGAGACGAAGGCCCACTCCGGCGTGAAGGAGGCCAGGGCGACGGCGGCCGTGAGGACGGCCGTCCAAGCGACGGCGTAGAGCATGAGGAGGTAGGTCGGGGAGGCGAGGGAATTGGGGAGGGAATTGAGGATTCGGAAGATCATTTCTAGAGAGAGAGAGAGAGGAAGTGAAGATGGATCACTATTTCCTTATGAATAGGGAAATTATTCATGCAATTTTGTTTGTTCGTTTACAAACGGGGAAATGGTGATATGTACTGTAGTATAGTATACTATTTCTTTCAATTCCTTTTTAATTACCCCATATTTTAATGTTTTAAAATTATAATTTCTATCTCATCTCTCTAACACTCTTCTTTTTATGCATTTAGAATTTCAACGGGGAAAAGGTAAGTTGAGAAGTTATATTTCTCATTTACCTTCTCAAAAATGTAATTATATCTTCTCATAAAGTAATGGACTCTAATAGAAGAACGGGGGAAAAGGTAAGTTGAAAAGTTATATTTCTCATTTACCTTCTCAAAAATGTAATTATATCTTCTCATAATGTAATGGACTCTAATAGAAGAAGGTAAATTAACAAAGCATAACTAATTTTTTTACCTTTTCTTCCACGAAAAGGTAAAGATACATTCTCAAAATGAAAGATGGTCTAATACCTCCCCAAATAACTTTTTCCGTTGGAGCATGAAATTTATTAAGAAGAGATAAATATGGTAATTATTTTTTTTTACTTCTCCATATACCCTTTCTCTTAGAGATTCAATCATCGGTATATACTATGTCAGAAACAGTCAATTTTATGTCAACTTTCTATTTATATTTTTAAGAGATGGATGGAGTACGTTTTTAGAAGTAATTGTCTAAACTAAATCTTTCAAACCAGTATCAATTTCTATTAACAAAATTTCACTCCAACAGCGTAACTGTGGCATGAATCATGAGGTGGCGGAGTTGTGACATGACTGTTCTCCTAAAATAAAATTTTCGAAAGACTGATAAAATTGGTAAGTTGAAAAGTTTATGATATAGATGGATTTCAAAATACTATGAGATAGTGATCAAAATGTCTCGACCAGAAAAGTGGTACTACTATTTTACCCCTAATCTAATTGCATATAAAAATTGAACAAAAAATGTAATTGCAATCATGTCAACATAAGTGAAAAAAGGCCACTTACAATGGGCAAAAGAAAAAGAAAAACAAAAGTTGTAGTGAATGATGTAAATCAAGAATGGACTCAACAAAGAAAGAAAAATCATTTCAAACTCAACAGTTGCAAATGCAGAACACCAAACAAAGTAAAATCTTCTGTAGACAGTCATCAAAGCAAACAAGAAATCATTTTTTTTGCTAACTAAAATGAATTGTTGATTTAAATCAGAAATAAAGCCAGTGGTCAAATATATCATACCAAAACATGCTAGTCTTACACCTCCCAGATTGTTACAATATCAGCCTGTAGATTAAAACTACAGCTGCAACACTTGAAAACATCATATACCAAAACAAACATAAATTGCATCCAAGTTATAAGAAACAGTATACCGAGTACTTGGCGACTACTTATACGGTTATACCCAAGTTTACCTTTGAACAAACAGTAGGCAGGCATTGCACGAGACACCTGCCTATGCTTGTTCACTCAGATGGCACGGCTCTTGATGACATCAAGGCCCATTTCAGTTGGATCGGTTGCTTGCAGTTCGACTTGAATCCCGTCTAGCTCCCTCTTGAACCTGTCCTTTGAACTGGCGTAGATCATCTTGCTTCTGATCCTTGAGGAGTCAGGAGACCTTGCATAGCAAAAAAGCAATTGAGCGTATGGTTTGTATTCAGCGAGTGTTGAATTGAGTGCGTAAACTATAGGGATAAGCAATGAGATGGTGAGATTACCAAGCAATGAAGAAAATCTTGCTTTTCTGGCAATTCTCTGCAGTCACAAAGTCGAAATCGTAGATGCAGTAGCGACATTCTTCAGCAGGGACACTAGCAGCGAAGTCCTCGTAGGTTTCAGTTGGCTCACCTACTTTTTCAACAACAACCTGCTTCTGTTTCTCCTCTATCTTGAAGATGATGTAGCGGTAAGTCCTCTTCGCCTTCAGTTCCAAGAATCTCAACTTGCAATCGTCGTGAACAGCCATCCCAGATGCTGCGTTTGCCTGATCACAAGAAAGTCGTTTAGATAACATAAACATCTTACTAGGCGGCAGTAAATCAGGAGAACATGGCGCTTGCGCGAAAATCAGTAAACTAAATTCGTAAACAAACAGCAGAAACATGATATACTCCATTTAACAATCTGAACCTCAAAAAAATGTGCAAGGTATACCCCCAACACAGACACAATCACATATCATCATCATCACAACAGACATTTTACCAAAATCACAACTCGATACATCTAAAGATAGTTATCAATTTTGCCACATACATACGCTTTAGCCTACATGATGATGAATACAAATAGATCAAACTATAACACCACAACAATTATGCCATTGCATTGTTATAAAACAGATAAAGAGGAATCACCATCAACAAAAAAAATCAGTTTAAAAACTCGAATCACATACGATTTATCTGCTAAAACAATTACACGTTAGGATGATTTGCAAAAACTTCAAAAATTGGTCAATCGAGCAAAATCACAGAAACGAATAGCAACAAATGTCAGATCAATCACACATCAGGCACCGCGCATCCACGCCTCAAGCACAATTAAGCTGCAATCCTTCCACGCGAATTCCAAACTTATCTCACTAGTTAAATGAATTAAACACGAGTTCCGAATCTCAGCACCGGAAAAAACAACTCAAAAGAGAAGCATCCAGCAGAAACCAGATCACCGCTCTAGATTATTAGCCGACTAACACAGATAGCTCGCCAAAACAAAAATCGATAACTTATTCGAACTAGACGAGGAACGAAAATCAGATCAATAAAATAATCAGGAGACGCGATAGCAATGCGACGGAAAATCTGGAGAAACAGAGGGCGGAGACTCACCATTTTCGATCGTGCTTGAGTTTGAAGCAGAGAATGCGAGGACCAGCGCTGGACTGAGGGGAAAAGAAAATGAAAGAAATTTTATAGAGAGAGAGAGATAACGTGGAGGTCTCTTTATTTAAAGGATATGGTAGGGTTTTTTTACTTCGATTTTTTACTGCGTGTGAAAGTGAAACCAGATTAAAATGAAAAAACAGAGATACAAAAGGGAATATTATATACTCCTAAATAAATTTTATAAATTATACAGTGAAAACGGCTCATAATTTAATAGGTTATGCATATATAACAAAATATATTATGAAAAATATATATAAATTGAATCAATAATAGTTTTCATTTATCCCTAAGATGATCTTTCTAATACACCTACTGAAAAATGATAAAACGTCTTAGCAATTGAGTTCCGTTTTAAACGTTTAGTGTTGAATTCAAATACTACGATATTAAATAAACCTTTTTTTAATCAAAATACTAAAACCTTAATTATAAACTTAAAGCATGGTGTTCAACATTATTCTCCTTCGCTCTCGTTTTGTATCATTCGTTAAATTTTTTTGAAAAAAAAATATATAAATGACAATTTAATGTCTGTTGATTCACTATCGAACTAGACTGTTGTTGGAGTTCTTAGCGGTCTTGACTGTGAGCAGTTTCTTTATCCAAATTGAACCGAATGGTAGGTCGATTTGTGGCTGAAGTGGTCGAATCGGTAGATCCGCTCTGATTTTAAAAACATTACATTGCTCTAATTGAACAATCATCTCATGAATCATGATAACATTGCACATTTAGGAATGATGAAAGGTGAATTCGGAGTATAAATATTATACAAAATATTCTAGTTGAGATTTATCAGGATTTATATTGTGTTAATGTAACTAGAGAATTAGATTCGTAGCGTATATGTAATTACTGCATATTACTAATATTTAGTTTATTATTTTTGCTACATTATAAATTTTTATCAAAGCGCATCAATCATTCATAAATGATATGAAGAATATTGCACAAATTATTATACAAATATGTTAGTAATATTTAATTGACTCGAATGAATGGAGCAAATAGTGTGTTGCATCAAGTAAATAGCATTAAATCAAAGTATTGATTAAATTTTAATGTATTATCACAACGTATGAACAAACTCTAAATATATCATAAATTATATTTTTTGATTTTTTTTTCTATAAAAACTTTAGAAGCGTGATAGAATAGGGTCTCCACCGGAGAATTTTTTTGTAAACTGTGATATAAATATAGGAGGAAGCTAAAATAAGTAAGACTTCAAATAATATTAGAGCATATAGTAAAACTCAGATCATTAATAATATTAGTAAAAAAAAAAAGTTTACAATTAAAATAAAATAATTTTAAAGGATAAATTAAAATAATAAATATTATACGTATATTTTAATAACAAATGGACTATTAATTTTTTGGTAAGTATCATTTTTTGGAAAACAGAAACCAAATAAAAGAAATCAAATGTGATTTCCAAACATATAAATGTGTAAAAAATATGGATAAGAATATTATAATGATGCAAGCCTAGGAGTGGGGCCCACCGCATATTCTCTCTCTACATTCCTGCGTTAATTCGACGCTACTCGATGATAATGATACTATGACTTTTCACACTTTATCTTTTTTCTTAAAGAAAACATAAAATTAAATTTTCATTGCATTATAGAGTTGTGGTGCATTGCTTTAATTGTAGTAAAAAGACAAATTAAGTACTTATTTTAAAATGTGAGATAACAGTTATTTAAATCATGAATTGTCCAATTTTGTTGATATAACATTTGAAAATAGAAAATCATTTTGTGAACTGTCTTATCTTAAAATAACATAATGTGATGATGACACTCAATTTAAGTTTTTCAGTAAAGTAAGTACATAGTTTTTCATGCTTCTCATTATTTTTCTTTTTTATGTTATTATTTGAATAAAATAATGGTAGATTTATAAACGGAAGGAAAATATACTACTATTAAAACTTCATGATTTAAGTATATTATGTTTTCTACTTTTTGGGATCGACCATAATTTTGATTAAACTTAACTTTTATACGAGTTACTATTAGTGTAGTATGATTTAAATGATGTTATGTGGTAAAAATTAATGAATTTTAGCTTTTAGTAGGTGGATATATTTTTTGGTTTGGACCACATGTGTACCTGATTCGCATTTGGTGAAATCCAACTAATCTTGTTCACTGGGTTTGGATTAAGGCTGAAAGTTTTCCACCTGGTGGCGGAGTTTGAACCCGTGACCTCAATACGCATTTGTCGGAATCCAATTAATTTTGCTCGACCCGGTTTGCGGATTAAGGCCGAAAGTTTCCTAACGGGTGACGTAGTTTAAACCTATGACCTCAACATCACTACAACTCCGCGCTACCAACTGCGCTACGAGTCAATGATAGTTGGTTAGTATTTTGTTTAATCTTCTTTTTGATATTTTTAGTTATCATGTATTTAATTCATTTGAGCCAATAAATATTTCTTTATTGCACTTCTTATACATTTGGGTCTACTTATATGTCAAACAAATACCGGGCCCAATTTAGGCCCATCGACAGCACTATTTGTACATATAGGTCATGAAAATGGGCCGAGTTCAGAGTGAAGTCCAATTTATCTTAAAAATAATTTGTCGACTAGCCTAATCTTATTTTAATTTTCAATCATAAATTTGTGTATATAATTTGAGCAAACTAATACTAGATCTTTGTTTTAAAATTAATCGTCATGACTGATATTTATCATTATGACACGTGTTTCCATTTTCGATACCTAACATTTTTGTTATAAATAAATTATGTGTAGCAAATGATTTCAATATCTTTGGATGGAAATATTACAGAAAAATAAAATAAAATAAAAGAAAAACTACTTATTACTTTGTCAGTTTTTCTAAAAGAGAATCAAAGATGATGGAGTAATCATTTTTTATTATTTCTACGATGACTCAAACCTTGATTTATTGGATGAAAAAAAAAATCTTATCAACTTAATAGTGTTCAATCATAAAGTGTTTGGTTACACTAATCATTTTATCTTATTCTCATTAGTATTTTTTTCAGAGATTATATGTATGTACTCTTTATTACACAAAATATCTTATTTTTTTAGTTTAACCCAACCAAGATTTAACAATTGCATATTTCTTAAAATTAAATCATTATCAGCATATCTAACTATTTTTTTTTATATTTATTATTTTTTCTATCTACTCAATGCACTAAATAAGTACTACTACTAAATAACATCTCAAAATATCGTGATACCCACATCTTTTCTAGGTCGAAGGGAGTATATTTGAGCGACCATCTCCAAGATTAACTTCGATTATGTATTTTTATTTTACCTTTTTTATCTTTATACATTGACATGTAATTTTAATTTATCCTTTTGTCTTTATACATTGACATATCTTTCGTAAATTGTGTTACTGGTTAATTAAATAGCGTTACCAAAATATTTTAAACATAATAAATGAAAATAAGAATTATTGCATTGGATCGATTTTAAACGACAACTAATAGAGTTGATTAAATAACAAAAAAAAAACAAGAAATTGGTCAGGTGCATGCAATAACCAACTTCCACATATAGAGAAACTAAGCACGTAATTTGATTGCGTTGGGTTGTTATCAACAAAAGAAATTAAAGTAATACTCCTAAACAAATAATGCCTCTTATCATCTTATGGTAATTTAATTAGCAATTAATTAATTATGTGGGTCACAATTTCTAAAAATCGACCAAAAGAACACAAATTGGTATTCCTTTTACATTTTTGTAATTCCGTTCGTTTTTAGATTGAAAGAATATTTTCCATAAGCATGGATAGATTCATAAGGGGGGTTTCTAAAATAAAAAAGGGTGCTATGATTTTTTTAGAAATCATTGAAATTTTCACTTAATTCAGGTGGTCACATGTCTTTTGAAATATGAATGAGACTGAATGAAATTTGATTTTTGAGAATCTTCCATGAAATTGATTTTGCTTTGCCGTTAAAGTCGAAGATGATTTGACAAAATGAAAAGTGACGTTTTGTTCACCTAAAATGAAAAAATGACAGTCTATTAATTAATCAAAACGATATTGTTTTTGTTGGATGAGATGGTTTTATTGCCATGTCATTTTCTATTTTATCAAATTAACTTTAATTTTGGGGTAAATTGATTTTGTGAAAAAATAAGAAAAATAAAAAATTATGTATAGGAATTCAAATATCAGAAATTACGGAACAAAGCAAAATCAACTCACTTTGTTTTACACTAAAAGTATCAATGCTATAGTTGTAGAGAAAAAAGTTTGATATATTAAAATATCTTTGTCTAAAAATATATTAATCGCCCGTATTATTTACCCAATTTATACTACTATAATTTAAGTTGTCTATTGATGGCCTTTTTGTTTATTTCTCTTTGTAAAATATAATAATCACGTAACTAGTAATAGCCCTTGGAACACGAAAAAAAAATGAAAAATATACTCCATATCTTTATAAAATAATATTAACATTTCTAATAATAGCCCTTGGATTATCATGGGATCGAAAAATATCTTCACCGACTAGTTAATAACTTAAAATGATCCCTCCATGTTAAATTCTCATATAGTGATTAATATGCTATGTTTATAATTTCATGTCGTCATATAATAGTATTAATACGATTGAATTCGAATTAAACTTAAATTAATCAATATTTATCCCGACTTAAATACATTGAATTCGAATTAAACTTACATTAATCAATATTTATCCCGACTTAAATACAGTCACAAAGTCTGTGACATTCGTCTGGCGAACTTATAGAGTATATTTGGTGGGAGCTACCTTTAAATAATACTCTAATATTTTTTTATAGTCGTTATATATTGAATTAATAACAACAAATTCAGATCGATCAATTTTTTTCTATCTCTATTTAATACAGTCACAAATTTGTTCACCCTACCAACCATGGAGAACATATGGTGTTTATTTGGTAGGAGCTAAGTGTAAATACTAAGTAATTATAACACAATGTAAAAATATTTAATTTTTTGCAGTCTATATGCATTGTACTATCATAAAATTCGCATTGACCTGTACTTTTCCAACTTAAACACTGTTACAAAGTTGTCGATCCCACCAACCATGACGAACATCTGACTTTCATTTGGTGGGAGTTACATGTAAGTGGCATACTACAATGTAAAATATTTATATTTTTATACTATACGCATTGAACTCTCATTAAATTCATACCTATCAATAGTTATCCCGACTTAAACACAATCACAAAGTCGTCGACCCACCAACAATGAGTCATGACGCACATATGGTTTTAATTTAATGGGAGTGAGGCGTAAATAATAGTACAATACAACATAAAAATTTGTTTGTAGTACATACGGATCGAACCGCATTAAACTCGAATCAATCAGTATTTATCCCGACTTAAACATAGCCACAAAGTCGTCCATCACACACCAACCATGACGAACTCATGCGTGAGAGGTACGCATAAATAATAAGTACTCCATAATACAAATAGAAAACATTATTTTTGCACTCTATATGCATTGAACTCGCATTAAACACGTACCGATAAATATTTATCTCGACTTAAACATAGTCACAAAATCGTTCACCCCACCAAACATGACGAATATATGGTTTTCAGTTGATAGTAGTGACAAACGCGTAAATAATACTCTAAGACAACATAAAATATTTATTTTTGTAGTCTATACACAATGTACTCGCATTAAAAGCAAATCTACCAATATTTATTCCGACTTAATAGGTTTTCTTTTTCTTTTTTAATTATTTTGAGAAACTAATAAGTATAGAAATTATTAACCATTTATTTTTGCAATGTACTCGCATTAAACTCGAATTGAACAAAATTTATCCCAACTTAAACATAGTCACAAAATCATTCATCCCACCAATCATGATGAATGTAAGGTTTTTATTTGCTAGGAGTGACGCATAATATAACATAATTTATTTTTTTATATATATACATATAGTCTATATGCATTGAAATCGCATTAAATTCAAATTTTTCAATTTAACCGGACTTAAAACATAGTCACGAGTACTCACAAGATCGTCCGTCATACGAGCCATAGGCTCACACATTAGTAGTAGTAATTTTTATTTAGCGAGAGTTACTACTTGTAATACAATTCCTTTTGCAATGATTCAAAGACTAAAATATTTTCGTTTCTTATGAAAAATATAATAATAGTTGTTCATTTATTTGAGCAATTGATGGGCGTTAAAACACTTAAATTGACCGACAAATGACGAGAAAAAAAGCGACCACATGAAAATTGTTGAACGTCGTTTCTTCATATCTTGTGTCGGTGTATTTTTTTCTTACAAATATTTGACATTTCGTTACCTAATTTTTGATATTTAGCCGTTAAAGCAAACAACTACCTTTAGATTTTTTTGCAACCAATTTTTTCTCAAGAAATCACCACCTCCACAGTCAAAGTCTCACACCAGTCCCCATCACCAATATCTTCATTTTCTTTTTCATTTTTGTGAAACTAATATAGAAATTAATAATTGTTCATCTAATTGCACTACGCGACAAACAAGTTTTCATGAACAAACGTGAATTTTTTGCTTTTCTCGGCATTTCCTTTTCGAATTTCGTTTATGAAGAAAAAAAACATTGATTACATCTCTCATTTCTGAAGTTTGATCACAAGAAAACTAAAATCGTTGATTAAATTAAAGCTGAAATTAAGATCAATTCCGATCGTAGATCCAATTGTGAGATAACGCTGCGATTGTATCAGAAATTCAGAAACGGATTGGGGAAAAAAAACGAAAACGATGAATCAACAAAGGAGCAAAAACAAATCTACACTAGCAGCATTTCAGAAACTGAATCACGATAACTCTGCGCTATTACTGACATTAATTAATCTGAAGCTCACATTTATCACTATCATCGAAGATCTAATTCCAAAACAGCAGAGAATCGGAGCAAAATTAACAAAAACAGAGACGAAGAAGAAGAACGGAACTAGCAACTAATTTATTTCATACTCGCGGCGGAGGAGGAGTGAGATCGATCGACGGATCATCCTCGGCTGGAGCGATCGGAGGCCTGCATTTCCTCCGCCGGCTTCGGAGGCGGATGCGGCGGGAGGTGAACTCCTCCGCTCTTCTCCGGCGGAGGATGCGGAGGCTGAGCGGCGGGAGGCGGAGGAGCGATCTCGTCGGGGAGAGGAGCGGTGAGGTTGTCAGGAATGACGAAAACGCCCTGCGAGGGGCGGCGCTGGTGGCGGTTTGCTCTCTGCGACATCTCCTTTTTGAAGAAGGGCGAAATGTGGAGAGGAAAAAGGAAGAAGAGACTGTTGCTTTGCTTTGGAAGTTTGGGAAATGTGGTGGAGAGATGTGGTGAAGGTTGGGTTAATTTATAGGGGAGAGGTGAAGTCAAAGATTATGCATTCACATTGGGATTATGTTGCATTAATTTAATCATTTTTTGCTAATCCATATGAATCATTTGGGATTTGGGGATTAAGGGTGATTAGGTGTTGTTAGGCTTTGAGTTAGTTGGATTTCAATTTTCATAGTTATTGGTACATTTATAATTCTGGTGAAATTAAAAATTAAAATTAATATTTGCCGTACTTTATTAAATAAATTGCATTAGAGATCATTCTATCATTGTTCTTTATTTTCTCATTTCTCTCTCCTATTATGTGTTTTAAAATAAAATTAATTTAAATATCTCATTATCACCTTTTTTATAATCTCAAAATTGTTATTTTAAAAAACAGTTCAAAATTTTATAATGTGAGATGATAGAAATATATATATATAGAGAGAGAGAGAGAGAAATGACATGCTACATACCTTATGTGAGCTCCTTACGTGAGTATCGCTCTCGTTTGAAGCACGTTTAGTGTTGTTCGTTTCGATCTATATATTTCGTTTGATTCTAATATATAAAATTTTTAATTTTACAAAATTCATAAAAATCAAAGCTCAATTTGCTCGTTTTCTCTATAGTTTCAAATAAATTAATAAAGTAACAAATCATGCTTTGATTTTTATGAATTTTATGAAATTAAAAATTTTAATAATATTTTTTTATATATTAGAATCAAATAAAATATATAAATCGAAACGAACAATGCTAAATGTGCTTCAAACGAGAGCGGTGCTCACATAAGGTGTGTAGCATATCATTGAAACAAAATACATACGCGTGAAATTATAAAAATAAAAATAAATTAATTAAATGATTTAACTTTATATGTTCCCAAATATTATAAAATGTAGAACTGAATTTATTATTTTAAGTATAAAATTAAACATGTTGTTGCAATGGATAAATATGAATTAACTTTTTAGCATAAAATAAAATTAACTAAAGGAGAATATGAGCAGATAATAGAGAAATAAAATTTTCATTTAAGCCTAAAAGTAAATATAGATTATTGTTTCAATGGATAAATATAAATTAACTTTTTAGCATAAAATAGCGTTATTAATTACGAGAAGACAAGAGAAAATAAGAGAAAATTGATGAAAATAAATAAATAGTCAAATTTGCTCTTGATGCTTAAAAAAGCAAAAATAAAAAGAAATGGTCCAAAAAAGTACTCACTTTGAATGATTTAAAATTCTAATCTAAATACCTTTGGAGCAATTCATTTCTTTATAATTCAAACGTAATTGAATTTTTTTTAGAATTCTATTTTAAACTTTTATTCTCGTACTTATTTATATAGACCATGTCTTGAGAAATTATACAAAAATCATGTCACGGAAACAAAAAAATTATTCCTTTTACGAGAAGAGTGATACGTATTTAATTAGGTTATGAATTGATACAGCATTTTTTATTGTATTTTAAAGCTACGTTCAATTATATTTTGATTTTTATCGAGCATGTTGTGGGTAATTTGGAAGTCACATTTTTAAATTTTACATAGAAAAGATACTTAATTGCTTGTAAATAATGAAATTGCAAGAATTCGATTGAGAACTTCCACGCTGGAAATATAATTGAAAGAACTCTAGAAGGCCCTATGGCATTTGGAAATATAATTAAAATTGGAAAAGCTTTTTTAGGAAAATGAAAATAGGTACTAGTATATTATTACCCCCTTCACCTAATTTTTATTTTTGCTCTTCCTTTTGGATCGTTATATACTATGGCAATTTTTTTTTAACACTTATATAATTCAAGGTATAGTTATAACAGTCGAACCACAAATATATAAGATATGTACTATTAAAGTCTCCATCAACTTTTTTGGCCAGGCCCTAAATAATCACAATAGTTAGACCACAAATTTGAAATGACCTATACTGTGTATGATTTCATCGCTTTCTTTTTAGTTCACTATTTATTAATGTAGTCTCATTTTCAAAAACAAAAAATAGAAAATTAAAATTCAATAACGATCGATATCATATGGACATGTGGTGCGACAAGATTTGCCTTTGTTATACAGTCCAGATGTCTCGACAGTGCACACAAGTGGCTTATACTCGGTCTGCAGCCACCTTACTGGCTCACTCTCATGTAACGATCCTCTCTTAATCGCACATCAAGTTCAGTCTAATTTTTCAGTGTCGTTGTGAGTGTTCTCACATTGCTTATCCCTTAGAATCACTTTCGTCATTTTCAACTCATTTATATAATCGTGTTAAAATTTTCGTTAAAATTTTCAACTGTATTTGTTTGTGTGGCTTACAAAAAATGTGTGCTTGCGTGTGAGATTAAGAGAGAATATATTACATGGATATAATATGCATTATTTATATTATGTCAGTTTTCCTAAAACTTTGGGAACACTCGCTGCCTCGCACACTTTGAGGACAGTCAATGGCTAAGATAATCATTTTTATTTACAAGTAGCAAAATATCTTTTATCTTTTTTTATTTATTTTACTCTTTTGGTTGTAGTCTTGTGGATATGGCTACTAGTGGCTAATTTCACGTTTTAATTGAAGATCCATGGTTTCACAATTAAATTACTTGGTTGATTTAAATTGTTTACAATAATTAGTTGCATTTGTTTATTCTAAAATTTATTTCCATTGAAATCGATAACTTCAAATTGTTGCATAATTAGCAATAAAAAAAACAGATAATAACTTCATTGTCCGCGCCTATTTAAACACCCAAAATCGAGATCATTGAAATTACACTTTTTTTTTAAGTTAAACGCAGGTAGAGCCTGAAAACAAATAAACTACCGAATATAAAAAACGCCTATTCTATTATGCAACAGCCACCTACGGAGCTCCATAGGGACTGTTTCTAACACATGCATTCCTCTATAAAACCTATAAACATAATGTGACATAATATAAATTATGTAAATTAATATACAGAGTATATCATAACTGAATTATGAATAATAAAAAACAAAAGTACATAATTCAACTAAACAATGTAAATATATAATTAAAAATGAAAAATCCATGACAAAAAAGTAAAAATAATGAAAAAAATAATTTGGGGGTATTGTAACACTTACCCCGAGCCTTTGAGAGAAATCATGCTTAGAAGGATCGCCCCCAACACGTGATCTTTTTGTCATGTCCCGTTGAGATGTAAAAACAAATCGTGTTGTTGATGCTCTGATGCTCTTATACCACAAATCTATATAATGCATTTGCTATCTTTTAAGAGATAAATAGTGCATTTCTTTAAGTACTATACTAATGTGTTATCTTTTAAGAGATAAATAGTGCATTTCTTTAAGTACTATACTAATGTGTGACATGATTATATGTTTTAATAATGCCATTCAAATTCATAAAATCCTTATACCATTTGTAAATTATTCCAAATCGCTATGGGTTTATTGTAAAAGCCTTATAAGATGAACTACCACAAGGATTAAGGTGTTTGCATGAATTGGGTAGAGAATAGTAAAAGCCTAACATATTCATAATTCTAATGGTAATAGAAAACCAATTTCTACACGTTTGCTAATATATTCAAACACTCCCACCAAACTAAATTAACTACTCAATACTATTGAAAATCTAAACAAGACAATATACATTTTTAGGCACACTCGCTTGCCTCAAAATATCACTGTACGCGCATACAGCCCATGACCCCCACTTGGCTACTGTGGGTGGAGGATGCGGGGCGTAGTCAAGGGGATGATGAATCAAGGAATATTTTGGCAGAGAGAAGATTAATGCGATGTACGCACCAAAATTTTCGTCTTTTTCCATACTGAACTATTAATTGAATATATATGAGCGATGTTCATAAATTGAAATCAAAACTCAATAGTATTAATTGACATACATTAGTAGTAAAATTTTTACTATACGATGATTCTTGATCTATTGGACCATCATTTTTCATGTATCAATCACACACTATTGAGTCTATAATCCCAAGCATATAATGAACTAATATAAATTTAAAAATAACAATACTCTAAATATCTTACTTATAAATTACTAATAAAAATATCATCAATGTAGAGTCCGACCTATCGAAACAATACAACATTATCCACAGGTGCATTGATATAAATAGTGATGGGTTAGGTAAGGTAGATTTCCCAACAACATGTACCATGAATTTGTCCTTCAATTGATGTTCATACATGCCTCTCTAAATACTATATGAATCTTTTTGTAAATTAGAAAAAGCCATTTAATGCATAATTGAATCTAAATATATCTAAAAACTTGGAGAATCGAGTGTCAATATTATATCCAACATGTCAATATTATTTTAAAAATATGTAGGCAGTTGACTTACTCATAATTAATATATATGGTATGATAGAGATAGAGTAAAATGTCCCACAAGATACATAATAATTTATGAGAAATAAATTTTGAGATAGTGATTTATAAGAGGGGCAGCATTTTTGAAGCATGTATGTAAATTATAAAATTATGGTAGACATGTGATATGGTTGTAAATTGTCTAATTCTCAACTATGAATTATTGTAATCATGCATTAAATAATGCACTAACTCACATGCACTTGATGGGTGTAGGCAAATTACTTATATGTATTTGTATCAGTTTTTATATATAATTTGAATTTGACTTTGATTTAATTTTGAAGTGCAATGTACTTCAATTTAGTTGACTTTTGATAGAATTTGATTTTAGTATTTTTATATTAGTTTTAAAAAGAATAATGTACTATGTTGGAGACTGATTAATTGTATACTTTTTAAGTTTTAACCAACCTTTTAAATTAAAAACTTTTTTGGGTTGTAAAGAACAAACAATTGAGTCCCCATGGGCCATATTTGTCTGGTCCGATTTGACTAAATATATTCATACGTGTATGGTTTATTTTTAAGTTGTTTGTTTTATTATAAAGAAAAATGAAATTTTATATAAAGATCCTCGAGTGATAACGATGTGACACGAAAATAAATAGACAAATAATTAACCCATTTAATATTATTGCCGTAAAGTAATTCCTTCATATTGTATTGTATATATATGATGTCTGCCTTTTGTAGCTCAACCGTAAATTAATTATATTTATATACATGGAAATTTATTAGGAATTACTTTGCATGGGTTTTTTATTTTATACCTATATCATATATTGATTTATTCATACACATATTTATATAATTATATAATTTATATTACTTAGTTGATATATATGGAATATGAATTCTAACTACCACTGGATTCAAAATTTAACTTCACATGCATACACAGATACATTTAATAAACGTTACGTTATTCTGTACCTCCTATTTTATCCTATTAATAATTGTAAGAGTCCGCTCGAAAAGGCAAATTTATAATTAATGAATATTAAATGTGACCCTTCTAAGAGTAATATTATTGGACAAGTATCAAAATTCAAAACATTCATCTACATGACTACATGTACCTAGCTAGACCTATAATTGTATTTATAATAACATAAATATTATTTAATAATTCCTTCTTCTGTATCAAATTAGAGACTCCAGTTTATTTAAACATCTAAGGTGCAGCTTGATAAAAAATAGTTATGTAACAAAATAATTTATCTTATAAACTCCCAAATTTGTGCAAGTTCTTTAGAAAATAACAGTACATACAGTAGACCTAAACAAGATCAGAAAAAAAAGAATAAATTAATTATTGATTATTGTTCTTATCCATATAGAATTATAAATTTTTTAAAATACAAAGAATAATAAATTCATTATTGATTTATTGATCTTATCCCTATAATAATTATAATTGTCTATTTTCAGTTGCAAATCAAACTTCGATCATTGAAAATTGAATTGGTCACGGTTGGCCCAATACAATGGCCCAATAACCTAATTCTAACCGTCTAGTACTGTACTATAATATTCTTCTTAATTATCTTAGGGAACATTTGTTAAAAATAATTATTTATAAATGAAATGATTACTTGTATTATTAAAATTATCGTTATCATACTAGTATTTGACTGAACCATCATTAAAATATACACGGTGTATGCAATCAAACGTATAATGGTATAAGTATATTCAGTGGCGGACGCAGGATTTAGACTTTGGGAGGTCCAAATTACTATTATCAGTTACGGAGTACTTTTTAATATTTACATCATCGCAAATAGTTGTAACATGAGTCGTAAGAAGGTTGTCAGATATACTATAAATAATAGTGAATGATAAATAATGAGTCGTAAGAAGGTTGTCAGATATACTATAAATAATAGTGAATGATAAATAATAAAAGGTCGATGACAGTATCTAAAAATGTATATAATAATCAAAATTTTTAAAATGATTTATCTTAAATTATACTAGTGATAAATTACAATAACTATTGCAAAGTGTGCAATTTGGAACTAATAGCATTGAAAGTGTTAACAAATTTTTTTTATCACAAAATGCGTCTATTTGGAAAAAGGAAGTGTTAACAAAGTCAAAAACTGTGTAAATGGTATATGCATAGATTAAAGTATTAAACTGTATATATATATATATATAGGGTCTCGTTAGGTTGAGATTTATCAATCTAATTGAGAATTGAGATGCAATCTCAGCCACTCATTCAGAATATTTGTGATATGTCAACAGTATATAGTTTAGGTCAACAGAGGGGCATAATTGTAATTTTATTTATTTTATTTATTTATTTATATTATTTTATTTTTAGTTTATTTTTTTAAATTTTTTTAAATCTTTTTTTCGTTTTTTTTTATTTTTTATTTTTAAAATTTTTTTTTCAACTACATATACAATTCATGTCAACTACACATCAAATGTCAACAACTTTATTCAATAAATACTATTTGACATGAATTGTACATGTAGTTGACATTATATTGTGTAGTTAACATGAATTGTATATGTAGTTGACATGGATTGTAAACATAGTTGACATTATATGTGTGTAGTTGACATGAATTGTGTGTGTGGTTGACATTATATGTGTGTAGTTGACATGAATTGTATATGTAGTTCAAAAATAAAAATTTAAAAAATTAAAAAAAATTAAAAAAAATTAAAAAATAAAAAAAAAGTAAAAAAAAATTTAAAATTTTTTTTTAAAAAAATAAAATTAAAAATTAAAAAAAAATATTTATTGAATAAAATTTACCATGATATTACCATTCTGCCCTTTCATAATTAATTAATCTAAAGATATTTTCCATGTGGAAAAATTTGGACCACTCATTTAATAAAAATGAGTGGCTGATATTGCATCTCATTTCTCAATTAGCATAAAAAATCTCAATTGATCACAATCATATATATATATAGAGAGAGAGAGAGAGATGTGATCATATCATAACCCCCAAATCATATAATAACTCTATAACCAAATCTGGACCACACATATTTGATAATCTTGTGGTTGAGATTCAAACTTAGATTTACTTCATAAAAAAGGCACAGAGGGGTAAAAATGTAATTTCTTCATTTAATTTCTGAATTTTACTCCAAACGCGCGATTCACTGTTTCATTCTGTTTGAACTCAATTCTCTCACCTTCATCTTCATCTTCACAATTAACAGATCGATTCTCTCATCTTCATCTTCCATATTTCTCGCCTATTTTATTTCAACATCTCTAGATTTTCTTCGATTTGTTCATTATTCCGTAGTCTCCAGATTTTGTTTCCATAAATGTGAACGGGAAGATGTTTTCAATTTTGCGTTCTTATTTTCATTGATTACCTCTTCAATTGCTGTGAAAACTTGCTTCGATGGAATCTGTAGCAAATAACGAAGGTAACAATCATTATCTATTGTTTAGCTTATTGATTGTGTTCATATTCATGTATCGAATTTGATTTTAGATTAATATTAGTTGTCGATTGGTTTATGTTTCTGATGTACTGAAATTCTTATTTGATTATATTATGTATTGTCGATTATGTGTTAAAATGATACGTTTGGCTTATAAATGTTAGGTTTACTGCATAACATGATAGTTTTGTCGGATAAAATGATATTATGATAAAATGATACTATGCTAAAATGATAAAATGATACTTTTACTGATTTGTAGGTATGTACATTCCTGTTTGTGATGATGCTTTGAAGCCAATGATTGGTATGAAATTCAATACATTAGTAGAAGCAGTTGGTTTCTATGAACATTATGCTCGTTCAGTTGGTTTTGGCATTCGTAAAATGGGTAACAAATCAGTTCAAGATATTACTAAGTGGCAGTATTTGGCTTGCAGCAGACAAGGCTCTAAGAATTTTATACCTGGTCATGCATCCCAATCAACTGAAGTGTCTTTTAAGAAGCGTAGGTGTCGGTCATTTAGGTGTGAATGTCTTGCTAAACTCAATTTGAGATATTTTTCAGATGGCAAAAGCAGAGGATATGAGGTTTATCAGTTTGTTGAGTATCATAATCACTTAATGGTTGCGGATGAGCATATGCATTTTATGATGGCCAATCGCAATTTGGATCCTATCCATCGGAGGTTTATGGAGGATTGTGGTAGGTGTAATATTGGTCCCACTCTCACATTCAAACTTTTGAAGGAGATAATGGGTAGACCTGAAAATGTTGGATGTGATATTATTGATATTAGAAATGGTTATCGTGATATTATGTCCAATATTGATGGTTCAGATGCTCAAATGATTTTTGATTATATGCGTTCTCAAAAGAAATCATCTGATGCCTTCTATTATGAAATCAGCTGCTAATGTTCTATGTTCATCATCATCATTATCACGAATGTTCTTTCCTAATAAACAAAAGATTTCAGTGTGTTAAACAGTTTATGTCATTATATAAAGTCAAAGTATCATTTTATCCCATGAAACTATCATTTTATCAAGGGCAATTATCATTTTATCTTCTGAAACTATCATTTTCTAAATTTCAATGAGTTCAAAAAAGCAGAGAGGGCATAACTTGTCACTTGAGTAGAACAAAACACTATTCACAAAGTATCATTTTATCATTTTCAGAAACTATCATTTTATGCACCCAAAGTATCATTTTATCAAGAAAAAGGCACAATTTCTACATTTAAACAGATCAACCAAACACATAGCAACACACACACTCACACAAAAACACAGAGACACACACAACAACACACACAAACACAGCAGCAGTAGCATCAGGACACACACACACACAAACATAAAGTATCATTTTATCCTATGAAACTATCATTTTATAATGTAAATTATCATTTTATCCCATGAAACTATCATTTTATAATGTAAAACCATTATTTTATCAAGGGCAATCATCATTTTATCTTCTGAAACTATCATTTTCTAAATTTCAATGAGTTCAAAAAAGCAGAGAGGGCATAACTTGTCACTTGAGTAGAACAAAACACTATTCACAAAGTATCATTTTATCATTTTCAGAAACTATCATTTTATGCACCCAAAGTATCATTTTATCAAGCAAAAGCACAATTTCTACATTTAAACAGATCATGCAAACACATAGCAACACACACACAGCAAAACACACATAAACAAAGCAAAACACACACACAAACACAGAAAAACACACACCAGCAGCATACACAGCAAAATGTAAATCTAAATATATAGATTGTTCTCAATATTGTTATGCATGAACGATATTGTATAAATATAAGAAATATCTACACTAAAAAACTACAGAATCTAAAAAAAATCGAGAAAATCTCCAGCAAAATGATAAATCGAGCAAAATCAAAAGTGAAATAAGTAATAAACTTCATCCAACCTTTCTTCGATGATGCTTGAGCGTTTTCCTTCGACATATTCCAGAATCGGATGATTTTTCCTTCGATTCGAAGGCTTTGAAACGCGATTCAGAGGGTTTGATTGTGAGAGAAATTGAATGCAGGGTTTGAGTGTGAGAGAAATTGAATGGAGCGTTTGAGTCAAGTTTCCTTCTTTCCCACCAAATTTTAGAACGAAATGACAATTTTGCCCTTAATATATCCGAAAATGATAGTTTTATTTGATAAAATGATAGTTTTGTTAAATTAAATCTTGACCACATATTTTAAAAATGTGTGGTGGAGATTTAGTTATATGGTTATCACACAAATTGGGGTTATCATTATAATGCACCCCTATATATATATATATATATAGGGGTGCACTAGGGTGCCACCATAGATAGGATAACACCATGCCACCAATATAGTCCGTTAGATCTCGTTTATGGACGCCTAGGATTAAGTTTCGTGAAAAAACACGGGTTTGCAGTCTACTATATTAGATATTGCAGTCTACTATATTAGATATTGCAGTCGTGGTAAACTGCAATATTGTTGTGGTAAGACTGCAATATTCAATGAACAGCACTGCAATCTGGTAACGTAAAATTAAAAATTGCCTATTTTACCCCTCTGTATTTTTACACGTGGCAGCATGACAAGCACACGATTTTCAGATCCAATGGCCTAAAATGGTGGTATGGTGTTATAATAAAGAGGGTTGTCATCTTAGTACATCCCTATATATATATATATATATATATATATATATATATATAGGTTTGTGTTAAAATGACAACACCTCTTAAGGTAACACCATACCACCAATCCTAGCCAATCATTTGTACATATGGACGAATAATCAGCTGCCATGTGGCAATTATAAAAATTGCTCAAGGGTAAATTTTCGCGGACTGCAATATCCAATACGCTAGACTGCAATTTTTCCCGCCTGCAATATCCAATACGCTGGATTGCAGTCTAGTGTATTGGATATTGCAGTCTAGCGTTTATAATATTGCAGTCTAGCGTGGTGTCACAGTGTCATTTTAAGAGTGTTGTCATTTTAACGCACCCATATATATATATATATATATATATATATTTAATGTTAAAAAAGTTGGGGGTTACATGGGACCCATGCCCCATGTAGGTCCGCCAGTGAGTATAATTATATTCCCGTATGAATAAATAGACGACAAATGATATGTTACATATCTTATGTGAGCACCATCTGTGAATACTATGCTCGTTTTTCATACAATTAGTATTGTTTATTTTGTTTTATATGTTTAATTTGATTCTAATACATTAAAAAATTATCATTGAAATTTTAATTTTATAATTTTAATAAAAATCAAAGCTTGATTTGTCATTTTATTTATTTATTTGAAGTTATAAAAAAAACTAACAAATTGAGCTTGGATTTTTATGAAATGTAGTGCTTCCTATAGATTAAAAATATCACTGATATTTTCTAATATATTAGAATCAAACTAAATGTATAATATAGAATAAAAAACGCTAATCATGCAATAAATGAGTATGGTGCTCACGGATGGTGTGTACATAAGGTATGTATCATATTATTTTTCTATGTAGACATACATACGTGGTGTGGTTTGGAGATCAAGGTTGCAATTTAGCTTAATAAAACTGATTAAGTCATGTGACAAACGAAATAAGAAAATTCATTTCAAAAGACTAATATTCGATATCACAGTTGTTCTTTTAGCCATGCCACCACTTTGAGTTGCTTGTTGATCATGATTGGTTCCTTTGTCTGGACACCATTTCGTGGGCCACTACGCTGGTTTTGTGGGCCACCACTTTGAGTCAACTAGCTCTGAGATGCTCACATGGCCATGTTGGTTCTTTAGCATGGCTACCACTTTGAGTTGCTTGTTGGTCATCAAGGGTTTCTTTAGTTCCTTTGTCTTGCCATTTTTTTTGTGGACCATTAGATTAAGCTGCTAAATGCCTTGCACTGCCATGTGTTAAAGAATAAATTAACCAATAATTTTAAACGTGGAAATGTTTTGGACATACTTATATACTCTCTCCATTCCATAAAAATATGCGCATTTTCTATTTTTGTCCGTCCAATAAAAATATGTGTACTCAATTTTTGAAAAATTATCTCAATTTATTAACTATATACATCAACTTATTTACGATTTATACCACCATTAAACACTACTAATAATGTGAGTTTCGCTAGTCATTAACACTGTTTTAACTATCATTCTCCTCATTTTTCTTACCTTACCAAATTTGTCTTAATTTTCATGTCATATCAATTGCACGTAATTTTATGGAGAAGTATAAAAATATACTCAATAGTAGTTACAGACTAACAATGGACATTGATGATTTGAGTATTGAGAAGCAAAATAAATTTGGAAGCAATACGCACAAACTTTACTTAGTAAACTGAATTATGAATCGGGACGCAATACAACTTCAAAATTCAATTATTCCCTCCTTCTCATTTAAAATCTCCATCTTTCTTTTTAAATTTGTCCCAAGATGTTCACTTTTTATATTAGAAAATAAATTATTTATTTTCTCTCCTTATTGAAATATTCAATCACCTTTTTCCACCAAAAATATTGTGCCATTCAAGAATGTGGACATTTTAAATGAGACGAATGGAGTATCTTTTTATTATAGCTGTATTAAATTTTAACCTATTTATATCTTTTTTAATTTAGAGTATTACCCCATTCGTTTTCGTATAGTTGAGTCATTTTTTCATTTTGAGAGGTTCTCATAGTTAAGTCATTTTTATACTAAAGTAATATTATCACTCTTACTTATCCTCACTTTATTAACTTTATATTTTATTCTCTTTATTTTTTATTTGTCTTATTTTTTTTTATCTATTTACGTGGCACAATAAACATCACTTTTTAAAATTGTATGCAGAAAAGTTATGCCTCAGCTATGAGTGAATGAATGAGTAATTTTTCAGTGGAGATCACCTACAACTTTTTCTACTCTACCCCTCACAAACATAAGAGCATCCGCAGCGGTTGAAGGAATTGCGTCCGTCCGTCCGTGCCGCTGAGTAGGCGCTGCTCTTAGCGAAGAGCACGTCTGTGCCGCTGAGCAGCCCTACGTGGCATCTTCCTATGCCGTTGGCAAATTCGATTTTTTATTATTTTTTTTAAATTCAAAATTTATTTTAAAAAATGTTTTTAAATAAAAATAAATATTTTCCCACTTCCCAAAAAATTATATCCGTTTTCTACCCACTTTTAATTTATTTTTCAAATTTTTTTTCCCCAAAATTCACATTTTCATCTATAAATACCCCCATTTCAACACAAAAAAATCACATTCTCATCTATTCTATCATCTACATTCTCTCATCTTTTTTCTCATATTCTCTCATCTAAATTCCCACCACACTACACAATGTCTGGCTCCGGCGACCACCCCTCCGGCAATCGCGGTTGGAACTACGATTGGTTCGACTCCGACGCATTCCCTAGTCCGGAAACGCAATTTACGGCCCCTCCTCAAACCCAAGGTTCGCAAGCTCCGGGTGGCTACCGTCCTTACCCAGTGCACGACCAAAACGCCTCCGGATTCGGGTGGGCACCCGAACCCGGTTCAGGAGGGAGCAACAGCTCTACTCCTACTTCTATTCCCCTACTTCTCCTGTTCGTGGCACCCGCACCCCGTACACTCCGGGTGAGATGATGGAGATGTTCAATGCCTACTTGGCAGTCTTCGAAGATCCAAAAGTTGGCACGAACTAAACCGGGGAAACGTATTGGTGGCGCATCACTCGTCTTTACAATGAAACCCGGCCGGGGGGAACCATCTATCACAATGATAGTATGGTGCGCAATTGCATGTTCAGATGCAACGAGGCAATCAGTAAGTTCTAGGGGTATCACCTCCAGTAAGAGCGGTCGGCGGGGAGTGGCACGAGCGAGCTCGGCATCATTACTACCGCCTTGGCGACCTACCAACGCATGGAGTTCAAAGCGTTCAAATACCTCGATTGTTGGCAGGAGGGGCGCCTACATCCGAAGTATAGGGGCGGCATAGTAGCATCCTCTTCCAGCAAACGATCGAGGTCTGTAGCCCTATCCGACGGCGCATCCGATGATGTGGCTACCCAACTTGCCAGAACTAACTTGGGTAGCCCCGACGCTGGCCCGAGCAGTTCCCGCCGGCCGCAAGGAAAGAATAAGGCGACGACCACCCGCCGCCGCGCCTCGACTCCATCCACCCCCGCCCCCACTCCCTTTGTGTCTCCTCCACCCCCGAACAACACGTTGTGGACCCTCTTGGGTCAACTCTATTTGAACGATACGTCTAAGATGACTCCGGATCAATTTGCAACACATGAGCAAATGATCCGGGGTCTCAAGAGGCAATTGGAGTTAGAGGACTAGTCTTCCATGTGTGTAATTTTTAATTTGTAGGATTTTAATTATGTATTTTTTTATTTTCTAGGATTTTAATTATGTATTTTTATTTTTTAAGATTTTAATTATGTAATTTTTATTTTTTTCAGATTTTAATTATGTAATTTTAAATTTTTAATGCAATTTAATATTGTGAAAATATTTTTATTTAAATTGAATAATAGAATGGTGGGATCCTTGAGCTTGTCCTTAGCTAAGAGCACGGATATGGGTGTTGTGTTCTTAGCTAAGGACAAGAAGTAAAAGTGGATCCGAACCTACTTCCGTGTTCTTAGCTAAGAATGCGGATGAAAAATGCTCAAAGAAATTGGTGCACACATCATATTTTATGTGCGAGAGGTGGAGTAGGAAAAGTTGCCGGTGAACTCTAGATTAAAATTAAATCAAAATTGGAAACAACGGATTAAATCAAAATTGGAGAGAAAACCGGACACGGAACTCTAGATTGGATCACGTAAGCAACCACGTGGCGCGTGGAAACACAAAGCGTGGCCCCCATCGGATTTTTTGGTTGTGGTCATTATAATAGTAAATTTTTATTTTAGCACTTTATTGAATAAATTGTTTAACTAATGCTATTATACCCCACTACATGGAAATAGGTATGATTTCGAGAAAGGAGAATACAAAATTAGTGATATATATCCTGTTTAATTTTATCATTTCAGTATGCCCGTAATTAAAAATTTTATTTTTCATAATTGAAATTCACAGTCCATTATAATAAATCTATATTTCATATGAAATCAATATACAAACTTCATATTCTACACCTTTTTCCTATAGTTTTTGTATTAAACTAGAGTATAATATAACAAATTAAATCGTGCCCTCAAATTTCTCTCATCTCCCACTACTTTTCCACTCTCATCAATTCTTAAATGACAAGTAATAACTTATTTTCCATATATAAAAAATAAATAATAAATTATCAACTTCAACTGCTTCTACTAAAATCTGTAAATCCATACCGCCAATCCAACTTTTCAGTTTTCTCAAAAATAACAGAAAATTTCACAACCAATACCCAAAACCCTAACATTTCTCCTCCTTCCTTCCATTGTAGATCTGTGATTTCTCGACTATTATGCTCATAGTGACGTTCTACAATTGGAGTTTCGGATTGGACAATTGACGCAGCCACCAGATCTGTCGGAGTTTCCTATTTTCGATGACTGATTGAATTTCACTTCCATTTCCCGCTTTATTGGATTAAAAAGGTCCGTTTACATGCGTATGTTGCTTTAAACTCACTTCACAATTTGCAATTTCGGAGATTATATCGATTGAGCTGGGTGTATGGATTTGACGGACGTTGGATTACGTAATGAATGCGTAGTTATTAATATTTGTGTTATTGAGTGGATTTGGAGCTGAATTTGATTGGTATTTTTCGAATACCGTCAAATTTGATAGTTTGTGCTTTTAATTTCTTTTTTGTTCACACCGTTGCGGTCTGTCTTTTGTTGTTGTTTTTTTCATAAATTTGAATTGGTGATGCAGACTGCGCTACTGAGTTTTTAGAGTTGTGGATGGGAGAGAGGGGAGTGGAGCTTGGATGGTTGTTGTTTTGTTAATGCGATTGAAATGAACAGTAGATTGAGGACTGATTCAGAGAACGGGCAGCATCCGGCAGGGGATGGTGCTGAAGGCAAGTCAAGAGTGGAGGGAGAAGCAAATGAATCGTTCAGTGATACTAGGGTGATGCCTTGTGTGGCTGCTGAGTTTATGGATGGTGAAAGTGAGTCTGTGTTTTATGACGTTCAGGTAACTGAAGGGGTGATCGACGAGACTGAATTAGCGTGTTCTGTTGACGTGTTGTCAAATAACAGTGAATTAGTTTATGAAAGCCACGCGAAGAATGGCGCTCAGACAAAATCATGCTCTGAAATTCAGCTGAGAGAATCTGTGAATTATGCTGCATTTGGACCTTCTGCAGGGGTTCGTGCAAATGATGTTTTAAGTAGTGCAGAGCTAGAACCCTCTGTGGAATATCATAATAGTGAAATATTGAAGGAGCATTGCATGAAAGACGTGGCAAAGGAAGAACAGAACGCTGGAGATACGGAGACAAGGGGGGTACTGAATGACATCGTGATGGACCCTTGTGCAGTGAATCATGCAGTGGAACAGTTAGATGATGGTAAGGTTGAGCTGTATTCTAATAGCAATGAAGTGAAAGACGAACAAAATAATCCTGGTTTGGGGATACATCACAGCGATCGAGTGAAAGAACCAACCAATGATGATTTGCATTCTGAAGTTTCAGACCCCAATCCATCTCCAAAACAGGTTACCTCAAGCCTGACCATTAGCAGTCAACCTCTCGATGTGCTTGGTGGGGAACATGGTGGCTGTGGAGAGATTACATCAGCTTGTTCCTGGAATTCCTTCACTGATGGAAAGTTTTGTGAAGAAGAACACAGTAAGGGTAAACTGGAAGCAGTTTCTACAGCTCGTGTGGTTCTTGAAATTCCAAAGCATGTTAGACCCACTGGTATTAGAAAGATAACATTTAAATTCAGTAAACGGAAAGATGAGTGTGATACTGACCTATCTTCTAAGCCCTTGGCTGATGACAAATTTGATGAAGACCTTTATGATAATCAAATATCCGTGTCGACTGCTGATGGTTTATCTATGCATGGCTTTCGCAATGGCGACATGATTGCTTTAGAGAACTCAAAAGTGAAATCAAGCATGGTTGATGGAGAGTGTCTTCACCCTAGAAGTCCTTCTTCTTGTGCTCCCAACATGGAACTGAGGATGTCTAAGAAAATCATTCCAGATAGTTACCCTTCGAATGTTAAGAAGCTTTTGTGCACTGGAATACTGGAAGGAGCTAGAGTCAAGTATATTTCTATGTCTGGTGAGGTATGTAGTTGGTGTAGTTGTGCTTTGTTAGATTTGATGCTAATCTTCAGTTTTATTCCAGTGTGGCGTTAACTCTGTTTCTATTTATTGCTAGAAGGAGCTTCCTGGAATTATAAAAAGTGGTGGATTTTTGTGTGGTTGTTGCATCTGCAACTTCTCAAAAGTAAGTCATATTTGCAAGTTAAGTTGTTTCTCTTGATCAGTTGTTTTGTCTGTTCTAATTTTGCAAATTCGCTTTAGCATGTGGTGAGTGCATACGAGTTTGAACTTCACTCTGGTAGCAAGACAAGCCATCCAAATAATCACATATACTTGGAGAATGGGAAGCCGATTTACAGCATAATTGAAGAACTGAAAACTGTTCCTCTCAGTGCAGTAGATACAGTGATAAGAGCTGTTGCAGGTCCTTCTTTAAATGAGGAGTACTATCAGCTCTGGAAAGGTAAAATTCCAATGAAGTTTCCCTTTTCTATTTGAATATCACTGAAACAGACTGTTGTTCTTTACACGAGAAAGTTCATCTTATATTGCTTTTGAATGGTGCATACTTCAGAATTATAGGTCTTGAGTATTTCCAGGCAGTTTATCGCAAGTGCACCTACATTTCTCTCTTATATTTGATGGTTGACTGAATATGTCATCTAGTCTGGCATCTTAGTCCGCAACCAGTACACCTCTCATGCTTGATGACTAGATCTGGTTGGGGACCATTACTTTGGGGACAGTTGGGAATTGCACATATTAGGTTTCTTGTCTGGAGTAAGTGGAAGAGGTGATCATGAGTTACATGACAGTTATGAATGAGGGTTACAAATGTTTCAAAATGACTAAGACAAGCCATTTCTAACAACTTACCCATCCAAATCTCACCTGAGAAAATCTGTATTTTACTTATAGATTGTTCTCCTCCTATGTTATTATTTATCATCAGTCAAGCGATTTATATTTTAAATTGCTATAAAATAGAGGGGGGTGACAATCAATTAGTTGGTGGCATTCTCAGGCTTATGACACAACCACTTTTTCTTTAGTGCTTGCAAGACATAAAATGTGCGATCAAGGTTTTGGATGTGAAAGATGATAATTTATTGCAATTCCTCCCTGTCAATATTTAGTTTCTGATGTTTTGCATTCTAAAATTTTGCAGCAAGTCTCGTACGTGGACATGATGTAGCCTGTGGGGATAGCGCACACCAGTATTTAGGCATGTCACACTCCACCACCAGGTATGCGCGCTGCATATTTTTCAATAAAAATTCATAGAATCTTTTTTTATGTGTATGCACCTCTTTGAAGTAAGTTGTTGTGCTTATTGGATATTTTGATTTATCATTCATACTCTCACTCACACTGTAATGGGAAATTTTCCAGCTCTGCAAGACCATCTACTGAAGACATCACTTATCCGGATGCATATCTTTATTCTCGTTCAACACCCTTTAATCAGCAAGGCTATGTAGAGGCACTAGTTGAGCAGAAACGTCCAGTCAAGAAGTTTGTTCTATTTTTGCCGCCTCTTATTTCTCATATTAGCGCAATTTTATCAGGTGCTCAGTATCATTTTTTATGCAGGCCAAGACATTCTGGCTCTTTTTGGGGACATAAGAAGACAACAGAAGGTGGCAACAAAAAAAGGCAAGTTTGTTATTATCATACATCTTTCTAATTTTCTGTACACAGCTCTTTGTAGGTCTTGTCTGACGTCAAGGCCTTGGTCTGATGAGTGACTGATGTACAATAGGGACAATGATTTGCACAAATTGCTTTTTTTGCCGGATGGACTGCCAGATGGCACCAGTTTGGCTTATTACTCCAAAGGAAAGGTTGTATAGCACTTTCATTCAGATCTACTCATTTTTTCTGATTTCACCATATAACCTAAGACATTTTTTTTGTCTGTTTACAGAGGATTCTCGGGGGTTACAAGCAGGGAAATGGCATAGTCTGTGGTTGTTGTAACATTGAGGTAAGTCCATTTATCCGTGTATTTGGAATTTCTGTTTACTAGATGTGATCTGTTATAATATATCTAGCTCAAGAAACACATCACATGTATTCTTTTATTTAAAAACAGATTAGTCCCTCCCAATTCGAGGCTCATGCTGGATGGGCAGCTAAACGTCAACCGTGAGTTGCTTTTGAAAAATTAGAATGTATATTACACGTGCCATCGGGTGTCAGAAATATGATTTCTATTCTTTTACAGCTACCGTAATATCTATACGTCCTCTGGATTAACACTTCATGACATAGCCTTGATGCTCGCAAATGGCCAAAGTCTTCCATCTAGTGGAAGTGATGATATGTGTGCAGTATGCGGAGATGGAGGTGAACTTATTTTATGCAACGGATGCCCTCGAGCTTTTCATGCTGGTTCGTTTCTCCTTTTTCCCTTTTTTCAATTTCTTCATGTACTCAATTTGTGCTTGTGGGTTAGTTTCACGTTTTGTGATCCCTTTTATCGAAATTGTTGCAGATTGTTTAGGTTTACAGTGTCCCCCAGAAAATGATTGGCATTGTCCGCATTGCAAGGATAGACTTGGTTCTGGTAGAAAAGCTTCTGGGGAATCAAGACCAATTATCCTTAGACTAACGAGAGTGGTAAAGGCACCAGAATTCGAGCCCGGTGGCTGTGTGATCTGCAGGTTTATTGCGTTGGTTATATTCTATTTCTGTTTACTATAGCAAGTTCTTTGTCAGAATAGCTGTTTTAAGGAAGTAGCTTTTCTTCGCGGATTATCTTCCTCATATAACCTAGAAACCGAATTTGTAGTTTATTTACCGAGATTGCATTCAGATTCTTGCCATTTTCTGCTCCTGAGGACTCCCAACAAATAGGGAGAGATGTATAATTTTCTCAGCATCTTGTTAGTCATGGCAAAAACCAGTTGCTATTAGCATTCTTATCTGAAGTATCTATTCTAGATTAATCCATGTACTACTAAAAAAAAGTTCATTTTTCTAGTCTGATATCTCTCTTTAGCTGCAATTCCTGTAACCAACCACGTCATTCCACAACTTCGTATCTTAATACCTCCAATAGTTGTTCTGAAGTGCGTGTGCCTATCTAGGCAAATTTCTATAGTTCTATAAACTGATTCTTGTCTTCTGCTTTCTAGGTCACAGGACTTCAGTGCTGCAAAGTTTGATGACCGAACAGTGATAATATGTGATCAAGTATGACTTGATTCATCATCTTACTTTTGGACATCTATTCTGATATTTCTTGGTCATTTACTTTGTCTATGGCATATCCTTTTTATGTTTTATGACTCCATTTTTCTCTTGTTGTCTAGTGTGAGAGGGAATATCACGTTGGTTGTTTACGTGAGTCTGAGATGTGTGATCTGAAAGTAAGCATTTAAACTACTTTTCATCAAGGAGCTGTTTTTGACAGTTCGTTGTTAATGGATGCTCAAATATATGGTGGCAGGAACTACCTGAGGATAAATGGTTTTGTTGTGATGACTGCCATAAGATCTTTGAAGCACTGCGAAGTTCGGCTTCTGGGGAGCCCAAGTTAGTTCCAGCTGCAGTGTCATCTGCACTATATAAGAAGCATGCAAAAATTGGTTTGAATGGTATGTATATGAATGAAATCCAATGGTGCATTCTGAGTGGAAAAAGTCGAGCTCCGGGGCATCTAATGTTGCTCTCTCGAGCTGCAGCAATTTTTCGCGTAAGCTTTCCCATCTAACATTACAAGATGTTTTCCCTTATTTAGCTGATATGTGCACTGTGTTTGAAGTCAAATACTCATTACATCATCTTAACCATCTTTGCAACTTAATTGGCTACTTATTAAATATTTTATGCCAGGGTGCATCTGTGTGTTTTCCATAGTAACTTGAATATGTGAACAATTATACGTTTTCCATGTGTGACGATTGAATGGTTGAGGGCCAATAATACATTTTAGGTTAATTATTTCTAACAACAGTAGATATGTTTTGACCGGAAGAAGCCTCTTGTGTCAGTGCTTTTTAAAGCATTTAGCTAGCCAAAATATCGATGTCAGCCTAATACATATGAGGATTGAATTGACATATGTAAAGTATAGCAGGATGATAAACATTGTGTCGTGGTACATATTGCACACTGGTTTTATGCCTCAATCTGAATGTATTGTTGTAGGAATGCTTTGACCCCATCGTTGCAAAATCTGGTCGGGATCTTATCCCAGTTATGGTGTATGGGTAAGTTAAACTCTCCCATTTATATGTACCCGATTTTTTCTTGGTTAATGATGATCAGTCAATCCACCAATAATATTGTTTGCACATGTATGCAGGAGGAACATATCTGGGCAAGAGTTCAGTGGAATGTACTGTGTGGTTCTAATTGTAAAGTGAGTTGATGTTCTCAACTGCCTTGTAGTTTTTCGTCCTGCTATGTATACTACCCATGAAAGTTAACATATTCTTTGGTGCTTGCAGCTCCATTGTTGTATCAGCTGCTCTCGTCAGGATATTTGGAAAGGATGTTGCTGAACTTCCATTGGTAGCTACCGATAGAGAAAATCAAGGAAAAGTAAGTTTAGGCACACTCTTTTACTTGAAACGTGTGAAAGCAGAGGCCTTTTCTTTCTAATAGACAGGTCACTTGTCTCTTGCATTTTCTCGCATTTTGCTCAGAATTCATGTCCAGCATCAAACACATCCGTCATTCCATGTTTTGTTAATGAGCGTATAAGGGCCATTTTTCTTTTTTCTTTATTTTGGTCGGGTGAGGGTGATGGACCTTGTTTATGCACACTCTGGTAGCTTCTTGTATGTAGTGAAGGATTCCTGCTATAGTCAGTGTTTTTGTTTCCTTGTTGACTAAAAACAAAACAATAATTCGATTATCCAGGAATTCCGATTAAACTGCTGAAAGCTCCATTTTTTGTGACTAGGTTTTGTTTAATGTGATATTGTGATTGCTTCGACAGTGATATAACTATTGTCATTAAAATATAGGGATATTTTCAAGCGTTGTTCTCGTGCATCGAGATATTCCTGTCATCTATGACCGTGAAACACCTGGTACTCCCTGCGGCCGAGGAAGCTGAACCTATGTGGCTGAATAAGCTAGGCTTCACGAAAACGAGCCATGAGAAAGTAAGTCTCTTATCCATGGTGGTTACTTTAGTCACCAGTGTTGCATCTGTATTCTGTCACACTTCTGAAGAAAACTGACCTCAAGGCTCGAAACAGTTCCATGCATCTGTTAATCTCGAGTCGAATCTTGTAAAAGCACTACTTGATAAGGCTCTAATAAACTGAAATTTCCTTGAGCAGATGCTGAAGTACACGAGAGACTTTCAGCTAACAATTTTCAAGGGGACATCTTTACTAGAAAAGGAAGTACAGCCATAGTGAACACTCTCGAGAGATGTGTGGAGTGCAGCAGATGCTGATAATGAGCGAGTCTCACATCCCACGGTGGATATCTAGATGTGCCGCAGTCATCTGAAAGCACACGAATGCATGAGGCACTCCACCTACATGTAGAGGTAAGTTTTCGACAGGAGTGAGCTTTCACACTATAGCACCGCGGTCAGGTTTCTCAGGAGTTGGTATGTCTTTATCATATCGGGGGATGATACACCACGCTGCATCGTGCTGCCGTAGAGATATGCAGAATGTTGAAAGAATTTCCTCGAGCACGCTTCCCTTTTTTATCCGCATGCAGGAAAAGAATAGTTGGTTTTTGAAGGCCAAATACTTTGTTTCACTACATTTGTTTGTGCATTTCGAACGCTATACTTGTGTTGTGTTGGATTATAGTGATGCAATGTACATTTTCATACTACTATATATGTTTGTTCGATCGCTGAAGATTAACTTTTCCAGAGATTGACTTACTCCAAAATACAGCAAATTAATTGTTGAGAGGAAGGCAAAGACTAATATTTAATCTTACGTGAAATTGAATCTATTTAATTCATCAAACCGAACAGTACTAGCTTACGTTCATTTTTCTTTCGTATATAAAACTACGTCGATTCAGCACGAATGGATTGAAATAATGTCCATGAATTTACAATACTCGTATCACAAACAAAAATCCATGTAAATTCGTTGAAGGCCAAATGCCAATTCTCAAAATTCCGAAGTCTTGCAAGCATAGCTAGTAGAAAGCTTTTAAGGCATAACGAGTACTTATTTATTTACATTGGGGAGAGACAGAAAACATGCCCATCATCGCATAGCCTCCGCGACGGGGAAGTGCAAATTCTGGGCCGATTCCTTGAGAAAGCTGCTTCCACAGAATGCATCTGTGCTGATAACATTGAACCCGGTGATAACTACCTTGGGCTCCGAGATGCTAGCCGCGCTCTTGACTTTGGTGGTGGTCCCGCCATTCTTCCGAGCTTGCTTCTTGTCCTTGTCCTTGCCCTTGCCCCCTCGCGAGGATTTCCCACCACCTCTCTGTTTGTTCTTCCCATATTTCTTGCTATAATTGTTGCGGATGTATTGATTCCTGCTCGATGGCACGTGAGATACCGAAGTCGGAATTGGATCGTAGACATCAGGTGCCCAAGTGACGGACAGCTTCTTAGGCGGTATACCCTGCTTTTCACGGCTACCTTTCATGGCAGATGCAAGCTTGGACAGAGTCTGAGAGCGATAACATCAAAAAGAATAACAAAGAGAAAATTGCAACTGTTAACGATATCTTCACAAGAGTAACCCTTCGATGTTTATATATATACGCGCACAGGCCTTGGCATATTTATTTCGAATCCAGTGCTTTTCCACTACCACCGGAGGAAATAACGCAGCAAGAACATTAAAATACTTGAAAAAGAAAGGCAAGAGCTACTATGCTTGCCTGCAGAATTCACAAATAACAGTAACAAAGTAGTAACAGAAAAACAAGTTATCTGATGAACTGGGAAACAGGGAAGGGATCCTAAAATACTAATAAAACGTCGTAAATTAAGCATTGCAAAATTCAGTATACGATATTAGCTTGATACAATAGTGTTTCAATTTCACAAGATATAGATAAGAAGTAACACAAACTCATAAGCATAGCAAAGACGCCGCACGAAAAACTTACAGCAGAAGATGTAGAGTCGGGAAGATTGTCACTGAATTCGTCTGAGTCCTTGGAATCACATTTGCTATTGCTACCAGCCAAATCTTCAACACTTACAAATTCATCCAAGCACACTTTCAGATCATTCATAGAAAGATCCCCTGAACCATATTGAGTTTGGATATCAGGAGTCGTCACAGACTCAGTGTTGCTCCTTAATTGTTGGAAAGCCAGCATATCACTAGGAACAGAACCTTCCATCCACAATTGAGGCTGAATAGAAGAGCTGTAGAAAAAGACAGAATTCAAAGTTGATTAATTGTAATTATGCCAAGCACAACCAAGAAATTATATGTAGGACAGTAGGAGGCAAATAAACAAGCTAGTACTATATACGAAGACAATGTCTAAGAAAAGTTAAACTAACACACCCAAATTTTGAAGATGTGCGAGTATTATAATTGTACACTGTATATGATAATCGTTCAATCCACATATTACCTCCACATACTAGCAGAGAAACACTGATTCAATCAACTCGTAATTCCCGAGTCACCTCAAGGCTTGCTAAAACTAGGTTACAATTAGCACTTTGAAACCAATCCTTCCATAGTTCACACAACCAATTAGATCTAACTCATTCTTACTAATGAGGTTTTGGAACAACCTTTTGCTGGCAATCAGTCATAAGTATTGCAAAAAAAAAAAGAAGGATATCGCAGGCATCGATTTCACCAGATATTTAGAATAGAATATGAAACATCTAATTCTCAGAAGAGTGTGTGTTATACTCGTTATTCCCTATGAACAAATATCACAAATGTAAAAGCTAATACAAAATCCTCATCCACAAATTACCTTATACCGATCCAAAAACCGCCGAGAATCCTCAATATCTCCAAAACGAGCTCGATCCACAGGAAAAACGGAAGACCGTTCAATCGAGAAAGCTCGATTGCCAACAAAATCAGATCCACCACTGGTTTACCGATAGTATTAATAATACCTCGTCGGAACAGACAAAAACAGCACCAAAGCGTTCTAAAGCGAAAAATAAGCTAAGATCCGGCGAGCAAAACGTTAACTACTAAAATTACCGCGACGATCACTTTTCTGAAGATGTTTCCGGCGATGAAAAGACGATCCACCGTAGTACGACGTCATACGCGGGCGCGTGAGTGTTGGAGAGTAGATCGAAAGCGCCGGATGCATAATCCGATGCTCTTATGCTCAAGGAATCCAACTGTGTGAGGATAGATCGATCGAAGTAACGCGAAGATTTTAAGGCATGCTTGTGATGGAGAGTATGCGAATTTGGATCTGAATTTCTTCAGATAAATGGAATTGATCTGAATTTGTTCGTCGGCAAATGGATAGAATTTCTGAGCTTGGTATATATAGTAAATTAGTGTACTATGATGTGAGCATCAGATATTTGGGGTTTATCTGTTCCCGTTAATTACTATTATACCCCCAGAGCTTTCATTGAGCTTATTTTTTTGGTTAGTTGTAGACTTTAGTCTTTAGTCTTTGGCTCTTGTAGACCTTTTTCGTTTTCATTTGTCAATCAAGGTGGATTTAAAATAGAAATGTTTTATTTAAAATTAAATTACCATTATTATTTGATTAGTTTAAAAAATGAAAATAATTTATATTAGTGTATATATATTACTTGAAAAATCATGGAATTTGATGATATTTTTGTTCCATCTTGCTGATGTGATTTTATTTTTCGCATTAGGTTTCGTGCATTTTATCGTGTTTTTGGTCGGACGTGTAGATTGTCCAGTAACTCTGCTATTAGGTCGGGTGACTTAATTACCACATTCCATATGGTCGGACGGCGTAAAAGCAGTTGCACAAAATCACATTTCAACGATAAATTTTTGCACAGTTGTTGTGAGGAAAAAAAACACAAGAAATAAGAATGGAGAAAAAGATTCAACATCAAATCTCCGTCAATCCAGAAACGAACCACCGTCAAAACTGAAATAAAACAATAAAATCTACAATTTTAGCTTCATTTGATGTTGTTTACCTACCATCAAAACTGGAATAAAACAATGAAATCTACAATTTTAGCTTCAGATGTTGTGTTACCTTAGTATGATTAGCTAGATTTCTCCATTGCTATTTTATAGGGGATTGAATTATAGATTGAGATTTAAGAATTATGGATTTACTTTGGCTTCAATTTTTTTTTATATAGAACATATTTTATGTGTCAGTGTTATTATGGAAATGTCTTTTATGACATTAATATTTCGGCATCTACCTCTTTTGCTTAGGATATGGAGTGGTTTATGAGATTGTGAATTTATGATTCTTGTTTGTTTAAAGTAGAAATAAAAAATGAATATTTATGATTCTTGGATCGTTGGTTAATATGCTTTCAAGGGTCTCTTGAATGTAGATTGATCATTACTAATTTATTAATTAGGATTTTTTACCTAAATGTTTAGCTAATTATGATTATTCAATTCTAAGAATATGTTTACAAATTCTAGAGACTAGAGTGATTTACAAAACACAATAATTTACTACCTTATTATTTCCTCAGTTTCATGTTTTCATATGTTGCATTTGTTGTGTGGAGTAGTTCATTGCTACATCGTAATAAACAAAATTATCCCATTAGTTTGACTAAATCTCAAGCATCGATCATGAAATACTGCCGTCGCTATTCTATTCTTGCCGTATCTATAGTTTAATCAAATAATATTACTTCTATTAATTCTCATACCAAAATAAAAAAAACAATAGTTTAAGTTGGACACATGAATTATACTTCCTGTAGAGGTCCCAAAACCGAACCGGCCCGAAACCGTCACCGGCGGTTTGGAACCGTGAACAGGAACCGCGGTGACGGTTCCGAACCGGGACAAGATTCGGCGGTTCCGACGGACCGGTTCAGGTCTTCAAAACATGACGAACCGTAATCGGTGGTTCAAACCGGGTCGTCGGAAACAGCGGTTTGCCAGTTCCGGTAGGGTATAGGGTAGGGCCTAGGGTTGCAGGAACCGGTCAGAAACCAGGACGAAAACCGGCGGTTTTCGCCGGTAACCGCCGGTTCCGGCAGCTTTTTCAGGTGGCGCAGGCGTAAGGGTGCAGGCCTACCCTGCAAAAAACGGTAACAAAACCGGCGGTTCCGACGATAAACCGGCCGATTTCAAATTCAAATTTTTTAAAAAAATGAATAGTGAACCGGAACCGCCGAAAGCTATGGCGGACCGGTTCAGGTTCGTAATTTTTCCAAACCGGAAACCGACAGTTCTTGAACCGTGGTGTCTGCTAAAAATGGTGTTAATGAAAGTTTTAATATAAAAAATGTGAATAAAATAAGAGATAATTAAAAATTACTCCGTGACATAGGTGATAGTAGTCCTAAAAAACAAAATTTTGTGTTTTTCCAACTTTTACAAGTGTCCTCTGGCGATTGGCCAAATCCGAAAGCACACGGATCTCCAACACCTCCTCTTAGAGCCGCCGATAAGCTCCAATCCAACGGCCCAAACTCCCATCTCTATCACCTCAACATGCACCCCACTTATTTAACCAACACCAACAACCTTCCACCCTCACTATTTCACCTCCATCAATCGATCCCAATTTGCACCAAAATTACGAAATGGACACCGGCGGAAAATTGAAGAAGGGAGCTGGCGGAAGGAAGGGCGGCGGCCCGAAGAAGAAGCCGGTCACCCGCTCCGTCAAGGCCGGCTTGCAGTTTCCGGTCGGCAGAATCGGCCGGTATTTGAAGAAGGGCCGTTACTCGAAGCGTGTGGGGACCGGCGCGCCGGTTTACTTGGCCGCCGTGCTTGAGTATCTCGCAGCTGAGGTATTTTGCTGTTACATTCCTGCATTTTCGAATTCTCTGCGCCCGATCGTGTGTTTTGGAGTGAAGTTAGATTTGCCTTTTTCTGTTGGGGATTTGTGGTGCTGTGTGATGAATTAGAGCGGTGGATCTCGTGTTGGTTTAGTTTGATTGTGGTTAGGGCTTGGGATATGGAAGTTAGGGTTTCTGAATTAGGGATTTTGCAGTTCAGGTGATTTAATTTGGGGCATTTTAAAATTAGATGACATCCAAATTCATCAATGCTGCTAAGGCTTGATTTTATCCACACATCCAGCATAGACAAGAATCAGTAAAATTGATAAGGAAAATGTATTACTTGCATTGATTTTTGGTTGTATGTATAACAGTGTGTGTGTGTGAGAGAGATAGAGAGAGATAGACAAATAGAACTTTGGTCTGTCTGTGGACAAAAGTTGTGTGTGTGCTCAGCATCTCCATGGATGATGAGCCAATTGATAGAACAAAACATCATAAATTTGTGTTGAATCTATTGATTATGTAATCTCTTTGCATTGCCTTTGCTAAGATGATTGAATTGTGGCCAGGTGTTGGAGTTGGCAGGTAATGCTGCAAGAGACAACAAGAAAAACAGGATCATTCCAAGGCATGTGCTGCTAGCTGTGAGGAACGATGAGGAGCTTGGGAAGCTTCTGGCTGGAGTCACCATTGCTCACGGTGGAGTTCTACCGAACATCAACCCGGTTCTTCTACCTAAGAAGTCGGAGAAGGCGGCAGAGAAGTCACCGAAATCTCCATCAAAGGCGACAAAATCTCCCAAGAAGGCTTGATGATGTTTGTGGATGCTGTTCCCAGGAAGAAGGAAGTCCTAGTGTTGTGGTTGAATGGCATTATGTAATTTGAATTGTTGTTGGTTATGTAGGAAAGTAGGCTGTTGATAAATGGATTAACAATCTGTGTACTATCTTGTTGTATTGTTTGTTGTTAGAATTGAATGGAAATGACTTTAGATTTTCAAGATGAGTGGGGTTGAGCAAACTAAGGGTAAAAGGTTCAAAATATTGGAATTTGGAAGTATGGGACACCTTTTCTATGAAAGAGGAATTTTGTTAAGCTTAGTAGTAACATTCTTAAAGATAGAATGAAAACATGATTGAATAATTATTAATAGAAATTAATCCAACTCATTAGAAAATCTAGTTGTAATTTTCCAAGTCCGAAGTTTATTTTGCCCCAAGCCATTTCGTCCATGCATGGTGTGTTATTCTATAGAAGATTAAAGGCAAAACACATTCTATGTCCTTATATTTTAATCAAAATGTTCATTAGGTCCTCGTACAATTTTTTCATTTTAATAAGTCCTTATACATTTTTCATAAATTTCATCACATCCTCGTACAATTTTTTCGTTTTAATAGGTCCTTATATAATTTTTAATTTTAAGATGTTTTTTACTTTTATCTTAGATAATAATTTATATTTAATTAATTAGATTTAATGAACCTTTTTAATTTTATTATTTAACTTATCTTATGAATATAAATATTCAGAGAAACGTATCTCTCAATATAAATATAAATAATCAATTGAAAATTCGGATAGTTATTCTAAAAAAAAACTTCGATTTTAATCTTCAATCATCACGGTTAATCTTTTTATTATTCTCTACAACTTATTGAGATTATTGGATAACAAGATGATATTATCTTTATAGGCTATGCTAAGTTAAATAATGGAATGTTAAAAAGTTCATTAAGTTTAATTAAATTTAGATTATTATCAAAGATAAATGTAAAAAAGTCCCTAAAATGAAAGATTGTACAAGGACCTAATGAAAGTTATGATAAAAGTATAAGGACCTACTAAAACGAAAAATCGTACGAGGACCTGATAAAAATATTGTGAAAAGTATAAGGACCTATTAAAACGAAAAAATTGTACAAGGACTTAATTAAAAGTATAAAGACCTAAGAATGTGTTTTGCCAAGATTAAATTTCGTAGTAGAAAAACTTCGAGAAATTAGGTAAAATACGACAATATTACTACTACTAGTAGTAGTATTACATATCTTGGATCGTATTCAGGTTTCAGATATACTCCATATTACTATAAACTTAGACAGTAAATCAGATTATAGCTTAATTTAGTAAGTTAGGTGGAATACATTAAAGAAAATATAGTACTAATAATGAAGAGAGTGAAAAAATAGAAAAGAGACAAAATAAAATAGTACTCGGTACACAAATGAAGAGTAAATATAAATAAAAGGATATAATAAGTTATTTTTTGGTAACAAAGATAAATGACTTACTTATATTATTGAAATACTACCTCCATTCCCCAAAATTTGCTACACTTTGACCCGACACGGGTTTTAAGAAATCTAATGGAAAGTGAGTTGAAAAAGTTGGTGGGATGTGGGTGCTACTTTTAAAGTATTAATTTTATAATAAAATGTGAGTAGGAATGAGTTAGTGGAATATGAGGTCCACTACCAAAAATGGTAAAAGTGGTGTATCAAATTTACAGGGACGGACCGAAATGGTAATATGTATCAAATTTTCAGGGACAAAGGTAGTAACTTTTGTAGGATAAAGGGAGTAAATTATTTATGACAAATATACTCCCTCTATCCACAAAAATCTCTCCTTTGTAAATGGCATAGATTTTATTACATAATGGATGTGCTATATTGCTAACTATTTAAATTGCTAACTCTGCTAACTCATCAATATTGTGTATTAAAAATATCAGTACGATAACATTAAAATGTCAACACATAATATCAACACATTATATTGAAGTTCAACAAAATTATGTGTTGACATTTTAATGTCATCGTATTGACATTTTTAATACAATGCGTTGATGAGTTAGCAACTTAAGAAATTAGCAATTGATCACACCCCTATTGCATAATTTGTGAAGTAAAAGAAATAGAAAAATGGTGCCTACATGTCAAAAGGGAAAAGGAAAACGCCTCGATTAACAAGAACAAGAAACGGAGCCTAGGAGGGAATACCACATACGAATATTTATCACAGCTATCTTGGAGTGGAAACAGTAAATGAAGGGGCATCGCATGTACACATATTTTGGAGTGGACAAATTAATCGAAGCTTTGACAAATCACAAAGCAATTACCATTTCAACGCATACAGAAAGAAGGCAGAAATAGATAATCAAATTCACATATGAAAAACTGCAGTTAGTTATACAAAACAGGTGTATAACTTTGGTTTTTCACCATCACCTTTAATTTTAACATGCCTTTTCCGTCGATCTATTACAATGCTTTCGTCTTCATCAAAATATTATACTACTATATAGTATTATATGGATCAGTTTACGGATATTACTTACGCATAGGTCGGAAAATTATCTCCCCACGACAGATGGGAAAATCAGCGCCTCAGACTCTCCACGATATAGTCTGCATACAAGTCCCTGCACATGATATGGATTGAATATGAACGAGAAGGACCGTTGGATATAATGATCCAGGAAAGCAAATATAGGGATGTCTCATATCAGTACATCAACTGCTCAACTATTATAGATATCGTACCAATATAATTCTACACTCAACTAAGTAACGAAACACTAGCCCGAGTTCGTTTTGCACTGATAAGCTATGATATAGTTACAGTCGCAAAATGTTATTCATATAAAGGAAGGGGTGATGGCTTACATGGAGAGCTGTATAGCTCCATATGCATTAGTGGCTGGTAGAAAGTCATCAACAGCAACCTCCTTGTTCTCATTTTTCTTGTCTGTTTGATAATTAAGGTGAAATACAGTCATTGGTCAAATTCCGAAAGGGTGAAGATTATAAATTTTGGTCGAGCAAAAAAAAAATAAAGGGGCAGCAGTCATTAAAATCTTCAACAAAGGATACACTCCTCAAAAAAACGACGGATTTCAGCCAAGCGATGGGGCGGAAGCTCTTTAATGTCAGTATAATCACGGTATTCAGGATCATCAGCACAGACAGCAATTATCTTGTCATCTTTCTCTCCCTATTTCCGAAAAGATAAGTCAAGCTACTCTCTTCTCCGTTTAAGATAAAATGATGTGGATTTGATGACGGGTACCTGATCAATCATAGGCATGAGGCCAATAGCTTTAGCTCTGAGAAAGCATCCTGGAAGAACTGGCTCCTGACAATATCAGCAGAGATAGTATTATTGTCGTCAAAGTTTAGAGAACTCTTAAAGATAAAAATTCCAAATAGATCACACTCAAGCAGAGTTCACGGAGTCTCCAAAAACACCCATGGTTCCATGATTATCAACATTTGCCTCACATATAATGATGAACTTGGCAGAATACAGCGATTAAAAATGAACAATTCAGCATATCCTTGCCGATGATGCATACTCAAAGCACGATGATGCATAATCAAAGCATAGTATTTAGTGCGAGTAAGTTCAGTAAAATAGAAAAAACACATGCATGTTCTCATTGCAAATAAAATGTCATAAAAGCGTATTTTCCTAAACAACATTCAGCTTAGTTCGATATTCCAAAACACACATGTATTGTAAAGCTATGGCACACTTTAGCTATATAGATCACACTAGAACTTTATAGTTTAGTCGTATTATAAATGTTTACTGAAATTTCAAGACCAGCATTTTACCTGCATAATGACCAATACATCCATTGGGTCACTGTCTTCACAGAGTGTGCGGGGTATGAAGCCATAGTTATGAGGGTACACAACAGATGAGTATAGAACTCGATCAACCTGCATGCGCATCAGAATATTAATTTTGTATGGATTTCTATTGTTCCGGATATCACTTGACTATTTACCTTGATTAGACCAGTTTTCTTGTCAAGTTCATATTTCACCTTACTTCCCTTACTTATTTCGACCACCTAAAGAAAATGAAACAGTTGAGTTAGAAGCTCCAGAATAAAGCAAAAGTGTTTTATTGTGCAAATCAACATGTGGCTGGCCATAAAAACTGTGCAAATCAACCAGGTGAGTCCCAATTGTAAGTAAACTGAAATAAAGCTAAAAAGGAATAACACAATTAAACATGCACGAGAACGAGGAACTTTGGAAGATGCTATCATATACCTATCAAATAGAAATATAGGAAATAAGCACAAACTTGTAAATCTGGGAGTGATAGTTCAGGCAGAAAAGCCAGAAGTAGATCACAAGATAGGTATCACAAACAGATTAATCTAGATGACAAGGGGAAAGGGCAGATAGGAAAGTAGTTATTGGGTTTTGAAGCAGCCACTAAAACGAACAATGGCTTTGCAATTTTCGAGCAAAGTTCACGCTTCCCAATTTTTGCCTGAATAATTGGTAGTATATCAAACATAGAAACACAAAATTGATAGGAAACAGTAAAAAAATTTCTATGATTCAGATTACCATGATATAATAATAACAGCAATTTAAGTATGGTTATTACTCATTATAGATGTCTTTCTAGGATACATAGTATGTTATGAATATGGCATTGCTTTGATGAAAAATAGAGAGAGTGGCACATTTTCATTTAGTTCAAGATTTTAATAGGACATGAAAGTGAAAAAGCCAAATACATATTATACATACACAGTTGAAGATCTTTGGAGCTCCAGGTCCTGCATTGACAAGTGTGCAACAGCATTACATGCTTTTTTTGTCATTTGATATAATTTGAATAGGATCGAGGTAATCACACATACCTATCTCAAGATCATGCCAAGGATGAGCAGCAACATTTTTCCTAGTCATGGAAGAGAGTATCCTTTCATTAAGAGGCAGCTTCTTGAAAACAGGGAGTTTTTCTGACTGCTCTGTAGGTGGTGCCATAACTGCAGGCAGATGCATTCGAGATATCAACAAACATAAGCTTAGCTAACCTAAATCCAATGCAAATGAAGCTAAGAAGATTTGGCTGTATTAGGATAAAAAACAAATGTTTATCATCACATAAAACTGTCAGGTCAAGAACACAATAATATTATGAAAATTTACACTGAGAATCCAAAGATTCCATGACCATAGAATTTTATAAATGAAATAACATGTGACCATCAGTGCTGTTGTTGAGTCCTTTCAACCAGTGTAACCCAGTTTTGTGACTTTAAACTTCTTTACTTCATTCAATAGCTAAATGTGCATAGTTTATGAGGTGCAATGTCCCAAATAACCAGCCAGAACAACATGAACTCAAACTATCTTCATGCTGGTTTAGAGGATGGAGTGAATGGTCAAATGTTCGTGACATATAGACAACTTTACCAAAAACAATGCAATATGCTCATATCTTAGCAATACTATCAATTAAAAGAAATCTCAAACATAAAAAAAAATACTCCCTACACTTGCTTTAACACATGCAGCAAGACCAATCACAAACTAGTGAACAATGATATGATGACAAATAACAAAACAATACAGTATAACTACAAATTACAATCAGTTTACTGACAACTAAAAGTATATGAGCTTTCCACAGTCCACACCGTTACTTTTCCAGCGTTTTTACAGTAAGAGTCGGATCACAAAGCATCAAAATCCATCAACAGAGCGATTTACAAAGAGAAAGTGGTGTTCCATCTAACGCACCACCGACCAAAAAGCAACGGCGAGAACACACTCGTTCACATCAAAAATCATAAAACACAACACACAATGTTCGCGCCGCTAGCAAACTCAAGCAATCGACGATCTATACCGACCGATCTACCACATACACGGATTAAATCAAGTGAACAAGCTCCAATGCGTACAATCAACACAATCGATTGCATAAAAAACCAAAAGGAATAATAATCATCCGAAAACACTGTAAGAAAGCAGGATCTGCATATGACGAAACGCATTTTCACCTGTAACGGCGATGAGAGGCGAGACAGAGCACGGGAGGGAGAAATGCGCCTGCAATGGAAGGAAAATACTCAGATCTCCGCGCGAACGTGAAAATGAAGGCAAGCGTTAGTTATTTATGCACGAGGTGAGAGTTGTAGAGAGATAAAAAAAAACCCTAGATAGAGAGAAGAGGAGGTGAGTAAAGGCAAAGCTTCCACACTGAGCTGCTGTGGGATTCGTCACGCCTTCCCGCTCTGTTTTGTGCTTGGCTTGGTTTGCCTTTCAAACACGAGTATAAATACAGGACATTTCTGACGTTTTTTACTGAGCACGTGTCGAGTTATGATTGGTAGTTTTCTGACGATAGTGGACTCAATTGGACACCTGTCTTCTTAAAAAAGTCGTAACTGAAAAATTAGAGATGGGTCATTCAAGTGAGTGTTTCATTTTAGCAAAATATTAAATTATTTAGTTTATTATTTTTCTTCTTTATTACTAGTATAACCTATTTAAGTTAATAAACATTTACCTTCTCATTTCTCCGTGTATTAATATATTACTATTAGACGCCAGTTTTAATAATCAGTTTTAAAAAAATAAAATATGTTTCATACTTTTATAAGTACTTTGAATCATAAAACTAGTTAATTTCTATTTTTATAAAAAAATTTAACACATACTTTTATTATATAATTTTAACTATATTTTCTTATTTTTATATTAATTTCACATTAAAATTCGTATCGTCCTCAAAATTACAACTTTTAGGGAACATGCTAAGCATTCATTTTGTGATAAAATAAGTGAAATGAATTGGTTGATATAATTGTAGACGTGTTCTTTCATTAATTGTAATTTAAATTTTAGAATTTGTCTCAGGTTTCAAGTTAAGAGATAGTTGCATTTTCTTTATTTACTACTGTAAATCTGTAATATTTTTAAATTCAACAAACTAATAATAAAATATTACTACTACTAGTTTTTAAAAAATTATACGTAGTAAAATTTTACAAGTTGAGTATAATTTGTAAATACATTGCTACTCTTCGCTAAATAAAAGAAATATCCTTACTTTCCAAATGCTATTTATGGATCCATTTGGTATTTCTAGAATAACTAACAATTACTACTATTTTTTTCCGAAGAATCTCATAATTCGAATGAAATCAAACTTAAATAGAGTACTACTACAAAATTGAACTAAATCCATCATATGCTATTAGAATTAAAAATATTTGAAAAATTAGAATAAAAAGATTATGAACTTTGGAGTCATCTCAGCTGAGATTCTCTTCCCTCTTCGTTTTTCTTCATTTCTCATTAATCAGACCCTCTTGGTTTTTTTTTCAAAAATTCCAAACAATGTGTGATAATGTGATGAAAAATGATCATAATTGACAGCTTATTCTGCAAAATAAAATTGAATAAATCCGAAGCTAATCAGATGGCTGCTGGATCCGGCAGAGCTCGAGCTGATTATGATTACCTCATCAAACTCCTATTGATCGGCGACAGCGGTTCGTGTTTCTCGCTTAAAATTGCTTAATTTTCGCAAATTATTATTGCGTTTTTTTATTGTAAATGAGAGAAACAGAATGTGTGATTTTGTACCTGTCATTATTGTTCTGATGATTTCGCGTGAGTTTGCACATTTGATGGAAAATAATGTATTCAAATTTATTATTGAGATATCTATTTTAAGTTTTTGATAGAATGCATGGTTCATATGTTAAAACCTCCTTTTAATTTGTTGAATGATAAGCTAAAAGGAATGCTGCTTTGAAATAACTGAAAATGGATGTTGGCTTTTAGTCCCTGGGATGTTCGGAAACACGATTCTCTTCTCGAGAGTTTGATATAATTGATGTGATTCTTTCAATTTGCATTTGATAAGTGTGCTGTAGAAGTATGAATATCTTCTTTCCTCAGGTGTGGGTAAGAGTTGCCTTCTTCTAAGATTTTCCGATGGCTCTTTCACCACCAGCTTCATTACTACCATAGGGTTAGTTTCCTTCAATAGTTGACTACTCCTGATAGGATGTTGGCATACATTGATTGATTCATTTTCTCATACAGGATTGATTTTAAGATAAGGACTGTAGAGCTTGGTGGTAAAAAAATCAAGCTACAAATTTGGGATACTGCTGGACAAGAACGATTCCGTACTATCACCACTGGTAATGTGGTTACGTATTTTTTGGCTAGTTTATTCTGCAGATGACAAAGTATATTTTTTGGCTTCTAATCAATCAACTACCTTGTTTCAATGCTCAATCCGAAATCTTGTTTGCTCATTATTCTTCTGACGAAGTTTATTTGAATTGATACTGCTTGGTTGGACCATGTTATCTGGAATACTCCGTATTAGTTATCGATTAATTTATTGTGCCTATAGTACAATATGAATCACTGGATTGAACTGGATCGTAAAATTCAACATTCTTAAATCTGATGGAAAAGGGAGATCGCATTGACCTTTGAAACAAGGTAGTTGATTAATTAGATGTAATATAGAAGCCAGAAATTGAGAACAGTGGACTAAATTTGCCTCTTGATTGCCCCTAGTGGTAGTATTCCTCACCATTATAAAGGTTTATGACCTGGATTTAATCCCCAAACCCCCTCCCCCAAGGAAAAAAGTTCTTTGAATATTAATTGGTCTATATGTTTTGTTCCATGCACTCTTTTGACTATTGAGCTTGTTTGTTGTCCATTATTCTCCATCCCACCTTGTATGCACAACATTTTAAATGTGCAAAACATTGTATTTTACTTAAGAAACTATTCTTTTGCAGCTTACTATCGTGGAGCTATGGGCATATTGCTGGTGTATGATGTCACCGACGAGTCATCTTTCAACAGTAATAACTTCTGATCCTTGCTTCTAAATTTTCCGACCAGCCCTGATAAACCTCTTTCCATCGTCAAAATCTTGGCCTATACTGCTAATCTGCTCCTTATTAGACTTTGCCACTATAAATTTATTACTTCCTAATCTAGTCAAAATGACTTAATCCTTTTTGCAGACATTCGGAACTGGATCAAAAATATTGAACAACATGCCTCCGACAATGTCAACAAAGTTTTAGTTGGCAACAAGGCTGACATGGATGAAAGCAAACGGGTCTCTCTCTCACTCTCTGATAGGATTTAGGATCCTAACAAGAATTAGAGCACCTGTACGTTTGTGAAGTTGAGTAAATTTGAAGGAAGAACCCTAGCAGTCACTAGGGTTTGGAAGATACGATATTTCGAGAAAATAATATTGTCTTATTTCTCGTTCCCCTTTTTGACTCTCTAATGAACTCTATATATAGAGTTCGGACCCTGCTTGATTCGACTCTACGATTCGGGAAAGAATCAAGAAGAAAACCCGAAAAGATTTATCAAAAATTAACCTAAACAAAATAGCGTTCAACAAGGAAATAAAATAACCAAGGCAAAAAAATAAAATAAGGAAAACTAAACAAATCTTCCATCTCTATCTCAGTAGGACGTGTAGTCCTTGAATTTCGCTGGTTGCGATCTGTTGCGTTGGGGTCTATCTTTCTTGCTCCTTGTTATGCTTCTCGATCGACCTTTCTCACTCGGCGGTTCTTCTTCATGATCGGTGTCTGGTACGTTTGCATGGCTGGTGTTGTTGACGTCTTGCACGTCGACTTGTAGTCTCTGATGCATTTGATTGTTGAGATCCCTATCAACTCCCCCCTTGTTAAGAACAGCCTTGTCCACAAGGCTGAGTGTAGGAAAATGTTTCAAAAGCTCCAACTTCGGTGCCCAAGTAGGTGCAGCTGGATTGGAAGACCAATAAACTAGCCATTGTAGTTGCGGCAATCCCTCATACAACGCTGTCCTCTCCGCCGTTGCTCGGATTGGTACATCAATCGGTCGACCATTCTTGAAAGTGGTCGGAAGTTGACTTGCAATGGACTCCGATAAAGGGGGAACGAATGGCTTAAGAAGTGAGACATGAAATACGTCATGGATTCGGCTCCCAACCGGAAGTTGCAGCCTATACGCGACTGCCCCAATCCGCTCCAATATCTCATAAGGTCCGTAATATCGTCGACTAAGTTTCGCCGAAGCTGGTCGGCCTACCGAAACCTGCCGATACGGTTGAAGGCGTAAAAGAACGCGATCACCCACTTGAAATTCCACATGCCTCCTATGCTGATTTGCTGTGTGAACCATGCGCTTCTGGGCCAAAGCCAAATTTCGTTTCAACAATTGCAACAGCTCTGTTCTCTCCCCTAAATTCGCAGCGACAGCTGCATTCTCTGCGGGCACCGCCGGAGTGCCGAAAATGTTAGGGGGGTCCCGACCATAAAGAGCCTTAAAAGGAGACATCCCGATGCTTGTATTGACACTGCAATTCATGGCCAATTCGGCCCATGGAAGAAACTCGAACCATTTCCTAGGTTGCTCAAAGGTAAAGGCTCTCAGATATTGTTCAAGCGACCGATTTGTCACCTCCGATTGGCCATCCGTTTGTGGGTGGTAAGCGGTGGTGAATTGTAATTTTGTCCCGCTCATAGTTAAGAGCTCCTTCCAAAAATCACTCATGAATATGGTATCCCGATCAGTCAATAGTTTCTCCGGAAAGCCGTGCAGCTTAACCACAGTGCTCACAAATAGTTTAGCGACCTTGAGCGCATCGAATCCAGTTGGAAGTGCTCCAAAATGGGCATATTTGGACAAACGATCGACCACAACCATTATCGCCGTGTATCCATACGACGGAGGGAGACCAACGATGAAGTCCATTGATGCTGCCGCCCAAACTTTATCTGGAATCGGTAAAGGCTGAATTAGCCCGGACGGTCGATCCGTGATGTACTTTGTGGCCTGGCATACTGCACACGCTGCTACATATCGATGGATATCGGCTCTCATACCTTGCCAGAAAAAAGAGGACGACACCCGCGCAAATGTTCTTTTCTCCCCTGGGTGGCCGGCCATTTTTGCATCATGAGACTCTGCCAGAATATCAAGGCGGACGTCGGAGTCGCGACTGAGATATACACGATGCTTGAAGAATAGGATACCATCAACGACTGAAACATGCAGAGGTGCCGTGCGTGCTGCTACTGCCTGATGTAGCTCAATCAAATCCGGGAGGGTCTTATTTTCATTCCGAATGTGCTGCATAATGGCCGAAACCGGCTGTGACAACAAGGCCAAGATCGAGGGGTCATCGCCCGGTAAATCCACATCCCGACGTGACAATGCATCCGCGACGCGATTGGAAGCGCCGGATTTGTACTCTATCGTGAATTTGAAGCCCATAAGCTTTCTCAAATAGAATTGTTGGTCCGGCGTCTGAACGATTTGAGATAACAAGTCCTTTAAGCTACGTTGATCACTGCGGATGATAAATTCACGGCCTAGTAAATATTGTCTCCACTTTTGTACTGCCTCCACTATAGCATACAATTCTTTATGATAAGTAGATGCCACACGTCTCTTCGGCCCCAACTTTTTGCTGAAATAGGCTAACGGGTGGCCGTGTTGGAGGAGGACGGCGCCTATCCCGAAATCTGAAGCGTCAGTTTCGATGGAGAAGGGGCTCTCAAAATCTGGCAGATGCAAGACCGGGGCTGCTGACATCGCGGCCTTGAGAGCATCAAAGCTATCGGCCGCAGATTGAGGCCACTGAAAAGCATCTTTTTTCAACAAGTCGGTGAGTGGAGCTGCGATGATGGAGTAGTTCTTAACGAAACGACGATAGTAACCCGTTAGGCCCAAGAAACCTCGCAATTGTTTCACTGTTTTCGGAATTGGCCAGGTCGTCATGGCTTCGATTTTTGCTGGATCAGCCCGGAGCTCCCCTGCCGAGATTATATGTCCCAAATACTCGATCGTATCCACACCGAAAGAACATTTAGATAGCTTTATGTAAAAGGAATTTATGCGGAGCACATGCAAGACCTGCTCCAGATGCACCGCATGATCAGCCAAAGATCCACTGTATACTAGAATATCATCAAAAAATACTATTACAAATCTGCGAAGGAATGGCCGAAAAATGCTGTTCATGGCAGCCTGAAACGTGGACGGTGCATTGGTCAATCCGAAAGGCATAACTAGAAACTCAAAATGCCCATCATGAGTCCGAAATGCCGTCTTGTGAATGTCAGCGGTATGCATTCGGATTTGGTGGTATCCGGAGCGCAAATCTAATTTTGAGAAAACTCGTGCCTTATGAAGCTCATCAAACAGCTCGTCGGCAGTAGGAATTGGAAAGTGATCCGGTGTAGTGGCCGCGTTCAAGGCTCTATAGTCCACACAAAACCGAAAGGTTCCATCCTTCTTTCTAACCAACAAAACGGGTGAGGAGAACGAGCTAGTACTGTGCTGGATGACTCCCTGCGTCAACATCTCGCGCACTTGGCGCTCAATCTCGGATTTTTGGAAGTAGGGGTAGCGATATGGTTTGACATTAATTGGTCGCGTGCCCTCTGGAAGATGAATCTTGTGGTCCCATTGTCGTGGGGGAGGAAGGGATGTTGGAAGTGCGAAAATATCGCGAAAATCCTCCAGAACGGCAGTGAGGCTAGAGTCGGTGTCCGGCAGAGTAATAACCTCGTCTGATGGGGTGGCCTCCTTCTCAGCCGTGAACAACTCAAATAAATCACACTCCGGCTCCTGACCGATCAACGAAAATAAATTGTTGTAGGAGATTTGCTTTGGGGCAGCGCCATCACCCTTAAGAGAGACCGTGTGGTCACCCCAATCAAATTGCATCGTCAAATCCCGATAATTCTTTGTGACATCTCCTAACTCCTGGAGCCATTGCACACCCAAAATCACATCCGGCCCTTTCACCTGTAAGATAAACAAATCTATGTCGAAAGCGTGCCCTTGCATCATAATTGGTGTATGTAAACAAGCATAAGAACAACGCAAAGATTCGCCGTTGCCTACAAAGACACGAAAGGGACTAATAGCATGGACAGGAAGACTTAGCTGTTCAGCGATGGTGGGCTTGATGAAGTTATGTGTACTGCCACCATCGATCAGTACGGACACCTCAGAACCATTGATCTGTCCCTTCAATCGGATTGCTCGTGGTCTGATCTTGGGGCTGATAACATGGATGCTCGAGACGTCGCCGGTAATGACCATGGTCTCTCCATCTTCGTCCCCATGCCGGTCTGTCTCGGTCTCCAGGAGGTCATCCTCATCGTCGGCACCCATTAAAGCATAGAATTTGGTGCCGCAAACATGTTCGCGGGAGTATTTTTCTGGGCAGTACCAACATAATCCCTTCCGAGTCCGGTCAGCACGCTCAGCTGCAGAGATGCGGACGACCGGAATGTCGGAACGTGGTTGGCCCGCTTGAGACGCGCGAGGGGGGACAACGGCAGTCAGCGCGGGTGCATTATTTTGCCGCTGCCGGCTGTCACGGTCAGACCAGGCTGCGCGGGACGGCTGTGTCGCGGCTGTAGTGAGCTTTAGGCATGCTGTGAACTGCTTGGCGAGAGCGAAAGTTTCATCAAGCGACGTAGGGCCCTTGGTCAGCAATTGCTGCTTAATTGGTTCTTTCAACCCAGCGATGAAAAGTGACATCAGGGTCTCTTCGGTGACGTTAGAGGTCTTTTGCATAATATCTTCGAATTCAGTCTGATAAGCATCAACTGTAGTGGTTTGGCGGAGTGTCGCAAGGCAGCCCACATGATCAACGTACAAATCCGGGTCAAATCGATGCTTGACTGCCAAGAGGAAATCGTCCCAATCCTTATGTTTGCAGTTGTCCTCCCAATATGTCAACCAACTGGATGCCGGGTGGTCGAAAAGGTAGGACGTGAGGTATATGCGATCCTCGAGTGGGGTGAAGTGGTGATTGTAGTACCGTTGTATCTTGCGGATCCATTCCGTTGCGTTCTCTCCGTTGAAACGAGGGGCTTCTGGTTTGACCTTCGGCAAGGGGTCGGTATCTGCACTGGCCGGCGGTGTAACAACCGAGGGCGGTAATTTCCAACGTCTAGGTTTAGGTCCTCGCGCGTCCGGATCAGGTGGGTTGCGCTTCCTTTCCAAACTTGCCTCGATCAGAATCTCGAGGCGATCCTCGATCCGCTTGTTCGTCGCCTCTTGCTTGCGGGTGAAGGCCTCAAGGTCGAACTGATGAGACATCAATTTCTTGTCCTGGCCGGCGTATCGAACACGCAAGTCGAGCAGCAAATCGCTGAGTTCTTCATTGGTCATTGGTGGTGGTTTGTTTGCTGAAGAAGATTCTGTATCAGCCGTCATTGTTGCAATTTGGAGGAAGAGAGCTCAATGTAAAAGCACCAATTGATAGGATTTAGGATCCTAACAAGAATTAGAGCACCTGTACGTTTGTGAAGTTGAGTAAATTTGAAGGAAGAACCCTAGCAGTCACTAGGGTTTGGAAGATACGATATTTCGAGAAAATAATATTGTCTTATTTCTCGTTCCCCTTTTTGACTCTCTAATGAACTCTATATATAGAGTTCGGACCCTGCTTGATTCGACTCTACGATTCGGGAAAGAATCAAGAAGAAAACCCGAAAAGATTTATCAAAAATTAACCTAAACAAAATAGCGTTCAACAAGGAAATAAAATAACCAAGGCAAAAAAATAAAATAAGGAAAACTAAACAAATCTTCCATCTCTATCTCAGTAGGACGTGTAGTCCTTGAATTTCGCTGGTTGCGATCTGTTGCGTTGGGGTCTATCTTTCTTGCTCCTTGTTATGCTTCTCGATCGACCTTTCTCACTCGGCGGTTCCTTTTCATGATCAGTGTCTGGTACGTTTGCATGGCTGGTGTTGTTGACGTCTTGCACGTCGACTTGTAGTCTCTGATGCATTTGATTGTTGAGATCCCTATCACTCTCACTGGGTGCTGTGCTTGCATCTGCATATGTGTTTCTGTTGTGTGTGTAATAATTATCTAGGCTTCTCCTTTACCTCAACTTGAAATTATAGATGCATATATTAATTGAAAACTGATGTGCATACATTCCATAGTTACAACTTACAAGTGAAACATTGCCTAATGCATCTACAGAATTTGAGAAACAAGTGACACTGCTTGTTGAAGATAAGCTTGTTTATCCAGCGCTTGAATCTCATAAATTGCTTATTTGTTTATAGGTTGTTCCTAAATGTAGGGGTCAAGCGCTTGCTGATGAATTCGGAATCAAATTCTTTGAGACAGTAAGTAGCAATTGACACTAATGATGTTGTGTTTAAGTTAGAAAGATCCAATCCAACTAACACAGTGTTGAACAGAGTGCCAAGACGAACATGAACGTGGACGAGGTATTCTTCTCCATAGCCCAAGACATAAAGCAAAGACTTTCTGACTCAGACTCAAAATCAGAGGTATAGACGGTCAGCTTACTCTATTCTTTATGTTTTGCTTTACGATATTGAGACGTGTGTGGTGTGAGTGCAGCCTCAGACTATAAAAATTACCAAGCCAGGCCAGGCAGGCAGGGCTGCCCAAGGTGCTGATAAATCGGCTTGTTGTGGCTAAACGGTGACGCCTTTGGAGATTGGATGGGTGCCCTTAAAATTTTCCGGTTTGACGATGTCCATGTTGCTTGTAACGACGCCCCTCTCTCTAATTATTTTTAGATGCCACACAATAGTGTTATATTTACATCATTTATTGGATGGATCAATGGATTCATATAATTCTCATGAATTTTCTACAATTTTTCTTTGTAAATTACTATAATATAGAACGGATTCATTTAGGCTGGTTTTCTCTCTTATTTTATCATATGTTTTGGCGGATTTTGCTATATATGTACTAGTAGTTATTGAAAGGAATTATGCATATGGCGTGTGCCAATGTCATATCCAAATTTTTGCAAAACAGGCATTATTTAGTCATTAATTGATAATGTATGTGTGTGGCAAAATAAATAAGGGTGCGTTGCAAAATTTTTAGTCTGCATATAATTGGTTAGAAATCCAATGAAATCCAACATTGTTTGTATACCTCACGACAATATATTCAAATTGCCTATATGAAACATAATGTAACTCATGCATGTCTTTTATTTGAATATGTAAAGTAGGTGTTAAAGTGTGTTATCGAAATGAAAAAAGTTTATATGAGATGTTAAACAACATATAAATTAAAATTTACACATATTAAAGCACGGGTGACAATTACAAACAGTGTTGAGCTTCATAGTTTTTTTTCATCAATTTTTAAATTATAAATAAATCAGAATTTGATTAAAATTCCTTATTTTTCTACAATTTGTTTAGTATAGAAATGAAGTACTAGGAGTCCGGCACACCGCTGAAATAATGAGCACCGACAGCCAAGATATGTTACGTAGCTATGAGTGCTGCGGTGGCCATTTCTAGATAGAGAGAGAGAGCAGCGGTGATGGTTGAAGTTGATTACTAGAGGTCGAAGTAAAATAGAAATAATACTACTCACTTCGCCAACGTTAATAATTGTATTACTTTCATTCGACTCAATTTCAAAAAATATTTTTTAAAAATGATTAAAAGGACGTGATTTCTTTATTTATACTTTCACATATCTTCTAAAAATAGAAATTTAAAAATAACATGTACTATTGATACGAAATTAGTAAATTAACATAAGAAAACCCCCAAAAGATTAAAAAAATAGCGTAGTAAATAAAACTAGATCGAAGTTGTAAAAAGTTTCTCAAAGGAGATGCAACTAATTTTGTGGGATAAAAAAAATAGTAGTATTAGTTTTATAAAAATGTGAGTAATGTAAAAAGTTTCTCAAAGGAGATGCAACTAATTTTATGGGATAAAAAAAATAGTAGTATTAGTTTTATAAAAATGTGAGTAAAAAGAGTTTATGTAAAATGAATTGTATTTATTAAAAATAGTATTCTCCTACTTAGTAGTACTAAAAAATAGTACTCCATGAGAAAATTATTATGAATGAACAGACTAAAACTGAAAGAGTACTGCTTTCGTCCCTTATTAAGAGTTTTCGGTTGAATTTGATAAGAATTTTAAAAATATAAAGGAAATAGATAAAAAATTGGTTGAATATGATAAACAATTTTTATGCATTAATTTGACTATAAAAAAAAGTTAGTAATTGAGATTTTTGAAAAGACTAAAATGATAAATCGACGGAAAGAGAAAAGGGAAGGGGAAAGAATAGTGAGGATAGTAGGTTTAGGTAGAGGGTGGGAAAAGGGTGGGTGGGGATAGGGTGGCGTCGCGTCCGGTGGTGATGGGTAGTGTGGGGTTCCGCAGCAGCGCAATCTAGCATCCATCCCCCCCTCGTCACCATCCACCCCCTCTGCCCACTCTCTTTTGCCACTTCAACCTAATTCCAATCCCCTTCTCCCTCTCTCACATCATCATTTCAACCACCTCCCACCACCACCCTCACCCACCGCACCTTCTCGCTATCCTGCGCCTCATTCCTATCCAGTACCCATCTCCTCTCCATGTATTCCCAATTCATCCCTCTCTCCACTCAATTCCTCTTCCCAATCATCCATTTCACTCATAATTAACTGCGATACTTCTTCTCAATCATCAATTTCACTCACAATTAAGTTCCCAAATCGATACTGACCTCGAGATGTCGTCGGCCGGAGACGCGGTGACGGTGGCTGAGCCAGCTGAGAAGCCTCCGCGGCGGTTTCCGCCGCCGTGCTGGACGCAGGAGGAGACCTTGGTCCTCATCGAGGAGTACCGGGAGCGGTGGTACGCCCTCCGCCGCGGCTACCTCCGGACGGCGGACTGGGACGCGGTCGCCGCCGCTGTGGCGAGCCGCTGCGCCGCCGGCGCGTCCCCGGCGAAGACCTCCGCGCAGTGCCGCCACAAGATCGAGAAGCTACGCCAGCGCTACAGAGCGGAGAGGCAGCGCGCCGCCGCGCTCCCCCCGCACCACGGCGGTAGGTACTTCTCGTCGTGGTTCTTCTTCGAGAACATGGACGCGATGGAGAACGGCACCGCGCCGCCGCCGATCGCGCAGAAGCAGGAGGATTCCGGCGACGGATCAGCTCGGCTGAAGTCCTTGCTGGATCAGAATATTGTTAAATTGAAGCTCAAATCGAAGAACAGCGCCGAATTAGGATTCGCCGACGGCGCCAAACCTAAGAGATTCAGCTCCGGAACTCAGATCCCGATCGATTACGCAGAAATTCCAGAGGAAAACATCTCTCACGAGCACGATCTCGCGAGCTACGGAAGCAGATCTCAACCGATAACCGCAATTCCAAAATCCTCATTCAAATCCAGGTCGAAGAACACCGGCAAGATATTCAACAATTTCAACATCAGCGACGGATTCAACCACCAATTGTTCCAATCGAAGCTACAGAATTTCGACAGTATAAGAAACAGGCAGAGTCCAAAAGGAGAATTCTGGATGAGAGTTCCACCAAACCACAACAACAACAACAACAGTAGCAACAAATTCGCGAAGAGGGGGAGGAGCGCGGTGGAGGAGATCGTGGCGTCGATAAAAACGCTGGGCGAAGGATTCGTGAGAATGGAGAATGCGAAGATGGAGATGGCGCGTGAGATGGAGGCGGCGCGGATGGAGATGGAGATGAAGCGGAACGAGATGATGCTGGAATCGCAGAAGCAGATTGTGGATGCGTTTTTGAAGGGATTGTTTGAGCTCAAGAACAGCAAGAAGATGAAAACTGATCAACCTGCTACAGATTCACCTCACTAATGAACTGTATTTTCTTTTACATTTGATAAATGTTTATAATGTATGGAGTTTGATAGTAATTTATTCAGTTTTGTATGTACTTTAAATAAAAGAGCAAATTGAATATTAACCATGCCTTTGAATGATTATAAACTGATTTTTTTTATTAAAACAATCTTCTGTTTATTTGATCTTGGAAACAATCACTTTGAGTCTTTGACCAATATCTATGGATTTGAGTTTTATTGATGAAATACATAAAAATGATTTGGTTGATATTATTGCTGATACTCCCTACAAAGCCCTACTCCACCACCCTTTTAAAGAGTCCTTCAAAAATTTAGTGAAATACTCAATAAAATTTATTTTTTTATATTGATTTTATAATAAAATTTGAATAAAGTAAATTAATGGAACATAAAAGCTGCTTATTAATTATGGTAAAAGTGAAATATATCTTTTGTTATAGGATATATCAAAATAGGAAAGGTTACTCTTAGTGTGAAACGAATGGAATATTTTGATTCAATATGAGTTTTATAAAATAGTTTGACATTACGAAGAAATAATGAAATTGTCTTTGCTGCTTTGAATGGGAAAAAGAGAAAAACCAGTACTCAATTTAAAGACAAACGAGAAAATAAAAATAGAAGTGAATCACAAAATAACTAAATAAGAGTAAAGAAAATTTTTATGAAAAAAATTTAAGAGAGGTTAAACATTGATTAAAGGACGTGTGAATAAAGTGAAGTAAGAGATAAAACAAAAAGAAAAGGAAATGAAACCTCGGGCAATCCACTATCATATGGAAGAATGCAAACGTGTAATATACTCCCTCTATTCCGTAAGGAGAATCCTTTAATTATGCCACGAATTTTAAGAAATGTAAAGAAAAATGAATTGAATAAGTTAGTGGAATATGAGTCTCACTTCTATGTATTAGTTTTATAAATAAAATGTGAGTAGAATAAGTTGGTGGAATATTGGGTTTACTTGACATTTATGGTAAAGTGAAATATGACTCTTATTTTGGGACGGACAAAAATGGCAAAATAAGACTCTTATTATTGGGACGGACCAAAATGGCAAAATAGGACTCTTATTATGGGACATAAGAAGTATCTAATAATAAGAAAAATCCTGAGAGCCCCCCAGGCCTTATTGTGGCTTCGTCACTGCTTGTGTCTTAGGTTAGGCAATTGACTTGTCTCATCTATTGGGATGCTTCTCCAACGTACCATCCTAGAGTATATACATGGTAAAATCTAGTTTCATCGACATATAAAATTTTATATTGCCTACTTAATTTACTCACTTCATATCCAAACAGGCATCTATTTGTAGGCGGAGGATGAAGCTTCATATATTCACAAATCATTAGATTGACTATGAAAAGAATATAATCATTAGCATCCAGTCCATTTCATAACAAAAGCAAACGATGGCTAGCAAGAGCTAGTATTAACTGTAAGGAGGAGGCAAGCAAAATCCAAAAAAAAGTGGTTGGCGGGCCTCATCGACGACTGCATACCCCATCCATGCATGGTTCTTGAGTGTCCAACGCCGCGAACCCACATCTTTCTAAAAATCCCGCTATAACTTACAAATACACTTGCATCTCATAATGATTTTAATGCGGGCTCTTTTAACGACGCCCCTCCATAAATCTTGGGGTAGATCCTTCATTATTTTGCAAAAAAGATAAAAGTATTCCCTTCGTCCCAACTAAGTTGGGTCGTATTCCTTTTTGGGACGTCCCAACAAAATTGAGTCATTTCCCTTTTTAACAAAAACAAAACATCCAATCACTCTTACTGTATTTCATGCATCTACTTTACTCTCTCTTCATCTCTCCTACTTTTTCTCTTTCCTATTTTATTATACTTTCATTTAATCTCCGTGCCCAAAAGTTTTGTACCAACTTAGTTGGGACGGAGAGAGTAATAAATACTTTCTGTTCCATTAGAAATGAAACATTTTCCTTTTTGAGTTGTCCCACTAAAAATGAAACGTTTCCTAAAATAGAAACAACACTATCTCTACTTTTTATTCTCTCTTACTTTAATCACTTTTCATTAACTCACAAAATAATACTGCATAAAATCTCGTGCCGGAAACCAAATGTTGCATATTTATTGGGACGGAGGGAGTACAAGACAATGATATCTTATGCCCTGCTTGGTAGGATGGAATGAAACGGTAGAATGGAGTGCTTCCAACTTTTAAAGAAAGTAAATTAAACTCCTTCTAATGTTAAGAGGGCTCCAACTCGACATCTCATACAATAATGTTTAAATTCCTTGCCGCTAGGACAAAGACTCTTTGCTTACTGTAATGGAATGAATGTGAGAATGGATAAAAATGCTAAGTAAATCCAAACTTTTAGGTATGATGGAATGAAATGATGAGGGAATGGAATGACGATTCCATTCCATCCTTGTCCTTGGTAAGCACAAGGAATACAAATGCAATAGGATTGTTATTCATTGATTGATTCCAATCCTATATTTGGTAACTACAACTAATATAGGAGTGGGAAAAAAAAATCTTTCTAATGAGGTGACTCATTCATTAACAATATTACAATCAAATTTTTTTTCAATCTTCTCTTATTTTACCATTTATGTATTAAACTCTATACCCAACTAAAAGTTGATACTTTTGTGGGACAGATTGAGTACTACTTTTAGCAATGGATCCCACATTCCACTAACTTTATCTCACTCTCATTTTTTATTTTAAAATTAATATTTCATTAGTCCAATAAGAGTATGCACTTTTGGTTGGACACGAGCTTTAATGCACAATTGGTAAAGTAAGAGAGATATAAAGAAAAAATAATTAAAATATTATTAGTGGAGAATGGGTCACACCTCATTAGAGATAAAAGAGTTTCCAAAATTGGAAAATGCATACTCTTCTGGGACGGACTAAAAGGATCTAGTACATACTCTTATGGGACGGATGAAGTATAAAAGTATGACAACATATTCTACTAATTTTTTTAAACATGTGCTTGTTTTCGTGGATGAGTAAAGTATTTAAAATTTTAAATACTAGTATCACGTAATCTTAATTCAATAGTTTTGTTTGAAGGTAGAATATTTGTTTGTTTATATGTTATTGAGCAAAAACTCAAGCTTTTCTAATTGAAAAGAAAATATTTTCTCGGCTCTATGATAATCAAGTCAAATCATTTTCTGCTCTCGTTTTTAAAAAAATAATGATAAATAGTTAAAACGGAGTGATGAATAAATTAAGAGAGAATAATATACATAAGACTTGAGAGTGACGAGATCATTTTTCCACGGATCGAATTGCATACAAACTTTTTGGAGCAAATCCAAACTTTGGCAGCCATTTTATTAGTGTGTTGTCCTAACATACTAACCATGAATTAGGAAGACACGGTAAAGACTTTGGCGTGATTCTTATTGGCGAAGGGTCATTCTCGTTTGAGATGGTGGAGTTCAACAAAAACTCAGAATGGAATTATAGAGTTAGGGACAAGCCGAGGCAAGAAGAGATGGGCAGGCTGCCGTCGTGAGAGGAAGTGCTACGACAACGGCGTGTACACAACGCAACGACATTGATATTAGGTAATGAGATAACAAAACTAAATAATCGTTTGTTAAAAAACTTTCACTACTATGGCATAATTGATGGTATGTTCATTTTGAATTATGTAGAATCTACAATGTTTTAACACGATAATTAATGGAATATAACATATATGTGGGAAGATTAATATAATTTGGAAGAATTTTAAAAAAATGAGATCCGGAGTATATAAAAACGATTTATTAGATTTAGTGATTTTGAGAAACTAAAGAAACATTTTTCTCATTATCAACTTGTAAATAATACATCCATATATAGGCATCATTCTCAAATTCTAGAATACTTTATTATACTAATTCTATATATCTAGATTATTCTTTATAATAATATAAATATTTTATTAGATAATATAATTATTTATATCCACATGATTTTTTACTACAAGTATCTAAATATTTATCACACAATTCTATAAAATTCTACTCCTACATAACATTTGCATTTAGATAATAAAAGTTTTTTACTTTCTTTTGTTCAACAATAATTTCCTTTGTGATCCAACTTTTCAGGAAACGTTGTGTTGATATACAAATGTACACATGCAGCTCTAGTTTGATTTTAGTATCTTTTTATGTCTAGTTTAGTTTGAATTTGATTGTTTTTATTTTCTTTGAAAATCTAAGATCAAAACTGCGAAATATGATACTCAATTATTTAGTTTTGATAAGAGTATGGGTGTATAAATTTATTGTCAAGCCAAATTTCTGACAGGAATATCTTAGTTTTTACAAAATTCCTCAAAACTAATAAACATAATAAACCATTGTGAATCATTATCGATTTGATCGAATCAAAGCTCGGGTATAAATAATAAAATAATTACACTAGACAATATATAATGGGCAATTGGCATACATGTGTCACAATATCTCCAATATTTTCACAGTAGATAAATAGATTCAAATCATTATTGAATAATAAGTCATCAGCTAAAACTTTGAATAATCTAATAGTCATATACTTACTAGATAGTGTTATCCAAGATTGATCCAAAGTATATTCCATTATCTTAGAGTTCGTATATCCTGATATCCATGCTTATTCAACTGGATATATAGCAAAAAGATGTATCCAGTTGAGTAAATCAGAAAAAAAAAAAACTAGAGTAAATAAAGGATTAGAGGAAAAGTAAGAATTAGGAACGAGAGAGATGTTTCTTAGAGCATCGGCCGCTGCGAGCTGTTCGTCCGTGCCAGTGTGCCAGCGGCACGGCGCTACACTTAAACGTGGCGTCTTCTTATTGGCCAACGACATAGCCGTTGGCATATTCAACTTTTTTTTTTTTAATTCAAAATTTATTTAAAAATTTTAATTCAAAATTTATTTAAAAAAATGTTTTTAAATAAAAAAAATTATTTTCCCACTTTCCAAAAAATTATATCCGTTTTCTACCCACTTTTAATTTATTTTTTAATTTTTTCCCCAAAAATTCACATTTTCATCTATAAATACACCCACTTCAACACAAAAAAAATCACATTCTCATCTATCATCTACATTCTCTCATCTTTTTTCTCATATTCTCTCATCTAAATTCTCACCACGCTACACAATGTCCGGCTCCGGCGATCACCCCTCCGGCAATCGCGGTTGGAACCACGATTGGTTCGACTCCGGCTCATTCTCTAGTCCGGAAACGCAATTTACGGCCCCTCCTCAAACCCAAGGTTCGCAAGCTCCGGGTGGCTACCATCTTTACCCGGTGGACGACCAAAATGCCGCCGGGTTCGGATGGACACCCGACCCGGATCGGGAAGGAGCAGCAGCTCTACTCCTACTCCTACTCATTCTGTTCGTGGCACTCGCACCCCGTAACTCCGGGTGAGATGATAGCGATGTTCAAAGCCTACTTGGCAGTCTCCGAAGATCCGGAGACTGGCACGAACCAAACCGGAGAAACGTATTGGTGGCGCATTACTCGTCTTTACAATGAAACCCGGCCGGGGGGAACCATCTATCGCAATGATAGTATGGTGCGCAATTGCATGTTCAGATGCAACGAAGCAATCGGGAAGTTCCAGGTGTATTACCTCCAGGAAGAGCGGTCGGCGGGGAGCGGCACGAGCGAGCTCGACATCATCACTGCCGCCTTGGCGTCCTACCAACGATACTGGAGGGAGTTCAAGGCGTTCAAGTACCTCGATTGTTGGCAGGAGGGACGCCTACATCCGAAGTATAAGGGCGGCGTAGTAGCATCTTCCTCCAGCTCCTCCAGCAAACGGTCGAGGTCGGTAGCCCTACCGACGGCGCCTCCAATGATGTGGCTACCCAGCTTGCCGGAACTAACTTGGGTAGCCCCGATACAGGCCCGAGCATTTCCCGCCGCCCGCAAGGAAGGAAGCGACGGCCACCCGCCGTCGCGCCCCGACTCCATCCGCCCCCGCCCCCGCTCTCTTTGTGCCTCCTCCACCCCCGAACAACACGTTGTGGGCCCTCTTGGGTCAACTCTATATGAACGATACGTCTAAGATGACTCCGGAGCAACTTGTAACACATGAGCAAATAATCTTAGGTCTCAAGAGGTAATTAGGGTTAGAGGACTAGTTTTCCACGTGTATAATTTTTAATTTGTAGGATTTTAATTATGTATTTTTATTTTTTAGTATTTTAATAGTATTATGTAATTTTTATTTTTTAGAATTTTAATTATGTAATTTTTATTTTTTTTATGTATTTTTATAATGTATAAAAAAGAAAGGTAGGTACGGTACATATTCAACTAGATATCCCATCAACTAAAATTTACTGGCAACATACCATGTTCCTTGATTCGTTTGTTTTAAGCACGAAATTTTTATAAAATAAAGTGTTTAGAAGACTAAGTGGAGAATATATAAAATAAAAAAGGTATAAAAAAAAGTAGGAGAGATAATAGAGAATATACAATAGGAGGGAGTATATAATAAACCAAAATGGAATACGACTCAACTAATATGAGATGGTGGGAGTAAAACACAAACAAACTAATGGTATTTTCCATTTCAAGAAAAATTTAAAAAGACTAGTTTATCAAATGATACAGAGGCGCTCTAACTCACATTTCTGGAATTAATCATCCACAAAGATGAAGAACAGCAAATATGCAGAATTATGATAAAGTTGGCACACATACCATTCATTCTCAAAGCATCGAGCACGTGATATGTCGAATGCTAATGGACACCGACCCATCAAAGGGGAACCGATCCATAGAATACTAACTCTGCAGGACCCGTCATGTAGATGTGATTATCGCTCTCTCTCCACTCGATGTCGAGTGGCCCTCCAGGCAAATCAACAGTGCAGCTCTGCGAGGAAGAAATTTTAGGTTTGATGTTCGGATATTATGTAATAATGTGCGGAGGTGGATACGAGTTTTAGGCTTACCCTATCTGCACGACCCTCCAGAACTGCAGCAACAACGACTGCACATGCTCCTGTTCCACAGGCTAGCGTTGCGCCTGGTGCAGCAAATATATTAAGCGAGTGTGAAAGTTTAAAGGCTACGGATTTTGAATTGTAAACGGCATGGACAGTTTGAGAAGCTAACTAAACGTATTCATTGATGCATGTGTAGAAGAGGAAACCAACCTGCACCACGTTCCCAGACGCGCATTTTAAGGTGACTTCGAGAGAAGACTTGTACAAATTCTGCAATATGACAAAGAGGAGCCATAAATTAGTTCACAAATCAATTGTACGATTTCTTGAAAACCGAAACCAGGTTAAGAAAAAGATTGAAATCTGAGCTAAAAGGTATCATACGACTTCAATGTGAAAGATGATATCTTCGACTTCAGACTAGAACTGCGTGTTTAAAATGCCCCAGAGATTGATGATTAACATTATAGTGTAGCAAAAGAAATACACATTGGAGATTAGGGGGATTAGCACATCCAACATCCATTTACTATTCATATCTGAGATGGTTTATAATGAATTCTTCTTGCTATTCTCATTTCGATCGTATTCTATCATCAGATCCTATTATTAATGTAGGCTAGCATAAGTACAATTAAAAGATAGATTGAGCAAACATGTAAAGCTCTAGGAATAGCAGATTCATTTATGTAGTGCATATACAATTTGATTAATACCTGTGTTTGTTCGGGCAGGGAACATCGCGTGATGTTCAAATTTTGGACCGATTTCAGCCAAGTTTAGTTCATCAACTTGCAAATCCTGAGTCCACATTCCAGAAGGAACAAACAACGAAATAACAAGATTAATTCAATGATATTCTGCAGAAGGAGAGCAGAGTTATAAATTGGGCATACATTGCATGATTCTGTACCAAAAGTAACACAGTGTGGATTTCCCATGCTAACACAAGTAACATTCCAGATCGACCCATCGACATCCAACTTTGCCTTAACAGCAGCCTGATCTTTGTTTGCAGTTAACTTTGTAGGAACATCTGAAGCCTTCAGAATTGGCTGGCCCATATCAACTCTAACCTGAAAATGATACCAAATGCTGAACAATATCAACTATACGAAAAAGGAAACCAAGTGCTGTACAATCTTGCATATGGAGAATGACACATCGAGATGGATAGATAGACTATACCCAGGTAAAAACTGAAAACAGATTATAAACAATCAACAGGATGAGAAACCTGCCAAACTCATACCCACAAAGGCTATATTTACATCAATGTAGCATGACTTTGGAAGTACCTTTCCGTCTTCCTGTATCTCAGGTACAATGAGACCAGCACCAGTATGCACATTGAAGCTGCAACACCAATTATGAGATGAGTAGACCCTTAAGGTTTTGTTGCAATATCAACAAAGTGGGATACTAGAGAAAGGATAAACCTTTTATTCCCTTGGAAATTTTCAAGCTCAGCTATGAATCTGGCAAAGCATCGGACTCCATTACCACACATCTGTGACAACAAAAAAGAAATCAGCCTCAGGCATGCAAGAGCCAATTATTGAAACAAGTCTAATCTTGATTTCACAATCTACAATCTATCAATTTAGTACAATCGAAAAAAAAGCACAATGGGAGTATGAAAAAAAAAACAATCGGAAAACACAAATTACTAGTACATTTTTACGCATGTCTGATTATCATTAAGATAAGTTATGGAAACAATAAGACTGTCATTGAAGATTGGCTTTCAGATAAGCATAATTGGAAGGGATGAATTCTAGTATCAATCAAATATCCCTTTATTCCACCAGTAAGCAAGCACGAAAACACAGCATAAAGGGACACTCTTTCCTTAGTTTACCCTTCCCATCTTGGAGTCCACAACACACTGTTCAAATCTCGAGAGTTCTTTTATCATTTAACAGTTAAAGCAATAACTAATCTGGAACAACTAATTGTTTTTTTCCTCTGTACATGCGTAACAATGCACCGATTTAAGAGATAAAAGTCTCAAGACTATTAGAACAATGCAACTAAAATCATAATACTAAGTAAATACATTACCTCAGGCTCACTACCATCAGAATTGAAGATCCTCATCGTATAATCAGTGCCATTAATGCCTGGCAATGCAAATATCACTCCATCAGCGCCAATGCCAAAGTTTCTATCACACAATTTCACAGCTTGCTCGGGCGTGATTTTTGGTTCCTTGGAATCTCGATTATCAACCTAGTCAAGTGAAACTTAACCACAAAATAAGCATCAATCTAAACAAATTACTCACATAATCAGTTACGCTATCGTGAACATATGTGTAGACAAGCATAAGAGCAATGTTCCTTTTTCTCAAAAATTATGTTCATCAAATGCTACAGATAGAGCAAATGTTAGCTGATATAGAAACGTTAAACACATAAAAAACTGAATCCGCGTCTAGGTTTAAGTAGCTTCATAGTAAATACTGCCAGTTCCAAAGAAAAAAAATTAAGCAGGATATGTACCTAAAACACACCAAAAAAAAGGTATTCAACTTAGTACAAGCTAATGAATGTTTTCAATAGAGAGAAAAATGTGCGACGAGCTCGGAAAAACAAGCATAACTGCAATTTGGAAGCTGGAACAATACCAATATGAAGTCATTTCCGAGTCCGTGGTACTTGACGAAATGAAGGATTCCGCTCTCCTTGTGATCGAGAAACGACGCCGCGGAGGCCTTCGCAGGAGCCTGGGTGCTCATCGAAGAGAAGACGCAGAGATTAGATTTGCGGCCAGCTGAGATGCCGACAGACGGCAGATTCTTAAGCGGATGAATTGACGAAGAGGAAAACCAAAGAGCTGAAGACGCTGATGAACAATAGGAGCGGTGTTTGACGGCGATCAGCGGCAGCGATATGGCGGCGGCAATCGCCATTGTCGTCGGCGAATTTGGAGGAAGTGGAAAGGGAAGAGCTATTGACCGACTGCGGGAGAAAGAAACGGCGGTTTTGATCTATATGGGCTTACTAAACTCTATGTTGGGCCGTAAATCGGCCCATTGCATTAATTAATTGAAATTTCCAAATGCAGTAGGTATTTATTTTAGATACGTCGATTGATATCGTGTCGGCACAAACCAATAATCTCAAACGTGTTAACAACTCGATAAGGATGGGTTTCAAGTTTAGAGTTTAAGGCACGATAACGATACAACACAATCAAAATCCAACTGCACATGCCACGACGGATATACAAAGTATTCACATCCCATGCCACTCGCACTTTTCATTTTAGGTCGTAAATTTGTAATTGATTTTTTAGTATAATTAAATTAGTATTTTAAGTGCAATGAGAGATCACTCGATAGGAGAACACTTGATTAACTCTAATATAGTACTCCATCTGTCCCACAAAAGATGTCACATTTCCCCTTTTGGAAAAAGTTCCTTCTCACATCAATTATAAAATTATATTTTCTCTCACCACTTAACACACAAAATAACATCTCCTAAAATCTCATGCCATTTCCCAAGTGTGACATCTTCTCTGGGACGGAGGGAGTACTTATTAATTAAATATATCCAAAACTATAAATATAAGCAGTTTGAGACGATCTGAAATAGAAACGTGCAAGTAACATGGGATAGAGAGGTATAAAATAGAGTTTTCTAATTTTAAATTACAGTAACTAGTAAATTCAAAATAACACTGTATAATATCTTGTCGAATAAAAAATGACCACTTAAAATGAGGACGCCAACGCATTCATTCGTCCACTCTGATTTATTCAATACTCTACCCACACAATATTAAGAAATTTTATTCAAAACTTAAAAAAATTCCGATTTTGCTAATAAGTACATACACGTGAAACAATCAAACTACAAACAACTCATTCTAATTTTCTCAATACCGATACCGTAGTGTTACGTACTTATACATGACAGACCAATTCATCTTGTCACGACGTCTTGCCTACTATCAACACTTGCCTTTCTTATCATGGCATGTCTACCATTTTGTGATTCCATTTAAACTGAGTATTGACGACTTGATCTTCAACAATTTCATTACTTCAAAATTTTACTCAAAAAAGATTGATTTCTATGTATAATGCCTGAAATTTGGTTTAGAATGAATTTGTTTTAATTGATTTTAAAATGATACAAAATGATTGTGAACAAATTGGTGTTCTTGGTATTTGTATATATTAAATGCATTTACGAATGACAATGGTAGGAAATTTAAAAGACAATGAAATCAAAACGATTTAAGGGATTTGGTGATTTGCCCCCGCTAAAAAGCACTTCATTTTCAACTCAACCTCTCAATTGGTAAAATGATCCATATATACATACATATATATTTCTCTTATATTCTAAAATTATTTACTCTATTATTTTTATTTTACTAAAGAACTCTACAACATAACATCTATATTCAGATCATACTAATATTTCAATTATAAAAACCAAGTTTATTTCTATACCAACAATAATATCTAGAAATTTCAATTGTAAAAAATCAAAATTTTATTTTTTTATCCCAACAATACTTTCCCATAGTACTTTATTTTGAATTTGATTGCTTATCTCATTTGAATATCATGGTTGTGTAGAACAAAATAATTTTTTTGATAATCAATTGATTTTTATATGAATATATAATAATATATGATGAAATATAATAAAAATACATCTTTTAGATATTACTCCATGATGTAATTTAATAATACAAAAGAATTAGGAATACTTCATTACTTTTAAAATCGGAACTAAATGTTCTTATAAAAATCGGAACAAGAGTAACAAGAGTAAAGTACCCACAAAATTGGAAAGAGTGTTTTTCTTAGTTTTCATCCCAATAATAAAAAGGATGATATTTGGTGCGCTCCAACATTGTCACCAAAACTTGGTTATGCTGACAAAATTAATTAAAATATACTCCCTCCGTCCTGCATTTATAGTCACATTTAGTTATGGCACGAGTTTTAAGGAATTGGTGGAGTGTGTAATTAATGAAGTGAGATGGAAGAGTGAGATGGTGGAGTGTGTAATAAATGAAGTGAGATGAAGGATTGTGTAATAAATTAAGTGAGTTGGTTGAAGATGGGTCCCTTGTTAACTTTTTGGTTTTTTATTTTTGTTTTGGTTTATTTTTATGTTGATAATGACATTTGGGTGTAATTTTAGTGAATAATGGGATAAAATTTTATGTCCAAATATGGAAAATTCTAAATGTGACTATAAATGTGGGACGAACTTTTATGACAAAATGTGACTATAAAATTGGGACGAAGGGAGTAATTTTTTATTAAATTTGTTCGAAACAATAATTTTTATGACCCATTTTTAATTTGGAATATTCTTTTAACCAATATCTTTTCCGTGATACGATCTAGAATGTCACTTACATAAATATTTTTGAATGTTGTCATGGTACATAGGTTTTCACATTAGTTTACTTCATCTTTGATTTGTTAACCTTGAACTATCTAATGTAATAGAAACGGTTGCCAATTGAAACTACAAAGTAAAATACAACTATATCTCGCATTAGTGTATAAATATGGCAATTGAAACTAAAAAGTAAAATACGGAGTATAATTATAGGAGTATTACTATAACCCAAATTAGGCCTCTCTCTATCATTTATCCTCCATCTTCTTCTTCGCCAAAATTTTGCAGCCTTTAACTGAGCGTTGCTGAGATCGACAATGACCTCGTGGGGTCGAAGCGGGGGAAGCCCCAGGGCCCGATTCCAGCGGTTCTCGTCGGCCTGCGGTGGGGTCGGTCGAACTTACCCAGATCCGTATGTCCCTTATTTTAGTTGTATCATAAAATTGTAGTATCGTTCAAAGTTCATGGACTTAAGTCAAGAATGTTATTAATTGAAATCGAAGATGATGAACACGATCAAATAATTTTCATCCAATTTTGATATTTTTATTACTACATATTAAAAAAATATTGTAGTATGCATGTCATATGAAATCCTAACTACTAATTCTATTAAGAAAATATAAGTTTAACAAATTATACACCATAAGTATGATACAGTAACTCAGAATGAGGAATTTAAGACCATATGAAATGCATGAGTTCTAGCACAAATTAAACCGTAAGAAACACATATTGGCAAAATTAAGATATAGAAAAGGTAAGGCCGGAAATATTGTGTATGGACTCCCTAACTTAGTTTTAAACCATGGTACATGTATAAGCATAGTAGTAGTAACTTCCAACTTTATTTAGTAGTATTAAATAATCATTTTATCTTGAATCAAGAACGTAATTTGTTTAGAGGAACTAAAAAAACAATAACAATACTCCATGTCCTTATAAAAGTGAGTTTCTACAATTTTGTACTACTGCTAACTACTTTTAATACTTAATACTCCACACAGGGTAATAGAGATAGGCCAAACATATAGTAAGGAATTTTAAAAAATATTAAAATAACTACTAAGATTTCAAAACTCAATCTAATCTAATTTAAATGCAATCAACAAATTAATGCATAAATGACATTGGGAAAACCCAAAACGAAGGATGTGACTAAAAATTATGCATTTTCAAGGCAAGCATTCAAAGAGCACAAAATTTGGAGTTTGATAAACGGTCTAATAATATAGCTAGAGCTGTAACAAAGGAAATGTAACTGGGAATCCTTACAAAATTCCGGGAATGACCAGTCTCAAAAACAAAGATCATGAATAGCAACGTAAAGGAGGCCGACTTCTTTATATGATTCCGATTTTGTTAGCGACATCCAAAGCATCGTAGTCTGGCGTCAGTCTCACATATGCCTTCTTCGTACCATCAGGCCTGAAACGAATAAGCTCAGTAAGATTCAAGTGCAGTAAAAGACATGTACTACAAGATATCCAAACTAGGTCAAGTATCATGTGAAGCAATTTTGGCAGATTCAGATAAGGTATAAGAAATGTACTACAAGATTCAAGTGAAACAATTTCATTTTGCAATCAAAATCATCTGGTTTTGACAGTTACATATTGGAAGAGCAAACATGTGGACAAATAAAGAAATTTTACATGACTGGCAAATCATGATGTAAAGATAGGCATTAAATCATTTGATGTAGAGAAAAAGAGTTAACAAAAGCCATATATCAGGATATAAGGCTGTCCATATTCGCAAAATCAGTTCACAATGAGTAAAGCAGGCTACAAAAAAAAGAGAGGGAAATGGTTACCTGATGAGTGTGTTGACCTTCTTGGTCTGAATGTCATACATCTTCTTCACCGCACTCTTGATCTTCTTCTTGTCGGCGCGGATGTCGACTATGAAAACAAGGGTATTGTTGTCCTCAATTTTTTTCATAGCCGATTCCGTGGTCAAGGGATACTTGAGTATCTGGTACTGATCGAGCTTGTTGCGAGGGGCAGCGCTGATCCGGGGATACTTTGGAGTTCTCTCCTTGGTCAATGTCTTGGGTCGGTAGAAAGTGACCTTAGTACGCATCTTCTTGACCTTCTTCTTGAAGGCACCAGGTGATTTCACTGCCTTGGCTGCCTTCAAGGCCTGGGCCTTTGCATCAGATTTCTTCGTAGCATCGGCTGTGTATTATTTATAAACAAAACAGAGATGCAAAGGGGTGAGAACTTTTTTTACATAACATCTTTGCATAGAATGATAATAATAAGTAAAAGGAAGCTAGCACATTCAATTCCACTCTATCTGCATAATTTACGAAAAGTGTGAAGAAATCAATCACCAACTCAAATGGAAACTGATTTTAAACTCTATTTAAACTAATTCCCAAGTAAACCGGCCACAACAATCAATAGTTTACGACTTTTAACAAACACATAGTGCTCGCAACATTTCAATAGTGGCTAAACATCTTCATAAACTGCATAAACAACTCCTGCTTAAAAATCATAAAAATAAATCTCAACCAACAACTAATAATGGCTGTAGATCAGCTTATTAAATTAATCAACATCTAGGAAACAACATCGTTATTTTGCTATCCTGATTCCAAATTTTGCATTTACTACTTCAAAACAAATTCCAGTGATGGTGCCATTCAAATCAACAAAAACTACGATCTAATCAACGCTGAATTCGAAGCATAGCAAGGAGACAACCAAAGATGAATTGCTGACCTTTTGCTGGAGCCATTTCTGAACGAAGCAAACCGCTGCTGTCGCTGCCTGTGAAGGAGAGTGGCGTTCTAGGGTTTTGGAGGAGAATGGCATCTAGTTTATAGGGCTTTTTAGTATGAAGTTCTTGGGCTGAGATCAGGCCCATTAAAAATAGAAGTCCGGCCCAAATAATATTTCATCAAAATTGTTAACGGGTCCGATGAGTTTATAGGCCTAGTAAAGAAAATATAATTTTTTTTACATATGATGGTAGGTTTCAAGGTAAAATAGAAAATAAAATAATGAATATAACTCTCAAATAATGAATCAAAATAATATATATTTTTATGTAAATTTTAAATAAATTACTAGTACTTACTTCATAATTCATTTGTCCCATAAAAATAGAGACTTTTTCTATTTTGATCTGTCAAATCAAAATAGTTCAGTTTTTTTTTTTTGGTGACTTCTTTCCCTTTCCCTTTAATGAGATGAATCTCATTCTCTAGTAATATACTCTAATTACTTTTTTTTTTTATCTATCATAATTTATCAATTACCATGCATTGAAACTCGTGTCGTTCCAAACTCTCTATTTTTAAAGGACCAGAGGGAGTAATATATAGAAGTTTGAAAAAATAATGTTAAAACTAAAACATAATAAGAATTACCACATTTCAATTCAAGCCAATATTATGAACTCTAGTTACTTTTAGGTCAAAATCCTACGGTGTATCTAGTCAATTATAATTGCATAAAGAGAAAAGAAAAAGGAAGAGTAGTAGTAATATTTTACAGAGTCCAACCACTAGATTTTAACTCAACAAATAAAGGCACGACCAATTATATTTAGACTGATTTTTCTCTCAGCACCATTAAAAATATTATTGACTTCGTTAGTTTTACACATCATATAAGTTTAAATACATTAATAAAATATCAAAATTTACTTTTTCTTTTAGATAATCTATAAATTATTGATATCATAAACAACTTTTAAACTATTATTGTATGTTTAAATACATTAATCGAATATCAAAATTAACTTTTATTTTTAGACAATTTAATTAATAATATCATAAACAACTTTTAAACTATTAAATTCAAACCAAACATATAAAACAAAGAGTTTAACACTAATACGAACTATATCACTTATCAATTCAATTTACCTGACGACAATATAGGAGTACTATTCATAAAATATCAAGAAGAATAAGTACTATTGTGATAAAAAAATAATAATAACAACAGCTATAGGCTTTTATCTTCAAAATAAAAATATAATCCATCCGCCTGAAATCTAACGATAAAGCTTCCCACTACCTTATTTATAAAAAATTCATAAATAAATAACATAGTCATAGTACTTAAAGATATAAAGAAAGGGGCCATGTTAGAATGCTACCACCCCTTAAAATAACATTATACCTATTTTTAGTCAATTATTTGTACATGTGGACGAATAATAAGTTGCTACGTGGCAAAATATATATATAAAATAAAATCTAAAAAAAATGGCTAGCAATTTGTTGCTCTTTATACAACAATTTTTTTTGTTCAGCAATATTCGACACACTATACAAGAACAATCTATAGATTGTTGTGTAGTGTCTATAATATTGTTGTGTAGCGTTTATAACATTGTTGTATAAGTAGTGTTGTGTCACTTTAAGAGCATCTCCAATGGTAGGCTAGCGACCGGCTAGCCGAACCATTGGAGCAGGCTAGCCGAATTTCGGCAAAAAAACCGGCCAAGGCTAGCCGATTGCGTGTGGCTGGCCGATGCGCTGGCCGCCATTGTGGCGGCCCGATCGGCCAGCGACGATTTTTTTTTTTTTTTTTTTTTATTTTTTAAAACCTATATAAACGCGATCTTAGTTTCATTTTCATTTGCACCGCTTGTTTTAACGAGTTTTCTCTCTCTCTAACTTTCTGTACAAGAGCATCATCGAGCGATGAGTAACGCGGGTGGTAGCAGTGGTGGTAGTGGTGGGGATGCTGAGGAGTACGAACGGAGGATGAACGAGGCTATGAATGCCTACATGAACCGCGAGATAGAGCGGTACATGCGTAGGGTGGAACAGCAGACGATACCTCGCCCTCCACGGGTTATCCACCGCCGAGCAGTGATTGATCGGGATCACGCCGCTGCACATCAGCGGCTGTACGACGACTACTTTTTGGAGAACCCGCAGTTTCCCGCAAACATGTTCCGGCGGCGTTTTAGAATGCGCAGAGAGTTGTTTATGCGTATTGTTGGCGCATTAGAGCGTCGATATCTGTGTTTCCGCTTCAGGCACAATGCGGTTGGCAGACCCGGCCACACCTCTATTCAAAAGTGCACGGCGGCAATCAGGCAGTTGGCCTACGGAGGCGCGACAGACATGTGGGATGAGTACCTCCACATCGGTGAGTCGACAGCCCTGGAATGTCTGAAGTATTTCTGTGAGGGCGTGATGAACGTTTTCGGTGAGCAGTACCTTCGAAGCCCTACTCCCGAAGATTGTCAGAATTTGATGCAGATGCACGGGGAGAAGCATGGGTTCCCCGAGATGTTAGGCAGCATAGACTGTATGCATTGGGAGTGGAAGAACTGTCCGACTGCCTGGAAGGGGGCCTACACGACCGGCTACAAGTCAAAGAATCCCACGATGATCCTCGAGGCCGTAGCTGAATAAAGACCTCAACGTCCTGAACTCGTCTCCCCTCTTCAACGAGAAGTGCCAGGGCGTCGGTCCAGCCGTCTCGTTTGTGGCCAACGGCAACCGGCATGATACGGGCTACTACTTGGCGGATGGGATATACCCTAGGTGGCCTGTCTTTGTGAAGACGATCAGGCACGCAAGTGATGAAAGGAAGGACTACTTTGCGGAACGACAGGAGTCGGCGCGCTAGGACGTGGAGCGCGCATTTGGTGTGCTCCAGTCTCGATGGCCAGCAATTAAGGGTCCAACGCGTTTGTGGGATGTCACATGCGTTTCCCAAATAATGTACGCCTGCATTATCCTGCACAACATGATCGTCGAAGACGAAGACGTACAACTGACTAGTTGGGCCAATGACGATGAAGCCGGTCCAAGCCACGGAACGGCCACCCCTAGCGTACGACGTGGGGTACCTCTCGATGAAGCCGGCCGCCTCAAGGAATTTGCCGACATGCGCCAAGTGGATGCTCATATTCAACTCCAAAATGATATAATTGAAGAGTTGTGGGCACAGAGGATTGCACGGCGATAGTTTTTTTTTTCTTTATTATGTACCTTTTTAAATGTAATTTTTTTTTATCTATGTACCTTTTTAAATGCAATTAATGAATTTTCCCGTATATGTATTGTTTAATTCCGTAATTTAATCGCAATTTTAATTCCGTAATATAGTATATTTTGAATTATATTTTTTGCGGCTGGCCTATGGCTGGCCTAAATCTGATGTGGCAGGTGGATTTCTAGTGCTGCTGACGTGGCAGGGAGAGAGAGTGGCTGGCCTAATAGCATTGGAGATGCTCTAAGAGCATCCGCAATGGTGCTTAGGCCAGCCATAGGCCAACCATTCTCTCCCCTGCCACGTCAGCAACACTAAAAAAACCACCTGCCACGTCAGATTTAGGCCAGCCATAGGCCAGCCGCAATAAAAACAATTCAAAATATACTACATTTACGGAATTAAAATTGCGATATACGGAATTAAATTTACGACACATATACGGGAAAAAGAATCCATTCCATTAAAAAAAAAGTACAAAGATTTTTAAAAAAAGTACATGATTTTTTTTTAAAAAAAAAGGGCTTCAACACACGAGCCCCGCCACTCTCTACTCCTCATCGCCGTGGCCGTCGTCCTCGTCGTCGCCGCCGCCGCTGCCGCCACCCGTGGTATCTGAGCCCACGTCGGAACCCCCCAGCCGTGACCTCGCGATCTCTAAATCAGCACGCATGCTCTCGAGCATCTCGTAAAGAAACCTCTTCTCCGTGGGGTCAGTGGCGTTCTTCCACTCTCGGAAGACCTGTAACATCTGAGCCCGCGTTTGGTTACGCGAATGGAGAGTGTACTCGAGTGGGGCGGCTGGGAGGGCGGAGGACTGGACCTCGCGGGGCGATAGGGGGGATCCGCCCCTCGCAGCCCGCTGCGCCCGCTTCTGTCCAACCGGGCGGGGGCGACCAGTAAATGAAGGAGGGGATGGAAACTCCTCAGCATCCGGGGGGAGGTCGTGGGATCCGGCTGCCGCTGTAGTCGCCGCTATAGTTAAGTCGCTGCTTCTTCGGCCACCCAGCGTCGCACCCCGCCCGGAACTTCTCAGAGTCCTTCAACAACAAGAAGCACTCCCAGAAGGTGAACTCCTTATACTTCCCCTCCAAGGGGAACTGACTCGCGGCGATCCTCCGGGCGTCGTCCTCAGTCTGCCCACTTCTGAGCTGACGGAGGGCGTTGGCGTACAAATTCGCAAAACGGACCACCGCGGCCCTGGTGCGCTCCCACCCCTTCCGGACCTCCTCGTTGCTGAAGTCCTTCCCGTGCGGGCAGTGGCTCTTATAGGCAGCTCTGATCTTCGCCCACATGTTGACGACCCGCTGGTTGTTCGCAACCAGTGGATCGTCGCACACCTCGAACCACCCCTTGGCCACCCCGGCGTACTCATCCTCCGTCCACTTCCTCCGGCCAGTGGCAGCTGGCTGCGATGACTCGCCGACCGCCTTGCCCTTGCCCTTCCCCCTCGTCTTCTTCTTCGGCGCGGCCGGCGTCGCTGGAACGGGAGTATCATCGTCCCCGAGATCGATCCCCATATCATGCAATGACAGAAGGTCATCGCCAGAGAACTGCGTCTCCACCGGGGTCGACGTGTGAGACGAAGCCGTCAAAAAATCAAGCGAGGGCCGATATACCGCGTCCCCTCCCGGTGACCCCTGCACCCCCCCTCCCCCGGCATCCCGGGATGCATACCGTGCGGCATCCCCCCCTGCCACATCATCCTCATCATCTGCTGCAGCATCATCTGCTGCTGCATCTGGGGCATACCCCCCCACCCGGGCGCTGACTGCCCGCCGCTCCCCTGCCCGCCGCTCGGCATCCCGCACGGCATTCCCCCTGATTCCCCCCCCATCGCCCCCCCCCCCCCCCGGCGCACCCGCCATCATCCCCATCATCTGATTCCAAGGGATGTTAAACCCCGGGCCCATCTGCCCCCATCCAGATCCCACGGGTACTGTGGGAGTCTGAGATCCGCTCGTCGCCGGACTGGACTCGTTGTTGTGATCCATCGCTCGATGATGCTCTTGTACAGAAAGTTAGAGAGAGAGAAAACTCGTTAAAACAAGTGGTGCAAATGAAAATGAAACGAAAATCGCGTTGCCGAAATCGCCCTCGCCGATTGCAATGGTTCGGCTAGCCGGTCGCTAGCCGACCATTGCAGATGCTCTAATAGGGGTTGTCATTTTAACACAAACCTATAAAGAAATACAAACACAATTATATAAAGTTAAATGATACTCATAGTTTTTAAATTTTCTTATCGACGACAAAATCCGGCTATATGTCATTTGCCATCACATCACTTCGTACGTGGTTACCACTAAAAAAATGATAGTGACGTGATTACAAAATCTCTAGAAGGTTGATATGGTTATCCATCTCATTTAATATAGCTAGATTCTATCATCGATGTACTTTTTAAGTTCTTAATCAGGGGCGTAGCCACCTTATGGGGATATGGGGCATTTGCCCCTCCTCATCCACTCATTTCTTTGTATATTTATACATGATTTTTTATTATATACTTCAACCATACTAAATGCCCCTTTTTAAATACATAAATTTTTTCTATGTATTATATTTTTGCCACTTCTCCAATTAAATCCTAGCTCCACCCCTGTTCCTAATATTATTTGTTAAACTTAAAGTCTTATGGGAAAAATTAAGTTTTAGCACAGCTATCCATAAAATGGAATAATATATATATCGAATGAGTAGTACTCCATATACCAATAAGTAATGCTAGAATTCATGTTGCAACTCATTAAAACTATTTTCAAAGGGCAAAAGAAACCGTAGTATTTTCTTATATCGATTCATGGAATAATTTATCGAATGAGTACTATTTATAATATACTCCATATACCAATCACTAATGCTAAAATTCATGTTGCAACTCATTAAAACTATTGTCAACGTTATTTTGGGGGATAAGAGGAACAATTAATTTGCGAAGCATTTATGTTTGTATTGCCAGAGCCTGAAGAAATTGAGGAGAGTAAACGTGAAGGATCTATGGGTAGAGGTACTCACTCTCACTGATTCATTTCGCTGGAAATTCTTGTCTTGTGTATGAATTAGTTCAATTTTACAATTCTTTTAAAATAATTCTCTCAGATGCTGAGCTTGCGCATCTAGCAACATAAAAGAGGCCGTCTTTAATTAAAGCTTGAGAAGAGAGTGAGAAGTCAAAAGAAGAAAACAAGTGAGTGCTTTCTTCTTCATTCATGAAACCTTTATTTTATTTTGTCTTGGATGCTATGTTTATCTTTTACTCCATAAATAATAGAAACTTAGGACTGTAGAAACTTATTAGTGTTAGTGTTGCCTCCATGAATGAATGATTATGTTCTTAAAGGTAGTGTAATGCTGTGAATTTCAAAGCTCAAAAAGTTGAAAGAAAAAAATAAAGGTATGTTGCTTAGTAAGAGTATTTTGGATAAAATCTTCTATAGTGTATTTCTAATTTTACATATGGTTGGTGCAGGAGTCCTAAGTCTCCCTTACGCCATGGCAGCTCTGAGATAGTAGTACCCATGCCTTCAACGCGAGGTCAGCTTGTTTGTTTCAGTTATGCTTAAGCTTTGCAGTTCGCAATTATTGGTCTCAGTAATTTGGTTAAACTGGAAATTATCAGGTCCACATTTCATTGCTAATTTGGCAATCTTTTCTCTTTTTTAACCACTTCTTATAAACTTAATTGTTCATGTTTTCTCCAGCAATTACTATGTTCATTGCTATAAGTATAACATTCTCATTCCCATCAGCAACACTAGTTACTCATTAACAAGCTATATACATCTATTTATGCTTTTCACCATCAAGAGTGGTATTTCTAATGGATGTGGAATATGTGTGGTATTAGGTGAACAAATAACAAATACGCATTGCTGAAAGAAATAGCAAATCAAGGCTTTTGGGCGTTATGAGGTAGAGTATCATGCATTAAAACTCATTTTTCTTACTTAGGTTAATGCTTATGTTTATATAAACAAGTTTTATAATAATATGCCCATTGATGTAATACCTAGGCTTATGAAACTCACATCCTCACATATTTGTTTTCGCAGATCTAGTTTTAAACTTATCTTGTCATATGTGCAGCTGCCGACGGATCAAGTCATTGGTCTTCTAAGCAAAATTTTAAACGGTTAGTTGTGGCATGTCAAAATTCCTCTCAAAGCGAATACTTCAGTGCTTTTTAAATATTGCCTTTGTTGTATGTTGGTAGAATTTTTATAAAAAAAATTAGATCACCTCTTCCAGAATAGAAAATTGTTGGAAGTGGCATCATTTGTTTGATTATTTTTCTGAATTGAATGAGGGGGTGTTATATATCTTGTGTGAACCAAGAAGATATGTTAAACCTATATATTATGCATTGCAAACTTGAACTGACAACTTTTTTGGTTTCTTTTCAACTCTTGTAGTTTCATGTATCAGAAGCAGGAAAAGTTTGATCAAAGATTTGGAAAGGAAAGATACGAGCTCATGAGACTGAGAAGGAACAAGATATGTGTAGATGATGAATTTGCCAACAATAGTCCTATAAGACATGAGGCTGAAAAGGAACATGAACCGTTATTTGTTATTGACTAAGTTTTTGAATTTGGATTGATGCTTAATACTATTAAACTTTGGTCTTACAAGTAATTAATGAGTATTTGTGTATCTATTATTACTTTTATCATTAAAAATGTATTGTTTTATTGAAAAATATATTGTAACAGGGTGGTAAATAATAAAATAAATAAAATAGAAATCTAAATAAAAATACAGTGGCGGATTCATTCTGCCACTACATAGCAATGTTAGTGGCGGAAATTCAGTGGCGGATACTAATTCCGCCACTAATAATGGCACCCCAAATCCGCCACTATTTTAAATTTTTACTGGCGGAATTTCAGTGGCGAACTATTTTCCGTGGGTAATCCGCCACTACGTGTCTGTGGCGGAAAGTTTTCCGCCTCTGAAATTTTAGCGGCGATTATATTGTCACGGTTCTGTTCCGCCACTAAATCCGCCACTAACTCATGTACCGGCGGAAATATGAGATTTAATGGCGGATTTTTCCGCCACTAAATAGCGATTTTTTTGTAGTGAAAGAAACCGTAGTATTTTCTTATATCGATTCAACCTCTTATTTAAATTTTACACTTAGTTTATATTTCATCTCAACGGTTCAAGCACAAAATACCATCTCTACCTAACTCAATTCCACATTTGGCAAAGTGGGTGAAATTACTCGTGAAGAAAATAATTTTAATATAAAATAGTAGGAGTACTAGATTTTACACATTACACGTGAAGCAACAAAACAGGTGTTGAAATGATTTTAGTATAAAAAGCATATTACAGATACATGTGATGCAACAAAACAAATGCTTGAGACATCGTTGTCGAAATCACAAAGTTCTAGTACCAATCATTCATGACTTATCATCGTCATTGCTATTTTTCCTCGTGGACTCCGATACTATATCGTGTATTCTTTGCCGTTGGCTTGATTCGCCATCCGAGTCGAATCTTCCCTCTTCTCTCTTCTTCGCATAAGCCTCGAAGAACTCCTTGTTCTCTTTCTTTAGTTCCTTCCACACTATCATCATTCACCACAAATTAATAGCAACTCAGCTATTTTTTATAATTTTTTAAAACATCAATTTTATAATTAATAGCTTAAAACATTTTTTTGGTAATATACACTAAGGCCATTTCCAACCATTTACACCAAACTCAAACTCATTTTTGAGTTTGGGTCACACCAAAAAGTAATTTTACTCCAATCATTTACTCCAAACTCAAACCCAAAAGAATATTCCATATTTATATTCTTTTTTATACCTTTTCAATTATGCCTACATATTTACTTAAATTACATATTAGTCCCATAATATTTTATCAATAATTTATGTAACTTAAATAATTATACAATTTTTTTTTATTAATATATTTATGTATTAAATACACTTTATATTAAAAAAATACACTACTTTTAAAATTAAATACACTAAACTTGCAATAATAAAATTCAAATATAAATTGAAACTCATTTAAATATATCTCAATTTCATAAAACATATCACGATAAACATAAAAAATACTTAAAATTCAAGACTCAAAATTTGTACATTGTTTCCACAAATGATCAACTAGAGCATTTTGAAGTTCCAGATGAGCACTTTTATTTCTTATTGCGTCATATCGGGTCATATACTCTTGAAATAATAACAAGATTTTTTTAGCAATATTCATTCCTATTTAGTAAATTTATTAGTTATTGTTTGTAAAAAAAACATAATTTATTATAATATGGTCAGCTTGCTAATTTCTATTTAATTATTTTTATTAGAAAAATATATGTAAATTCCATGAACAAATTGTGTCTAAATTATGCGGCTGATAGTTTGAATCAACTATCAAGTACTACTGTACTAGTACACAAATTGACAGTATACAAATTGGCCGCCGGCTGATTCAACTATTAAAATAATAATAAGGACTATTATGCAATATTTAAAATTCTTTTGCAGTAGATACTCAATTTTGGTGTTCACTTCAAATTTAGTGTTGTTTGATTAAAAAACCCAAAAATAGGTATGGGTATGGAGTATGGTTGGAGCACATTTTTACACCAAAAATGGGATTTGGTGTATGGTTGGAGGTGGTCTAACTCCGCATTTATACAATACATAGGGAGTAATTTTATTTTTCTTTGAACAATATTAATTAGATCATTCAATTTAATGCGAGTTAGGTCACACTTCCACACGTTGTTCTTCAATTGAAATCAGTAAATAATACTCCTCCGTAATTTATTTTTTAAAATGGTGCATGAAAAGAATAATAGTAATTTATTCCTTGAACAATATTTAGTAGTACTCTATAAAATGAGTTAGGTCACACTTCCATATGTGTGCAAATGATTGTACGTATATATTGAATATTGATTGTATTGGTTGAATTTATTACAATTTCAGTTTGTGATGATTTATTGTAAATATATATACTTGGAAAGAAGTTAACAATTAAAATAATATACCTGTGGAAGTAATGACTGGCTTGATATTTGCATGCTTTTCTAGAGCTTCCATGCATTCCTCTTTACTCATGTTGAATACTATGCACTGTTCTATTAGGTGTTGTACCTATATTCATATCATCATAGAGAGATAAATATATTATCCCTCAACCTCATCATAAACTATCCACTTCTTTATAAACTCATTTAAAAAAATATGATATTAAATAATTAAAATAGAAGAATATTAAAATAAAAGAAAGAATAATGCAGAGAACGATATATATAAGCTATATACTCACCATGTGGATGTATTGAGCAGAAGGAGACTCCGATCCCATATGTTTTCCCTAGGCGTCAACTGTTGAGACGAAGGATTAATATTCTAGCTGTCGGGTGAATATATATGTTGGAATACCCAAAAAAGAGCAAATCAAATTAATGAGAGGGAGAGGGATTGATCGATCAATATAACTAAAAACTATATATATTGCTAGTTATGAAGAAGATCAAGGAAGAAATAACAAGAACAAAAATGAGAGAGCGGTAGATTGAGTAGGGATCCGATGGAGAATATATTGTAAAAGAGAATGGGAAAGGGGTAGTGATCAGGTGATGACAAGGGACGGCGTGGGTGAGTAGTCCCACGTGGGAGATGACGCCTGATTGGCTGGGAAGAGATTAGGCGAGATTTTGTTTAAGTAGCGTTCTTTGTTCTAATCGCCGACTTCACGTGGCGCCCCGGGCCCACCTCAGACCCTTGCCATTCGGCCCATTTAAGGCCCAATTGGATCTTCATTTCTACATGTTTTAGTATTTATTCATTAAATTTTTTAACTATACAAAACTTTTTTGACTTTATTATGTTGGAAATTTAATATGCAAGATATTCGTACTACGGTTGAATTTTCTGTGACTATTAAATTAATATAATTATGAGAGGGGCGATCATTTATAAAATTACTCCTCCAATTCGCAAATTTTTAGGTTGTAAATTAATTACTAGTACTATATTAATTAGTATAATTAAATTATTATTTTAAATATAATAAAAGAATAATTAATTAATTTTAATATCTTAATTAAAATAAAAATAGCACAAGTAGTTTGGGATGGACCAAAAGTGGAAAATGCAAATAGAGTGAGACGAAAGGCAGTAGTATTTATTAGCTATTTAAATTTTATTATAGTCCAAAACGTATAAACATGTTAATAGTCCTATTAATTGAAATGTGGAAAATGAGATTTAACTCACTTTCTCTCTATAGTTGGTATGTAAAACTTGAAAGACGAATAACCCTTACTCGAATGCATCAACCCTTTAAATTATTGGAATGAATCAATCGAATAAACTTATGGAACCTGCAACGGGAAATTAATTCTATAAAATTTGCAGTCAATAAAATAAAAATCATCAAAACCAAATCATCTAGGTAAAGTTTTTAAGTATTGGCTATTCAAGCACGTAGAAATGCTTGAAGACCATATTTACCGAAACATATATGATTACCTCGATATTCCCTTCATTTTTCTATGTATTGTGAATACATAATCTTGTTATTTTAAATATATGATTCGATACGCTTTGGATTTTGTTATTGATTACTATATTCAATACACCATATGATATGTGAATTATTAATTAGGATTCCAATATGTTAACCTTCTTTTTCGTGAGTAAAACTAGATTTGAGCAAAAGCTTATATATTTATAGATAATTAATCTTCCTTTCCGTAAGTCCATATGACCATATCTAAAAAACTGAAAAAAATATTTTACTTTACATCTCAACTTTATCGTTTCAAAAAAAAATTGTAACTAAAAAGTTTTCAGAGGACATTTTATAAACATAGTTATCAATTTACTTGTTAGTCAACTGATTAAAACACTTGTAATATTAATTCTTTAAAAAAATTGGATGGTATATTCATTTTCTCATTCATTGTACATTCTAACAAGACAAAATATAACTATACATTATTCTCTTGGGTCCACTTTCAATAGCATTTGGGGGTGTGCTTTTTTTATGAAAAGGAAATATCTCAACAGTAGGGATAATGCCATATGAAATTTGAATAGTTATTTCTCGAGAGTTCTATTTACCAAAATATCCAACAATTATTTAACTACGTAAATCAATCAAACCACTAATATTATCAGTCCTTAAACTTGTTTAATTAATTAGGATTTAGTTAAAAAGTAGTACTGATATATGGAAGAGTAACCAATTCTCAACAAATATTCAAGCACATTTAAATCTATGCTTCTAACGGTTAGTATGATCTAAGGGCTGAGATTAAAAGATCTATACTAACACCTAATCCGACGACTCCTGAACCTCCGTGCCAAAACTTGGCTCACCACCTTTGATCTCTTCTCCAGCACTTCTCGTTGAGCTGCTGCAACTTGAGATACTATTATGTACGGAAAATCTAACAATATGTAGCTAAAGTCGCTAAATTCATGGATAAAGTTTGTCACTTTAAAATTTATACAATCATTTCAATAAAACGTTTATTTTTATTTACGCGTTGATTTCATCAAAATCGAATATCAAAACTTTTTGATGGCTTTCCTAATTCATCCGTGAATAAGAATTCAAGGAACTATTATGCTCGATCTTTCGGCTAAGAGGTTCGTGTTGTTTTGTGGGCATGAAATATGCTAGGCTCGGCCTTTGACTGACTTATTCTACTACTACTTTATGTAACAAAATCAAACAATTTTTTAAATCCCGTGTCGATCAGATATGAAACATTTAATCAAAGACGGAGGGAGTATATATGAGTGATCGTTTTTTTCATAAGCTAACATCCTACAGAGAGTGAGGGAGAAGAAGAAGAGAGTTAGACTAATGAGTTCATTGAGTGTTCTTTATTCTCGTTCTTGCGATTAGATTAGAGAGAATTCATTGAGTGTTCTACTGTTCTTTATTCTCGTTCCATTTGTAGGTGATCATATTCATGGTGTATGATAATAAAACATAGTTAATCTGGTTTTCCCGTGGATCATATAGGCATTGCCGAACCACATTACATCTTGTGTCATTGTGTTCATAGTTTGTTTTAGGGGTGGTACGTATTCTGTACCCGGTTTTTTGGTTAACCAGTAATGGAACAGGAACCGGCCGATAACCGATATGTTGGAAATAGTGTAGCTTTTACACGGGCAACTCTTGCTATTACAAAAGAACCAAAAAACTAGAAGGTAAATAAAATAAAAGAAATACAATAAGAGAACAAGATGCAAACTATTGTCTTCTTCAAGTCGAGTCGAGGTAACCCTCTCTCCGCAAGACGAGATACGCCCCGGCTAGTGCTCACGGATTGGCGCAACGTCCCCAAAGATGAAACGACTTTCCTCCTACCGAGTTGAAGCACCTCAAATTCGTAGGCTCCGGCGAACTTGAATTGGAGTCGAGAACCGAGCTATGCAATGCTCCTAAGATGCGAACTAGAATGCTTGAGAGCTTAGAGAGAAGAGAGAATGATTGTTGGTGTGTTCTCATCTCCCAAAGCTCCACCTATTTATAGGATAGGGGAGGCCACCTCAAAGGTCTTAGCATTAAGGGACACCATAAACCAAATAGAGGTTACATGATATGAAAAGCCAAAGGTCTTAAGGAAATGAAAGGATTAGACCTCTCACATTTCCACATGTTTTTCTTACACGATATTTACCAGTTTCAGTTCGCTTCCGATTCTTAATTAAGAACCGACCGGTTAGCCGAAATAATTGAATCATTAATTTATAACTAAATTTTATACTTTTTCTATAAATAAAAAACACAATATTAATGTGTGTATGTTGATTGTGTTAAAAAATGATATTTAACCAATATGAATTCAAAAATGATTTGTTCAGTTTGACCTTTTAGTTCCAACAATATGTTTTGGCAAACTTAACATTTTTCATTAAAACTAAAAGTCAAGTGTGCTTTACCAAATTAATGATTTGATTATAAACCAATTAACCTAATTAACTTAATTAATTTAATAGTATTAAAATTTATAAAATATTTTTTACTTAAAATAAAAATTGATTAAACTAAAAGAAAATCTGTTTATACTTTTTCCAATAATTTTTACCTTTTCAAATAAATTAAAATAATTTAATTTATAATTTTTCCAAAAATTTTTCTATACCTTTTAGAGCATCAATTTATATAAAGTATATAGTAAAATAGAAAAGATTAAAATAAATAAAATGCTTAGAGCGGACCATAGGGCATGATATAGTCCGCCCCATAGGGCATGATATGAAGCTGCGGCTTGAGCAGTCCACTCGCTCCAAGGGGAAGGTAGTATATGGATAAGGCGCATGATTCCCTCGTGATGGGTAGTTCCATATGCGTAAGCGTCCAGCCAGTGGCCGTAGAAATCGGTGATGAATTTCAGGAGGAACTCTTTTCTGTCCCATTCCAGCTCCCTAAAGCGCTTTACGGGAAAGTGTCTATTCTTGGCGTAACGGTGGTGCATCAGGGCATGGTAGGGTTGGGCCATCTACAAAAGAGGGAAATGGAGAGAAAAGTCAGCACCGTCACAAAGGGTGGAAAAGAAAAACAAGTGTGTGATCTCAAATGGTGCTGTGAAAGTGTATAAAAGTCACAAGGTGATGGTACAAAGGTAGCGTCGCGTCAAAAGTTCTCGTTCCTAAGATAACTATTCGTGCATTTTCCGTTCGCGTTTCGTCGAGTTCCTAAGTACTCTAATCGCTTTACGCTAATCGTCCCACGTTTCTATTGTCGATATAAGCGCTGTGATCGTATAGCTAAGGCATGCTAGGTTCAAAAGTCCAATTCTAAGCGTCACAACATCCCAACATAATTTCACAACATTTCAACAAAATCCTCACGTAATCACATTCGCATTTCACAATTTTCACAAGTTCTCATCATTCAACAATTCATCATTCAAGAAGCATCGCTTCTCATTCACAATATGTCATCATTTAAGAAGCATCGCTTCATAAGCGCACAATATTCTCAACACTTATGGCATGCTTTCTACGTTCACAACAAATAACATTTTCCAACAAAATTTCCAAGAGCATAAAGTTTCAATCATAGAAATATTCTGTACCTCTTTCTTTATGGTTGAACGAGACGAGTTGCGGTGTTGAGCCTTCCATATTTAGTTCGTTTAGAAAGTGATTACAAAGACAACTTAAATTTTGAAAAGACTCTTGGGTCCAGAGCGGAAAGAAAAACCTAGGCTCTGATACCAACTGTAACAGCCCGCCATCCTGGGATACAATAAATGCGGCGGCTGCTACCAACACGAACTTAAGGAATTCAACATAGCCTAGGGTTTCATTTAAAGAGTTTTGACTAAATCATTTAATGGAAATATCAGAGCAATAAACCAGCGACTTAACCTAGAAGATTAAATAAGTAAAAGAAAGGGGTTTCATAAATAACGATCAAAATCTCAAGAGTATGACATAGTTTTCAAGATAAAACCACAAGAAAAGTATGAGGCCTCAAAAACCGAAAGAAAAGTGCAAGGTGTCAAAATAATACTAAAGTGTATCAAAACTCAGCCGAAAGCGACCAAGAGAAAGAGCAGCTATGTATGAAGACACAACTACACTTGAAGTTCATAATTTCCATCTTAATTAGTTAACTTGCTCAACACCCGCCACCACTCGTCGCCGTTCAACCTGCACATAAGGAAAACACATGCAGGGCTGAGTATTTTGAAATACCCAGTGGACTCGTTGCCAAAACATTTTAATAAGTTATGCCACCCTTACCATAGTGAACTCGAGTTTTAAGCAGTTATAAAAGAATATCACGAGTATCACAAAATATTTTCATAGACTGGCCAGTCAAAATAACTCCCCATTTTCTCATCAATTTCCACAGTCGCAATCACAATCTTTCCATGGTGCGACGAAAGCGTGGCCACGCTTTTCGCCCACGAGACCGGCCGACTAGCAAGGACGGCTCTCTTCCTATTTTAATAAGTTGCGTCACGCTCTCTTCTTCCGAAGCCCGGAAAGAGGGTTCCTCGTTCCTCACGTTGCGTCTAGGCGGCATTCTGATTCATTTCACTCGAGTCGTTAGCGTACTTATTCAAACCCAAAATAGTGATGTGGTACATTTGAAAGAAAAGTTTAACTCCTTCTACAAGTAGGGTCCAAAGAAAGACCACACAATAGCAATTGTAGGGAAAACAGTTGCGCAAGAGAAAGCACAATAAAGTTGCACCATAAGGTGGAAAACTCTTGGGCCATGTTTGGTTGACGGGAAAGTAAAGTTGGCAAGGAAAATGAATCCCGGGAATATGATTCCTAGTAACTTTACTTTCCTGTGTTTGGAAAATATCAAGATTTTAAATTTATATTTAATTTAAACACCAAACTAAAAATATACTTATTATTTTTTATTTATAAAAAGAATAACAATATAAAATTCTTAATAAACTATTAATTACAAATAATAATAATTATTATATTATTATATTTATTATTACAATTAATAGTTTAAACATGGATTATCTATCATAATATAAAATAATACATATAATTATAGTTTGAATATTATACTCATTTATAATAATAATAATAATAATAATAATAATAACAATAAAAATTAGTATTATAATTATAATATTTAAGGACGTTATAAGTGAATAAATTTAATAAATGAAAATTACACTATAACTTTATTGATTAATTATTAATTTATAAAAATAATAATTATTATTTATCATATGATTTATATTGTATAATTATATTTTAATTATTTATTAAATTATTAATTATTATTATGAATTATTATAAAATAAGTTATAACTATGATAATTTTAATCATAGTTATTTATTTTCTAAAATTAAGTAGTATGATTTATAATTTTAAATTATTTTTAAAACATTCTAATAATAATAATAATAATAATAATAAAACTATACTATATTGCATTATATATGTAAGAATCCTAAAACTGGAAAAAGGAATAACTAAGAAAAGCTAGGATTTAGAATCCTGGAAAATTGTACTAACTTTCCCTGTTTTCAGATTCTGATTACTTTCCCAGTTTGATTAAAAACTGAAACAAACACAAGAATTTAAAATTTAAGGAATCAGATTACTTTCCCAGACAGAATCCTGGCAACCAAACATGGCCTTGGAAGAAAATAGAACGAACAAGTATGTTCACGTAATAAGGATAGAAAAGAGTGAAAGCGGCTCATTGCGAGATAATAAAGTAGAAAGGTGCAAATTCCCCATTAACTTCAAAGGTGGTCTCAAAAGGTCTTGGTACAATAAACGAAAAAGGAGCAAAACCATGAAAGGAAACGACAACGTAAGTAAAGGTTCTAGAATTCAAAACATGGGGAAACGAAATTAATTAATCACATATGCCACGTCACATTAGTCAACAAGTTTGACTTTTCAAACCTCCAACGCAAACCTAGACTTGACTCGGTCAAAGGAACTTATGCAATAAATTCATCTATCAATTAATTCGCTTTTCCCACGTCATCCATAATAAATTTTAGGGCTCTAAAATTAGGGTTCTAAATTACGAGATGTTACATTATATGTTGCCTAGCATAATTATTTATACTCCGAGCTTTGTTTCACTAAAGGCGAAGAGGATTCACAATGTTCACTCAAAGTGTTTATTAGTTAGGAGTTATTTTTGTAATAGTTAAGTATTCGCATTGTAATAGTTCTAAGCAAGTTTTAATAAATTATTTTTTTGCTAAATCTAGTCATACATTAGAGTTCTGAGCTCAATTCACTATAACGTGCCTTAAATTAAAATTTGATAATGACATATTAATACTAATTGAATTTACGGAAGAAAACATTATAAGGGTACTATGGTATATCCAAAATTTAGTGTGATTGATGGCCATGCACTAGAAATATTATGGTTCAATTTTGTAAAGATAATATCACTATCAAGCAAATTACATGTACTTAACAGATAATATATGGAAGATCAACCCAATGAAAAGGGCCTTATATATGAAAATATGGGAATATAATTTTCTATACAATTTTTGAAATCATGGAAATATCTAAACTAAGGAAATCTCATAAACCTAATTTGAGGTACAATTTAGGGTGTGCCGAAATAAGACGTCATTGCCTTCAATTTTGTTTTTCAATTGTTACTTTTATCTTTTGTATAAAACAATGATTTATCTCCACGTAGAATTATGGATGAACATCTTTGAAAGACTCCTGATTAAAAGTATCGATTAGTTTCCGTTGGCATTTACCGATGGATTACCAAAGGATTTACCATTGGTAATATTTCTGACGTCATTTCCAATGGTGTAGTGACGAAGTTTGACATTTTATTTTACCAACGGAGAATTCTGTGGGTAAAGTTATAATTTTTTAATAACTAGTATCGTCACCCGTGCTATGCACGAGACATAAGATTTTCTATTTCAAATAATGAAGATAAATTCTAAGATGAGTTGATTAAAAAAAGAAGAGGTTGAGGAGAATATAATGATGTTGATAGTTAAGAATATGTGGTAATTAAAATAAGTATTCATAACATTATAAACAATTAAAAGCATTATAAATAATACTAACAAAAAGAGAAATGTGCTTTTCTCAACCCACTTTGAAATGAAACATTTCAAATTCGACAGACGATTTTATACAATTTTAATTTTTGATATGAGTGGAGTAAATTAAAATAAAACAAATGACAAATAGGAAATGGACAACTAAGGATTAAAGAGTATGTGTCAATTAGAATATGATATACGAACAAAGGATGTGACTAAGAATAAAGAGGAAAAAACATATTATTTATTAGTTTGAAATTCGTGAAAAAAATTACAGTAAAATTGTCAAAAGTAGCTTGATATTACATGCCAATAACTTAATTGACTTTTTGGAAGTTTACAATTTCTCATTTAAATTTAAAAGGTGCGAAATAAAATGACCTCTATGTAAGTTTAGTCATTTCTTTTATGCACCCGTTTTGGAACAATGATAACTAATAGTTAAAGTAGAAGAGTAAAGTTTGAGAGAAAATTTTCTCTCTTACTTTATTCTCACCACTTTAACTATTTATTACTTCATTCGTTCCAACTAAGTTGAGACATAACTTTTGGTCATTTGAAAACTAGGAGAGAGGAATAAAGTAGGAAAGATAAAGAAAGAGTAACTTGATATTTTGTTTTATGTTAAAAAGATAAATAAATCAACTTAGTTGGGACATCCCAAAGTGGAATATGACTCAACTTAATTGGGACAGAGGAGGTACAATTTTTCCAAAATGAGTGCAAAAATAAGTGACTCAAGTAAGGTGAAATGAAGCGATTACATTTCAAAATATCAAGTTTATATCATTAAAGATATTTGGTAAGAGCATCCACAGTGCCGGCCAGCCGACCGGCTAGCCGATTCGCGGCGCTGGCCGATCGGCTAGCTGAACTATTGCGATCGGCCAGCGGCGAATCGGCTAGAAAATCGGCGTGGGCTAGCCGATGCGCTAGCCGCCATTGTGGCGTGCCGATCGGCCAGCGATCGGCCATCGCCTATTTTCGTTTTTTTTTTGTTTTTTTTTGAAAACCTATATATACGCGATTTTAGTTTCATTTTCATTTGCACCACTTGTGTTAACGAGTTTTCTCTCTCTCTAACTTTCTGTACAAGAGCATCATTGAGCGATGAGTAACGCGGGTGGTAGTGGTGTGGATGCTGAGGAGTATGAACAGCAGATGAACGAGGCTATGTAGGCCTACATGAACCGCGAGATGGAGCGGTACATGCGACGGGTGGAACAGCAGGCGGTACCTCGCCCTCCACCGGTTGTCCACCACCAAGCAGTGATTGATTGGGACCACGTAGCTGCACATCAACGGCTATATGACGACTACTTTTCAGAGAACCCGCGGTTTCCCGCACACATGTTCAGGCGCCGTTTTAGAATGCGCAGGGAGTTGTTTATGTGTATCGTTAACGCTTTGAAGCGTCGATATCTGTGTTTCCGCTTCAGGCACAATGCGGCTGGCAGACCCGACCACACCCCTATCCAAAAGTGCACGTCGGCAATCAGGCAGTTGGCCTACGGAGGCGCGGCAGACATGTGGGATGAGTACCTCCACATCGGTGAGACGACTTCTCTGCAATGTCTGAAGTTTTTTTGTCAGGGCGTGATAAATATTTTCGGTGAGCAGTACCTTCGCAGCCCTATCCCCAAGATTGTCAGGATCTGATGCAGATGCACGGAGAGCAACACGGGTTCCCCGGATGTTAGGCAGCATAGATTGTATGCATTGGGAGTGGAAGAACTGTCCGACTGCCTGGAAGGGGGCCTACACGACCGACTACAAGTCAAAGAATCCCACGATGATCCTCGAGGCCGTAGCTGATTACCGGCTGTGGATCTGTCATGCATATTTTGGGGTGGCTTGGTCGAACAACGACCTCAACGTCCTGAACTCGTCGCCTCTCTTCAACGAGAAGTGTCAGGGCATCGGTCCAGCCGTCTCATTTGTTGACAACGGCAACCGCCATGATATGGGCTACTACTTGGCGGATGGGATATACCCTAGGTGGCCTGTCTTTGTGAAGACGATCAGGCACGCAAGTGATGAAAAGAAGGCCTACTTTGCGGAACGGCAGGAGTCGGCGCGCAAGGACGTGGAGCGCGCATTTGGTGTGCTCCAGTCTCGATGGGCGGCAATTAAAGGTCCAACGCGCTTGTGGAATGTCAAATGCGTTTCCCAAATTATGTACGCCTACATTATCCTGCACAACATGATCGTCGAAGACGAAGGCGTACAACTCAGTAGTTGGGCCAATGACGATGAAGCCGATCCAAGCCACGGGACGACCACTCCTAGCGTACGACGTGGGTACCTCTCGATGAAGTCGGCCGCTTCAAAGCGTATGCCGACATGCCCCAAGTGGATGCTCATATTCAACTCCAAAAGGATATAATTGAAGAGTTGTGGGCACGGAGGACTGCACGGCAATAGTTTTTTTTCTTTATTATGTAATTTTTTTTAAATCTATGTACTTTTGTTTTTATCTATGTACTTTTTTTTAATGCAATTACTGGATTTTCTCGTATATGTCTCGTAAATTTAATTCCGTAATTTAATCGTAATTTTAATTCCGTAAAAATATAGTATTTTTTTAATTATTTTTATTGCGGCTGACCTAAATCTGATGTGGCAGGGAAATTTTTAGTGCTGCTGACGTGATAGGGAGAGAGAGTGGCTGGCCTATTGCCATTGTGGATGCTCTAAAGTTGGTAAAATCCTAATTGGAGGCTTGCTTATAAGTCATAAAGTTTACAGAGGTGACAAGTTTGAGATTATCTGTGATATTCGTCTTCAACCGTTTTGCATTTATTAAATTTAGTCAACGCATATGTCTTTCGCAAAGTATTATATGATTATATTATGTATTTTGCGTGATAAAAATGCGTAGGATAATTAATTATTTCTGAATTTGAATCTGCTAACTATACTAGTGTAACCATATTCTATTAAATTAAGTTATTTAGAATGATTTAATTAGATTATTCCCAGGGCACCAATTGAAATAACCAAACCATTTTATAGAAGGGGGAAAACAAATGTTCAAACGCCGTCGTTCCCTCATAGTCAAGTTAGAAAAATCATCCACAAAATATATAAATACAATAAGATTGTATCATGACGATCCTTAGAATTCATCTTCTAATGCATATATCTCCTTTCTTCCTATTTTTATAAGTGAGATATAATTAGACAAATTAATCCTATGGTTGCTTCTAATTGCTTGTCAGTAGAAACAGTATAGATTGATAATGTATTTATTATTGTATTACATTCATTGCCAAAAAATGACAAAGAAATCCTACTATACAATAACTAAATTAGACTTTGAAATAAATACTAAAATAATTCAAATAAATCACTTACACTTTCTATTTGTTGGATGCAGTTACATACTTTAATAATCCTACTCACATATATTCTCTCTCTCTCTCACACACACACACACCAAATATTTTGTATGTATTCTAAGCACATTTATTTTTTTCACTCTCTCTATATCTAACTCTAAGCTTGATATTTCGAGTTGCATACAAGAGATCAATATTTGCAGTGGTTAGTTTCTCTCTTATCATTTGGCAATATCTGCTCATCAATTCTTTTTCTTTACTGATAAATTTTATTTTTTGTTTGTGTTACGAATCATATATAATCAGATTAAATTGAAAAATTCATCATCTATTCAAGAAAATGGAGGGAGCTCGCCTCACAAGGTCGAAAAGCTTTTCATCTTTTGAAGGTATATTTATCTTATACTCTACTCTTTACAAATTAAATTTATAGAGCTTTTGATCTTAACGTATATATAAATGTGTGTTATATTACATGAATTCGATGCATGCTCTTTTCAATTTGTATTTAATCTTTTTTTCTAATTTGGGGGAAATGAGGAGTGCTGTTAATTCCTGCGAATGATTTTCATCTTCTTTGTTTTTCTTGTTCGGAAATTTATTTTTTATCTTGTTTGTTAGAAATAGAAATTGATGGTTTTTTATTAGTAATAAAAAAAAAGTGTAATAGACGTCAAAATGCAATCAATGTGTTTTCCCTATCAATTTTAGCGATATAATAGTATGTTCCATGTTGTTCAATCTCATATTTTGCTGCATGTTATGTGGACTAATTAATGTCCATTAAAATAACTAGCCAATAGGCTTTATGGAATTAAAATACACGCACCAATATATTTGTGCTTTAAGTCATAATATATTAAAATTATTATGTTATATATCTATATGTTTATTTGAGTTGGACCAAACATATGAAAATAACTAAATTTTTTTTTTGAAAATTGTATAGTACTTTAATCTGCCCCAGATAATAATCCTTAAATTAATTCTAGGATTTTGCTTAGGTGACAATTGTTGAGCTATATATTCATTTTATGAGATACTGCTTATTTTCTTTGGTTCACTTGAACATTTTTATATTTTTGGTTTCACAAAAAACCCAATGAAATCTAAATTATATAAAAACTAACCCAAGTCGAAAAAAATTAAACGTTTGTTTGAAATTTTTATTTCGATTCAAATTTGTTCCAACCTACTGTATTCAAATATTTTTTAGATCATATACATAATCCCAAACCGAATTCCATCATAATCCAACGATGGAACTTTTTCTATAACTATCCCAACAAATTTAATTACACGACGATCCTGAGTTATCCACAGGATATCACTTTTCTAATTGAATTACATTATCTATTAATTAATTACATATTTATAAGTAGATAAATTTATGACTCCTATTATCTATGTTGTCTAATGGGATGCTCTGTGGACAAACTAAAGAACAATTAATTTATAGTACTAACTAACTAAATTCACAATCAAATGGACATGTTTCTAATTAATTAATTCAAGGATTAATTTTCAAACTTAACATAATATCAACACTTCAGAATGTTTTCATGTGCATATAATATTTGGTGGCTTACAAAGTAGAGAGGTCGATCCATGCATATGTTGTCACTTTAATTATTTGATTATTTGAGTTCTAGGTTTTAACTAGATTTCAATTAATAAACAGTAGACACTACTGAAGAAATAATTAAGCCTAAAGTTATGGATTTAATAGAGAATTTAAGAGTTAACTACCTGTTGTCCGAACCGAATTACTTATGTGCAAATAATATTATTTTCGGAGTGTGTAAATTATGGTATGATACTCGTTAATTAAAGAAATTCATCCTTGCTTATTGTTGAGAATTAAATCATGATGAATATTTTGGCACGTTTGTGTATGGCAGTAACGCAACAACGATTATTATGATTATTGTGATACTATTGATTGATTTAAGTGTTTATTTTCAGCTTAATTTTTGTAATTATATTATACTATATTATACTCTTTTTTTGATAAAATACAACAACACTCTCATTTGTTCATGGATTAATATACAGTTCACTCGCATCGTTTTAGTATTCTATACAAAATATCCAAATCGTATTATAATTTGTTTGGGGGACATTTTTACTAAAAATTAACACTGATTAGTTTTATAAAATTATTTGAAGGTCGTGCCATTTTCTCTAAAAAGACATAATTGAATTTATACCCTGATTTTATCATACCCGACCGCAATAATTTTGTAGACAAATCTATTTTCTTTGATTAGCTTACCTATTTTTGTTTGATTAGCTTTTCCAAAAAACACGAGTACCCAATATTAATAATAAAAACAACTTATTAAATCACATTCAAAGAATTAAAGTGTTCAAAAAAGAAAATAGTAATAGTCGTCGGACTCAATACTTAAAACATGACAAACATTAAGAATTTGTAAAACAAAACTTAATTTTTTTTGTTCTAATCAATGAGAAAATATTTGATTTTTAAATTATTAATGGGCTTGGGCCCGTATTTCTAATTAGTTCTTATTTTCCAAAAGCCCAATTCTTCAAAATTCGTAGTTCATCAAAAATAAACTTTTTTTTTTAGAAAAAAAAAATAAAATCTTGGCTTCTTCACCAAAAAAAAAGCAGTCTCTCTCTCTCTAGTTTTGGTTTATTGCAGTAGTGTAATGCGCGATAATTGATTACCGCAATCGTCCTGCTTTTGATAAAAGTTCTGTTGAAGTACTGAAACAAGTACACTTTAGTATAATTGCATCTCAATTATCGCTTGGATTTCTGCAATCGCTGTGCCTATCTGTATGTTTTGACGGTAGCATTGATTGTTTTCATACCCGCAGATTTAGCCTATTGGTTGAGATTCTATCGCAATTTGCTAGTACATTACTGTATTTACATTTTTAAAGCTGTTTGGTTGAGCTTCGTTGCTCGTTTTAATCGATGGTGAACTGTACTAGCTGAATCAGACACTTTCTATGTTTACGCACATAATCACATACACACACAATGGCCGCTCGCGTGAATTTATGATAGGTTCAGGTAGATGAAGCATTTATGAGATTGGATTTTTGTTGGAGGATTATTTATTGTTTACATTTTTCAATTTTCAGTTTTCCAGGAATTTTGTGATGGTTTGTGAATTGTTTTATATAGGAATTTGTGATGTAGTACTTGAATTAGTGATGCTGTTCTAATTTGAACTTTTTATGCAGGACTTCATCAGTTTCAGAAGCATAGAGTGTCCCCGGATTCTGGCTCGCATAACAATGCAAGCATTAGGAATGATGTGGTTAGTTCTGCAGCTATTTTCTTTATAATTATGTAAAATTTGATTGTTAAATGATATGTATTGATTTGTTTGGTTATGTTTTGATAATTTTATGTTACCTAGCAGTCGTTGGAGATCAGGGAGAGCTCCTTTGTGCGAGCTGCCGACAGGCCATCATCGAATATACTGGCGGAAAGACAATGCAAAGAAACTGAACCAAAGACACGATCTCTGGGTGGCATTGCTAGGTTAATACGTCTTGGAGGGTTGTCTTCCCTGTGGAGCGCACATAGACAGAAAAAGAGGTTGTTTGAAAGCTATATGCTGAATAATACCGCAATTAACATTGAACCGACGAGACGGCTGTATGATTCCCAATCTAGTAGGGGATGCCCGAAGAAGCAGCAAGAATTCAAGGATGTCTATGAGGATCTGGAAGCATCATCCTTTGTAAATGGATACTGTTCACCAAGACGGAGCTCAAGCTCAATGCTTTCTAAAGACGATATGACACTCATTCAACAGAATCTTAATTCCAAACGTCTTACCTATGATGACACCATCAGTGAGAAGTTTTATGTCTCAGAACATCTGGGTGGCTCCTTAGACATGCTAGACTCAATGATGCAAGATGGTAGAAAAAAGAATTCCTCTGGAAATCTTGTGCATGATGAATGGGGCACTTCTAGCAGTTCTCTTGGTAGCCCTACATCTCTTTTGAACCCTCCAAATTCTGTGAAGTATGGACATGGAAAATCAAGGAGAGAAGATAGAGATATAACAGGTAAACACGGCACCAATTATTATCCAAACAGAGATGATGGTCTGCTACTTGATCCTCACTATCAGCACAGAGCTCGTAGTACTGGCAAAAGGTCAGATATTGAATCGAAGGAGAAGAATAAGAAAAGCACCCCCCAAACACCAATTGTTCTCCTAAAGCCTAACCCTGGAGATATGAAGGATGAAAATGGCTCATCACCTTATCATTCACAAAATTATTTCCCCAACACTGCAGAAGTGACAGGACACCCTTTTGTTGCAAGTGTCAAAGAATTATCATGGAGAAAGACAAAAGCATTTTTTGAAGCAGAATTTTCAGATCATGTTTCTGAAAAGGCTAGAACTGAAGAATCTAGGAAAATAGCTAAAAAAGTTACAAGGCGACTGATAGATGTTTTTGACAAGAATGAGGCTGCAATAAAGTCTGGGTTCAGAGGATATTCATTATATGAGTGTATATTTGGTCCTAAAGAAAGTGATACTGACAGTGGGTTGGAGATGTTTAAATGGCCGTCCAAAAGTTCCTTAGTTGATTACAGTAAAAAGGATAACCATGCATCTTCTAGGTCTGTAAATGAGGAGGCCAAAGTGAGACTTGCAGAGAGGTGGAAGATAACTCACAAATATCAAGATTTAGAAATAGTTGGTGAGGGTAGCACACTAGGTGAAATGCTTTCCGCACCTGATGGAGAAAGAAGGTCCAGATCAAACAAAACATTGATCAGTGATAATGGAAGTTCCATACAAAATGGTCTTTCAGGTCCGATATGTGGCGGTGGTTCAAAGAATAAAACTGAAAGATCTAGATCGAGATCTCTTCCACCAATAGGTGGGAGCATTCGTGGAAGATTTACATGTCATAATATTCTGGATAATGAGAAATGTTTATCGCAAAGAAATCCCATAAGCCATGGTACAAGTAAGGTGATTAAGCAGTATCCAAGTCACAAAGACCACTTCTCATCTCAATCTTCAAAATTCAGTGGCGAGAAGCCTCTGCCCTGTCTGCCCATCTCCATTGAGGAGAGAGACTCTTCAGTAGAAGCTAGGTTAGAGATTCAAATGGAAGCAAATGTAAAGGACTTACCTTACCAGCAACTAACGTTTCAGATCGAAGAAAAAGATAAGTGCAGTGCTTGTGATGTACCTGAGATAATGGCTGCTGAACATGGAATCACAACCCTGGTTTCCAAAACTTCTCTGTTGCATCCAAGTGAAACTTCAGTGGAGAATGAAAGCTCAAGCCCTACTGCTCATGGTCAAAAGGTATTCTGCCTTCAGGTCTAGATCTTTTCACTTTTTTCCTTTGGGGGCTTGACTATCGCATAAAATGTTGCTTTGCCTCTTATACTTTGTTTTTAGTTCTTTCATCAGAGTTTTTGAAGCCATGTGATCCCTCCTATTCAATACTACTGCATTCCTATTTTCTCTGCTTTTCCTTGATTGCATTATTTTGCTTTCTCTATGCCTGTCATTCATCTATGATCTATCTACAAACTTTATTTTATAAAATCATGTGTATGCTGTTTATGTTATAAAATCATCCTGCTCCGATGAATGTTATGATCTATAATTGTAGCTGATTTTATTGGTGGTAAATCTTGATCCATTTGTTGGGACGAGTCCAATATTTTATGAAATATGCAACACCTATCCACATCTATCAATATGATCTATGCTGCTCAGTGCTCCTGGAATAGGTCAAAATATAGCTACTGTATTGGTCTAAATGTGTGGGAAAACTGATGCCTATTTTGCTGCTTCTGTTTGTGCTTGTGGAGGCCCTTAATGCTGTACGATTTTTGGGTTCACAAATAGTTACGTTTACCATTGATGGTTCACCTTTTTCCAGTTATAAACTGGTAGTTATAACTAGTTGTACAAGTTGGATCTTCTTACAAATATATGCCAAATAATCATAGATTATGACCTTTATTGGCCTGCATTGAATCCATATTATTCTCCAGACACCCTAAACGAAAAAGGCGTATAATCCGTGAGCTTGAGTCATGCTTGTAGCCAAGCATGATGTATAAGAAACACAAAAACTTCATAAGCTATTTGCATTTAGTATTTGTATGCTTACTAACTAGGTATAAAAGAATTCTTCGTTAACCTAACTGGAATGGCTAATTCCAAAGAAACAAGGTTGACCGCTGTGCAACTTCATTTTCTTGATTGATGCCACTTCTTGGGGTGGTTTAGTTCATGAAGAGACACATCCAAGAAGTAGGCTTTAACAGTTATATATCAATATATGCTATAGTACACAATATTGTGGAAGGATGATGATGAAAGAGCCGCTTCATGATATATACTCTTAAAATGAATGCACAAATTGGAAATCCTTAACACATGAGCAAATGTTGTGCCCTCAGCTCCAACATAGATATCCAGTGGAAGAGGAAAGTTTCCAAACGCTTTTGGGGGAGGGACACAACCCCCCATGGCCTCACCACATAAAGAGAGACACACTTCCTTTTGTGCCTCTCCAATCATATTTTTTATAACTCTTTTACAACTGGTTTCATAGATCTATCTTATAATTACCTATTATCTTGTAAGTTGTTTTGGCTTCTTCGCCTTAGGTATCTTCATTTTATTTTATTTTTACCAAACACAAGAAAAACCTCCACATCTGTATTTCACTTGTTTTTACTTGAATTCCTTGCATCATCAAAATAAGACCTGTTTGATTTGATCCCAAGTTTTTTACACATCGATAACGTAAAATGAAATAAAATGATTTTTTGGGAGATCTTGAAATTTTATTGATGGACCAAACTGAATTAGGAAACAATCGTAAACTTTCTCCCGTTATATCAGAAGCTCTGTCTAGTGTAAAGCTGGATTATCCACTATAATTTCCCGATGAAATGTGCATCCACGATATACTCTATTTATATTTAATAAAAGTGTGCTTTATTCCTAAAATACCAATCAAATAATAACTACAAATCATTTTTAATCAATCATTTGATTCGATTGATTTCCTTTCTTCTTTGGTATTGATCCAAAAGGGGAAAAAATGCTACTAAATTTTTAAAATCTTACTCCAATTCTAATTCTCAACAATCTTGCTCGTAAGGTTCTAATGTCGTAATGACACTTTGTGGTGAATCATGATCTCATATCTTCGCCCCATGAAGAGGTTGAGAATGGGAAGGACGGGGGTTGATTTGGGATTCTAGTGGTGATTGAAGTTCACATTGTGCCAAGTCAACTAAGTCCACATGGGTTTAGACTTTAGAGCGGATGTGCAAAAGTGAACCCACACAGTGTGCATCGGAAATACAGTGGACTTGTGCATTGCGAGATACAAATGTGTCAACATATTCATCCATCGCGCCAAGTTGTTTGGTGTTCACAAGGGACTTATATGGGTTAGCATAAGGTTTTAGGACTTTAGAGATCGTGTTCATGTTGTATTGGGAAAATGACCCAACATCCATCGAAGGGTTTCACCTCCACAATGGCAATGGACAAGATAAACTACTTTACCCGATATATTCATTGAATGGGGTTCGACATGAGTGGAACACCTCGATAAAAGGAAAGAATCATTTGACCCAACATAGACGATCGAATTTGAATGTGTCGGGGTAGTATGTGGCAACACTTTTCTAGTTGGTTGTAGTGGGCAAGAACGCAATGTTGGTAACCCCTAGAATTGTTTGATGATGAAATAGTTGAGTTGGCATCTTTCCGATGCAATCTAAATCATTAAAAAGAATATAATCTATCCCTAACTATCATTCTTCAAATTTTAGTCAAGTGCTTTTATGACCTTCCCTCCCTTCGTTAGTATTATGAATGTGTGAGCATAGGCAAGCAAACAAATAAATTTTGACTCAAGCAAACAACCGAAGTTCAATGTTTGTGGGTACTATGTGATACAAAACTCTAGGTGGTTATGTTGGTTAGACCATCATGTCGGGTCCCTAATAGACTCTAGGTGGTTATGTTGGTTAGACCATCATGTCGGGTCCCTAATAGACTCTAGGTGGTTATGTTGGTTAGACCATCATGTCGGGTCCCTAATAGTCGCTCGAACTAGTTAACCAACATCTTGTTGATGCAATCTAACTCTTCCCAAAGAATAGTTAGGGATAGATTATATTCCTAATTATAATCCTCCAAATATAACTAATAAATCAATTAATCAACTGGTTTTATGATCTTCTTTTCCTTTATTGTACATCCAAAAGGAATGTTTTTTTTTAAATTTTATTTCTATCATTAAAATACTCTTCTTCTACATGACCATATATTGCTTTTGCTCCTTGAAAGCTCATTTTTGAATGGTTAAACTGACTATATACACTTAAAATTACTTTCGTATATATGTTGATTTTGACATAAAACACTACATGAGATAAGAAAATTCTCCAAAACTGTCGATATGGTACAACTTTCTTGTACGCATATTTATGCCGTTTGTGTTAGATATCTAAGAACATTGGTTTTGAGTATAAATACAGTTATGTGCCTATACTGATTGACACGTGGTGGTGCGTCGTTGCCCATGTTGTAGTCTTATATATACTTTTGCTTAAGACGTGTGATAGGTATATTGTGGCTTACATGATACTGTACAATGATTCAGGGGGGTTGTCGGAAGCAGTATTATTGCTGTTGTTCCTAGTAAGATTTTGCAGCGAGAATTCAGAAGTAGTTTATATATTTATGATTATCTTTTCTTCGCTTTAGGGGAGGTTGTCAGAAGATGCATCATTGCTGTTCTTCTTGCAAGTTTAGTCACCTTTAAAATAATCTTCTTGTATGCTTTCATAAATACGTACATATATATATTGCATTAATAGAATAGCAATTGCATTAGTTATGTTTTAGGAACAAGTAACTCATAGGTGGTTATTATTTTTTTTGTCTTTTTTTTAAAAAATTTTCTCTAATACAAAGTCTGACGGTGAAATTTTTAATTTTGTCATAACTGGTTTTCAAGTTTGTGAGATATATATGCCATTTTTTGCCACACTTCTATAGATGGCATTTTTTGCCACATGTATATATATGCCATTTTTTGCCACATTTCTTAAAGTGGAAATATCTGCTGATGCTGAAATATTAAAATTACAAAGATGCTAGTACTTCTTTTGAGAAATATTATCATTAACTGTATTGCTTTTTTATTCTGAGGAAAGTCACCAACTACATAATTGCTACTTTTGCAAATTTGTGATGCAGAAAATGGTATACTAGTTTAATTCACCTACTAAAGAAACTTGATGGCATGCAATCTCTGAGATTAATTTTTGATACTCTAAATAAATGATAAATTATCTGTTATTTTTACTTGCCATTTTTACTTTGTTTCTAGCCACCTCATTTTCATGCATATGATACTCATCAAAGTGTAAGCGATTTGGTCACATCTACCATCTCTAAAATTACATGATATTGCTAATGATCAGATGTAACTATAGATGTCCGATGGCTTTTGTGCATGTATAGTTGCTACGGAGTATGAAATAAGACTTGCACATCAACCTTACATTCTCTATTCATTATTCTTACATTCTTAGCAACGGTTCTCATCAATTTTCTCATGATGCATTTTCTTTGGCTACATGCTGATGGGAATGCCTATTCTTAAGCTCTGTCAAGGTTCTGGTAATTGAAGTTCACTCGTTTTGTTTGGTGCTGTTTTAGGAAATGCACCAAGAAGTTACTGATGACCATCTTGGAATTGAGGCAGTTTCTTCGAAAAGCTCCAAAGATGCTGATTATGCTAGTCCAGTCTCAATTCTCAAGACTCCATTTGTTTGGAAAGCATCATCTTGTTCAGAAAATTCTGGGAGAGTCAGTACTGAAGTCATTGGTATGAACTTTATCATTCTTTGCTTATGTTATGTAATGGGAAGAAGTTCGTTTTCTGTGTGTCCTTGCAAGTTGCAATAGGTAATCAATTAGCAAAAGATAACGTTTTCTAGCCATATATATAACTATGCTTGAGATCTTAACAGCGAATGACTAATGTTAAATCTGTTTCTTCCGTTGACGCATTGAACATGTGTGCCCGACCTCGTTTCCATATCATTGCTTTTCAAGAAATTGTTTTGACATACTATTTATTTCAACATTAATTGTGCTCTTAACATGTTGCAATATACTGTAGTAGTTTTTCATGGGACACGCGGTCATGATGATCCTGTGAATTCCTTTTTTTAACAGAGCTACAGATGCAACTACACCTCCTGAAGATGGAATATGATGCTTATGATAATACATTGATTCATACTCCCATCGGGAAATACTCTATGAGAACTGAAGGCTGGGAGGCCTATTATACTCTTGATGTGCTAACCCAAACAGGCCTCCAAGAATTTGGCTTCGATTTGTTTAAAATATTATGGCATATCCCAGATTGCCCTCTGGACACCGGGTTGTTTGACATCCTTGAGGAGAAATACCACTACGAGGTAGCTGTGTCGAGACCAGAGAGGATGTTGCTATTCGACAGAATCAACTCAGCACTCTCACAGATTTTCCTGAAGCACGTTGATGTACATCCCTGGGTGATGTCAAAATTGGCAGGATCACTGCTGCTAACAAGGCGGAAGGAACGAGCCATAAGCACTGTTGAGAAGCTTATTAGCCAAGAAGAATCTGCAAACGGGCTGCAGAGAGCCGAGAGAAAACTTGATTGGGAGATGCACTGGCAAGATCCCGTGGAAGAGATCGCCTTAACAGGTAATGAGATCGCGGATCTATTGATCGATGACTTGTTAAGCGAGTTTCTATTCGACTAATGGTGATGGTTTAGTGCAGAATGAATTGGTCTGTCTGTTACAGTTTATATATTTCAAATCTTGATGACTAATTTCTAGTGAGCGAGTGAAACTCTTCTTTTGAACTAATTAAGAATTCTATGTTGTTTTCGGCTTCATTGGATGAGAAAGAAAGCATTGCCCTCTTTAACTTTAACTGTTTTGGTTTGTATATTGGTAAATTAGACTGGTGCTTTCATCACTAGTATTTTGATTTGGTCAAATTGTAAAAAAGCATGAATTATGGTCAAATTCTAATCTATTTTGCAACTATAAAAATCAATTGAAACAGTCATGAAGTTTTGATTTGTTTACAATTATTACACAGCAATAAATTTTGGTCGCCTATGTGTAGTATGTTATTGTTTTCCAACTAAAGGACATTTTTTGCATAAACAGGCGATATCGTTTAACTTGCCACTAGTGATGTCTGCATATGATTGTTCTTCGCTACCACTAGATATAATTTCATCAAAAAAAAGTTACATCATTGCGAACAAATCATAGTTTTTCAAGCTGATTTTTAAATCATTTTATATTCCAATATTTGAACATCTTTTACAATTAATTGTTGAAAACGACCTATATATGCACATGGGGTCATAGAATTGAGAAAAAAGAAACAAAACAAGTTTAAAGCATTTTCAACACGACAATTGCAAAAGAATATATAACCTATATAAATCTGTGTATTGAATTCAAAATTCCAGTATATATTAGCAGAAAATTTTCAAAACTGAGAAATAATGGGAACTACAAACGTGACATATTGCTGCTAAATATGAAGTTTCTCAGTGTAAAATCGATGAATTTATAATCGCAATGTGGTTTCGTTCTATACATCATACCGTTCTCATTTGTTTCCCTTCCCTTCATCCTCGTTCAAGATGCGGTTTCTGAAATCATTAACCATCCGAGGCAATCCATCTCGTAGCGAAACTTTGGGCTCCCAGTTGAGAAGATCCTTTGCTTTGGTTATATCTGGTTTCCTCTTGTGTGGATCATCAGCAGTGTTCGGTCTGAACTCAATCGAGGCACTCGGATCAATGGTTTCTTTCACCACCTATTGTTTCAGAAACAAAAAAACAACTCAATTATGCAGAAATCTAATCCTCTACAGAAAATATAGAAAAATGTCATTGACGACCAGGACAAACCTCAGCAAGCTCTAACATGGTGAACTCTCCCGGATTACCCAAATTAAACGGGCCTACGTGCTCGCTTTCCATCAAAGCCACCAATCCATCGACCTGACATCCATAAATGGATACATACATCATATATATATATACACATGGATCTGATTTTCAAAGCACATTGAGCAAATGCAAGGTTACTTCATCTCCATAATCTTCCTTACCATAATATGTAAAACCTTCTTGATTATAGTTCAGGGTCTTTTAAAACAAAATCGAACATATAAGGGGGGCGCTTATAGTACGGATATAAGAGGAGGAGAAGAAGGTTTGGTATATTTCTTGGTACTGGTTGGGGATTGAGAGAGACAAATATATATACTAGAGGTTTCGTCATAGAACACAGTATGTGTTAATATCGACAGAAGAATAAAAGTAATAAACAAATCAGTGCCTTAAGATCTCTAACTTTAACTTATTTCAACACTTAATATGATTTAAAATTTTGTAGCAACCACTAGACTTTTCAGATGAGACTGAACCGATCTATCTAATGTGCTGCGGAACTTTTTTGACTAGCTATATATCAAAGAGCAATCAATTAAGGTGGTGCCAAATCGAGAAGCCATTACATACCAAGTCTGATACATATTGGAAGCTTCGTGTTTGCTTCCCATCCCCATAGACTGTCATTGGTTGTTTCCGTATAGCCTGCATAAGAAAGCTGAGACCATAAGAATCTGATATCAACATTAAAGGGATAAACACATATTCTCCAAACTATCATTCTTATAGGAATAGGAGTATGTTTTTCCGCAAAAAATAGCTTTTAATGCATAATGTCCAGACTAAAGATTTCCAAACAAACGATTTTTAGCTTTATACTTTTTCCAAAATCACCCCACCCAGAACAGTGGTTCTCTAGACAAACCTGTGAAACAAAGTTGCTGACAACACGCCCATCATCCAGACACATCCGAGGTCCATATGTATTAAAAATACGTGCAATGCGCACCTGTTAACACAATAAAGATTATTAGACAGAATTGCACAAGTCAAACCAGGAAAAAATGCAAATCTTTACTAAGGGATACTATAACAAGATGCCAAGACATCCCTCTTCTTAGAGAGCACATACAAAAACACGAAAGAGTTGGAGAAAAAGAATGCCCTTTGGGGTTTAGTTCATTTCCCAGTCTCTAAACTCGCATTATTACTGCTTTTTATCAATAGAGTTGTCCTAGTTTCCATGTGACTTGGAGACAATAGCTCTGATCCCATTCACCTAACAAAACTAACCATGGGGAATATGGTAACACCAGCATTCATAAAAAGCAACATATTAGTGTTGAATAATTGAACATATCAGGATTCAGAATGTTATCATGCATACTACCTCAACACCAGCACCTCTGTGATAGTCCATAGCTAAGGTTTCAGCTGTCCGTTTCCCTTCGTCGTAGCAACTCCTCACACCTGACCAATCATCAAATCAGATCAATGCAGCCGAAAACCCACAATTCGCAGTATGCAATGATTTTCACTAACCAATTGGGTTCACATGTCCCCAATATGTCTCCTTCTGTGGATGCTCAAGAGGATCACCATAAACCTCACTGGTACTAGTGAGAAGAAACCTCGCACCTATCCTCTTCGCAAGACCCAACATATTAAGGGTCCCCATCACATTTGTCTTGTAATCACACGTCAAGGATCTCAACCAATTTCAAACACAGTAAAATCGAGGTAAAAGAAACACATCATGCATTCAACCAAAAGCAAAAGCATAGCAACCTCAAAAACAAATTGAACAAACAAATACAAGGCACGCATAATTTTCACAGTAATCGCTGATCTAAGCTGGATTTAAACTCATAATTTTCACAGTAATCTATTGTACAAAAGAAAAAACATAGCAACCTAAAACACAAATTGAACACCTAAACACATAATTTTCACAGTAATCGTTGATCTAAGCTGGAATTAAACACATCATTTTCACATATTTTCACAGTAATCTAATCAATCAAAAGCAAAAACATATCAACCTAAAACACAAATTGAACACACAAAATACGTATAATTTTCACAGTAATCGTTGATCTAAGCTGGAATTTAACTCATAATTTTCACAGTAATCAATTCAATCAAAAGCAAAAACATACCTAAAACATAATTAAAGACACAAACACACTTTAATTTTCAAGCAATCGTTGATCTAAGCTGGAATCAAACTGAAAGATCCAAAATTTAGTATAATCCCCAAACCACAGTGACAGGATATGATAGTCTTGACAGGGTTATACTTATAATGCACGGGCGAAGCAGGGCACGCCAAATGGTAGATCTGATCCACCTCAAGCAGAATCGGCTCAACAACATCATGCCTAATCAGCTCAAACCTCGAATTCCCAAACAAATGCACCACATTCTCCTTCCTGCCAGTGAAGAAATTATCAATCACGATCACATCATCCCCTCTCGCAACGAGCTTATCCACCAAATGGCTCCCGACGAAGCCCGCGCCGCCGGTGACGACGATCCGCTTCCTCCGCCGCCCAATCCCGACGGGAACCCTGCCCACGCCCTTGGCGAACTTGTTATAATTGTAATTGGCGGAGAAATCGGAGAGGGAGTCGGCTGAAATGCGATCGGGCGGGGGGGAGAGGGCGGAAGGACGGAAGAGGAAGAAGGTGGAGCCAATGAGGATGCCGAGGAGGATGAAGAGGAGGCGCTGCTCGCGGAGGAGGTAGGAGAGGGAGCGGGGGAGGGATCGGGGGTGCTTGAGGGATTTGGGGGAGTAGGGGGACTCTTCGTCTTTGCGGGAGGAGGTGGATTGCTTGTGCAAGTGCTTCATTGTGGGGGATCGTTGAGATTGCTCATTTCATGTGTTTGATTGATGTTGCCATTGAAGGAAGAAGATGGAAGAAGTGTTGTGTTTTTGGAGTGATTTCAGATTTGATTGCGAGAGAGAGAGAGGGAGCATTTACATTTCCCATGTTTGTATTCCTATTTGGGCCTACCTTTTACGGATCCGGCTCCGGATCTTATATTTCTATGTTAACTAACGTCATTTTAGTTTTTCTACATAAAATAATACTGTACTAAGATACCATTGTGTGATTATTTTAGTCACGAGGGATTAGCTATAATTAATTAGAGCACTCCCAATGGGTCGGCGTTAAATCCGGCGAAAAATCGCCGATTATCGCCGGATTATCGCCGGGCGTTGGAGTGAATTCGGCGATAATTCGGCGATAAAACTCCCTTATTATCGCCAACTCCCTTATTATCGCCGATTTATCGCCGAATCATCGCCGCCCACTGTGGGCGCGATTCGGCGATAAATCGGCGAAATTTTTTTTTTTTTTTTAAATCTTTGTTTTTTATGATTTTTATTTGTAGTTTTTTTTTAAATCTTTGTTTTTTATGGTTTTTATTTGTAGTTTTTTTTTTCTCGTTGTATTATATTTTCCAATGATTAATACAACGATGAATTGTTCATTATAAATCTATTTATTAAACACATTTGTAGGGAAAATTAAACAATATTAAAAATGATGATGTAAAAATGAAATGTTGAGTTAGGGAGAAATAAGGGAGAAACCATTGGAGCAGTTGGCTAAAAGTTGGCTAAAAACTGGGGATAAATTTTGGTGCTGATGTGGCAGGAGTTAGGGAGAAATAAGGGAGTTTTTAGGGAGAGCATTGGGAGTACTCTTATCCTTTTATTATCCATCTAAGATTAAGTTGTGGGTTGAATTTCATGAACCAAATACACTACAAATTTAATCCGGGATACAATTTTGCAAACTGAACACACCCTAAATTTCTCAAGATTATTATAGCATAATTTACAGTTGTAGGCACTGTACATCGTAATTTATGGTATGCATTCAAATTTTATTTTGATATAACGTGGTATATAAAAATTAAGTCATTATCGTACATTCGTACCAAAAATCATGATATTATGGAAATTTGATATGTTCAATATGATAAGTTTCGTATTTCGATATATTTCCTGACCCATCTTGCTCACACTTGAAATTTCAATTTTGAATCTATTACTAGAATTTAGTACTCCATCATTAAAAAAAAAAAAGCTTTGGAACTAAATTTCAATCTTAAAACACATGCTCCCTCCGTCAGAGTCAAATTTGTGATTTTGGTCCGTTACACAATAAAAGTCATATTTCACTTTTACTATAAATGGTAAGTAAGTCTTACATTCCGCACTTTACTCATATTTTATTACTAAAACTAGACATTATATTCCACTAACTTCTAGTAATTCACTATTTTTTACATTTCTTAAAACTCGTGCTCACATCAAATATGATTCGTATTATGAGACGGAGGGAGTAGTATTTTTGGCACACACCCGCGGGCAGACACAACACTATAGAATGAATTCATCAATTTTAATGACTTTGAATTTACTTGTTGGGCTACACCCATTACTAAGGTAAGAGAAAGAAAAAAAAGGCCCATTAAGAAATAAAAAAGAAAAAACGCAATTGGGCCCAAGGCCTAATTACCTAAAGAAATTAGAAACAATAAAACGACCACAGTGGGAGTCGAACCCACGACCTTCTGATCCGAAGTCAGACGCGCTAATCCACTGCGCTATGCGGTCCTTTGTTTTACAATATATTTTCGTGACTCAAATATTTACATCATGAAACACTCCAAAATTTTGTTTTGGTCCACGAACTTGAATTTTCCCACCAACGAGGGGATCTAACTACAACTCATTTTTCACTACATCACATTAGATTTTGTTACCAGAAAAATGATAATACTAATATAATTATAAAGTTCCTAGAAGGTAAATATGATTTTCTATCTCATTTTAATTTAGCCAGATTTTGTCGTCGGTGGAAAAGTACAACAATTATTTAAGTTTTTGATATTATATACCAAATTTAAAGTTTGTGAGAGAAAATAAACTTTTGAAAAGTTTTCTGATATTAGGTGTCAATACCTCAATATTTAATAGTACTATAAAAATTATACAAAAATTCTAAATAATTTTAACAGTAGTAATAAAAATAAGATTAATATTGTGAGCTATATTGTCAAAATACAACCACAAATGAATAAATCGTGTATTTGACTCAAACGAATTTGAATACACATCACACTTTTGTTTTCAACATCATGCATTAATTAGTGAGTACTCCGTATATTTTATGTGGCGTATAAAAAACCTATAAATATACTAATATTACTCCATTGACACCTCATAAATGTGAGTACATATATGTATATATATAGATGGTATTTCAAAATTTGCATTGTCATTATATAGATTTTACTTGGGTAATTATATGTACTATCAATTAGATCTTATGACATCAAAATATAAAATAAAATAAAATAAAATGTGATCCTCTACTTGACCTCGTGTTGTACAACTATATATGTATTCATTTTTCAAAATTTGATTTTTTTTTCAAATCTTGTGTTAGTTTTTTAATCTTGCTATATACGGTTGATTTACTTCATTTAGGATAAATTGTCTGGTCATTTATGTATAGTTGTGATATTAGTTGAATTCCTTGATTCATACAGTAACATATTTAAATATTAATGAGTTGATAAAAGAACATATAAGACTATAAGTATTCCAGCTAATCTGATAAGGACTCACATATTTCCACTGCAATTAACCTCCTTAATTTAATTCACGTCATTAGAGACTAAAATTGCTAGTTGATTAAACAATTTAAAACATAATATTGTCAATTGCAACTTGTATGTGAAATTTCAAGTATTAGCTGTATGAGTCTATGAGATATGTAAGACCCTCCAATGTTGAATAGTGTAAGCTTTATATATATATATATATATATATATATATATATATATATATATATATATGGGTGCGATCATATCATAACTCATATTTATGTGATAACCTAATAACCCTATTATTTTATGGGTCAAAAGTATCATTTTTACTAAAAATGATATCATTTTTACTAAAATGATATTTATACACGATAAAATGATATTTTTTTCAGCATGCATAAAATGATACTTTTATTCCATAAAATGATATTTTTCGCCCATAAAATGAGGGTTATTAGGTTGTCTCCGGCGGCGCCCCTCCCATTCGCCCCTCCCACGCGCCCTTCCCATGCCACGTCAGCACTAGCCCCTCCCATTCCACTGCCACATCACTAGCCCTTCCCACTGCACTAGCCCTTCCCACTCGCCCCTCCCACTCGCCCTTCCCACATTAAATTAATTCACAATTAAAATTTAAATTCACGGAAGACATAATCCGACAAAAATACGAACGGGAAATACGAATATTTCATTAAAAAAAAAACATACATAATTCGAAAAAAAAAATTACATAGTAGAAAAAAAAAACATACATCATGCGAAAAAAAAAACAACCACATCAGTGTCCACCCCTCCGCGTCCAAACCTCTTCGATGATATCCTCCTGAAGTCGAATATGGGCATTTCTTTGCCGCATGTCGGTAAATGCGCACAACCGCTCAACCTCTCCATGAGGTACACCCATGTTCACATTCGCGGTGGCCACGCCGTGGCTGGGTCCGGCACCCGTGTCATCTTCGCTGTTCCACTGAGTCAATTCGTCCCCTTCACTTTCGACAATCATGTTGTGCAGAATGATACACGCGTACATGATGTCGCCGATGTTGGGGATATACCACTGCCGTGTCGGACCCCTCACCATCGCCCATCGATTCTGGAGCGCACCAAATGCGCGCTCAACATCCTTGCGCGCTGCCTCTTGCCGGGTCGCAAAGTAGCTCTTCTTTGGCCCGACCGGATGCTTGATCGACTTCACAAAGACGGGCCAGCTTGGGTATATCCCATCCGCCAAATAATATCCCATGTTGTGCTGGTTGCCGTTGGCGATGAAACTGATGGCGGGACCAACGCCATTGCACCTATCGTTGAACAGGGGCGACCACTGGAGGACGTTGAGGTCGTTGTTCGACCCGGCTACTCCAAAATAAGCATGCCATATCCACAGCCGATAGTCAGCTACAGCTTCAAGGATCATCGTGGGATGCTTGGCTTTGAAGCCGGAAGTGTGTATCCCCTTCCAGGCGACGGGGCAGTTCCTCCACTCCCAATGCATACAATTGATGCTGCCCAACATCCCAGGGAACCCGTGCACCGACCCGTGCATATTAATCAGCTGCTGGCAGTCTTCGGGGCCCGGACGTCGAAGATACTGATCCCCGAATATCGCTCTAACGCCCGCGCAAAACTCCAACAGACACTGGACGGCGGAAGATTCCCCAATGTGGAGGTACTCGTCGAACATGTCGGCCGGCCCTCCGTACGCCAGTTGCCTGATTGCGGCCGTACACTTCTGTATTGGCGTGTGTCCGGGTTTGCCAGCCGCATCCTCCCTGATCCTGAAAAACTCGTACCTCCTCTCTAATGCACCAACGATATGCATAAACAGAGGAAGATGCATCCGAAAACGTCGGCGGAATAAGGCATCCCCAAAACGCGGCTCTGGAGCAAAGTAGTCCTCATACAACCGCTGATGTGCAGCAATGTGGTCCCGGGGTACATGCCGTCGGCGATGGATTGGCCGAGGCACGGCCGCCGCCGCCTGCTGCCGCCGCTGCTGCCTCTGCCGGATCCGTCGATCAATCGCCGCTTGCACAGCGAGATCCAATTCATCATCGCTAAAGCCATCACTATAACTAGCGCCTCCGCCACTACCACCCGCACGACTACTCGCCATTACAGATAATTGAAAAAAGAGGTTTAGAGAGAGAAACTTGTCAACACAAGTGGTGTGAATGAAATGACGTTGGAGGAACCCTATTTATAGAGTTTAAAAAAAAAAAAAAAAAAAATATGTCGGACGTCCGAGTTGGGACGGGCGACCTTCGCCACAGTGGCGCCCGTCCCACTCGCCCGTCGACGGGAGGGGCGAGCTCATCGCAGGGGCACCCGGGACGGGCGTGGGCGCCCTTCCCGCCCACTATAGCGCCCGTCGGGTCGCCCGTCCCCGACGGACGAACGGGAAGGGCGCCGTAGGAGATAACCTTAGGTTATCACCATAAATATGGGTTATGATATGATCACATCCTTATATATATATGGTGATAATGTCATAACCCATATTTATGGTGATCATAAAATGATGTGATCATATCATAACCCATATTTATGGTGATAACCTAATAACCCTCATTTTATGGGCGAAAAATATCATTTTATGGAATGAAAGTATCATTTTAAAAAAATACTATTAATGTATCGTGTATAAATATCATTTTAGTAAAAATGATATCATTTTTAGTAAAAATGATACTTTTGACCCATAAAATGATAGGGTTATTAGGTTATCACATAAATATGAGTTATGATATGATCGCACCCCTATATATATATATATATATATATATATATATATATATATATATATAGGGTTTTCATCTACCAAAAGAAGCCCCTAAGTATAGAAATACAGACCATATATGGTCCGTTAGATCTGGAGATGAATGGCTACGATCTGGATTGGTCAACCATTTCTTTGGGTCATAATAGGAGCGTTCTGTGTCATGAAAGGGTAAAATAGGAATTGCAAATATAATGAACTGCCCTTCCGTTTTTTAAGAGCTGATTTATTGGGATAATTACTCCATATGATATTAAGTTGATTTTTCAGTTCTCGCACCATTCAATTCATTCTCTCTCACAAAAAATTCATCACAAATTCCAGAAACCGTACAATTTCGACTAAATAGAATCCAAATCGACTGGGAATCAAATTCACCAAAACCCTACAAAACTCTAGGCACATTATCGACGAAGAGGGTCTCGTCTGGGCATCAAAATCGACTTCAAAACGCAACTTGTCAAGCACGATTGTGGAGCGTCTTCTCCAACCATGGTGGACACAAGATCTTCTCGGACCGCGCCTCATGACGGAAAAGGTTTGTAAGTTTTTTACAGTCTGACCGAAACCCAACTCTAATCTGACCCAAAATTCAAATCCTTTGTTCGGTTGTAACCTAGTCTATCAACGAAATACTGTGAAGACGAAGGCACCGCCAAAACCTAAGGACTAGAAAAGTATGTCGAATACATTTTTTTGGGTTATTATTTGATGGAATGAAGTTTTTTAATTCTTTTTGTACACTTTAATTTTTGTTCGTGGGTTTTTTATTAATCTGATTTTTAAAAGTTCGTCACTAAACACTTGGATTTGGTATCCAGGTTAAACATATATGTATGTATATTATGTACCTCTGTTTTCTGAAGAATGAATGAAGGCAGATGTGATTTACTATTATAATAGGACAAATATGAGATATATTTGATGGAAAAAGGTTATACTATAATGCTTTGTTTGTGTAAATGTTAAATACTAAATTATTGATTCTTCATATACAGCACCACAAAAAAAACCTCTGCAGCTTTTGAAAAATGGATAGGAAATGAAAAAGATGTTACGAATTCTGGAAAAGGTGATTAAACACAAATCATAACTTAATATCTCAACTACACAATTGTTGTTTATTGACGAGTAGGCCGCACTATTAACCTCGTTTTTTTTGCAGCGAATTTGGAGGCAAATACCAAAGGGATGGAACCAGCAGCAAGCGTAAACATTGCTGAAAAAGGTTGTAAATACGAATTTATTTGTTTGACACTTTGGAATATAATTTTGAACACATAGATTAGTGAGAACATGTCATAGTATGTTGAGCCTTTGGTTTTTTTAACAAGGTTAAAGTTATAAGTATTCACCTTATGTACCAATGTTTTTTGAGAATCGCATTTGTTGCTATTTCAGATATGAGTTGGAGAATGACAGGTAATATTGAGGACAACGGTATTTATTTGCTCAGACACCTTGAAGTCTACGTGGGTGAAAGAGAGGGTCAATAGAATTGTGGACTATCGACCAAAAACTATGCGAAGGAGAGCTAAATACAATCGTGTGTTGGTGGAGGACATAAATAATCATTGCGCATTATTGAATAAAGATGCGCATCCAAACACTATGCGAAGGAGAGCAAGAAAACAAAGATCAACGTAGAAAAGATGATAGCAAACTACAGATCTTAATCACTAGTTATGTCATACCTAAAACTAATGAAAAATGTTGTCCATTTCTGTATTGATTACCACTATTTTCATTAAAAGATGTTTAGATCTTGTAATTCTCATTTTATGGACCATGTTTTATATATGTCAGCTTGCTGATATTTTTTTGAGTCTCTATGTACTCCAGAATTAGTCGTTGAGTAAAACTGCACTCTGAAACACCTTGTAATGCTTCCTTCTTGTTTCATGTGTACGAAATACAGTGTGATAATAAATACTCAATACATTGGGTCATAATAAATGAATATATGAGTCATAGCATTGTATGGTCAACTAGTGTCATAATAAACCAACATTTGAGTCATGACATAACATTAATGAGTACCAGAATGTATTCGACCATTCTGATCAAATGTTCATTTCAAACAAAGTGAAGCGAAATACTCAATTCTTGTAATGTCATTATCATATCAAAATAAACACAAAAGTATTACAAACGCAGAATAAACAAACAACAACCCAAAACATTGTCAGCCCTTTTGGGTCATAATAAACGAATATTTGAGTCATGGAAACTAAGGGGTCAATTGGGTAATAATAATCCACTATTCGAGTCATGACACAAAACTATTGAATACCAGAATGCCTCATACAATACACGAACTGAGTAATTTCAAAAAACCTGACATTGAACTGAAGTTATTTAAAAAAAAAAAAGAATACAAGGTATCAAAATTCAGAATCTCTTCTAGAATACCGTTTTTCTTTCTCTTTGAATTTGTCGCAATTCCTTGACTCGTGGTGACCCCACTCCTAACATTTCTTGCATTGACAAAAACATGTCATAGTTGCCCCATAACAAGGTAATACTTACATTAGTACTAATACTGATAAAGACTCAATAATAAAAATAATAGATAATAACGTTATGTCATACTAAGAGCGGATTGAGGTCATACGGAATAATGTCATAATAAAAAGATAAATAAGTTATGGTTGTAACATTAATAAAACAAAAGGATAGATAATTCATGGTTGTAATATTACTAAAGTTACAGTCACAAAATTAAAATCAAAACCTGTATTCTCAAGAATGTCATCGGAGGATAATTGATTATCTACAGGCGAAGTAGATGGCGTTTCGGATTCCATTTCGAAAAATATTGGATCTGGCAACAAGAGTTACAAATGTAACAGATTGATGCAACGACGAAATGTTGAATGAAAATAGGTAGTTTTCGAAATTGTGGAATGCAAACTCAAAGGCTGTGAAGACGAAGATAATTGAAGATCGTATGAATCTTCATGGAAGATATGAAGGAGAGAAATTATGGATTGTTAACTCACATAACTCACGCTGATGATTAGTTAGTGGAGAGAGGAATATGCAACATTATAGGAATTTCCATAACCAACGACATCATGGATTGACAAAAGTAACCTTTTATGAATATTAGTGATTAAATTAATAATATCTGACAAATTAATCCAGCCATTAGATAATCATATCTTAAGATGAGATCAGCTAATCCTATGGACAAGGAACGGTCTGTATTTCTTTATTTAAGGCCATACTTGTTTTGATCAAAATCCTATATATATATATATATATATATATATATATATATATATATATATATATATATATATATATATATATACTTGCATGGTGATATCAAGATTAGATCAACAAATCTCTAGATAATTAGGTTTATAAATATTAAATACTAGTTAGGTTGTGTTTTCTTTGATTTTAAGGAATAACGAGGGATAAGAAAATTCTCACTTTTAAAATCTTTTACTTTTTCATCCTTATATTAAAAATAATTTCACGCTTTCTTATCCCTCCTTTCATTCCAAGAGGAATAATACTGTCACGACAATAATGGGAGATAATATTATCCCTTATTCAAGTGAATATTAAGAATGAAAAAGGTAAAATTATTTTTTATGAATAAGGATGAAAAATAAATAAAAAAATTTGAAGGGTACTGATTTTTAATCTTTCTTTTATCATCAAAGTGACTCATCTTTAACGATATGGGGGCAAAAATTTCATTTAAAGGAAAACAATGGCCTATATATACATGATTTTGTCTTCATATCTCATTTCTCTCCCATGTCATTCCCCCCTTATCTATTGTATACATATACAAATTTCTTTGTCCATATCAAAAGATATGTTCCATAATTTCTCATTCATATCATTTGATAAAAATTTTTGATAAAAACTTATATTAGGTCGGTGACATACACCGGTAGGGCTGGCAATTTCGACACGACACGATAATTCGACACGAATCCGCACAAAATTATTGGGTTGGGGTCAAGTCTTATTGAGTCCTTGTCCTTATCTGGTTGATCCATTAAATTAGATTTAAATACTATAAAACAAATTTTAATCGTGTACATTAGGTTGAAAAATAAGGTTTAATCGTGTAATATCATGTTCAGGTTGTTATCGTGTCGTGTCAACCCACATTATATCGTGTCGATAGCGGGTTCGTGTCGGGTGCGGGTCGTGTTCGGATTTGAAGGTAGCAGGTTGAGTTCGTATTCGGATTTACAGTTTCCTTAACAGGTCGGGTTCGGGTTAGGCCTTATTGGGTTGGGTCGTTATCGGGTCAACCCGATAACGACCCAATCCGCACTATTTGTCAGCCCTACACACCAGTCAATCAGTCATAAGTTAAGTGATAAGGTAAGACATTGAAAGACTCTCCTTGAGTAAAAATTTAGATTCAAATCTCGTCAACATACAGTGTATAGCGTTGTGGTCTCGCGCGTAATGTTATACCATTATATTTGGAAAAAAGATTATAATTTATGAAAAACTCCTATCGAATTAGTGTAATTTTGACAAACGTGCTGGTAAAAACAAACAATTCACAATCATAAGTATATACTCCCTCTGTCCCATTAGAAATGAAACGTTTTTCTTTTTAGTCTATCCCTTAAAAATGACACATTTCCTAAAATGGAAACATCTCTATATCTACTTTTGCATCTCTCTTACTTTACTCTCTCTTCGTTAACTCACAAAACAACACTACATAAAAACCTGTGCCAATTCCCAAATATTGCATATTTATTGGGACGGAGGGAGTATATAGGTGGTCTTTCAAAATTTGCATTGTCATTATATAGATTTTACTTGGGTAGTTATAGTTACTACTACTATAAATAAGATCTTATGACATCAAAATATATAAAAAAATAAAATGAGATCCTCTACTTGACCTCTTGTTGTACAACTATATATGTATTCATTTTTCAAAACTTGATCTTTTTTTCAAACCTTGTGTTAGCTTTTTAATCTTACTATATACGGTTGATTTACTTCGTTTAGGATAAATTGTCTGGTCATTTATGTACAGTTGTGGCTTGTGATATTAGTTCAATTCCTTGATTCATAACATATTTAAATATTAATGAGTTGATAAAAGAACGTATAAGTAATCCAGTTAATCTGATAAGGACTCACATATTTCCACTGTAATCATCCTCCTTAATTTAATTCACGTCATTAAAGACTAAAATTGCTAGTTGATTAAACAATTTAAAACAAGAATAATATTGTCAATTGCAACTTGTATGTAAGACCTTCCAAAGTTGAATAGTGTAAGCTTTATCCAATATAACTTTCATGGTGATATCAAGATTCGATCAACAGATCTCTAGATAATTAGGTTTATGAATATTAAATACTACTAGTTAGGTTGTGTATTCTTTGATTTTAAGGAATAACGTGGGATAAGAAAATTCTCACTTTTAAATTCTTGAGTGAACTTAAAAAATGGTCCCTAGACTATGGGTTTATCTCGAAAATGGTCCCTGGACTTTAAAAATATCACCAGTAGTCCCTGGACTAAGGGTTAATATCAAAAACGGTATTTTGAGACGAAAATGCCCTTTTGAGGGGTTTTGAGGGGTTTGGGCAATTTGGTCTTTTTACACTTTTAACATTTTAAATCTGATAATATTTTAGTTATGTACTGAATCTGATATTATTTCAAAATTATCATTTTTCTTCCCTTTTGTCATCCTTCACTTTGTTTCTTTATTTCAATATTAGATTTAATTTTACAAAATTAAATTTTAAATTTCAATTTTTAAATATCAATAAATTTTTTTAATTAAAACTATTAATTCATGGAAACTATAAATATTGATTAAAACTATTAATTTTTATTATTTAATATAATATTAAGCTGAATTGAAGAAGTACAGAAAAATAATATTAATCGTGATGGAAAAATAAGAGCTATTCTATTTAGCCTTCGTTCGGTTGTTATAATTGCTTGTGATTGAATATTATGAAGTCGACTAAAAATTTTGTATAGGAGTATTTTTGTTGAAATTTTCTAGTCATTTTGATTGATTGTTTTCAAATTAATAAACGAAAATTATATTAGTCTTACATTAGACGCATATTTATTTCAGAATAAATCGTGTTATATTGTCTATTTATGATTAAAGCTATTAAATATTGATTAAAACTAAGACGTTGTTATATCTTATTGATTAAATATTAGACACTATCAAATATTGATTATGACTAATAATTTTTGTTATTTAATAATTTTTATAATTAAAAAAATTTATTGATATTTAAAAACTGAAATTTAAAATTTAATTTTGTAAAATTAAATCTAATATTGAAATAAAGAAACTAAGTGAAGGATGACAAAAGGGAAGAAGAATGATAATTTTGAAATAATATCAGATTTAGTACATAACTAAAATAATATCAGATTTAAAATGTTAAAAGTGTAAAAAGACCAAATTGCCCAAAACCCCAAAAGGGCATTTTCGTCTCAAAATATCGTTTTTGATATTAACCCTTAGTCCAGGGACTACTGGTGATATTTTTAAAGTCCAGGGACCATTTTTGAGATAAACCCATAGTCCAGGGACCATTTTTGAAGTTCACTCTAAATTCTTTTATTTTTTCATCTTTATTTATCAAAAATAATTTCACACTTTCTTATCTCTTCTTTCATTTTAAGAGGAGTAATACTGTCACGACAATAATGAGAGATAATATTATCCCTTATAAAGAATGAAAAAGGTAAAATTAATTTTTGTAAATAAGGATGAAAAACAAACAAATAAATTTAAA